>NC_044282.2:60469974-61798724 GCF_004027225.2 Strigops habroptila
AGGGTTTCCCACCAGCTGGGAAGAAAACTTGGGAAACGTGACCTTCCCAGTCCTGTGCTCACTTTGCCGGGCCATACTTCCTCTGTTATTCAAGGTGAGAACAGGACGGTTTAGAATTGATTTAGGCGCTTCTGGGAAGATGAAGTCACTACGTTTGGATCTCTGTATCATGCCAATAGAGAGATCCTAAGGGAAATCTCTTCCTTTAGTTTTGTTTATATTCAGTCTAATGCACAGATGTAATTTGCAAGGAAATGTGAAGGAAAAGAGGTTTTGCTGGCCTCAGCAGTGTAGCTGGAGTGAAATGAGATGTCACAAGGATATCGAAGTGTCTCTTTCAAGATGAGAAAAAGATTTTTCCTCTCTGGAGTTTGCTGATTTTTTTAACTCTTTCCCTGTGTGCCCTCAGTCTTCCACACTTCTTGTGTGTTGTCTCACTGTGTGCATTCTCCCTTTGCCTTTCACAGGCTGCCTTCTGCTCATGGATTTTACTCGCTGCCTTTGTTTGCTAAAACTGAAATGAATGCTTTTTTTTTTTTTTCCTGAAAAGTGTAAGAACAGTAGGAGGAAGTTTGTGTGCTCTGTGTGACCACGGTGTCAGGGTTCCCAAGCTGACATTAGAAATACAGGTGTTGTAACTCCTAATACTATAACTGTTAGTACTGTAGGACTGACCAGGATCTGATAATGACAGCTGGAATGAATTCCCATGACTATCATTGTAATCAAGTCTCTGGCCAAAATTTAATCCGTTGCACTTTTGCAACCCTGTTGCTTCCTGTTACGCTGTTGTTTTCAGGCTGAAGGCAGAACCTAGCAGAGAATCACAGCGTATTGTACGGCTCCTGTTTCATTGATAGAAACAGGCTGGGATCCAGTACGCTGTACAAGAGTAAAAAATTACCATTTATATGACAAGCAAATGGCATTTTGGATAAGTAGAGATGCATTCAGCAAGAGACATGGTGACTTTCTATTTTAGCAGTAATAATGTGTGAATTACAAGAATGAATGAAAATGCTAAAATTGGCTACTTTCTGAAGTACAGGATGAGGTTTTGGCAAAAATGTAAAATAGTATTACAAGGCAGCCGGTGAGAATTTGAATGCAGTTTTAATAGAAACACATCACCACAGAATTTAAAACTAAAATAAAAAATAGAGTCAGCATATTCAGTGTATCATAGAATCATAGAATCATAGAATCGTAAGGGTTGGAAAGGACCTTAAGATCATCTAGTTCCAACCCCCCTGCCATGGGCAGGGACACCTTGCCCTAAACCACGTGGCTCAAGGCTCTGTCCAGCCTGGCCTTGAACACCGCCAGGGACGGAGCATCCACAACCTCCCTGGGCAACCCATTCCAGTGCTTCACCACCCTCACTGTAAAGAACTTCTTCCTTCTATCTAATCTAAACTTCCTCTGTTTAAGTTTGAACCCATTACCCCTTGTCCTACCACTACAGTCCCTAAGGAAGAGTCCCTCCCCAGCATCCTTGTAGACCCCCTTCAGATACTGGAAGGCTGCTATGAGGTCACCACGCAGCTTCTCTTCTCCAGGCTGAACAGCCCCAACTCTCTCAGCCTGTCTTCATACGGGAGGTGCTCCAGCCCTCTTATCATCCTCGTGGCCCTCCTCTGGACTCTCTCCAACAGCTCCATGTCCTTTTTATGTTGAGGACACCAGAACTGTACGCAGTACTCCAAGTGAGGTCTCACAAGAGCAGAGTAGAGGGGCAGGATCACCTCCTTCGACCTGCTGGTCACGCTTCTTTTGATGCAGCCCAGGATGCGGTTGGCTTTCTGGGCTGCAAGCGCACACTGCCGGCTCATGTTAAGCTTCTCGTCAACCAACACCCCCAAGTCCTTCTCTGCAGGGCTGCTCTGAATCTCTTCTCTGCCCAGCCTGTAGCAGTGCCTGGGGTTGCCCCGACCCAGGTGTAGGACCTTGCACTTGGCTTGGTTAAACTTCATAAGGTTGGCATCGGCCCACCTCACAAGCGTGTCAAGGTCCCTCTGGATGGCATCCCTTCCCTCCAGCGTATCAACCCAACCACACAGCTTGGTGTCATCGGCAAACTTGCTGAGGGTGCACTCAATCCCACTGTCCATGTCGCCGACAAAGATGTTGAACAGGACCGGTCCCAACACCGATCCCTGAGGGACACCACTCGTTACAGGTTTCCAACTGGATGTCGAGCCATTTACCACAACTCTTTGCATGCGGCCATCGAGCCAGTTTTTTATCCACCGAGTGGTCCATCTATCAAATTGATGTCTCTCCAATTTAGAGACAAGGATGTCATGTGGGACAGTGTCGAATGCTTTGCACAAGTCCAGGTGGATGACATCAACTGCTCTGCCGCTGTCCATCAGTTCCATGGCTCCATCATAGAAGGCCACCAAATTGGTCAGGCAGGATTTCCCCTTAGTGAAGCCATGTTGGCTGTCACCAACCACCTCATTGTTTTTCATGTGCCTTAGCATGTTTTCCAGGAGAAACTGTTCCAAGATTTTGCCAGGCACAGAGGTGAGACTGACTGGTCTGTAGTGTAGATGTACTTGAAAACCAAGCACATAGAGATTTATACAGTGGAATGAAATGGGTGCTGTTATGTGGTAATAAAACCTCCTCACAAGGATACAGTGCCACATCGGAATGGGTATCCTGAAGGATTGTGGAGACTCCATCCTTGGAGGTTTCTGTGACTCCATGACAAAAAGTTGACTGGGTCTAGTGTCAGCAGTAGTCCTGCTCTGGACCATAGACTGGAATGAAGACCTCCAGACATCACTTTCAATCAATCATAGAATCACAGAATGGTTTGGCTTGGAAGGGACCGTAAAGCTCATCTAGTTCCAACCCCCTGCCACGGGCAGGGACACCTTCCACTTGACCAGGTTGCTCCAAGCCCCGTCCAGCCTGGCCTTGAACACTGCCAGGGTTGGGGCAGCCACAGCTTCTCTGGGATCAACGATTCTGTAAATAACTCCAAAATTATTCTAGGCAGAGATTTACTACAATAAAATTCCTGTGCCTTTTTAATTGCAAGAGGAACAATCTGACTGCTCTTTCCTTTGTGGGAGCAGATGGAGGCAGGTGTAGCAAAAATGGATCTTCATAAATTCATGGAGAAAATGGTTGGGATTTTTTAAAAAGGTTTTTCCTTGACCCTTTTCTGTTAGTTACATCCTAACCTTTCTCCTTGTCCTTCCTGGGTAAGAGGCAGAGCTGATAGTTCACATGTAGTATAGTAGTTAATATCCAACTGCGAGATAGTAGCTGATTTTTCAATGTATTCTAGCACAGAATTTATTTTAATGGAGTCAAACAGGAAAGTGCTGTTCTATAGTAATTGGAACTTGTCCTTTTAAAGTGTGCTACCATGTCATACAGCCCAGCCAGGTATTAGACATTCAGGATTTTCATTCCATTTCTCCCATAAGTGGATTCCTTGCTATATTGGCACTCATTATAAATAGTAGTATAATTAAACCTTACTATGGTTATGTGAGGTATTCTGGTGATTAGAATTCCAGGATCGACAAAAAAAAGAAATTGCAGGTGACCTGATTTTTTACCATTTCTTTTTGGGTTTAGTGTTACTGCTTTTCATCTCTTTCATTAAACCCTCTTTTATTACTAGGAGGGCAATTTGTGTGCCTATTTTAAGATTTTTAAAGCATTATAGGAGTGGAAGATGCTTCTAGAGTCCAGATCTTCCATTTTCCATTCCAAGCAAGGATGAGCTCTACCTCACACTTTCCTGATAAGTGTCTGAGTTGCTTTCCATGGTTGAGACTCCCAGTGGTTGTTGAGGTTTCACATACCTACTGATAGATTACTCCTAGTAGCAGAGTTTCATGTTGGTAATTTACATCTACTGCTGCTGCTTGTCCTCTTCCTCATAAACACAGAGAGAATTGTCCCCTTTTCTTTTTGCATCAGCCCTTTCTTTATTGGAAGTCTGTTATCGTTAGTTCTTCATAAGATGCCGTCTGCAGTATACCAATCTTAATCAGATAAATTGAAAACATTAGAGCCTCCTGGGTACCTGTTCTGATGCCAGAATTGACTTCAGAACTGATGGTACGTGGCCTTATTTATGCATGCATTTATTTTAATCCTGCTTAAACTCATCCTGCTACAAGTCTTTGTTCACTCTGTTGCCTGTTTGATCCCAATCCAAATGTTTATGGTCATACCTAACTTGAAGTCGTCAACTCCTTAAAACAAGACTCTGTCATTCTTAATGTCTGCAAAGCTCCAGAGTGACTCTTCATGAATAATCTGCTCTGCTTCTCTCCATTAGAGCTAGACCTGGCTTAGAAAGATACAGGGATGCCCTCATTTCTTTCCTGTCAAGTTTTGTGCACTGCAACACACCAACACACCTCTGCAGTGAGGATCTGAAGTAGCAGAAACAGAACTGGATTATATTAATCTTGCTGTTATGGTTTCTCAAGAAAAGTCGCTAATCACTGTGGTTCAGCAGACTGCAGAAAGGGGTTGATGCCTTTTAAAGCTCTGAATGATCGTGTGATTGCCTTGTAACTCAGGCTAGAAGTTTAGCCTCTACTTACTTCATCTAGCCCATTTTCTGTAATTTAAGTGAGAATCTACTGAAATTATAGTTTAGCTTTATTCTGCCTTTATGCTCACCCCTTCTGTACTTTTCCTTTTGTGTCATTTTTGTGAATTAAGGCTAACAAAATTGCTTGTAAATTAGTACCCCCTCATTTGCAGATGAGGAGGCAAAGGCATGTGAAATTCCTTGGACTTAAGCAGTTGTAGTTCTTGTGTGGCAGATCTGAGACTCTATAGAAGATTTTTTTATTCCCCTACTCTAAGCTTTAAGTGCTAGGACAGAAACATTTGCAGTCTGAAGAGGAGGGAAACTTTACTGAAATAATGCAAGCGGCTTCTGTTGCTTATGTATGGGCAACTTTTGCTGGTTGGTTTTGTCTTGCTTTTCCTCCCAAAATAACATGTGGATGCAGCTTTTCTTTATGGATCTTAATTCTTCAACCTAACGTCTTAAATCTCCAAACATATTTGGGTTTCAAACTCCTTTGATTTCATGAGGTGCCTAAATACTTTCCACTTTGGGCTTCTACTGTTGCCAAACTGTTTTCACGATGTGATGTGAAGTGCTTATATAATTGACCATAATCCCCTATTTTTTAATTCACTAAATAACTGCAGCTGAAAGGTGCTCTGAGAGTGCGATGCCTCAGAGATGCAACCCTGATCTGCCAGGAATCAAGGGAACCAGGATTTCACTCTCTAAGTTTAGTATGCTAACTTAATGATTAAATCAGCATTGTGTGTCTCAAGTGAAGAAAGCAGGCAAAAAAAAAACAACTGCTGGTACTCAGAGTGC
Organism: Strigops habroptila; assembly: GCF_004027225.2. Taxonomy (NCBI): domain Eukaryota; kingdom Metazoa; phylum Chordata; class Aves; order Psittaciformes; family Psittacidae; genus Strigops; species Strigops habroptila. Next base: position 60,475,358 of record NC_044282.2, read on the forward strand.
TTTATGTGCTTCAAATTATTTTCCATACATTTAGCTAATTACATAAGCAGATGATATTTACAGGGGACTTCTGGCTATAATTGACCTTCATCTTTTCCTGTGCACTTCCCAGCCTCTCCTTGAATTTTCCTATTGTTTCCTCTTAATCACTCCACATTTAACACCATACTTCAAGCAGTCCTTTTCTCTCACTTAGGACCATCCTACCAATTCCCTAGAGACTATCTCCTCCAAAGCCCACTCTTCAAGCCTCCCACCAGTTACAGCACAACTGCTCTTTTCCTTTTATGTGATCATCAGTTCTTTAGAGCAGGAGTGTTTCCTTCTGTCTTTTATCTCGTGTAAAAAATTGCTTTTCAGGAATTGCAGCAACACAGTACACATGGAAGTATGTAGATCTTACATTTCTTTGAAACTTCTATATGTGTGTGTTGGGACAAGCAGGGGAGGAATTGCATAAACTGTGAGTCTCCTGTGCAGAAGTTAGAGAACACCCATGTTTAGAGTTCAGTGGTGTTCCCATGGCTACTAGGACAGGTACATCATGGGAGGGGGAACACTTCTGGCATTTAACAGCCCTTCCAGGTGATTTATGGTTTCACATAAGCTTTTCCTAAACTGAGAGGTTTTCTAGGGTTGGCACCTCTTTGGTTGTCTCCATGCCCTGTTAGTTCTGTGTTCAGTGAGCTGTGGTTATTAAAATTCTTATCAATAAAGAGTTCCTGAGCAAGGTTCTTATTTTCTGGGATCATGCATACCTTCTGAACTCCTCAGCTTAACCACAGGAACTTTTTTTAATGCCTAATGTATTTTATAAAATAAATTTGTAGAGCTCAAGTAATATTTGCTTTCAGTTACAGTAATTAAGTTGTCAGGACTTGAAGTCACCAAGGGAATGAGAAAATCCTTTCCTGGTTGGCCAGGGGGTAATTGGTATTCTGGTCGCAAGTACGTTTTACATATTGGGGTGGGGAGAGAAACTGTTCTGGCTGGCATCTGTGGCAGAAAACCTGGGAGACTGTTTGTTATTTTGCAATACAAGGTGTCAGAATCTTGCTGTGGGTAAGAGGAAAAAGTGACCTGTTTAACTCCGCTTTAGCAGGGCATCTATTTTTGATCCACACCAATGCTGCTTGTTGAGTTGGGAGGTATATCTTATTGAAAAGAGAGTGACAACAAAGGTAGCTCAGTCCCTTTCTTCTGTGGATTCTGTCTTATCAAAGTTCTACTGCAGCTCCCCTTTCAAACTGTGTGTATAGATGTATGTAGATACACGCTTTTTTCCCCCATGCTCAACATCTCTTTGCAGACTTCTTTGCCAGAAGCCGAACAGTTTCAGTTACTTTATAAACTTGCCTGAAGGTACGCTACAAGGTATTCCTACAAGAAAAGTACCTAATTTTTGTAAGTGCCCACACAAACATTACTGGAATCTCAAGTGTAGTGTTACTTTCGTTCCACTGGAATAGCTCTCTTGAAAGCAGATGTATTAGGAAATCGCTACTCAAAATGCATCACTAATGACACAAATTTTTGCATTCCTACTCCTGTGAGTAAAGGTGATGGATGCATAAGGAGTCAGACCTGCAAAACCTTACTCACAAACCCTAATAAACCTCACTTCAGCTAGCAGGTTTAATGATGCCCTGAAGAGAGCCAGATCACTTATCTACACCATCATGCAATAACCATAAAGTGTTGAGATAAGTGATTTTATATCTCCCAGTTCTCTGCTGGCCTTCACCCTGTGTGTCAGTTTATGCCAGTGAAAGTGGGCATGAAATATTGCTGCTCAGATTTGGTTGCATTTTATAGTCACTTCAGTTCACATACAAGATGTATGGGTAGAGTGGATGCTCTGACCTATCTGTGCATTTATGAATGGTAAAACAGTGAAGTATCTCTGTCATGCTCACCACACTTGACTGTAATAGCTGTGGATTACCTACCATTCAAGAAATGTGATGTAGGCCAGATGTTGGTAAGGATTCTACACAATTCCCACCTGCTCAGCTTTTCCCATCAGGCAGGGTGTGCTTGATCACCTGCAGTTCATACGAGGGTTAAAAAAATACAACAATGTAAAATTTGGGACATTTCCAAGAGTCATTTGTGACTTTTGCCAAGCAAAAGGATATGCCACAGAGGGTTATTTTTGAGTGCTTCAGTATCCATGTAAACAAGTCTGAATTTCAGCTGCCTTTTTGGCTTGTTTATTTTGTAAGTCACAGACAATTTAACAAGCTATATATTTTCATCTTGTTGCATTTGCTGCTTTTTCAGAGTCAATTCTCTTCATGCCATAAATGACATCCAGGTCCATAGCTGTATACTTTGCTCATTGTTTTATATTTACTTTCTAGATACTAGACTCTTTTTATAGATGCTCACCTGCAGCTAGAGTTCAGCAGCTATTTATTTTGTGTGTGCAGAAGCCTTGTAAGATCTAACCTGTGATGTTTTTGCCATCTGATAATGTATGATCAAATGGAGCATGTTTAAATAACAACATCTAGGACACAATGACAGTAAACCAGCTGCGAAACAAACATTTCTGAAGATCAGGTAAGATGGAAGAGATGCATCAGTGCTGGATTGCTCCGTATATCATAAGTTCTTGCACTTTGCTTTAGAGGTACTCCAGGCATGGGATTTCCTTTATGCCATAGGCTGATAAATCATACTGTGTTATTTTTCATGTTGTTTTATATCTTGTAGAGACGTGTGCCTTTGCAAAGTGAGTGTAATACACTTGAGTATGATAGTATTATACATAATCTGCATGAGCTGCACAGGAGTAGGTAAACAGCAAGAAATTTAAACCAACAGAGAATTGACTTCTGTATTCTCTTGCTGCCATCCATACTGCCTCCTCTTCTCCCTAAACCTACACCAACATTCGCATTAAGGGCTGCCTCTCATTTCTGCCCAACTCTATATTTTTGCAATTAATTTTCAAAGCCCCATACTGTTTGTTAATATTTTTCTTATTGTGCAAAAAACCCACCATTATGTTTAAAGCCATTATTTCTGACTCTCGCTCCTGCCTCTCTTTGTTCCCCTGCAGGAGGATATTGCCAGTCCTGAGTCTCAGGAAGAGAAGCAGGGAAACTGCTGTCTATCTGAGCCTGCAGACGGTTACAATACAGTGAAGAGCGTTCTCACTGTACATGAATATTTCGCCAAGCGCATGGCAAAACTGAAGGGATCCCAGAATGACACAGAAACAAAGGTAGACAATTCCAGCCCAACAGCTGATAAAGCTTTGGAGCCTTCAGAAGAGCTGAAAAGCAAAGTGAAAAAGAAAAAGAAGCAGAAGGGAGATGAGGCCGAGAGTACAGAGCACTGTGAGAAACCAAAAGTGAAACAGTCGAAGATAAGTAGCTTGAATGACAAAGAACTGGATTCTCCGTTAAATGAATGTCACTCAAGGAAAAAGAAAAGGAAACATAAAGAGCAACACGAAGGGGAAAGAATTAGTTGTGATGAAAATCTGGGCAATGGAGAAATTTATACTGGAATATCTGATGAGGAAGATCTAAGTGTAAAGGACTATGAAGCACAGCAAAAGAAACGCCGTAAAAAGAAACACAAAAGGCAAAAAGAGGAGACAGATGAGTGTATCGAAGGAGCGCAGAGAAAGAAAAAGAAGCACTGCAAGCCCATTTAAGAGTCAAGCTGTGACTGAGGTGATTTGAACCTTGCAAGTTAGAGAAGTCTGTGTAAACACACCAGCCAGGCACCACTTGTGATCCAGACTTGAGCACCCTGCTCTACCTCCAACAGAATATAGTTCTTTCAAGGGAGAACATGGTAACAGATCAATGTGAGCTTCATTGCCTTATTAAAAAAGGTATCCGTGTGTAGGGCCAAGGCTTGCATGTCTGCAAAGCAAGACTTGATAAAAAATAGTTTGACTTTGCTTCTTGCAGTATGGCAGACGGTTCACCTTACTTGCTTTGCAAGAGCTGTGTTGTAACACAGCAGACCCTGTGCTGCCTTCAGCCCACATTCACTCTAGTGCAACTCTATTCAAGTCAGGTAACAGCAAGCAAAATCAGACCTGGTTTTAACCACTGTGGTTAAGACTTGGAAAGGCAGTGAATTACTACCTGCTGCTTCACACTGTGTTTTTCTCAATCCAGGAAAAAAAGGACAATTCACCCTACTACTGTCTTTATTATTAAAGCAACTGTTGTTTTCACTTGTGGTAGCCCAGCTCTGCTTCTGGAAACAGGAGAGGTTTTGCAAAGCTCCGTGTATTTTTTTCACTGATTTTTGCAATGTCTAATTTTTTCATTGATCTCCATTTACATATAAAATAAATGTTGTTTCTTCCCAAAATACTTGTTCTAATTAAAGTTTTACACCTGAGTGTCAGTACTAAAGAATGAAATAAAAATACCTCCCTTTGTTTCCTAGCCAGTTGTTAACTATTCTCAAGCAATTGTAACTTTGCAACAAAGCTAAAGGAGCTGTGCCTTTATTAACCATACCTAAACCTTTGGTTCTCAGGGAACATTCAGGGTATCTTCAGTGATGCATCTGGCATTCAAAAAGTTGTCTTGGATAGCACAAGAGCTTTTTTTCCGAAATTAGAGACCAGGTGGATTTTAAAAGTATAGTTGGTCAGATGCATTAGTATTGCCACTTACACACTGAAAACTTGCAGTTTAGGTTTATAATCAAATTATAGCTTGTTTCTAGTTGTAAACCTGGAAATAAGCAATGCTGGAACTCAGCACTACCATAACCAGTTTTATATGAGATATTAAAGATTCAGCATGAATTTTGACATGTTAATCTCACTCAGCTAAGAGCTGTCAGAAGAGATGGGTGAGCATGGAAGTAAAGCATTGGAATGGGAAGAAGCATTCACCATCCTGGAGTCTGATTCTGATATTGCTTTAGCCACAGCAAAGGGACAGCACAATCCTGAAAGCCAGCCAGTTCTCATGCCATAATCCGGAGTGGCTGAGCAGAATTCACATCATTAGCTGTTCATTTGACTTCGGGCCTGGCTGCGTTTCATCAGTGTAAATCTAAAACATCCCACTGGCCTGCACTGCTGAATAAAATGGGTACATTCTTTTATGGTCTTGGCTCAGTCGAGTTGCTTAACGTGGTTTATAAAACATTGTCAAGATGCAGATGTTAATATGAAAAATTACCTTAAGCTGCCTTTATTGTCCAGTGAAACTAAAGTGTGCACTACAGAGTCCACATGGCTTCAGATGTTTTAGCTGCGGGTGACCTGTTCCTTTCTGAGATATCTTGGGTTGCAATGCACCTCTCTTGCCCTCGGGACATGCTCATTCATTACAGCAAAATTACTGTAGTTTTACTTCTAAGGCAGAACAAGATGCCTTTCTCTGTGTTTAGAGTAGCATTTGCTTTTCAGTGCTGTGCAAGTATTAGCCATTATGATGCTGCTATGGCTAGGCTTATTCCCTGACTTCCTTAAATTAAATACCACTTAATACCATGAGGTTGCTATAGAGTTGTGAGTAAGCTCCATGCCCGAGGTGAAAAAAAAATAATCTCAGCAAAAGAATACAGCAAAATAATTTTTCATGTTGCATTGAAGCATCCCAATTTTGTGGGTCCCCTGCAAAGCAGCGCTTCTCATCTCTTGCTCACCACAAATTTGGATTTTTGTTTGTCAGCAAAAGCCAAAAACCCTGTTTGTTTTCAGTATTTTTTTTAACTCTTACTCAGTTGCACTTCACAGTCTTTCAGGGATTTCAATTTAAAAAGGTGCTAGTGGAGGAGTAAGGTTTTCTCCTCCAAGTACTGCTGGGCTTATTTGTTCTCTACCTTAATCTTCCATAAGTTTCTATGTGCTAATTCTTACGAGTGTTTGGCCAGATTCCAGTGTTAGTTGTAGGAAGAATAAACCCAGGAATACATTTTTAAATACATGGTGTTACTAGAGTTAAGTACCGAATACCTAAGATTTAAATCTGGCTTCGATTGAAATGCTGGTTACAAATAGAAGATTCTCTATTTGTACAAGTAGTGGGAATTTTTCTCTATACCAGGAAGTGTGGGATTTTAATGTGCTTCAAGTTCAAAGAGAAATAGCATGTGCAGAATATGAGTTGGGGGGAGAAGGGGAAATCATAACAGGCTAGCATTTGAAACAAGCAATTCATTTATCTTCTCTGCTCTGTGCATGTTAAGGGTCAGCCAACTTTGCATTATTCAACAAAAAGCTCTTCTGACCAGATACTGTCTAGTGAAATGGATGATTGAAACAACAGGAACACGCTTCAAAGTAATAAATTACATAATTTTTTTGTTTATAGTGGGTTGTGAGTCCAGTTTTAACCAAACTCTGGTTTGGCAAAAAGGTCTTTTTTTAGAAAGCATAAGGAAAAGAATTATATCATTACCTAAATGGTGAAATTAGCAGAACGTAAGCACAAAGAAGTTACTTAGTTTCATTTCTGTGAAAATAAGGCTTTTAAACAGCAAAGTATTTTGTTAGATATTTGTCCATTGACTCACACATCACAGCACAAAATCACATACCTCCAAGTCAAATTACCTAGAAACTAAGCAAAATGAGAGTCCTCCACTCTGCTTTCATTTCCAAATTGAGGCTGAGGCACACACAGCACAGATATTAACATGTTTTCAGTTTCAGTAATCACTGGTCACCATTGACACAGAAGAAAATTCCCCTTCTCACCCTCGGAGCCTTACACAGATGATGGTTCCTCTTGAGTTACCTCCATTCTTCACAAGGTATAGTGTAGTTCTTTGCTTTGAGCCGTGAATTTAACTGCCAGTGCAAAGGCTGCTACATGCCAAGCTGCGTGATTTGCAATCACAATTTTATGAACAGCAATATATGTGCTGACTTTTGTCTTTGTAAATACCTGCAAGCACGAAACTGTATCCTGGGAAGTATTGCCCATGGAAAAGTTGTCTTATTACCAGCATCGGACTGGAATCTGCACGAGCTTTATGAGCTTCAACTGTTGTGGTGTTGCTGTGTCTGACTGCAGAGCCTTAGAGCCAGGGATGGGAGACTGATGGTGCACACCGAGTGATAACGCAGATGTGTGGAACATGTGCCAATCCTTGGATTTCTTTCGAAGACCTGCTAGTTCAATGGCTTTACACACAACCAGAACTGCCTATCCTAGTGTCCATGGGCATTTCAGTCCCTTAGACAACATTGAGAGGCAGCTGCTTTGTGAAATTTAAGAAGCGTGTTTGGGGACAGTTCATCATGTTCAAATAATGTGATTTTCCTTTAAGTAAAAGGCAGTTCTAGTGCTGAGTTCTTTCAGATAATCAGCTTTCGGCAAAGAAAATTAGCTGAATGCACCAATATAATTAACCAATTTTCTCATGTTTAAACACACAAGACTCAAGTTCGTGAAGCATCCACCTTCAAAAGACACAATTTACGTCATGAAACCTCCAAACCTGCCAGCACTAAGGGGAGGAAGGAAGCTCCAAGAAGAGAGGAAAACCACACAAAGTCTATGGGAAACACTGCACAGCGTAATGCCTATCTTAAAAAAGGATCTCATAATAGTGTGTCCTCAAACAGCCGTGAGGATTGCGAGCATCCGAAGCAGTGCTTCGCTTAATTCCTCCTTGTTCCTAGGCAGTGTGAGGTGAGGTTTGCAGTGGGAAGGGTTATAAATCTGATCCGCACGTATTTTGCGGCTGAGGAACCCCCGGGAAGGATCAGAGGTTGGAGTACTTGGACAATAACCAAGTCTGTCATCTCTGTACCTGCCCCGTGTAAGATAAGCAAACTTTTGCTTGTCTTGTATAAGCAAACTTTTAGTGATGTGGGACTGGTCAGTATGGTAAAAATATAAACTTTGGTGGTGGCAGAAGTGGGAAGATTGTTCCAAAGCCAAATTGAAGCTCGATTTCTCAGCAAGTCAAAACTTAAATTCTGAGTCACTCAGAAGATATTTTTCTTTCCTTAATGCATTTTTATAAATTTTAAAGTGTAAGAGGCAAAACTCTGCTAGTCCCTTTTAACCTAAAAGGTCTAATATATGTATGTATTTTGTAACTTAAAGCTGCATTTTAAAAATGGAGCAGAACTATTCAGCACCGTGGTTGTGTGCATGCTGAAAATGTTAAAATCAGTGGGTTTTGTCCGCATTTTTGGCTGTATAAGGTGAAAGCTCTGGTTTCTCCTCCTAGTAAATAAATGGTCCCAGTAGCAGTCCCTGGGCTAAGCCTGGTGGAGCCGGGGAGGCTGGGCAGTGGGCAGGGTTGGTTCTTCTGTCTCAGTGGTAAAGCACCTGGGAGCCAAGAGACGGCTCTTCTGCTGGGAACCCCCAGCTGCCTCTGCAGATACTACCCTTGGGAGACGAGAGCTTCATCAATAATTAAGGAACATGTGAATATTGAGCTAATTTAGGATTTGCACTTTCTCACACATTTTAATGTCTCTGAAGCTGGGGGGGGTGTGGGGTGTGGGGAGGTTACTTGGTGAAAATAGACCCACTGTTTGCAAGCCGAGTAACATGCCAGATGTCAGATCCATGCCAAAAAGGGATATTTTTGAAGAGTGGGGATGGTGTCGCCTGTACAGTGCAAAAGCTGGGTTCAGGCACAGATTTTCTGCTTGACCCATGGGAGTTGCTGCCACGGTTCCCCATCCGTGAAAATGGGGAGAACAAAGCTTTCTTCCACCCTTTGTCTGCTCAGTCTATTTTAGCTCGTAGCTTTTAGCCATAATTTCCCTGCTCTCAAAGCCCTGTGAGAGCTCCGTTTCTTCCTGTGCCCCAGATACAGGTAAAGCGCTGCACCAGAATCAGGAAGGTAAGCAGAAAAAGTAAAGATTGAGTTTTTCCAGACTGCTGCTAATTACCCCGATACGGTCGCAATTAAAAGGTGGCATTTTCACATGGGACCTGGCTGTCTTTATGTAATGCAGAGCTTCCGACAGGACAGGTTTAACCAGCATTTTAGGTAGGGTGCAGGATGAAACCCATCTTAGTAATGCAATCAGAATGGCAGGTGCTACAGGAGGGTGGGAGAAAAATAAAAAGTGTTGTTTATCATTATTATTATTATTATTATTATTATTATTGTTTGCATTTCAAATGCAGTGGGGGGGCTCTAGGAAGGTGCTGTCTTCTAGCACAGGAGAAAATCCAAACAAGAAATATGCTCAAGTATTTCTTTGTCCTGCAACCGCACAGGAGTCCCAGCACACACACATCTCTGTGGGAACCCAAAAGCTGCATGAGTTTATCCCTGCGATACCTGGGGCAGATCAAGCGATGTTACCCCCACGATGCAGAAGGGAACAGCAAGGAAAACCTGGTGAGTTCTCCAAGAGCCTCCAGGCATCTGTGGCAGAGGCAGGAGGTGGATGCGGGTCCCATCCCTGCTTGGTGCTTGATCTTCCCCAAGAGCTTTCCTCCAACCCTGCAAACCAAGCTGCGTAACAGGGCTCAAGAGGGATTCATCTGTTGCTTTTCCCTTGAGGCAACATTCTACTACTACTACTACTACTAAAATTTTCTGGCCTCCAGGGCCTCGAGTATAGAGGTGGTATTTTTATGATAATGATTACACCCAGGCCCTGTGCATCCTGAGGATTAAAAATTAATGCTGAGCAATGTAACACCAATTCAAACTAAACCCTGCGGCTTCGGTCAGTCTCTTGTTCAGTGCACTTCAACTCCTACTAAAGGGAAATCAGAAAAATAAAAGAAGGATATTACAGGTTTTCTTCCCAACCTCTTGCTGCCAACCTCCACAGCAACTCCCGTATGCAAAAGGCACCCGGGAGACCTGTTTGGAGCAGGATGGAGGGTTTGGCATCCTCCCTCCCTGCCCTGTCCTGGCACTTCAAGGCATGAGACAGGACTTTGGGAGAGAAGCGGAGCCGCTCCGTAAAGCCTGGGGTGGCACAGGCTGTCCCCAAGAGCGTGCATGGCTCCAAAACACAGATGAAAGGCAGTTGCTATGTGCTGGCCTGCATGTGTGTGTGTGTGTAAAGGGTTTATAAATCTGTCCTGAGACCAGGAAATCTCCTGCGCCTTTTAGATTTAAGAGAAGTTGCCTTCCTGTTGTATTCCCAGATAACGCAGCTCTGATCAAGCCCACTTGTAAATAGCTTAATAGATTTAATCAGTTCCTTTGGAAAATGTTGTTGCTTCCGCAGGGTTTTAATTCGGTCCTGGGGAAGAACTCGGAAAGGGCAGTTGCTGCTTCTGCTACAAGTGAAGTCAGCACCTTTCAGCTCTCCAGACCCCCAAATCGCTGTAATCCGGGAGAAACAGAACTGCAGCCATCCTGCTCCTGTGCAAAAGAAGGGGAGAAACCAGGAAACCCAGGCAAATCCTGAACCCGCACAACTTACATTTACATACCATTCTCTCCATCACTTGTAATCTGACAAGAGTCAATAAGAACACCCAGGCACATGGTAAATTGCTGCCTACCTGCACAAACACCCCGGCTTGGGATCCGCGATGGGTTTTTCCCCCCTGTTTGGGGGTTAGATGGGGCAGCAGCAGCCAAGCCTAGGAAATGCCTTCCCATCTTGCACCCCGGCCCGCTGGCTTTCTGGCAGCACAGAGAGGAAATCCACAATCAGTCAAAGCGGAGCCGCTGCAGTCCTGCAGCCCATGTCAGGGGGTCAGAATCATAAAAGAATCAAGCGACTAAATATATTCCTCGGGGCAGGTTGCAGGGATGAGCTGGGCAAGGGCGCCCAGCTGGGGATTTTTGGTCTCCTTAATCTTGGTGGGCGAACACTTCCCGGGGGCGACTTTCCTGCCCTCATGAGCACCAAACTGGGGTTAGTGGAAAATAAGGTTGTGGGATGGTGGTGCCTCCATCCCAGCCGGGCTACGGGGGCTTTGCAGGATAGGGCAGTGCTTCATAAAACATGGCAGCAAGAAAAAGACCACAAAGTGTTGGACTGGCCTTATGTGTCCCAGGGATGGACAGTGGGGACCAACTGGGGATGTCACAGCTTCTCTGAACTGCCCCATCCCCATTCCTGCCCATGTGGCCCCTACACAGCTCACAAAGGAGCCCAACCAGGCTGGACAAGCACCCGCCAGCAGCTTCACTGTGCCCTGCTTTCCCTTCCATGCGAGGGGACCTGGGGATTTGGGGAAACTGTGTGAAAGCCCACATGGGGTGGCAAAGCACAGCCTGGCCTAGTGGTTAAAGCAGGAGGTGTGTGGAGGAAGAAAAGGGTACCCATCTGCAGGACCCCTGCCTTAATTTCCCTTTCCAAACAGGCTACAGCTTGCCTCCCCCCTCGGGAGGGGTTTGAGGGAGGGACACCCTGTGGGAATCTTCCTTTGGGAGCTGTTCTCTTCTTTCCAGAACACCCTGAAAAGGTTTCAGCGCCCTCATCTCCTCTGTATTTCCCCCAGTCTTGAAGCTCTGGGGACTCTGAGGTGCAGCGGCGGGGGGGGGGGGGCAGCCGGGGCTGTTTGGGGGTGGTGGGGCCATTTCCAGCTCCGTTCTTCCTCCCCTTCAGCCTCCAGTGGGCAAAATAAGAACTAACAATAAACGGGGGGTGGGGGGAAGAGAAGGGGGGTGTTGGGGGTACCTGCACCCCCGGGGGTGCCGGGCAGAGGGTGGGGAGAAGTTTTCTCCCCGCGCCACCCCGGCCGGGGCTCAGGAGTTTGCAAACAAGGAGGAGCAGCGAGCACCTTCGGTGTCATTGGAGGAGGCTTTTTCCAAGGAGCTCATAAATACGGGGGAGGTCGGGCAGGAGGCTGGGACTGCGCGGGGACCCCGCGGGCAGAGCCGGGGGGGGGCCGGGCCATGGCTGCGCTGCTCGGAACCTTCCCCTGGCCGGAGCGGCTGGAGGGGGACGCGGCCGAGGGGGTCCCGCCGGGGCCGCCCCCACGGTGTCCGCCGGGAGAGAAGGGCTCCGAGAGCCGCATCCGCCGGCCCATGAACGCTTTCATGGTGTGGGCGAAGGACGAGAGGAAGCGTTTGGCCGTGCAGAACCCGGACCTGCACAACGCGGAGCTCAGCAAGATGCTCGGTGAGGAGCGGAGGGATGCGGGGTTCGGGGGGGCGACTCGGGGATGGACGTCAGAGCACCCACTCGGGCATCCCCAGGGGTGCAAATCGTGTCTGGATCCATTACCCCGGGGTAGGCACCCATCGGCCATCCCTTGGGGTGCGAACCCTGCCCAGCCGGGGACCCGAGCGCCCGCCCTGCTGCTCCGCGGGGTGCAAGCCGTGCCCGGGTCTGGCATCCTGGGGTGCCTGCATCCTCCCGGCCACCTCATGGGATACAGGCAAATCCGGCATGCAGTGGGTGGGCACCCCTGCACCAGCATGGCCAGGTTGCGGGGTGCAAAGCCCCCCCAGGTCCAGCATCCTGGGGCAACATCCAAGGGCTGCCTTGTGGGGTGCAGAGCCTGAAGGTGTTCTGCACCCCAAGGAGCAAGCACCCGTGCACCCACCCTGCAGGACACAAAGCCCAGCAGTGACCCACACTCTGGAGTATGAAGCCAGTCGGGTGCAAACTCTGCTGGGGTGCAAACTCCTTGTGCTGCCAGTGCCAGTGCTACCTGCATGCCGGGCAAGGAGCGATCCCCAAATTTTTCTGGCCTGCCTTTGCTGTCCCATTTTGTCCCCAAACTCACTAGCCCACCCCAATATTGAATGGCACTCTGTGTGTGTGTTTCTGCTCGCTCTTTTTGGGATTACAACCCATTTTAAATACACATTTGTTTCTCACTCCCCATCCACTATTTCCCCCCAATCCCACTTTTTTTTAATGTGAAACCAAAAGGGCAGACAGAAAACACCAGCCCAGACAGCCTGAGAAAGAGCTGCCTGAATTGCAACACAGCCTTGCTGTCCAGCCTCTTCCCCAAAGTTTGCGTTTCCCTGTACAGTTTTGTGGTGTTTTCTTTGGTGGTTTGGGCTTTCTCTTTGCCGCATTACCATACAGCATCTCATTTCTGCTGCCTCTTTGGCAGTGGGAAGGCATCAAATGCTTTGATCTGTATCCTCATTTCTCCCCCTACCCAGAGGAACAGCCTGGGGTAGCCTCACCATGGGATATAACCCCCCTGCCCCAGCGCTGCTTCTCTGCCCTGTGTCTTGGGGATGTTTTGTGTATCTCAAACCAGGAGCAGCAAGGTCGTGGCACCCTGGTCTATCCCCTGGTCTATCCTACACCCTGGCAGGGTGCGGGCTGGGACACATCCAGGGACACCATGTCCTGAACCCCTGCTCAGCCAGGCACGGCCTTGGCCGTTCCTGCTTGGCAGCCGTGATCTCTGTCCCACAGAGGCACTGCAAGATCAGGCCATGGAGCTGGGGGAGTTTATTTGCCCTGATTTATCTGCAGTAGGGCTCAGCTAACCCTGAACCCACCCTGTCTGGGGACTTGGGATGGGGAGATTTGGAGGACCTATGGTGGCTTTGATCCCCCCTACTTTTTCATCCTCCTGCTGCCCTCCCATCCTCCTGAAGGGTTTGCAGGCTGCATACTCCGTGTGTGCCAGCCCAGAGCCCCTACCTTGCCCTTGTGTTGTGTGCCTGCAGGCTTTGGGAGGCAGCCACCTTTCCTTCCCTGATATGGCTGCCGCGGGTGCTAAGTGGAGTTTTGTTCTCCGTTGCAGGCAAGTCCTGGAAGGCTCTGAGCCTCTCGCAGAAGCGTCCCTATGTGGAGGAGGCTGAGCGGCTGCGGGTGAAGCACATGCAAGATTACCCCAACTACAAATACCGGCCCCGCCGGAAGAAGCAGGTCAAGCGCATCTGCAAGCGGGTGGACCCTGGGTTTTTGCTGGGCAGCCTGACGCGGGACCAAAACGTGGTTCCAGAGAAGCGGACCTGCGGCCGGGCCAGGGGGGAGAAAGAGGGGCCGGGTGAGTACTCCCCTCGCCCGGGGCTGCCACCTGTCCGGGGGTACCGGGAGGCCCCGGGCAGCGGCAGCAGCACCAGCATGGACACCTACCCCTATGGGCTGCCCACCCCCCCAGAGATGTCTCCGCTGGATGCCATAGACCATGAGCAGAGCTTCTTCTCGTCGCCCTGCCCTGACGAGCATCACTGCTCCCACCTCGCTGGAGCCACCTACTCCCCGGAGTATGCGGGCAGCTCCCTCCAGTGCAACCACCACCCTCTCAGCCCCATACCGCAGCCGGCCGCCTGCATGATCCCCCCGGCCTCCAGCTGCCCTTCCCTTCCTCCTCCTCCTCCCAGCTATTACACACCTGCCTTCCCCTCCCTGCACCCCCCCACCCTCCATGCCCATCTGGGCCAGCTCTCCCCACCACCCGACCACCATGGCTTTGACACCTTGGACCAGCTAAGCCAAGCTGAGCTCCTGGGGGAGATGGACCGCAACGAGTTCGACCAGTATCTCAACAACCCTGGCCACGGTGACCACCACAGTGGGGTCTTGGTCAATGGACACGTCCCAGCATCCGGCAGCTCCCATGCCTCTGAGACCAGCCTCATTTCCGTCCTCGCCGATGCCACGGCCACCTACTACAATAACTACAGCGTCTCTTAGAACTCCAGCCAGGGCCGCCTGGACCGGCCGAGGAAGGACCCGACACAGTATTACAAGGCGTTGTGCCCAGGGACATCGCTCACCGCCCCTAAGGGTGACCGAGTCCGAAGTGCGAGGGCTGTGGAGTCTCCTCGGTGGCGTAGGTAAAGGATTTCGGTCATTGTTTCACCACTGGTGCAAAGCCTCGGGTGCTCTGCTCCAAATGATGCTAGGGGGATTTTCCCATGCCAAAGCCCTTTGGCTAAGTCCCTCTTCCAAAGCAGAGATGCTCCTGGGAGCACGGGAAGGCTGCTCCCCAGTTCAGGGCACCCCCAGCTGTGCTTTGGAGTCGGGAGGGCGGCAGCATCCCGCAAATGGCAGGTCTGAAGTCCCGGCAGGGGTATAACCCTCTGGAAGGGGAAAAGGCAGGCATGGGAGGAAAAGGGTAGATTTTGGTGAACGGGTGCATGGCCTGCAAGCCACTCTTGGCACACAATGTTGGCATTGCCACAGCTGCCCTGACCTGCCTGACCGTCCTGGCAGGGCTTAAACCACCCCCTGTCTCCCTGCCCCCAGGCCATGACTTGGGCACTTCATCCCTCGGGAAACCCCAGAGGAGATGGGACACCAGGGATGCTGCCGAGGCACAGGGGCTGCAGGGGGCAATCAGCCCCAAGGGCGCTCAGCCTGAGCGTTCCAGAGGACAGTAAGATCCTTGGAAAAGGAGGATCCAGCCGGCATCCACACCTTCCATGGATTCCCCTTGGCCTCCCAGCAAAAGCGCTGCCAAAGGGGGTGCAGCATGAGCTGCCCTCCATGCTGGGCCGGGAACGGGTCCTGGGATGAGCATTTTAGCAAAGAGGTGATGATGTAGCAGACACAGTTTTTATCAAACATCCTTCGAAAGCAGATGCTTCATGTTTGGAGCCGCAGTGCCCAATGCCTCTTCTAACTCTGGCGTATTATTGCTTGTAATAAAGCTGTACATTGATTTATTCCTTCCATTATTCCTCCCCTTGAATTTTGTATTGCTTGAGTCCTCTTCCTTTTCATAAAGATGAAGCTTTATTTTAAATCAGTTATATGACATGATTAATCTTAGTGTTTACCGTATGGCACTTGGTAATGATTAGTTAGTAGCGTGGCTATGATTTTCTGGTTTCGGTCCCAAACATGTATTGATAATAACTGCAAATAATGCTTTAAAGCCCCCCCCAACTTCACAGGTTTTTAAGCTAATACATTCCATCTTTTTGTGTGTGACTCTATGCATTTTGAATGAGTGTAGATACGAGTTTGCATAAAATATTTAATTTAAATAAATACGTTTTTATACGATGATTGTTTTATGATTTGAATTGCCGTAGCTATTGATAAAGTTTTAAAAACAGAAACATTTCCTGTGCAAGTGCTATTTTTTTAAATTGTTTTTTGTTGGTATTTTCAGCTAAACTTTTCTACTTCCTTTTTTTTTTTTTTTTTTGGTTATAAAAAAGGTCTGTGGTTATCTTTACAAATTGTGGATTGCTTTCTAACACACCGACTAGAGGCATGGCCTGTGCATACGTTTGCTTTTCATGGGGTGATTCAAGGGCAGCAAGTCACTTCAATGGCCTTGATCCTGCTTTTGCCATCTCATGAGTATGGCCTTTTAACACCAGGTCCTACGTAGATATTACAATGAAGTTAAGGCAGGGCTTTGCCTTTGGTATGTTGGGGAGCACAAGTGATGGATGTTGCATATTTATGGAGCAAGCGCCAGTGCCTGAAGCATGGGTTTTATATGCATTTAAGGCTGTCTTTCACAGTTCATGCTGATGCACCATTTAAGATGCTCCATAGTGTGAGGGCCATGTAAAGTGTCCATAGCGTGAATGCGAATCAAGGCAGTGAGGCCTGAGAAGTGGGAGTGTGGGTCAAATCTGGGGAGCTGCATGAAGGGTGCTCTTGGAGGTGGATGTTGAGTGGTGCCCT
This sequence comes from Strigops habroptila, assembly GCF_004027225.2. Lineage (NCBI taxonomy): Eukaryota > Metazoa > Chordata > Aves > Psittaciformes > Psittacidae > Strigops > Strigops habroptila. The sequence goes on from NC_044282.2 coordinate 60,491,814, forward strand.
TCAGGCATAGCTAGCAAAGAGAAAACCTTAGTCCCTCTTGCAGTCCAGAGACCAACATCACAGCCTACTCTTGCTAGACATCAAATCAGGCTGTTGTCCCTGTGTCCTTGAGGTTAACCCATGCACGTTTCCCAAAGCAGTGTCTTCCCAGGCTGTGTCCTCCTGCTTGGCCCCCAAAAATGGAAAAGTGGAGCAGCATGTTTCCCAGTGCGCTTTGTGATGACCACCTGTGTGTGTTGGCTGGAAGAAGTCTCCAAAGGTCACTCAACCCAACCCAGGGCAACCCAACCCAGGGCAACCCAACCCAACCCAACCCAGCTGGGCTGGCTTGCCTCCCATAAATGACTTATCTCTGACTCAGTGAGCCCATGGTCCCAGGAGGTAGAAAGCTGCATGAGTATTTGGGGATGCACCATGCCCTGTGCTTGTTGTCCTCCTTTATACCCCATTTGTGCCACCCTTTGAGACAGCCTTTCCATCACACACGCTACCTCTTCCTTTGAGGGGGAATAAAATGGACATCTTCAGGTGTTCTGCTGGCCATGGACTGTGGTGACTCTTACACCAGCACAAGAGCACAATGCTTGGTGTGGTGCAGAGATGGCTGTTGCAGCAGCCTGACTGGGGCAGCATCAATCTTCCATGGGGATTTGTGAGTCAGGGCTGGAGGGAGGGAGGTGGAATGAGCTGGTTTGGCCTCTCTGTCGAGGAGCATTGACTCACGTGGGACCATGTCAGGAGCAGGAGCAGGGCTGGAAGAAGTCCTGCTCCTCCCACCTCCTCCTCTTCCCATGATCCCTGTATTGACCAAGGCCCAAGGGATTCTCACAGCCCCTCAGCAGCACATTAAAACCTGTTCATGGCAGGGGGGCCCTGGGTATATGTGTCCAAACCTGGATTTGCTTTTGAACCAGGAGGCTGCTTCCTTCCAAGCAGGTTCTCATAAGAGGGGCACCCACCCCAGGGCACTCTGTAAATGTCCCCTTCTGCCATGTCTGCTACAGCAGAGGCTGAGAACAGTGTAATGAGGTTTTAAACTGCATTGGTGAGGAGGCAGAGCACGGCTGTCCTGATCCCCCAACAAGATCAGCTCTGGGTATTGCCACCAGCATGCATGATTCAGGCTGTGCCATTCATCCCTCTGATGGGACCCTCTCTCTGGGACACTGGCAGCTCCCACGTCCTGCTCCCTATTCCTAAGCAGTGATGGGATCAACTGCAACACTCTGTGAGCCTTTTCCATCCTTCCCTTCTGACACGCAGAGTCACAATTGGGGTTGGAGGAGGCAAAGCCCACACCAAGAGCTCCCAGCAGCCTGTGTGACAGTGGCTGGAGAAACCAGGAGTCTGGTTTCCCTGGAAAAAGGAGTTTCTCCATGTATCCCAGCCCCAAAGAGCCCACCGGGCTGGGATGCACGGAGACTCCCGCAAGCCGAGCCTGTCCCCACTTGCTCAAGCTGGAGCCACGTGAGGAGAGGTGGGAGCATGTCCCTGTGCTCTCTGCACGCCAGGAACAGCTACAGGCCCCAACCGGGAGCCGCGGCCCCCGAGGGCGTTGGGAGCCGCAGCCAAGGTGAGGTGCGGCTCCCTGGGAGCCAGGGCTTGCTGGCCGGATCCGGGCACACACCCAGTGCCGGGAGCAGCCTGCTTCCACCTCCCAGGACACCGTCAGCTGAGATGGAATTCAGGAGTGGAGCCATCTGCCCCTTCTCCATGGGATGGAAAACACAACATGAAGGTTTCCCCCTGCCCCACAACATTGTTTTGGGATGCAGGGCATTGCTGTAGGGACCAGCCAGAAAACAAGTGGCTGACAGAGGTGGGAAAGAGCCTTTTTTTTTTTGCCTGGAAAGCAGGCATACCTGCAGAGCACTGATGGCCATGGTGGTTGATGGATGTTTGGGGGTCTCAACACCAAGCAGGACTCGTTCTGCATTGACCCTGGGCATGTTTCTCCTTCCTTCCCCTCCCAAACCCATGAGCCCAAGGCTGTCTTTGTGCATGCCAAAAAGCCTTGTGGTTTGTGGTCTGCTTTCTCCAGGCTGGGATGGGCTGGGAACCAGCAGGAAAATCAAATCAGGGCTGCAGGAAGGGATAAAATGGCCTCACACCACATTTGGGCTCCTGCTCAGGGGTGTCAGGTGCGGACAGGGCAAGGGTGTCTCCTTGCCAGGAGGTGGCCAAGGTGTGAGTCCTCTGCCCCCAGTGTCTGGTGGCCCCGGCCAGCCCTTGGACCTCTGGCTGTGCAGGTCATGGTGCTGGGCACTGGGAGCAGGGATGAGGTCACCTTCCCGGACCTGGGAACACTGCTGGGATTTGGGCTGTCTGGGAGCTGCGGTGTGTGTCATGCACTGGTCCTCTCAGGATGGGCCATTTCCTTTGCATCCCTTGAGCAGGGGGTGGCTTCTCCCCGTCCTTGCTCCACCAGCCATTTCTGCTTGTCTCAGTGCCACTGGGCAGGGGTAAACCCCAATGAAAAGCAGCCATGTGGCTGCTCCGTGCCTCAGTTTCCCTGTTTGTAAACCGGAGATCATACTTCCTTCCCTCCCGTCCTTTTTCTGTCTAGCACTGGGACATGAACTCTTACCAAGAGTTTGAACAGGACCAAGTGCTTGTGATGCCCTTAGCACAAGGGGTCTCTACCCCATGTGAGTGCTTTCAGTGCTGCTACTAAATTAGCTGGGAGATGACTTTTTCCCCTCTGTTGCCCTCAAAGCAGAAACAGGGGAAGAAAGCAGAGGCAGAGAAGGGGGTGAGGAAACTTGACCGAAGTCACCCTGCAAATCAGTGGCAGAGCCTAGGGAAACCCTCAACACTGCCAGATCCCAAAGATGCCCTTTTGCCCGTCCAACCCCTTTCTGCTCACAAGTAAACACCTTCCCCCTCCATCTTTTTTTGCCCCCATCCCACCCTGATTCTGAACCTTGCTGCACCCCATGGGAAGCCATATGCAGGGAGGACAGAATCAGGCCCTCCCTCCCATCCCTGCAGAGGAGGGAATGAGACAAGCTGCTGAGTGGTTTCCTGCCCAGCACTGCCAATGGGAGCTGCTTGGGGTGCTGGGAGCAGGGGAGGATGTATCCGGAGCTGAGTGTTTCCTGGCAGATAAGGCCAACCCCTCCTGCCGGATGTTATGAGTCCAGGTCCTACCTCCACGTTTCAAGCAAAGGGGCTGAGGAAAGGCTTGGATGTTTATGTCAAGGAAAAATAACTTCTCCCTCTGTGTACAATCCTCCGGCTCCCCCAGGGCTACGTGCAGCAGGGTAAATGCTGGGAATAGGAAAACAGGGGCGAGGCGATGGAGGTGGGTGATGGCAGAGAAGGGCTTGGCTTTGGGGAAGGAGGGCTGTGGGCAGGCTAGGGTCTTTCCTTCCCTGCTGGGCCTGAGTGCCAGGTAAAGGCAGGGGGGAGCTGGGAAGAAGAGCCTTGGGGTAGATAGAGAGCACAGGCTGAACTCCATGAGCTCAGGCTCAGAATCAATCCAGAGTCACTTTGGCAGCAAATCCAGCATGTCACCTTTGGTGTCCACCCACAGGAGATTCAGCCTCCAGCCAGGACTTGCTCAGAAGAGCCCTTTCAAGGCAGGAACTGAGGCCACCCACACCAGCCTCTGTGGCTGAAGGTCCAGGGTTAGCTCCTGCCCACTTCTCATCCATGGAGTCAGAAATGCTGAGAGAGGGAAGATGGTGGAAGAGTTGGGTCCGATGGCCCAGCAGCACCCAGCAGGCTGGGATGGAGGGAGAGGTTGTGCAGTGGGTATGGATAGGGATCTTCTCCATCTTTTTGCAATAAATAGGTAAAATCCAGTGGTGGCCAGACCCTCCTCTTTTGAATGCAGCTTGTGTGCTCCTGCAACCATTCTGGACCATCTGCAGGGCTCAAGCCAAAACTTCTGCACTGCCTGAAGTCTGGTATATATTCAAGGTCATCTCTGGACACTGGAAGGGACACAGAGAGACCTGTACTAGGCTCACACTGGCCAGGAAACCAGTACAGGGAAGATCCCCAGCCCTCAGCTGCTACCATCAACACTGTGAAATCACCACAGACCCCAGTATAGCGATGCCCAGGCCAACAAATCCTTCCCCAACCCTGGGGCAGGGATAGTGATGGCATCCCCAGGGAAGGTTTGGATGTAGCCACCTTGTTTGGATGTGGTCGCACTAACCTGGGGGCGTGAGGGCCAAGCAGCTGAGTGTGGGTACTGCCAGAGAGCCTATAGATATTTTTTGCTTTCATTGAGCCGCTTCTGGCTGCGAGTTTTGCCTTTGGCATCAATAGAGAGAAGGCTGATAACAGAAGATTTGTCAATCTCCTGTCCAAGGTGGTTACTGGGAGCTAAGCTTCCTCCCAATCCCTGTTTACTCCCATTTCAATGCAAGAGAGACTGCTGGGGGTCCCATTTCCCACCCGGCGGGTCAGAGACAGGACTGGAGAACACCCTGAGAATAAAGGAGAGAAGGCAAGCTCCTTTCCTTCATCCTTCTCCTAAGAGCTTGAAGACCCCCTGAGGGTTCCTGGCAGCAGCTGAAGGGCATCCAAAGAGCATTGCTGCATGCAGGGAAAGCTTGGAGTTAAGAAGGCTTATGCTGGAGACCTTACCCATGCCCTCCTTCCAGAGTTCCCACCTCTCTTCCCTCAGCAGCCTGAATGCCCCCCTCCCTGCCGGCTAGCCAGGACGCACCCTGCCTCAGCAAGCCCGAGATGTTGTTCTTTCTCTTTGATTTCCAGGAGCTCCCACTTGGCCCCCAGAGCTTCATGGCAAACAAAACATCAGAAGCCTGGGCTGGTGGTGCAGGAAGGAAACTCGCTTACATGGGGGCTGAGTCATGATCCTGCTGCTCCCTCCTGGCATCCCAGGAGCAGGCAGCGTCGCGTACCAAGGGATAGTAAGTTTCCCTGCCCCCCTGGCTGGCTAAAGCACCAAAAATCCTTCTTTCCCTTCCCTTCCCCTCCTTTCCGCCACATTTTCTTATTTTGAGAAACAGATCACTGCTTTAGTTTTTGTTGTTGGTGTTGGTTTGTTTGGGGTTTTTCCTGCAGCTTGAGTGGAAAATGCTGGATTTGCTTCCCTGGCAAGCAAAGGGTATCCCTGTTGCCCTTTTGGGCTTCAGCCAAAAGGCAGGGAGGATGCAGAAAACCTCAGTTTAAAACAGGCTCCTCAGCACCCCTGACCTGGAACCAGCTATTTGATTTTCTCCTGTCAGGGCCAGACCTCTTGTCTTGAGCATCCCGTGACACCACAATGATTGTCACCACTCAGACCTCTCCCGTGTAGGAAAAGCTACTGAGGTCTAATGAGTCTCTGAACGCAGGAGCACCAACAGCTCTGGTCTGGAGGGTATTCCCAACTCCTCTATCTGCCTCATTTACAGGAGTTATAAGATATACATATATGTACATACATGCACAGGAGATATGATGCACACACACATATATATATAAAAATATATAAGAAAGATGGGACAAATGTTTTAGCAAAGCCTCTAGCAATAGCACAAGGGGTGATGATTTTAAACTAAAAGAGGGTAGATCCAAAGTAGGTATAAGGAAGAAATTTTTTACAATGAAGCTGGTGAGACACTAGCACAGGTTGCCCAGAGTCACAGTAAATGCACCGTCCCTGGAAACATTCAAGGTCAGGTTGTATGGGGCTCTGAGCAACCTGGTCTAGTGGAATATTTCCCTGCCCATGGCAGGGGGGCTTGGAACTAGATGAGTTTATGTCATACCCCACCCCTTTAGCCATCTCTTTTCCAGTCTGGAGACCTCCAGTCTTCCTCTCTGGGCATCAATCTGCCTCAGGAGTGCTGAGACTTGATTTGCTCATTATTCAATTCAGGAATATTTGTCAAGCACTGGGGGCAGATGCCATAGAGGGAGACTTGGTCTGGCAAGGAAGGGTAGAGCTGAGAAGAAACAGAGCAGGACTGGAAAGATGAACATGGGATGAGGAACCGCAAGATGGAGGCGAAAAGGACCAGCCTAGTGGAAGGAACCTTCTGTGTAGACACTGGACTGGGAAAGGATGAGGAATGTCATCTGGATCTGCTGGACCAGGTGAGGATGACAGACCTTACAGTAAGGCCAAAGGCTCTTGACAGAAAACAGCTGAGAGAGGTCCAATGCCCCAAGGTGGAGAAGAAATGATTGGCCTGCCTGTGAGTAGACAAGATAGAGCACGGTGGTGAGACTAGCCATGGCTTGGAGAAAGCGGTGTCCCCTGGTCTATTTTTTCACAGCTGTCAGCACAGACTGGTGAAAGCCTCAGCAGCGTATAAGTCCCATGTCACCTGGGAGAGGTGACAGGCTCCTACTGTGTCCCAGCAGCATGGTGGATCCAGATGCCCTGGTAGCTCGTATGGATGCATCTATGCAGGAAAATAAACTGGTCAGCTCTGAGCCAAACTGGTCCATCCTTCCTACTAAACCCCCTCAGCCTCCAAAAAGAGGACAACAGCACCGAAACAGCCTACTGTGAATGGCCCCTGGCCTTCGCTCACCTTGAACCTTACCTGGGCATTGGTTGCATCAATTCCACTCGGCCAGGGCCAAAATCACACTAGCAAATGTGCTACAAATAACTGGAGGGTCATTGCAGAAACGTGCAGGCCTCTGATCCTGGTCCTATTCATTTATGCGTATAAACACAGGCTGGGGCCCTTGGGTAATGCTAGTGTGGGACTTGGGTGGATTTGTCTGTTGGGCTCTTACAACCTTAGAAAACATTCCTGCTTCCCTCCCCCACACCCAGGAGGATGGAAGAAGTGTTGCAGTTGAGAAGTCAAGCGCTCCAGGATTAGGAAATGCTGGGCTGGTGCATGTTTGTGCAACCTCCTTGCTCCTTCCAGTTGCCAGGCATTGCAGGAGACCTGGAGTTGCAGGAGATTCCATGATGTGATCATGCAGTGAAGGGCACTTGTTGCGTGATCAGATTGCAGGATCACATATGAACTTTTTTCCTGCTTTGACCACTGCCTCTTTCATCTCACAGGCAGATTTGGATGTATCCACTCAGCATTTAACATTTAACTGATCCTGCTAATTCCCTCCCCAGTGATTGCACAGATCTAGGCAAGTCTGATCAGTGATTTAAGGTGGGATTTCCTTCCCAGACATGCCCAGCTGTCTCCACTGAGATCCTACAGCAGCAGGGCTCCCAACTTGAACACCACAGTAGAGGTGTCATTTAAAATGGCTGAACCTAGACCACAGCCTCTCAGTAACGAGAAGTTGCTGGATTTGTTTTTTCTTCACATGATGCCCAGCTCTGAGTCTTATTTTATGTTTGCTCTATATGGCCTGCTGCAAAAGCAGAGGATTTGGGTAGGGATGCCCTCATGATTGTCCTGCCAATATGCTGGTGCTGCACAAACTCAGCTATTCCCTTGGACCCTAGTGAAGCAAGGTGTTGGAGAGATGGAGGAGTTGCTCATCAGCTTGGGATGCTGGATGCCCACTGGTCAATCTCTACTCAGCAACTCAAATCTCAAGACCCTAGTGTATGGTAGCCTGGAGAAAAGGAGGCTCAGGGGAGACCTTATCGCTCTCTACAACTACGCGAAATTAGGCTGTAGTGAGGTGGGGTTGGTCTCTTCTCCCAAGTAACAAGTGATAGGACAGGAGGTAACAACCTCAAGCTGCACCAGAGGAGGTTTAGTTTGGATATTAGGAAAAACTTCTTCACCAAAAGGTTGCCAAGCGTTGGAACAGGCTGCCCAGGGAAGTGGTGGAGTCACCATCCCTGGAGATATTTAAAAGACATGTAGATGTGACACTTGGGCACATGGTTTAGTGATGGTCTTGGCAGCATTAGGTTAACGTTTGGACTTGATGGTATTAAAGGTCTTTTCCAACCTAGACAATTCTATGATTCTATGGTGTTATGACAGAGTCCAACCCATCCTTAACTGCTCAGATTGTGCAAAAGTTGCATTGTCTGCTGGAAATAGAAGCAGGAATGAATGGGTCTTGCTGAAAAAACAGTGGAAAAGACAAAACCATTTGTTGCTCCCAGCCACACTGTGTCAGTGCACTGACAGGTTGGTTTTGTAAGACTGATGGATGATGATACAGAAATGCCAAGAAATTGCTACTGGTTCCATGGCCTCCAGATTTCCAAGAACACGGTACATGATCATTTGGCATCTTCACACATAACTTTCTGTTTTGACCCCATCTCAGATATCAAGAGCTCATGCAGTGGTTTGCATTAAGCATTTGCGTTCCTGGGACATGTTCTAAGCACTACTCAGTTCGTTTGCATGGAGTAAAGAGACCAAAGGAGGTAAAGGGCTTTGCCTTGAGCCCTTGTTAATCTACAGTGATGGGTTGATCTACAATAGAGAGCTGATCTACAATAATGTGCACAGAAGGACCTGGTGGGGCTGCAGAGCAGCAGGACATTTCATTACTCTTTGGCTATCATGAGACATGCCAAAATCTCCATGTCCCTGTGGTAGCTAACCACTTCTGATTTTCCAATGACAGTGCAACACCAGAGCCCTGACTAGAGCATGCCCAGAGCTTCCTGATGGAGGATTAACAAATCCTTTGTGAACCCTTAGCACTCAAACCTCCAAATAAAGACAGATGTCCTCCCAGTGGTCTGTTTGAGTGAACAAATGATACAAGCAAGGCTCAGAGCTGAAAATGTCTGTCCTCTCCAAGCCTCCGAGGAAGATGCTGCCTGGTCGCCCTCTTGTATCTGTTGTTATAGCACTGACATACCTGAGTGTAGACAGGTACAGGTACAGTTCTGTAGAAATACAGGACTATATTTCTAAACTGGAATCTCTAGTGTTACCTTGAAATAGATGGCTTCAAGGCTAGTGTCAGCTCCAGGATCTCAAAGGTGGTCTGGATCTCAGCCTGGAAAATCTCATGCATGGATTCTACCTTGCTACTAATCACCTCCTTCATGAATCTTCCAATCTCTAAAGGATCAAACAGAAATGCAGGAAAGTTGGGGCTTCTCTTTTTAGGGTTCCTTCTTGCTGACAAACTGACACAGGTCAAAGCAGAGGGTTATCTTCTCTGGTAATCTTGAAACACATGTATGCGGAGAGCCTGAGATCTGGGTTTGCTCAGATTGGAGAAGACAAGGCTTAGGGAACATCTTACTGCTGCTTTCAGCTACCTAATGGGGGCTGTAGAGAAGACAGTTTCTTGTGAGAGGTGGGCAGAAAAAGATAAAACACAGTGAACAAAAGTTGCAGCAAGTGAAATTCTGGAAGTAGTTAAGCCTGCGGACAAGGTCCCGCAGTGGCCCTGAGATCTCTGTCCCTGGAGACAGTGAAAATTCAGCTCATCAAGGTCCTGAGTAACCTGCAATAATTGGCCCTTCTTTGAGCAGGGGAGAGGTTGGACCGGAAATCTCCAGAGGTCCCTTACAACCTGAATTATCCTGTGATTCTCCTGTGTAAACCTTTCAACTTTCTTCTATCCCAGCATGTGGGAGTCACTTTTCTGGATGCCTAGAGAAGGGTGTCCTGTTCGAAAAGGGATCCTTTCTATAAGGAGTCTTGTGTGGTAACATACTGTGGTGAATGCACTGGCAACAGAATAGTGCCTTTCTCTGGTTAGTGGGTAGCTGTGGACCAAGGTCCCATGGAGAATCTGTGGAGCTCCCTGCTCACCACCAAAGTCTTCCAGGATTTTCCATGCCAGATCTCCCTCCAGTCCAGGGTCCTGCCTGCTCGAGGGAAAGAAGAGAAAAAAACCCACATCCCAGACCGCCACCACTACCACCCTGCCTGCCTTCCATTCCCCAACCTCCTGAAAAACCCTGAAAGTGACTTGGAGGGAGTTTCTTCAATGTACTGGACTCACATGTAAAGGATCTGCTGTAATTAAATGACCTGTCAGAGTTTCCTGGTTGTTCTTCCCTGCTGCTTTCCCGAGTTCAAAAGGTGATTTAGGATGACATGCTCTGCTCTACATGAACTTGCCAGCTATTGCCAGCAGCATGACGAGACACCCCTTCATTGTACATTAATTCCACTAGGCGTACGGCCCAACAATCAAAGTACCTCATTAAAGTTTAATTAAATTTCCCAAGTGATTTGCTCCCGGGTTGAGAACCTGTAATGCAAGCCAAAGCAGGTCTGCGTGTGTATGTGTGTATCTGGGGTTTCTTTTCTTATATTTGCACATGTGATGTGTTTTTTTCCTAACCATTATGAACACTTCATGGCTGGGGTGTGAAATGAAACCAGAGGTGGCAATCCAGTCCAGACTGTATGAAGAAAAGCCAAATCTTGCCAACTTTCTGCACTCACCACTCCTGATGAGAGTGCTGTTGTCCTGGAAGAACAGCAGGACTTTGAAGTACAGACCTCTTATAGGACATAGGCAGAAGGTGCAGTGATCAGGACTTAGAAGTCGCCCTCAGATAGGTGACTATCAAAGCTTGGCAAAAAAAAACCCCAAACAACCCAACAAAACAGACAAAGGAATTCCAAACTCAACAGCTTTGGATGGCAAACAAAACCAGATCTCTTTGCATCGAATATGACCCATATTTAACCCTCACCTTCAGTCTCATAGGTGAAAAATGAAGAGGTAGAAAGGCCAGAGACTGATTTGTGGCAGAGGCCTGGAGCCATCTCCAATCCACCAGTCTGTTCCAGTCCATTAGCACTGTTCCAAGTGCTGCACCAATGGCAGCTCTCAGTGCAGGGGGGTTTTACTACTGTACCCAACTTCTTCCCTGGGTTTTCCAGTGGTTTGTGTGCTTTTTCCAGGATGGCATCCTTCCCCACCCTCACTATGCTTTGTAGAAGCAGCACATAGCTGCATTTTAGGGTCTTGGTATCTAATAGGGTAGCAATTTGATAATGGTGTTTTTCAACCTCTACATCTATAACATCCTCCAGTGAGGGGGCATATGGAGGCACAAGGACCTCCAGGCTGGTGTAACTCTGACACTACAGCTCTCTTGTGGCACCGTTTGAGGTGGAAGTGTTTGAAGTAGATGTTGAGAAAGCGATCACACAAGATGCTCATCTTGAGCACCTTTGGTACAAGCTTAGACTTTATGCCAGAAGACTTGGGTGTTTTGGGATATAGTTATGCCTGGAAAGAGATCATAATGGCTCCTGAGGCTTAGATTCAGCCCAGTGAAGAGCAACAGGGTCTTCTAAGGGTGATCCTCCTGTTTTGAGTATTCCGCAGCTCTCCAGAGGGAAACAGCTCTTTCCACGGACTCCAGAGGGAGACTGGTCAGTCAAAATCCTTTAGGGACCTTCGCTGTGTGCCCAAAGGTGAGGGAATGCAGGCCTAAATGAGCCTGTAAGAATCCTGCAGTTGTCAACGCACACTCTTATGGTACTCTGGGCTTGAGACAAGAAAAAAAAAAGGCAGCTACCAGCATGAAGTGATATTCAGTCAACTGGAAAAAGTAACTTAACCTCCTCTTCCCCTTTATTATTATTATTATTTTATTTCCTGGAATTCCTACTGGAGGTGGAGAGAGGATGGGAGGCTGCTGTTTCCAATGAACTGTTAAAACAGTTCTTGTTTAAGGATCCTTTGGATAACCTGAATGTCAAAATCTTCTGCCTAGAGGATGCGACAAGTAAAGCAGTTGGACAAGGATTTTAGTAGGACAACATTCACCAAAGGACAAGACCGTTCTGCTACTTTGCTACATGGTATAAAGATGCACTTGAGGTATTAAACTCAATAAAAAACCCCAAAATACTCCATGATGAACCCAAATAGTTGCTTACAGGCAGATTAACCAGGAGTAGTGCCCATGCTCTGCCTGTATGGGCAGCTGGCCTATTCTGGTAAAGTCCATACAGTTAAACTCTCTCCAGAACAAGTTGACTGCATCTAAACAATCTATGAGGAATGGTCCTTGGACTATGCTCCTGACCCATGGCTGGGGATCATTGGGTTCATGCCAGAAGGCTTGGGCCAAAACTAAGCCGAAGACTATGCTAACAACAGTGCAAATGACTGAGCTCTGATAGCCAATCCATATCGAGATATATTCAGGTCGTCTCTGTTATTTCCTGCATACTGGAAGTTAATCTCCAGATTAAAATTCCCTGAAGACAAAAGAAGGAGCCAAGACCGAGGTCTTATTCAGGGGACTGCAAAAAAATGAACAGTCGCAGAGTTCGCAGATTGCTGTGCAGCGATCATGCACTGTAATGGCAAAAGGGGAAATTTTCCTGTATTTTTCCTTGAACTGGAGTGGATGGATAGCAAACAAAAGCAAATACTGAAACACTTACTCATATCAAAAAAAGCATGAGCACAAAAACCAGTCACCCCCTTGAAACTTCAAGTGAGGTGGGGATTTCCATGTATTGCATGTGTTTCCAGATCTAAAGATAAGCGTACAGCTGGTCAAACATTTTCCATTGATGATTTCCTTGCAGAAAACATCCTTCTGAAGGAAAAAAAAGGAAAAAAACAAGAGAAAGTTAAAGAAAAATCTAGGCTTAGCTTAGTTTCCCTTAAACACACTTAAAAAGAAAATGCATTTTACACAGCTTTTTCATTTTTCTCTTCTCTTTAATAGCCCATATACATGAAGGAAAAATAAAAGTGATGACTGACAGAGTGAGATTGTTTGATATTTTTAAAGATATGATGCATATTTAATAAAGAAATAATATTTTTCATAGCAATACCCAAGCTCCCCCAGAACATTCATAGAAAGTAGATCTTTTTATTACTATTATTTTCATGTGCTGTACTTATTTCTCTCCATTAGCTGTAATCAATAGTTTCTTGGTCAAGTTAGGTTTCATTCTCATCATCGTATTCTACAAATTTGAAGACCTGTATAGTTTTAGTAGATTAAAGAGAACATAATGAAAATATAAAATGTCCAGCTCTGGACTTTCTTGTTTAGCAAACACTCTCAGCTTTCAAAAAATTGAAAAAGCCTAAAGAGCTATGGAAATGGACTTTTTCAATCACAATATCCACCTTTACCCTTCCCCATTGTTTGGAAGTCTCTTGGCCAGTTCAAATCCAATCTGAGAGCATGAGAGAAGTTAAGATGTGATGATGATTTTGATGACACCCATTGAATTCAGACACCATAATACTACTTTCTGAGAACATGGCACAGCACACACAGACACAACTATACTGCTTGACGCAAAAGCATTAATATGGGCAAGAACTATATGGTCTGACATAGGATGACATCTGCATGACACAGAATTAGTCAGGATGGGCCAGGCTCTCTCGTGCTGCATCCTAATCATGCCACAACCTGCTGCAGGACTCTGGGCAAATCATAGCATCCCTCTTATCCTTGTTTCCCAGCCTGTAAACTGGGGATGCTTTCTGCACTGTAAGGTGTTACATGGTTAAAGGTTTGGAGTTATTTGGAAAGAAGGGAAGAACCTGAACACGTAGGTTATTTATCTCCCTGAGTTTGGAAGTGGCATTTGATCTCAATGGAGACAGCTAAATGTAGGTGAGCTGAATCTCATAGAATCATAGAATCATAGAATAGTACGGGTTGGAAAGGACCTTAAGATCATCTAGTTCCAACCCCCCTGCCATGGACAGGGACACCTTGCCCTAAACCACGCGGCTCAAGGTTCTGTCCAACCTGGCCTTGAACACCGCCAGGGATGGAGCATCCACAACCTCCCTGGGCAACCCATTCCAGTGCTTCACCACCCTCACTGTAAAGAACTTCTTCCTTATATCTAATCTAAACTTCCTCTGTTTAAGTTTGAACCCATTACCCCTTGTCCTACCACTACAGTCCCTAAGGAAGAGTCTCTCCCCAGCATCCTTGTAGACCTCCTTCAGATACTGGAAGGCTGCTATGAGGTCACCACGCAGCCTTCTCTTCTCCAGGCTGAACAGCCCCAACTCTCTCAGCCTGTCTTCATACGGGAGGTGCTCCAGCCCTCTTATCATCCTCGTGGCCCTCCTCTGGACTCGCTCCAACAGCTCTATGTCCTTTTTATGTTGAGGACACCAGAACTGTATGCAGTACTCCAAGTGAGTTCTCATGAGAGCAGAGTAGAGGGGCAGGATCACCTCCTTCGACCTGCTGGTCACGCTTCTTTTGATGCAGCCCAGGATATGGTTGGCTTTCTGGGCTGCAAGCGCACACTGCCGGCTCATGTTAAGCTTCTCGTCAACCAACACCCCCAAGTCCTTCTCTGCAGGGCTGCTCTGAATCTCTTCTCTGCCCAGCCTGTAGCAGTGCCTGGGGTTGCCCCGACCCAGGTGTAGGACCTTGCACTTGGCTTGGTTAAACTTCATAAGGTTGGCATCGGCCCACCTCACAAGCGTGTCAAGGTCCCTCTGGATGGCATCCCTTCCCTCCAGCGTATCAACCCAACCACACAGCTTGGTGTCATCGGCAAACTTGCTGAGGGTGCACTCAATCCCACTGTCCATGTCGCCGACAAAGATGTTGAACAGGACCGGTCCCAACACCGATCCCTGAGGGACACCACTCGTTACAGGTTTCCAACTGGACATCGAGCCATTTACCACAACTCTTTGCGTGCAGCCATCGAGCCAGTTTTTTATCCACCGAGTGGTCCATCTATCAAATTGATGTCTCTCCAATTTAGAGACAAGGATGTCATGTGGGACAGTGTCGAATGCTTTGCACAAGTCCAGGTAGATGACATCAACTGCTCTGCCGCTGTCCATCAGTTCCATGGCTCCATCATAGAAGGCCACCAAATTGGTCAGGCAGGATTTCCCCTTAGTGAAGCCATGTTGGCTGTCACCAACCACCTCGTTGTTTTTCATGTGCCTTAGCATGTTTTCCAGGAGAAACTGTTCCAAGATTTTGCCAGGCACAGAGGTGAGGCTGACTGGTCTGTAGTTCCCCGGGTCTTCCACCTTCCCCTTCTTGAAAATGGGGGTTATATTACCCTTCTTCCAGTCATCGGGAACTTCACCTGACTGCCAGGATTTTTCGAATATGATGGACAGTGGTTTAGCAACTTCATTCACCAGCTCCTTCAGGACCCGTGGATGGATTTCATCAGGTCCCATGGACTTGTGCACGTTCAGGTTCTTAAGATGGTCTCGAACCTGATCCTCTCCTACAGTGGGACTAAGGTCTTCGTTCTCACAGTCCCTGCATTTGCTTTGCAAGACTTGGGTTGTGTGGTCAGAGCATTTGCTGGTGAAGACTGAGGCAAAGAAGTCATTAAGAACCTCAGCCTTCTCCAAATCCATGGTAGCCAGTTCTCCTGATAGCTTCTGGAGAGGGCCTACATTGTCCCTAGTCTGTCTTCTTTTATTTGCTACGTATCTATAGAATCCTTTCCTGTAATCTTTTACATCCCTTGCCAAACTTAATTCTAGCTGGGCCTTAGCTTTCCTAACCTGGTCCCTAGCTTCTCGGGCAATGCTCCTGTATTCTTCCCAGGCCGCCTGTCCTTGCTTCCACCTTCTATAAGCTTCTTTTTTCCCTCTAAGTTTCCTCAGCAGCTCCTTGTCCATCCATGGAGGTCTCCTGGCCCTCCTGCTGCACTTTCTTCTAGTCGGGATGCAACACTCTTGAGCACGTAGCAGGTGATCCTTGAATACCGACCAGCAGTCTTGGGCCCCCCTGCCCTCTAGGACTGTATCCCATGAAACCTTACTAAGGAGGTTCCTGAAGAGGCCAAAGTCTGCTTTCTTGAAGTCCAGGGCAGTGAGCTTGCTGCACGCTCTTCTCACCGTCCTGAGGATCTCAAACTCAACCATCTCGTGATCACTAGAGCCAAGGCTGCCCTGGAGCGTTACATTTCCAATCAGTCCCTCCCTGTTGGTAAGCACAAGGTCCAGCATGGCACCTCTCCTCATCGGCTCCTCTACTGCTTGAAAGAGGAAGTTGTCTTCCACACAATCGAGGAACCTCCTGGATTGCTTGTGCCAGGCCGTACCGTCCCTCCAACTATAATATCTACGAAGCAGACATTGGCTCAAGACCTAGACTCTATGTACAATAGAAGAAAGGGTATTATTGGGACATCTGTCTCATAAACTGTTTGAAATCAAATGATCATACCCTACCCCACCATTTCTGATGGGACTATCTTCTAATATCAAACAGTGTTCCAGCTACATCCTGTCTGAATGGGAAATATTTGAGGGGTGGGGAGAAGAAATTAAAAAAATAATACTTCTAACCTTAAAATACAGCAGCATTTAGAGACATAGGATCATGCAACAGAGCTGGGAAGTGATGGGGTTTCTGTCACACAGTCCCTTCCCAGTCTTTGAAGAGGTAACTGGAAGCAAAAATTATCAGCGGAGACCTTTTTGCAGCCTTTCAATATATAAAGCGCTTTATAAGATGGAGGGAGACTTTCTACCAAGGTCTGCAGTGCCAGGACAAGAGACAATAATTTTGGGCGCCCCATCCCTGGCAGTGTTCAAGGCCAGGCTGGATGAGGCTTTGAGCAACCTGGTCTGGGGGAAGATGTCCTTGCCCACAGGCATTGGGGTTGGACAAGTTGATCTTTGAAACTCCCTTCCAATCCAAACCATTCTGTGAGTCTATGATTTATGCAGTCTCTACTTTAGCATTAACTATATTCAGGTGAACAATTTTTTTACTGACTAAAAGTATGAGATTTTTCAATAAATATATAAGATATTTATTCTATAAATATATATGTTATATATTTATAAGATCTTTCAATAAATAAAAAAAAAATTATTTTTCCACAAAGGCAGCTTTATGTTGAAGAAATAATGATGAGGGCACAATTCAGTTTGTCCAATTGTTTATTGATGATTTTGCTTGTACTTTTCAGCCAAGGTGCAAAATGAAATCTATAGAATTAGGGAATATTTCTGAAAATCGGGTGGGAAGATTACATAGGTTTTGAGGCTGGAGGGAAACAGGGATCTGCTTCCTAACCCTACAGTCTGCGTTATGTTAATGGCAGACAGTAATAATAAATGAAGTGGGTCAGGAATCGTCAATTACAATCTTGCTTCTGCCACCAAATCACTAACTGCCCTTAAACTTAGTGAGCCCTGGCTGACCTGTTTGCAGTACTGGAATGATAATTCCTCTCTTAGGGAAGCTGGGAACATCCGTTATTCTCTGCAAAATTCTATAGAGCTGGTGAATGTACACGGTTATTAGTTTCCTCCAAGGTGACATGAATGAGTTGGAGAGAGATTGGTGTCTTTTGGGAGAAATGCCTGTAGTAATAGGCTGAGCCTTGGGAGATAAAATTGTTAGCATGAAAATATTTGACTAGGAAGGAAGATCCACAGCAACACATGGCAAAAGTCCACTGGGGAACTGAGGCGAAGCAGTGTTGAATGAACTGATGTGGTGATTAAGAACAGCGTTCCTTTAATGCTTTTTGATAGGAAATGCCTGAAAGAGCTTAATTACATGAGGATGTAGAACCCTGATGCCCACTGATTGCACTTGGAGGCACATCTTCTGGACTTTCTTCAGGCTGAATGTCCAAACATGGGTCATGTCATGGGAATGGTGTTTCATGCCTAGGCACGAAAATCTTTCAGGGATCCTGTGGGATTTTATACGTCTATTTTAAAATAAGAGAACTTACCTTTGTAAAAGTGCCCTTCATTCTTACTCTCTTCTTCATTGTATCCTCCACAAGGTATAAAGGGAGCAAGAGCAGTGAGGTTGGATTTAGCTGGCTCTAGCATGCTTCCTGCATTTAAATGAATCCCACCAATACATGAAGAGCCTCGAGCAGTGTAGACAAGACCCATCACCAGTGTTTCACTGCCTGTGTAAATAGCATTATTATCACTGAACTGCCAGAGGACTTCAGCCAGAGCCCAGAAATGCCCCATACCACCTTCTCCACAAATGCAAAACAACAGAAAAGTCTTTCACCCCAAGGACTTTATAAACAAGGGATTCAGGAGGCTGATTTAACATAACTGAGTTAACATATTAATATTAGGATATGGCCTTGCTCTGACCACATGCTGATTTCATTGAGTGCAACCTCCTAAGATTCAGTGCAAGTGCTTCTCATTTGCTTTCATGAAAGTTCAGACCCAGCAGCTGTAGCTTACTCCACCCCTTTCTTGCACCTTTTTAGCACCTAATCACATGTCAAAGTGTGGTAGCTCCACTGAAGCAGTTACCCTATTCACTGCAGCACCACACAAAATGGAATGAGGTGCTGTGATTTCCACCTTGAGGCCTGCAGGGAAGAAACAGGCTGAGGGAACACCAAAGCTCAGCTGTAGCAGAAATTGATCTCAAGATGACGGTGCAAGTCCTGAGCTCCCTGCAGCTGCTGAAACTACTTAACAATTAGGCTTTTTGGACTGTGGTCACACAACTTACTGGTAGCTGTCTACAAGACACCTGAGCCTTTCTATGTACCTATGCAGAAGCAGCTGAGAAGATGGAACACAGCCCATAGGTCTGCTAAGCTCCAAATTCTCAGTGACACCCTTTTCTTCTCAAAGGAAACAAAGAATTTGTATTTAATGCATTTAGAGCACAAAAGACTTGTATTTAATACATTTTAATGTACTTCTAATATCAAACTCTTGCAAGCCTGTCGAAGACCTGGCATTTTCTGGGGCTTCCAGGGTGGGATCTGATACTAGGTCCAACCAGAAGCTGATCTTGATGTAGTGGTGTAAATCCAGAGGGGATGAAAGTTAACGAAATTTCTTAGTTTTGAAAAAAGGATGAGAGAAGCTGACACCATTGGTGTTTAAATTGGTAGCTGAGTACATTACTGCATGGGAAATGGCTGAAAAACAAGCCCCACGAAGGGCAACAGCAGGGAGAAGTTGTGAGCTAAGTGGGGAACTGCCGGAAACCTTGGAGAACCAATCTGAAACTGTGCTGGAAGATAGATGGGAATGAGCAGTTCCTATTCACATCTTGAAAACCAGGAATATAGTTCCCAGGGGAGAACTAGAACTGGGTAGAGGTAACCAGTGCCAATCCTTTTGTTTCAGCAATAGGTCAAGAGGAAGGATGGGCTGCAGGGAGCTCTTAGGTGGCTGTAGCAACATTTCAAGCAACACAGATAGAATCATAGAATCATAGAATAGTACGGGTTGGAAAGGACCTTAAGATCCTCTAGTTCCAACCCCCCTGCCATGGGCAGGGACACCTCCCACTAAACCATGTGGCCCAAGGCTCTGTCCAAGCTGGCCTTGAACACCACCAGGGATGGAGCATCCGCAACCTCCCTGGGCAACCCATTCCAGTGCTTCACCACCCTCACTGTAAAGAACTTCTTCCTTCTATCTAATCTAAACTTCCCCTGTTTAAGTTTGAACCCATTACCCCTTGTCCTACCACTACAGTCCCTAAAGAAGAGTCCCTCCCCAGCATCCTTATAGACCCCCTTCAGATACTGGAAGGCTGCTATGAGGTCTCCAAGCAGTCTTCTCTTCTCCAGGCTGAACAGCGCCAACTCTCTCAGCCTGTCTTCATATGGGAGGTGGTCCAGCCCTCTTATCATCCTCGTGGCCCTCCTCTGGACTTGCTCCAACAGCTCCATGTCCTTTTTATGTTGAGGACAACCAGAACTGTATGCAGTACTCCAAGTGAGTTCTCATGAGAGCAGAGTAGAGGGGCAGGATCACCTCCTTCGACCTGCTGGTCACGCTTCTTTTGATGCAGCCCAGGATACGGTTGGCTTTCTGGGTTGCAAGCGCACACTGCCGACTCATGTTAAGCTTCTCGTCAACCAACACCCCCAAGTCCTTCTCTGCAGGGCTACTCTGAATCTCTGCTCCGCCCAACCTGTAACAGTGCCTGGGATTGCCCCAACCCAGGTGTAGGACCTTGCACTTGGCTTGGTTAAACTTCATAAGGTTGGCATCGGCCCACCTCACAAGCGTGTCAAGGTCCCTCTGGATGGCATCCCTTCCCTCCAGTGTATCAACCGAACCACACAGCTTGTTGTCGTCGGCAAACTTGCTGAGGGTACACTCAATCCCACTGTCCATGTCGCCGACAAAGACGTTGAACAGGACCGGTCCCAACACCGATCCCTGAGGGACACCACTCGTTACAGGTTTCCAAGTGGACATTGAGCCATTTACCGCAACTCTTTGCGTGCTGCCATCGAGCCAGTTCTTTATCCACTGAGTGGTCCATCTATCAAATTAATGTCTCTCCAATTTAGAGACAAGGATGTCATGCGGGATACTTCTCTGCAGGCTGTGTCCTGTACTGGGACACATCTCTGGCTACACCTGTGCTATGAAATAGAACAGTAACAGCACTGACTCTCTCACCCTTATGCCAGTAGGCATCATCTGGCCATGCCTTTACTTATTCAGTCTACAAAATCAGGTGGCCTCACCCAAACTGCCTCTTGGGAATGGTCCTTGGTCTGTGTTGACTCCTGAACAGCATCTGGGTGTCAGTTGGGATGAGTTACATCACTCAGACCAAAAACTTGCCAAAGATTACAACTACAGTTTAAGGGTGAGGAGAGGACTCATACTGCAAGAGAAGGTTTTGGTAGGTCCCTCTTGCCGGCAGTCACAAGCACCCTTTTATCTCACACACTCTAAGCTCTCCTCAATCCCTCCTGTACTTCTCCACCAAAGACATTTCACTTGCGGGACACATGTGAGCCCATTGCTACCTCACCAGTTTCGTACTCTCAGTCCAAAAGGCCCTTGTGGACTTTTGTGGGTCTTAGATAGACTCTCTCTTTCTTGGTGTCCTGGCCATACACAACACTGCTCCCAAGGCTAGGGTAGGGCAAGAAGGAGAGCCCAGTCTGCTCTTAACTCCACATCTCCGCCTCTTCCTTCAAACCCTCAGTTAAAATGAGCTTCATCCCAGAGACATACAGTCCTGCCTTTTCTTTGCAGAAAGACAGTAGAGGCCAGGGAATGAACCAGAAAGATTGTGTTTCTGCTACTCGGATACTGGCTTTTTCATTCCAATTTATCTAGATGTTGGCTGCTGCCAAGCTTAGACTTTTTTGTGCTTCTCCAGCCCCTCACACTGGAGATGTCTTGTGCTGGGGCAATGCAGAAAAAGCCTTTCTGCTTTCTGAGTACAAAGTAATTTGGGGTGGCTTAAAATTACAATTTAACCAAAGCCATACGCTGCAGTTACGGCCATTAACCTCAGGGTTTCTGTTAAAAGCCCCTTCTAATCAGGGATGATTTCTAGGCTTGTAGTGGTAATATGAGAGCAAGTCCTCTTCAGAGCCCTGCAACTCCTAGTGTCTCATTGCTCCTTATCCCCTACATCTTTCCCTGTTTCTCTCAGTATCCCACATCTTCCACTGTCTGCTTCTTTGGTCTCTGTGTGAGGGCACAAGCTGTCTGAGGACTTATTTTCAAGTGCTAGTATTTCTGCTACAGTGAGACATAGAAGAAAATGTAGTAACAGAGTGAGAGCCCAGAAAGCAGTTTCTGAAATATCCCCCAAGATACGCACCTCCAGGTATTTTGAAGGAACTCACAAAGTCCTCAAAGCTGTGTTTTCCATCCTGGCTTCATAAAATGAAAAGGAGTTGTGGACGTACATTCTGGCTTCTTCTCAGGTCTTTGGACAGTCATTAGCATCTCATGTGTTATTCAGTGGGCTGCTTATGAATGAATCAGCATTGATCCCTCCCCTTTGAAAGCCGAGAAAAGCTGCAACTTCGTCAGAATGCCCCATGGCGCTTCCTGACCCATCTGACTGCAAAGGGAAATTTAATTTCTTAGTAATATTTAATTAAATTTTTTTTTTTTTTAAGAAGCAGTGGATGTCCTGAATAGATTTCATTTCAAAGGGAATGTTTGAAAATTGGTGCTCTGCTACTGTGTGGTGTTGGGAAAGTAATGAATGGATGCATTTTGGTAGGAAGGTAATCAGATTGTAAGATCGGTGGGGCAAGAAGTGCAGGAGGGTTGGGGGGAGGTTTGATCCTTGACTGAAGTTGTATTATTTGCAAAACAAATAAGGAATAAATGATTATTAAACATCCTGTGATCAAAAGCACCTACAAGAAGCAAAGATCCTCTTCAAGTTATAAAGCCTCGGCAATATTCTACCTAACCCTAGCAATCCAGGAGCACCTATACAGTGAAGTCCAGCTACCTTTCTGGATGCACTTCCTATTTCCTCCTTTCTTCCTCTCAAAATCCATCCTGCAAAAATTTCATCAGACTGAGATCTGATCCTGTATCAAATGTGCTGAATGGATAAAATTCGCAGTGGAAACAAGTTGTCTGTGAGATTAATTCACCTCTGAAATGAACATTATGCAAACGGGACCCACCCTAATATGTGTGAACAGGCCGTGCATTATCTTATGATTAAGCAGCTCTGTAAGCATCAAAATACTGAATCTCTCAGGCTTCCCTGTGCAGGGTCTAATCCAGGACTGATTAGTATGTTCTCTTCAGCTCTGCTCTGCACCTTCAGTATGATGCTTAAGGCCTGATGGGGTGGGGTCGAAGCACTATTCAGGCACAGACACAATCTTTGTGTTGAGTTATGCATTAGTGGCATCTTGATTTTTTTTCATAGGTGGGCAAAAAAGTTTACTTCAGCATGAGTACAAAACCCCATTATCTCTCTTTCACCATGTGGTGGACACAGACCAACTCCAAAAGGTGAGATGGGAAGCCAACCAGCGTATCATGCAAAATAACATGGTGCCATAGTACCATTCCCTCTTCTCTTTCCATCCAATGCAGGAAATAGATAGGCATATAACTGCTTTTTCACCCAGCTGTAATGTAGACATCTCCGGTTGAGCTATGTTGGTGTGGCTTTGCTGCTGATTTCTCTTATCACTTGCTCCCTCCTCATTCTCAACAGAAGCATGAAGAAGAAAGGGATCATCCTCGACTCTCTCTTAGATTAGATGTGATTTCTGCCTTACATGCATCAATTCAAGTAAGAATTTCAGAATACTGAGGAGTTGGATGTAAAAACAGTCCAAGAGAAGAATAATCCTATTACACCCATAGGAGTGCAATAGGGTGTTATATAACAGCATAATAGCATAATAGAAGACATATTCTCCTTTGTATTTGGTACTTGTAAGTACATCCAGAATACTTTATCTGGTTTTGGGCTTCCCAGTTTGGGTCTTTTCCACTAGGAGGAGATTGACGAACTAGAGAGAGTCAGGCAGAAGGTCACCAGCATGGTTAGGAGACTAAAGGGCAGGATTTACAAACAGAGCCTGTGGGAGGATTTGTTCAGCCATAAGCAGAGGTGCCTAAGGAGGATCTTATTGTTGTCTTCAACTACCTAATGGGAGGTTATAGAGAAGGTAGAGTCAGATTCTCCTTGGATGTCCACAGTGAAAGGAAAAGAGGCAATGGGCTTTGACTGCAAGAACAGAAGTCCCAGTTAGACATTAGGGGGCTGGTGGAGGAGGGAAACCTACCGGGAGACAGTAAAAAATTAGAGGTACCAAGACATCCCCCCAGTGATGGGGGATCGCTGTCGTTGGATATACTCGAAACATTGATGAGTGTGATCCTAAGCAGTATGTTGTAGCTTTGAAGTTGGATCCAACTTCAGACTCACTCTGCTTTGAATGGAAGGTTGGGCCAGAGACCTCCTGAGGTCCCTTCATGGTGAAGGGGCTTCACAAATCATGAATCACTCTCTGATTCTGTGAAGAGCCCAGGATGAGCCCCTGGCTACATGTGTTCTGGAATGTAAAGGCAGCTTTAAGGAAGTTCATGCCAAACTCCACAGTCAAAGGTGACTGCCCATCACTGCTCAGAGCCATGCTGAGTACACATCAGGCACACCCAGTGGTGTGAAGCCACTCTGTTATCTCATATGCAAAAAAGGGAAGTATTAACTCTAATTTATTTCTTGGCAGCAAGAGCAAGAAAGAAACAAACTGTCTCATGATGTTTATGAATGGCCATAACAATGAAGACACTTCAACATACTAAAATACTGAGTGGTTTTGCCAACTCTGAAACCACTAACACAATGCAAATTGTGGCTTTTGCAGGGTAAGGCCCTCGAGATACTCATATCTATACATATCTAAGATATTCATATCCAACTAAGCCACAACCAACAGAGGCAACACAAAACATTTTATTGCAGTATCTGTAAATCACACAGTGCCTTGTCCATTCTCTGGTCCTTAGTTCACCTGATATGGTTTGGCCATGTCCATACTGTAAAATTCAGCCTTCAAAACAGGGCGGTCCTGTTCTAACTCCCAATCAGTGCCTGGGAATTGTTCCTGATAGTAGTGCAAAGTCATGCTGAATCTGTGCCAGGGATTTGACATTAGTTCTAGTAGTAGCCAAAATTCCCAGTGACTCAAGTATGTGGTCTGGTTATCCATACACATGGTCAGACACACTTTAGGGCTAATTCACTCCTTATATTTACCAGAGCATTCCTGATGAGCCTCAGGGAACTCCACTACTGAATGTGAGTAGAAAATGCTCCGTTTAGAATCTTCACACCTCTCATTGAAGAGTTGGGGCCACTTCAGTGAAGAGTCAGAGTTGGGTGGTGGCACGCTTATAACAGCAGGGTAGAGGCTTAACAAATCCAGACAGTGGTTTCAGAAGAAGGGAAGTGTAAAGGCTACCATCTGCACTGAGGTTTGCAGCAGTGGCACAGCTAGGTTTCTGCAAAAAAGTAGATCCAATTTCTCACTCCTGGCCATACTGTCCTAGAATCATAGAATCATAGAATTTTTGGGTTGGAAGGGACCTTAGAGATCATCTAGTTCCAACCCCTGCCATGGGTAGGGACACCTTCCACTATACCAAGTTGCCTAAATCCCATCTGACCTGGTCTTGAATATTGTAACAAGAAGGACTGTGGTGAAACTATATTGAATCAGCTTAACAAAGATAAAAAGCAGTTGTCATACCCAACATGAATATAACACTCAGTGTCAAGTGAGGGGCTGAATTCTGGATTGATTTCAATGGTCTAAAACCATAATAGGTCCTTCTACTTTAATCTGATTACTTTAGATTAATACTACTGCAATGGAGAATTTTTATCTAGACCTGATGCCCAAGAACGTATGGAAGTCCAAAGCAAAATAAGACACAAATAAAATCAGTAGCAATATTTTTTGCTGCTATGCAAAGGACTGAAGTCTCAGTGTTTTATTTAACTTTTCACTGCTGATCTGGTGTTGACTATGTTTTGAAAAGGCTGGGACAAAGACAGCACAAGGAAAGTGTCTTGACAGAACTCAAGACCAGAGATCAAAGCCACATTGCCTGAACTAAGCAGTCATCCCTTGAACCAGTCTTATAAAGGAGCAAATTCTCACATACCTTTGTATTGAAAGTATGTGTGTGCTGAGTAAAGCTGCTTGCTGCAGTGAACCACAAGCACGCATAGAGGCGAGCACCATTTTGCCCCACATCAGCAGGAGATGGTGCAGGGCAGGACCCCCTCTTGCTCATCAGCCTCAGGGGAGTGCAGGGATGTTTACTTGCCTCACTCAGATCCTTGCTTGACAGGGGATGGATGGATGTTGTCATCTCTCTTACAAAACAGGGAAGCTCTTCAACAGCTCACTGGGAGGCAGGGTGAGGGCTTGATTTCACACCAATCACACCGGTATGAATATGCCAGCAAGCTACCAGACTTGTTCTGCAGGGCTGGGCTCCCAGACATTTAGCCCAGAGCATAACAGAGCATGACTGTTCCTGGTGTCCCCAGCAACCACAGCTCTAACAAACCCTTCCCTCCTGGGCTTTTCCAAGCCTGGGGCAGCTCTCAGACCACCATGGACTTTTCTGCCTGTATTTATAGATGATGCACATTAAATTCCCTCTCTGAAACAACATCCATGTGCTATTGACTTGGATTTTGAGTTAACCATCCCATGCTCTTTACATAAACCCTCTCTGGAGGCATCTTTTCCTTTCTATTGGCAGAAAGACTCGAAGGTTGCACCACACCTTACTTAGAGACCTTGGGAAGGTCTTAAATATATGTTGGATGAGCCTGGGGATGTTCAGGCTGCAGAGGTCAGATGGTGCTGTTGCAGGGAGCCTAGGTGTGGGACTCATGATGGGCTAGGAAAGGCTATTGGTGGTGTGGTATGCACAGAATGGGAGGTTGGATTTTATGGGCTGCCCCAAAGGCATACGCTGTTGCCTTACCCAAAAGTCTGGATCTGGCCCACTAGCCACCATGCTGCAGGTGTAACAAATCACTGAATGCTCAGATTGAAAACTGTGCATAAAAAGTGCACAATTTGGGTTATTTCTTCTCCTGATGGTCTTGGGCTGCTGGTCTCCTCTCGCCCATTCCCCCCACCCTGGGAGACACGATGGGCAAACAGTTCATCCTGGACCACACAAGGTCAGTCCTCCATTTCCTTTCATCTCATTGAGGAGCTCCTCCGTCTTCCTCACTGCTGCTGTATAGGACATCCAGGTGGACACTGCCTTGCAGATCCCAAAGTTGGTTGCAGGGCTCCCACCCTGAGAAGAGGTACCCCATCCATCTACAGTGGCTTCTTTTGTGGCCATGAGGGGTCTTCGGGCTCTGCAAGAGCCTTTGGGAAGCCGAACCCAAGACCTGGTGCCCCATTAGAAAACTATTGACTCCCATTATTGGCTACTTCCAGGGGAAAAGAAAATGAACTAAACTCATTCCTGAAGGTAGAAGGAAAATGAGAAGGAGAAAAAAATGAGTGAGGGCCTGGAAAGAGCAGAGGTTCAGTGAAGTACCTGACAGGGTGGATTTTGAACCCTTAAAGGACACATGGTGCATCCTGTAATGTATTGCTGGGGAAGGCATTGGCCTCTTGAGCACAGCCAGAAGAAATCCAAGCCACTTTCCCTGTGTGTGTCAAATATCCCAAGCTACAGAGTTGCCATTAGATCTTATCCCCTAAAAGTTTTTTCAAGAGGGCCAAGTTTGTGGGGTGGGTAGGTGAGGAGCCTCCAATTTGCACACAGTGGTATTTCCTTGGGGAAGTATTTCTGCACTGATTCACACCCCCTCTGGCACTTGAGAACTTGACCAGAGTCAGCTTTCCTCTTCCTCAAGGTTCAGCCCTCTCCACCCTCTTCATCATGCTCCTTGCTTTCCTCTTAGGCTCTGTTTTTTTCTTCTCTCTGAATCCAGCAAAGCGGTTATGCTGAAAACAGCAAATTAATCAGCTGTAGAGCACAGGCAATGGGGTACCTGGTCTATATATAGATGCTATTATACAGTTAGCACAGTCCCAAGTCTGGCTTTGGTCTAGGCCAAGTAAGTCCCAGGCTAGACTGGGAGACAGCATGTACCAAAGACCATCCCTGCTCCCAGGCAGTAAGGAAGCACTCACCTTGTTTTGGAGGAAGTTTAACGATGGGACATTGCTAGCTCTGACAATTGGCTTCAGGACCAGTCTCATGGTTTAATCCCATCTGGCAGCTAAGTACTATGCAACCACTTGCTCACTGCCCTGCCTGGTGGGATGGGGAGGAGAATCGGAAAAGGGTAAAACCTGTGGGTTGAATAAGAATAGTTTGATAACAATATTAATAATAATAACAACAACAATGAAAAGGAAAAAAGAGAAGAATAAAAACCAAGAAGGACAAGTGATGCACAGTACAATTTCTCACACCTGCTGACCAGTTCCCAGCCCGTCCCTGAGCAGTGATCATCACATCCCAGCCAACACCCCCAGTTTATATACTGGGCATAATGCTCTGTGGTATAGAATATCCCTTCGGCTAGTTCAGGTCAGCTGACCTGAGGGGCAGCCTCCTGGCTTCTCATGCCCCTCCTCACTGGCAGAGCCTGGGAAACTGAGAAGTCCTTGATGAGAGTAAGTGCTGCTGAGCAACTACTAAAACATCGGTGTGTTATCAACATTTTTGTCATACTAAATCCAAAACACAGCACTGTACCAGCTACGGGGAAGAAAATTAACTTTCCCAGCCCAAACCAGGACAACCCGAAAATGACTTCAAGCACCATTTAGTTTCCTAGCAGAGATGTCATCTTCCTGTTCTGTATCAGTATGCATCTCCAAAACTGATGCATGAAAATGTGGGAGCAAGCAAATCGTGATTATCACTATCCCTCCTCTCTAAAACAAAGAATCAGTGGTGGCTTTTTCTGAACTCTGAGATTATCCACACTTCCATGCCTCTGCTTTCCCAGCCCCTATGTTTGTCAGAACAGCGGCTCCTATGGTCATTTGTGTGTACATCCCAGAGAACATGGGACATTCTCCAGCAGGAGAAGGTGCATTTATTGAAAGGCTGCCTGGTGTCCTACATCCTCTGCTTAACCACAGCTGATGGTCAGATGAACTGAAGTAAGAGTTCGTGCCCCGGTTGCAGAGCATGTGCTAGAGCATTTGGTCTGCTGCACAGCACCAGAGGTTTTGGTGTCCTGCTCAGCAGTATAACTTTGGAGTTCAAAGTGTTCAAAGTAGCAAGCAGCTCCTGGGATGAGTGGAAGAGATTTCTCCATGTGCTGATATGGCTGGGACCAAATATCCAGGTCCAGATTTAGAGAAAGATGCATTGTTCTTCAGAATACAGGAGCTTTCCACATGCGATGTCTCTCTACCTCCTCTGTGTGTCTTGAATTCTTCCCAGCAAAGATCTTCCTCAAGGAAGATCTCTGTTTACAGGGTAAATGCCTACAGCTTGGTTGGATGCACTCAGACTGATACAGCTGAAATTGTGGAAAAAAACTAGCCACAAAAAGCTTTGCTTTGCAGCAAACTAGCTTTGGACTGAAGGAAAGATCTCAAAGTGAAGGTGTTATGGTATGATTACAGGAATCAGTTAAAACCGCTTGCAGAGCAGCCGATTCCTGATAGGAGCTTTCATCATCTACGGAGAACAGGAGACATCAAGCCTGTTGCTGACGCATGGCTGTTTCAGTACAGTTGCAGAAGATGACCAGGATGGAGCCCTTTAAAACACGGCTATGTGGTAGGTGGGGGTGTGGAGGTTACGGTACTAATTAAGCTCCTAATGCTCTTAGTGGTAATACATTAATGCCTTAACATATAAGGCAGTTCTCTCTTATACAGATTTTGGGTACAGGGAGACTAGTAGGAAAGGTCTATCATCTCTTGCCCTTGTGTTCTGCATCACACTCATCACTCCTCATTGTACGGTCTGTTGCAAGGGACAGCAACTTGGAGGGTGAAGAAATCCACTCCTGAAAACCCTTACTATTACTCACTGCAGATGTAACTGCTGTATGGCCAGAGACCTTCACCACAGCCCAACAAGGCTTGTGGTACTTCAGCTGCCTCCCAACGGCAACCTGAGATCCTAATCTCAGACCCCACCACTCAGAGAGTGTGGTAAAGGAAGGGATGTTCGACCAGGGCAGCTATATCACCCAGTGCATCTGCCGTTTGAGTCACAGGACAAAGAGATGAATCTGCTAAGATACATGAGAGGCTGTGCTCCAGCTGAGATAAGCGCAGCAAAGCCTGGCAAATCTCCAGCTCTCCTTTTGGTTCACCCAGAAGAGTTGCTGATGACGGAAAGTCCTGCTCAGACCTCCCACTGTGGTCACAGCCCTCCTGGGAGCCTGGGGTTGACCTTAGAGAGGAGCCCAGGCAGAAGTTGAGGCCTGGGGAGGTGCTCAAACATCCCACAGCCATCTCTTATCTCTGTAACAGACCAAAGCAAGGTAATCTCTCTGTCCTGCCAGTCAGACAACTTGAATGTGATAGGCATTTTGAGACCTGGAGTTTTGGCCTCTCCACTATCTGCCTTGGTGGGTCTAGTCTTTTTGGTGCTGTCGGGCAGCAGAAGACAGCACAGCCATTGCATGTGGCCTGGCTCAGAACAGCCAGCTAGCTGGGGTCAGAAAGGTGCTTCCCACCTTAGGGATAGCAGCACCTTTGTAATAAACTTCATCCAATGTGCTTGACTTTACGTGTGTCCTTGTAACAGTTTATTTTATTCTGTTCCTATCCTGAATAAATAACATGACAATCCCTTCAGATGCTGAAAGCTAAATTTCTCCATCACCCCCAGCAGCAAATCCAGAGCCATTTTATGAAAGTAAGTAGACAGCAACTCAGTAACTTCATTTTCACTCACACTGACCCTGATAGTTTAATGTATTTGTACAGCTGCATCTCAGGACAGAATTGGGTTTCCTAGTTTGTTTGGATTTCAGGTGTTTCTATTTTTATAAAACACAGGATCGAATGAAAAGCTTTCTCAAGTGACCCTGCAACATTGAAGTAGGATGTGTGTTTGTGGAGGAAGCACCAGAGATTTGGCAAAGAAATAAATTTAGTCTCAGTGGCAAAGAGGGATCTGCTGCAGCTAGGAGAGAAGACTGCCTGCAGCTGTATTTCCTAAGTTTCTAGACTCTCCAGAGGTCCTCATATAGTCTTGAAAACACCTAGGCTTCCTGGTTTTCCTAGGAGTTGCTCATCTACAGTTGGGATCATCTGGGCAAACCAGTCCTTAAGTACAGCTTGTCTAAAATTATACAATATTGATGTATCTTCATACATACGAGAGTTGCAATGAGTGTTATTAGTTCTGCAAATTATTTTGATAGAGATCAATAACTGACAACTGAGACAAACAGGAAGGTCTATGCTGATTCTTCTTTGCTGTGCAAATTGTGCTGGGCAGCACTATTAACCCTTGATGAATACCTCTGGGAAGCCAGAACTGAGATCATAGAATGATAGAATCATAGAATTGTTTGGGTTGGAAGGGATCTTAAAGCTCACCTAGCTCCAGCCCCCTGCCATAGGCAGGGACACCTTCCACTAGACCAGGTTGCTCCAAGCCCTGTCCAACCTGGCCTTGAACACTGCCAGGGATGGGGCAGCCACAGCTTCTCTGGGCAACTTGTGCCAGTGTCTCACCACCCTCACAGGGAAGAACTTCTTCCTAAGATCTCATCTCAGTCTCCCCTCTGCCAGTTTAAAGCCATTCCCCCTTGTCCTGTCCCTACAGGCCCTTGTCAAAAGCCCCTCTCCAGCTTTCTTGCCTTCCCCTTTAGGCACTGGGAGCTGCTCCAAGGTCTCCCCAGAGCCTTCTCTTCTCAACAACCCCATCTCTCTCACAGCTTGTTTACACAGGAGAGGTGCTTTTCACGATATGTAAAATAATGCTATATAGAGAAAATGAGGCCCTGTTCAGCAGAGGACAACCTAAGAGGAAGCAAAGTACCTCCTGGAAATGAGGTGCTGGCTTACATTCCCTTGTGAACAGGGAGCAAATGATTTGCCCAAAGTAACACCAACTGTACTGTATTCAGTTTTTCTGAGTGAGACTTAACACCCTTGGTAATTTCAGCTGTTAAGCGTAAAACCTTTAAATAATGGATTAGAAACAGGTGCTAGTAATACCCAAAGGTAAGGAGGGCTTTATGGGAGTCAAAGAGCTTAGGTTCTACCTGTCAATCAGCAAATTTCTCCCATCTTCTGCTATATTACCCATTGAGAGGTAAGAGGTATTTATTAATGGGGGGAAGAGGAATTTTCTGATTCCAGGAGACCCCTGGGTTTGTTGCATGACCTGTTGCTATGTCACAGTCAACCTGCTAATTCATCTGCTTTTCTCTCAAGAGAGGTGAGTATCATAGCTTTTTCTTGGGCTCAAGACCTTATAGGACTCTATTTGGAGAGGAAATAGGGTTAGGACAGGCACTGGGGTGTGGAGCTGGGACCTACAGCATGATTCTTACTTTATTAAAAAGGCTTGAATCTGGGTTGCTAGATATTCACCCTGAGTGTTTTCTCTCCCCTGTAGATTTCACCAGTGTTTAGCCCTGAATTTGAGAAATGTTCCCAGCAGCAGTTTTCTCAAACCTAACACATTTTCCAAAATGCCTTTCTCCCCCTGCATTCTCCCTTAACACTTATTAAAAAAACTCTCTGCCACCTCTGCAGGTGAGTCTATTTTCTTTAATGCCTTGAAGTTGCATGGATATTTATGGGTAAAAAAAGCCAGGGAGGCTGCCAAAATATAACTCATGATAATAAACAATTAATTATTAAGACTGAGGATTCTCGGAGGAGAAAAGTGCTGGAAATCCTACTCTGAGCAACTCTATACGTAATCTTTTTGAAAAACAAGAAACCAACTCAAAAATCAACAACTGCAGCATAAGGTCAAGCTGATCATATGTGGCTTTAGCGTATGAAACTAAACTATTGCAGAGGTCAAAGCTGGGGAGATTTCCTTCCTTCTGATGATAAGCAGCAATCAATCCCTCGAGAGATTTAACATGACACCTGCCTGAAGTAACAGTCTGCAACATGTGGAGTCCTCACATGTCTGAAGGCAGCCCTGTTTTCAGCTGTGGTTTGAACATCACTGCAGATGGGATTTAAGTTTTAGACGGGACAGGGTGAGGAAAGAAACAGGAGTAAAACACACAAAAGGAAAATCTCTTTATATCACTGTTCTTGTGGCCTTATCTTTTCGAGCATTATTTTGAGCAAATCATGCAGAATTAGATTCTGCTCTGGTTACAACTGTTGAATAATACATTGCAAACAGCCTCTGGTCTGTCATCAGTGGGGCAATAGTCACTTGCAAGGGTAATTCATAGCTGTCTGAGGTCTCTCCTGTCTCACTGCATACAGAAGAAGCAGAAGCACCTGAAGGTAGGTGGTAATTGCTGGCAGTACTTATTTATTTACCCCATAGCTCATGTGGGGTAAGGATGGGAATTCATTGTATAAACTCAGGGACTGAACTCTTTATGCATGAGTTTTGCATATGATGTTGCTCTTCCTAGATGAGACATGATCAACAGAGTCTGAAAAATGGAGCAGTTCATTCTAAAGCAGAGGGCCCAGAGGAGTCTGTCTTCCACTGTTTGAAATTAAGATTCCCTATCACCACCAAAAGAATAGTAGCAATTATTTGACAATAGTTATTGAGTACTGCAGTTAGCTAATATCTTTAGGGTACAGAAAGATTTTGGAAAGTGCTTATCCACATGTGTGTTATATGAGCGGGCACCCATCTCGCTTAACTCTAGATGGCTATGAGGTAGGGGTCAGTATCTGAGCTAACATCTCAGACTTCATTCATTCACTGGAGGGAATGAGGTACTTTTGAGGGTGAATCAGTTGACCATTTTTTTTCATCAGTTATAGCACGTGAGGAATTGTGCCCCGAGGAGCATGCTGAGCACGGAGCACAGGCTGCTGCCTCACAGTGTCTATAGTGTTGTCACCTATATTCTGTCCACCTATCTTGTGTCCCTGTACAAGGTTGAGGTGACACTCAGCCATGAACCATCATCTCCATATCATCTTTGGGTTGGCTTTTGGTCCAACCTAAAGGAAGCCCAGATGAGGAAGTGGGGATGGAGCCTCAGTATAACCTGCAGAGGTTTT
The DNA here is from genome assembly GCF_004027225.2 of Strigops habroptila. NCBI lineage: Eukaryota > Metazoa > Chordata > Aves > Psittaciformes > Psittacidae > Strigops > Strigops habroptila. The sequence goes on from NC_044282.2 coordinate 60,525,065, forward strand.
GGGTGAATGGTCATTAGCAGGGACTGCAGAGCACATCAGCTTTAGGCCAGGCAACATTTTTATATAAGAAAACTTGAGAGCCTTTTGTCAAGGAAACATTGAAAGTATTGTGCTAGGCATTAGGACATTTGGAATCTGCACCTGGCCTGACTGTAGAAAAAATACCAGAATTTGAAGATGCCTCTTTTTCCACTGGTGGATGAGGAACGTTTCCCTTTGCCTCTCTGGGGTTGTAATTTTTGTCATTCCTAATTTCTAGTGGCTTTTAAGATCCTTTGATGGAATATATGAAACTTTCTCCTGGAGTCTGCTTTTTTATTTTTGCCATTCATGAGGGGTTTTTTTCAGGCTGGGAGGGACTTTTGCAATCATTTAATCTGATTTATTTACTGCCTATCACAGGCTGGAGACTTAAAACATGGGCTTTGTGATCAGAAAAGGCAAGAAAGGCTTTGCCACCAGAAGCCAGCTTTTCGCCTGCATTCCCAAGCTTGTGACTTGAATACAAGTGTGTTCTGTACTCAAATACAGAAGGAGACACTGCGTCAGGCTTGTCAGTCAGCAGAGAGCACAGTCCACACAGTGATACAAATTTCTCGGTCACCAAATCTGTATGAGGAACAAAGAAAAAAAGATCTTTAAAACCTCATTAGTTAATTATCGTCACTGCAGATGGTGCCTAGCTGTAAGCTGCTCATCTTAATCCTATTCCAAGTGGCTACCCTAGGCAGAAGAGCCCATTTGCTTCTTTTATCTGGAGAAGTGGTTGAGCATGGAAGCACATGGTGGTGGGGAGAGCTGCAAGAAGGGGAGAAATGTAAAGATTTAGGAAGCAAGGTGGGGAACCATCCCCCTGTGTAGGCAGTGAGAGGAAGAGTTCCATCTTTCATTTGTAGGGCTGAGAAAAGTAAAGCAGGGAGATTTCTCTGCCTGGCTTTTGATCTCAGCTGTGTGCGCTCAAGGGAGGCCTGACCTGGGATGGATTACTGACTTGAGCAAATCTATGTACCTGGATTACTTTTGCTGTGGTGAGTTCAATCTGCTTCTCTCTGTTCCTCTATCCACTTGTGAATCAATGCAGGGAAAAGGAGCAATAAGGGAGATATGGGAGCAATGGAGAGCAGACAGCAGCAGGAGGTCTGATGTTAGTATCGATTATCTTTTTCAGTAGCTCTGTTTTCCTTTTTTTTCTTACATCTTTGTTTTTCACTAGGAAAGTGAGATGTGGCTGATGTTCAGGTGGGAGAAATAAGTACCCATGAAAGTAAGAGTTATGGAGAAGGTTGCTGATGTGATCGAGCCATAGCTGGTGACTGTATTTCACTCTGTTGAGCAATGCAGATGTTAGCCCTGGAAGATTTCCAAAGGCTGTTTTTGTGTTTTCCTGAGAGGCTTTGCAGTGTGCTCTGGGTCCATCCCTACTGAGGCATTTCCCAAACACACAGGTCTCCTTTCTGACCAGAGCTGGATTCCAGTTTTCCTGACACAACTTGCTGAAGCCACTTAAAGTCTCTGCTGCTATTCAGGGTCAGCAGGAGATTGAGTGGATCAAGCCCATAAGAAGAAGATATGGGCTCCTGTGTAAGGAGAGGGGACTCCTGGCCATTCTAAGCAGTGCTGCCCAGGCAGGGAGCCAGGCTGGTTGCAGTCTTGCACCAACACTGGTCCCTGATGGGAGAGATTGTGAGTTTCACCACAATCCCAGTTAAAGCCTAAACCAGAATTTCTGCTCTGATTGTCTCTGTAAGGTCGAAATTGCCCACAAAGCCCCCTCTTTTTTGTTTGTTTGTTTAGGGTTTTTTTTCTTCTTTCTTTCTTCCTTTTGCTGGCAACCCACCAGTCTCTCTAAGTGCAGGCTAAAAGGGGGGCCTTGTGTTTTTTGGCAAATACAAGCCTTAGGTCATTAACCCTTGGCAGTTCTTCAGAGAATTACTATTAAAAAATGAATTCATTTCTTGGGCTGAAGAAAGGTCCGTATAGTTGATGACATAAGGGTCATTTAGATCATCAAACCTGACCCCTTGAATAGTATGAAGCACTGAATTTCACCCTGTAGCTCCCGGCCTTTCTTTTATGGTCTTTATACATCATGCTAAGAAACTCTTAATGCCAGGATTGCATATCTGTAGGGACTGAATTAACATGGAAGGAAGAAGAGTACTGATATAAATTTGCCAGAAGGTCATAGGTCAGCAGCCTATTGAGACTTTGAAGAGAGGAGCCTGGTAATACTCAGTTGCCTCTTATTCAAAACCTACCTGGTTTCATCTATCTGTTATGGAAGAATATTGCCTGGTGGTCATACTCCTTATCTGGGAATTTCTGCATCTCTGTGACTCCTCTTGTAGGGTTGAGACCAAGATTTGTATTTGCTTTGAACATCTGAAATACAGTAGGTTCTTGGTCTGTCTATAATCACTATGAATTATTGGTTCTGATGGTGGTTGATTGGTATTTATCTTCCGCTCCCCCAAATTGCTCCTTACAGCAACTGAGGGCACAAAGATAATGTTTCCATCTCTTACTGGTTTTTTGTTTGTTTATTCCCCTTCCCACCCCTTGTAATCATGGCTGTCATCTTATTGTGACTTGGAGAAATGTGAATCGTTGGCCAGTAGATGAATTTTATTTTTGTCAATTATTGTTATTAATTTGTTACTTTGTATCCCTTAATATAAAAAAGGGACCAACTGCACATTCAAGTGTAATATGTCACTTATAGAGCCTAGGTGGTTTTAATATATTAAAAAACCAGTTTGGAGAGAGAAACAATAGATCTCTTCATCTTTTCCCTTAATGGTGCGACTTTTTCCCTGAATTCTATTCTCTCTTGAAAACAGAAAACAGTTTTCTTTTTTCCTCTGTCTAGTTTTAAATAACCTGTGAAAAGGGGTTTCCACTACTTCGTTTGAAGATTATTCCCATCTAAATGACCTCACTTGCCCTTTTCTCGGTTTTGTCCCATCACATCTATTTATAACCTCTCGCTCTACATCAAGGGGTTCCTCTATGCTGGGGAGGAATTAGCGCCTTAACATTTTAACCATGCAGAGAATGAAAAACACGGGAGAAAATCAAGACCCAGGTGCAGCTGGTGGCAGAAATGTTGTTTCAGAAAAGATTTGATTTCATCTATTTGTGTAGTGCCTGCGCTCATCAGCTTCCCCTCATCCTAACTTATCTCCTGGCTTGCAGCACACAGTCATTCCTCATTGTTCACTTACAAGGGCTGAGAGCTCTTAACAATGAAGATCCTACTTCTTCCTTGGCTCTCAGCTCCCTCCTGCCTGCCAGCTCTTTTATTTTCCCTCAGGCATTACTTGGCCAAGCAATGTATATTTAGTGCTTTCAATATTTTTTTTCCTCTCTCCTTCATCTAACCAACCCCTCAATCATTTTTTTGCTTTTCTCCAAAACATCTTGAAATTGCCGGCATCCTGCAGGCTTGTGGCTGTCCAATGTTACCCTCAGTCTTCCTCCTCCAGCAGGGCATGGAAACTTGTTGCCTTATTTTCTTAGGTGTTTCCACTGATGTTGGTGCCCTGGATTGCGTGAGAAGAGTCCTGTGTGTACTTAAAGGCTTAGTGGGACAGGTGGGCTACTGAGATGGTGATGCAAATCCTTCCATGCTTGTTTCAGAGCAGCTCACCCGGAAACAATGCACTTTTGTCAGAAATTGGCTTGATTTCTTTCTTTTTGCTTTAATAAGGTATCATAAATCACTGTATTGGGACCAAAGAGAGAAAGGTGGTATTCCTAGTGCTGCCCCTGTAGCCAAATAAGTGTTACTAGGCAAGTCACTTGACCTGTCAGTACCTCAGTTTCCCTTTTGACCATCGTCTGTCTGTTCTGTCTGATGCTCTGGGAACTGTGACTATCACTTATGTTTGTGACAATACAACTGAAACGGAGAGAAAGCCGAAGCACTGCAGGCTCCCCAGGCTGCCTGCTTTCTACCCACCCTTTGTGCTGGGCTTCGACTGGGTCTCAGCATTTACAATGTGCTTGGAAGGACCCAAGCTTAGATATCTGTAGATGGCATATACAGGACCACTTGGATGTTGCCCAGCAGAGAGTTTGGCTTGCGTTACAGCATCCAGAGAGCAGAAGTGACCTCTTCATGCACGCATGCCTGATCACAGCGTGGTGGTGGGCAAGTCTGTTCCTGACAGTGAGCCTGGACCAGCGCTGGCTGGTGATGTGGATGTTCCAACATGTACATTCACTGTCAGCCATGTCAGCAGCAGCTTTGGAGCACTGCTGGAATCCAAAGGAGCAATAAATCTGTAGAAATGATATCTGCTTACTCAACAGACCCAATGCACATCCCAGAGCCACATTGTGCCAGCTCTTCTCCTTAACTACCGTCAGTTCAATAAATTATAACAGTTTGGTGGAACATTTTTTGTCTTATTTGAGGGAACATTCACTGCTTCACCAAAGTTTATACGAACTGCTCACAGGTTTCTTTTGCTCAGTGGCTTGCTTTCTTCACATTTGCATTCTTTCTGCATTAGCTGACCAGACTTAGTCACCTGGTGTCATCCTTATTTCTTGACTGCACAAGCCAATCTCCTGTCACTGAGATCTGGCCATGAGGTCTTGCAGGGAGGTAGTTCTGACTTGTCCTCCATGAACAGCTCAGCAAGCCCATAAGCACATTTGGCAGGTGCCCTTGCCGTTAAAGTTCAGGCAAAGTGAACACTGAAGTCAGAAAAATGTGGCACTTGGCCAACCCATGGAAAAAAAAAAAATCAGCACAAATAATCCTCAGTATATTTTGCAGTACTTTTCCAGAGCTATTCTGTTTTTGTTCAGGATTCATTTACCCATTTCAACACATTACTGTGTTAAGCCTCCTCAAAGGCATGCAAAGCCTCTTAATAAATAATCTTGCTATTTCTTATCATATCTGCCTCTGAGTGAGAGACAGGACAAACGGGACAGCGTTCATATCTGAATCCAGGTCAGGATCAGATGTAGGCTGGGAAATGGTGGTGACGAAGAGCTGAGTGATGACTGTGGTGTTATATAAGCTTTGCCTTAACTCCTTCAGGCTTTAGAAGATGTGTGTTTTCAGGATGGGTATGAGGCCAGGGAAGGGAGGTGCACAGCAGCAAGGAAGACTATGTATCTCCCTATGCTTTCACATGTCACCTATTGCCATAACACTTGAACGCTTTCTGCTCCATGAATTGTAAGGTGTGAGCTGAACTGGCCAGCCTTGGTAATCTTCAGGAGAGGTAGGAGCAAGAAAGGAGAAGGTGAAGCTCTTCAGAGCTGTTGAGGGTGGTAAGCACAAACGTGAAAATGTGGAAAAACAGAGGGAAACCACCAGACTGCAGAAAGGAAGAATTTTATAGGCAGGATTTTGAATAGACCTTGCATAATATTGTGAAAGCTGGTAAAGTTTATAAAGGTTGAGATAAGCTAACTCAGAAACAGATAGGTGTTTTAGCAGGAGGGGATGGCAGGAGATTTTGGACAGATTACAGCCATGAAACTGTAGGATTTGGCAACAGTCCAGCCGAGGGTGTCTGGTGTGAAGGAGATGTAGGTGTTGAACACGACACGGAGATTGTGAATTTGAATGTTATACACGCGTGGGTTATGCACAGCATGGAGGGCTGGGAGAGGGAAAGGTTTGTGATGAAAGATAGGGAGGTGTTCTTTTAACCACGATAAAAGTGTTGGCAGACCCACATCTGGGAAATCGCTCTGCGGAAGGGTAGGAGAGACCCGACAGTGGAGAGCTACACCTGCTACCATGAATGTGGAGAATGATATCACCAGCTGACATCACAGGGAACACTATGTCAACACGAGAGAGAATGAGGATGAAGAAGAAGTACCAGGGCATTCAGAAAGGGTGTGGAGGGAAGGCAGCAGCAGTTGGCCAGTCTTTTACAAGGCAGGCTGAAGCTAACAAATATCCCTCTCCGCCGTTCTTGTCAGCCCCTTTAGGCACTGGAAACTGCTCTAAGGTCTTTCCAGAGCCTTCTCTTCTCCAGGCTGAACAAGCCCAGCTCTCTCAGCCTGTCCTCCATAGCAGAGGTGCTCCAGCCCTTGGAGCTCGTGGCTTCATTTGGACTTGCTCCAACAACTCCACGTTCTTCTTATGCTGGCGTCCCAGACCTGGATGCAGGACTGCAGGGGGGGTCTCACCAGAGTGGAGTAGAGATGGGGAATCTGCTCCCTCGACCTACTGGTCATGCTGGTGGTGATGCAGCCCAGGACACAGTTGGTTTCTGGGCTGCAAGCACACATTGCTGGGTCATTGTGAGCTTAAGATAGAGTTCACCTGAGACATTCAGTTCAGGATGAGATGAGCACAGCCTAAAAGACATCATATCTTTCTGGCGACTCTGGAGGAAGGCTGGAGTGATGGACTCAAGTAGAGACATTACAGACATCCACATCCAGCCAAAAGTATCATGCACAGCTAGGATATATTTGTCCCACAGTGCCCAGGCATTGACTGATTCTTGTCCTTGCTCCCTTCTTGCACTTGATCTCTCTGACCCTGTTTGAGGTTGGACAGTTGTGGAGCCACCTGACCATGACCATGACCAAAGTGTACCCTACCAGAACACTTTGTTCTTCCAGAATGGCCCCAAGACATCTGGGAAGGAGTGTGCATGTAGGAAATACCCACCATTGTCACACAGCTGGCGACAAAGAGAAAGCATTGTCCTTTCTGCTCCTGTGCAGTGCCCAAAAAGAGCAGGTGTTCAGCAAGTGCTAATCTCAAGAGATCTCATGAGCTCCAGTGAGTGGGTCGTGCTGGCTCATCTAATCTCAGAATCTGGCACTGAGATTCAATAGATGGAGAAAAGAAAGAACAGTTTGCTTGTGTATAGGCAAGCAAAAGTTGCAGAAATCACCAAATTTAGACTTTGGCTGGGGTACCAGTATTAGCAATGTTACCCTTGATGAGAGGTCGAAGTTCTGCTGATGTGAATTAAAGTCAAGAATAAGTAAAATTGAAAGGATGTACATCTTGGGGGTAGAGCACAAGTAGCGGAAAAAGCAGATCATTAATAAATAAATAAGGAGGACAATGATTCAAAACTGGCTGAGTTATTGAATGCCTTTAAAAATAAAATCTCTCTTAAAGAAGAAAACTATAGGAGAGTGGCTTGGACAGGATTTAAAGTGAGGAAGGAAGTAACTGTAAAGAAAAATGTAATTGATAAAGAACAAGTGGAGGAACCCTTGAAAAAAATTGGAAAGAACACATATCTGCTTTGCTGATTGTGTTGACATGTTGGACTTTAGAGAATGAATTGAGAAACCAAGTGTATCACTTCCCAAATGCAACTGATGCTAACTGGGACGAATAAAGGAGAAAGGATTGGGATAATATCCCTGGGTTTTTTTCCTACTACTACTCAAAGCCAAAAGCAGAGAGTCACTCCAGGTGAGACATTGTGTCTTCTAATATAATGGAACAAATGTTAAGGCAGAAATAAGCGCTCAGCTGTATGGCAGAAGAATTGTAGTCAAAAGGCCAAATAAATACACGATGCCAGAGAAACTTGACTGTTTCTACTGTTTATCTGATTTTATACAGTGTTTAATTTGGCTTGGAAAATTATTTAAAAACGGGGTTAGAAGATACATTGTTGGATGAATAAAAGCTGCCTACGGATTCAGTAATAAGTATACTGAAACAGTGAGAAAGAAAGAGTATACTTATTGAAATGTGGAGGGATCTGATTTGGTTTAATGTTTTTGAAATAATTTCATAAGAGTGTAAAAAACATATTAATGAAAATCAAAATTGATAACCACTTGGAAGAAACTGAGGTCACATATCAAAGGTTTAATAATCTCAAGTAAAGGTTTGTTGGAAATGGAAAATTGGAAGTGATGGTGGTGTAGAGGAAATTAATTTGTGCCTTATGGTGGATGCATCCCACCAGTGGGATCAAGTGGTTGTTTTGTTGCACGTGTGGATAGCCCCATGTTGAACTTGCGACATATGTGCAATGAAGTGCCTGTATGTTTACAGAGTTGGGCGCTGTCCTGTGGAAGAAGGATTGGGGTGGGTTGCATGGAAACTGAAAAAAAAAGCTTCCGGTACCTGCAGTTGCTGGAATCTACAGTGATTTTCTTCTACTGACATATAGCCTTTAGCTGTCAAGTCCAGAACCAGTTGCAGATTGAAACCTCTTCAAAGCTTGTGGTGACTTTTTTAGTTTCTCTCTAAGTAACTGACTTCTGGGTGACACTTTTTAGGCATGCCTTGTCCTGTTTTTTGTGCATATTCCTACTTCTTCAGCTGCTCACTCTAGTCAGCTGTTTTGCTGCTGGCAGCTGACTGACTACTCATAGAATCAGCTTTGTTCAGCCTCTTTCTTCATTCCCCTTTACAGACAGGAAGATGAGGAAGCAAAGCTTAGGTTGTTAAGGGGAGTTGGTTGTGTACGAGTTAACCAGTTTTGGAAATCTCAACTGGTTGTCTATAAAATTCCCGTGCCTGAGCCTTTATATCCTCTTTGAAGACGGAAACAGCCCTGGAATGAGAGATGGAGGAGCCATCTTGTGTGGTCGTGATCACATTAATCAAGGGACATGCATGCCAGATAGCCTTCTTGAGAAGACAAAAGGACTGCTAACATCCTGTTCAACCCATGCTTAATCCTTGTGATACATGCATGTTCTTGTGATCGTGTTTCTTTCATGTAATCAGTTGTGTCAATTCTAGGTTTGAGTTTGGCAACCTGCTCCAATCTTGCCATGTTGTCTTCTCCACCTGATGTGATAAATAGCACAACTGTTTATCGGTTTCCTGGTAGGAGCATGCAAATCAGCTTGGACATACAACTTCAAGCTCACTTCAAAAGGAAATGCAAACTTATTTTCCCCAATATTGCCAGAAATGTGAGTAAAGGGCAGTGTAGGTTACTTAAACCCCTGAATAAAACAGCAATATTCTTAGGAAATGCCTGACTAATGGCACTAGAAATACCCTCCAAAACAGAAGCCTTGCCTCCAGCTTCTAGGGGTATTACTGAACTGTGTGCAGTCTGAAACACCCAGATGGAACTGTTGCTGTTGGAACCTGTTTGCAGAGATGTTGTAATCAGGACCATGTCAGAGAGTTGTTACTTCAGCAGACCACAGCTCAGTGTTGAACAGTATGTGGCAGAACTGGCCTCTCTGCCTCTGGTGTCTTAAGCCCTTGGTTTCATTTTAGGAAAGTCAAATCCTACATTTCTTTAGCAAAAGAAAATCAATCCTCTGCGTTAGGGCTTCTCTGCTTCCTTCAGTGGAAGAATGCTCTAATTTCACAGTGGACTGTGATTAACAGCATCCCAGGGGAGCTCTCACAGCATGACTGTATTGAGGAACTCTGAGAAATGATTGATAGGGTTGATGGTGGAGAATAGGAGGAGATTTGCTGTAGGTGAATCTGATCCCTGAGCCTAATTCTTATCCCGCAGAAAGCTGGGCTTCTTTTTTACCTAGGTTAAGTGCAACGTAATTCTTTGCATTGAACGATGTAGCTGGAAATACAATTTGGACTGCTGCGCTTTGAAGATTGACATTTTTCAAACTGATATGCACCCAAATAAAGAAAAACAGTACATTATTGGTTTGGTTTGGTTTGGGTTTTTTTTAATTAAAAAACCAAACCAAAATCCCTACCAAATCCTTCCAAAAGCCCAGAAACAACCACAAAACCCCTTACGAATATTTAATTTTCTTAGAAGAAAATCCAGTAGTCGCAAAAGGGAAGAGCTAATGTTAAAGTAATTAAAGATTGAGTATTCTAACAGATCACAGAAAACATCTCTGATGATGGAACAGTTCAGATTGCTATGGAGGATGGATCATATTAAACTGGCACTTAGCTAGGTCTTAATTATGACATGAGTCTGAGCCAAAGAGAATGCAAACAACCTTTGCTAAATCACAGAACAAACTAGTCTGGAAGGGACTTTGAGATTCTCTGGTCCAACCACACACATCTGTGCCCAATAGATGAGGTTGCTCAACTGAGTTTTTAATATCTTCAGGGTTGGATATTCCTCCACCTCTTAGATCCCAGTCTTTGGTCACCATCATGAAGAATTTTCTCTTATACCTAAATGGTATTTTGCATGCTGCAACTCTGCCACATCTTAATGCTTTACTATGCACTTCTGGGAAGAGTCTGTCTTTTTCTATACCATACCTATACCATGCTCTAGACCATGATCTGAATGTCTCCAAATGTTTTCTCCAGGATCAACGATTCTAGTGCTCTCATCCTCCCCCTGCACATCATGTGCTCCTATTTTGTCCTATCATCTTGGTGGCCTGTGCTGGGCTTGCTCCAGTATGCTAGTATCATTCAAGTCCTAAACAGAGTTCGATAATCCTTTTTAAGTAATTTAAAGTTACAAATAAATTGAGGGGGAAAATATATAGAATCATAGCATCATAGAATCATAGAATCGTAAGGGTTGGAAAGGACCTTAAGATCATCTAGTTCCAACCCCCCTGCCATGGGCAGGGACACCTTGCCCTAAACCACGTGGCTCAAGGCTCTGTCCAACCTGGCCTTGAACACCGCCAGGGATGGAGCATCCACAACCTCCCTGGGCAACCCATTCCAGTGCTTCACCACCCTCACTGTAAAGAACTTCTTCCTTCTATCTAATCTAAACTTCCTCTGTTTAAGTTTGAACCCATTACCCCTTGTCCTACCACTACAGTCCCTAAGGAAGAGTCCCTCCCCAGTATCCTTGTAGACCCCCTTCAGATACTGGAAGGCTGCTATGAGGTCACCGCGCAGCCTTCTCTTCTCCAGGCTGAACAGCCCCAACTCTCTCAGCCTGTCTTCATACGGGAGGTGCTCCAGCCCTCTTATCATCCTCGTGGCCCTCCTCTGGACTCGCTCCAACAGCTCCATGTCCTTTTTATGTTGAGGACACCAGAACTGTATGCAGTACTCCAAGTGAGGTCTCACAAGAGCAGAGTAGAGGGGCAGGATCACCTCCTTCGACCTGCTGGTCACGCTTCTTCTGATGCAGCCCAGGATGCAGTTGGCTTTCTGGGCTGCAAGCACACACTGCCGGCTCATGTTAAGCTTCTCGTCAACCAACACCCCCAAGTCCTTTACCTATTTGTTTGTTTCGGGGTTTTTTGGGGGTTTTTTTGTGATTTTGTTTTTTTTTCCCAGAGAATTCTGAAATAATCACAGGGAAATGGATACACTGCCTTCAAATTCAATACTTTTCTCTTTTTATGAATCAAATATCACAACTTCAGTCATTTTCCATACAATAATTTGGCTTGGTTGGACCATAAATACCCCTTGTTAGTAAGATCACTTTGACATTTTAAAATGTATTTTTCTTTCTCAAAAAAGGTGCAGAGCACATTAAAATGAGCCTTTTTAGAGAAAAATGGTTAGATCTTACAAAACAATGATTCATCTTTCTTGCCAGAAACTCACACCTTTTCTAGGAAAATTTTCAAATCAAATAGTCTTTTTCATGATTTCCCTGTAACGCGCACCTGGATTTTTCAACCAGCTTCATTCCAAATGTTAATGTTGACCTGTAAATTTTTCTTCTGTCTGAAAGAAATGACTTTGTAAAAATGGAAGCTACAATTACTCAGTAAGAGAAACTTCCAGTAAAAGTCTGCACACTAATTCATCAACAAAAGCCATGCAAAAATTGGCACTAGGCATATTCAGGCTAGAGAAAAGTCAGAGATGTTTAGCACTAAGTGGGATTAAGTATTGGAACTGTTGCTGCTGGACAGGGTAGACTTTTGCAAATTTAAAATATTTAAGTCAAGTCTGGATGCTTCTCATAAAAGCATTCTCATCTCTCCAATAGTGGTTATAGACTTAGTTTTCAGTTCATTGAGTCAAGTTCCTTCACAGCTCTCCTGCCTCAGCTCAGGCACTTTCCAGAGTGGTACCTGTATTTCTCTCCTTTTGTGTCTCCAACAGAGAGAAGGCTGCAAAAAAACGCCTTGGAGAAAACAAGCATAGTGTGAGGGAGAGAAGGTGAAGGCTGATGTGAAGAGATGTGCTGCAAATGTATTGGATTTTGGCTAAGGGTTCACCTAATGCATGCCCAGCCACATGGTCACACAGTTTCTTCTGTGTGAAGTTGTATAGTGGAGGTTTGGTATGGTTAAAAAGTGCACGAATTGCTTGCCTGCAATAGTTTAGTCTTTTTGAGATGTGCTTTTGAACTGTGATGGTAAACTGAAGAGTAATTTCCCTGTTATTTATCATTCACATGTTGCTTTTCTGTTCTTAGTTCAAGCCCAAATCTCAGCAATACAGCTGTTGAGCATTCATCCGAGAGTGACTTCTGCTAGGATCTTAGAATCATAGAATTAGTTTGAGTTGGAAGGGGCCTTCAAAGGTCATCTATTCCAAACCCCTTGCCATCAGCAGGGACAACTTTCGCTAGATCAGATTGCCCAGAACCACATCCAGCCTGGTCTTAAATGTCTCCGCGACGGTGCATCTACCATCTCTCTGGGCAACCTGTTCCAGTATTTTACCACCCTCATTGTAAATTAGGACTCACCAGACTTTCCTATTAAATTAATATTCAACTGAAAAATTGCTATGAATCTGTGTCCTGAGTAAGGGACTATCAACCAGCTGAGAAGTAACAAACGTGTACACAAATCCTTAAGGACTACCATCATCTTTACTCTAGCTCCATTGATTTCCCTGGAGTTTCCCCAAAGACAAATCTGATTCCAAAGTATTGTTGATAAGTTGTTGAGTTGATGAGTGGGGTGGCTCAGGAAAGTTTTCCAAATCTCTGCAGGCCTTTATGCAAGAGGAAAATGTTAACTCTTTGGCCTTGACTGTGTTCTCACTTATACTGGTATGGATTCAGAGGAGTGTCACTGAGTCAGATTTATACTCGAGTTACATGGCACAAGCAAGAGAAGGATTGGGCAAACTGTTTCTAAAGCCCCAGTGGATTTGAGAGCCTTCTCCAGCAGCTTAGGTAGCTTTTCTTTCTATCCTTAGCAACACAGTCCTGATTAACCCTCCAAGCTGTGGTCAGTCATTTTGAGGACAGTTTGATTGACAGCATGTAACTTGCCAGTGCTTTTCCCTGCTCTGTCCAGTGCATTAGATCCTAGAGGTGCTTGGTTGGCTTTGTTGGGTTTATTTAGTTATTTTGTTCATTTATTTTTAATTTCTTGGATATTCTATAAAAAAAGTCATCTTGAGCAAGAGACATGAAGTATTTCAGTGTAAGTATGAAAATATGCATTGAGACTTCTCATGTAAATATCTGTATCTATAAAAAGATGTATTTGGGCAAGATAACCTTTTTTGTTGCCTTGCCAGATATGGAATAGAATCCATTTACCATTCTGAAACTTCAAATGGACAATACAACATTTCTCCCTGAGACAACTGTTTTCGTTTCATGCAAAGTTTTTGTGGAAGGCTCACTCTTTACGTTATATACTGCTTCTTAGAAGAAGACAGACCATCTAGGCCTGGGTGGGTAACCAACTCTATCACCCAAAACTTAAGGGACAGTGTTCCTTTACACTGCTGATCCCTTAACAATCTTGTAAAATTATTCCCAAAGAAAATTAGTATTGGGAACGTATGTTACAATTTGTCCCTTATTTTATTTTTTTTTTTACTTCTTACAATATGATGTAACAGCTTGAAAAAAGAAAGAAGAATAAACCCTTGAGAAGTAGTTAGATTTCTGGGAATTCAGCCAGTATATTGTGGACCACCATTTGTCCAGGGACTACAATTTGGATAATGGATTTGTTTGGAAATTATGCTGCTAGTGTCTGAAAGCTCTAATGTGGGACTCATGAAGAAAAAGTTAAAGCTACCTTTCTGAAAGCTGTTGAAAAATAGAGAAATGAGATATATTTTTGCCTGGAAGATAGACTGATGGATTGACCTTTACCTGGGAAATAAATAAGTGAATAATCGCTTGATGAAATATGTACATAGAAAGAATAAATCATACTGAAAACTTTGTCAGCATGCATGGGTATAAAAAAGCAGACATTTGTCAAAATAATAATCTTTCAAATGGTGCTTAATGTCTTTTCTTACGTAGCTGAGCTTAAACTTCCATTTATTGCAGGAGTGAATTTGCTGTAGTACAAAGTGCACAAATATTTCACTTGAGAGTAGCATAATACGAAAATGATGGTTGAGTTTTAAAATGTGGAGAAAATCAACATTTACAGATTTTTGAACGTTGCACATCTGCAATCAGTGACAAAATTCCCATTAATTACAGTGGTTACCAAACTAGTCCTCCAAAGAATAATTTGTGAGTAGCATGACTATTTTCTTGAAACTAGAACTTTATTCAGCTGCTGCAAGTGTAACCAGGAAAAACTGAAGGAAACATGTAATTAGAAATACATTTATTGTTTTCTAACTCATTTGTGAACACTAAACCAATTTATTTCTTGTGAGAGATTTTTTTGAAGTTGCCACAAAAAACTGCTATCAACTAAGAATGTAATTTGGAAAGTAAGTTGGATGTAGGTGCTTATAGCCAGAATCATCTTTTGCAAGCTACAAGAGAAGCTACTGTACTCCTTACTAATTTGAAAAGTTTGCTGCCTATCTGTGAACAGTAACTTCTAATCAGAAGATGACATCTCTAAATGCAATTTTGAGAGTCTCCATTTAAGTTTAGTTAACTCAAAATGAACTGTGGAATCATTGTTCATATTAATGAAATAGTCATCTGTTGTATTCATTACAGTCAATATTTTAGCAGTTTTAAATAGTGTTGTTTGGGGTTTTTTTCTCCCTGTCAAAATGAACATGTCTTCTTTTTTGGCATAGTAGTTTCATTTCATTCGTGGTCTGAAGTTTTTAGTGATTGACTTCCAAGACAATGCATTTGATAAGGCCAAGTAAGAAAGAGTAGAGTCCGGCCTCTTTTCCACTTGTCTCCATCATGCCAAAGACATTAAAAATACTTGGGCTCCAAAAGGTGGGGTTCAACGACTAGACTTGAACACCAAAGTCAGCTTAGCTTTTAAAGTGAAGGACCCAGCTGTTCCAATGTAAAATGTGCAGATTGTTATCCTCAGATTTGTCCTTACTGGGTTGATCTCAAATTTTCCATTTTTTAGTAGAACCAACTTTTGTAGGCTTTTTAGTATCTGAGCTCTTGGGATATTTCTTACTGTTATCTGTTTGCATAACTGCCATGGATTTTTCACCCAGACCTTACCTAGGCACATTATGGCATGACCATGTCTAGCTGTTCTGAAACCAGGCTACTCTTCCCCTCGGTATACTAAGGACTGGTTGTGTACAATGTGCAATCACTACATGAACAAATTCAGTGGGGTTTTTTTTGTTATGTGCCAGTTCATGGGGTTAAAGAGTTGCATGAGAATCTCAGCCCTCTGCTTGCAAAAATAAAACTGAAATAATCACTGGTTCTGACAGTTTCAGAGAAAACCTCAAAAATATAAGCAAGGAAGACACAAAACTGAGAAGGACAATGATATCCAAATATCAGGTTTTGTGGGTTTTGCTTGGGGTCTGACTCATGCTTTTTGTGTCTCAGAGGCTATTAACACTGACTGAATTTGCATTGGCATCTGCAAAACATGGATGGTTTAACTGTGAGGACCAATGAACTCGTAACTCTGTGTTGGTACAATCTGCTTTTTGATCAAGCTTTTTTTGATGGTAAAACTGTTGTGTGGAAAACAAATGTTGCTCCCATGCTAGTCAGGCACTGATTCTGCATGACTCAAACAAACACTGCTCTATTTATTTTCTCTTGTAGTTACCTTTAAGCAAGAGGAATGACTCAGATACCTGCTGACTACCTGTCAACCACCAGCTCCTACAACTATGAGCAGCCCCTTACCTCTGTGGCTCGGACAAGCACTGTCACCAAGGTACTCCCAGCCAAAAAAATAACCTTCTTCAAGAGTGGAGATCCTCAGTTTGCAGGAGTCAAGATGGCCATCAACCAGCGAAGCTTCAAGAGCTTCAATGCACTCATGGATGACCTCTCTCATAGGGTCCCACTGCCATTTGGGGTACGGACTATCACCACCCCACAAGGAATACATTGCATCAGTGAGCTGGACCAACTAGAGGATGGAGGATGCTACCTTTGCTCAGACAAGAAACATGTCAAGCCTATTAGCATTACTTCTGGGGGACACAGGCCAGGCCCTCCGCGAAATGGTCGTCCCTCCAGTACCTTGAGAAGAGCAGCTCAGGAGGGCAAGATTGAAGATTATTCCACACCTTTCACTCAGCATGGCCCTAGAATACCAAAGAAAATCACCCTAGTTAAGAACGGAGAAAGTGGTTTTCGTCGTTCAATCATCTTGAACCGCAGAAATGCCCGGAGTTTCAAAACACTTCTGGATGAGATTTCTGAGATCCTGCAGTTCCCAGTGAAGAAGCTCTACACTGTTGACGGGAAGAAGGCAAGTATCTCTGATACCTGGTGCTGGTCAGTTATTCTAACAGGTATTATCACATCAGCATTTGCATTCCCTGTGATGCAAATCCTTTAGCTCATGGGGCCAGTGTTTTACCCACATTATCTTAATCCTTCGGGCTTGTGTTTTAATTATCTTAATCCTTCGGGACCCAGGAGCAAGGGAGAAAACTTAGGTGTGGACAACTCAAACATGGCCTAGGAAAAGCAAATAGATAATTAATCTCCCCAAACTTTATGGCCTAAGAGTCAGTTGACTAAGCCCAAGATGAGCAAGCAGGTTACCCTATTGAGTGATTTGTCTTTTCTAAGTGTGTCTAGAGTCTGTGTTTCTCCTAATGGGAGAGGGGAAGAAAATGGCTCACTTGCAGGCAGCTGCGTGGTAGACAGGACAATTCCATGCCTTCGGCTATTTCGGCAGTCAATGGAAAGAAATTGGCACTTCAGACAGCTACTTTCCAAGTAGCTGTCGAAATGACTGTGGATATATGGAGCTGGATTAATTTCAGATTCAGCTACCTGCATGTCAGTGTCTAAATATTTCTGTAAGTGACCTAAGTGGCTAAGCTCCCATATAGCTGTTGAGACTACGCTGACAGTCCAATGAACTTGGAGCTGGCCAAAGAAAGGTATCTAGATGGCTTCAGAATCAGTTAGGGATTTTTTTTGTTTGTTTGTTTTTTTTTGTTTTTTTTTTTTGGTTTATATCAATTTATTTGCAAGTTTGCTATGTACCACAGCTACAACTATTCTACTAAATTAAAAAGTATTACAGCTGGATCTCATCCTTCTCTTCTCCATTCTGTGAAATTCTTAACATCTTCCCTGGTTTGGTCTTGGCCCAAAATAACAGTGTCCCAACAGTTTAGATTTAGGGCCTGGGACTATTCACTATAAGTGGATTTGATTTGGTCAGCCTGTATTTGAGCAGCCAGGCTACTTCAGTTGACCTCTATTCTGAAGAAAAGGGTCTGGCACTGCTTGCTTTACTACTACAAATATATCCAACTCAAATTAGGAAAAAAAACAAAACAAAACCCAACTCCAACCCTGCTACAAAGATGTGTTATAATTTATGGATAAGTGTTTTATTTTGTTACTGATTTCTCCAGTTTTCAAGACTTGGACTCCTCTGTTCAGTCTACATAGAGATAATAATCTAGGCTAGCGGTAGTAACTTCCCCTTCAGTTTTCACATTTTTGAGAATTTTCACTCATTTCTTTAACGGAAAGTTTTGCTTTCTACTTCCTAATGCAGTCTTAATGTTCTCCTTGTGATTCTTAAATTACTTTCCCACAATTTTCCTTCTAGTCATTATAAACACCAATATTTTATCTGGGATATATACTAAATACACACTCTGTAAACACAATATTGTTATTATTATTCAACCTTCATCCTTCTTTCCATGTAAAGACATGCAGTTATTTTTTACATTTTCAGCTCTGCAGTGGTGGTCATCCTGTCTAAAGGTCTATATTCTCTCAGAGTCATATTTCATCCCAACATGCCAAGATGTCACAAGACACTGCTAGAATGACATAGGTACTAACTGACCACAAGTGATCACTGTGGAGTATTTGAAGCTGATGGCACCTACTAAGTTTTACATGCTAACATCTTTGCTGACAGTTTAAGTAACAAACTATGTAGATCTCTTCAGGAGACAATGTGTCAATACCTTTGTCATGTGTTTTGTGTCCCCACTCTCACTTCAGCCTTTGCTTCTGGAAATGGTTCAGCCCAAGCTGCACATGCACATCACTTGAAAAGATATTGACGCTCTTTGTTGCAAATAGATTATCTTCTCTGGCATGCAACAGAGTTTAAGATTATCCTCTATGTAGTCATAATGATATTTTCTGCAATAAATCTCAAGGGTCCCATAGAGAACATCCCCCCTGCTTTTTTTTCCTTTGTCCTTCATGTTTTCCATCTGCAGAAATGTGGGTGTGGATCAAACGCTTAATCTTTCCATGGTCCCTTGGGATTCTTTTTTTGGACATGAAATTTTTCATTGCTACCTTGTTAATAAGCAGTTCATCTTCTGTACCTTACTAATTTAATTTGCGCTCCTTTTATTCTTGTCTAGAATATCTCTGTGATAGGTGACTATGCATCCAACCTCATCAGTCTTATCAGCTTACAAATACCTAGGAAATATGTGACTATTAATACATTTTCTGGAGAATCCTTTAAAGTGATTTTTTGGCCATTCTAAATTTCAACCATTTACCTCTTGCTTTTTTTACTGTTTGTTACTGCTCATTCAATAGTCTTTGCTGTTAGGACTTCCTGGAGCTGTTAATCTGGTCTTGGGTGCAAAACATTTAAACCACACAAAAAAGTCATTCTACCTTGGGTTTTCTATTCTTTTCCTTTCACAAGAATCCGTTTCCGCTCTTCTAATTTTTCTTGTCTTACCTCATCTTCAAGATCTCTTTTCCCTATACGCAATTGGTTGTGTCCTGGAGTTCTCACCAGGTAATAACGGTTTCTTTGAGGAGTAAGAATGGCAATTTTTTCACACTATTTGAGGGATTTTTTGAAATAATCTCCTTCAACTGTACATCTTGCCTTTATACTTACATTTGTGTTTTCTGTTAGAGATGATGAACATAAGCCTCTATTCTTCCATGGCTATTCAAAGGTGTCTGGATGCTTTATATTTCTTCGGTATTTCTTAGTTTCTCATATTATTCTCTTTGAATAATAATTCAAATTAATTTTTAATAATTTTGTAAGCTTCTTTTATCAAGTGCCTGTGTAATTTTTTTTTTGCAAAACTTATTACAGAGGCCATTAGTTCTGGAAAAGAGGGCTAGGATTGAGTGGAACAGTAACTTTTGACATTTATTACCATGATTTGCCAAATCAGCTGAATAACAGTAAGATAAGCAATGCATCTGGACTACTGCTTGATTGACTTTGTATTTTTCTGGCTTAGAACAACATAACTCACAATATTTAATTACAGGTTCACAATTTCTCTTTTGCTGCCAGTTTTTTCTTGATCTCTGGAAGACTGAACACAAAATAGGAAAAATTTCCTCTCTTACCGGTGAATAGATCTCTTCCATCAATGAAAATGCTATTCATAGACCTGAGAGTGTTGCCCCTCCAAATCTCCTTTTGTTTCCATTACTGTAATTCCAGATCTAAACTCAAATCTTTAGATAAGTTAGATCACCTATGCCACATAATGTGTGATTGGTATATACTGTCCCAGTGGCTCTGTTTTAATATCTTTACTATTTTGTTTAACACATCCAGAGCACTTAATTACTAGTCTTTGGTGCCCTATTATACCTTTATGTAGGTATAAACTTAGACACACATGTACATATGGAAATGGCTTGGTATTTTTTGTATTTCTTTTGTATAGTGTTGATTTGAAAAAGCAGAGAGAAGTGTTTTCTTCCTTTTGTAGTCTACCTAGTCCACAGATATTTCTGGTAAACCTCTGAGTTTAACTCAATCATAACTCACAGTGAGATAAACTGAAATTTGGACTGCAAATTTCACTGATTTTGCACACCAGTACATTTTCTTCTCCAGGCAAAGCTTGTATCATTTATTTTCATAGCCCTTGTTTTGTCTCCTTTTTTTTTTTTTTTCAAATTGGCTTTAGTGTAAGGTTTTACCTGAAAAGGAAGACATGCTAGTGATTTCACGAAGCCATTAAACTGAACATTCTACCTCTTTTTCTTTTTCATGGAACAAATTCAGAAGAAGGTCATGGACACCTATACAGAATCTTAATACAGATGAAGTTCACTGTAAGGCCAAAGGTGGTGTTGGAACATCAACATCTATTGGAGGCCAGCAGAGCTCTTTCTTTTGTGATCATATTTATCTTGTTGTTATATTATCTTTTCTTGCTCCTATTTGTCTGTTTATTTTCCCCTCTCATATTTTCAAAATTGTTCTTTATGAACTTCCTAGGAAAAGTCAGTCTATTCGCATGTTCTTTCTTCTGCAGTCCAGATTAAGGGGCCTTCATTGCTCTTGGGCCAGAGAGTCTTTCTGTGCTATGAATTCAAAATTAGCCTATAATAATTATACAGAACTCAGCTAAGTATAAACAGTGATTGAAAGATCCTGATTCCAATGTTAGTATAAACTCAGAGTAGTTCTATGGTATTTACACATTTAAAGTTTCATTCTAACTCCTGAAACCTTGACTGAGATGAAACCAGTATTTTTACTCTTAAGCATCAAGCAGATTGCTTACTAGGAAGGAAGAGCTAGTCTTACTGAAGTAAATAGGTATTTAAGTATCTGGGCACTGATTTCAGCAGGGCCAAGAGCCCCTTTTCCCAAAATTATCATGATTTTTGTTGTTAGCTTTTTAAATCTAAAACTGATTTTAGATTTACAAAACCAGTAGCTAATATGATGACTGTGGGACTGGAGAGAAATTTAATTTTATTTCAGCTTAGAAAAATCAGTTAAATTTTCAGCAAGTAAAAGGTGTAGATCATGAAGTTCTTTTCAGGTCAAGCCACTACTTACTCTTTTCCAGAAGGTTAACTGAAAATAGTGCCCAAATAGTGAGAAGTCTGTTATTTAGGTTATCATTGACACGTCATTAACTTGCCAGTGAAACTTCGTGCAAGTTTGTTCACAAAAAGATAGACAGGCCTGGATCAAATTCATCTAAATTTGATTAGCTTATTAGGCATTTTGGATGTGGGGTGTGTGTCATTTTTCCTATTGGGCCCTATTTAGTAACTATAGAAGATCAGAAGACTGACTCAAACTAGACCTAAAATTAACCTAGGCTCAAGTTTTCATATACTTATTTTAAAGTACTCCAGATATTTAAACATTAGTAAAGGTAAGACATGGAAGTCTACATCTGAATATCACTTGGCTGATGAGACAGTTGAAAATTGCAGCTTTCCTAGTTTTTACTAGGGAAGTCAGTTCTACACAAAAAAAAAAAAGAATGAGGTGTGCTACTAAGAGCAGTTATCACGCTAAAAAAAAGGTAGAGTAAAATTTGTACATTACCTTCACCATCAGATGGACTTTCTTTTCTGTTCTGGGAAGTTCTTATACAACCTAGTGGATTTTCTTTCTCCATGATCTGAGAACAGGAGAACGCACCTATATGCAGATCCCTTCTGCCTGCCTCTGGGAGAGGGAAGAATGCCCCTAGGGACAAAGAGGCAGACAGAGATTATAGAAAGGCCAGAAATCATCACAGACAATTAAACTGTAAGAAATGACATGTAGGATTACATGACAGCAACTGCACAACAAGATGATTTCCCTCACAAATGGCAATTATCCAGGGCCCACCAGCTGAACAGTAATTAAGACTTCTTTAAGTCGTAGGAACCCAGCAACATGACTATATGTCTAGTCACAGATGTCCTGATTTCCACACTTCTTTTTGAATCGTGAGGCCTTCCTTTTACTCACTGTCTTGAATTAAAACAAACCCAAAACTAAGTTCTTCCTTAAAATCCAATACGACTCCTTGTATGGTGTTTGAAACCACATTGTGTTATGGCAAATTGTGTACATAGTTTATGGCTACTGGTCACAATTACCATAAGCTTCTCAAATGGGATTTATCAACCATCAGAAGAATTTTCCAAGGAATGTGGCTAGTTTTATATTTGTTGGAGGCAGACCAAGACTTAGATGTATTTTTGCTTAGGTGCACTCAAGGCTGCCCGTAAGTTGTTATACTTAATGAGTGAATCTGATTGAGTCTGTTACGAAGAAAGGCAGAGTAAATGACCAGAAAGACTCTTTTCCTTAGACTCTACAAGTAAGAACATTGCAGAATGAGCACTGTATGCAACCAAATTTCCTTGAGGGATCAGAGAATTACTGTGCAAGTTAATCAGGGAAGCCAAGGAATGCTTCCTCAGGCACCACTAATTGGATACTGTAAGGGATTAGTTATTAGAAACTCCTTGGGGTAAGTACCTCCTTTCTCTTCTGTGTTTGTGTAGAGTTTGGAACAAGACACACAAGATGTGGCAAGACTAACCATTCTGGGTCAAATCAAGTCATCTTTGGCAGCAGCCAGTTGCAGCAGTCTTGGAGAAAGACAGAAGGACACATATGAAGTGATGCTTTCCCCAGTGATCTTCCCAGTCTGCAGCAACCTGTAGGCTAAAATCTTCCTCAGCCAGAAGTAGCACCATGGGCTACAGCTATTCAAGTAGACAGAATAGCACCCCTGTCATATGTTAACTCCCATATCTGCCTAGGAATTGCTCAGATGAGTGCCAGTTGATCCAAGCTTTAAATGCGCTAAAGACCATTCTAACAATTTAACAGTACAGGCAACTCTCTTCCAGTGCCCTGGATCCAGAATTGTTTAATTTGCAGTAAAGACAGAATTTTTATTTCTAGCTGGTATTAGTAAAGGTATTGGCCTAACTATTATTACTAAATCATTCTTGATAACGACTGCATTTACAGTGACCTTAGGGTGCAAGGCCAGGAAACAGGCTTGTCTGACATATTTCCTGACTCAGATTTACACATCCACGCAGCCATTTCTAGGACATCTGTAGATTGCCCGCAGGCATCCTTTAGGCCACTCATGTTTGGGCTGTCTACCAAGCTCATCTGTCTTAATGACAGGTGTCATCAAGACCCTGATGGAACTGTGAGAGGGAAATTGGATGCATGGAGGCAAATAAGCTGGTTTAAAATGTAGCATGTATATAAACAATAAGAGAAGAAAGGTGATAATTTCTCTCCTTGGGACAGTTAATTTGCTGGTTCCATGTTGACATATTCACTGTGACATTGGTTTCGTGCTGTGTTCAGGTATGAATAATTGCAACCAATTTCAGCCCCTCATGTGGGGCAGACTGTTGTTATCAAGTGAGTTGTACCACTTTCCACCCACCATGTGTGTGACTCATAGTCTAAAAACAAACCACAAGTTTCAGGTTCAATATTCTCTGATTCCATGCCAAAACCACAATGACTCCAATGAGATTTACACGAGTGATCTGTAAACCTCAGCAAAACTTTCCATGAACCTGATCCATAAGAAGACTCATATCCAGGTGTGTTTTATGAACCTTTGAGATGCCCTGAAATCATTTGGCCCAATGCCTTACAAGATGTAGTTAAATGGACCCTGTGTGCTAGCCACTTTCTTATCTAACATATACCAAATCTAATAATTTCTTATCTAGCATATACCAAATGCAAATGATTCCCTTAGCCTGAGGAGATTTTGTTCTTTCGATAATAATGTAGCAAAGTGCAATTACTTTCTAATTCTTTTGAATTTAATCCAGGGCATCATATTATCCAATCATATTATGGAGCATATGCAATGATATTTGTGAACATGATGCTTCTGTTTATTCATTTACCAACAGTACAAAGAATAGCAGAATTCCACCCTCTCCTGGAAAAACTGTGAATTTTCATTAAGGACTTTCAGTAGAAATCACTGTTTCTGCAAAGAATTTTTGCGGAAAAATCTGTTTTTGTTGTGGGTTTTTTTTTTTGGTTTGTTTTTGGTTTTTTTTTTTTTAATAGGGATATCTGGTTCCAAATGCAGATTTTGGAGTTTTTACCAATAATGGGAGAGGAAGAGAGAAGATGTTTTGTATTTTCACCATTTGCTTCTTGCTTTTGGGTCCCAAACAAGAATCCAAGCTATTCTGATACAACTCTTAACAAGGTCTAATTCACTTTCTAATTGTATCTACTGTGTAGAAGTAAACAGTGATCCAGCTTTCAGATTTGTACTTTGCAAACTGAGAGTGAAATCCTGGATTCAATAACAAGAAAACTATTCAATTAAACTAGGGCTTTCAGCTAAATGTGTTTCTCTTTATGCCCTGAGCTTCTGGAGTCAATAGCCTCTATCCATAGTGCTCAATGAAGCACAATGCACAAATGTTTATGCTAAAGGACACCTGAGTAAGACCATGGAACAACTCCATATAGATCTATGAGCTCAATCTAGAAGCAGTAGGGTTTATATACTCTGTCTCAGTTCCTACAGCTAGTTGGAGCACATCTATGTTGTGCTTACCTCTTTCCTCCCACAGCTTCCAGCTGGAATAACTTTTTATCCTTGATGTAGATGTTTCCCATATAGAAAGAGTAAGTTTTGAGAATTTTGTGTCAATAGAATAAGCTTGAATTCATGAACCATATCCTTCCCACTGACCAGCCACCACAAGGCTAACCGAAAGAAACAAATGCTTAGCATTTTTAAAAACTCTGCAATTTGTAAGCTAATCCTTCCCTCAGAAAGGATGAGAGCAGGTGCTTGGGGTGGGGTGGATGTTAGTCTGACTCATGATTTTCAAATGCTGATATTGGATGGACCAGGTTTAATGAACCCATTGCCAAATGGGCAGGTGGTAGACTTCAGTTTAAATGAGGAATTACAGCATGTCAGAAGGTGGAAAATATCTGCAGCCAAAACTTCCTAAGAAATGCTCTCTTCTGTGTGGAAATTTTCACCCTTAAAAGCAATTTTCTGTTTCTCTGGCTGATTCACAACTGGGACAAATCTGCAACTGCATTTTGAGTTGACAAGATGTGTGGGTAGGGAAAAGGCCATCAAAAGTTTGCACATGAAGTCGTGTGATGTGGAGACGTCCCCAGCTCATTCCAGAAGCCAGTGGAAGTCCTCAGGAAGCCTTCCACAGTCTTCCTCAGGAACCAGCTCATCTTCCACAGTGGCAGTAACCGTGGCACCTCTTACACGATCGTAGCAGCCTGTCTTCCAAACTGAACCAGGCTGTGAACCAGTTCTTGCTCCTTTTGTCCTCTTCACCTTTTTCACAAAAACTTTTCTGCTTTCTTTATGCTTTTTTTTTCAGTCTTCATTCTTTTCATCTTCCTTCCCTTTTTCCCATGTGGCATTTCTCTTGTGCTGCTCCCCAAATGATTTCCAATGGCCACTGAACTTCTGATTGTAATATTTCTCATGGACTGCTGAAAGACACACTCATCCAGGCTATTTCCAGGGCCAAACTTAGAACACCTTCTTTATGCATATGCAAAGTGTCACACACAAGGGAAAAGGCATCTATGAGTACTCCAGGAAAAGCTGCCAGCAGTGCAATAGCTAAACATGATCTTTGCCTGTGGTTGACTGAGAAAGCAGCGCAGTGCATTTATTCCTCTATCTTTCACATATTTTACTTGGCTGTTTGAGTGCTTCATGGCCTGATTTCCAGATCACAACTCCCAAAGGTATCATTTTTCATGCAGCTTTACACAGTGGTTTAAACAGAAAACTGGACAGCTCATGTCTGAAAAGTTCTAGAAGATGCTGATGTTTTCAGAAGTGTTGCTATTACAAATCATCTTATATTGCTGCATTTCAGCATCTGGAGTGAGGAACTGTCCTATATTCCCATGATATAACCATCAAATAAAGGTAGCAGTGTGTAATTTATGTTTAGCAGATAACCTCCTATTGCAGGAACCTAAGACGCCAGCATCTCTTCTGCTTCCTGCATGTGGATTTTGGGACCTGATATTTGATTTGGTGTGTACAAGACCATGTGAGTTTTGATTTGTTGTGGGAGATGGTAGGGATGCTGTGTACTCCTGGAGTACTGGAGTACTCATTTGGGTGTTACAGTTTGCAGAGGATTAGATCCATTTCTATGCAATAGTTCCCTACTTTGAGTTCGATATTACCTCTTGTTCTGCATTCTTTCCAATGTGATGGGGAGAGCCTCCTGGCCCATGCTGATGTTAGAGAAAGTGAGGTCAATACACTTTCCTACACCTTCCTCCTTCTTTTCTTCCACTAATTTGCTAATATATGTGTGGGCATGGAGTGGCAACACCCCATGATTCACCTTCTGACCAACAGATTAGCATAGTTTTAAAACCACTCCCCAAAAGAAACGTTCTCTAATTCCTCCAGTGCAAGGAAAGAAGGGAAAATGGCTTCTTTGCATGAAAAAATACAAATTATTGTCAAACAGAGATACCCCAGTTCCAAGCCTGGATCCCCCTGGACTGAATGTCATACAACTACAAAACAAAAGGGCTGTTCACACTTCAAAAATTGTAAATCTGAATGAAAGGCAAACAGGAACATATGAAAGAGCACAAGGAAATGAGGCAGTGAGTCAGCGTGATAGGCAATGAACTCAGCCCATTAGGCTTTTCTTCAACATGTCTGTTACAAGCTTTTCCTGTTTCTCCCTTGCATCTCTGCACTTCTTTGTAAGGTGGATTAGCTTATGGACTTGTGATCTCAACTGTGCACTATTGCATTATTTCCCCATTCTGTCTTTCTCTCTAACTCTCAGATATCTTTGGTTGGCTGATAGCCAGCAGAGTTAAAAAAACGAAAAAAACAAACCCAAGCAGCTGTCTCCTACATTTTACCTTCATCAAAATCTGAGATGGGTAAGGTTTAAGAAAGTTCTTTATTCTCTGGGAGGAGCCAGAGGATAGCATGTTCTCCACAACAAGCAACAGATTCCTTATTTTAGAGCTGTTATTTTTGTCTTTCGTCTGTTTAGGTATTGGTGACATTTTATTATTAATTGTGTTGCAGTAGCACCTAGAGGTCCTTGCTGAGATCACAGCCCGTTTGTGGTAGGTACCGTAACATTCATGGAGACAGTCCATCCTCCAATGGATAACACCCAAACTGGAAAAAAAAGACATAGTTCAGAAGAGAGGATGTTCTTTCATTTACACCTTGTCCATGGTGGCCTCCCCATTGAGGCTTAGGGTAACGGCTATGAAATATTTTTCTTGGAAAGAACATCCAACTTTGTCAAACCAACCCATACATGACATATCCCACTGTGACAGAGAATTCCTGTGGTATGAGATAATGAAGTATGCAAGTAAACACAAGTTTTACTGTTTTGAAAAATCATAATTTTTTTGTCAGAAATACAAAGACTTTAATGAAACCTGAAGACATAGCTGACATTTCCTTGGCAGAGTCTGTGTATACAGGGTTAATGGACATCAAATTGCTATTTTTTTTCACATGGCAGCACCTGATCTTTAAGAGACCACAGTGGTTTGTCATCCAGAAGTTGACTGATACAAACAGAAATACTTCAACAGAGCAAGCGTTTTCTGCTTTTTGGTCCAGAACTTCACTCACAGCCTCTGTAATTCTCTTGGTTTCTGATCCAGAGTCTGTAGATATCAGCAAGTTTCTCTCCATTGGTTACAGTGGGATTTGGATCAGGTTTTACAATAAGATTGAGAAGCTTAATTTCATTTTCAGGGATTATACAATAAAACTAACATGAGTCTATTTCAGCCCACAGAGTACAAACTGCTAGAGATTGTTCCCTGTGAATTTTGCTTAGCGGATTTTTGTCTCTGGACATCAAGTGCCTTGAAGGTTAGCAACCCTTTTCATGAGTTTGTATAATAGAGTAATTTCATTGAGGGAACTGAAAAGAGGGCTTAAATGGGGCCTGAGCAATCCAAAGGAACTCCTTCCTAACCCTCCAAAGACCTTCATCATAACCTGTACATTTTCTTCCATTTTATTCCACTTATCATGCTTTAAAATATTCCTGAACTTACCATATTTTAGGATTCAGCTTGCAAATGAAGACAATTTTCTAACTGTCTCTATATGAATATGCTAGATATTTCCTGCTTAGCTTTCAGGTGATATTTATCTAGTATCCTGTCTGCCATTCTCAGGCACGTATTAGATACCCTAGAACATCTCAAATTGCTCTAGGTATTTATATTTAGACAACTGCATTGAAATGGCTGACTTTCTCCAGACAGTGAAAGAGGCAGGCATGTCCAATGGGGATGTACCATGTGTATCAGGTGGTTTTCCTGGGTTTCATTGACCTCTTCCCAGAAATATTGGTTGCTGTCCACCAATGTCCAAGAAGCCTAGACCATAAAAGATGACTTACAATTAAGTGTGATGAGTTAATGGAGAAGTAATAGAGCAGGGCATTCCTTTATCCATCAAAACTCCTTCAGGTGATCACCAGATTATAAGTATTCACAATCAGTTGCCTTAATTTTTTGCAGCTAAATTGGACTGGGTTGTAATACTGCTTTCTTGTAATATGGTATCCTGGCATAGGTACTCAAGAACCCTGCTATGGCAGCCTAAGGGAAGTGGGGAATCTGTTTACTAGAGGGATTTCCTTACAGGCTACTGCTCAGAAGAGGTAAATGACATCTCTGAGCAAACAAAGAAAACTTTAATGTTGGAAGAAATCTGTGCTCACCAAACAGTAGCCACCATATAATTTCACTGAGGCATCTTCTGATCTATCCCCCACACTAAAAGAGAGCACCATTTATCTTCAGGGTTTTTTTCTGCTTTAAATTAAACACACCCCAATGGCATTTATTTTTCTCCACTGATTCTGACAGCTACAGCAGATAAGAACATCTACCTTCTATTCCTTCAGTTCCACCACATTTTTCCTCTAGCTATATGAAATAACAACCACCTCTCCTACAATAAATCACAGAGTCACACTATTGTTGAGGTTGGAGGAGACCTCTGGCAATCATCTCATCAAAGAGATCCTTTCTGAAGCCAATTACATCAAGTTGTTCAGGTGTCCAGCTGGGTTTTTAATATCTCCAAGGATGGAGACTCCACAACATATCTGAGCAACCTGTTCCAGCGTTTGGCCACCCTCACAGTGAAAAAAAAACACAATTTCTTATGTTTAAATGGTACTACCTGTATAAATAAATTTTAAAATAATCCAATCCAGGAAAGGTCAGAGAACAATGGTCTCTAAAGTCCTGACTTTTCACCAACTGCAAGGAAATTTAAAGGACCCTTTAAAATAATTTAATATTTACTGCAGCGATAGTCTCCCTATCTATATATATTGTGCTGACATGTTCTAATACTGACTTTACTTATATTGGGATTATGCCACATTTGATATCATACAGCTGAAGTTAATTATGACTGTATTCCTAATACAGTGATTAACAGCAGCAACTCATTGAAATAATGTGGTCTTTGAGAAGGAGGACAGACCTGGGACCCTGGAGACTGATATTCAGTATTCAGCTTAGATGATGCCTCCTGATAACTACTGAGTGGTCATGCCTGCTGGCATTAATCTGCCTTATCTTAGATGTTTACATCTCTCCTAATCATTCCAAGGTGCTTTTATGACAAGGAAGAAAGAGCATGATTTATCTCACAGTAGAAGAGATGTCCAGTGCAGGGTACAAGAATTGCCCGTTCTACATGGACTATACAGCC
The DNA here is from genome assembly GCF_004027225.2 of Strigops habroptila. Classification (NCBI taxonomy): domain Eukaryota; kingdom Metazoa; phylum Chordata; class Aves; order Psittaciformes; family Psittacidae; genus Strigops; species Strigops habroptila. The sequence goes on from NC_044282.2 coordinate 60,554,739, forward strand.
TTGGTTGACTAGTTCAGTCCTACATACGTAACTTGTAAATGTTCAAAATCTGAGGCAAAATCTAGCTATTATTTTTGTATATATTTTGTATTATATTTGTTTTGAACACTTACAGAAGGATACCTGTTCCTTGTTTTTCACAATTTATGCAGGAGAGATGATGACAATGAAGTACCAATGAAGCATTATGAAGTGCTGTTGTCCCAGATTTAGAATTTCTACAGTTATTAATTCAAAGAGATTAAGCTTGCAAGATACTACAAATAAAAACTGTGTTATAGGTATAAACACTGCTAAAGAGCTGATGATGCCAGAAATACTACATGACAGACTCTTTATTTTAAGTCACATAACACAAGTGTATTCCATATGAACAGATTTGATTTGTGCAGCATACATAAATGCAGTAACTCAGCTGGCTCAGCTCCATTGATTCCTGAAGCTGTGTCATTGGCACCATCTATTTTCTACACACATAACGCAGTGGTGATGAGTGTGATTGAAGTGTCTATACACAGACACAGTACCATGTGAGGAAATGTCCTGGGCAAAAAATAGATTTCGCTGAAAAATTGTCCTTTACAAATAGGAATAGTTCCTAAACTTAGTTGCGGTTTAAAGACAGATTGTTTTACATTAGGGTCAGAAAGGATTTCATGTTTAGTTTTATTCCTTGTCTCCCTCTCTGTCCTTTTCTCTTTCTCCTTTTTTACTCTCTTTTTTTTTTTTTTTTTCCTACTTGTATGAGGGCAGGGCAATAGATCTCACTAAAGGAATAAAAAACAAACAACAACAACAACAAAGTAAAGAAGGAAAAGGAATATACAGGTGGCAAAAACTTGTTCAAAATATTTCATTTATTAAATTATAGCCTTTCTATAAACTTTTCAAGTGAGGTAGAAAGACGTTTCCTTTAGAAATATATGGACCAGAAGCGGATTTATTGGCAACATTTACCTCTAAAGGAGCAAGAATCTGCCTTGTGAGGTGAACTAGCTAGACAAAGCCTCGACCTCTCTTCCATCTTGCTGCTGCAATCTCTTGATTTGAAAGTCTGAAGTTAAGCTTTAGAGAGCAAAACCTCTCAGTGTGGACTTTTATAGCAACAAACTCGAAGGGCCTCAGGTGGCAAGTGTTATAGTGCAAAGAGTAAATGAAAAATAATGGGAAGATGATGGGATTTTCGTGTATTCCCAGTAAAAAGTTGCTGCCATATGCTTTACAGTAAGAAAAATTACCAGAAGTGTTTAACTGGATCTTGAGTGTGGTTCTATCTGTCTCTGTCTTGTTCTTTCACCCTCCACAAGTTTACCCTCTTCTTCCTTGCACAAGATCCAGCACTACTGTCTTAGTACCTCTTAAAGCCCTAGTGGTATTAACTAATCTCTAAATGCATTTCACAAAGTGAGGGCTTGGGCTCTGAGGGAGGCCTGATTCTTCATTCCTTTGCTATAGCAATATTTAGAGCACGAGGTCCACCCTTCATGCACTGTTATGCCAGGCATGTGTGACAACTGCAGAACTGTCATCACAGCTCCTGTGATATTTGTTCTCTTCCATACTCGGTTGCTAGCTAAAGGACTGATGATTAAGGGACACAGTGAGGTCAGGGTGCATCTTACAGGCAGGATAGTGTTTAGTCCACCACTGGTGCTAAAAAGCATCTTGGTAACCTTTTGTGTGGTCACTTGCTATTGGTGAGTTCCCATATGTTTTAGAGATGTTCTCCTGATGTAGAAGACTGAGGAGGAAGGGACATCCTAGCTGGATTGTGGAGGCCTCTGACAGGAGAAAGCTGCTGAGTGTTGGTCACTCTAAAGTCCTCTCAGACAGCAAGAGAGCCTTCTCATCGTTTTAGAAGCCCCCAAGTGTTTTACCTGAGAACTGAACTTCAGTCTTTCAAACTAAGAGATTGCAGCAGCAAGATGGAAGAGGGATCCAGGTCTTGTCTAGCCAGTTCACATCACGAGACAGAGTCCATCTCCTTTAGAGGAGTAAACTTTGTATTTGGGTAAAAGTGGCTCTCTGCCATGTCTAGCCCTGCTCCCTGTTACTAGCTGCAGCTGACATGGAGGACAGGGTGTGTAATCCAGAAACAGGTCATGCAGTGAAGATGAAGAGGCAGTGTCTAACCCTTAAGAATGGAGGTTCCTTCACAGGCACTTCCTGCTCTGAGGGACCACGTCCCACATTGTCCTGTATTAAGGCAATTCATGAAGTAATATTTGAGACAGTTTTTGAGATAATATTAAGGGAAGTCACAGTTCTTGTCCCTTCCTGAGCAGAGGAAGGAAGAGAACTAATGGTCAATTTGAAATGTAGCATTTACCAGGTAAAAATCAGTGTCCCATACACTAATTAGAAGAATTAATAGTATTGTTTGTAAGGGAAACTGAAAATCCTCTAGTTCCATTCCCTTCCTCACTACCGCACTGCTTATACCTGAATCTTTCTCAAGATGTAAAACCTTGTAATAAAAATGAGACACTTCTCTCTTAGGCAACATCTCCCACCCTTCTTGGGAGATCTTCAATCTCTTTATCTTCCCTATCTTAGGGACCTGATTAAAACATAGCAGAGCTTCTCTGTCAATGGAAGAAAACTGCAACAAAACCTGCAAACAGGCTTTGGTAGACCCTGAAGTTCTCCAGAACCATGTTTATTTTATTTTAGGTGACAACTAATTGTCAGTTGATTTTGGGCTTGGAAGAATCTAGCTCTGCTCTATCGGCTCATGGTGATCCACTTCCTTTTCTCTTTCTAGATCGACAGCATGCAGGCTCTACTGCACTGCCCCAACGTGCTGGTGTGTGTAGGCCGGGAGCCATTTAAACCTGTATTGATGGAGAATTTGAGGAAACACTCAGTGGAGAAGCTGCCCAACCTGGCTCCCCGTTCCAATGGCAACAATGTCAATGAAAACAATGAAAGTAAGAAAAACTCTGGGACATATTGCACAGTCGTCTCCAGGCCTGTGTCCCACAACATGCAGATTACAGGCACCTATTGTACTGCCCCCATGTGCAGACTTCATGTGGAAAATGTGCTTCCCTCTCTCTGCCTCCCAGGCCTTTCCATCCTCCCCTTCTTTTTTCTGGTTTCCTTCTAGGATTTCCTCCCTACACCCTCCAGTCTTTCTTCTGCATGCCACCCGTGTCTGGCTGACTTCCCTTCCTCTTTCATATCTCTGTGTCTCCTTTTCCTTCCAGAACTCCCTCCTTTCCTGTGTCTGCCCCTGAGACTCCCCAAACTCTTGAGATTTCCCACGAATCCTCTATCCCCTTGTCTGTCTGTCATATAACACTTGCACTTCTGCATTTGCCTATGCCAGGATAAGAGGATGCCCTTTTTTTGTCAGCAGGAGACTCAGTTTCTCTTGCAGATTACAGCCCCAGTGTAGCCCTTTGGGAATATGTTTTTATGGAAAGGCTATGTTCAGGAAGGAGTCTGTTGTTATGGATTATTCAGGGTGATATTTCTTAGGCACTTCATCATGAGTTATCTAAGGTCGCAGGTATGAAATCAACTACCCTCAGTAGCCTATGAAAAGAAACTTCCCATTTCCAAAGGGCAATTAATCTCATCTATACTAGGGATTTGTTTTAGGATGAAATGAAGTATGCTCTGGAGGTGCACCTGTTTCTCTCCATTGTCAATACCAGGAGCCAGGAAATGCTCACTCACGTTTTGACAACTAGTTGTAGAAACTTACGGACAGAGGCAACCCACACTCTCTGCCCACGACATAAAAAATTGGAGGGAGCAGTGTGAATAAGCTGAAGCTTTGTGCATCAAGAGGCTGAGCAAATATATCAATCAGCTACAAATGCATAAGGATGGTTAGACAAGAGTTACTTCATGTGTTATTGATCTTGGTTAGTATGCTTTCTGTTCTAAAATGCCCTCCATTCATCTGCATATCCGTATGCCTAGATATATAAAAGTAAACTTTAAATAAACATATATTAGAAAAAAGATAGAGGCATATCTTGCAAGAGAGCATGATTACAATGTTCTCTGCTTGAAATTGAGGGTCTAGGACCTCAATAAATCTATTCAGGTCACTGCACTTGGCCATAGAGATGTGCTTTGGATTACAATTCTTAAAATTCCCTTACTATCACTGATTTCTTCTATAACTACCACTGGTTTTCTTTGTAACTATCACCAGCTTATGATTCCTTTGCCATTTGTTCGTTATGTTTTAATAAACATTATAATTATTTACAATGGCACACCCTTGCAGGGTCTGAGTACTGCTCTGGTCTACATAGCCGTATCTGTGTTTCTTGGCATGTGAGTGGAGAAGTGAATGATGCACAATAAATGTGTGATACTTGACCTCTTGCTAAGGAAGAGGGTGACTTCTCCGAGTATTTTTCACTAACTGACTAAGAAAGATGAAAACTTGCACAGTTAAATAAAAGGATATTTGCAACATGGTAAAACAGAGCATCTCTGAGACTCAGGCTCTCTCTGTATATAAATTTTTCTTCTTGGCATGCACTTAATACAACAGAAAAAGGTGTTTGTGTTTCAATTTAGATAAAAAAAAAATTAAGGTATAGAAGATTTTAATGCAGATTATGAATTCAAAACTTAACGTTTATGACCATCACTTAGTCAAAGCCAAATTTTTAAATTATGAAAACTGCTATAGGCTTAGCTTTAATAGAATAATATCAGTATTAACTAGTTTGAGGGTTTGATCTATATATTTTGTGTCTTATTTCTATGAGTTAACATTTGTCTCCATCTTTCTTTTCTTCACTTATTTCAAACTCCAGTGGACTTTGGACTGAAAGCCAAAAAAAGTGTTATCCATCCACGGACAGCATCAAGCAATAGGTCAATGAGATTTTCTTTATCATCAGAAAAATCATATCCTAATGGTCTCGCTGCCTCACCAGATAATGGTGTACCTTTCTCAAACAGTTGTTCGCATCCAAAACCTGGGGACCTGGTCCATTCCTTGGTCAATGATGACATAGAAAAACGGGTACATGTGAACAAGGATGGTAGCTTGTCCGTTGAGATGAAAGTCCGCTTCCGCTTGTTAAATGATGAGACTTTGCAGTGGTCCACCCAGATCAAAAAGTCCAATCTGATGAACCAGATGCCTTGTGAAGAGTCAGGAGTAGAGGAGGACAATGGAGTACACTCCATACAGAAAATGAACCCAGAAGCCAGCTCGGAGGCAGATGAGTCATTATATCCCTGTGATATTGATTCTTACATGTCAAAACTTGAGGAATCGGAATGTGATGAGTCTCATTGTCATAGCTGTGGAAAGAAACACCAGGACTACGACATTTGGAAAAACCCCATGCACACATCCCAGAGGGGAGAGCCCAGTGTACGAAGCACCTGGCATACACGGTCATCATGCTCCAGCACATCTTCCAGGAGGAGAGTGGTTCACAAAAAAATGGCTTCTGTGGATAGCCTCCACACCACATCCAGTGAGGAATTCTCTGAGCACATTGTGCAAGAGTCGTCATCCTACTCAGAGACTATAGAGAACAGAGTAGCATATGGATCCATTAAAAAGTGTATGTGTCGAAGTGATTTGTCTACAGGTGCTTCCAATGGAGAAGACCAGCAAGAATACACTCGGACAAGCACGAGCAATAGTCAGAGACCTTCATCGTTGGGTTTAATGTCACATTCAAGCTGTGAAAACAACCTGGATACTCAAGAAACCCCTGAAGACCATGAGGCCAGCAAAACCAATTCACAAAATGAAGATGAAAATTGTTTTGAAGTCTCCTCTGTGAAGTGCTTAAAGGATGACGTGGAAGACTTTGAAAGCAGCAGAGTTGGGAGTGGCATGTCAAGGTCACCTCTGCAGTCCAGAAAGAGCAAGAAGAATGTATGTGAGGAAACAAGTAGCATGGGTAGGAGCATGTCCTCCTCAAGCCTTCAGAAGGCAAATCAAGAAGATAACACTAGGTCCTCCACTCCTGCCTACAGTGTGCACAGCAAGTCTAGTAACTGTACCACGCCAAGAGCAAAAATTGAACAGGATGACCATTCTGATGACAACGCAGTGATCTCCTCCTTCTCCAGTGAGTCCAGCCCTAAGAAAGAGGCTGAAGAGGTTGAAGCAGAGCAAGAAGAAAATGAAATCAATGAAGTCAGCTCAGTGTCAGCAAAAACAAAGCCCAGTCAATCAATTAGAGATGAAAGCAGTGAAGGTGAACGATGCTCTACACAAGGAACCCCTCATTCCAGAGCTAGCAACAGGAACAGCAAGAGAAGTGACAGTGATGAGGTCATTCTGTGCAATGCTTCTTGCTCCTCCAGAGGATCCAAAAAGAGCAAACACAGCCATATTCATTTGGATGCACAGTCTGAAATGTCTGTGTCTTCACTTGAATCCTCTCTCAATAAAAAGAAGAATTCCCTCCATGCAGATGATCTGAGATCATGCAGCAGGACATCTAATTACTCCAAAAGCTCATGTGAAATCAAAAAGAAGTCTATTGGAGACCCCATGTCTCATAAGTCAGGATCATTTCATTCAAACATTTCATCTGTTAGTGAAACAGAGGCAATTGCAGGTTTTACAGAGGAGAAAAGCTTGAAAAGTACCACCAATGGCTACAGTGAGTCCTCAAAAGGCTCAAAGAAGAGAAGTCATAGAGAAGAAAATAGCAAATCATCATCTTTCTGCTCAAGTGTTTCAAGCCCTAATGGAAAAGCTGGAGAGGGTCATTCCAAGGTTAATTCAGAGGCCCCTTCTTCAAGACAGGGAAGTATGAGTGAGAGTGTATGTTCAAAAGTTGACCATTCAGCTGAGACTGGGATTAAGAATGGAAATACTGCAAGTGTCTCTTCAAGAGTCTCATCAAAGTCAGAAATAAAAGATAAATGCTTGTTAACACATACATCCCAGGAAAGTGATGATAGGTGTTCACAATCAAACATATCTAAATATTCAAAATCAAGGCATATAAAAACTGGAAATCTTCATGTGGAGATGTCAAACTCCAGCCAAGCATCATTGCCTGACACTATGTCAGCATGCAGTATGCATTGCCCTGCCCCACCAAAAGGGAAGCCAAACAGCAAAAAAATTCGTTCAACCATGTTCAAGAATTCCTCCATTAGCAGCATAGGTACTGAGTCAGTGATGACCCCACGAAAAGAGCAGAAAGAAATCATCGATTCCTCCAAAGCAACCTCCTATGGTTCTAAATCAGCTGCAACTGAAATAAACGATCAGAAGAGTAAAGAGATTGATGGTTCTTGCAATAAAAAGGTGGAGGAAGAGTTAGAAGGCATGGACATGCAGGAGGAAGGGAGTGAATTAGTGCCATCTAATCTACCAAATACATCTCCAGAAGAGGTTGTGCAAGAATGGCTAAGTAAAATCCCATCAGAAACATTGCTTATGAAATATGAAATGGAAGACAATGTAGAAGAGGAATGTATGGAGGCAACCACTGAGGTATCATACTGTACCAATGCTGATGAAATCTCAGAGGATGAAAAAGCTGAGAAAAAGAATGTGGAGGAGGCTGAAAATGAGGCAAAGGAAGAAGTGGGAAAAGAGGCAGCAGAAGGTACAGCTATTAATGAAGAGGCTGAAGAATGCATGAATCAGGAACAAATCTCTGAGGTTTTGTCCGAAGCTGCCAAAGCTGACCAGGCAGAATGCAGCCAGTCAGCTACATCCCAACAAAATATCAACAGAAGAGACCTGCCAACTACTGTCCAGACTTCGGTCCAGATCATGAAGGCCTTGCTTAGTTCAAAACATGAAACAAAATTTGACCGATCAAACAGTTTGCCTGAAGTGTCCCCTACCATGGGGAGGAAACTGAGTAACTCTGCCAGCATTCTGATTACTTGTCTTGCCAGTCTACAGCTCCTTGATGAAGAGTCAGAAGGTCCATCAGATAAATCAAAATGTTTGAATAAGTCAAGGTATATGGAGCTGCTAAATGTTTTTCAAGCCCTGTGGTTTGGATGCACACCTGAAAAAAGAGGCCCAAGTTCAGGCCAAGAAGCATGTGAGCAGGCAAAGACAGCCTCTGGGTTTAAAGCCCCCAAATCTGTAGATTATGACTTTACTCCCATGTCCTCCTCTGGGGTTGATGTTAACAGTGGTTCTGGTGGCTCAGTGGAAGAGAATACAGCTGGTGCCAGGGGCTGCACTTTGATTGCACAGAAAACTGCAGAAATCAAATCAGCTGGACAAGTGGAAAATGTAGGGACTGGTGCTGAACTGACTGAGGCTGAGGAGCAAAGTAAAAAGGAAGAGCAGTCATCCCGACCTTCAACAGCCTGCTCAAAATCAAAAGCTGAGGAAAAAGCACAGTCTACTAGAGAGAACTCTCTAATTCAAGAGGCAGAAGAGAATAAGGAGGATCAGTGCAGTGACTGTGAACATGGTCAGAAGGAAGAGGGAGAAAATGAAGACAAAGAAACCAGCAAATTAACTGAAAATGGAGAAAAAGAAGAAGCTGCAGTTGTAAACGATGAACTCCCAAAAGAAGATCTTGAAGACGAAGCTGATCAGCTAGCCACTAGTGGTGATACAAACGTCAATGATCCTGACTGTGGAACAGAGCTGAAAGCTGATTTGGAAGAGCAGCTTGGGAAAGAGTCTCCAAATGACCTAGAGCCCAAAGTTGATACAGCCACAAGTGTGAGCACATCCTTTGTTCAGCAAAACTCAATGGATCCAGACCCAGTCTGGGTCCTGAAACTACTCAAGAAAATCGAGAAGGAGTTCATGGCTCACTATGTCAGTGCCATGAATGAGTTCAAAGTCAGGTGGAACCTGCAGGACAACCAGCAAATGGATGAAATTATATTGGAACTGAAGGAGGAAGTGAGTAAAAGGATACAAAAAAGCATAGAGAAGGAGCTGAGAAAGATCAAAACCAGAGCAGGGAAGAAGCTGCCAAGACCTCCGGATGAACCACTCAAACGTGAGTCAACGCTCCAAACTGAGCAGAGGAGACGGCGATTGCAAACTATGCATAAAAAGTCACACTTCAGTGACAAGAATGGAAACCAGACTAGGCTAGAGGACACATCAGACTTATCTTTTGATGTAGATAAAGATATAGCATTTAGTGAAGCTTTTGAGGCCAGTATTAGTAAACAAACAAGCGAGGAGGAATACTGCCCTTGTGACTCTTGCGTGAGGAAACAAATGGCTTCCAAACCCACAAGAAATCCAGTGGTGGCCACCAATGCCCCAGTCATGAAAGCATTTGATTTACAGCAAATCCTGAGGTTAAAGAAAAATTATAATGAGGAAGCATATGTCTCAGAAGCAGCCCAAGACATCAAAATGATTCCCAGGAGTTCTGTGGAAGAAGCAGGAGAAAATGGCAATCCAAATGAGGAGAATAATGAGGGTGAAATGGAAGTGGAGGGCAATGAAGAAAAGGAGCCAGAATTAAATGAAGTGGGCAGCTCAGTGTTGAATGAAGGTGGAGAAGAGTCTGAAATATCAGAAAATCAAAACTGTGAGGTGGAGAATGAAATTAAAGATGAAGAAACCAGTGAAGAAGAAAAGGAAGAAGCAGAAGTGGGGGAAGAAACAAAAGAGAGAGGAGAAGAAGAGGAAGCAAAAGAGGAGAAGGAAGAGGAAGAAGAAATAATGAATATAGAAGAAGAGGAGGAATCAAAAGAAGAGGAGGAGGGAGAAACAAAAGAGAAAGAAGATGAGGAATTAAAAGAGGAAGGAGCAGAAGAAACAATGGAGGAAGAGGAAATAAATGGGGAGAAAGAGAAGGAGGAGGAGGGAGTAGTGAAGGACGAGGAAGAAGAAACAAAAGAGGAGGAAGAGGAAGAAATAAAAGAAGAAGAGGAAGACATGAAGGAGGAGGAAGAAGCAAAAGAGGAGGGAGAAGAAGAAACAAATGAGGAGGCGGAGGAAGTGAAGGAGGAAGAAACAAAAGAAGAGGAAGACGTGAAGGAGGAGGAAGAAACAAAAGAAGAGGAAGACGTGAAGGAGGAGGAAGAAGCAAAAGAGGAGGAAGAGGAAGAAACAAAAGAGGAGGGGGAGGAAGTAAAGGAGGAAGAGGAAGAAACAAAAGAAGAAGAGGAAGACATGAAGGAGGAGGAAGAAGCAAAAGAGGAGGAAGAGGAAGAAACAAACGAAGAGGGGGAAGAAGTGAAGGAGGAAGAGGAAGAAACAAAAGAAGAAGAGGAAGACATGAAGGAGGAGGAAGAAGCAAAAGAGGAGGAAGAGGAAGAAACAAAAGAGGAGGGGGAGGAAGTGAAGGAGGAAGAGGAAGAAAAAAAAGAAGAAGAGGAAGACGTGAAGGAGGAGGAAGAAGCAAAAGAGGAGGAAGAGGAAGAAACAAAAGAGGAGGGAGAAGAAGTGAAGGAGGAAGAGGAAGAAATAAAAGAAGAAGAGGAAGACATGAAGGAGGAGGAAGAAGCAAATGAGGAGGAGGAGGAAGAGGAAGAAACGAAAGAAGAAGAGGAAGACATGGAGAAGGAGGAAGAAGTAAATGAGGAGGAGGAGGAAGAGGAAGAAATGAAAGAGGAGGGCGAAGAAGTGAAGGAAGAAGAGGAAGAAACGAAAGAAGAGGAGGAGGAAGAAGCAAGAGAGGAGAAAGAGGAAGAAGTAGCCAAGGAGCATGAGGAAGCAAACGATGAGGAAGAAGCAAAACAAGAGGATCAGGAATTGGGAGAAGAGATAGTAAACACCAAAGAGGAGGAGGAGGAAGAAGCAAAGGAAGAGGAGGAGGAGGAAGAAACGAAGGAAGAGGAGGAGGAAGTTAATGGGGAAGAGGAAGAACAAGACGAAATTCAAAATGAAGAACAGGAAGCTGAAGCTGACAACGAAGCTGAAGAAGAAGAGGATGAAGACATTGGGGCTGATGATGAGGAAGAGACATCTGAATGCAGAGGAGATGCTGATGGCTCTGGAACTGTTAACTGTCCTGAAAAAGATGCTGCAGAAGGAAGTGAAAAAGATGAGCAGCATGAAGCTGAAGCAGTGGAAGACGCAAATCCAGAATCAAATGAGGTGTGTTCAGCTAAGGAGGAAAACAACAGTGAAGGAGGTGACAAATATGATGCGAAGATTGAGAAACCTACTAGTAATGACCCTGACAAGGCACAAGAAAAACATGAAGTCAAAGGTAACAAGGTTTATGAGAGATCCTTAAAGGCCAAAGAAAGGCCAAAGATCCTTAAAGGCCAAAGTAAAAGGCTAGGGACTTCGGACAAAGCAGCTGCCTTTTCTTGTTATTCTTCTGTAGGAAACGTCTCACAGCAATCCCAGAAGGGGTCTGAAGATGAAGGTGAAGAAGAATGCAAAGATGACAACAACTCCATGAGCAATCATCCCAATGGAGAAGTGCAAAGTGATGAGAGCAGCAAACCTTCACAGATGTATCCTGACAGTGAGGAAGAAGAAGAGGACAAAGCATCTTCATGCACTGATCCTTTGGAAGATGAGGACCAGGCAGAGGCAGAAGGTACAGATCCAAAGGAGGTTGAACATACTGATAAAGTTCAGGCTTCTAAAAAGAAAGAAGGCTCTAATGAGATTGGCCAGGATGACCTGGACTTCTAGAACTGCTTATCAAAACCTGCTTTTTTCTTTCTTCCTTTCTTTCTTTTTTTGAAGTATGTTTTCATTACACATTACAGTATCTCCAGTGAGTTGAGCCATCATAATTGGCTTTTCTTCTGATTTAAATGTGATAAACTTGATCTTGAATCTTGTGAGTAATTTTGCAATTACCTGCCCTCATTTCTAGAGGGCTACTAAACTCATTAAGATGTAGTGGTTTTAACAGAAAAGTGGTTTGGGGAAAGGGAAGGCTGTTTTGTTTGTGATACCTTCTTGTGCCCACTCTTTAAGCCGTGCTGTTTGCTGCTTGAGTGATCTGTGGCTCTGCTGGGCATCATCTCTGCGTGACTTCAGGATGCCTTTTGTTTGTTGCATGCCATTTTCCTGGAAAGATCACCAATCCACAGAAACAAGACAAAATCTGGAATCATTGCCAAAGTCTGGTCAGAGCCCACAGAAATGTACATTCACTTCCTACCCTACCCTACCCTACCCTACCCTACCCTACCCTACCCTACCCTACCCTACCCTACCCTACCCTACCCTACCCTACCATCCCCTACCCTACCCTACCCTACCATCCCCTACCCTACCCTACCTTACCTTCTCTGGACCCAGAAAAAGGGTCTGAGATATCAAAGTCTTTCCTCACTTTCCCTATTTTTCATTAGTAGAGGTTGAGATCATTCCTCACTTCACTGGAAATCCTCGACAGCAAGAAAAGTTATTCCAGTAGAGCACTCCTCTTTCAGACCACCCATCTGTTTGTACTGTGCTCATTACCGTAGTACATAATCATGTACTGATAGGTAAAAAAAAATGAGTTAATTCACCTGTCAGGTGTCTGAGAAGTGGTTGAATGCAATATTGACCAAATTAGAAATTAGTAAAGTTCTGTTCCTTGTAATTAGCTTTACTATGCCAATGATAGTATCTTTGATACTATCTTTGATACTTGATAGTAACTTTACAATCATCTGGGATCCCTCAGACAATTTTGTATGAGGCCCTGTTCCAAAGCTAACAGGATCTGCAATTGCTCAGTGCCTCGCCCTTGCAGACAACCAATACAATTTTAACTAATTTTAGTTTTAACATGGAAAAGGTTTGGGCATTTGTGCTGCAGCAAACAACTGGAAGAGGCTCAAGCATTTACTGGAAATGTTGGACTTACTTAACAAATCATGATAGAACTGCAAACTTAATTTAACAACTGTTTTCTACCAGATTGTATCTTCGGGAAGCAGTCTATTTTATCAATACTTTGCAAGGACAATAAAACAGCAAAAAAGTAAGAGGGTGAAAACAAAATGCCTTAAATTGTATGGTGGAAAAGTATGTGTGTAGTATTGTGCAAGGATTGTGAAAGTGCATGCAGACATGTTGAAATAATTAATATTCAAAATCAAATAATTTATATTGTTATCATTTTAAGGATCAGTTTCTTAAACTCATAGCCAACCCATTGATTTCCAGAGATAAGATTCATTTCACTCAAATTAAGAATTGGGTTCAGGTCCAAAGGTGCATACTTAATTTTAAGTGTCTGAGAAATAGGGGTTTATGTGGAGTAGTTGGTGGAGAACTAGATCTCAGCTGATGTGCCCTCACAAAGGCTTATAGTGCCATCCATCTGAGATCCTCCAGCAGGGATGCCCTTCTTTTCAGGAAGATAAGATCTGTGCTTTCCTAAAAAGAAGGGCAACCCTACCTGTTAGACTCATGTGGATGTTTTGGGTTTCCTAGAACATCTCACATGGAACTGTGTGTCTCTCTAGATGTAACTCAGTTGAACCCTGACCGTCTCAAAATTTTATATATTGTCTCATCTGGTAGTCTCAGTTCCATGTTTTTTTCTGCAGACATTTCCATATCTAGATTACTAGCTTCCAGACACCTTGAAGACTATGAAGTTTAAACACACAGGTTTAGTGCTAGTTGAGATGGTGTAGGGAACCCAGTATCATGCCTTGGTGTTGGCCTAAAGGGGTGCAGATCTCCTGTAGGTCCAGAGTCACATCACAAGCTCCTTGTAAATGTCAGCGATGCTTGAGGGCAACTTAAACTGGATTAGTTATGGTTGTAAAAAAAACTTAATCCACCCCTAAAACTGTGTAAGCGAATCCTACCTGAAGAAACTGAAGTATAAGGTTAAAACTAGACGTTAAAACTCAATTGGCTTTGAACTAGGTCTCGTGGTTTAATCCCAGCCGGCAACTAAGCCCCACACAGCCGCTTGCTCACTACTCCCTGGTGGGAGGGGGAGAGAATAGGAAGAGTAGAAGCAAGAAAAATGGTGGTTTGAGACGAAGACTGTTTATTAGGTAAAGCAAAAGCCTGATTTGCAAGCAAAACAAACCAAGGAATTCATTCATCACTTCCCATCACAGGCAGATGTTCAGCCATCTCCAGGAAAGCAGGGGTCCATCAAACGTGATGGTTACTTGAGAAGACAGATGACATCAGTCCAAACTTTACCCCCTTCTTTCTTCTTCCCCCATCTTCATATGTTGAGCATGACATCATATGGTATGGAATATCCCTTGAGTCAGTTGGGATCAGCTGTCCCAGCTGTGTCCCCTCCCAGCTCCTTGTGTACTCCCAGCCTTACTCGTTGGCTAATAGGGGGTGTGAGGCCTTGACGCTGTGTAAGCACAAGTCTGTAAGCTCAGCAACAGACTGAAAACATCCCTGAATTATCAACACTGTCTCCAGCACAAATCCAAAACACAGCTCCATATCAGATGCTATGAAGAAAATTAACTCTACCCCAGCTAAAACCAGCACAACAGGAAACTGAAAACTTTCTCTCCTCTGATACAGCAATAGTTACACTTTTTCTAGTGTATCAGTATTACACTAACAGGTTAATTCCCACATCCAGAGTACATGATGAATTCTACATCTGCTTCAAGGGCCGGTCCTGTAGCTTCTGTACCATTAAAGGTCACCTTTAATGTGCTATTTGAAGGTTGTCATGCATGAGCTCAGTGCTAGGCTTTGCATATAACTGAACATTGCTTGTATGAGCTGGATTTGGTTGCAAATGCTTTCAAGCACCCATCATTCACAAGACTTGATAGTCCTAATGAATCCTCCTTATCTAGACTTATGCTCGTGGTTAAAGACAGCATCCACACAACATCAGCGATCCCTTTGGCATTTACTGTCTGGGTCAGAAAGAAACAGAACTGCTGTAGGGCAGTTTTCCCCTTGTGTAGTGGTGTCCCATGACATCAGTATTCTGGCTTTCTATTAAACCTTTCCAAAATTTCCACAAACCAATCCCAAAACACTTTTTTAGGGTGTCTAGCATGAGAAACATCAAAAATACAGTTACATCCATTGATTTATAATGAAGGGAAAGGCACCAAGGAAAAAATTACTGCTGGACTAGATCTATACTGCTGACTCTAGGCATATGTGTGAGGTTTTTTTGTCCTGGGATCTCCAGGCAATGTGAAGACACAGGATTTCCTGAAATTATTCAGTATGACACAGGACTCTCATCTGGAGGGGTGAAAGCCCATGGATCATAGCATCTTAACCCTGGCACTTTGAACTAATTCTTCACTATGAGGGTGGTGAGTGACTGGCACAGGTTGCCCAGAGAAGCTGTGGCTGCCCCATCCCTGGATGTCCACCTGGCCTTCACATCCATTACGGCCAGATTGAATGGGGCTTTGAGCAACTTGGTCAGGAGGGAGGAGTCCCTACCCATGACAGAGGGTTGGAACTAGATGAGCTTTAAGGTCCCTTCCAACCCAAACCATTCTGTGATTCTGTGAGCCTATGAAATGTTCGAATTCAAGCTGTGACTACCTCTGCAGCTAGGAAGTTGGCCAGGTACCACCAGGCTGGTTGGTTCAAAACCCAGCCTAGGGACACTGAGTGAAGGCTGTGGCATCTTTGTTCACTGATGCCTGCTAGGGAGCTATTCCAGATGCCAGGGAAAAGGAGTTTGCTGCTGAAGAATCCTGTTACTCAGTGCTTGTCAGTCCTTGAAGCAGAACAGCTGGCCCAGCATGGCTGCTCAGTGGCCCTGCAGTGTATGTCTCTCCATATTGGCAGTGACTTATAGGTAAACAGTCACGTGTATGTGTATTTTGGTTTCACAGGGAGCAAAGTGAAATGTCTGTCTTCTGACACATCAATTCATTCAGGATTCAGAAAGGCACTGAGCTGGGTAGTCATAGTGCTGATCTTGACATGAGACATACGCTGGAAGTGGTACACATTGACTTAACTTTAAACATTTCTTGTGAAGGTATCTCCCTCTGAACCCACCATCCAGACTCCCATTACAACCAGCAGGGGGAGAGAGGCAAAGAAGAGCGTGATTCATTTCCTGTAGACAGCTAGGTTAGGAGGAGACGAATTACACTCTCAGCAGGCATTTCTCTCTGCTGAGAACACAAGGAGTCTAGACAAGTTGCTCAGATGGAGGTATCTCATGTGGGAAGAGCTGATTCCAGCATAGCTACCCAAAAGCATCTTACAATGCTGATGGTGGTGATTTGCAGACTGCCAGGCAACAGCTCAAGCCAGTCATCCCGTGGAAGTTTTGGAAGTGTTTGTTGGCTCCAAGATCGCCCTTCTCTGCTATTGCTAAAAGCCACTGCTGCAGCCTAATGGGTTAGTGAAAGGGTGAACATTTCCCAGGATTTCTCCTCCAGCTGTTGACTTTGCTCATTTTAAAGCAGCTTGTGCATAGTCAACGTCACATCCTGTCTGTGTTGAGTCAGTAAGTTCCTTGCTTGCAGCATCAGCAAGAAGAAAGAAATCAAATAAACCACAAAAATGTAATCACCAAACCATGACAACTGAAATTACCAGAGTTCTCCCGCCATGAGACCTGTTCCATACTTGTCTGTGTTTGGGCAGTGACTCACTGCGTATGCCTGTCCTCATCAGGGCAGAGCGGGCTCTGCACCCATATAGCCAGCTCACAAAAAGCCCCATTCAGAACGGCTGAGGACCAGTCGCAGTTGATCCAGGAGACAGATATTGCTGAAGTAGGTATTTCTTTTCTTCATCAGCCTCTTCCAGGATTGCTCAGAGCGTCAGTGAGCAACGCACGCAGCTGAAAAGGATCCCTCACAGTTACATCTCTGGCACTTGCACTGCTTCCAAAGTTTACATTTCCCTTTGGCTGGTATGACTCACACGCATGTTCGGGCTTGCAGCTTCCCTCTCCCTCTTACAGCACAGGAACATGTGTTACCAGCCAGCTCCAGAGCTGTCACGTTTATACCGGCTGCAAAGATAATTCTTGTCACCACCTGGAGGGGATTACAGCTGCTGTCTTTCAGCAGAGCTGAGAAGGAGGGAAAAGAGGCAATGTGAGGCTTGCACAGCTGTATGGCATGTTTGGCTGTGCAGAGCTGCATGGCATGTTTTGCCATGCATCTCTTTTTGCCTTCTAGGTGGTTGTTGTTTTGTTGGTTCTTTTTTTTTTTTTACCAGCCAGACAAATTGCTTCTTGATCTATGTTGGGTTTGTTTGCTTGTTTCTTTTTTAAATAGGAAATACTCCGTGAAAGATGAAGAGCATGGTGGAAATGAAAGTGTAAATCACTGAAATGAAAGAAATGTGCTTGCTAAAGCTGAGGTCTGTGCAGATGTGTGTAAGCAGACATGCCTCTCATTAATGGAGAGCAATAATTCCCCTTTTCTGGTGGATCCTTGCTGACCTAGCATCATATTTAGCTCCAGCCACTCGAAATCCCAGTTGCCTTACATGAAGGGCTGCTTTATTGTTATTTCTGGACCTCAGGCTCCTCTGGTAGGCTTTGTTCTGGAGGGCAGGGAGAGTTTCCAAGCTGGCTCTGTATGTGCCCTGCAAGTTCTCTTTTTTATTTAGTTGGAAGGCGGAGAACTTGCACTACAGGGCTTGGTGGCTTCTTGGCAAGTGGTAGGAATACATGCTTCTCCTAACACAGGGTTAGGAATTGGATGGAAAAAGTTAAATCCAAGCACTGAAGCTCTGGAACATCAAGCTCTGAAATCAGACATTTTGAAGTTGCAGTGTTTTGTTCCAAAAGTACAACACTACTTTTCTGCAGCAAGACAGGCCTTGGGGGTAAGTCCATCAGTCACATCTCCTCCAGAGAGGTATGTCCTCATGAATGCAGGAGTAGTGGGCTGTAGTTAGGACATGGGATAAGGAACACACAAACATGGTTTGAAGCGTTGCATATGACCACACATAACACCCTTGGCAGCAGTCAGGCCCTGCAATTTGCCCTCCTCTGAGTTAGATACTGTAAGTACATGGTAGATAAACTGCAAAAAGGTATCTAAGAAGGTCTGAAACAAACACAGGCTACCTGGGGCTGGGGGACCTCTCTGCATTTCTTCTGTTGGAGCTGTCCTGCTTTTGGTGAATAAATATTCCCAGAGTCGGAAAGAGATTCAGAACATACTTGGCAGAGAAGGGGGTTCAGATTCTGGGCTTCTGAATGGTCAATTATTGTCTTTTATATCCCAGAAAAATTACAGACACCAAGACATCTTCTGAGCCATGTCCACCCAACATAGCCTTTCCGGGAAGCAACTCAACTGGGGATTCCCTAACTATTTTGGTCCGCATTATTTTGGTGTAGGCAGATAGGTGTATACACGTCCTCTATATGCCAGGGAAAGAGAGGGATTAGTTAGGATGGAATTCCTGATATCCCAAACCTTGTGTCCAAGACAGAAGGAGTGGTATCTTCTGTGATTCTCTAGAACATATTCAGGCTGGAGGTGTTTATTTTCTCATGCCCCTAAGTCACAGACCCCATCACTATGTCAGGCTGAAGGAGCAATCTGTAACCCTGCAGCCACTTCTGATTTTAACTCCATGCCCTCTGAGGTGAGCACCAGGGTTTGTGCAGCTCCAGCAGGAAGCATCCCAGCTGACCTTTCTAATTTCAGGAGCTTGATGCTTGCTTATCCCTGCAAGCCGCAGGAAAACCCCTACCTAAGAGCAACCTTCAGAGTTTCCATTGCACTGCAATGAAATATATTTTGCATTTGCTGCAACTGAGCGGACAAAACCCTGCTCAGAGAAGGTTATATTTATTCTAAGCACTGTGGTGTAAAAGTGGGGTTGAACTGTGAGGGTTGAAAGGGCAGGCTGGGGCAGGCTTGTTTTTCCTCAGTAAAAAGGGATGGCTCCTCCTTAGCCTATTGCAGAGTCCTGGCCAATAAAAGTGACATGTATTAACCTTTCAACTCTTGCATAAAGGATGGTGCTTGGGCTCCTTTTCCAGTTTTAAAAGAGCTGAGTGAGGCTCTTTCAGTCCTGTGACAGAGAGGGAGTAGGCATAGGAACAAGGTCAGGACAGTGCTTCCTAAGCTGATGGAAAAGCTTCATTGTGGTGCCTACTAAGTGTGTTACAGTGCAGAAATATTCCCTCTTCAGCGGTCCCCGATCTGGGTGTTCTCCATGGTCCCAGGGGGCAGAACTGCCTTAGGGCAATGGCTGTTTTGACTCTTTTTCTGGCACTCCTGATCCCTTGTGCTGAGGTAGAGAGAAGACTTACAGCTCTAGGACCCACATCTCTTCACTTCTCATTGCAGTGCTACCTTGAAGCAGTGCCTCCTCTGTCTGTGGCAGCAACCCCAACCACTCAGGGCTAATTCCATGTTAAACTTCCTGAACGACATGAGTAAGTAACTGGAATATGCAATAATATCTTTGTTGTACACTAAAATTTTTGAAGAATAGTTTGCTGGTTTCTAAACATTCGAATTTCTGTATTTTTTTCAATCATCAATTTTTCCCCAGGTCATCTAGAGTAGGAACTTAACTGAAGTACAAGAGACCAACCCCTGTTCTTGAGTGTGTCACGGGGCAGTAGGACTTATTAAAGAGTCTGCCTTCAGCAACAGACAAGGGATGCAACCAGGTCTGGCCCTCACTTGTCTGTCTGTCCTGTGCTGCAGTCTCTCCCTTTCCATGCCTACATGCCTCAGCCACATGGTTTGCCAAACATTGATATCAGGCATCATGGAGGGCAGCCACAGCCCAGTGCTACAATCCCTGCAGGGCTCCATGCACCAAGTTGTCCTGGGGAAGGGCACCCACCCTGCCTGCTGTCTCGCCTTGTGGGCTCCACAATGATCACTGAACCCATGCGTCAACCAAGGTGTGAACTGGAGAGTGTTAAGGCTTCCCCTCTACTTTGTGGTGGCATTAGACATGCAAGGTTGTTTTGGACCAATCTCTAATCCTTTTTGGACAGCTAAACCTCAAAGCCAGTCAGATGATGAAGCAGACAAGAGAACAGAGATTCCACATTAAAATGATTTGAAGAAAAGGGGTTTCCTGTTAAAAAAAAAAAAAAAAAAAGTATCAATTTCTGAAAAGCCCAGGATATATTTTATGGGAGAAGCCTTGATCTGTTCCCCAGGCTCCACCTTGCCCCAAACCCAACCTTGAAAATACCCAGTAAGTCCTAATATGCTGTATTTTGCTTGGCTTCTTAAGAAAAAATGGAAGTAAAACCTGAAGAACACAAAGGAATTCCTTCAGGACAGAGCCATAATGCTTATCCCAGAGGTGAGAAAATCTTCATTCAGCCTTGGTACCTTATTGCACACCTGAAAATGCCATCCCAAGAAGACACGTCCACAGCAAAGGAGTAACATTTTGGAAGTTACTCATGGAATAACTTAGCTTTCTGAGCCACAGCCATGGTGATGTATTTAATCAGAATCAGAATTACAGGAGTGAGACCAAACTAGTGAGGACAGCATTTCCTGACAAATCAGTCCATGACAGGAATGTGTGCCAGGAGGGAAGGAGAATGTGGGGAGGAAAACGCACCCACTCTGTGAGATCTTTATTATCTCCCACGGCTGTTGCCTACACTGAACTGGAAGGATTTAGTTACATCAGATGTCTTTCAGAGCTGCCAGCCAGTCACAGTGAGGTTCCTCATCTAATCTCATCAGGTTTCACCTTCCTGTGACATCTCTTGAGCAAGTAAAGAGGATTGTGCATCTCTGGCCACACCCTAGGTTCGCATCACGTGGGGGAGTGCTGCTGTTGGAGAGGAAGGACAGAAGATGGGAAAAAGCTGAGTCCTCCTTACACCCCCCTTTCCCTCACTTTCCTGTTGCTCCTCTCTATCTCTTCCTGTCTGGTGATCCTGAACTGTTCCCAGCAAGATGACAGGAACACATTGCAGCTTTTGGGTTTAGGCCTATTACCTGCCAGAGTGGTAGAGAAGGCACCAAGGGGACCTGGGAGATCCCATGTCCCACATCCACTGAGGAAAAGAGAGATCAGAGCATCCATCCCCAGACAGGGTTCTGGATACATGAGCAAGTACAGGTGTCTTAGAGTCTCTTTTCCAAACCAAGAGTGGTTCAAATAATTCTGATCTTGGTTTTTGTCATGTTGGAGCAGACCAGCTTGTGGAAAAGGGATAGATTTGCATTAGTGTCATTAATAACCAAGAATTAGAATTCAGGGCTATACTAACTACATCTGCAGTTGACGCTAAAATGGAAAGACATTTTATAGTGTCTTGACCCTCAGAACCTTAAGAGACAACTCCATGACCTGGGTCTTCTAATAGCTTCTTATTGTTTTATGTGGATTATCCATAGAGAGAGCAAGACCCGCTTTCCTCTAGCATGGGCTGCACAAACCCCTAGAACTTTGAGATAACCACACTGCCTTTCCAGCCAAAGACATTTAAGCATTATGCTTAAACCATAGCTCTTGCCTTATCTGTGTAGCCAAGTCTGCAGGTACCTGTCCTTCTGCTGTTGACCATGCACAGTGACCAAAACACTGGTCACACTGAGAAATACAGTGTCTACAAGCTGGTATTTCTCCTGGCATCATACTTGTTGGCTTTGATCTAGTCAGTGTTCTCAGAACAGGCTATGCCACACACAGTCAGCAAAAATAGACACAGAAATGCTTTATCAAGTCCCACCAGTGTCTTTCAGTCAGGGGCATTATTAGGGAACTAAAATCTTGAGTGGTCACAAGATGTCTCATCTGAAAGCTGTTTTGTGTAACATAGCAATGGGGACAAACTAGTCTTTCAGAGCAATGTACTTACAGTTGAACTATGCCATCATTCTTATGTATCACTGGGTAATTTAATGGATAAGAAGCAGTGAGGAGTATCAGATTACCAAAGGTTTAGTGTCCTTTCCTATAACATGTGAAATGTAGGTGCAAGCTCCATATGGAGTCATTTGAATAAGGGCTTCTTGAAAATTAGGAGAGGACGACCAACCACTAAACAGGCAAGAGGTTACTTCCGCCTGCTGCTGCAATCTGTGCAAGGAACAGGTTGGCATCTTCTGAATACAGCCACTGGATCAGTCCCCAAAGCTACACAGGTAAGGACATGCTCAGCTGGTGAGTTCCAGCGGGATTTAGAGCTGAGTAAGCTCCTCACTGATCATCACTGTTGAGACTTGGGCAGCTCCAAACATGCCCAGAAACGAAGAAATTTATATGCTGTGAGGACTGGATTGATGGGAATAATGAGTGTCTGGTGCATCCAGGGATAGATAGCTGTAAACTGTTTGAAGGATCAGAAATTAAATGTACAGAAATAATATTCAAGGGCAGAAAGTGGACTCATAAATGACAACATACCAAAACAAGTAAATACATTTTTAAAAGAAAGAATAACATTCAAGTATGAACTATAGAGAGTTAAATTTTGATGTAAGGATTTTCAGCAATTTATGGGATTTCATCCAGTGTAAGACCAAAAGTTTACTAAATTTAATCCTAAAGAGTCAATATAAGATATATTGATTGAGGCATTTAAATCTTTGTCCCTCTTATCCGTGCTGATTGGTACCATTTCCTTTGACTTACATCACAATGAGTTCAGAAGTGAGTAGGCTCAGGCTGTATCAGCAATGTAGATTGAATACTGGAGTGAAAACTGTCCTGAAGAAATTGGTGAGGTTGTAAAAGTGTTTCCAGAGACAACACTATCAGTTGGGCATTAAATATTCACTGCCCAAGACAACAGCTTGTTAAATGCTATTAGGAGCAGGTGGAACAGACAATTGATGCAATCTCTGCTTGAAGCTCTTTCTTTGGTGTCTTTAAATCTTTTTCTCTGGACACAGAAAAAATCTCAATTAGCCTAGATGCGAAACATGCAGCATCTTGATAATAGAACCCCAGGAGGTAACTTCTCCCTAGAAATCATAGAAGAAAAAAATGTTGCTGAGAGACATTAGTAGACAAGTATCACAGAAATTAGTTTGATCTGGGGTTGTTTCAGCGCTAGCAGAAAGCAAGCTGCAATTTCCGTCTGAACTACAGCCAGTATTGTGCTGGCACCAGTGACATGTTTACATGTAGCAGGACGTTCTGTCAGGATTTCCCAACTCAGTGAAGACATGGTAAGTTTTCTTCTGCAACCCTGCTACAAAGACAGGCTACTCATCACAACTGAAAATGGGATGTTCAGCTTCCCAAAGAAGTAAATGTGCCTGATGGTTTCCAAGCTAGTTGTGAGCATGGGTAGATACATCATTTTTAAGTAAGGACAAGTCAGATGAGTGTTCAAACACAGAAACAAGTTTCTCCACAATAGAAAGATGAGGCATCCAGAAACTTAGGGAAATATTTAGATGCTACTGTTCTTGGCACTCCAGTAGACATCCCTATATGATTTTCAAAATCTCCCTTACAAGGTCTTCCCAGTACATAGCTCTTGCTTTCAGAAATTAACTACTCTAAAAGTTTGCAGCACCCTTGAAACCCTAAGAGACATGGATAGCACAGAGCCCTTGCTAAGCTCAGGGAATCCAGAACACTGGGGTTTTTTTAAGAGTTGGACTCAGGAATTCTCTTCATCACAGATGCAGAGGAAATTTGCTTAGCAGAACTACACAGGAATTAAATTCTTGTGGAAGTCCTAGCTTTGCTTCCTGCACATGTTTCTGGTTACTGTGAGTAGAAATCAAGTAGAATATGCTAGGTGTTATCTCAGCAGAAACTATAGTTGTAATCTTACAATGTTCTTTGAGCATCAGTGGTGACTTTCCACTGAAAATAAAGGGTAAGTCATAGAATCATAGAATGGTTTGGGTTGGAAGGGACCTGAAAGATCATCTAGTTCCAACCCCCTGCCATGGGCAGGGACACCTTCCACGAGAACAGGTTGCTCCAAGGCCCGTTCAACCTGGCCTTGAACACTGCCAGGGATGGGGCAGCCACAGCTTCTCTGGGCAACCTGTGCCAGGGCCTCACCACCCTCACAGGGAAAAACTTCTTCCTGAGATCTCATCTCAGTCTCCCCTCTGTCAGTTTAAGGCCATTCCCCCTTGTTGTGTCCCTACAGGCTCTTGTCACAAGCCCCTCTCCAGATTTCTTGTCAGCCCTGCAGGCACTGGAATGTGCTCTAAAGTATCCACGCAGCCTTCTTTTCTCCAGGCTGAACAAGCCCAGCTCTCTCAGCCTGTCTCCACAGCAGAGGTGCTCCAGCCCTCGGAGCATCTTTGTGGCCTCCTCTGGACTCGCTCCAACAGCTCCACATCCTTCATATGTTGGGGCCACACAGCACTGCACCAGCTACTAAGAAGGAGAAAAATGACTGCTACAGCTCAACCAGGACAGGGCCCCAGAGCTGGATGCAGGACTGCAGGGTGGGTCTCACCAGAGTGGAGCAGAGGGGGACAATACCCTCCCTCGACTTGCTGGTCACACTGCTGGTGATGCAGCCCAGGACACGGTTGACTTTCTGGGAGATATGGTTGGCTTTCTGCGTGTTCAAATCACAGGCAATTTCCCTCAAATGCAGAAGACTAACCTACTGCAGAGATCTCCAGTCAGCAACCAGCTAACCATTGCTTTACTAGCTAACTTCATGGAAGGACACTCATGTCAGGACTCTAGCAGTATTTCTAGTCCATTTGGGTTTCCTTGAATTATTCACTATTTTCAAAGGATAATAAACACTTTGACCTTTTAATATGTTGCAGTGACTATCAACAGAATTGTTCATTCATGATATAAAGTCATATAGGATATTTTAAGTAAGCAGGGAGTGTTTTTCCTTTTTGCTGTTTAAGTACACCACATACTTTTTCTATGTGCTGAAAGCACAGAATTAAATCCTAATTAAAGGCTGTAAAACAGCAGTGAATCTGAGAGGCCAGGAACAAGTACATATTATTGCCCCTTTCATAGATCATATAAGTGCTGTGGTGGCATAATAAATAATCCACCCAAAGTTTTTAAAGGTAAAAAACAGCAAATCATTAATAATGTCTCTGGCACCATATATCAAACTGAAGCCTTCCTCTCACAGCTGATCCCCACCTATTCCCAGCTGTCTTTTTCCACTGCTGTGTACATTGCTACCTCCCTTTGCATTGCTCTTTCTTCCTGTCTTCCCTGCTACCATATTTCTGTGCTTTGTCCATCTGCATTTGTTTCAGCAGTTCACTGAATGCAGGTATGGATAACACAAGAAAACACACCTGACACTGTTTAAACTGATTTGCTCAGGAAGTTTAAAACTTGCCCAGACAAGAAAAGATTGGCAGAAACTGTTTTTTCAGGGTAGGGAGCAGGACTGGATCATCATATGGTAGTCTCATTTATTTCTGGCACACATTATTTATGGTGCTGTCTGTAATGGTGGAGCATTTAACCATGTGAAATTTTTGCTGTCTTGTCAACCTCTCTTTTTTTTTTGCTTATTGTTTAATCCACTTAACCTGTTTCATTATCTCAGTCTGTCTTGGTAAGTCCATTTCTGAAGGGCTGGGATACAATCTGTCATTACTCTACTTGTTCATGCTTAGTGTAGGCAAGTTCTTCCAAGATGCTGGGCTTCTTGGGCTTATGATAATTAGTATAGCTGAATATCACTATTACTAAGTATCACGAATTTGGTAACAGGGATTCCTCCAGTGATGCCTCAGTCCAGCTGCCTGCTTGCTCTTCTGTCCCATGATGTGGGGTTTTATCTTACCTCTTCTTAGGTATTAAGGGGAGACTCATCATATAGGTCTCACAGAGGAGGAAAGGAGTGCAAACATAGAGGCAGGGTACCCTTGTGCTGGATCCTCCCATCTGGAAGATGCACCATTAGGTGCCAGATCAAAGTAAGAGGCAAATTTTATGTGATTCTATGATTCTACGACACAGACTTATTATTTGAGGCTGGGGAAAGGCAGGAAGAGCTATGTATCAGACTCAGCCAACATCTTTATTGGCTATGAAAGGGAAGGGCAGAAGTGTAGATACCCCATAGTAATTGGTGTCATCAGTGCATCTAAGTATTTTCCCTTGGGAATGCCTCTTCTCTTGCTGGGATCTGTGCTAGTCTGTGGCCAAGAGTTGTCCCCAGATGGGCAACGGTGGCTTTTGAGATGCCAAAATCCCTCTTGACTCCTCAACTCCTGTCCTCTGATAGAAAGGCTCCATGCTTGCTCATACGCATCATTTCTTGAGAAAGCCAAAGGGATTGTACCGGCCATGGCATAACCTGGAGTAAATCAGCCCAAAAAAAACAAGAAGAGAAAAGCTGATGGGTGGCAAGAAATGGGGCAAGTGAATTGTCAGAGAAGGGCAACTCAGCACTGGCTCACCCAAGGGAGAGCTGCTCTTGATGAAGGTCAATGCAGAGTATGAAGAACTTCTCCCAAAGCTTTGGGATGGAGTGTGCCTGGATCACTCCAGCTGTGACTGGCAGCTGGGATCTGAGGTGATTTTTGAAGCTGACTGAGAAACACGGATTTTCTGGCTCTCTTGCAAGCTGGGACACAGGAAGCACCCCCTGGTTCTCTGCACTGAGAAACCCCATAACCATTGCACCAGGCTGAACTTGCCCTTTAGATAGGAGAAGGCTCGAAACTTGCAGGTCAAATGTAGCCATGGTGCTGAGGAAATGGAGACCTCAAAGGCTATGTTATTATGTTACTGTTCTCCATGAGCAGAGCATGTATTCCTGGTGGTTTGGTGAAGGATAATAATAAAACAATCAGAATAAATATTCTGAATAGTGGGAAAATGCACTTTTAACCTGCTCTGTAAGCACACCTCCTGGTCTGATTCTTCTCCTCTTCAATGCTTTGCCGTGTGCTTTTTTTCTGTCAATAGTTTTAATGTGTGAGTGCGGATGTGGGTGTTCATTCAGCAACTAGTGCAGTTGCAAGGGACATGTTTCCACCTTGCAGCACCCAGGCTCCTTAATTCTAGTTGCTTTGGGTTTGGGTGGTCTGGGAGATGGGTGCTGGTGAGGTTAGGAGGTGAGTTACCTGGGGATTGCTTCATGGTGATGCTGACAAGTTTGTAACAGAGGTAAAAGACTATAGTTCTCTTTTCTGAGTTTCTAGATTTATTTCTCAGGACATGGGTTGTGCTAATCATTCCTGCACCTGTGGAAGAGATCTGCAAATCTTCGTGCTAGACTATCCAGTATGAGGCTATGAAGAAAAAGGAAAAAGGAAAGTCCATAGCAGGTGTCCTGCACTTATCCAAGGTGATCCTTTAGCAGAAAAGTGGAGCTGCAGACATCAAAATGTGAGGAATAAGGCCCAGGAGAGAGTTGACATGAGCTGTGGGATGAGTAAAGCTGCAGGGAAAGATCATCAGATGATATTATATATTAATAATGTACACAGCAAACTTCATCTTGGGGAAAAGTAGAAAGCAACAACCACTGCAAAACAGGAATGGACATGTTTTACCAAATAGTAATGACAACTGTATGAGGGACCATTCATTACAGGGTCCGACCAGAGGTCCTTCTAGCCCTTACCAGGACTCTGCAATGTTTAGCAGTTTTTAGGAAGAGCTTATAAGAAGTGAGCAGTGTACAGGACACTTTCCAGTAAACCCTGTTGCAACCAAGCTAGGGTTGATGGTCTTGCTGAGCCATTACTGTAACTTTATTTGACCCTTAGCTGCTATAAGTATCTTTAAACAATAACTCAAGATGTTCAATACTCTTCTCATTAGACTGTAAGGAGGCACTAAGGAATAGCGGGTGGAATGTCACTTTTCCAAATAATCCCAGGCAGCACCCAATTCCTGCCTTCCAAGTCGAGTGCCCACCATTTCCCATCCCATTTGCAAGCAAAGCCTGTTATCAGTACAAAACCCTAGCTGCTACCAGTCAGGAAAAAAAGAATGAAAGGACTCATTTGAAAATCCTGTGGTCCCTGAGCAAAGCAAGAGCTCACTATGTACCCTGATGGAAAGACTTTGAACATAACTTAAGTGGATGTTAAAACAAACAAACAAACAAACAAACAAACAAACAAACAAGGTCTGGTCCCAGCTTGCTTTAAAACAAACATTTCCATTTAACCATATATCAGTTATTAAAACTCCTCAGATAAACATAAACCAGGAGCAGCTTGGATTCAGTTCAGTTACTTTCATTGGACCATTTACCTAAGTCGAGTGACTCTGAGGTTCATTTTTCAGTTTCAATCTGTGATGCCTTGCTGGGGATGATATAATGCTCTCCATAACCTCTCTGTCCTGGAAGAAGCCACGCTCAGTCAATACTCCATCAGGGTGACAGGTCCCAAATCTCACTGCAAGCTGTGATGAATTGTCTCGGCATAATATTTCATATATCTCCTGCTTTCAGAGGGGAGCTGACACAAATAATTGGTGTCACTTTTGCTGGGACAGTGCCAAATGCTGACAAAACAGTTCCTAATCAGAAGTGCCAGTGATTTGCTCTGGGATTTGCATGCTGGACGACAGGAAAGTGTCACCATGGCAGAGAGCTTGCGGGGCCCCAGCTTGCTGGCACACAGTGGCCCCTTGGGCAGTGCAAGAGCGCGGTGTCGTGAGAAGGGCTGGTGGCACAGCCAGCTTGGCACGAGCTGTTAGTGGGCCTGGAAATATGGCTAAAGGCTCACCTTGAGCTGTGGAGAGCTCAGCAGTCCAGGAACAAGGTCCCCAAGCCCTTATACTTCCATACATCAACCCTTAATACTCTCTTTAAAGACCTACAAGATGCTGCCATGTAACAACATCTAGGATGTTGACAAGTTCTTTGCATGAATAGCCAGGTGCTGTATGGTGCTATATCACAGCATATGGTTTTAGTCCGAAAAATCTGACTATTGCTGCAGTCAAGCAGGAGTGAAGAAGGATTAGTGACTTTCTCAATATCAAAAAGTGAATCTGGATCCAGGGCCTGAACCCAGATCTCCTGCATCCTGGGTCTCCTTTACCCACAAAAAATCTCTTTCTCCAGACTCCTCACCTTTTTGTTGTAGTCACTCTACCTCACCTACTATTGACTGAGAGCCTTTTTGGCCAGGAGGCTGGGACCCCAACCCTAACTCAGCCCCCCATGCTACTAAAACATAGCAGGGATATGCACCTACTCCCTAGGAAGATAATCCACCTTGACTGCCTCCTGGGATAAATCAAATTTAACTCCATTAAGCCACTGGGGTGAATGTTACCACAAGACAGACCACGTTTCACTGAAAAGTTTCAGGCTCCGAGAGATTCACCTAGTAACTACACCAGTGTTTCTATACTTAAGAACTTGGACTTGGTGACACATGAATAGACGGAGGGTATTTTACATGTCCCCAGGGCTTTCAAAGGCTGCTTAATTGTCCTCCTCCTCTCCCACTTTTCCTTTGCTGTATTGTTAGCGTTATCAACAATTCCCATGCACTATACCACCACACAGGAAAATAATTCAGCACCTGGCACTGGACTTGTATCCTGTCTGCAGGGGCCACAGGGCAAACAATTCGGTCTGCATCTACCGTATGGCACCGCACACGGCGAGCGGGGAAGGAAACCTGGGGCAACCGCACAATTGACGGGGAAGCATCACCCGTGGTCAGAGGAATAGCTGGCCGATGGAGGATTTGCCGTTCCAACTCTGTACTTGGGCTAAGAGACACGCGTGCATTTGACGCCCTCTGCTGACGATATGACAAATATGAGTATTTTATATTTAATGCTGTAATTCAAAGCCAGACTCAATGTTGCTGGGTCTGTTCTTACATGAACACAAAACAACAAAAACACGGGGTGGAAGGACCTTCTAGGCCACGCCCTACCCCAAAACAAAAATCAATTTTGCTTGAATTCTGGTTGCCGTAATTGAGTCAATCCTCTTCTTAAAACTTCTTTTGGAAGATATTTTTTTCCCTGCTCCACTTTGGCACATGCCATTTCTCTGCCAGCCTAACGGAATGCCCACTTAACTTCCAATTTTGCATCCCAGCAGTACAGATGCAGCCATCAGCTCTGAGCTCCTCAGGAGGAAAGTGGAAGGTGTGAGGTCCCCACCACCATTGGTCTGATGTCTCACAGAGTTTCTGAAGCTCTAAAGAGTCTGGCTCACCTTTGGTTCCCAGAATCATTAGTTTCCCCATACCTGGGTGCACAGCTAAAGTTGAGGAAACAAAGCTGACCTCTAAGGCTGAATCTTCAAAAAATTCTCAAAATCCAAACAAATATATTCTTTTCAACCATAGATTTAACAATTTCCTCGTCCAAGAATTGCAACTTTTTGTTCTGAGGCAGAACGTATCTTTTTTCCCCCAGAAGCGCAGTGAGAGGGAACCAGAAACATGGGTTGATGCCCTGTTTGGGAGTGACCAGCTGGTTGCTCGCAGACCTTTGAGTTAGAAACCAGCCATGGTGACTTGCCCTCCTTTCTGCCAACACCTTCTGCACTGGGCTGGCAGCCTCATGAGGTTATCTGGTTACTGGAGAGGGGGAAGATGCTTTTTAAAAGGTGTGTTGTGCTTTGTGTAAAGGATCAGGACTACCTGAGTTAATAATTCTGGTTATACTACAGAGCAGAGGGGGATTTTATCCAGGTTGAAATATGAGTATGCTGACCACAAGGGATATATGCAGACACAGAAATCACACTGCATTTTCTATTGGTACCAAGATTCTTTAATTTGAAGGGACTTCTAAGAAATTCCTTTGCTAATTCAATATCTCTTGCCTGTGCAATGATCCTACAGCCCAGGCAGCAATCTGAGAGCACAAGTGTCTGCGAGAGGCAGCCTCATGGGAAGACATACATCTTGTGGACTGAATTCTGAAGACCTGGAGCCAGAAAGAGCAGCCAGCTGTGAAGGCACACTGACTGTGTTTCAACACCCTGCTATCTGGTGTCAGAAAAGAAAGCCCTTGTGGAATGGAGACCCCATGTCCAAAGTTTAGGTTCCCCCTCTGTCTTCCTCTGAGCTATTTTAGTCTTGTAGAAAAACTTTATCCTCCCCTCTCTCCATTGATTAAAGCAGCCAGGGAATTCGGGGCAGGGAAAAAAAGATTAGGGAAGACTCAAGTTCAAATTCTGCATCCTAGAGGTGCTTCAGACCAACATCTCTTAGTTGCACTAAGGTAAAATGTACTTTAGAATGAATGAGGCTGTGACGAAAGGTACTTTACTTTTCACACGATGTTTGCCTGCTTCTCAGACCTAGCAGGCAGTTAGGACTCTAAACACAGGTGCTCAGGACCTTTTCTCACCCAAATTGCGATAACTTGTACCCAAACTGAATAACTGAGATGTGTCTACCCTGCAAAGGGTGTTCAGATTGCATACTCAGGCAGCTCACATGGGTTTCTTACAGCTCCCAGTCTTGGCCATTGTGATTTCGATGTTCAGGGAAGCCAGGAGGTATTTCGGTCACTTGCTTCCAAAGTGAGGAGAGGCAGACACAGTTTTCTAGTAAGAAATATGAATTAGCAGTCCCTTCTCTGCAGTGCTCATGGGAAGCTGGATGCCTAAATTCAGCTCACAGGGATGAAGGCACTTAAAAGCTGGGTTCCATGATGCTCGGTGTTGCAATGACTAACCCACTCTTGCACTGCTGTCTCCCACCATGGCTGCACCCGACCATGGCAGCTCTCCAGGCTCCCAGGCACTGATGAAAATGTTGAGATTTAGTTTTAGCGTTGGGAAATACTTCATCTCAACAAAACAGCAGCCATATTTCCTGTATCTTTACACAAAAGAAATAACAGGCATATGTGTATCAAGTGTATTTATCTATGCAGGATTTTGCCTTACAAGGAACAATAGAAACTTGAATCTGTGCAGTCACCCAACCACAGCAGAGTGTTTAGATTTTTTTTTTTTTTGTTGTTTTGGAAAATATTGTGCGTACGGGAGTTCCTTAACACAGCAAGACAGCAGACAGCTTCCTGTTATGAAAACAGCCAACAACCTGACATTCAGCAATCTGACATTCCCTGCACCTAACGTGATAAACAGGGCCGATAAAGATCTGCCACAATAGGTACAATAGCACCCCCCTATAAAGGAATAGGACATGGAAAGAGCCTCAATACACAAATATCCCAAGCCATCTCTTCCAGCTTCTTTTATACAGTAGATAATCTCATCCTGCTTTCCATATTTTCCCAACATTGATTCATTTCCCCTCATGCAGGGGTCAAAGTAGGAGCTGGCTGTTTGATACCACTTTCTCGCAGGTCTTTGTAGTTCAGAGGCAATGCTCAGTTGAAACCTGAAAATTGTTTACTGGGTTTCCCTTCCTCCTGCCATTTATGATCCCTGCTTTTCAATGCCACAGCTGCTGAACTCATCTAGCTTGTCCCCAAATTCACCTCCTTGATCTGAATTAAATTCCAGAACAAAACTGAAAATAGTGGGAACCTCTTCCCCCTTCTTTGACCTTTATAATGGATGCTGGATCTGCCTTTCTTCCTCCCTGATTCCATATAGCACCTACCACAGTGGGGCTCTGAGCCACCCTGCTAAAGCTGCAGAAGAAATATCAGATAATACTAACTTCCCAAATCAGTGTGGAGTGCATTTTCCCCATCTGAAAGTTGACTGCAAAGTGTAAGAGGAGGATCCCCTCCATTACTACTCAGCTCCTACATCTTATAAGGACTTCAGCCATTTTCCAGTCCCTCCACAAAACTCCATGAGATTCAGTGGAACATCTCCCAGCTTTTCCCCACAGGCTGCTCTTCCTTTTTCTACATCATGTAGGAAAGTAGTAAAGACTCAGCTCTTGTATCCTAACAGCCTTTTGAGTACCACCCAGGCAGCAGAGTCGGGAGGGAGATGGCCTAATCTTCATTTTTTAACTCTCAAAGAAATTACAAGCTCTCCCTGGCTGGCAGAACTCTTTGTGAAGAGGATATGCTCTGTAACATGGAAAAGTTTGAATCGCTCCTTGGAGCCACAACTCAGTCCCTTTAGCCCTTGCCTCTGCTGCTCACTCACAAAGAAGCTTCCTTTGAAACCAGCATCCCTGTCCAGCAGCACAGCTTAAATCCTGCTCTAGGAGGAGATGTAAAGAAGGATGGACATTGTCTCATGTAAAGTGGGTGCAGGAAGGTTGCTTCCCATGCGCAATATCTGACCACAGATAGCATTTATTGTTTAATATATCATATTGTGTAATACAGCGTTTGAAGGTATTTGAGTTCTTTCTGCCATGCTTTGGCAGAACAACATATCTCAGGCTGGACTTTATGGTGACTGGCGTACACAAGACCAGTAGCCTGGAGCAAGGCCATAAGCAACATCAAA
This sequence comes from Strigops habroptila, assembly GCF_004027225.2. Lineage (NCBI taxonomy): Eukaryota > Metazoa > Chordata > Aves > Psittaciformes > Psittacidae > Strigops > Strigops habroptila. The sequence goes on from NC_044282.2 coordinate 60,587,807, forward strand.
TCAAAAACCTGCCCTATTGCCCCCCGACAGCTGAGGAGTGTGTATGCAATGGGGGGGGGCACAGCCTACACCTCCTACGAGCTGTGGTGCTTGTGCCCTGTCTCCTAAGGGAAGCAAAGACCATTATTTTCTTTGAAAGCACATTTAGAGGAGGCACTTGTTCAGCAGGTAACTTGTCCGAGTTACAATAATCCAGAGACAAAGAGCTGAAGGAGCAAAGCCCAAGATGGGCAATACACATGTTCTTGTAACAAAATTAATCCCATACTGACTATTCCCTTTTCCTGACCAAGAGCTCAAAACATCAAACAGTTGTAGAGCAGGAGGATGTGTAGGAGTCTGGGGATGGGAGCATCCATGCTTTGCAAAGTGCTTTTGTTTCAAAATGTGTTTTGAGTCCATTGTTTCAGGCCCCACACCAGGTGGGATAGGTCGGGATTGCCTCACTGTCAAGACTCACTGTTGTCTTCAAGCCACTGTGGTGCTCGGGATAGGATGGTGGTATCTGGACAGGTCTGTATCTGGACCTATGCAGATACAGAAACCAAACACCAGGAGGATGGTCTTGGAGGGATTTTGAGTGCCTCAAGGGCTAGGCGAAGAGAGACTGATGGCTGCTGCTTTTGTCTGACACATCCAGGGCAGGCAATGGAGTTATCCTGCACTGAAAAACTACAGGAGTATCTTTCCCCCTGGAGCATAATTCTTCCTAGCCACAAATCTCCCAGGTTATACTTCTCCCAGTCTTAAATATCTGACTGCTAGCTTGGTTCTCACACAATGGACAGGTACTAGTTTTCCCTTAGGGCACACATGGCCCTAATTCCTGTTTGTACCATCCCATCCAGAAAACAAGCTTAGGTGGTGGTCAAACACGGGTGCAGGATAACATTTGATGACAGCAGCACCATCCTGCATCACCACTGGTGTTCCTGGGCAACCAGTTCAGAGATGGAGAAAAACTTAGAGGCCTATATTATGGATGTCCTTTTTGGCAGTGTTGTGTGGAAAGGAGACAACACAGTTAAGGAGTCAGCCAGGAAGGACTCCCAACCCCCTGTGCTGCAAGAAGTGGGATTCATCAGACACCCAAGTCCAGGCTCCCCACATTAAACTTCGTATTACTTTGTAAAAGAGTGTCGCTGCCTTACGGTAGGAGTAATACAGCTTGTCAATGTAGAAAGTGAGCTGTATATTCAACCATGTTCAGTACCTGTATTGTAAAGTTTTGAGTGACAACTGGAAGTGTTATTGCCATTAAATAAGATCGAGCAAGAACACTTAAAAAGACATCCTTAAAGTCAAGCAGAGAAAAAGAGAAAAATCAATCCCATCTGGGCAGAGAAACCCCTGTTATGTCAACATCCTGTAGAAAGAACTTTCAGGGCTTTGTATGTTGCACCTTCCAACCAGCTGATACTCCTGTATGCAAGGGCAGACACTGACAAACATCTTGACTCTGGGGTAAAACCTTAAAACACTCTTAGCTAACACCTTGAGAAGGAAAAAATGTGTACTGTGTGCAGCTCTGGGGCCCCCACCATAAGAAGGACGTAGAGCTGTTGGAGTGAGTCCAGAGGAGGCCACAGAGATGCTCCAAGAGGTGGAGCACGGCTCCTTGTCTTTAGACAAGGGTGTCACACAAGGTCCCCCGCTGGTTACCGGCCTATGGCAATACCTGAGCCATTCCTGGGGTCAGTGTGGTTGGCCTGGGCCAAAACCATGTCAAGAAATGCTCAAATAATTTAGCAGTGCGGATGAAGGAATTCCTGTCTGGGATAATTTACTGATGCTGCCTTCGAGCCCTTGGTGACCTCATCTGGTCATGGTTTCTGATTTATGCCGCTGTTAATTGCTCTAATTTACTATTTCCGCTGCAGTAGCAACAAGGAGCCTCAGGCTGAAGAAGAAATAGTTGTGCTGGCTACTGCTCAAAAGCAGGACATCTCCTCTCTTAAAAAGGTCTCTCAATCAAAATATAACCTGTGAGAAGGAGAACCAGGACCCAGAGTGGGAGGAGAAGGTGGTAGCAATGAAAAACCATGCTCAGGGATGTGACCTCCTCATTGTGTGGTGGCAGCGGGATGGACAAGAGCATTTAAAACCAAGAAGGAGACTTTTAAGGACAGACCAGAAGGAGGATAAGAAAAGGCTTTGTGTGCATGCACAGAAAGGTCCTTGCACTCACTGGTTACAGTATATTTGCTACACAGAGGGCCCAGCACCTCCTCTTAGGCACCCACACTAATGCAGACGGGTGCAAAACCTTCCCTGGCTACTCAGGGATTGAGTCATATCCTTTTTGTACAGGTGCAAAATGACCTACTAAAGCAAACATATTGGTTCATAAGTGGCTCATGTTACACTTGGGTTCTTTGCAAGCCCTTTGGCTTTTATGTACTTTATACTTGGAAGATGTTAAGCTGAGCAGCTGTGTTTGATAAGCAAACTCCTCAGTGCCTCCTATGTACCTCGTCATGGGCTCAAATGGTTTCAGGATCAAACCCAAAAGTTGGTCTTTATGTGGTCTTCAGCAGCTGAAGGGGTTTTTCTCTCTCGTGCTGTGCAGCTACAGCACATTAAAAATGGAAAAACTACCATTGCCTTCTTCATGCACCAGAGTAGTTAATGCATTATGAATAGGGGGCCTTCTAACACTATGTTGGTTTAGGAGGAATTGCATAAATACTTTCCATTTGTTCCCCGTAGCTCAGCTCCATCAAGACCCTCACTCACCTCTTTTGCTCCTCATTCCTTGAGAGGCATTTTTTTTAAGACAGAGCAGGCAGGATTTGCCCTTGTGCCCCATCCAAGAAAAAGAGAGAAAAATAACCCCAAACAATTGCAAAGCTTTCATTTGAGAAATTAATTCGCAAGAGAATAGGGTTAAAAATAAAGTTGTTTGGCCAGTGCCTTTATAAGCACCACCCATATTCTCTGGAATATAATTCATAAGCACAATATGTTTTTTGTTGTGAATGAGTGTGAAGTACCAGAAAAGGAAAGAGGAAACCCCTAATGTAGTCCTGAATAGACCTGTGAAAAAGGATAATAAAACTTGTCCTGGATTTCCTTTAGCAGCAGGTGCTTCCTTTGGAGTTTCTATTCATTCAGGCTTTGGACAGACACAGCCTGCCAAATTTTTGTTTTGTTTTGTTTTGTAAACCCAGAGTTCAGTTGATCTGAGTGAAGGTGAACTTGACTCCTTGACCACTGCCAAGATCATGGTCCCACAAGATCAACAGCAAAGCTCCAAGCTTTTGTGGTGGACCCCCTTCCAGATCTGATAGTTCATTAATTTTCCTCAAGCATTCAAGGCTTGAAGAACCTACATTTTTCTTTTAAATAGGCCACCCATCCTTCCCAGTGACGTACTGCTGAGATACCCACTCTCGCTCCTCCACAAATTTCTAGCAAGGCACTAGCTGTGACCGGGGGAATACAACTACTCAGTTTCACAAGGCAGGACTCGTTTCTGTGGAAAGAGCAGACAATACTAAGCACTGGCTGATGTTTGGAAAACCATCAGACAGAGGACTAAATTGCTACATGTCCTGTACGATGTGGAAAGGCCTATGCTGTCTAGAGGATCACAGAGACCCTTCATCTCTCAACATCTCTCCAGACGACACCAGGAGAAGCCAACTTTTCCTTGTCAAACACAACCTGCCTTCCCTCCCTAGCCCTTTCCCCATCCAAAGACAGCACTGCCAAACCTTCACCAATCCTCCCCATCCCTATATCTTATTCCAGAACACAGATGAAATATGTTATATTCCCTCCGGTCAACCATCAATAGTTCCCACCTCCTACTCTGGCTCCTGTAATGTCTCATTATCCCAACCTTGGCCATGCACGACAAGAGTCTCCCACCCTTTTAGCTCAGACCACCTCAGCCTTTCTTAGAAGACCTCTCTGTCATCCACTGCTTCAAGTTCAAATTTATCATCCTTGCATTCAGAGCCCTACATGACACTGCCCCTTTCCTGCTCATTCTTCCTTCTTCCTTCCTTACACACAAGTGGTAAATGCCCTCTCTGAGCACAGAGCTGCTGACAGCATCATTTTTGAGGGAAAGAGGAGACAAGCCTAGGAAATAACCACCAGCCTCTGCAGGCCTCTCATGCACAATTTAGACAGTGGCATTGGCTTGAGTAAAAGCTAAGCAAAAAATATGTTTATTTGTCCCATTGTTCACAGGAATTATTAAACACACAGCATGGAACGAAGTGAATCCCTGGGCAAATGCAGTCACTGACAGGTGTTCAATGCCATTGTTACCAGTGCTGGTATAAATATGAGCCAGATTTGGAGTGTTAAATATAGGCAATTGGATGAGCTGTTAATGTTTGCTTCAGTAGGACTGAGTTGAAGCAGGCAATAAGAATGTCTGGCAGGACAAAGTAACTACAAAGAAAAAAACCAGGTATTTGTTACAGCTACCTAATAAACAGCAGTTTAGCTGTTTTTTGCGGTCTTCCTTCTGCCTGTTAAGATGGATAGGAAGATATGCAATATATTTGGTACCTTACTCATGTATGTGTCAACTGTTTCAGTAATTGCATGGTAGGTGCATGCAGATTTGAAGCTCCTTGGAGCAGACTGCCTTTCTGCTACCTGTATAAATAGTTCCTGAAATGACAGTCTTGATAGGGATGACAGGTAGAAGTAATAGTACAGAGCAAGGTTCATAATGGAAATTATTCCTGGAACAAAACACTGCTCAGCCCTAAGTGAGACTTGTGGTCCAGATCCTGAATGAGTTCATGGATTCTTTCCTCTCAGAGATATTGTGTTATGGGTCAATCCAGCCTCATCACTACAGCACAACACTCACCTCCCCAGGTCATATACCTCCCACCAAACATCCTTTTCCATCTCTGTACCAGCTGCTATCCCCAGAGCAGGACCCCAAATCTACCTATCACCCTCCTCTGTGTCTCCTGTGGTGCCATGACTGCCCCAATGGTGCCAGTCTCTGATCACGGCTACTCTGAGCCTCAGCAACCACCACATATTGGCCACACCATGAGAATACTTGACATGTAGATTTTACCACTGCAAGGGTCAGCATTCAAAGTAGTTCAGCCCTCTCTAAATAACAGAAAAGCCATCCTACAGCTGTACTTGAGCACTTTGTGAAGCACAGTTGGTGACAGGTGACGCGGGACAACCCAGTCCTGCTAGACCTCCAAAACCAGCAATCTTCGCTTAACATGATGAAAAAGCCCATGGAAATAAGAAAAGGCTTCTTAGGTCATTTAATCTATTCCCAGGGTTCAGCAAAGGTTTGTTTCCTACAGCCCAACCTTGTTACAGATTTTATTCACATGATGATATTTCAATCACTTCCTCTGGGAGATTCTTTCCAACAATGCAGATTTCTTGGCTGTAGAAGAATTCCCAGGGACTGAGCTGAAGTTTTCCTTCACCCCAGCAATGCATCCCTCAAACAGCTTCAAACTGAGAACTTCTCTCCCTTCTCATTGCCCTTTTGAGCGAACACATCATTCCCTGAGGGCAGATGCTGAGCCTATCAAAATCTGGGTTTCAAATCTTAAAAAATCAGGCCTAGAGTAATCCTATTACAGTTCCAAGAAGGCCACTGGAAGAAAACTGTAGTATGTTTTGTCCTTTTCATCATTTCCCAGCTAAGGGGATATGTTTTTTTTGGTACTCATATAGCTAGAGTGAGACCAGGAAAATCCCAGTAACAAGCACCAGGATAATCCCATTGCCTGGCTTTCCCATATATGCAACCCAGATGCTTTGCTACGTCTGTACAGTCTTTGATTCTGCTAATCAAACGGTCTTATGCTCTTTGTTAGGATGAAACATGTTGGACTTCAAGACAGTGGTGCTGTCTGAAACTTAAATAGGCTGTCATGTAGCGTGAACTCAGAAATGATCCCTGCTAAATTTCCCCTTTTTTTCCTTTCCTGCCCAAGAGCTACACAGATCTCACAGAGAAGTCTCAGACCTCTCCCTTTTGCTCTGTTGAGGGACGTCACCAGGAATTTCAGCAAATCGTCAGCCTCCTGGCCCCTCCCAGACAGGTCTTTCCCCTTTCATCAGAACAGCGATGAACACTGAACTGCTCCTGGAAAGAACAAAGCTGCTGCAGGCTGCTTGGTGACCCAGGTTGGACGTGTTTCTGGAGGGAACCTGTTGACTGGAGAGGACTGCAACGTACCTGACAATGTTTTAGCAGATGAAACGATCAATTTTTATAGTGTGTGTGTGAGAGAGGGAGAAAGAGCAGCATTTTCCATGCCTAAAACATGCATTATATTTGTTACACAAGTGATAACTGAAACAGAAGAGTTCATTGTCATTGGCTGGGTTTTCTTGCAGTACCCAATGGTTTGACCTGCAGTTTTCCTCCCTCTCGCAGCTCAGTCTCTCACAATTGGTATTTTGGAGGATTCTCTCTCCCAGAAAATACAAGAAAAGAAACTGCTTCTCCCAGCAAGAATCAGTGGAAGGGATGCGGCAGAAAACCAAAAAGTAAAAACGCAGCCAGGTTCGTGTTGTTGTGAATACTGAATTGCAAAAAACAGGCTCTGTATTAGAATTCTTTCTTGTTACCCATCTCTTGAGCATCTCTGAAAATAGCCTTCCTCCCCTGAGAAAGAACAATTCGTTCCTTTTTATTATTTTTATTATTATTACAGATCTCAAGACATCATTGTGAAAACGCTGTGGTATTAGATAAATTGTAAAAGATGAGCTGTTTTCCACTGTACTAAGTGATGTGAAAATATCATGAGACAACTAATGTTGCAAATTTACAGTTTAAGTAAAATAAGTAGCTGAATGCTGAGAAAAAAACAAGTAGGAAACTGAGGCACAAGGAGCGAAGGTGGATTGCTCAGTGTTATTTCAGTGCTTTTGAGTAGGAATTGAGGTGCTCCTGAGGATTTGGGCTGTTTGAGGTGACATAGAGGAAGTTTATGGCGGATTCAACATAGGAAAAGCTGAGCCAGCTTTCCCAATGCTTAAATCCAGCAGTGCATCCATGTTGCTGAGAAACAGAGAGCAAAACTGCATGTGTAAGGAGAGTTATTGCTAACTTCTATATGTCTTGATCAAAGTATGAAATGCAGTCTCCTACATACCATGTGCATGCTGCAATCTCCCTTTCTCCATTCCAGCATCACATGCAGACCCTGGAGCCATTGCAGAGCATTGGAGGGAATCCCAAGGGTAAGGGGAGCTTCTGGTGAACAACTATGATGCAAGGTATCCCCACATTTGGGGCAGAATCCCATAGGCAGGACCCATAGCTATCATCCCAGCATGTGTAGGTAGCAGGGGAGACAAGCAGGATGGACATGACAGATGGGGATACATCTCCAGGTGTGGGGGTCATTGGCTTGTCATCCACTTAATGATCTGTAGGAATTATTTTAAGCAGGGTATGAGGTGAAGAAGGTCTCAGAGCTTCCCAAGCCTTCCTTCTGGCACCAACCCACCCTGAACTGACCTTAACCTGGAGAAAGTGTCTAAGTCGTCTGCCATCGGAGGGCTCAGACCCACCAAAAGGATCTTTTCTCTACGTGTCTGGCCCTCTTCTGGCCCTGTCCAAGGCCAGGTTGGACAGAGCCTTGGACCACATGGTTTAGGGCAAGGTGTCCCTGCCCATGGCAGGGGGGTTGGAACTAGATGATCTTAAGGTCCTTTCCAACCCTTACTATTCTATGATTCTATGATTCTATGTCCCATCCTGCACCATGCTACAACCCTATCACTCACAACACACAGCCATCCAACTCAATATCCAGCCTTCAGGAATGAACATAGAGCAACACCCCTAGCGACACCCTATAACCCAGCCAACCCTACCCCAGGCTGCATAAAAAGCATGGCCAGCATGTTGAACGAGGCGATTCTCACCCTCTACTCCACTCTCATGACACCCTATCTGAAGTACTGCATCCAGCTCTTGGGGTCCCCAATATAAGAAGGACATGGACCTGTTGGAATGAGTCCAGAAGAGGCCATGAATATGCTCTGAAGGCTGGAGCACTTCTCCTGCGGAGACAGGCTGAGAAAGCTGAGCTTGTTCAGCCTTGAAAGAGAAGGCTCCAGGGAGATCTTAGAGCAGTTCCAGTGCCTAAAGGGACCAACAAGAAATCTGGAGAGGGGCTTTTTACAAGGGCAATAAGGGGCAGAACGACAGAACAAGGGGGAATGGCTTTAAATGAAAGAGGGGAGATTTAGATTACATATAAGAAAGAAACTCTTTACAATGAGGGTGTTTAAACACCAGCACAGGTTGCCCAGAGAGGTGGTAGATGCCCCATCCCTGGAAACATTCAAGGCCAGGTTGCATGGGTCTCTGAGCAACTTGGTCTAGTGGAAGGTGTCCCTGCCAATGGGAGGGGGATGAAACTACATGACCTTTAAGGTCCCTTCCAACCCAAACCATTCTGTGATTCTATGTGCCTCCATTACCTCCCCTCATAGAGGCAGAGGCTCATTCACCCCCTGCAAATCCCATCCTAGGCTTGATCCTACTACATGGCTCCTTCCTAAGTCTGTAGCTTTCCCATTGTGCATGTACACACACGCAGACGCCTATTTTTCTGTTGGCTATGCAGATAGCAGCAAAGCTTGTGAAAAAAGGAAGATAACCACAAGCTTTTGGGATCTGCTCCCCACGGGCCAGGGAGGGGGATGCGGATCCCTTTATTGTTGGGTCAGGTTTGGTTTATTTTTTTTCCTCTTCTGTCTCTCTCTCTGGATCAGGAGCCCAAGATGAGGCAGTGCTGCTGCCGGCATGAGAAAGTGGGGCCGTCCGTGCAGATGTTGCCCGGGGAAGCTGAGGTTCCCACACCAAGTAGGAAGCGGGGCCTCACGAAGCCGGGATGGGGACTGCGGAAGTGGCAGCAGGGCTGGACGCCCGTGGCCACTGATCCGGGGATGATGGGAGAGGAGAAGAGAAGGGGGGGGGAACCGGCATACAGGGGGACATCTATTCTTAGAGAAAAAGGGGGGCCCTGATGGGAGGATTTTATTGTAAGACTTTGTTTACACCCCAAGCTGAATGAATCAAATGACCTTGTTTATTGTCGGTCTCCTGAATGGACGGCAGAAAGAGGGAGGAGGGATGGGGGGCTTATATTATTGTTAATTCTGCCATTTACAACTTCTTCTTTTTTCTTTTTTCTTTTTTTTTTCTTTTTCCCCACCACACATTGTTGCCAAGATAAAAGAATAAAAGGTGAAACTCTATTCCTTCCTTTCTCCATCTCCGCAGTATTCTCCAAATCCCCAGACAAGCGGCTGCTGGGATGAAAGTACCAAACCAGAGAGCTGTGCACAAGATGTGCAGGGCCTGATCCTGCTGCTGCTGACCCCACTCCTCACCAAACTCATTTTCCATGGCAGGGCAAGGGAGCTGAGACCCACCCCAAGGGTCAGATGGTCCCTCCTCAGGGAGACCACAAGCACACAAACCAGCCTTTTACCACCACCATTGGATGGACCCCTCTTTGCTCCCAGATCAAGGCAGCAGCATGGCCACAGATTTCACACACAGAGCCACTATTCTCCAAAAATAACAACATTCAGGCAAAGACGGCTTACTTGCGTGAAGTTCTGGGGAGTCAAAATGAAGCCACCTTTGAAGAGCCTGCCTTCTCAGCTAAGTGTCTGCTCTTGATGCCAGCTGCATGGATGTATCTTGGTGCAAATCGAATTACGATTTGTTTAGCCTTTTAATTAGCCCCTGGTGATCCTCATTGCTGCTTGATAACTTCCCATCCGAGAATCAAGTAGTTTTCACAGTATTTTACCTTACAGAGCTATAAAGGTCACTGCCTGAAGTACCACAGGGTTGCTGAGAGCATCAAGTGGTCCTTTTGGTTTGAACATCAACAAGTTGCAACAACTCAGAGAGAATAACAGAGGGTTTTACTAGTTTTGAAATTACAGTTTTCCCACCTTGTCACTCTTTATAAAGCCCTTTCCATGCTCTAGGATGGGGAAAAAGGATGCAATGCTCTGTGACCCCTCCCAGGGTCACTCCTCTCTGTCCCTCGGGGCACACTTGGCTCCACGTGGAAGCCAGCTCTTGCACTGGGACTGTCTGGATTCATGGGTGATACCCTCTATCCCTTTGCTTCACTTCTCTTTCCCTTCAAAAATAGGCCAGTCTTCAAAAACTCTTTTGGTAGCCCTGAGCTCACCTGTTCGGCCATTGGTAGAGACTGGATGGACTTGTCAACTGAAGCTGTTCAGCCGTTCTTATGTTCTTGCGTTATATTTTGCCTTACAAGCTTCTCCCCTGTTATTTATTTACTTACCCAACCCTTGCTCGAACACAGAATTCTCACTAATTAATAGAAAGGATTTTTTGGTCAATGCTGGGCTATACTCAAGGTTGTGGTCCTTGGCTGCCTACATTCATGTGCTCCAGTTTACCAGCAGAATAAAATTTTTGCCTCATATTCCTTGGATTTACCCATCTCTCCCATGGTTGGAGGCAGGTGGTTTCAGTAGCTAGCTGTGAGTGTAGGACATGTTATTGGAAGCTATGGGATGGCCACATATCTTGATTTACATCCATGTTAGCAGAACATAATTGCGGCCAAGGTCCAGAAACCCTTGGCTGAGAACAGAGGTGGGAAAAGGGAATTAAAAATATAAAGAGGGAGAAATGAGTGAAGAAAAGTCCTCCCTGTTACTCAAAGCCAGAAGAGAAGAAGGGGAAGGACAAGGTGTTTTTTTGATCGTGATAATTTGGGAAGGCAGATACATAAAAGCTCTGTTTCATTCTGAGGGGCTCAGTTTGTCATCCTCTGCTTGCAGTAAGGTGAGAACACCTCGTGTGAAGACCACCCCATCAGTTCCCAGGCTGTGCAGTGCCCAGCTTCAGAGGCCAGGATGGAAAGCCATGAATTTCAGTGAAAGAAGATATGAGGCTTTAAGGGTGAAGCAACAGCAATGGTTCTCAGACGAAGAGGTGCCCCAAGTAGGAAGAATGAATCTCACTCCACAGATAGAAAAAAACCCAACTAAGTGAACCCCTTAGCCTAGATACTAAACTTTCAGCTAGGGAACAAATTTTTACCCCCCAAAACCAGTCTCTTTTCTGATAGATATATCAGCTAGACTGTGCAAACAATCACAGATCACCTCTCTGACTCGTGCTGCACTGTGCACCCAAATAATTCAGATCCTCTAATACTTAGCTTATTCTGATTTCACTAAATCAGCCCATCACTGTTTTACTAAAGAACTAGTCATCAAAAAGCACTTGGGCCGTTGCAGTATGCCATAAGGTTTGCAGTATGATAAGCATAAAGCAAATTCGGTGTGGCTTAGAACTGGATGATGCTACACCATGCTATGAGATCTCCAGGCTTGAACAAGGCTGAATCCATCTAGAACTTGGTTTTGCAGTATCCTGAGCAGGGATTGAAAAACCCCAACAAAACCTAAAGAGGGAGTTTGTGCCATCTAGAGGTCATATTTTTAATTACAATCAAGACTGGAGAAGGTAAACCGTAACTTCACCTCTCTCAAATATATCCATGTAAACATATATGTATATATATGTATATACATATGTATATAGACTTCTTACAAAACTAAGTTTTAAAAGGAAAAAAAGATGAGCAATTCTCTTTTCTCTATGAATTTGCAGAAAGAAACACGATTTAATTTCTATTTTATTCTTGCTGCAATATCTCAGCATTGTTCATGTTAGAAAGGTGGTGGATAAAGCACATGAGAAAACAAAAGTTTATTTTTCATCTCCTCACAGGGAGGAAAGTTTTTAGACAAAGCCACAAAAGAGGAGAGGGAGTAATAGAGTTTGGGGTTGGGCTTTTTTTTTTTGTTTTAAACCTCAATTTGCATAAGATAACCAGTAGCAAAATTAGCATCACATTTTTTGTGCATAACACCCACAGCTAAGCTCAGCCTTTAAAAGAATTCAACTTCTCTTTAGATAGCAAAGCAGTGGCTTGATATTTCAAGTGTGGTATGCTCTTCAGTGCTTGTGCATTATGGTGCAGTTTTTAAAATCTTAATAAACTAATAACAGAATAATATTTTTATCTCTTTATGGTTTTGTTGCACTGTGGTACACAGACAGCCAAATTGTACGATAAGAAGAGTTTCTTATTATCTGAAAGTCCCTTAAAGTTTGAGCAAGGCTCTTTTGAAAGTCAGATTGGTTGTGATTGTTGGAATTCTTTGAAGATCACCATTTTAAGGGTAAAGGATGCCATTTTGAAGTCCCCTATGAAATGCCATTCCGTGTTCATACCCACTGCTTTCAGGAATTCAAAAGGGATCCCTTGAATCCAAGGGAAAATCCAACATGCCCAGTTCATGACTTGGACACATCTTCCCTATTTCTGTCTCATATCACTCAAATTTTACCATTTAACAATTTGGGAAGCACATGAAAAACTTGTCTTATTTTCTTTGCAATTCATTCCTGCCTATGGGGTTGGTTTGTCTCATCTGTCAGAGAGTAAAAGAAGCTAGAGATTTTCTCCCTCCCTAGAGAAAAGAAGCACAGCAGTGGCCAGTGACCTGGTGAAACTGCAGCTGACATTGCCTGAAAGCTGCAAAACCTCAGTGCTGGACAGACAAACCTCCTGACATGTCTGCTTGCACTGACCTGATTATGGGCAGTGCAACATGCCACAGTAAGTTCCACCACATCTTTAGGCATTGCTCCATGATAACCACCTCCCACGCAGTGTAGATGGTGCCCACTGGCATGCAGGAGGTCACATCTTTGGAGACATTCAGTTGGTCCCCTCACCCTGTGCTCCAGGATGCAGCCATAGCCTGGAGATGGCCAAAACAAGGCCATCAGGCCTTTTAAAACTGCCTCCTGGTTAACAACATCGTTGTTTAGAGACAGAATGCACCTACAATGCAAGTCTTGTGGTTCTTACAACCCCTTCTGGGGTCTGGTTCAGGTTGAACCAGCAGATGCCTCTGCTTGTCCTTCACTGCTGTAGCTACATTAGGATTTTTCAAATCTCCTTTAAAATTGTATTAGCTATACGTCAATCTCTTTTATCCTTGCAAATAGTCATTTATACGAAGCAGAACAGCTCCCACAGAGAATCCCACCACCAAACAGCTCATACACTATCCTCTGGATCATAGCTGGGGTGGAAGATGTTCCTCTCATCAGATTTCAGTAGGTGAAAAAAAAAGGGGTAGGAAGGTCTGAATCCTGCTTTGCAGCATTGTGCCAGGCTAATTCAGGGTGGATTTTTTAGATGTAAAAGCTCTAGTTTAACCACAAAGCACAACAGGAAAAAATCTCAGGCTTTCCAACATGCTCCCAAGATGGGATGCCCCTTTTCCATCTACTTCTAATTGGGATTTCTCCTGCTGAAATCATGAGAATCTCATTATGCAGCAAAGCAGAAACTGATTTACCTTCATTAAGAACAGTTCTGTGGTTCTCTGCAGGATCACAGTGGGATTGTACCATTCCCTTTTCTTTATTGTATAGTTAGCCTGTAATTGTGCAGTGATTGCTTTGAAATCCTGGCAGCTGAGCAGGAACGTAGGTGGTATTGAAAAGTTTGTGATACAACCCCTTCCTGTAAAGGAAGGCAGCGGGTTGGTCAAAACCCTTAACAGTGACTCAGTATGCTTCTAAACACAGTGGGAAAAATAGAACACCAAACCATACTTTTTAAGCCCATTTGCGGATTCGAATAATGGCTTCATGACTTGAGCAAGCCTGCCAGGCTGGTAGGAGGATGTTTGGGATGGTTGTAGAGGAGGAATCACTGGCAGAAGATAGAGGAAAGAAGCCGGGTTTGGAGGAGGGAGTGATACACAGGCTATAGCTCTGTACTGGTAAATCAAACAGGGTCCAGTGGGTTCAAGAACTCTCTTGCCTGCATGGTTCATAGATATCCCTGGCCCTGCTTTAGCCCAAACTAGCAAACATTAACCCAAACACTTCCCAGATTAACACAAGCCAGGGACCATCGCCAGGAGGAAGTTTGGATCAGCTACCCTGATTTGGAGGCTGAGACATTAACCATACAGATCAGGCAGGACCCTGCCAGTTGGCTTTGGGGCTGGAGAAGAGTTCTTGGTGCCATTTAGATTATCTGAGATATGATGCCCCAACATCTATATGCTGGTTGTAGGGGAACTATAACAGAGTCACCTGGAGCTTATGCAAGGACCAACCTGCAACAGTGGTTCTAAATGCACCCTTGAAGGTGCATGAGTTTTAGATGCTTTAACAACACCAACAAAAATGAAAGTACAGGGAACAACGGAAAGGCAAAAACCTTACAGGTCAAGATAAAGATAGTTAGTTAGTGAAGCAAAGCTGCTTGAACAAGTAAAGTGGAATAAGGAATGCACTTCCCATTAGCCATCGCCAGGAAAGCAGGTATCCATCATGCTTAATGATACTTGGGAAGGCAAATGCCATAACCCCAAATATCCCTCCTTCCTTCTTCTTTCCCCAAGCCAACAAAGAACAGTAAAAGATCATAGCTGGAGATCTGGCAGTGTGCGGAGGATATTGGAGAGAACTGAAGGATGTGATGTGCCAGGTTCCTCTGGGAAAAAGGGTCAAATGTTGAGCATTGGAGGCATTTGTAAATGGCAGCATACCCTGAACCCATACCCCAGGCACCTTGGATGTGACAACATGCATTTACTGGGACGTTCCCTTCTGCACCAATGGCTTCATTCTGATATTACTAGTCATGCAAACAGAGTGAGAGCCAGCCACACAGTTATCTGCAAAATAACTCCTTTGTCACAAGGCACCCAGAAATTGGGCCAACCCAGAATAAACACTTTGTGATTCTTCATGCTCCTCTACACACCCAGCTCCAGCTTCACACTCCACCTCCTCAGCACTTACTGTCACCATGGCTGGGACAGTGACACTCAGATAGCTGGAGGTTTCTCAACACCTCCCCAGTGCCCCTAAGTTGCTGCATCACTCCTGGGTCCCCTCCCATCCTAACAAGGCCTTCTGCTGTGTATAGCATCACTTTTGCCTTCAGTTTCTGGCCAAAAGTCGCAAATCAGGACAAATCATTAGTGCAGCTTGAAGTAGAGGAATGTGTAGACCACTGGCTCAGCACACTGTGCTTCAGGGGTTGCTTGTAAACTCGAGCTCCTAGTTAACAGATTGCTTCCTATTGTTCCCTTGGCCCTTTCCCATAACTCTGTTCAGACCAAGGTTGCTCCCAAAGTCTTTGTTTGAGATGACCCTCTTTGGTGGAAACATTCACTTTCCCATCTTTCCCACCTGGGTCGGGGCAATCCCAGGCACTGCTACAGGTTGGGCGGAGAAGAGATTCAGAGCAGCCCTGCAGAAAAGGACTTGGGGGTGTTGGTTGATGAGAAGCTTAACATGAGCCGACAGTGTGCGCTTGCAGCCCAGAAAGCCAACCGTATCCTGGGCTGCATCAAAAGAAGCATGACCAGCAGGTCGAAGGAGATGATCCTGCCCCTCTACTCTGCTCTTGTGAGACCTCACTTGGAGTACTGCGTACAGTTCTGGTGTCCTCAACATAAAAAGGACATGGAGCTGTTGGAGCGAGTTCAGAGGAGGGCCACGAGGATGATAAGAGGGCTGGAGCACCTCCCATATGAAGACAGGCTGAGAGAGTTGGGGCTGTTCAGCCTGGAGAAGAGAAGGCTGTGCGGAGACCTCATAGCAGCCTTCCAGTATCTGAAGGGGGTCTACAAGGATGCTGGGGAGGGACTCTTCCTTAGGGACTGTAGTGGTAGGACAAGGGGTAATGGGTTCAAACTTAAACAGGGGAAGTTTAGATTAGATAGAAGGAAGAAGTTCTTTACAGTGAGGGTAGTGAAGCACTGGAATGGGTTGCCCAGGGAGGTTGTGGATGCTCCATCCCTGGCGGTGTTCAAGGCCAGGTTGGACAGAGCCTTGAACCACGTGGTTTAGGGCAAGGTGTCCCTGCCCATGGCAGGGGGCTTGGAACTAGATGATCTTAAGGTCCTTTCCAACCCTTACGATTCTATGATTCTATGATTCTTAAACCCAAAATCCTGTGCATTCCACACTGAAGCAATGCTTTTCACATTGGTAGTGAGAAAATTCCTTCCCATGTATGTCCAAGGCACAAGTATATTCAAATTATCTTCCATTGTAATCAAAGGAAGGAGGACAAAGAACAAAGCTTTCTTCTCACAATAGCTCTCCAAAGAAATTCGAGCTTGATCATAACTGATCGTTTCAATTTTCAAGGGTTACTCTTCATAAGCAAACTTACGGATCTCCTCTAGGATCTCACAGGGTTGCTGTAGAGCTGAATTTATACTCTTATGCCTGCCTTCAGTGCCTATCATCCTTCCCACCACCATTTCCCTAATTTGGAGGCATATGAGTTACCTCTGGAGTTGCTTATGTTGTGATTAATGTCTGCAGAGTCAGTGTGAAGACATATAAATTCAAATGCCTAGAGGAAGAGGAACTTTTACTTTCCAGGGGTGTCTTGAAACCCACTTTTCCCAGCAGAGGAGATCATTTAGTGGTCTGGACTGTGGGAACAAAGTGACTTGCGTATTAAAGAGCCCTTGAAGCAGTGAGTAATCATGAGGTATGGAGAAAGCAATCAGTTATGAATACAAGAAATCTTAGCAAACACAAGATGCTTCTCAGAAAAGGACATGGGAGGCAGGTACATTGAATGCAGACACTTGGAAATACCCACTAAGAGGATGTTTTGTGATGTTGCAGGATGTTGTAAGCTCAGTTGCAGTCAGCTAGTTCATTTTGCAAGCCCTAATAACCACCGGGAATAGTGCACACAATGTCAGAATAGCAAAGAGGCAGCCAAGCTGGTGCTCTTTAAGTACATGGGTAGTTCAAGCATGTCTTAGAGAAGCCATCCATGATCAGCAGTGTGGACTGCACAGGGCTGCCAGAGAAGCTAAAACCAGAGTGATTTCACTGGCAAAGAGTGAAAATGGCAACTGAGTAAAATCCTTCAAGCAGAATAGGTGTTTCTTCAAGGTCAGCAAGCACAACCGCCATGGAAAGGATGGGCACTTCTCACTTCATCACACATCCATCACACTTAAGGGTTCCTAAATTGCTGGGAAAGGCATGGCTGTATTTCTGGAGTGCATTTAGGCATGTCAGCAGCTTCGTTAGGCATGTCAACGGCTGCCAACCTCCATCCTGTATTCACCCCAAAGCCAGTATCTTCTCCAGACCATAATCCACCTACTTAAAACGTCTCTTCAGCCTAACACCAGAAGTGTTCAGCACAAATCAAGTAGTTTAAAACTGCCAGTAGAGTTTTCTGTCTGTATCTTCACTTTAGCTAACAACAGTGATTAATACTATCACAATTGGTGCATCCCAAGAGACATCACTGACTTTTAATTATTCTCATTTTTACAGAAGGATACACTGAGTCCTTAGCATGAAAAATGGCTTGTCCATAAAGCCACTTGGGAAGTCACTCAGAAATGTGGCAACGGGTGCTGATCCTCTGCAGCCTTCAGTTTCCAGCTCTAAGCTACTTTGCTATCAAAAAAAGACACAATTAAAGAGTTTACCAATGATTTTTACCATATCCACAGGTGATTCTTCACTCATCATCTGGTAGGCATACAAAAATATGAGAGAGAAATAAGCCCATTGAGATCTTGCTTGCATTGAAGTCAGACATCTAAAGACACATACACAGAGTCAGAACACTCCATGTGCATATGAAATGACAAATGGATGACAGCAGTCATGGTCACAGCCATGTGTGCCCTCTGCTTTCTTCTCAAAGGGACAGAGAGGATCAGGAGAAGACAAGCCTATTCTTTTCATTGTGTCTTACCTCCACATGGAAGTACAGGCTGGAAAAGGAGAAAATGGGAAATCTCAGTTCCTTTAAAAGAATAGTACTGGGAACTGCTTTGTCTTCAGACCCATGTCACATCTACCATGGAGGAGCTGGGGGAGAGGTCTGGGATCATCACCCAGAATTAAGGTTGGATTTCTGCAGTGGTAGATATCTGTGACCTTGGACTGACGCTCTTCCAACCTTCCTTTTCTGAGGTGGAGCCACACAACTGTCCTATTTACTTAGAGCTCTCCCTACTTCTCATCTGCAACCAGCTCTCACTGCCAAACTTGCACAAACACCATCATCTTCAGATCTTCCATCTCTCTACTCAAGCTTGTGTGCAACTGGCCAGCTGTGATGGGGCAGGCAGGGAAACACAAACACATACATATGTATATATACAGCCCTTAATTTCTGCAGAACTAAGCCAAAATTATTTTGCTATCTTCAGTGCTTATGGGAGGTGCTTTTGCTCTTCACAAAATGTACAAGCAAGGCCTGACTACCTCTCCTCTGTTTCTTTGAGTACCCATACCCTCCTATGCTTTTTTCCATGAATTGTCATATGGACGTTTCCCTAGGTCTCTAAGCTTTTCCATACCCTGCTTCTCTTCTGGTATTTGCAGCTAAAGGTGTAGCGCTGAGAACAAAATCTATATTTTGGTGCACTGCTTTGCATCACTTTGCTCCATGCAGCAGCCTTTATGTTAGCCAGCTTTGCTCATTGAGCAAAGTGTATTCAAAGGGACATATTTCTTTTGCCCAGACTGCTTGATGCCCTCCATTGGGCTGACTGGACATGAAGAAGAGGTATCTGAAAGAGGGAAGGAGCAGTAAGAAATGACCTGCAAATGAAGACAAAAAGTGAACATCCCAAACTATAGCATGAAGCATAAAAGTTGAAGTTGTTCAGTTTGGAAACTGTTCACTTTTAGATGATCTAAACCCAAAAATACGGAATACAATAACATAAGAAACGTAGTACAACAAAGTGGCAAAACTAAAGAAATTAATGGGTCACATTTAATTGTTAGGACAAGTCGATATATTGCATTCTGAATCCTATCAAATCCGTAATCAAAAGTGATGTGCTTTCTCAAAACACAAATACCTTTGAAACAAAATACAGCACCAACATCAGACCTACTTACAGCACAGAAATATTAAACAAACATTTTGTTTCTTGCCCTAATTACTGAACAGTGCATGTAGTACCAAAGATGAATTCATTTTCATAAATTTTATGATTTTTTAAATAAGGAGGAAAAAAGTCCTCTTTCTTGTTTATTACTTTACAGCTACATAGCTGGTCTTAATTTGCATAACTGATGTTTCCATATAGCAAAGTGAACTTTCATTATAGAATTATAGAAAAGAATCACAGAATGGTTTGCGTTGGAAGGGGCCGCAAAGCTCATCTAGTTCCAACCCCCTGCCACAGGCAGGGACACCTTCCAGGTTGCTCCAAGCCTCATCCAACCTGGCCTTGAACACTTCCAGGGATGGGGCACCTCAATTATCTCAGTTTACATGTATGGAAACTGAGGCATGAAGCACAAATTTTCTTTCCCGAAAGCCACTGGGTAAATGAGCAGCAGGACGAATCAAAGCCCATAGCAGTGGTGCCTTGCTATACCCACTAAGTAGCATCACCTTCATTTAACACAGACCGTTATCAGTTTGCAAATGTAACTGATGGAAAATATCTACTGGGTCCTTTTGCATTCCCCTGTAAGTGCAGGCTTTTTCCATGCCATGTGCTGTAGACGAAAGTGCTTTATACAATCCCTACATTAAAATAATTCAAGCAGGAGGACATCTCATTTCCTTTGGGGGAAACAATTCTGTAGCTGAATAGATTGCAGCATTAGGAAATATTTCCTGATGTCCAGCTGCCACAGCTTCTAGAATCTGTTGATATATTATTAATAGAAAGGAAAATAAATATAGGTATTAATGCCAGCAGACACTGTCTACTACTAATAGCTGCTAAAGTAATATATTCCCATTGTTTTTAGCTTTTATTAGTCTTTTTGCAAAGGGTTACAAGACTCTTATGCATCCATTAGCCAGTCAGCCATGTGAAATTAATGTGGAGCAATTTTCATAAGCATTACTCTGAACTAATAATAATTAAGCATTATTTTCTGCTCAGATAACACAGAAAATAAAGTCTGACTTTTATGCCAAGATGGGTTTGCATTAGCTTAAGGTAGATGAATTAATTCTCATTTACAAGGCTTCTCCACCAGTAGCCAGAAAATATCAAGGTAATTAAAACTAATTTGTGAGGTTCTGTCCCATTTCACATTCACTGAGTTTTATCATTGCTGCAAATTACAGGTGCTTTTATGCTGCTTCAAAGGTGGGACATGAAGAAGACCTTCTTGCTTGCCTCCTTCACCATCACTTCCAAGAAAAGCAAACGCCTTGTGAAGACCAGAACACATTTTGCAATGCACTTTGCTGCCAGAGAAGCAATGAAGAACCACGCGTTGAATGAAGGACCAGCTTAGCTCCAGCTCAGGCTGGATGTGGACCTCTTAGTAACTATGTAAAAGGCTTCTAACAGAATAATTAAAGAAAAAAAAAAAAAAAAAGCTATTTCTTTTTGATTTACCATTTACTTGCAAGTGATTAATTTTGGTTAATTACAAAGCCAAGGAGTTTCTGTAGACTGTCTTTTATAGATAGCTCAGATACAGTTCTCTTCAGCCAGCCAAATTTTTTCTTTGTTGCCTTTAACTACCAAAACACAGCATTTGCAATCCAGATAAATAAGACTGATTAGTTATATCATGCTACACCTTCCAACACTGGCCAGAAGATTTCTGGCACTGCTTCTATCTTAAGGAGCACTGAATTTGACATTTAGTCAAGTCCCAGCAGCTTGACATGCCATCTAAGAAGCTACTGTGGTCTCTGAAGATGCTCTTAGCTTGGGCTACCTGCAAGATAGAAGATACATTAGTCCAGCTAATAATTATCATTAAGATAC
The DNA here is from genome assembly GCF_004027225.2 of Strigops habroptila. Lineage (NCBI taxonomy): Eukaryota > Metazoa > Chordata > Aves > Psittaciformes > Psittacidae > Strigops > Strigops habroptila. Next base: position 60,608,645 of record NC_044282.2, read on the forward strand.
ATTAACCCAGAGCTGTATTACCAACAGCTAATAAGCAACTGAGTAAGCTAAGACCTTTCTTAGGTCTTCAGCTTTCCAAGGGGAGCAGCTCCTTCCGGTGCCACAATTTGACTTTTCATCTGAACTTAGCAAAAAACTGGGCCTGATATGACCCACCAGTGTGGAAAATACATGTTTTTCGAGGATTATGGCCTCTCTTGTTTGATTCTTGGTCTTCAGTGGCCTCTGCCTGGCTTTTCTGCCTCATGGTTGCATCTCTTTTGGTGTCTGTATCCACATGATGGAGCAGGTTAACCTGAGACACGACTATATGTGCAAAAGAAGGATAAGACAGTAGTTCTGACTTTTATTATGTTTTGAAAAAACTTCTCTAGAGTAATCTAATTGCTATTAAAGAGATAAATAAAAGGAGGCAATACTCAAGGAATGCCAGCTGTGACTCAGCCTTGGAAGAAAACAGCTGCCTATTAGCATGGTTATCCACGCCTTCAATGAAGAAAGGTTTCCCCCTTATGGCTGTCTCAGTCTCTATCCAGCGACGGTAGCTGTAAACAGACAACAAGACCTCATGGGATGGCTTTTCTGCACAGTCTTGTTCCCAGCTGACAATGCCAACCTGAAACCACTTCATGGTGTTCCAGTAGCTGCAAACCAGAGGTCCCCCGCTGTCCACCTACGGCATAAGGAGGATGTTAGAGCAAGGTCAAACCTCACATCTCTCATATCAGCTGAATCCCACAGCCTGATGGGGAAAACCAAACTCTATCCCAAGTTCATGAGGGTTTCAGGGACAAGGAAGTTTTGGACTCAAAATTTTACAGCTCAGACCTGATGTCCCTGCAGAACAAAAAGATATAGAAGGTAATAGAAGGAGATCAGTCACAAGCTCTGGCTCAGTGCAATGCCTTGTCCTTCTCAGATTTTTCCACATGCTCCCGTGGCTCCAGAATGATACCCGAATCCTGTCGCCAAGAGGCAACATCCAGGACTGAAAAGGGAGATTGCTGTGACTGCTCATTCAGTCCATGACTTCTCTGCAAAACAGGAGCATGTAGGTGCTGGGTACCTGCCACCGTTAATTCTGTGGGCTAGCATCCAGAAATTGGACAGGAGATGAACACTAATCCTGACAAATCCTTTGGCAACCACAGTAATTTTACTGAAAGCTTGCCTGCTACTGCAAGGGCAACCATCACTCACCCAGTGTGTGCAAGCTTTCAAATGCACATTGCAGCCAGAATGTCCTCCTCTTGGATGCTGTAGCCTGAACACCAAGAGCACATCTAGTTGCCTATATGACCTCTGTGTGCTGTCTCTGAACACAACCAGTGGGAGAAGAGAAACCAGCACAAAATCCACCCAGCCAAATGCAGCCCTTTTCCCACAGTTACGTACTTCTTAAGTGCTGTGCAGCCCCTGCTCTAGGTAAGTTTCCTTCCATGATAGGTTTGAATCTTTTTTCTCCCCCATCTCTACTGCATGTGGCAAATAAATTCAATGCAAACCTATTTCTTGAAACAGACAGCTTTCCTCTTTCCTGGGAAATGTTATTCTTCCCTCTTTGCATACTACTTTGAAAAATGTCTTTGTCATCAATGTATGAACCCCTTCCACCAGCAGCTCCTGTGAGCTAACACACATTAATTAATGAGTAAGGAATTGGCTGTAGTCCCCTGTGCAACACATCAGCACCTGCTAAAGTTTATGGCTGATTTCCTATTCACTTCACTAGATGGAGGGCCCAGGTCATTCAGATATATGAATATTGTTCAACATACATGCAGAAGGCAAAAATTAAGAAAAATACAGAGCAAATGTTGCTTCAGGATTCAAAGAATCATAGAACCACAGGATCATTTAGGTTGGAAAAGACCTTTAAGATCATAGAGTCCAACTGTAAATTCAATGCTGTTTGCACTGAGCTTATGTTATTGTAGCTACGTGTCTGCATCTCAGCCAGTGGTGCTGGACCCTCTTCAGACTCAGGATCTCAAGACATTTCCCAACCCTGTTTCAGCCAAGAATTTGCACGAATCGCACACGTGACCTTGCAATGAACCTTGGACCCATGTGTTATCAGTGTCCTTGGTGATGGCATCCTGTTTGAATGAATGAACATCTCCTAGGCTGTACGTACAATTAAATTACTGGGAATTTTACTGCTAATCCCCTCAGGGCAGGAACAGGACAAACGCATTATCCTGGTAGCAAAAGGAAGGCGCTTCAAGCCTCCTACACTAAGATAATAAATGAAGTCGAGAGAGTGGGAGCCGTTCGCAAGCCAGTGACGCAGCAACGGCTGACAATCCCTCATTGGTGATATGTCAGGATGCGTCATGCCAGCTTTTCCCAGTGTAGGAGAGTTTTAGCACTGGTAGAGCCCCCGCACACCATCAGGGAAGTTTGGTTTCAGTGTCCAATTTGGAAGCTCTTCACACTTGCAAAGGATCTTTCTCCCAGGGCACTTAAATACCAGTTAATCCCTGATACCTTGTGACTAGCCTTGGGGGGAAAAAGTCTTATTTCATAACTGGAAAAACCACAGCAGAAAAAGGATGAGATTTGCACGAGGCAACGACAGAGACAGGAATCCCTATTTAAACTATACATAATGCAGTTTTGCTTTCAAATCAGATCTGCTTTTCCCTGTTTGCCTTTTTACCCGTGTTTATTTTGTTCTCTGCCTGGTCAGTGGGGAAAGGGATAGCTGTCTGCAGGGCTTGGGGGAATATCCACTGTGCAAAGAGATTTAAAACCCGGACAGAGAGAGTTAGGCACTGCTGCAAAAACCCAGGCAGCAGCCACAAATCCATTTCTCTAATCCACAAACCCTGAGACCCAAATCCTGCTTCAGATCCCTTTCCACATGGGCTGAGCTGGCCTGCTTCAATGAGTGCAACTTCTAACATGACATTTCTCTTTCGCTATTTAACTTGATGATTTTATCACAAAGTGGGCTAAATCATCCTTTCCATGCGATAATCTCACTCACTGAATTATAGCAGGAGCCCAGATGAATCAGTAGCCTGGGTTTTATAGGGCTAAAGATAGAGAAAATAAACTCAGTTCTTGGACATTTCTCAATATCCCTGTACCCAACTTAAGCTCTCAGTAATCTTGGCCCAAGGTTTTTCCATCCTTGTGCAGGAAAGATTGTGGGAGGAGCGAGTTTTGAGTGCTGGTGCAATTACCTAAGATCTGTGATGGTGCTTCCAGTAGCACTAATTTAGTGAATGCTCAGATTAACAACTGAAGATCGAAGAATTTACTAAATACTGCTTTCAGCCTCCTGCATCCTGGTGGTGAAATACTTCTGGTCAACAACACACAACCAGATACCTGCCTCTGGTCTTCAGTCTCAGTGCCAAGTTTCTGGACAGAAAAAAAGTCCTAAAAATAGCATCTTTGCTTCTGTTTCATGGTTCTTGTCAACTAGAAGATGAGCGAAAAGCAGCCACATCAAATCAGATCTGGTGCTAAATTCATGCCTTCCACAATTGCATGTTAATCTTCGCATTAGGAGAGGTGAAGGCAATGATATATTCAGTGGTAAACAGTTCAGGGTTATATAAAAAGTGTCACTAACTAATAAGGCACTTAGGCGCTTTGTTCATTGAAGCTGATAAAAAGTTTCATCCTTTTCAATGTGGCCAAAACCTTTTTGTGAACATCAGGAGCATTTCTGCTTACTTTACTGGGCTTTGGATCAAGAGCGTAATCTCTTTCCTTTTTCCATTTGTATCCATGTCTGCAACATGGTAATTGATCAGAACAAACACATTCGGCCACACAGATCTTCTTACGTGGGAGAAGCTCTGGGAAAGGGAGAACAACCCATCTGATACTCATTAGGTGAATGTGTATTCATTCCTTGCACTCATCGCTGGTTTCATTTTCACGTTGGTAAGCTCTGTGTAAACTAGAGAGAATCAGCATGTGAATAACAACACTTGCTATTAGAGTTGCCCTGGCTGCAGGAAGTAAAGGCTTTTGCAAACATGATTTCTTCAGTTGTTTCACCATGAATAATCTTTAGAGAAAGGCACGAGGAAGGAGGCTATGGCTATTTTTAGTGCGCAGGTATCAAAAGTGAATCAGGTAACAGAGCACTTGGACTCCTTTCATGGGATCCCCTTGTGATCTCAGTGATCTTCAGCTACTCTGTCCCTCCATTCCCTTGCTGGAAAACCAGAGAACAAGACTGCCCAACTCCATCCACACTGATGTCAGCAGGGTCCATTAGTCGCACAGACTTACAGGCAGTTATAATGATCTGGCCCAAAACCCATGTGGCCCACACTCCTGTCTCTGACAGTCATCTGTAGCAAGTGCTCCAGGAAGGAGAATGAGAAACAGGGCAAGTATTTACAGAGTTGTATTTACATCACAGTGGTTAATAGCCTTAGAGATATCTTCATCCAGGAAGTTATCTAATTGCTTTTTGAATCCATTTATCCCTTAGGATAAATACCCACAACATCCTGGTCAGTGACTTCCATAGTTTAATTATCTTTTGGATGAAAATACACTTCCTTCTCTTTGTTTTAAATCTGCTGGCTGATACAACCAACTGACACTCCCTTCTTCATGTGTTTTGAACAGCAGGAACAAGAGGACAGCTTTTGACTGTCCTCTCCTTGCTGCTCATGACTTTAGAAATCTGTGTCACATCCCCATCAGACATCTCTTTTACAAGCCTTGGAGTCCTGCTCTGTTATTCCCCTTTCCACCAGAAGCCATTCCATGTCCCTGTTCATCTTTCCTATTCTACTCTTCTTTTCTAAAGCTACTACTCCTTTCTCCAATGGGGTGGATGGGAATCACAGCACATAAGACATAGGCTCCCAAGATTAGTGTCCTGGCATAACATGCATTTGCTTTCCTAATAATTTGTAATGCTCTTATTGCCTTTTTGACATTCACAGAGCCTCATGCTGATGTTTTTGAAGGACTATCCACAGTTACTCCAAGATCTTACAAGGTAATATTTAAATTAGAGCCTATCATTGCATGTGTACTGCTGGAGTTGCTTCTCCCTATATTCATTACTTTTGCTTTATCAACAGTGAACTGCATCTGCTGTTTTAACCTCCAGTCACTCTGAACGATGAGATCCTGCTGCACCTCTGCATAGTCAGTTTTAATTGTGGCCACCCCGAACATTGTAGTGACGCTGGCCGACTTGGTCATCTCAGCATTCACCCCCCTTGAACATCACAATTCCTTGCATGGATGCCAACACAACTCCCTCTGTAAGCCCTATTTATTGTCAAATCCTTCCTCTATGTTGCCTCCCTTTCAAACCAAAGCACTTCTGCTTCATGACAGATGACTTTCTCCATGAGCCTTTGGTGAGAAGTCTCACTAAAAGAGTTTTGGAAATCTCAGCACATTACATCAGCTGGATCACCCTCTGCCACATGCTTGTCAACTCCTTCAAAGAATTTAAATCTGCCTGTGAGTCATGACTTTCCCTTAAAGCTGTGTTGACTCACTGAATGAGAAGTGGCTCCTCTGAGTCATCACACCCATTCCCCCACTCTGAGGGCAAGCGCACAGTGGGCTTTTGTGTTCAGCTGGATCCAGAGATGTTCTGCTCCCCACAGCTTCACCCACCAGGCACACAAAGCAATGCTGGACCCTCTTGCTGCAAAACAAACAGCTTCAGTTTGAGCGACCAAAAAAACCCAGAGGGAGAAAGCAGGAGAGACATGGGACATCATCAACTTTCCAGATCCTTGCAACAGGAAGATTTTTGACAGATTACAGAATTAAGCCACCACAGCTTGAATGTGTTCACTTGTCTGCCCATATCATAAAATGATAAAATGATGAAAGCCCTATAAACCCATGGGACACAGCAAAAGTGCTCTGATTCTTATGAGGTGCACATCAAAGCACCTTTCAGAGGCAAATTTAAGAGACTGCAAACGCAGATAAATTTCTGCTGCTTTGCTCTGGGGCTTCCCAAGAAACCTTCCTACTTAAAGCAATCTGTCCCTTAAGGAAAAAAAAACCAAACCCACACCTCTTCAATAGTTAGCAATAGTTCAGTGATGGAGAATTTAGCAGAAGGGTGGAGAGTAGCTCACTCGCTTCAACATTAGGTAAGATACAAACATGAAGTAATTTTGCATCATTACTAATAAATTTGATCTGAAATGTGGTTAGCTTTGACTCCTGGTCCCCAGGAGACCTTTGATAGACAAACCTCAGACCTCATACAGATAATCTCCATCCCTACAGATTGTGATCAGACTATCATCTAGCCACCTCTGTCCAGGTATTTTGAAAAGCCTGATGGATTGAACATGCTTCCCTGCTTTGTGACATTTTCCTTGTATCTGTGATAATTTACCTATATGGACCCAATTTCCATCTGCAGACTTTTTCTTAAAACAAAAAAATCTATTTAACAAGTCTTTCTATGCAGTTTTGGAGCCATGTTAGCACCAGTAAAAGGATGCAAGAGCTTTCATCACTTCTGCACTGGTGTAGCACTCTTATGCACATATGAACTGACAGTGCTAGGGGTGAGTTCAGCTCCAGACTGATCACCTCTCCTTTACGCTTCCAGAGCAAGTGTTAAGCCCCAATTGCAGTCACGTTATTGGCACTGGGGCATGGTTTGAGATGGGCAGTGGGATGCCAGGGGGATATCCTGGGATATCTAAAATCACACTGGAGACTTCGACGTAGGCAACTCTCCTGCCTTGGAGTCATGTGTTTTCCTGTAGGCTTAACATCTTGATCTTGCTTTTAGTTAACAGGGAGCAACAAGCACTCGTACAGGGATTTATCTAATTTTAAAATAGATGGTTGAAACAGTCTCTATGACTTAGAAGTGGGTTTTGGTTTGGTTTCTTTTTTTTCCTCCTTGTTGATGGGAAGAGATTTGGTAGATGCAGATGGCTATAGAAATTATATTTGTATGTGGTCAGGGTTGTACAACTACTGCTATTGCTACAGCTATGTGGGGTGAGAATCCTGAGCACCCCAGGTGCTGTAAAAGGCATTTGCCCTTTCCAAACTGCTGACAGTATATGCGGGCAGGACATACTGCAGGTGAAGAGGTCCTTTCCTGCCTTTATATAGAACTAAAGAAATCAAAACTCATAGCTCTAGTTGCATCCTAGATTCATTTCAGACATTAATCAGAGATGGCCAAGATCACTTCCTGCTACAATCAGTGGGGGGATAGATACCTTCAGAAGGGGATAGATACCTTCAGCCCATCACGCAGATCAGCCCTACACTGGGGGACAGTGTAGGGCATGGTGAAGCAGAGTGGAACCATCCCACTGCGTGTTTGTGGCCACACAATGATTCCTTTCCCTGAAAGTCGGGCCAAAGAGGGGACCCCCCTTCGTCTGCTGCTGACCTGAACTGTATGTGAACTGTGACTTCCAGCTGAACACACTCTGTCCTAATCACCACATCACAGAGCTACCCCCACAGACCTGCTTTTCAGAAACTCTCTGAAATATAATTGGGCCATTTACTGAATTTTGTCTGGATAGGCAAGACACTGAAGGAGGCATTTGCTTTGAATCCCTTATACTCTAATTATTGTTCCAGTTACCATTGCATCAGAGCCTAACAAAAGATGCTTAAGAAAGCAAGGAATTAGACATCAATTGTGGTTCATAGGGTCATGGAAGAAAAGTAGCAAGCAAAAAAAAATACGTAGGCCATCTCTAGTGTCTCTTCTTTAGCACTTGTACCCCATGAACGTCCATTAATGCTAATGTTTATGAATAAACAGAACTATAAGTCAATTACAGATCCTGTTAGTGTTAATTCACAGCCAATCTATGTATTTGTCTGCAGAACTGCTAGGGAATTGGTATGCCATAGATTTTTCTTTTGAAGTGAATGGATTTTTTTTTCTTTTTTTAAAAGTACAAATACTTGGAAGCTCTGCTATTCAATCTCCTTGAGTTAATGTAGGAATATCACCAGTGATTCACAAATTAGTCTTGTCTGGTACTAGCATGATGGCAGCTAGTAAAATGTCTGAGCTTTCCTATGCATGTCCTGTTGCTGCATGGGGGTAATAAGGCAGTGGTCAGTAGGATGAACCTTCTACATGCTGCGTGGGTGAAGATATCTGAGTGGCTTTAGTTATTCATATAAAACAGCTTGTCGCAAATCCAGCACATGAATGGCATACAGTGCAAAGACCCAGGATGGTAATCCTTTGGATCCAGATGAGGTTCATGTGAACTTACCACCTTGGGTCTAGATGCAACTTGCCCATCTTAGCCTGGCTCTGGATATGAACAGATGTATCCTGATTCTCTGTAAAGCTCAGGTAAGGTTAACGTAAGCTTTTATCTAGTTCATGTCCAGACAGATCATGCACCTATGCAGTGCATGGCTTCCAGGTTTCCTGTGACCACATCTACAATAGCAAGCTCAGCATCTCCAGGGCTTGTTCCCTGACCAAGTGTCAGGACCAGGCAGCCTACTATGGATGAGCCATCAGATTTCTGAACGAGCCTAGCAAGGCCACCATATGCCCTACCTGACTTCAATCAGTACTTCCCAGAAAATCATCCAACAGCAAAATGTTTCCCCTGCAGCAAATTGGTGAATTCTGATGAAGTCACCTGTTTCTTCCCTGAAGAGTTCTGCTTCTAGCCTGGGATGTGATTTTGTCTTGGTCTTGTTATCTCAGGTTGCAAGACGTTTCTGCCTTGTCAAGCTTCTACTAAAAGTGGGCAGTAGCTGGGTTATGAGCATTATCACACATGCAATCATTGTGTACTTCCACTGCTTGGAAAGTTCGCGTTTCTAGTTTATTTCTCAAACAATTCTAACATTATTGCAGATCAAAATAGCACCCTCATCAGCCTTCTGAATACAGCAGATTCATTTTGCTGGGTACAAGTGCTCTTGCTGTTTCAACAGCATAATTCAGCTGCAGAACTTAAGGCTGGGTTGGGAAGTGCATTCTTTAATCATGTTAATGTTATCCTGTGGCAGTTTTCTTTTTAAAATTTTTGATTGAATTTAATGGAGGTGAAAGTCACTAGATGAATGGTTTCAGAGACAGATGCTCTCTGGCTAATCAAAAAATGGTTTTGCAAAGGAAACTTCCCCTCCGCTGCCCAGCTACGAGCCCAGCTCGCAATGGCTTTGCAGTCCACAGTCCCTGTACCTGCTGTCTTTGCCTAAAGGGCAGAGGATCTCTCTCTGTCCTGGGTGTTGTTTTAGTTCCCTCAACAAATGATTCCTACAGGACAATGCTGTGCATACATGCATCTGCCCATCTATCCCTCTGCAAACACATGCAGATGTCCAAGAAAACTCCTTGCCCAGTGAACAATCGAGACCTTAGTCCTGAAGCAGAGGCTGCAGGAGAGACCAGTCCCTACCACTGGAGGTTGGATGTTATGAAAGAAAAGGTATATTTTGGCTTTCAGGCTTTGTTTGACATAAGGACAGCGATCCACTAATATTGTGGGTCAATATAGCTTCACTTGAAGTTCCTTGTCCCTGGGCATCCTGCTCTGGCCTCTTGCAGAGAATCTTTAGCAACCCCAGGAAGCCATGGGAAGGATCAATGTTCATTCCTGAAGCGAAGGCTCTTCTCCTCCAGTGTCTCTGTGCCCTGCCTAGGCAGCCCATCCATAAGCCTGTTTACTTTACCTGTGACTGCCAGGCACCTCTTCTTCTCTTCTCCATCTCAGCGCACAGCATGTTCTCCACTAGCTGTGGGATACTTTTCAAGCACTGCTCCCTGCTGATGAGCTTCATTGGTGCTTTCTGCATCATGTGGGATGTCGGCCTCACAATCGCTAGCAAGGAAGTGAAAAGAGAACAATTAACACAACCTGCAGAGCAGCACAGACTAGTAATTGTGAAACCACAGCCAGAGACTGGCCCTTGGGACTGACCTCAGCTGAATTTGTAAAGCATCTCAAGGCAAGAGGGTCTCAGGGCACAACTGTATGATCTTGGGGTCATGGGGGCTCACAGAGGCTGTCCAAATGTTAGCGAAGATAAGTTTGTGCTCTTGACTTCCCATCCAATAGAAGGCGGGTAGGTTAGGTAGAAAGAGGGTAGGTGTTAATGGGTAAAGCTGAAATCCTGGGGAGTGGAGGCTTGCTAAATGTGATTTAAAAAATCACTAATTTTTGTAGATGAACTCTGGAACGCAGTACAGCTAGAGGACCCCCAAAAGGATGGCTTATCCTGCGCATCTTGGTGATGGCCTGAGATGAGCTGCTCTGCTCACCCTGGGTTTCCCACTCACATTTCCGGAGAACTCAGTTTGAGGGACTCTTCATGGATTCCTGTGCAAGCCCTGTGGAGGTAAGTCCACTGAGCTTTACTCGGAACAGATGATCTTGTTATCCCCATGCTCTCCTCAGTGGCTGTGCCTCACCCAGGGGACCAGCTGCACCTTCCACAAAGTGTTTCTTAGGATGGCAGTACAATGGAAATAACTGCTTTATTCTTCCCTTGAGATGGGAAAACAGAAATCACAGCAGGCACCACCAAGTGACAAAAAAGACTGCAAATACACAGGGCTACATGGAAATCCACTCATTTCACCCTCATTCCTCTTTAAAGTGAATCTGAACCTGAAGGATCAAATTGACTTTTGGAGGATGTTGCTGCTGGGGAAACCTACAGAATTTCAGAAATTCACTCCTTCTTCACTGAGCTAAATCCTCCCAGCACCTTCAGGAAGGTGGGACTCAAAGGTAAGATCTAATAGAAATTTGTCAGGCCTCATTCCCAGCTAAAATGGGCCACTCCATGGAAGTGCCCACAGATTAAAGTGCTTTGATATAGGCATCTTGAAGGAGGTGGCTCCACTTGTTGAGGTCTGACTGACTGCAGCTGAAGGGGAGTCAGGCTAGTGCTGTCTAAGGTGCCAGCTGAGAGATGTCCACCTACAAAAGGCTGGTAGAGACCAGAGATGACTCATTTTCCTCTGCTGAGGAACAATGCCTCATACTTTTTGGTATGGCCCATACCACACCGTCACACATCCCTCTCACCAAACCCAGCTTCTGCTGATTTCTTCTGAAACATCTCCCAAAGAGAAGGGGTGTGTGCCAGGGCTGAGTGCATTGACCTCATACAGGGGGCAATTTGGATAATAGGAGCCACGTCGACTGCGCCCACACAGCAGTATGAGACTGATCTCTAGAGCCATGGCATGCGTTTTGCAAAGAGCCCAGCTAAAGAGGGATCCTGCCAAGCTGCAGAGTGACTCTGCAGCAGCCCCCTGCTTTTCTGTTTCTAAGAGCATGTTACCTTGGTGAAATGGGAGAGTTTCACAACTATAACACAGTGTTGTGCTATATATTACAGTTATGTGAAGCAAATGAAGCCTAAGAAGGAAAATGCAGAGTTTCAGAGAGGAGGCAGCAACTCTTTCAAGCAAAATAGCAAGGATTAAATCGGACACTTGCTACATCCTAAGGACTGTCAAAGCCTCCAGGCACCACCCTGCCCACTCTGTCCTGATTCATTCTTTCCAATAATGAAATAGTTCATTAGCTATTTAGTGACATTTTTTCAGGATAAACATTTTGGGTCACAAGCAGTGCTGGAGCTACTTTCGTTAATGCTTAAACAACTAGCAACAGCAATCTGCTTTTCTGAATGAGTGAAGAGGAGGGGTGGCCAGTACCATTGAATCAATCTGGTTCAGGAAGGCATTAAGCCAAAGACAACCCTAGACCCTCATTTCCTTTATTCTAGACCACCATAGACCCAGCCTAACTTGCCCACCAGGGTGGAGCTGGTCTTACTTTGGATGCCAGAATATGCATCCAAAGGAAGTTTGAGTTTCTGCAGAGTAAAGATGTCTCTGAGGTTTCAGCTTGAATATACATGCTCAGGGTACCAGGGACTTTGCTCTGGGGGTTAGATCATGAGTGGTTCTTGCACTGAACAGAGAACTGGTGGATGTGCAGAGGCTGCAAGGGTCTGGATGTGTTTACCAGGGAGGTAGGGAGTGGAAGTTAGTGTGGGTGATCCTTCCTGGGAACGAACATCTATTTTAAATGGATGCATGATTAGCAAATAGATCTCCTGACAGCATCTCACCTGCACTTGTGGTTCCCCACCCAGCAATCCAGCAGTGTTGCCACGTATTGATGTCATGCATGTAGGGCAAGCAGATAGGGATTTTCTCATTGCTGAACTCAATGGGAGAGCTGAGCAGGATCAGAGCAATGTCATTTTGCATGGTCATTCTGTCAAATTTTTCATGGAGGATCAAGCTGTCTGGCTTATGTTCTTCCAGCGGGACACTGAGGTCAGTTCCCCCCACTAAAACAGTGAGGTCTGGTGGCCTTATGGAGAAAAAAGAAGCAGTGTAGACATAAGCAAACATGTAGGCTTTGTGTTATAAAGGTTGGTGCCTCCTAAGCAGGGTAGGGTGGTGCTCAGCAAATTGCAGAGGCAGGTTAGCTATAAAGATTGCAGAAATCTACCTTCATTTCTAGGCAAAGCTGTGAAGAGAGGTACAACCAAGTTATAAATAGCCCACTTCCTAATGAACAGATGGCTGGATCTGTGCTGAATCTTCTGGATCTCTGGTGCTCTGGGTTGGCAGCTCCAGGTTGAGCAGTCTATGCTCTCAGACCTGTCAAATTTTGGAGGAGGCTCACAAAGGGCTGGACTCTGATCCTGAGCAGTGCATGGGGTTGGTTTATCCGGAAACTACTGCGTTAAAATAAGACTCTTAATAAGGTAAATGTGTTTGCTATATGATAGCAAAGGTAATTCAGGGGTTAGAATAAGCTGGAATGGAATATATCTCTTTTTATAAGGTACCACAACACGTGTAGACATACAGAATCATAGAATCACACAATGGTTTGGGTTGGAAGGGACCTTAAAGATCAACCAGTTCCAACCCCCTCCCACGGGCAGGGACAGTTTCCACTAAACCAGGTTGGTCCAAGCCCCATCCAACCTGGCCTTGAACACTGCTAGGGATGGGGCAGCCACAGCTTCTCTGGGCAACCTAAGAACAGGAATGCTCGGGGCCATCAGAACAGCATCAGAGGCATTTATACAAGGCTGCTTAGACCATCCTTCAAAATATTCCCCTTCTGCATTTCCTGGTTATCCAGATTTATGCACATTTCTCTTATAACTCTACCTTTGATAAAAAATGAACCTGTTTTCCCCAAAGGAGGCAATTCCTGTTTTCAGGACTCTCTTTCTGCCTCAGTCACATATATCTTGCACTTAATCCCAACAACATTCATATCCTACTCCCACAAGGAGGAATGTTATTAACCCGCTGTGCCTGGGCTGTCCTCAGTTCCCTTGAGTACTCACATCTCTTCTCCAAAGCAATGAGCCGCAGTTAAAATCCACAATGCGCTGATTATGGTGCCTCCGCAGACATGTCTCCCGTTGCTCTGGATGCTCACATGCCATGGGAACTCCCCAGCCGTGGCGTATCTCCCTGTCGTGAACCTCTTGCCAGTCCCCTGAAAGGACTCGTAAGATGGTCGGAGGCCACATTCTGGGTACAAAATGAGACATATTGCTCACGTACAGCAGTGCCACTGCCCGTGCTACAAAACTAGAGAACAGAACATCAGCTATAGCATTGGTCTGTAATTGTCCATGCTACTTTATCCAAAGCCCTGGGCATCACTGTAGCCTCCCCAAACCTGCACTCTGCCAAGCAATGCCCAGGCACTTGGGGGCTAGCATGGCCACAGATGGTTTCCCATTGGCAGGCTGGATAAAATTCTTGTTTAGGGAGTAAGAGTGGAGAAGTTCAGCATCAGGCTGTAGTACAAGCCATACGTGTATGCCATCAAGCATAAGGAATAAGCCCAGGCCTGTTTGATACAGCAATATGTGTATATCCTGTAGGACTACTAGCAGTTCTGCTCTCCTGGTCATTTCTGAACATAAAAATTTCAGAAAAACCTGTACTGATGCTGCTGATCAGAAAAGGTAAACAAAGGAGGGTAAAGAGCAGCATTGCAATCCCAGTCTTGGACCAATACTCAACAACAATCAGAGCAGTGATGCTTCTGCACCAATGGACATCTTCTCCATTCCATGTTCTCACCAGAAGCAACACACCTCTCTGCTGGGGCAACCAGGATGTGACATCACACAATCCGTCTGTTTCTGTTGACACCACCATTGGATCCTGTCCTTCCTCAGGTGGTGAGGGAAAGCTTAGTGATTTCCAAGAGGCTTGGGATTTGCTTTAGGTATGATAGGGATACAGCAGCAGTGAAATTCCTGTCTGTGTCCTGGACTGACTTTCACACAGTGTTGCAATAGTGGACTTCATGAGTTGGGTGCTTGTAGTAGCTTTTGGACCTTGAACCATGTTCTTCTCTCTGTAGACCTTCGATGCTGGTTCTGCATCAGCTTTCATCTTCGACCCTGAGAAGTGCTGAAGCCTATGAAAATCTGAATTAATTTTCTTTTCTTCATTTAGACCATATCTATGTTCTCAGAAGAAAGATACAGCTCTGTGGTAGGGTAAATTTCAAACGGTGCAAAGTCAAAAGTGCGGTATCGAAGATGTTGTGGCAGCCACTGCCTTCTTCCCTGTGGGCAAGGACGGCTTACGAGACCAAATCCAGCTTAAAAAAACTAATCCATGAGGCTGAATCATTAACATTTCAACTTTACTGATAGTATCACTGATAGGATTGCTGTACCTTCAGCAGCAGCTCCAAGGGATCAAGGCCAAAACTCTATCCTACAGCAACTCCATGATTAATTCTGCGGTGGCATAATATTCTGGTGTGGTCTATTTCATCAACAATGGGCCCATCTATGTGGATTTCTAAACCAACACACTATTTCCATGAAGACAAATAAAAAAAACCAAACCCTCAGCCAGGCTCAGACTTGAGCCTGGCTATACTAACAACAGAATGATGCTTTCTCCAAAGACTTCCCAGCTTGTTTCAAAATGGTAACTAGAGTGTGAAGTAGGAGGGGAGGGAGGCAAAAGGACGGAAGGGAACCAAGAAACATTTTATGATCACCCAAATTATTCAGAATACAAAATGTTTTGCCGGTACATTGGAGCAAATCAGGAGTTATCCGACTGAAGTCTGAATTACGCAGAGGTTAAAAATGCAGAGGGTGAAAGGAAGACTTTATTTTCCTCTCTTCTTCGCTTTCATGCCACCTCATGCCTAGGAAATGAGACAGAAATACTGGTTTCCTTGACAGTGAGTCCTAGAACACTTCAATGTCACAACAGGTTAAGGACAGGCAATCAGTTACCACAGCAACTGGAAATCCTGAGTGTGATGAGGTCCCATTTTGAGGCATCTCCAGAAAGAGTCTAACATGGCAATCCTGCCAGCAGTAGCTCCTCTCAAGCTTGCTCCAGGTATAGGTCTACTAAAAGGACAGGTTTTCTTTGGCTTTTCAGACTGGAATGAACTCAGCATTAGCTGAGGAGCAAGGGAGGATGGGGAGCAAATTTCTCTGACACGGACTTACTGCTTGTCTTTTGATAGAGCAGGCAGGTCTTCAGCAGTGAATTTACATGCCTGAAGACTGACTATCTGATGAGTGTTTTCAATCGCTCCAAGCTTGGAACAAGAGCTGGTCTGCTGCGTAGTTGTAGGAGATGTTCAGGGAGATGGTTTGGGCCTTTCTGAGCCTAAAACCTGAGCTGCTGAGCACGAAACATCAAACCAAGATGTGGAGAGGAGTGCCATGGAGAGCTAACCAAAGAAGTAAAAAGGATTTCTGTCTCTGGGTCCCCATCTCAGAAATGGCTTTATGTGCTCTGCTGCCCAGAATCGACATGCCAAGGCAGGCTCTTACAAGCTTTCCCTTAAGAAAGCACATCTGCAAGAGGACACATACGTTCTTTAAACTTAGTGATGAAGACAGTCTCCAGAACAGGAAACATGAGAAGCTCAAGCCCACACCTTTCACTGCAGCATGTTGGATGGGTAGGACAAACCCATCCGCATCCTTCCTACTGAAGCTATTTGTCCTAGGATACTCCATAGCATATACATCATAGAATCATAGAATGGTTTGGGTTGGAAGGGACCTTAAAGATCATCTAGATTCAACCCCCCTGCCATGGGATACATATAACCCATCGGATTCCATATCAATACAGATTAACTCCTATATTCCCTACATCCTTTGGCTGTAGTTTTTAGTCTCCACTCTGGGAGCCCCACGAATAAAATGATAATTTATTTTCCATTTTTCTGGCTGTCCTGCTATTTTGACTATCCATGCACTGGAGCAGAGACTGCCTGACATTATGTTTGCACAGCAATTGCCATAATGAGCTCTGGTCTTGGTGGGGGCTCCACAAGCTATTGAAGTACAAATAATTAATCACAGGAATAATTACGTTGCAGTGCGGCCAATACCAATTCTACTTCTCTGAACTGTCATGCACGGTAATACAGATTTAAAAGCCCTGGTGTTTGATTAGCAGGCTGCAGCCTTTTACAATTTTTGATACTTCCTTTTAGATCGACCCAGATATATACTTAGAGCCATGGAACACATCACAGACAACATTTTTCTTTTTTTGTAATTTTTATTGTAATGCAGGAAAAAAACCCAAAAGATTTATTTTTGTGTTTATACACTTCTTGGAACTGCATTCCAATTTTTACTTTTTCTTACTAAATTATTTCAGAAAATAGGCACTATAGGTGATATTACTTATTGTTGCGAAAATTTAATTGTGAGAGAATCACTGATCTCATAAATTCACCATTCTCAAAGACATCAAATTACAGGGTTGTGATAGTTAAGATGAGCCCAGCCATGTCTCCATGTCAAAGCTCTCATAACATGTGCAAATTTATTAACCCAAGAAAATAAACATATCTGAAGGCATTAGCTAAGCAAAGCATTTAGCAAGTGCCACCACATCCCAATTCATCCTTCTAACAGCATTTTGAGCCAAACTTTTCGAAGTTTCTCTCCAGATTACAACATTGCAAGGAAACCCCATGAGCTGCACAGAGCAAGAAGCTGCATTTGCCAACAGGCCCAATTTCTGCCTCTGCTTTGGCTTTTAATGTTGGTGAATGGGAAACTGCTCAGATTACAGAAAGCCATCCTAACAGGTTCCCAAATCTTTATGCACTAATGATGCAGGCATGCTATATCTATCAGGGTTGCCGGTCTTTTTTCAGACTCCCTAAAGCAAAATGGCGGCAGTGGAGTAAGCACAGGCTATTTCTTGATCCCAATCGGGCAGGAAAGCCCTGTTCCCCCAAGGCCACAGTATCCGCCAGGGTTCTTACTGAGGTACTGCTGATGGTAATCTTCGGCGTAATAAAACTCTGGAGCCTCTCGGATTTCTGTTGTGATGGGACCAAAACCGCCCCCTGTCAATACCTGTCAAGAAACATGATGGAAAGCCATTAGTGGTTTGCTGTCTCCTCTGCTGATGAACGATGTTAGGTTTTCTCTCAGCAGGAGCCACAGATACCTCTCAGCACTTGGACCACATTTGCGGCACATCTCTGAAAGCCCTTTATCCTTCCTCTCATGTTATTTTGCTAGGAGACATTGCGGGCACCAAAGCAGGCGTTGGTGAGAAGAGGCAGAGCACCCTCCTGCTTTAATGGCTCATTTGTTTAATTTGCTATGGCCACACATTTGTTCTCTCCTCTTTATGAACCACACCAGGCAGGGATGTGGTGCTATCAACAAAAGTGGAAAACAAATGTGAAAGGCAGAAGAGCACACTTTGATCAACCCTAGCCAGTGGCTTTGCAGTGTCCAAGAACTTCACCTAGCAGGTGCCTTAGCTTTGAAATGTGCTATCCACCCCAAATATCCTTATGCCAAGAAGAATCTCTGGGTGAAATTCTGGCCTCACTGATGTCATCAAGAAATAAGAGCATCTGGGCTCTCTTCATGGAGTTCCTACAAACCCATTCTTCAAAAAGAACAGTTCTATCATGACCAGAAGGTATTTTTAAGGCAAACAATGGCTCATTTCTGGAAGATTTGCCAATATGTGGACCACCAGCAATAATCACTTTGAAAAGATTGGGTGGGGATTTTAGACTCTAATTTCTTTCTGATATTCGCTAACTGAATTTGAAACTCCTGAAAGGTTTCTGACGGAGGGAATTTCATTTTAACATGAATTGCCATGACATCTTTCCTATTGAATTGTCCTTTCTAAGGAAACTGGTAAGCACCAACATTTTGAAGACAATTCTCATCTCAGTGGGGACATAACTTGTGCTCGCTGAAGTCCACAATAACCTAATAAACACTGTAACTGATGTCAGATTACTGTTGAAAAGTATACTTGTAGAGTACTGGATGTAGGCAGAATTGCCTAGCTATCAGCCAGACTTGACAGCAAGACCAACAGTAAGAACAAAGGATCAGCTTTAAGATTACCAGATAAATATGCGTTCTCTCATCATACTAATAAATAAATCCAATAAAAAGAAATCATAACACAGAACCACAAAAATGGAGCTGGTAGATCTACTGTAAGACATCAAGTCCGACTTCTTTCATCATGATACAACAACTGATATCTGCCTTACTTACAGCAAATATTTATTTAACTGTTTCTGAAAGATCTTTGGAGATGAAGATCCTCCAGTTTCCTTGAGGAAACCATTCCAATATTTACTATCCTGTAGAGAGTCTCTCCTAAAGCCCAGCCCAATTAAGTCCACTACTGTCATTTAAACTCACTTTGTGGTTTCCACATCATCATGGATGTGGAAAGGAAATCATTCCCTTCATCTTTACAATAGTCTTCTACATCTTGGTGGCTGGGCAGAGAGAAAGATAACATGTAATGGAAACAATGCTTCCTCACAGGATTAGCCAACACTTAAATAATAGGTGAGGTGATTATTTGGGACCAAAAAGTCTTCAAATTTCCTACAGCAGGGTTTTCTAGATCCTACCTCAGCACAGCTAAGTACTGGCCAGAGTCTGACACCAGTTGCTGGACTTTGTAGAGCATTAGTCTGATTTATTCTGGTAATTTCACTGCCTGGAGGTTACATTTTGCTGTATTCAGTTTTCAGTCAGGAATGGAGTAATGAGATCAGCACAAAATCCGTGACTGACCTGTCTGGAGACCCCCTAAATTCTCAGCTCAGGTTAGGAAGATGCTGACTAGTTAATTCACTGTATGTGAACACAACAGCGTAACAAGCCAAATTTCACAGGAATCTGGCCTTATTTCCCCATGTAAAATTACCAAACAGTGTTTTTCATCTTTGGGACAGGCTTTTTCCTAAAGGAATCAGATTATTTACACGTCAGATGTGTGAGCAAAGAAGATAAAAAATGTGAATATATGTATGTGTGTATATCACAACTCATTGGCAACAACTAACACAAAGTGTCAACACAACTGCTTTTAGAAAGCAGCATTTCTCTTACTTTCTAAACTTCCTAGCAAAGAAAAGCACTTTTAAAATTATCTTCGCTCCAGAAAGATGGCACAAACTCTGTCATCATGGGCATTATTCATGTACTTGCGGCTGTAAATGTATGTAAAATTGGCTTCCCCCCACCTTAACTGAGTCATGAGGATGCTGCTGGAGGGATAGATATTTTTCTACTGTGCAAAACAGTATTCGTTACAGATTTTTACCTGGGACTTTCCATCACTGGCATAATTTTGTCAGTTAGAAAATCCATTCTGTTCAATAACATACCACAAGAGGGCATAAACATCATTTATCCCTCTCAGAATTACTAACAGTCTATTAAAACACTGCACGCTGAATAAAGCAGAAGCCCAAGACAACTCATTATATTGCACTTTGGTCATTAGCAAAAGATACCAGCACTGTTGTCAGAAGCAGCGGGAACCCCAGGCGCCGACACTCTGCCAAACACTACCTTGAATGTTTTGATTTTAAATGGGAAAATATTTTTCTTGCACTGACTGCGTCGATGCAAAGATAAAAACATCACTGGGAAAGATGATGAAGCTCATGATGTGCTGGCTCCGGCAGGTGTAAATCAGCCCATTCTTGATTGATTTCCTGCCGCCGAGAAAGATATAATTTGATGATAATCCTGTCTAGCAGACTTTTTAGTCCTCACTGTCTCAAAATTCCCAAGCCATCCAATGTGACCTCCCGTTACCATGCTGCAGCCAAAAGGGCTACTGCAGCCTTTGCATACCGAAATAGGAAGAACCAAATAAGAGAGAGTGTAATTAACCCTTGGGACCTTTTATTCAGTGCAGGACATTTTTTAGGCACTATTGGATCTTTTTCTCCCCAATACTGCACTGCATTTGAGAGAAATAATTCATTAATTCATTCAAGGGACCTGTGTGGCTTTTGTCATAGGAGAGATCATACTAGAAGATCACAATGATCCTTTAACTGATCATCATCCAGCACAAAACACCTAGAAGGTTCTACTGGTGAGAGGCCAAACCAAACCAGAATCCAAATCTCACCCAGGTGTAGAGGGGACATGACCAGCTTCATATGTTGGGATAGGTGCTAGAGCCGGAACATGTTGAAGCCATCACTGGGAACCTCAGTACTACTACTATTTTAAAACCCCTCTACTTTCAGCATGTAAAATACATTGTGTTTGATGAGTTTCCTAATTTATTATAGCCTGTGAAAGTTTTTTCCTGTTGTTTGCTTTAAACTTCTTGCCTGAGCACGTTATTACATCCTCTGCTGAAAAAAAAAAAAAAGCCTTATTCACTCCATAGCCATCTTGACTTTACACCTCTGCTTTAATTCTGCTCATTCATTTCTTCAGCAATCTTCGCAGGCTTAGACTCTCTGCTTCACAACTCAGGTCAGCCCTCTCACCCTTATCTGCATCTTTTCTACTTCTATTTTACTGCTGCATTGAGATGGGGTGACTGGAATTGCACTCTATTCAAGATCTCCACGGATTTATTCAGTGGTGTACTTACATTCTCTCTTTTATTCTCCATCTCTTTCCCAGCAATTCTTAGCATTCCACTTGCCTTTCTGACCTCTGCTGAGCACTGAGCAGATGTTTTCAAAGAACCATTTGCAATGATGCCAGAACCTCTTTCGCGGGCTAATTTAAACCCTATCATTGTGTCTGCACTTGACTTTTATCGACATGGAATTTCAGCAGCTATCTTATTGCCCAGACATTTGATATTGTCAGATTCTTCTGCAACTTTTTGTAGTCATGTCTACTTTTGCTTACCTGGAATAGCTCTATACCATCAGCAGATTTTGGCACGTCACTGACGTCTGTCTCCCTTTTCCATCTCTTTTATAAGCATATTGAACTGCACAGGTTCCGAAGGCAGTAACTGGTAATCCCCCTTCACTGCAAAAACTGCCCAGTTATTTGTATCTTCTCTTTTCTATCTATAACCAGTTATTCCTTCAGAAGAGAAACTTTCCTCTTATTCTAGAGTGCCTGTCTCCCTTTTATGCACCTGGTCTCTTCAAAAAACTATATTATATGTGCAAGACACAAATTTGCTCTGCTCACATCAGCTCTTCTCTGAAACATGTATTGTATGTGTGTCTACCAACTTCTGATAACTCAAGCAATCTGCAGCAGAAAACATCAGACCTAACTTGTCTATAATTCTGCTGGGTCATCTTGGAAATACCTTAAGCACAGAATCAACCCACTTTTCATTCCTTCAGCAGCAGGGCCAATTTAAATCACAGCTTATCACGCTTACAGTGATGCTAGTGTGCAAGCAACTTCCAGCTTAATTTCTATTCATACCCGAGGCCGACCAACACCTGATTGCACTGACCTGCCACTGTTAATTTCAGTGATTTCCTCTGAACTCTGTTTGCTATAGCTTGAACTTGAGACAGGTCCTTAAAATTGCAACTATTATCTGCTGTGGGGAACCCCCCAAATTACTCCGCTGTGGACACGGACTTGAGGAATTACGTGGGTTTCTGCTATGGTATTAACTGTGTCAAGTCCTTCATGGACAGCTCAAGCTATGCAGATGCTTTGTCTCCAGAACTGATTCCTAAAATGCTCAGCTATCCTAAGGAAAATGTATTTGTTGATTAGTGAACTGGAGCAATTATTTTAGATGCAGATTTGCACCTATATTTGGACTTGTACAGCACATACTGGGAAGAAGTAGTTTTCCTTCTGGTGGCACCAAGACTGGAGATGTGCACTGGGGCACTGTTTAGAGCACTTGCACCACAGATACTGGGCCATTAAGTAGCCAGTGCTACCAGCCCCATCTCTGCTGTAGTGAGGGGGTCCCATGGCATGTAAATGCAGTTAGAAAGATTTTAAGGGATGTCCTTAAGAGACATCCCTTGGATGAGATGGTATCATCTTATAGATGTTTTTGCTTTCTAACTTGAAGGCCATGCATTAGGTCACTGGAACACAGCAGAGTTCTCTATGTTATTGAAATTGGTTTGTTCCATTGGCAGCGATTCACTTCAGTTGTGCTAGATGATACGAAATGCTGTCCTCAACAGGGGAGACTATATGGTAGACTGCCAAGGAATAAACCAAATCAATGTAACCTCAGAAGGTTGCTATTCACTTACTCCCAAGCAATTCTAGCATGCGATACTTCTGCACTTTGATTTGCCCTCTGAACTGACAGTAATTGCTGCTTCAGCTTTTTGTAGCCAGCTGATTATATTGAGCCAAAGTATGTCAAAATATTTAATCATTTGACATTACAGCAAGGCAAAAACATATTCAAGGTGTTTGGCTCCTTGTTTATATTCAAATGGAAGTAGCTAATACTTGTAAAGTGCCTTAAGAATTTGGAATGAACAGTGCCAGAAAAGCATGATTCCCTTGCACTCCCAAATATTTGAAGGAACAGGCTCCAGACACTGACACTTTGATATGTTGTGCTGAAAATGCATGATTCATGGAAGTTTAGAGAAGGGGTTATACTCACTTCAAAATCTGAAAAAGAAAAAGACTTTAAAATTGGTTTTGGTAAATAAAACAATTTAATTTTTGGAGCAGATTCATTAGTAAAGTAGTGGAATATTAATTGGTTTCAAGCATTTTGTGGCTTTTAATAAAAATAGCATCATCTGTATCGATCAAATACACACTTTAAAAGCAAGTTTACAGCCTGTACTCTGGCTGCTGCAATTTCCAGTTTGTCTCATGTCTTAGCAAGCTACACGAAGCTACTCCATTTCAAATGCCCCCCCTAAAATCACTGATATTGAAAATACCACAGACTCGATCCTCTGTAGGATGGGATTATGTGTACATCCTAGATGCATGATTACTGTGATATTTTTAACTGGAAAACATATTAACTGACTTTTTGCCAAGTTGGTAGAGCAGTTGCTGGCAGGCTTGGAAGCAGAAATTCATCAATCCATGCTCACTTGGTCCAGAGTACCTAACTTTGGTCCAGAGGAACTAAACCAATGAGTAGCAATTGGTTTAGTTCCTCTGGACTCAATAATGTGCAATTAAGAATGTTTTATTTTCTCCTTCATTTGCTAAGTGTCTTACAGACATACCTCTCCCTTTCTGCAAGACCACCTGCTCTTCGGTATCACAACTCAATGATGTATTATTTTCAATTGCCTCCCTTGTGCTGCCTTCAGCTGGCTGGAGCACCTCACCGGGAAACACTCAAGTGTTAAATATTAAATATTAATATTAAAATCCAGTTTGTGTGTGGCGTCCAGTCTTCTCTGGACACTTCTCTATGTCACTTACTGATGTTGGCTTTTCCAAACCACTTGATGCCAGTGACCTCTACAAAGCCCTGGAATGGGCTGAAATCATGTGTGCTGGTAAAATCTGCATTCACATCCATGCAGGTGACCTCTTTTGGAAATTGTGTGTTTAAGACGGGAAGAAGGATCCTGACAAGGAAAAAGTGGGGGCAGTGGCTGGCAAGTGATTAAGTCTAACCCCAGCTACTGCACTGGGCAACAGCATGGGCTGGGACAGAACTCCATGTTCTTCTGTTTCAGCTACCTCCCTGCACAGTGGATTCAATGATATTGATATATTTGATAGGTATTGCAAGAATTGATTAGCTAATGTTTTGCACTGGGCTTTGGAGTACTACGTAATTAGCTAATGCCTGCACACAATTTTGGAGTGCTATATAATTTCTAAGTATTATTAATAACCTTGCAGGGAAGCTATCAAGTTTCAGAACTCACTTTGTAGCATGCCTCCTAGAAATTGGGTGAGATTGAAACCGGGTATGATTGAATTATGTTGGTATAAATTCTGCATCGTTCATAGTGTGGGCATATGGATCTAAGAGAAGAAATGGTGGAACCCACTGACTTTACAGCTTTCTTTGGTCTTTGCTGTGGTAGAAAACAAGCTGCTATGTAACTACGTGATAAATCTGAAGACGTAAATATCCTGCAGGGACTACACATAACCTGATCAAAGAGGAGAAATGGTGTTACATGGACCTGCTGGAATTGTTCATACAAATGCATTCTTCCAGTGTGGCACAGAGAAAATCCAGATAAGAAGGAAGTACAATAGAAACTTAGAAGAAGGTGGTGCAAAGTCTAAGCTGAAGAATTTTTATTCTCATCTATAAAACTGCATAACTGACTTTCTCAGAGCTTTTGCCTATTGACAAAACCCACACATAAAACAGAGCACATCACATGAATCATGTAAACTGAACCTAACTAGAGACACAGCTTCACGAGCCTTAGGGGAAAGCTGAATGTATACATATAGTTTGTTCTATTGGTTTGAAGATCTGCTTACTCTGAAATGCTTTTCTCTTAAATACTTAGCATGAAAGAGGCTGTTTGGTCACTCATTCCTGCCAGAGTGGAAAGAATTACTGGGCTTGGATATAAATCAGACCTGCCAAGGTAAATCACAGTTGGACGATAGCCTAGCTATTAACATATCTGAGGCCCCAAGTGGTTATGCTCAGAGGGTCTAGGAAGGATCAGGAGTGGAGTTAGTCTGATATTTCCTACTATTTTACATTAAGTGTACTTCCTCGTTGCCCACAACAATCAGCTATGCCAGATGAAATGGCAGATTAATACAGACAGACTTCTTTGTACATTCTAGCAATGGGAAAAGATGAACATTGAATTTGTCCTAAATTGTATTTAATAGAAGTGACAGCAAAATAAAATCTGCAATTCTATTTTTTCTTCTTGGATACTGATCGTAGAAAGGAAGTTGTATCCTGCTTTCCATCATATCAATCTAATTCTGGATTCAAAGCTTTTGCCCCAGATACTGATTGGTATAACAGGATAAACTTGACCCACAGTCTTTACAAGCTTGACCTTCAGAGTAGAGCTTCCTGAACACCCATCCTGCCTTCTCTTGAGGGAAGAAAGATGAAAGTGAAGAATGGCACCAGAGGGCATTTAGGAGGTATAGGAAGATAACATTAGCAAAGATAAAAGACATCTTGCTCAACTAGCATCTGGGAACTAATTAGGTGTTGAAGGAGCCATTGAAAGAGATGGAAATTCTGTTTGTCTAGCCAACTTTAACGCAGCCAAACAGCCTTTTACTGTACATCCTGCATGGATAATTTATGATGGCTAAGAAAAGATATGCCCTGTTCTGACTTTCAGTGATCTAAAGCTAAAATCTATTCCGCGGTTTGAGACAGCAGACTGTTCTTCACTAAGCACTCATCCATTACTCTCATATTGTTGAAATGAAAAAATGGCCAGGTCCAAATTGAGATGGGGCCACCAATAAGAACCCACATAGTGAGCAGTGAAGCTTAGTGCAGAATCTTCCAAGCTGTTGCAGGCCAGAACTGGTATCATAGAATGGTTAGGGTTGTAAAGGACCCTAAGATGATTTAGTTCCAACCCCCCTGCCACAGGTAGGGACACCTTCCACTAGACCATGTCACCCAAGGCTCTGTCCGATCTGACCTTGAACACTGCCAGGGATGGGGCATTCACAACTTCCTTGGGCAACCTGTTCCAGTGCCTCATCATGTGTTTCTCCACATGATGCAGTCCTGAGCGATGCTGAGGAGTTAACTTGGGTCCATAAGCAGTGCAATGGTAAGATCAGGCAAATCATGCTGCCTGTGAGCAGAAGAAAACACTCCACATATAAATACTGTGTTGACAAGACTTTACCACATCCATCAACTCAGTTATCTCTGAACAATGCTTTGTTACAAAATGAAGACTAGGATCTGTGATGCAAGGTACTCCCTTGTGTATGTATCTTTTGCAATAATTGGAACTCGCTCCAATTCAGGGGAGTTGCAATGTAGAAGTAAAAATGTTCATTTCACATATTTAACGTAGAGGGCTCAGTTCTGCTCTACCGTTACATTGCCATAATTTTATTTTTCTTACTGGAGTCAACACTGGATTTATATCAAGTATTTCTTCCACAATATATAAGCATGACAGTTTCTCAGGAAAATATGTAAATTTTTAAGAGAAGTAAACAATTTATCTTTTCCTAAACTCATTCTGAAAAAATCCATAAATTATTTCTGTTGTGATTGGAGGAAAAGACTTTCAGACAGAGACCAAGCATGAATATTTACCTCTGAAATCATAAAAATTGGTATACTGGAATATCTGAAAGAAGATCCCTATAATGGAAGTTGTTGGGCAAGCTGTCATCTCTGCCACTTCTTTTGCCCCAACAACAAGCTCTGTTCTTCCTTTCAGTCTCTCACGACCATTAGTGGGCAGTCCTAAACCATCTCATCCCCAAAAGCTGGGAGATGATTTGCATTGTGCTGGCCACCATCTTCAGAAGATAGAGATGTTTGTGGTAAAAGCCCTGAGCCTGCTTTCTAGAGCAGCAGGAGTATCACCCAGCTGGCTTCTATCCTGGTGACTTTCAGCAAAACAAGCACTTCCAATCTCTCTTTCTGCTTCTGTTTCTTATTCTTTAAAATGGCACTAATGCTACTTATCCTTTTTTATTCCAGCTCTGCAAGGTACGCACTGATTCTTACAATGGCCATACGTGCACCACTTGGCACAACAAGGAGCCTGACCAAAGTTGCAGGCTCCAGTTGCTGCAGTTAGCACAAATATAAAGAAGGTTATCATACAGTATGCTTCAGAGCTTCTAGGTAAGCTGAGACCTCAAGGGAAACTCTGGATGCACTGAGGCCAAAGGGATTTTGTCAATACTGTTCGTTAAACTAACTTTCATGCAGCCACAAGAGGATATGATGGAGTGGAGCATAACTAACCTCGAACGTCTCCCACTAGACTCACGTACTAAATTAGCTGCTGCCACCATTGAAATAGAATCATAGAATGGTTTGGGTTTGAAAGGACCTTGAGATCATCTAGTTCCAACCCCCCTGCCATGGGCAGGGACACCTCGCACTAAACCATGTTACCCAAGGCTCTGTCCAACCTGGCCTTGAACACCGCCAGGGATGGAGCATTCACCACTTCTTTGGGCAACCCATTCCAGTGCCTTACCACCCTCACTGTAAAGAACTTCTTCCTTCTATCTAATCTAAACTTCTCCTGTTTAAGTTTGAAGCCATTACCCCTTGTCCTACCACTACAGTCCCTAAGGAAGAGTGCCTCCTCAGCATCCTTATAGGCCCCCTATACTTTCAGTCCATATTGCCGTCTCCTTATAGAAGGAAAGATCTGAGAGAGATCAAACACGGACCTAACACTCCTAACAATTTACAGCAGAATTATTTGTTATGCTATACCTTAAATATCCAAACAGTATCATAGAATCATTTATGTTCGAAAAGACCTTAAAGATCATCAAGTCCCACCATGGACCTGCATTAACCCAGCACTGCCAAGTCCACCATTAAACCATGTCCTTCAGTGCCACATCTACACATCTTTTAAATACCTCCAGGGATGATGACTTCACCACTTCCATGGCTTCCAGTTCCAGTGCTTGACAATCCTTTTAGGGAAGAATTTTTTCCTCATATCCAATCTAAATCTCCCCTGGGTCAACTTGAGCCCATTTCCTCTTGTCCTATCACTTGTTACTTGGAGAAGAGACTGGCCCCACCTCGTTTTACAACCGCCTTTCAGGTAGTTGTAGAGAGTGATAAGGTCTCCCCCGAGTCTCCTTTTTCCCAGGCTAAACACCACCAGTTCCCTCAGTCTCTCCTCATCAGACTTGTGCTCCAGAACCTTCATAGAATCATATCATCAGAGAATCATAGAATGGTTTGGGTTGGAAGGGACCTTAAAGATCACCTAGTTCCAACCCCCTGTCATGGGCAGGGACACCTTCCACTAGTTGAGGTTGCTCAAAGCCCCATCCAACCTGGCTTCACCAGCTTCACTGCCCTTATCTGGGCATGCTCAGGCACCTCAGTGTCTGTGTTGTAGTGAAGGTCCCAAAACTGAACACAGTATTCAATGGATGGGCTCATAAGATAAGTCTTGTGCTCAAGTGCAGCTTAAGGGGATGGGATGCTAAAGTTTGTCCCTGGGAAAGGAAAAAATCAACATATTACTCTGGTTTTCTTCAAAAATAAGACTTCATTTATACTACATGTATAGGCCAGGACTGTATGCAACACAGCACAGCAAAGTGTTTAAAACTGCGTGGGTAGTCTGTCCTTGTCTTTCCCATAAGATAAGCACAGAATGGTATAAGAGGAGCAAAGAGCCTTGGCTACCTCCCTCAGGCATCAACAAATAGAGAGGATATGGATCCAGAATGAGACTGATGCAGATACCATTCACAGCCTGACCCATTGCATGTCAAATGAAACATAAAACTGAGAAGATTCCCCATGGTGAAAAAGGCAGGGGGAACTTCTCAGCAGCAGATCTCAAGGGTTAGTGCAGCTAAAGCTCTACGAAATTTCTTACTAAAACACCCACTTTGGTTTGAAATGGAATCCGTACTCCTCTATGCTAAAGCGTGTGTTGTCAGACAGCTGCTGCATTTCTAGCCTGGGTCTTTCCAACTTCTCTGTCTGACCAACTGAGTTTGCTGGAATATTTTCTGGATGTTTCATCTGTGTAACAGATCACAGACAGGTCGACCACTTTAAAGCTATTTGGAACCTTCAGGATGACAAATGCATAATTACTACTAAAATTATACTTGAAATGGTTACCAGAGAATACAATTCTAGCCCATACCAAGGACTGAGAAGTCAAGAGGAAATGAACAGAGCATGTTTTAATCAGAGGATAAGTAGTTTTCCAGCTACTATAAATAGAAAAGGCTGCAAGAACGCATCCAACAAGCAGAAGAAAGTGTGAGGAGGGTAAAATTCCACAGTGTTTTGGCTTTGGACTTCAGAAGGTAGTGAGTATGAGATAGTGTGAAATACAAAGAAGCCTTTGTTGTTTACATCTGAAGTTTAAAAGTGGCACAGTGTGAATAAACAAAGGATGTTCCATGAAACATTGCAGCAGTGATGTATTCGCTCCATTTGAGTTCCAGAAACAGCATGTAAATAGAGGCATTGCCTTCTTGTTTAAAAAGAGAAGGAGGTAAACTTTAAAGCTTGCCTTCCAGAAAATCTCATTTACCCAGATCTTTAGGTTTTTGATATGCTTTTAAGTGGTAGAAAACACGAGAGCTTAATAAGGCTAAGATCTGGATCATTCAGCATTTGCTTTCAGGTTGGTTAAGCTTCTTACTAATGATACTAGTACACATGCTTTTGGAAACCTGAATTAGCTATTTGCTATCTTTTCTGGGAAAAAGAAAAAAGTTTTACTCTCGAGTACTGGAATAATATCAAGCAATTTATTTTTTGCGTAGGTATGAATACACCATACTGCCATGATAGTTCCATGAGTTAACTGATTATTTTACAGGAGGATGCACTATGATCGCTGATATGGGCAAAATCTAAAGATTCAGTTAGATATTCAGAATGATACTCCATGTTAACAAGTTACGCAGCATTGAACGTGATTCAAGTTATGGAGTCTGTACATACCTTTCAATGCAATGATCCCCCCATATTTGACAAATCTTCAATCAAATTTGATTTTAATTCAAAATATTTTAACCTATTCCTATGGCATAGATAGAGGGTAACTTTTGATGAAGGTAAAAAAAAATTGTTATGGTTTGAATTTGCTGTATGAGAGATCTACACTGGAGCCAGTAGATGAAAACACCTTTTGAATAAACATGTACAATGCGGGAGTATTTCCATAGAGATCAGTTGGGTTTTCTTATCTGATGCTGAAACCAACTGATTTCACTGCAGAAGGCAGGGTAATGCTGTCAACCATATGCTTTGTCTTTACTGTAGTGAACCCCATGTATGGAAGGTGGCTCAAGGTACCAGAGAAACGTTCAAGAGGTTGGCAGGTTTTATAAAAGATGAGTCCCCATCCCACCGGAGTGGCATCTAAAGGACAGAAGATGCCTCTTCAGGACATCATGAACGTCACCGTGACACATGTGCATTGGACAACAGAATTCAAACCCAGCAGTCAGTCCATGTACCAAAACAGGTTCCCATTAACCTAATAAAGCACTAAAGGTAAATGGGTATAGCTGGGATCAAACAGAAGCTACTATATCCAGTGTCACTCACTGATAGGTCCACGTCCAAACATACACTCCTCTGAAACCAGCTCCACAAAAGCTATCTAGGAAGAGCAAACTAATTTCTATCCATCTACAGACTCTTCGGTGAAGATTTTGGTATGGACTTCATTTGCATAGCAAGCTGGTTTACCAAAGAAAATCTAAAAGATTTGAGTTATTCTTCAGTCATTAATATCCACTTCTTGTGTGAGTGCCCTCAAAAGCAGATGGCTTCTGCTTACAAGCCCAAGGACTGAAAGTGCAATGATACTCCTGAAATATGCAAATATGTGGCAAAGAAGTCAAACTTTGGATGCTGACTAGAGCAGTAAAAATAAGACCTTCACCCTTTGCAAATCAAGTTCACTTTGACAGCCCAAGCTCTCTGCATATTTATTTAATACAATTACTTTCCTTCTATAGCTTTGAAAACTGGTTACTTGTGCCTGCAGCAAAACTGTTTTACCAGAAGAGGGGAAAAAAAGCACTTGGCCAGAACATCAGCTTCAAAATCAGCATAGTTATTTCATGCCCCTCTGGCAGCTGCCAAAAATGCTGAGAGTATGGCAGCACGTGGGGAGGGGTGAAAACAAAGATCCTCCATAAGGAAATGGGGCAATTGCTACAGCTTCAGCTCCTTCACACACCATCTCTGAATGAGCTTCCTCTATGATGTAGCTCTGATCAGACTGCTTCTGAGCACAACAGAGAGCAACTGTGCGTACAGGGGGCCTTGTGAGCTATTTATCTTTTAAATCCACAGTTTTCTTTCACAAGCTACAGTACTTTTTCACAGACTATAGTGATTTCTTATTAAAGAGGGGCACCTTATGCTTACAGAAAAATATCAGTGAAGGAGATCGCCAGAGCTTCTTTAGCTTATCCACCTGCCCCAAGCTCTACCTACTCCTGGAAGACTCTAGATACAAACTGCTCTCATATATGTAATTAGCAATGCTCACTACAAACATACCCCACAGGAGAGGCTTGGATGTTTGAACGAGATTCACAGTTAACAAGTTAATTTGTCAGTAAGCTTAGAAAATATGAGACCGTCTTGGACTTGAGGGTCAAATTCCACTTGTTGTATAAGCCTCCTAGCATTGATGAAATGGATTTATGCATCTGGAAAGGAGATTTGAATTTGGCCATTAGTAAAACAAAATACCGAACTGATTGTGGCTGGATAGGAAGCAAAGAAAATGCAGGGAATGCACTTTACATTTCAGTGAGAACCTGGCATTTGCAGCACATCATCTTCCTGCCAGCTACAGAACAGCAGTGACTTGGCAGAGGTTTGATAGCCAGATGTCATCCTCATCTGGTTCTCTTGGCTCAGGCTGTTTCTTTAAAATGAACAGCAAAACAGAGCAAGTATGGGGTCTTCCTGGTGCTACTTGCACGATAAGAAATAGAAGTAGGAAAGGTCTTTTGGGAGATGACTCAGTCCTCTGAATCTGGCATTGCTTTGCACCATTTTGCTGAATTTACAGCCCTCACCAGGCAAAATTTCGGAGCAGGAATCAGAGTTAACTGGCCAAGAACAAAACAGGATATAAGGATTTGTTTGACAGCTGCCTCTCTTCGGGTGATGAATATAGAACAAATGATCTCTCTGTGTACTTCCCCAAGGCAGCTTTGAACACATTTCAGTACTCAGAGACCTGGGTGCATTTCCCAGTGATAAAATCAGTTACGCAGTTATATTTCTCTGTTCAAACATATTGCTATCTCTTTCCTCCACTGTAAATTTTCAGTTGGTTGTTTCATTTAAGGATGGAGGTAATTTGTTTTCTGCCTTTCTATCATATTTCCCTAAACAACAGCAAAGAGAAAAACATCAGGGTAGTCCCCATCTAAAACCTGCTGGCTTTCCAGTTCATTGTTATTTAAGCTAGTACAAACTATTAAAGATGTACTGACAAATATGGAGGTATGCAGTCTAATATTACACATTCCTCCTACCACATGGTCCTTTAGCTACAGCAGAAGAGTTGAACTAATGGGCAAACGTTTGCCAGGGTTTTGATGTGGCAGCTAAGTCACAAATGCCTTCAGACCCAGGCAACGAAAGACAGAACGTACCACTCTCGCTAAGACCCCGCATGACTGACCTTATATCAGAAGGAGAATCACTTTTTAAACCGAAAGCCTGATAGCGCACGTGTATGTTTGTATACACATCAATATGTGTGATAAGAAGGCTGCTTTGTGGCAAAACCTGCCAACAAACCCATTTTTCTGTCGCCATCTGCTAGGAAGAGAGCAAGCACCTGTTAGGAGCAGCTGCTTGAATGCAGAATGTAGGTAAGAGAAAAATCAGTTTCATTTTGGAGTTGGCCTGCTGCAGGTAGCACATGGCCCTCACTAAGAAGGATGCCAAGTGGTCCTTTTTAAGCTTGTCCTAATTAGGAAGTGGCTAGCGTTATGAAATCTCAAAACTGTTCACTTAGGTTATTACGGCAAGTAGAGATAAATAATGGGGCTCCCCCCGCCACACCCCAAAACCCCAGTCTCCACTGGGATCTTGCCCTCTTCCCTGCCTTTTCCTTGTATTTTTGAAACAAGAGCACAGAGAAAGCTAACAGACCATTTGGAGATGTCGTGCATGGCTCAGCGCCTCTCTTGGCATGGCAGGCTGCATCAGGACATGTTGCTCCGAGGAATCACAGTGTTAGCAACACCCCTCGACTCCTTCCTTTGGAGAACAACTGCTTCCCTTTTGCTGCCTCTTTATGTCCATCTCAGTGTGGGTCCTCCGAGGGTTTTACAAGAAGAAAACAAAGGGGCTTGGTCCATGCACTTGCTGTGATCAAGGCTATAGGCACCGACAGATGCCAACCCTGCTAGGCTGTCATTTCTCCAGTGGAAGCAATGGGGGTCCCGCCATATAGGCAGCAAGAAGTGGGCAGGAGGGACACATTAAAGGACTTCCCATGCTCTTCCAAGTGATATATCTAAGACCACAAGTCACCATAGTCTCTCCCACCATTCCACAGACCAGGGATGGTCTCAAATCTGCTGCCTTTAATCCATGGTTATGGTATCCGTATTTCCATTGAAGGAATAAGGTCACTCACAGTTCGTTCTTTCCCAAACTCCCAAGCAGAGACTATTATAAAATCACAGAATGGTTTGGGTTGGAAGAGACCATAAAGCTCATCTAGACACCTTCGACTAGACCAGGTTGTTCCAAGCCCCGTCCAACCTGGCCTTGAACACTGCCAGGGATGGGGCAGCCACAGCTTCTCTGGGCAACCTGTGCCAGTGCCTCACCACCCTCACAGTAAAATACTTCTTCCTTATATCTAATCTAAATCTCCCTTTTTCCAGTTTAAAGTCATTCCCCCTTGTCCTATCCCTGAATGTCCTTGTAAAAAGTCCCTTTCACCTTTCTTGTAGGCCCCCTTTAGGTTTCTGTCTGATTTTCTTCAGCTAGTGAGTACAGCCTTTGCGCCCCAAAGCCAAGCTTGTCTTGCAGAGCCTGTGTGACACAGCCATGCACCATATGAAAGTGGTCAGAATCTGCCCATCCCAGGGTGCAAAAGAGTTTTTGGTCTTAAAGTAAGCAAGACTGCAGGGGATTTTCCTGTTCCTCTTTACCACAGCACTACATCTAATAATCATTGGGAGTGGTATAATAGCACTGTAAGGAGCTCCTGTCTACATCTAGGTAACAGCACCAGGAGGTCAACAGATAGGTTTCCCTTACACGGGGAAAATTTGCAATAGGCACTGATATTTAGGAGTTCTTTCAGGTCCAAACAGCTTCCCTTTTTCTCTTTTCCTCTTTTCCCTGCTTCCTCATGTTCTTCAGCCAGCATTTCTTACCCTCCCAACCCCTTTTTCCTACCTGCCCATTTTCTGATTTGCCCGGTGTCACGATCTGTGCTATGAGGATGATAAATATTTGGCTCACATAACCTTTTTATAAATAGCATGTTCGACTCATTCAATCTTAGAGATTGATATTTTCTTAAACAGCAGCAAAGAACTGGACTGAGTGTCACAGCGTGCTCAAAGGTGAAAGTAATGCACAAACTAAGGCTAATGCACAAACACAAACACTGTCTCGAGAAACAAGGGATATTCCCAAAGTGTTTTTGAGGCTCCAACCTCTGAGGTCTGCGTTACAGTTCAGCTGGATCAAACGCTGATCAAAAAACCACCCTGATTTCTGGATGGGAAAACACCCATCCAGCTTGGGATATGGAAACAAGAGTCAGTAAGTGAGGCTGACAGAGAAATAACATTTCTTCTGCTTGTAAAGGAGTAAATTTGATCTTGATGCAATGAAACACACATAAAATCACACAAAGCCATCCCGCAGAGTCACTTCTCTGTACAATGCTGCACTTTAAATTGTGTGGTTTAGAACAAATACCTTCGGTCAAGCAGGATTTTTTTTCTTAATGCAGATTTATATCTCTAAGTACATCTGTAAGCATATAGATTCACGCCTCCTGGGACATGCCTAATGGGCTCTGAATTCACTCTGGCTCATTTCTTTGTAAAGTGCTAGTTATACAGTGGAAGAATTGAATAGGGTCTTTCACTGATGGATGTTTTTCCATTTTGAATTCAAATATACAAACTGAGATCGCGGGTTATTATTGCCATGAGAAACAACAACAGAAAATGCAAGAGCTATAGATTAGGGAGTCAGTGACACAGAAACATTCAAGGACAAGATGAGCTAATTAATGTTACCCTCTGCCCCCTAAATTAGTCATATATTTACTTAAGTGCTTCTGCGCATGAATAGCCAGAGGGCAGAGATGCAGGAGCATGCAGAGAGGGTAACTCTGCCTGTCCTAGCTCCTTTTAGCCAACAAAGCCCATTTGGTAGCAAGGTTCACCTCCTTCTGTTTTATATGCTGCAATTCACTGCTCGGTTTGGGCTGCCAGAGAGGAGACTGGGATGTTGAACAACTCAGTGCTGGCTTAGCATGTAGAATTGAACAGGAAGAAGCCATTAGAAGGAGGGGTGCTGAGCACAGTGTTACAGTTCGTGAGAGCAGAAATCAAAGGTGTCTACACCCAGATACGAGAGTACCCCACCAGTAAAGATTTCCCCTAGGTACAGCTAAAGAAACATAGGCTTAATCCATCCTTGAGAGCAGCCCATTTGCCAATGGAGCTCTTCTACCCAGCGATCCTACTTGGGGTACCCTGAAATACTAACACATTAGTATTCTCCACATTTTTACCCCTTGCATGAACTCAGATGAAGAACTGTCAAGTCAGGAAGAGCTCAGTCTTTGAAACAATCTGGTGAAAAGTCCAAACTCTCCTGCCTTTTCAAAAAAATTCCAGTGACTGAAAGGGAAAAAAGGAGGAGAAAAAAAAAAAAAAAGAAAAAGAAAAAAAGCCTTGTTCATGCTGTTACAGTTTAGGAACTGCTGGCATCCCTGTCTCCAAAAGGAAGGGGAGCGGAGAGCTGACTGCTCAGCAGCTGAGAACGTGTGTTCTGGAAGCAGCACGCCTGAGCAGATGGTGAAATGATTACTGCCAGTAAACGTTAGAGCCCTCTTTCTTTTTTCCTTTTCCTTTTATTTTTTTTTTTTTTAACTTGAATTCTGAACAACAGGGGAAAAATAATTACAAAGAATACATGAAAGCAGCTTGATTTCCTTTCTTTTTCTTCTCTAAAAGTGTGCATGCCTTGTTCCTTTCTAATACCTGACGCTGCAAAAGTGGATGTTCGCTGGGCTTGCTGGGCTGATAAAATCTAGCTTATGCATTTCATTCTGGTGAGTTTAACATGGCTGTTGTATTTAAAGCCGTGTGTTCACTGGGAAATAAGGAGGTGCAGGATCGTGTGCTGTGCATAGGATCTTAAAAATGAAATATAGAGAAAAGGAGAAATGCTGTGGTTGTATATATTGTGGCCCACAGGTCAGCCTTTAAGTAGGAGCTGTGCTGGCTAGTGGCGTTAGAAATAGTACTTGGGCTAAGCAATGGGAATTATGCTTGGGCTATGCCTTTCCCTCATATCATCAAGTGGTTTTGGTTTCCCTCTGAACCTTCCTCTGCCAGCCCCTTGCCAAGCTCTTTAGGCTGCAGACCCAGGTACACCCCATCAGGCTCTGTGTCTCATCTCCCTCTCCGATGTCTCTGAGCAGCCCTGAACAATTTCTAATCCCATTAACTCTCTTGTTCCCCTCTCTCTGTCCAACCTTCTCCTTTCTTTCCCCCTTTAAGTTCTGATTTTTTCATTTTTGCCTTCTAGCCAGGCAGCTTGTCCCTCGTCATTGTATAGGTGCCATGGCTTTAAAATCCCAGGAGAAGCCAGCTCCCAAATTTGCAATGAGTAAAGATCAGCTGCAATGGTGAGAAGCATCCGTGTTGCTTCAGTGTCGGTGGAAAGCACGCTGTGGCGCTGGGGCACGTGCAGTCAGAGCAGCACGACACTTACACAGCATCTCTGGAAGGCTTCAGCTGTTAAATGCTGTGACATATCTCCCAAATGTGTGTTTTTTGGTTTTGGTTTTTTTTTTTTTTTTAATGCCTGTAAATTAAGAAAGGCGAAGGAAATTTCCACAGGGAGATCAAAAAAAGGCAGAACACGCGCAAGAGACGCCCCCTTACTGAATTTCAGATCTCTGCTCTGCAGCAGGGAGGTACCACGGCTCCCAGTAGACAGGCTGGGAGAAATATTTTAGTATTGAAAACAACGTGGTTTTCTCCAGCTTCCTTCTCTGAACAATTTTGGCCGGATCTTTAAAAATATCAGTCTGAGGAGGCAGAAAACTGGCATGGAAAATTTCACCCCCCAAATTAATGTTTGCTAAAGTATCAATCAGCTGAGGAAGAGATTTCTGAGAGTAATTGTCAGACATCCCTAAAATGGGGAGCATCCAGCTCCACTTGCAAGACCAAGGTTGGAAGTAACTTCTTCTCTTTCACTCCTTCATTAGTTTAGCAGTGAACTTTATTTTTTTAATGTAATATTTTTCTTTAATGTAGTCAGTAAAAGGTGGCTGTTGGGGGGATGGCTCCATCTAACCTCTACAAGAAATGTCTGAACAGCTACACGCTAAGGACCTCCCGCACAACCTGAACTTAGGAGAATGATCCACTCCACAATCCATGTCAACAGATATCCACCTCCAGAGAGTAGTTCAGTCCTCCTAAAATTTGCCTTGCCATCCAGAGGTGCCTATAGTGCTCCATTCACGACAAAAGACCCCATCATTTCTTTATTCCTGTGTTAGGTGTTAAAATTTCCAATGGTGACTCCGGGTCAAAGCAAATCAGATTTACAGCTAGAAGACTGAGACTTCCCTGGGTATTTCTTTGAGACTGTTTAAGAAAAGGAATGATCAAAATCTGCTAAATTCTCAAAGATTATTATTATTAGTCATGAAACTCTTCTTTGAAAGTCAGGCATGGTTTTTCAAGGTGAAACCTAATAGTAGTTAAAGAATAAGATTTTAATTTCAGTTGTAATAATTTTGAAGCTTTGTAGGGATATTTTCAATTACAATTACAGCTCTTATCCCTTGACAGTTTTCAGGAAAGAAAAGAGAGGAGTAATTGAAATGTTGCATCTTCATTCAAAGACTCCACCACTTACCAAACAAAACTGAAATGAAGGGTGCCAAGAAAGTCCGCAGTGGACTATTGCATGAATACTTCTCTCCTTGAGATACAGCACTTGTATCAAGGACATGCACCATCAATAACGACAACAGCAGCGTTTGTCTTTGCAATTTAATGGTATTCAGAGCCCGCTACTCAAATGGTCGCTTAAATAGTAATAGCATAAATAGAGTCGGACAGATACTGGTCCTTGTCGTTAGGCAATACTAGCTTCTGAGTTCAAAGGCTGATTATTTTAGTTGTATAATAATGGATAGTATTACAAAGTATTGTGTTGAAAAGCAAATACTCCTTTACATGAAACTACCCTGTTCCCACAGAGCGTGAACCTGGCTATCTCTTTCTTCTGTACTATATCACTGTGATTTGAAGAAAAACACTTGCGACACTTGTGGGGATAGCACTTCATGCTAAGCTACCAGGGAACAGGACAGGTTTGGGGTTGCTTTTTTTAATTTGTTGTTTCAGCTAACTGAGCACATTTAGATCTAAGATCAACAGCCCAAAACCGGATGACATGGGAATACTTTTTTAAACCCAAGCATTTTTTGGATGATCAATATGTGCAAGGGATTTAATTTGATTTGAAAATGACACATGTTCAAAGTGATTTACACATTCACCAGGAGCGGCAAAGAACTTGCCAGGCCCAGAAGCAGCTCTGAATATCAGTTTTGTTATCCTGTCTCAAAGCACATTTACTGAAAGTCCCCTCTTCTGCCCATTAAAAGCGTCTGCCTCCAGCTACCGAAGGTTTTTCTCATTATCTTCTCTGAACCTGGCTTGGTGAAAGGCAAATACCCCATAGTTCTTTCTTTATAGGGTTTATAAAGTGATATTGTGTTCATCAAGAACAAGGCCAAACTACTCTAAGACTTCTGTACAACTCCAAAGGTGTGATATTGTTTTCATGATTCCCCTGAGTACACTCACGAGCTGTGCAAAGTAAATGTGCCTGCTATGGCTGTCTTTACAAGCACATCCTGTCTAATGCCTATTTCATAGGATTACAAAGTGAGGGTTACAGACCTTATTAAAAACATGACCAAAAAAGTTGCTGTCAAATCCTTCGTGGTGAAGATTAATTTGTGATCCCACAAATGCAACACAAGATGTACGAGTCTGTAGATGAGAGGTTGGGGCAGGCCCCTTTCCTGCCTGGGTCTCTATGTACCCACCTGTAAAACAGATGTTCAACATCTCTACCTACAGAAGACATGCTTCACAGCTTAATTGTATAATATAACACTGCTTGACCTTGTGAGTTGAGCAAGCATTGCCTGACCTGGTGAGGAGTTTCAGGAGATGCAACCAAGACGACCATACACCTTTCTGCTTGAAAAAGTGATGATTCTCATGTCAACCTTCCACCTTACTTCCCTCTAGTTAAGATGCATCCCATCCCTCATCATGACAGGAAATCCAGAAAGGCTGAAGCTGAGTAAGTCGTGCATTACAGAAAGGATAATCCTGTTACCTCTGCAGCAACAACTCCTAAGCAGCAGCTCCTGGGAACAAAAGGAGGTATTTCAACTTTCAGCAGAGCTTTGCTCTTCACCTTTATCTAGTTAGTGCTTCTGAAGTGCTTTGAGAACCTGTGGCAAAACATACAATATGAAGCTTAGACTAATTCCACATCAGCCTGTTGTATCTGGCCTCTTAATGAGTATAATTTATAGAATTCCACTAACATAAATGCATTCCAACCATCCCTGCCCCCCAAAAAGGAATCAATTGAGGGAAAATGGTCCATGACAGGAAAGAATGAGAGATCGATTAAATATTTAAAGTGTTACTGTAAATGAACAAGACGCAGAAGCCAGGTCAGTAATGAGCTTCCCTCTAAGCCACTGGGAACTTACATTAATGCTGCACTTGACTCCTGCAGGTCTCTCCCATGCGCCAGCAAAACTCTCACAAGTTGCCAAGCAGACACATTGCATAAAGTGCTGCGTTAGGCTATGTGTGTGCATGTGTGTGTGTATGTGTGTGTGCAAGATGGAAAGAGAGAGATTTAACTGCTTCTGCACTTCCAGCACAGTAATATAGGAGAAGACAAGAATCACAAATAGGATTCCTTTGGATCTGGGACTGATGTCTAGCAACAAGGCAATCAGGTTGCCATAAAAGATTAAAGAAATTTCATAAAACATAAAATAAATGGATTATGTAGGTTGAGACTCCTTACCTTTTGGACAGCAGAGGTTTTGGAATTAACACTCATTTCACTGTATTTTTCCAAAGGAATTCATTACATTACATGTGTAAACTGTGTCCTGCACCTAGTATAGTCCAGCTACAGAGGAAAGGCCACAATAAATACAACCCTACCTTATTACAGGTGACTGACATGATGGCCCTGGCAACTGTGACATTTAAGCTCAATTCAGACTAGCAAATACAGGAAAGGCAGACCTTGAGGCCCTAAATATTCAGTATGCATAAGCAGACATAACATATCCGACAGATTGCTAAAATGCATCACTTCAAGCAATATTAGCACTCATGGGAGTTTCCAAGAATGGACAGAGTTAATAATCCTTCTTAATTTTCTGGAAAATTTTGACTGAACAGCTCTGTTGTGACTTCTAATACTAGAAATACTTAAGTATTTGATTTCATGCCAGATGGGAAACTATTTCTGATAAAAGTAAGGATGCTAATTAGTACAAAGACTCTGGCTTAAAGAAAGATGACAGAAAAGCACCCTAAATTAGAGCAAGATTAGACTGGAGGAAGATTAAAACTGGAGTTCTTCAAGGAACATTCTTAGGACTAATCCTGTTTCATATGTTCGTTCACTTCTTTGACACAGAATAATAGAAACCAGTTGACAAAACATGCACATGCAATAATCCACCATGGTATGCCACAGTTTGCACAGATTTTTGCAAGTCATCCTACTATCCCCCAACAGATGCAGCTACATTTCCAGCTTTCCTGGTGCATATTTGCCCAATCTTTTCTCGTCTTTGACCATTCCTATTGGTCTACACTACCTGCTCTATGGTTTTGTTGAAGGATATATCCAGAACCATGCACAGCAAAACAGCTATGGCTTTGTGAGAGCTGAATGAAGCAGGTTTACTATGTATGGTGTGTAGACCAACTTCATAAATATATATCCTAGGATGTATTTGCATGTTTTTCCAAGAAAATGGCATTGTTGGGTCCCATTCACATACTCATTCTAAATCTATACCTATAAAATAGCCTTCTAGCCTTGCTGTTTTCCACTCCAAATGCATGCAGTTAAACTTGCTTGCCTAAACCAGAGCTCTGTGCAACTCTATTCAATGCATCTTTCTATTTGACATAGAATAAATGTCAAAACTATTCTTAACTCCTCTGACTACAGCATTCCAGCAGATTTCACACAGTCTTTACAGTAGTTTCATGTAGGCCACATAAAACCTCAGCTTGCTTACAAGAATGTCATGAGAGGCAGTGTCAAAAGCTTTCTTGCACAAAGATATATGACACCTACTACTTCTCATCTGTCCACAAGGCTTTTTATCGTGGAAATTAGATTAGTTTGATGCCATTTGTTCTTGACAAGTTCATGTTCACTGTTACTTAGCTCCTTGTTATCTTCTAGGTGCTTGCAAAGGCTCTGATTATTTGTGCCAGCATATTTCTAGGAATTAACCTAGAGTGGTTCATCTCTTCATTGTCAGGTCCTCCTTTCTCATTCAGTATTAAGACAGGCATCAAATCTGCTTTTTTCCAGTCCCCCCAGTACCTCCCATATCTCCTGCAAATTCCAGCCACTTGTAACTGCTGACAGCTCTGAGACCAATACAAAAGAACTGGAATATCATCATAAAAAAACAATGGAGCTTTGAGAGTGGAGCACTTAGAAATGGATTAAAATGGTAGACTTCAAATCTTTGGCTATTAAAAGCCAAAATGCTAAGGATACAACCTCTTTTTTTCTTGGTAACATTTGATATGATGACCATGAAGTTATCACTACTTCCTTTGCTATCAGACACATCTGCTCTAAGGGAATTAAACACCATTGCTTTCAAATTTTCTAATTAAATAACATAAACAAGTTATACTCAAAGATATTGTTCTCAGTCTATACCTACTGTGTCTACTCAAAGAACCCCATTAGCTCCTGAAAGATTGTTTTATTCACTTATATCCACAAAGCTAATAAAACATAATATGGCTACAGCCATACTAGTAAATTAAACTGTGCCAGGGCATGGGCAGAGGAACTCAATCATCAGTAGTGCTAAGCTTTTACAGCAGCCCAATGCACGCTTTTAGCCCACGCCGACTAACACTCTTTCCTGTGCTTTCCAAGCATGTTCAGAGTGTGGG
Organism: Strigops habroptila; assembly: GCF_004027225.2. Lineage (NCBI taxonomy): Eukaryota > Metazoa > Chordata > Aves > Psittaciformes > Psittacidae > Strigops > Strigops habroptila. The sequence continues at coordinate 60,651,032 of NC_044282.2, forward strand.
CCAGGGATCATTCCCAAAGGCAGGTTGCAAGTGGCCACTCTGTTTCTGAAAGTGAAGGACTTTAATAATATGGATGAAGTCAGGCTCTGCCTTTCAGGCTTTGCCCCACTGACATGATGCACCTATTAATACCACAAGTGCAGTCCAGGGATGCAATCACTCATGAAATCTCTAGGAGAGCGAGAGGTACATTAACCATTTCCTCCCATGACAACGAACATCACAGCAACCTGCTAGTGTAACTGTCTAGAGTATTTCCTACATGGTTTATTCACATTACAGAACTTTTATACAACATAATTTCAAAGGCTATTTGGGGCACCTCTTAATCTGTTCCATATTAGCACCGTTATACTGTTATGTTCTCTTTTTTCCCCCACTTGTACATTATCAAACAGCTTAAAGCACTATTCCATTAATTTATCTGCTGATGACATGAGTTTGGGTAAGCAGTGTTAAGTAATTTTTCATTTTGATGACACTTTGGCTCTGATATTTACATCCATCTCCTGCCATTAAATGACATTTGCAGCTCAGCCCTTCAGAATCATGTGATTTCTACCTCCATGATATCTATAAGTCTTCTGAGCTGATCACCACTATAAATGAGTGCTACAGAAGCACAACCTGCAACAGCCTACCTCAGAGTGACTCCTGGCTGTCTGCTGAATTGCCAAGATTTTGGGATAAAACTGGCTGTCAAAATAAGATTTTCTGGCAAGCCAGCTGGACCTATCTGAGCATCTCGCATCTACAGTCTTCTGACACTGACCCTCTCCCCCTGCTCTTTGGCAGCAGAACATTATACTTCACTCTAGGCCAGTTTGTCCCATCTTGTTGCCTATTCATTGCTCCATCCAAATGTTTGTGCTGTACCAGGGAATCTGCAGCCTTATTCTTGCCCCAGCTATCAACATGGCATAGAGCACCCTACCACATGTTTGGACATCAGCACATGGTAGTCAAAGTGACAACACAGATGAAAAGCTCACTCAAGCTCTCAGAGTAAGTGCATCTCTAACCCTCCATGGTTTCAACCTCATGGTTTCAAAAAATAATTGTCTATTATCAGCTTTGTTGTGCCATGATTTGTGGCTGGCATAAAGAATTAGTCCAACAGGCAGTGACTGACAGCTTTCTTCGAAAAAATTGTACCATCTGGCAAAGAAGAATTGCCATACCATGTTATCCTAGTCCTCTAGAGAATTTTTGCTTTGTCCTAGGCCAATAAGCAGATGTGGACAGGGTTTGTGAGAGAATCTGAACCACAGATGTGGCTAAACTGGCCATGAAGAAATGCAGACTGCAAATCAAAAACCAAGAAAAAATAAAAAACAAAATAGAGAAAAAAATAAAAAGAAAAAAAAGAAAAAAGAAATCTTTTACTTTAGAATAAATTAAGTTAGAAAATAGCTTCCCAATGGGAACAGTTGAGAGAAAAACTTCACTAGATGTTAAAGGGGACTCAATTTGTTTATGGGAAAGGTTCGATGAGATGGTTGCCCAGAATAACAAGGAACCAGATTAGATGACCTAGGGAATCCTTTCCACACCCAAGTTTCTGTTATCTTTAAACTATGTGCATGGAAAACGCAGTGTTCATTTCTGAAAGGAAAATGTGTTTTCCTGTAGCTTTGACATGCATACAGGACTCTTTTTTTTTTTCCCATTTGCAGCAGTTCAGAGAGCTATTTAATGTGTTAAATGCTGCTAAACTTTGTCACCTATGGCATTTTTCTGCTTTCCAGTAGATGAAAAGGCTTCTGTTCAAAAAGAAAACTGCAATATGTGCTGCATGAAATGCCAGCTGGGGGTGGAAGAAGAAAATGTAGTGATGGCAGATACTTGATTTATCTCTGCAGCAATAAAACATCCAGATTTATAAAAGAGAATGTGATGGAAAATGTCTTAATGGAACTACATTTGTAACAGTACACTGGTCCACTCACCCGTAATTACTTCAAGGATGTTCTGCTCTTTTCCCTGTGACACCAGCAAATTCAATGTGGCAGTCTCAGTCTTTGTTATTTAGCCACTAGCAACTTACAACAGATACATGCACCTACTCTTTAACATACTAATGATTCCCTGAGCATATACTTCATGAAGTATTGTAGTATCAATACTTCAGCTCTGTGAATGTGGAAGGTGTTTCTGAATTTCTGTGTTAAAAAAAAAAAGGATGTTTTGCATTTACAAAGAAGGAGTGATGTTTCCAGCATCGGAGAGAGTGTATTCTTACAAACAAAAAATTCAGGGGCAAATATTGACTTCAGACTTAGATCTCACCCATTCAAAGCTGTCACTGAAATCAGCATGCCAAAGAATGAACTTAATGGTTTTCAGGCAAACTTCCATTGGATTCAGTCAGGAAGTAAGACCCATAAGGTTTGGCCCAGCAATTCTTTTGCTTCTCAAGATCTGAATGAGGACTTCCATATCCGGCCCTATTAATTGGATCAAATTTTCAAATCCTGTACTCACACTTGTTTTTCTCTCATTCATGCAGTTGTACCAAAGGTAACTGGGTTACATTCAGCTGGCTTTTGGCTGTTCATATGTGGACTCAATCAAGAGTAAGTATCATCAGGTCACTTGAATTGACTCTGCAGCCTATCAGTCAGGGCGAGTCAAATGACATATAATAAATTGCTCCTTTTAGATGAACTATTCTTTTGAATGTACCCGAAGAAAGACTGCTTCTCTTCACCACAGTATCTTAGCAAAACCACTTTTTTAACTTACAACTTTTAAAAACTAACTTAACTCAGCCTCAATATCCTTGGAGATTAGTGAGGCATCATAGGAAATATCATGTTACTTAAAAAAGGAAAATGCCTGTAAAACAAACCCAGGTGCTAATATCAGCTGAACAAAGGTGTAGATGCTGCTGTAGTGGGCAGTCCTGCTCAAACCACCCCTGTTCTCGTGCCTCAAGTTTCCTCAGGTCAGTACTGGTGCTTCTCTTACCTTCTGGTCAACTTGCTCAGGGAATTGTACCAGTGGAAAACTAATCCACAAAAGAGTACAAAATTTTCTGCCAGTTTAAATCTGTGAAGTGGCTCAGCACAGTCTCACATGAGTGCTAGTGAAAAAGAAGGGGTGGAAGGGGACAGCAGCAGGGAGAAGTCAGGATCACCTTTTCCAACAGCAGACGGTTGTGTGAGTTTTTTGACTGTGACATGCGACTGCACCTGAAGTGTCTGTTCCTCCTCCTCCTCCTCCTCCTCTCTTCTCTGCAGCTCATACGTAGGGCCTTTGATGTCAGTGGAGTTATTTTGGTGCAAACTAGGCGTGAAGGGGAAACAAGCCACGGTGTCCTACATAGCAGTCTGCTGGCAGAGGCAGTGATAGTACTGAAGAGTCCTGACTCAGAACGCTTCGCATTCACAGAAATTTATTCTCCAAAGTTTACATCACATGAAAGCTTTTTGGCCTTCTTATTTTGACACCTGGCAATCAGTTTTTGCAGCTGCCGCAGCTGCCCTCTTTGTCAGAAGTATAAATATAGCAGAAGACAATAGCCAGGATACTGCCAGTAACCAGAAAATAACTCTGGCTTTATAAATTATTACTTCATTCTTATTGTATTTTAATGGAAGTATGTTACCAAAGTGGGGTGTTTGACTCTGTTCTCACTGTTGGGGTTTTTTTTCACATGATAATAGTGTAGGCTCTCAATCAATCTTTAAAGGTTTAAAGGTGTAGTAGCAAAGTAAATCTAAACCCTTCCATTCTCCTCTACTGGCCACAGCCACATCCAAGCACTGTTCAGGGCAAACATGCTTCCTCTGGTCTGGCTAGGCTTCCCTATGGCATCTAAATCTCTCCTTATCCCATATCATCAGCCATCATGAGGTCTTGTAAATCCTGCTGAGGAGTGGCACCTGGCTCCAGGTCCTCAGATTATGAAGTTTTCTGATCTTTAGCAGAAGACCTGGACCCGTGGAACAGGTTGCCCAGGGAAGTTGTGAAGTGCTCAAGGTCAGGTTGGATGGGGGTTTTAGCAACCTGGTCTAGTAGAAGGTGTCAGGGGGTTGCAACTAGATGTGCTTTTAAGGTCCCTTCCAACTGAAACCATTCTATGATTCTGTGATTCTGTGCATGTTCTGGAACAAGCAGCGAGAGACCAAAGCAAGGCCTCAATGGCTGCAATTTGCTAGTGAGCACCTGAGCAGATGGCCTGAGCAAGAGCTCTCCATCATAACCTGGTCAACCAGGTGGATCCTCAAAGCCTGTTCCACCGTGCCAGAAAAGTGCTGGGGTCAATGGGATCTGCAGAGAAGGGTCCCTCACTCCTTTTTAAAGATCTGCTCCAAATCTCCAAGAGAAGATCTCTTCTCTGCCAGAAAGTAGGTGACATATTTCTCAGAGCTGCTCAACCTCTCCAAGGTGTGGCACTAGCACATTTTGCGATCCACCTACTGAAGGAGTAGGATATGCAACTCAATGAAGAAAGACTGACAATAACCCAAGTGGTACAACCTTCCAGTGCCTGGAGCTCATCCTTTTCCTCTTAATACCTTTGGAAAAGGAAGGATTGGCAGCGTGGACACTCAAGCTCCCTTCCTATAGCCAAGGCACTTCTGTCTCTTGGTCAGTCCTGCTTGCTATCAAAGGGTTGGTACTGTGATAGCATCTTCATGGGTGTTGTTTGGTATGCAGAGAAGGTCTGGAGGTGAGGGAAAAGCCCTGGTGCTCTGACAGCACGCAGATGAGAGCATGCTTTACCCATTCAAAATGGAACAGCGCTGTCATCATGGTTCATGGCCCCCATTAACCCCACCATGTTCAGGCAGAGAGGTGCTCACACAGGCACCCTCCCCACGGCGTAGAAAATAACTTGCACCCCCAGACGCATCTTTACAAGTCTGCGAGCAAGCACAGGGTAATGGACACCAGGAGCGGCAGTGTTGCCATTATCTGCAGCACCGCCTTGGTACTCCACCTCTGCCAAGTGCTGAGAATTGATTTCAGATTTTATTATTTAATGTGGATCTTCCATCTGCAAGGCTGTGCAGACTTGTGACTTTTACACCTGAGGTGCTGGAGCTGGAAGGTGGTAGCACAGCCAGCAAGGCAGATTAAAGAGCAAGCCGGCGACACTCCACCTAGAATGCCTGCTGTGAATTCACTTTTTTCTTTTAAGAAGTTATAAGAGGAAACATTTGCAGTGTGTCTCAGTGACATCTCTGAGAATAATCCCCACTGAGCCCCTTCCTCACTGCTTCTTAAAAAGTCACTACCCACCCTTATGTTTGGAAATCTGTTTCTAAGCAGCTTTACCTCATTTCAGATAAGTTTTACATTAACAGAGCTCCAACATCCCCAGCAGCAAAGTTATTAATATATTCTAGGTCACTTCCCCAGACCATGCTTTTCTCCCCAGTCCTAAACCAGTTGCTCTATGTAACAGCATGTTGCAGAACAGCAAAACAGCCTTGGCCTCTTTTTGTTTCCAATCAGAACAAACTCTTCAGATTTAGTATTTAGCTCATGTCCGCCAAAAAGCAGCACATACTATGATATTGGATAGAATAATGCATGGCCCAATTTACTAATATGATATTACAAATTAGAATTATAAATGTGGATCAAAGCTGATGTCACTTCAATTCACATCATGCAGATACATCAAAACAATGCATCTTCCGTGAAATAGTTCAATATCCTCAAGTAGCAGGAAAGGGACTATTTGCTTATAGCATGCACCTCTCCTTTATTTTAATATAACATTAAATATGCACAGTTAAGCAGTCAAAAGTCAGGAAATGAGAAATGCAAGGCTCATAGAGCTTTAACTCTGCCTCCTTGAGGATATTAATTATGTTGTCATCTTTTATCAGATCATTGCATACTGTTCCTTAAATAATCTTTTTCCACAACCTTTCACACACCTATACATTTCAAAACAGCCCGTGATGGCTCTGCTAGAGACCACAGCAATTTATAATGACAAGAGGACAGGTTGAGGGATTCACATTTCAATCCTGCCTTTGACTTCCCTGGCTTTCCAGAGTTAAAATGTGCAACTCAAACCGTTAAAATACCGCTTGCATTTCACTGTTGCTCATCCCCAGATCGAAGCAGTGCTCCCTGTGCTGCAATCTGTTACCATCTGATCTCAACCTTTCAGGTGTTGTGGGATTCTCAGAGAGCTGCAGTCCCTCTGCTCAAACCCTGAGAAGGAGGGGTACTTGACAGTAACTTGGATACCCTTCTGAATACTCACAGTACTGCTGCTGCAGACCAGAAAGCTATGAAGGCATCAGACCCTTTTTGTTCATGAATCTGCCAGCATATTAGGGAATGGACTGAATTCAGGGTTATACTGAAAAGGTGTTTTTTAAAAAAGAAAAGTAATTTTCCAGGTTTTCCTCAAAACATTAGAAGTAATCATCACTTATTTCAGCATCACACACATAGTTACGACCTTCAGCTGATCTTCCACTGTTATACCAGTGGGAAAACACAATGAATGGAGTTCTCTTAAGTTATTGGACCCTTTAAATCCTCTCCTCTGTAATATTTTAGTGATTGTTCTGCAACTTCTTTTTACTGCTGTGCTGTATGGCTCCCAGTGAGAGGCAAAATGACTTCTTATTTCATTTGGGTTGACCTTTTTCTTTTAGGAAAATTGATATGACTGAAGACATGCCTCCAAGCATATTCAGGTTGCATCAAAATTGCCCCACAATAACACCCTCAGCGAGACCATACTCCTCAACCATCCATCCAGAGACAGTTTTAGGTTGCCTGTAAGAGTGCAGCACGAGCTTCCTCATCTGGTACTCTGGGGACAAGGGCTCTAAGGCCTAAAGGCACGCCCCTAAAGGCATGGGGAATCCACAGCAAGGACGGGGCATCAACTAATAATAAGCTGTCTCTCTCTCCCTGGTAGTGACATCCACTAATACAACAGAGTCAGCCTCTCTCACAGACTGTCTGCTAACTAGGTCTTCCCCAACTTCTCCCCATCTGTGATCTGCTCCAAAGCTGACCCTGCAAACCCAGTGAAGGAGCTTTCCCATTCCCTAAGTATCACTATCAAAGCAGAACACCAATAGGCAACTGTAGAGCATCCTACATGTCATCCTATATATGGATGTCCTATATGGACATCCTACATATGACACCCACATATGATGCTCTCAGTAAAGTGTGCCCAGCAAAATCACTCGCAGCATGAAGTTAGGCTGGAAGCACCCTTGGTATAGAATCTCAGGAGGATAACAGTGCTACCTCTAGTATGGCAAGTCTGCCTGCTTTTGAGAATTCTGCTGCTTTTTTTGACTTTCTTACTCCTCGCATGCAGCAACCTGGCAAAGCATGCAGAGGCGACAACGTCAGAGTGATGCAGAGGACCCTGCTTCTCTAAGACAATACCTAGAGTCGAAGGTTATGCTTAGCACAGAAAACCCAGGTTTGGAAATAGAGTAGGATGTGGCTGCTGAGCTCCTCTGCAGGAGTCTGTGGCGATAGATCACATCTGCATATGTGCTTCATTTGTGGTGCAACATGGACCTTTGAACCCAGCCTTCAGGTCTTCAGTATGAAAGCGGAGATTCCCCATCCCAATGGCAATCTCTAGGACTGCTTTAAAAAAAGCAGTGTAGATCTTCCCCTAAAGTCATTGCTGACTGCTGCTTGGTCTAATAAGGGCCAGCCCTATTAGCAAAAACAGACTTTCACTTTCTAGAACAATGATGATGATGAATCTGAATCCACAGACAAGGCAACCTTTAGAGAACAGCAATTATAAGTAAGCATTTTCCTGTTTGCTAATAGCACATACTCATAATGAACCTCACTCTATGAGATTAATAAGCTAGAGGCATGTGTCTGTCAGACCCAGTACTAAGTAACAGAGAAAGCACTTAGCTACCCAAGAAACAAAGGTACTGCATGAAAGCTTTTCAGTTCAGAAATACTATATATATAGTAACATATGTTAGCAAGCAAAGAACAAAGGCGAGGAAGCTGAAGGGAGAGGAAGACATGCTAGCAAACAAAGGTAAGAAATGTAAAGCATAAAGAATGGAGAAGGAATAGAGGAAAAGGTAGTCCAGTCCTTATACCAGAACTACTTTAAACGAATGGCCCAGATTTCTACCAGTAAACAAAATGATCCCACAGGCCAGCTGGTCCAACTAAAAGAGCTGAATGTCCAGACTTTTCTGGATAGAGCACTCATTCCTTTGGGCCAAAACCATGACAAAGAACACAGATAACAATTTCCCAGCAAGGAAGATCTCAAGACATTGCTTAAGCTCAGGGCTTCTGGTAGAGATAGAGAAATCAGAAAAACGAAAAGAATCGGAGTGAACAAAAAGTTTTTTTTTTTTTCCCCATTCATTTAATCCTTCCCCTGTCTTCAGTGGCCAAACAGAAGAAAACCAGAACACACCAACCCCAGTGTTTTGCTCTTTTTTACAGCTAACAAGGCAGGAAAACCAAGTCGACACCAAATGTATCCCCCCACCCTGAGTTCTGCACACCTTTACGCTGTTCCCCAAAGGCCAGCATTACCATATGAGTTACTGGGCTTTTGCTGAATATAGGGATTACGTTTTCTTTTTTCTTATCACAAATTGGCCTGATCTTGCAGACTTTGTCTTTTTCTTTCAGTATAACTCTTTTTTCCAAAGGAGATAATTGAGAAGTGCTGCTAATTGTCCCTTACTATTATCAGAGGGACAAAATATGCTCCAAGTCCTCATTTGTCAGCGTTGCTCCAGGCCACCAGAGAAAGAAGCAAAACTCAGCCTGATGTTAACACCATAGTGAGCTGGAACTGGTCACAGGAACTGAAATTAGAATGACACTGCTTGAAGGACCATAAAGAAAGGTCACTGAAATACCCCTGCCTTCTTCCCCCTGCTCCCCCTACATACTAAAAATGTACAACCCCTGCGCTGAACATCATATGATGAAACGTACAGCAGCCTTACAGTACAGGGGCTGACAAGAAAGCTGGAGGGGGACTTGTTATAAAAGCAAGTAGTGGTAGAACAAGGGAAAATGTCTCTATACTGGAAAAGGGTAGATTTAGGTTAGATCTTAGGAAGAAATTCTTCTAAGAATTTCTAAGAATTTCACCTCCCTCTGTAAGGGAGGTGAGGCCCTGACACAGATTGCCCAGAGAATCTGTGGCTGCCCCATTCCTGGCAGTGTTGAAGGCCAGGTTGGACGGGGCTTGGAGCAACCTGGTCTAGTGGAAGGTGTCCCTGCCCATGGCAGGGGGGTTGGAACTAGATGGTATTTAAGATGCCTTCAAACCCATTCTGTTTTTCTAAGACTTAATAATTCTAGGATTACTGAAACTGGACTTCTTTTTGCTGGAACACACTGAGAGTTTAGTTCCTTTGGTAATAAAATGTGTTCAAGACTAAGGACCACCAGCTGCAGGTTAAAATACTCATTGATAGATTAACACAGCAAGAAAACCACATGGGCTTGAGATGGATGGAGCATTTCTCAGTCTTTAATGAGGGAGACAGAAGACCAATCCATCTACTGACTGGATGTGGAAAGAGCAATATGGGCTCAGCAGCCTCATGGGAACCCAGTAAATAGAAGTGCCAGAACATGATAGGTAATTCCTCACGATGCTGCTAAACTCCTAAAAACTTGAGCATTTTACAGTCTTTGTCTGAAGCAAATGCTGCAAAATAACTATTATTTGCTCTTTCCCAATCACTGTTTGAGAAGCTAATTGGTACTGCACATATGACTGTTTTAGCAGTTTAAATGCAATGACGTTCAAAAAGAGAGCCCTCCATTAATACAATATTAAACCAAACCAACAACAGACCGGCAACCTTAATACACCCCAGGTGTCTGGGGCTTTTTAGCATGCAAGGGGCACACCAGCCACCAAAACAGAACTGAACTACAGTACAGTTGCTTTCAGGATGAAGTCATAATTTCATTTTATTATGGTACAATTTCCTTTGTATTGTGCAATATTACTTAGGAACTTCTAGTCTTTATCTACAGACTAAGTTTCCATACAGATGTGGAAAGAATTATATATTTGGCACTTAATGATGGGCACAGAAATAGATCTCTTCTGGAAAGGCACATAACTTTCAGACTTTGAAAAGTAAATATTAATACTTCTACCTCCTTTTTCTTTCATAGCAACTTCTCAACACCTGATCCCATCCCACTTCCACAGGAGCTGAACTGCTCTCCACACAGCATCTCTACAGGGATGGCAAAATTACTTTCACTTCCCTCCTCCCTCCCCTCCTGTGGTTGTCTCGTAATTGAATATTTAAGGAACAGACCACATGGAGAAATCAGCAGCTTCCCACCCTCATGCTGAACTTTGAGGTGTCATTACTAATTATATACAGGTGAACCCTGAGCTACAACAAAAAGACACGATTCATATTTTGTAAATTATAAATGAGAGGTATTGTTTCCATGGTTGTAGGAATAGCTGACAGCATCTGGCAGCCAGGTGAGGTCAAAAGCAGTTAGATGCTCAAACTATTACTCCCCCAAAAAGGCAGCTGCACAGCCTATGCAGATTTTTTTACTCCCTAAGGGGTGGGTTGGATGCCATTACATATAAGGTGACTTGTCATATGGTTGATTTTAAATAAGTGTAGATATGTGCATAAGATTAACTGCATTACAGGAAGCTTTCAGGGAGTTTCAAATCACCATGACAACCCTGTTTTTATATTCAAGATGATTTTATATATATAGCAGAAAGGGTGTGCGTGGCTCGTGTCAGGATAATGAGGACTGATGGGTCTCTGCCCCAGGGAGCTTACAAACTGAAAGAGACATCATGGAGCACAGAGCGTGTATAGGAGGGGCAGTTAGGAGGGCATGCACAAGGGTGGAAAACAGACCACAAGTGTTTTCTGCAATGATTTAAAAACTCAGCCAGATGAAACTGTAATATGCACATGTGATTTCTTATTTTTTACGAGGAAAAATCGTGGAAAAAACCCCATCACTTTCTCTAAATAATGCTGATCAATGACATTTGTCTCCCACAAGACACACAGAAACAGCTGAGTCTTGCAGCATGTCCTGGAGAATGTTTATTCCCTTTGAGGGAAAGGTTTGATTGGAGATTTCTAAAGCATTGGGAGTGCATTGCCTGTAGCTGCCTTCCAAGAGGCACACAGACAGAGAGCACCACTGGCCTCCACTCTAGGTATGCAGCACAGATGAAACAAGGTTATCTCCCAGGCAGGGAAATCCCAGGCCATTTCAATAATTTATATATGAGCTCAGCTGAATGAATCTGATACGAAATTGTCACCGTCTGTTGAACAAACTGTGTTGAACTGTTGAACAAAGGGATATTTTCGCATCTGGCATTACACAACAGAGGCCCCATACAAGCATCTGCGCAAAGCCGGGATTTGTAATTGTGTTTTATAGCAAGCATTTCTCCTGCTATTTCACTGCTCAAAGTGTATCTATTACCCAGTCTAACTTCAACCAAAATGCTATTCTTGCTAATAACATGTGTAAAGGTAATCTAATCTTTTTTTTCCCCGCAAAGGATGATTACAAGAAACCCTCTTTTGTTGGGAAAATCATCATCTTTGTGCTTATTGATTCTCATATTCCATAAAATGCACCTGAGACCGCTCTGTGGCCCAGAGGCTAAATGTTATGACACAGCTCACGTCCATCCTATTAACCTCTCTTAGGCCCTGAAGATGAGTTTCCATGTGCAGATCACATACTGGGAATGGTTCTTGGCCTATGTCAGCCTGTTCACCGTGGCCAGGAATTGCCCAGGCTAGTGCCAGCCAGCATGAGCCCCATGTGTGCCAAGGATGTGCTAACAAGTGACCAGCATGGACCAAGGAGCATCTGCACCTGCAAACATTGCACGGCACAGTTTAACACACAAGGCTAGGTTCAGACTGTGCTTTATGCACTAACGTACACTGGGTTTATTTTACAGTCCTTGTACACAGACAATTTCTGGATGTTATAAATAATGGCATCTTAATTCCTCTGGATGATGTCTTTTCTGGGTGCTGTTTTTTTCCACTAATGTATTAAACTATTGAAACATTGCTATATGAGGGACAAGGGGGAACTGGAAGTAAAACTATTTTGAAAGTTAGCTATTTCTTTTATCTGTAATCATGGATCTGTTCTGCTTTTTATTTCTACATACAGCCCAGTATCCAGGCAGTTTTCCTACCCATCTGCTGTGAGGAGCTGCAATTCAGAGAATGATTTCAGTTTAAGATGGCTGCTTTCATAGAAAAGAAATACATACTGTGGCCTACCCTTATATTTGGACTTCCTATGTCCTTTCCTTTCATCTCAAAGTCAAGTCCTTCACTCTCAAGGGATGCAGTTACTTTCTATTTGTGAGCAGATGCAGCAGCTATGAAAGCAGTGTGCTCCAGCTTTGCCAGAAGTCATTTTTTGGCTGAAGGATCTACAAAGGGAAATTCTAAGACTTCTGTTATTTACAGACTAACTGGTCTTAACGTCTTGGGAACACTTGTGCCCCCAATCATCTTCTACAAGAGAAAAGGAGAAAGCTTTTTTTCCCCCTCAAAGATCCCTGACAACAAATACAGAGACAACATCTGCAAAACTACCAGCATTTGCCTCTACTTTCTATGGCTGCTGTAAAACCTCAGACTGCAAAGGGCTCTATAAAGTTCGCAGCCAGGTCTGCCCAACCCTTCGACCTGGTAACTGCAGGTGCATGTTGAAAAGGCAGAGTGATTCAAAATGCATCTCTGATGTTGCAACATGGAAACAGCTCCTCAGAGACAGAGAAACTCTTCAAAATAGCTTCTTGATTCATTAGGAACAACAGCAAGGTTGACACATCCCCTACATTTCATCCCACCCATAGATTCATTATAGACACAAGAGAGATGCAAGCTCTGAAGAACCGAATTCCTTCCCCCACCTTTCTTCCCTGCAAAGCCTCTTGCTGGATTTTATCTGTAACTTCAGCAACAGCTTGAATTACTGTGTAACTTGACAAGGTGATTTATCATAGCTTGTTGCATTTTTCTCAGAACATCCCAAGCAGATGATATTTTGATAAAAAGGTGAGGGGGGGGGATAAGATGTAGTCATTGTACATGACAAAAGCTCATTATTAGGGCATCACAAAAAAGAAAAAGATGATTGAGGCAGATAATGACATCCAGTACTGAAGACATTCAAGAAAAGAGAAAACCAGGCAACTGAATCAGCAGAGTATTATAAAAATAGGACTGGGAAGGAACTATAACCCATCCTTCTGCCTGAAGCCAGGCTCAGCTCTACCTATGTCAGCCCCGACAGATGTTTGTAAGTGATCATCCACAATAATAATAATGCACTGCACTAAGTAATCATTTGCAGAAACATCAGTAGAATCATGAGAAGCCACACACTGTGCCATAAATGCTGATTAAACTAAATTAAGAAGGAAGACATAGCTTGCTATATTGCAAAGGAATAAAAACCCCTTGGTGATATAGAAAGAGCTGACTACATGTATTCAAGGCACCTGGGGAGTGGAACTGGGAAAGAAGGTATTTGCTTTCTCTCCAAAAGTGTCTCTGCATTGAAATTTTATTCTCCTCTGAGCTTGCTTTGAGACTGCACATGCTCATTACATCAGTTTGCTGCAATATTTAGAGATAACAATACTGTATAACCAGGTCTTAAATATATGATTAAATGTTTTTCTGTTTTACACATCCATCTGGAAGAGCTTCAAAATATCAGAGAGAAATACAAGAATTCTGAAAATGTACTTAGAATCCCAGAAGTCAGGAGGGCAAGGTGGATTTGAGCTCACATCTCAGTGGGTTGGCTTATTTATTTCAGGCATCAGTATGAAAGCAAGTTCCAGCTTTATCTGTTAGATCAGACACAGTGCACAATGGTCTTCATTTTATGACCCTGACAGATAGCTCAAGTCTATCTTTTATGAAAGGCTGGAAAATTATAGAGCTACATGTGAAGAAGCTCTTTAAAACCTGTAAAGTAGAAGAGTGGGTAGCTGACCTACAATGCACAGTCTTCTTTTAGTGCTTATTTCACTGATCAGTAGGGAGAGAAAAATACCTCTTCTTGAGCCAGTGGTGAGTCAGAATGAAAGAAAACAAACCCACCACCCCACAGTCTGAAAGCCACAGTGCTTGAAGATGAAGTTATCCCTTGTGTCAGAGCCAGCGTGGCACCTGAATTCAGCTTCAACTCTCAATGGTGTCCAGGTGTCCAGCACTACAGGAAGATAATCACAGAGCTACTGGTATGAGCAATTTAAAATTGCTTCCTAATCCACATACTTCATTTCACAATACCAATTTCACGTTGACATAATTCACTGAAGCCAACACAGCTCACAAAATGAAGAAATAAGGCACAAAAATATATTTTAAAAATATAATTAAATATATATTACACATATAAAAAACTATTATCCAGTGCTGTTGTTTCATGTGGGCACCAGTGATACAGTGAGCAGCAAGCTGAGGAGTATCAAAAAGGGTTAACAGAGACCTGAGACCGGCAGTAAAGGACTCTGAACTCCAGGTAGATTTTTCATCAAACCACCTGGACAAAGAGAAAGGTTTGGAAAGGGCCATATTTTGGCAAATCAAAAAATTATTACAGGAATGGTGCCACAGCCAATGGTTCTGCTACTTAGACCATGGGACTCACTTTGAGAAACCTGGTCTGCTGGGGGCTGATGGGGTCCATCTGTCAGAGAAGTGGAAAAGCACCTTTGGTCATACGCTTGCCAAGCTGCTGAAGAGGGCTTTAAACTAAAGTCACTTGGACAGGGGAACTTCAATCCATCCCACTCCTACCAGTTTGATGTCAGTGCCAGTGAGAGATGCCCACAGCCTGGAGAGGGATTGCAGGTCAGCAGGAGAGCACCTAAAGAGCAGCACAAAGGAATTCCAGCCACTCCAGCCAAGTAAGTCAGCTTCATCAGGGGCCCAACCTCAATGCCCTTTCTATGTAAATGCACATACCATGGGTAGTAAACAAGGGGAGTTAGATGTGCACACACTTGCAGGTCTGTGATCTTACTGGCATCACAGAGATGTGGGGGGAAGGCTCCTATGAGTGGAGTGTTGGAATGGAAGGATAGAGGCTCTTCAGGAAAGACAGGCTGGGGTGACAAGGAGTGGGTGTCACTCCCTATGTCAATGACCAACTGGAGTGCACGGAGCAACTCCTGGGACGGATGAGGAGCCAACTGAGAGCTTATGTGTCAGGATTAAAGGGAGGGCAGGGACAGGTGACATTACAGTGGGCTTGTTGTGTCTGCTACAGGAGACCCGACCAGGAAGATCGAGCAGATGAGGCCCTGCTCAGATACGAACAGCCTCGTCATCACAAGCCTTCATGAAGGTCCTCATGGGTGGCTTCAACCACTCCAATATGTGTTGGAGGGACAATACAGCGGGGCATAAGCAATGCAGGAAAGATAGGTAAAATGTGGACCCTCTCCATAAGGAAGTGGAAGAACTGGTTACCTGGGATATGGAGAAGGCTGAGGTACTCAACAATATTTTTGCCTCAGTCTTCACCAGCAACTACACTGGCCACACTGCCCAAGTTACAGATGGGAAAGTCAGAGAACGGGAGAAGGAAGAACTGCCCAGTTCAGGAGAAGATTAGGTTCAAGATTATCTAAGGGACATGAAGGTGCACAAGTCCACGGGACCTGCTGAGAGGCACCTGCAGATCCTGAAGGAACTGGTGGATGAAGTGGCCAAGCCACTGTGCATCCTATTTGAGAAGCTGTGGCAGTCTGGTGACGTTCCCACGGACTGGAAAGAAGGAAACATAAACCCCAGTTTTAAAAAAGGAAAAAAAGAAAATGCAGGGAACTACAGGCTGGTCAGTCTCACCTCAGTGCCCGGCAAGATCATGGAACAGATCCTCCTGGAAACTACGCTAAGGCACGTGGAATATAAGGAGGTGATTGGTGACAGTCAACATGGCTTCGCTACGGGCAAATCGTGCCTGACAAATTTGGTGGCCTTCAATGACAGGGTTACAGCATTGGCAGATAAGGGAAGAGTGACAGGAAACATTTTTTGCCCTACACCTAGCAACTAATTTTAGTGAAGTGTTGTGTTAATACAGAATATTATCTAATTCTTCCCCTTCCCAGCTCCTGCATTTTATATACTTGTCCCTAAGCTCTTTTTGGAGGACTTCTATAAGGGATAAAGGACTGGTCCCTGGTTTAAAGATCAACTGTCATGGTCCTGTTTAGGTACATACAACTAAACACCCCCAAACAAGTGGTCACATCCAAGCTTCAGTTTGGTACCTGGCATGTGCTGACTCTCAGACCACATCTGGGAATGGCATAGTTAATCTGGCTAAAACTGTGTCAGACGCTTTTCTAAAAACCCTGGGCCAACATTCGAGCCCATGCTCTGGCTGTATTCAGTTTGCTAATATAGATGTAGTTTATTAGGCTACAGTTAAAGCATATTAAAATGCTGTGGATTTGTGAAATTCAGCTCTGCCAGGACATGCTTGCCGGGGTTGATTCACAAATGGGCTCAGCTCACTGCAGCTGGAAATCAGTGATTCTTCCTGGTGGTCAGCTCAGCTCAATTGGGTCTTCATGTCCAGTTTATTGAGAGTAGATTGCCAGCATGTGCTGCATATGCTAAACATAATTAAAGCCTCTTTCTTCAATTAAACCCTTTGTCTTTGATTAATAAGGCAGAATCCTGTCAAATCTCAGTATAATGCAGAGAAACGCATCTGCGAATGGCTAATACAATTCTTGTGCAAATGTAGGTCTTGTGAATTTGATTTCTTTCCCTTGCACCTTTAAATTTGTGAGGTATTCACCTCCAAGCCATGCTGAATGAGATGGCTGTGGGTGAGCCGAGGCAGTGTGCTAGGAATGAATTGTGCTCTCGGGCTGAGATGCTTTTGTTTTCATCCATTCTTATTTTCTTTAAAGAAGACATTGTGCAACTAAAAGAATCTGATACCTTTCATACAGAAAATATCACTGTTGACTGCAGGATACTGGGCACTCTCTGAGGTTTGTGTCCTCAGGCCTTTCTCCTCTTTCATTTGATTCTTTTATGATTTGGTTGCTTATCACTGTTAATAGAAATGGAATCAAAATGTCTTAATTATGGAATGTGCCTGAATTAACATACCATGAACAAAACCAGTTTAGGAAAAGCCAGAGGGAACTGTGTCCTTTAATCAGCCGGTTTATTAATAATGTAATAAATTCTCTCAAAGTCCTCCGAGGGCTCATGACTTTCTGATGGAAGATTTTGCTAGAGGGGTGTGGAAGGATCTTGTGCTCAGTGAGCCAAATTATGTTTGGGGCACTAGCTGGACTTCTATTGAAAAATATTTAAAACCAGGATTTGTGTCACCTTCAGGTTGGGATGTTTAAGCCAAACACAAATAAATAAGTGCAAAACCCATGAAATAAAACCATAAAATAAATACACGGTTGGAGCTAGATTTTTCTTTTGGTCCCCTTTCAGGTCAGTATACTTTCAAGGATGCTCAGGAAGTACTTCTCAGTTACCCTAATTAAAGTGAGATTAGGATGTAGCCAATGACAAATCTATTTTGTCAAGATCATGCGTGAATGGGAAAGGAAAAAACCTGAAGAAAGCACTTGGCTAAAAGCTTACTATATATACACCTGTTTTTCAGAAAGTTTTCTATAGCAACCATCAATAAAGGAGTTGGGGTTTTAGAGCAACAGCATCACTGTACATAAATGCTACAAGTCAGTATGTTTTCTTGGGAATTAATTTTGTCTGTAATTTAAAACTTCTGTGGCAATTTTTTAATTGAAATATTCTACTTTTCCTAAGAAATCACAAATTTTAAACTCCACTTTAGGGTTCTTCTGGTCTCCCATGTGCATCAGAATAATGTTCAGCTTTGTCTAGCTCTTTTCCCCATTTTTTTTTCTCCCTTACCATCAAAAATAATACCAAGGAAATCAAAGACGGCAACAAAATAATGAAAAACTAGCAAAGAACTATATCCCTTTTTATTATATTACAGGTCAAAATGGAGAATAAAAAAGGCAAAGAGGCAAAGACATGGTGAAATGTAATTTCTTCAAATTTGGTTTCATGAACATTTCAATGAAAAGATTAGAAATTCCATTTAATTTCTGTAAAAATATCACTTCAAAATACCAAATGTCTTCATAACTTAGCCCCTCCTGTCCACCTCCCTCCCCCAAAATAGCTCAACTAAGGACTCACAGGTCAAAAAGATTTATATTACAGAATACATTAGATATAAGAAATCTACATATCTACACACACACACTGAACATTTCTGAACATCTCTGATCATTTCTGATCCTCAGGTTTCTAGCTACGAATTTTCTCTTTCTGTTGTTGATTAATTTATTTCACTTCAAGAATTTAATGATCTTGAGGAAAGTGTGGTAGATTGTAGGTGTCCCCATTTTTCAAGGAAAGCATGGTATGAACACTCTGAAGGAAGCAAGAGTTCAAATAGTGTTTCCTGAACCGCACCAGGGAACTGATACAAATTAAAAAGAAAACCAGAAAAACCCTGACAAAAACCTTTCTTTATAGTAAGAGAAACCTTCTGATCTGGTTTGTAGTATGGTCTCATCAGCAGCTTTGTTGTATTGTAAGCCTAAGACTTAGCCATGGTATATAAGTTACCTTGAAAAACTCCCCTCTGGGTCAAAAGTTGTGCCTCTCCCATAAAAGACATGGACATGACATGGAACATGAGTTAAAACTTATTGAAAGCTTTAATTTTTGCAGGGGTCATACACTCATTTTGTAAGAAACATGCGGCACAGAGCAATGTTTCAAGGGTTTTTCTCAACAAAATTATAGATATTTACTACAGCTTTCCCTCTCATCCACAAATGATCTGAGCAGTACAAGCTCCTTGAATAATTTTTTGTGAGCCCTAATTATTTGCCTTCCTTTATAAAGCAGGGGAGTTAAAGGATCAGTGTTTACTCCACTATGCAAACTTAGTTTAGGATGATTAAATAGTGGTCTGTTGCTACACACAAAGAGGATACTTCATATTCGTATTGCTAAACTGTTACAGAAAGAAGAATTCATAAGCAGGTTCTCCAGAAAAGTATCTAGTGTCCTGCTAAAAATTTCAAACAGATCTATAATTTCCTCCATGTTTGAAAGCCACCAAGATGGTTAGGGGCTTGGGGCATGTAATACACAGGAAAGGCTGAGAATTGGGTTCATTCAACCAAGGGAATGGCTAATGGGAGAACTTACTGCTTTCTTAAACTATCTAAGGAGAGCATATAGAAGACAAAACCAGACTCCTTTGCAGGATGAGAGGCAACAGGCACAAGCTGTAACAGTGAAAGCATTTTCACCTTGAGGGTGGCTAGAAACTCAAGCAGGAAGCCAGAGAGTCTGTGGACCATCCATCCCTACAGATATTAAAAATTCAACTGGACACAATCATGAGCATCCTGGTCTGAGCTGGACCTGCTCTGAGCACAGGCTTGTATCAGAGACCCCCAGAGGTTGTTTCCAGTCTAAATTATTCCAAGTTTCTACAACCCTAATGTTCAACTATCTTCATTTCCAGGAAATATCATGTTAGATTTTGCCCAGTGGTAACTTCCAACCACTGTCTCATGCCATGTCTTTGTCAAAACAGCTGAAATGTCCCACCTGGGAGATCTTTTCCATGTTTAAGCATTTAAGATTAATGATAAAAATACCTGTCCCCTTACCTCTTATTTGCTGTAATCTGGAAACATCGAATATCAAACCTCTGGGTTTACAACCACTGGCTATTTTCTGTATCTGTCTAAGCAGCTAGACTAGACGATTGTTGTAGGTCCTTTCCAACTGAAAAGAGTCAATGCCTATTCTAGTCTAGTCTAGCCGTCTAGTCCATTCCGTTCCATTCGGTTCCATTTCATTCCATTCCATTCCGTCCTGTCCTGTCGTATCCTGTCCTGTATCACTGCCATTACTTTCATTTCCAAACGGATCCAGAATTGAACAGAGGATATCAATACGGTCCTACAATCACACACAAAGGCAAAATCTTTTACCTGTTTTTACTCAATACACTACTTATACCATGTCTGTTACCTTTTTGTCAGACATAATGTAGCAGCTGGCTACGCTAAAACATTTATTGTTAGCTTCTGACTATTTTTCCAGGACATTGGCTCCATAACCTGTCTTCTTCACAAATGAATATCTGCACAATCCTTATTGCAGCAAACTTTACATGACATCAACTCTATTCATATAGAAAAGGTCAAGCTCTGTCAGGTACAAACAGCACAGAACCTCTTGGAACCACTGTGACTGCAAACCAATGTGGAATTTAGTCCACAGCCCTTGTTTACAGTACAAGAGTTGAACATTTTCTGAATTCCACCCTTCCCACAGACAGCATTTTATGCAGGATGCAGTCTCTGGGAGAATTTATCTCTCAGAGAGAGATAAACTAATGGCTTTTCTCAGTCTTCAAAACATTCCTTCCTACACATAGCAGAGATGCTGTCTAGGGTGAGAAAGGTAAGAATGTTTGCATTCAAGAATGAAAATGTACATTGGAAAGTTCTAGCACTGGCTCCTAGGAAAGGGTGCTTTCATTAGGGAATAGCGAGAAGTCAAAAAAGAGTCACACTGAACTCTTGAGAAAGTAATTTTTATCACCACCTGCCTCACTCCTTCTCACAGACCCCTTTCTGCCCAGTTTCCTGCTGTTCTCAGACGGCAGAAAGACCGTAGGACCTCCCAGGGCTCCCGATTCACAACTAACTTCTCCTTAATTACACACACTGCTCTCCCACTCCAGAGGTTTTGAGCACTCCCAACTGATGGATCATTACAGGTCTGTGGATAAGCCATGATTCTGCCCAGATGCAAAGAGTTGACTCTTGCCAAAGTTTCGGACATATGCATATGCAGCAACTGGAAGTCAGGGCTGGAAGTCTCAGTACAGGTCTCGTCTGTGCCTATTGCAGGTTTGTCTTCATCTTTTGCCTTTCAATGACCCTTTCTCCATTATTTTTATGAACATTTCTACCACTGCTTCTCAGTAATGTCATTGCTCCCATGTCCAAATCTGACCTCAGTAGCTTCACTGTTCCTTTGCCCAACTGTTATCTATTTTGGTCTTACAAATGGCCAATATAAAGACCTTGAATTAATTTTGATGGGCTTTTTTTTCTTTTTCACAAAAGAGAAGAGACCATTTACATCAGGACAGAAATGATCCTCCTAATAATTACACCCTTTGCAGCACTTCCTTCAAAAATGACATAATTCATGTGACAACACAGTCTGCACATCTTCCATGAATTAACTTGGGCACAACACCAAGCACAGTACATGGTTGATCATTATGCCTTTTTCTTTAATAAAGAGTGTTTTTCAATTCGTCCACCTACCACTGCTGTGTTCCCTTGGTTTCCTATAAATAAACAGCACAGGGAATACGGACACTAATATTTATATCTCAAATATTTTTGTTATACATTTCTTGGGGCTTTAAAAGCTTGAAGTTATTTACAGAACTGGGGGGGGGGGGGGGGGAGAAAGTCTGATCTTCTGTGGATATTTCCATCCCTAAAGGCACAAATTACAATGAAAATACAGTGACTTTCACTTTTTTTTTTTTTTGCCCTACAATGGGTACCTTAATAGAGAGACATCAAATACAATAAAAGTCAAACGCATATTTATAAAATCTTCCACAAACATGAAATGGTTGCATTCTCATATATGGCCTGAGCCCAGCTAGAGTCCAGAACAAGTGAATCTTCCACCTCCCAAATAAGAGTAATTTTTGCTAAGTGTTATTTCTTGTAGCTCCTTTTCCCTTTTCTGTAGGGCTGCATGGTGCCTGACAGCTCCCATGGTATCCTGGGAACAGCATTTTGAGGCAGCTAAACTTCAACTTAGGTTCAAAGCAGAAAATGCAAGATTTGCCAGTAAATGTGCTTACTGATAAATACAAATCACAGAACATGATCTAATTCTTCATTCTTGATTTTCTAAAAAGGTAGCTATTTTCAAATGTTTCTGTGAGAGTCTAAGAGCATTGAATAGTTGGAATTCAATTCTGAATAAACGTCTCAGTGACCTTGGACAAGTGGAAAGAGATTTTTGCTAATACTCAAATGCAGCTGGCAGGTGAAAGGATTAGCAAGGGCTTGAGATTCTTTGCATGAATAAGGAGAGATGTGAAACATTAGCAACTAGAAAAACTAAGGCTTTTGTTAAGGCATCTCAGATAGCTTTAAACTAGCTAATTTGCCTGTGACTAGCAGGCTGAATGTGCAGGCATGAAGCTCAACATGGGTAATTTTCCCCCTTTAGAACCATTTTAAAAGTAATTTGGGTATCAATATGCTCCACTAGTTTTTCTGGGGGTGCAGTGAAGACATATCTACCAGCTTGAAGCTTACCACCCTCAAGCCCTAACTAAAGTTATTTTCTTGAGTTCTTTCTTTTGGTAGTTTTATCATAAACTATCTTTAGTTTGTGATAAAAGAGCTTTGGGAGAACAGGCAACAAAGGAAATCATTGAATATTTCTGCTAATGGAACTGTTTGTTATCCCGTATTCCAAACATCTGTTTTTTGAAAATCATAGAATCACAGAATGGTTTGGGTTGGAAGGAACCTTAAAGGTCATCTCGTTCCAACCCCCAGTCACAGGCAGGGACACCTTCCACTAGACCAGGTTGCTCCAAGCTCCATCCAACCTGGCCTTGAACACTGCCAGGGATGGGGCAGCCACAGCTTCTCTGGGCAACCTGTGCCAGGGCCTCACCACCCTCACAGGGAAGAACTTCTTCCTCAGATCTCATCTAAACCTGCCCTCTGTCACTTTAAAGCCATTCCCCTTGTCCTGTCCCTACATTCCCCTTGTCAAAAGCCCCTCTCCAGCTTTCTTGTCAACCCCTTTAGACACTGGAATCTGCTCTAAGGTCTCCCTGGAGCCTTCTCTTCTCCAGGCTGAACAAGCCCAGCTCTCTCAGCCTGTCTCTATAGCAGAGCTGCTCCAGCCCTTGGAGCATGTTTGTGGTCTCCTCTGGACTCACTCCAACAGCTCCACATCCTTCTTATGCTGGGGGCCCAGAGCTGGACACAGGACTGCAGGGGGGGTCTCACCAGAGCAGAGGGGAAGAATCCCCTCCCTCAACCTGCTGGTCAGCTGCTGGTGATGCAGCCCAGGACACGGTTGGTTTCTGGGCTCAGGTGCACACTGATGGTTCATGTTGAGCTTCTCATTGACCAACAGCCCCAAGTCCTTCTCCCCAGGGCTGCTCTCAATCCAGTCTCCCCCAGCCTGTATTTGTGCTTGAGGTTGCCCTGACCCAAGTGCAGAATCTTGCACTTGGCCTTGTTGAACTCCATGAGGTTTGCACTGTCCCACCTCTCCAGCTTGTCCAGGTCCCTCTGGATGGCATCCCATCCCTCCAGTGTGTGGACCACACAGTTCAATGTCAATGGCAAACTTGCTGAAGGTGAACTCAATCCAACTGTCCATGTCACTGATAAAGATATTAAACAGTGCTAGTCCCAGCACGGACCTCTGAGGAATGCCGCTTGCCACTGGTCTTCACTTGAATATCAAGCCATTGACCACAACTCTTTAAGTACAACCATCCAGCCAACTCCTTATCCACCGAGTGGTCCATCCTCTCTGGGTGGTTCATAGCAGACCCCCACTACAATGTCATTTATCCCTGCCTTCCCTTTAATACTGACCCATAAGCTCTCTGTCGGCTCGTCATCCATCCCAGGCGCTGCTCCATGCACTCCAGCTGGTCATTGACATAGCGAGTGACCCACTCCTTGCCTCCCCTGTCCTTCCAGAAGAGCCTGTATCCTTCCATTCCAACACTCCCCTCATAGGAGCCATCCCACCATGTCTCTGTGATGCCAATAAGATCACAGCCCTGTAAGTGTGGGCACGTCTCTGGAAGAGTTGTTTGCTGTGCTGGTGGTGAGGCACCGAAACAGGTGACCAGAGAAGCGGTAAATGCTCCACCCCTGGCAGAATTGAAGGCCAGGGATGGCCAACATGTTGCCCAAGGTTCGGCAGAACCTTGGGCAACATGGTCTAGTGTGAGGCGTCCCTGCCCATGACACAGGGGTTGGAACTAGATGATCTTCAGGTCCTTTCCAACCCTAACCATTCTATGATTCTACGATCTCTCCTGATGTGACAGGTCTTTCCTCTTCAGCCTGCAGAGTGGTGAAGCAGTTCTGCAAGGGCATCTCAGGATTTGTGGGAAGTCTTTTCCTCTTACAGTTCTTTGCTGTTGCAAGCCTCCATTCTTCTGCATTGTTGGCCTCCCTCCCTCTTGTGTGTGCTAGTGGGGGAGGTTTTGAGTGTTTGGCCATTGGACATGGGTTCACTGCATACTGCTCTTGGAACCAGCTATCTAATGCCTTCTCAGCCTTCCTGATGCTATGCAGCCTTCTCACCACTTCCTGTAGCCCAGCCTGCTGTAGGAGATCCTCCACCCGGGCACACCTTCTGCAGGCAGGTCTGCTGTCTGTCCCTGCCCCAGCAGAAAGGTCTGGATACTTCCTGCAGCCTGAGTTCTACACTTGCAGCCTCTCCCTTCATAGCTCTGTCTGGGTGGTGGCATTGGCCACTGCTGGGTGGATGATGCAGACCCCCTTGCCAGAGACGCTGCCTTTGCTCTCAGACAAGTGCCCGCCATTCCGCCTTGAGGGTCAGGTAGGATGAGTGCCCTTGATCTGTACAGATGATCACAGAATGGTGCCCAGTTGCTGGGTTATGTGGACTTTAAGTATGTCCTGGTCACTCGCGCTGCCAAGGGCTGCCCTATGTGGGAATGGGGGGGTGGCACCATTACTCCTGGCCCTGCCTGCGCCTAATCAACCACTCTTGTGCAAGCTGCAGGCTCCCAGCAGGTCTCAGCACTCCCCTGGTAGGTGCTTCTCACCTCCCATCTTATAGAAGTACTTCTTGCTAGAGAAGCACTTCTTACCTCTCATTGTGTGCATGAATCATCAGTGGGTTTGGAGACAAGGCAATCTTGCTGTTACACATTGGCACAACACTTTGCTTAAGTGGGTCTGGGGCTTGTAGTGGCTACTAAAGCATGAGTATATAAATAATGCAGAAAGAAACCTCCCAAAACAGAATCTGGGTCCCTGCCCAGTTCTGAGCAAACCAAGGCATGTGCAGTTTGGTTCAGGCTGTTTCAGGTCTCTACTTCGATTTTATAATACCTAAAATGCAGGTGTCTGGCATGAATTCAGAGTACTTCAATTAAGCACTCTTCAGATAATGCAGAGACTCAAGCTACCATCTATGCTGGCAAATAACGTGCCAGGTTCCACTTTCTGCCCCCAAGGTGCAACTAACATGGCACAGCTACACTTTCTTACTTCCCAAACATACTGGTTGCATCCAAAGAGCCACATGGGAATAGTTCCTTGTCTGTCCAAGTTTTCTAACCATGCCTGGTCATCATCCAGGAGAGTTTCTGTTGGACTAAAACTGTCCAACTGTACCAGGAACCCTGATAACATTTTAATGGTGTGGAGAATGACATTCCAATGCCAGTGCCCATTCCACAACTCTGCTTGCCTCTTCAACAAAATAATACTAACTTAGCCCTAGGCACTTCTAAAGAGTGATTCATAGTTAGCTCATTTAAACTCTAGGCACGAAGATGGGTCAATCCACTTGATTTGAAGCTTAAACCTCTGAATGAGGGGTTCCCAATACCGACATCCAACCTAGATTCAGAATATGAAGTGGTCTCCTGAGGCCAAATGTTTAACTGAGAAGAGCTCAGCCTTTCAAAAATCAATGAAAATAAATATTTTGTAGCGCAGCTGGTGGGTTCTAGCAGAAGAAAGGCCTAGTGTGCCATTTCTGCAAAATAAAAAGCACAAACCCTAAATAGTAGGTGGCATCTATTTTAGTAGGACTCATTTAAAATGAAGGCAGGTAGCTCCAGCTAATTCTTAAGGTTCAGAAGAAAGGCGAGAAAAATTGTGATTGAGGTATACCGACTCCAGACCTGTCCTAGGATGGGTTGAATCGTTCCCTGGAGGCACTGCTCTCTTTCCATTGATAATGGAGGCAACCTACATGACAAGATTAGGTTAAGGCCATTAATTTTAAACAGCTAAAGTAAGGTAAGAGTAATCACTCTCTAAGTGCTTAAGCAATCAAACTGACATGCTTCTGTCCTCTAGCCCAAAACATACGTTCCGACTAAGTTTACTGGAAAAAAGAGTTTCTGTGTATTTAGCATGTATTGGGCACGACAGATAAGCAGACTGACTCTTACTCAGTGCCTTGGGCCTATATGCAGACATGCCAGTTTTGTGATTATTCCATTTGAAAGAATTGACTATTAGTGGGTGGATATTAGCTCCAAATGCACCTTTCCTGCAGTCCTGGGAGAAGACTGAGGGTGCTATTATACTGTATGCTGGAATATGCACTTATTTTTCCCTTAACTAAAACATAGAATGAATCCTATAATGGTTTGGGTTGGAAGGGACCTTAAAGATCATCTAGTTTCAATGCCCCTCCCATGGGGAGGGACACCATAATACGTAAATACACAGGAAATTCATCTTGTGGGTTGACATTTTAACACATTTATATGCAGTCTATGTTCCTGCACCTTCCAATGTTAAAGGCAACTGGACTTGTCACTGTAAGCGTACACACACTATCCATGACTTCTTCGGCAAAAGAGAAATTTGCAACACATTGCCTAAAAGAAACCATCACAATAAAACACTTTTTAGGGCTTGAGAGAATTTAAAACCACATGGAAGGTTTGCAGGAAGAGAGAGAGACAAGTTAAAGTCTGTTGGTGACATCTGAATCCATTTCTGTTTTTCTGCCTTTCATCCCAGGCTGTAGGATGGATATGCTGACGGACTTTTCTAAGAAGAAATAGACTGGCCAGTATTATGTTTTAGATCACAGGCACAGAGGGACTGTGATCACTCAGTCGGATTCCTCTTCTATTTAGTAACTGTTACAAGCAAGCATATCCTACAGAGACCTTGATTACAGGTACAAAGTGGTGGGTATTGCTTGAGTTTGAAAGACCTATCAGCAGCCAGACATCGTCATTAAAATACATCCTAAAACCTTGTGATTAAAAGTGTTTAATAATAAACAGAAGAATGTGTTCTATATTCTTAGTAAAATTATTATTTTTCTTCCTAATGACTGGGTTTATGGAGTCAGGCAAATTAGATGTCCTCTAAGTTAATAGTCTGCTACAACTGACTCATTAATTTACAGCTAGCTGTTGTAGACACAAAAAACCATACACCTAAAAGAGCAGACCTAAGACCAGAGTACTCCAAGAACTTGTGGATACTTATTTGAAGTATTTGAAGACAGAGAAACTGAGGCCCAAGGAATATTTAGTCACAGAGTCCCCATTTCCCCTGCTCCACCTCACCAGCTACTGTGAAATTGCTTCCGCGTTAAGGATTTTGCATTTGCAAGGTTAAAATTACCAGCCTTATCATCTCACTCCAGATCAGGTAACTAGCAAATTAAAAACTTTACCTCTCCAACTTTCCCTCCCTCCCTTCCCCGCTCCTTTCGGAGGCACATTTGGTATTTGTTTTTAATCCTGGCCGATTTTCAGTTCACAAAACCTGATGCAGAGAGTTATTTGATATTCTGAAGGCGTTATTTTAAGATGAAACAATGTAAATTCTGATTCGGATGGCAGATGGCTGGCAGTTCACTGTTTGGCAAACCAACTGGTATGGTATGTTAGAAAGTCGGAGCAGCAGGTAGTACAGCTCAATTTGAAACGACCACAGATGCTCGGAGAGGCGCGGGGGAAGGGCACAAGCTGGTCAGGAAATTAAGAACAGTAGTCAGAGCTCACAGGGAAAAAAAGAAAAAAAGAAAAGAAATAAAAAATGACAGTAATTAGCTGAAAGTTTTCTTCTCCCAATCAGCACTTTTTGGACGTGAGTTATCAGAGATGAGTGCGAGCCCATTGTGATTCACATGAACGCATCACTCGGCTGTTGAGGGCTTGTTTCTAAGCTGCACCCAGACAGCTTTAAATAATTTGCACGACTTGCATCGCATGTGAGAGATGTGAGTTTATACAAGCCTTACACTGCTCCTTACAGAGGGATGAGCATCCATGTTGTCCAAGCTGGCCTGGTGCTTGCATCCTTGTTGCACTCTGGTGGCACATCCATGTCCATTCACACCAGCTTCCTGCAGTATGTGTCTGCCCTTCCGTAGACATCGACGTCCTGTTCTGCCATGAGAGGGGTGTGTTGATCACCCACTGTCGGTCTTTCCCAAATTGGTAACTAAGTGGGATGGATCGCCCTTTGGAGAAGCCCAGCTTTCTGCACTCCTTCAGGCGCC
The DNA here is from genome assembly GCF_004027225.2 of Strigops habroptila. Classification (NCBI taxonomy): domain Eukaryota; kingdom Metazoa; phylum Chordata; class Aves; order Psittaciformes; family Psittacidae; genus Strigops; species Strigops habroptila. The sequence continues at coordinate 60,679,432 of NC_044282.2, forward strand.
TGGTTCGGGAGCTTAGATGAGATGTCTCGAGTTGCAGTGGCTAAAAGTAGCTGTGCTGGATCCCGCCTGAAAGGATCGGAGCTCTAAAACAGAACTTCACTCAAACCATGGACTAAAAGTATACATTTCCACAACTCAGTTAATTCAGTGCAAGTGGCCAGCTGGCCATGCCCATGCTCTTCTACACTCCAGAACTGGGTAGTGACATGCAACTGCCTTTTGGGAACGGTTTCTGACAAGCGCCAGCTCCCAGAATGTGCTTGGGAAGGGTCTGGAAAGTTCACCAGGGCCAAAACAGTGCCAGGACCACCCAAACAACAAGAACGGTGGCAGTCTGGTGCCTGGGCCTCTGCCCTGGCAATGTTTATCAGCATAGACATAGCTACACGCTGCATCCCAGTAAACCCTTCGAGACACCCCAAATGCATATCCATAGCGTTGTGTCAGCAAGCCTGAGAAATGCATGCCTATAAACTCTATCCTTGCATCAAAAAGCACTGAAGGCCTCCAAGGAAGGATCCTGGTTCCTCTCGTTGCAAGACCAGTTGGGTTAGATTGAGGCTACACACACTGCATAGGGCAGACAATCAAGCTCTAACACCTGCAGGGTCAGTCTGCTGTCTTGACCTAACCTCAACCTTCCCATAAGCAATAATACAAACTGCTTTTGAGCACACTTCTCGATTTCTAACACCCTGAAGTACAGAAGAAACGTTATGGCAGAACAGTTCCTTACAACGTACTACATGAGTTAGCTGACCAAATGCTCCAAAACTCTGGATCCAGGTTCAAGGTTTCATACGTGACCAATTCCAGTCTTGATGCTTCCTCCAGGTATTTTTTTAACCATGATAGTGCTGGCTGCTGTATATCTCTGGGTGCTAATGAGCTCTGAGTGGTGTTGATTTAAGAAATTCCACTCTGAAACAAGTGTATTGAGGACGTTACAATTAAGCAATCAACAAAATCAGGAAATGCCACAATTAGAGTTGCACCTGCACACTTCCCTCTGCCCCCATACAAAGTGCACATTGAGGAGACCTTTCTTCAATCTTGCACAGATTTGATTCTGATCTGACTCTCCTGAATTCAACAAAGTTATTCATAGGAGGAGAATTTGGTTTATAAGGTGATTCTGCTGTTTTCTGCTCTCTCTCATTTCATAGACGTTCCTGCAATACTGGTTTGTTTACAGGGGTGGGTAGCATTCCTTCATGGTATACTTACTCTGTTTGACATCATCTTAATCGACTTTAAATGATCTTTCTTCTCTCTAAGGTATGTATTTCAATATTTTAGCAATCTGTGCTGTACTACACAGAGCTCTACAACCCCTCTATGCATACAATTCATGGAAATGCAGCAGTTAAACACAAAAGCAATATACCTGTGAACACATGCAAACAGCAGGCTGGCAGATGAAACAATTAGCTACATAGTTAATTTACATGAAAAAATGCAGGACAGCTGGATATTTCCTCAAATGTACCTCATTATTCTACAACATTGTACAGGTAGAAGATTATATAGGAATACTGTATTGTTTTGCTTATACCATGCTATACTTTTACTAAAAATTGTAGCAAATATGTATACAGTGCATTGTCTTACTTGGAAAGCAGCGTGCAATCAGGAAATTAAAGACCACTGTAAAACAAATGCAGGCAGGGGAAGCATTAAGGCTGCTTGTGAAATGTTAGCACTGTCACTACTCTAATGCCCAAAATGGCTCCTGAATGTTAAGATCTTTAATGCAAGTTCTTTATGTTATTTATTGAAGGAATGTCATAGGTGCTTCGCACCTCAAATTAGAGAGCCATAAAAAGTGAAGATTATTATTTAAGAGCTGGGGAAAAGGAGTAATTCACACCCCCAGCTTCAGGCACGCAAGATAGCTGACATCCTTCAACAGTGCACAGAGACAGGAGGGAATTCTGTGTGCCACAGCCCTGCACCGGCTGCAGAGAAGCCCTTCCCTCTCCATTAACTGCAGCAGGAACAGAGGGAGACCACCTGGCTAAGTTAGCTACCAATATTTACCTCATTTTTACACTTTAAATGCATCCTCTTATTTGAGCTGGAGACGAAACGGGTTTATTGCAACCATACTGACCATTAATAAATACCACAAGCACTGCTACTCACCAACACCCCCAAGAATCTGAGAATTACTCCTAAACATACATTGTTTCATGCTGGCTATAAAACAAACCATTTGAGCCATTTCCTAAGTGTTGCATTATCTTTTAAAGGCCTTGTCTTTGGTCTAACACTATTACATTATTTCTTTATGGGATCTGGAAACAAATATAAAATCATTGCTTAAACATTTGTGAATGACACAAAGTTTGACATCATAATAAGTATTAAGGAGAGTGAGGTAGTCATAAAATCAGCTTGGATTCCTTACTACATTAGGCTCAATCAGCAACCCCATATTTTAATATAGACATATGACTCTGTTCAGCTAGGAAGAAGGAAAGCAGGAACAGAGAGAACAAAGGATTACATAATGGAAAATAGCATCTGAAAGTAATTTAGGGGTCACAGTAGCCAAACAGCTTAGCACTAGCTCCCATTAGGATGCCGTGATGAAAAGCACTAATGCAATCCATGGACATGTGCACAGCAGAGCAGGAGTAGCAGAGAGTGACTTGATTTTCATTTACAGCAGCATTGAGACTAATGCTGGAATATTAAATCCACTCCTGCCAACTGCATTTTTAAAGGATGTTGAAAAATTGGGGATGGTGTAAGAAGGATCTACAGTAGCAATTTCAGGACTGGAGTGCATGTGTCTGGTTTGCACATGACTGGCTTCATATTCGACATGTCCAAGAAACACGAACTTTTATTATGTGCAAATCATTGTGTGGTAATCTAAGAGGTATGGCAGCCTGTGGATTTTCCTCAAGATCTTATTGATATGAACATTACAGCATACATAAAACTATGGACTTCCTAAGAATGCATAAAATGCAGTATGTTACTTGGGAAGATAATTACAGTAGCTTTCATGAGATATGAAAAAAAGTTTGATATAACATCCACCAGTGATTTTTAGTGGCTGGGTTACACCAATAATCTTGAACCTCAAAACAGTCACTGTCTGAAGTAAGAAAGCAGTTCTGCCAGAACCTTTGCACCAGTGGATGTCCCATTGCCCGCCTCCCAGAATAGTAAAGCTGTTTTGGTTTTGTAATCTTTTGGGGATTTTTACTACTTTGAGCCTATTGAAGCAAACGGAAACACGCATGAGACAAACCTTTCAACAGATATAGACTACAAAAAGGATTTTAGAATGCAATGATTTTTTTTTACACCATTATCCTAATCACGGAAAGTACAACTGACTTAGAACGAAAGACTTTATTCGCTTTATCCCATTACTTCATTTTCATTTTCCACTGGTTATTAAAACCTAAACCCTTCATTTATTCAGCCCCAGTGAAACTGTACAAGGAATGCACAACTGATTGGGTTTTTTGCTTCCTTAATAATAACAAATATATTGCCCATACATATATCTCACCCATAACTAAGTTTTTATAAGCCCATCTAACAGTATCACGTATCTTCTGAGATAATTTTAGCTAACAAAATCACAAACCTTTCATATCATTTTTTTCATTAGCAATGAGCAAATTCTGCAACTAAAACTTATCTGAAGAAAAACACAGCAGAGGTCAGCAACATCTTTAAATCTCTAGGACAGTGGCATTTTCAAGCCAGCAAGAATTCCCAGAATTGCTGAGACATGCCTTATGCTTGCAGCCCTGAGCAGCTGTGAGACATGAGTTCTCCATAAAATAGATCAACTAATGTATATACTTGCTAAGTTAAAGGCCAGATAACATGGAGACCAGCTGTTTGCCAGTATTTTAACTATCTCCAGCTTTTTTAATGCACGCTTCTCTTCTGACCATTTTCTTTCAGTAGACCTGAAACAGACAATTGTCTTTCCTATTTGTGGGTGTATAATATCTTCATGGAAAACACAGCAATTAGGTTTCTTTTCAAGAAACATTTTAAAGAAGTGTTAAGAAACATTGTTTTTAAAAAACATTTAGTTTCTTTTAAACTTATTCTGTTACAATTCAATAGCTGAAACGACATCCAGGAGCACCAGCCTCAATTTTGTAAAAGTTATAGGTAACTTCTCCATGGATGATGATTAGAACCACTGACATAGATACTAAATAATATTTTGTTCCCAGATGCCTCAGAGGGAAAACTTCCTGGCAGGCAGAAAGTTTGTCCAGGGTACAATTCTGTTGCCTGAAGACAGTCATCTAATGCTATTTCAGATGCCCTACAGCATCCAAAACATCAACAGAGGACAGATAAAGGACACAGTATCTAGAAAAGACATCTCTTCTGGAACTGTAAGATGGGTAATTTGGGAAATTTGTTTTCAGCTATAATAAATTTTCCTCTGGCAAAAGGAAAAGTGATTGATCTGTGCATATAGGGAAATTGATGAAAATTTATAAGACAAAAAAAATCCAAACACTGTTGAATTTGGTGAATGAGGATATCATCTGTCCCAGAGCCTGGTACTTCATTAATATTTGACCATCTAAATTTTAAAGCAACAGTTAATGAGGCAAATGAAAAACTTAATGTTACGTGTATAAAGATGATTAGAATCAAATTATGCTCATGAAAAGAAACTGCCTCTGAAGTGAATGCCTTAAATGTCCCGAGGAAACCAGTGAGTGTTTGGAATGTTGTCGTCTACTGCACTGACATATGCCTTGCATTTGTAGACTGAATTCCCTTACATCCTTGCATGACAGATCAGAGAATGACTTTCTAGAAAACTAGGAGTGACATCCAGCATCAGGGTCAGACATCTGTGTTTGGGTATCTACATGGACTGAATTCAGTTACCATACATTGACATCCAATGCCATTTGAGGTGCTCTAGAGCATCCTAACCATCTACACAGGGCTGGCAGGTAAGATATACAAGCTACGGTTGACCTGCACCTATCTGGACAGACTGTTTCACACCAGGATAAATGTGTCAGAACATCCCCAATGACACTAGATCACTTAATCTAGGGCAGACCATTTGGTTCCAAGCGAAGAATTGAGTTTGAGACTGACACACCCTCATATAGGTGTCTACATATATGGGTCTACATGTGTATTAGGTGCCTAAACTCCCTGTATAGTTAATGGGGACCTAATCATAGGACACAGGGGGAATTCTGCTCTCCTTGAGCAGACATCTTGTCACCTGCACAGCTCTCTGGATTCCACAGGCTCTACTGATTAGTGCACAGGTAGTTCCTACCTGCGGACGCTTAAATGCAGGAGCTGCATGTCACCATAGATGTTCTTGCCTAGCATGCCAGTTAGGAATATAAACATTTCAGATCTGATGCATAATCAGATTTTATAAATCTGGATGGGATAAAACACCAGGATACTACACCAAATCAGAGGTAGTCTGAGTATGAGCACATACCAAAGGAAGTCTGAGGTGACAAAACCACTCAGTTCAAGGATTTTGAAGGACCCTGGACAGAAGAACATGTGAAAGAAATGTACACCAAAGAACTGGTGCCTCTTTCAGTTTGTTCTGTTAGGTCAAGTCCTCTCTTATAGCACGTTCATACTGATACCTTCCTGCAGCAGCTGGAGAAACCTCAACATACCCACCTGTTCTGGTAAATAGTGTCAGTCATTTGTGGATCAGCATTCTCATATGCCACCAGAAATACTTCCATAGAATCGTAGAATTATAGAATCATTTAGGTTGGAAAACACCTTTAAGATCAGAGAGTCCAACTATTAACCCAGCACTGCCAAGTTCACCACTAAACCTGACCCTAAGTGCCACATGTACACATCTTTTAAATACCCCCAGGGATGGTGACTCCAACACTGGCCTGGGCAGCCTGTTCCTTTTGGGGAAGAAATTTTTTCTAATATCCACTCTGAACCTCTCTTGGGGCAACTTGAGGCCATTTCCTCTTGTCTTATCACTTGTTACTTGGGAGAAGAGACTGACCCACCTTGCTACTACCTCCTTTCAGGTAGTTGTAGAGAGTCATAAGGTCCCCCTTGAGCCTTCTCTTCTCCAGACTGAACACCCTCAGTTCCTTCAGCCATTCCTCATAAGACTTATGCTCCAGACCCTTCACCAGCTTTGTTGCCCTTCTCCGGACATGCTCCAGCACCTCAATGTCTTTCTTGTAGTGAGGGGCCCAAAACTGAACACAGGATTCAAGGTGACGCCTCAGCGGTGCCAAGTGCAGGGGGGATGATCACTGCCCTAGCCCTGCTGGCCACACTATTTCTGATACTTTCATCCATCTTGTAACTTTTGGGTAAGCAGGTATTTTCTCTGGGTATGTAAGTCTGCTGAATCTTCACTGCAAAGTCCACGTGAAGTTTCCTCAAGTTTGCTGAGAACCACTGCAGCAGACCTGTAACAATGTGTTGGGCTCCTCTACGGGAAATCAGTGCTGCAAAGGGATTCCATGAGGAGTTCCTGAAATTAGAAGTCTGGGCTTCAGAGCCTGTGCAAATATAATTTATTCACCATTGGTACCTTCACTCTTGCAGTCCTGCACTGTTCAGAAGCTCTGAATGATGGAAGAGTGAAATTGTCTCCACCACATATTTCCATAATCAGCTTATTTTGGAATCAATTGTCTGATTTCCCCTGACTTAGAAAACCTAAGGTTACAGAGCTGTCCATCAAGAGACTCACATGTGGAAGAGAAATTGGGGAAGGGTTGCTTTATTAAGTCAATTCTGATCGTCTATAGAAAAAGGACCAGGTGATATGATATTGTTTGCAACAACATAAGGCTGAACTTTGAAGACATGAGATACCCCCTGCAGTTCTATATTGCAAATACTGCACTGTATTTTTTATCAGTCTACTGATACAATAATTCATAATAACCTCAGAAATATGGGGAATCTGAATACCGTGCTATGAAAACACTGGGGTTTGTTATAACATCTGCCTGGTTTAGGCAATTTTGTATAGGAAAGGACCCATGAATTTTCTGGTGAGACCACCTGTCGTGGTTTGAGCCCAGCCGGTAACTCAGAACCACACAGCCGCTCGCTCACTCCCCCCCCCCCCGCCTTCTTCCTCCCCCCGCTCCCGGAGGGATGGGGAGGAGAATGGGAAGAATGCAACTCCCACGGGTTGAGATAAGAGCAGTCCCGCAACTAAGGTATAACACAAAACCACTACTGCTACCACCAATGATAATAACGATTAGTGAAATAACAAGGGGAGAGGATACAATTGCTCACCACCCGCCGACCGATACCCAGCCCGACCCGAGCAGTGATCTGGGCCTTCCGGGTAACTCCCCCCGGTTTATATACTGGGCATGACGTGCTGTGGTATGGAATACCCCTTTGGCTAGTTTGGGTCAGGTGTCCTGTCTCTGCTTCCTCCCGGCTTCCCCTCCTCCCTGGCAAAGCATGAGACTGAGAAAGTCCTTGGTTGGAATAAACATTACTTAGCAACAACTAAAAACATCGGTGTTATCAGCGTTGTTCCCAGGCTGAAAGTTAAAAAACACAGCACTGCACCAGCTACTAAGCAGGAGAAAAATGACTGCTATAGCTGAACCCAGGACACCACCAGATCCCAGATGCCAGATCTGGTGATCTGGTATGACCACCTTGTTTTCCTATAACCTCTCTATTCACTTTTGCTTTGAGATATATAGAATCATAGAACGGTTTGAGTTGGAAGGGACCTTAAAGCTAATCCAGTTCCAACCCCTTTCCACAGGCAGGGACACCTTCCACTAGATCAGGTGGCTCCAAGCCCCATCCAACCTGGCCTTGGACACTGCCAAGGATGGGGCACCCACAGCTTCTCTGGGCAACCTGTGCCAGCGCCTCAGCACCCTCACAGGGAAGAACTTCTTTCTAATATCTAATCTAAACTTACCCTCTATTAACTACACACAAAAGAAAGGGCTGATCATCACCAGAATATGATTATTTCTGTTGTCCTTATTTAGGGTTCAGGGGTCTGTCCATCACAAGGTTTCACTCTTATTTTACTCTAGTACTGAGAAGCGGCCTCTGCCTTTAACACCTCCTCCTAAAAAATTATCACCTCCTTTTGCAGGAACTACCTGCACTGTCATCAAAACCAGTACTACAAGAAGTAAAAAGAAATCGTATTTCAGAAGGCTTTCACAAGATAAAAGGGTTTTCCTGCTGAGTCAAAGAGCACACACCTACCTCCTTTGAAGAGACGCAGTGCAGCCTCCTGCGCCCTGTGTGCTGTAAGTCCCTTTTCTGTGCCCAAAATGCAGAGTACAACTCTGCTGCAGCCCCCAGCTAGGGCACAGTTTTAGTTCAAGCAGTAAAGGCTCTAACCCAGGTAGTGACATGGGTGAGAAGTGTTTGAATAACATATGGTCAGGTAATACAGAAGTGACATTACTAGGACATAGGGCTAAACTTCAATTTCAATTTTCAGACTCCCTGCAAACCCCAGGGAATGTATAAATTACCTATCCTGCTGCTAGCCATGCTATGCACTTGCAAGAGATTTTTTCTTAATTTAGCCTATTAGAGATACACTGAGTTTAAAAGTCTGGAGTCAGCAGCTGGCTTTTGCAATTGGGCATTTATAACACACAGGCAATGGCCAGAAGCTAAAGCTTACAGTTAAAAGTAGAGCTAGTAAGAAAATTCTTTCCTTTCACAAAAATACCCAAAAAACCCAAATCAAATAAAACAGAAGTATTGCATTTTAATCTGTTTTTACCCCCTTTTTTTTTTTTTAACTGTCATGAAAAAGCAAAAATCCAGACAATGGCTGTATATGTAGCACATGTACACATACATACGTCAACATATATATATACATGATCAATAGTCCCAAATGTATTTTTGAGAGGCTTTGCTATCTAAAGATTAAAAAAAAAAATCATCCCTTAGTTAATTAGAAAATTTCCCTTAGTTAAAACCACAGAAATACTTCTGTGCAAAATTTTCAGGCAAGTCTGATTTAGGTCTCTAATTTGCTGGTGGTGTAAATCCTTTCCAGACTCTTTTCCCTAGAAATCTAGGCTCCATATTTAAAAGGGATAATAAGCCTTTTCTTTTAAACTATATGCCTGGAGCTAAAAGATTTAAATTTAACGCCAGTAGCTGTAACACTGCTCCATCCAAGAGATGCCTATGGTGCATGTAGCAACACGCAGTTTGCATTTATCTGAGTAGGAGTCAGTGTTGACACTAGTTCCGCATTTTTGCTTATGGCAAAGGTATGGAAAGAATGTGATGCACAGAGGGAATGCTATCATTTCAGGGCAAATCTACCACAGCATTTTCTGATTGTGCCAAAATAAAATCGTTGCAAACTGCTGCTCAAACATGATGTTCAACTCTTACAAGTGCTGTGAAACTATAGCATGACCGTAGTGTAAATGTATAGAAATCTACATCTGTTTTCTAGAAAATGACTGAAGTATGTTTGCATAAGTCTATGATAAACAGAATTAATATATAAAAGGTGAATAAGCTAAAGGGAGTCATGTATCTGCCACCAAGTTGAAAAAGCAGTCTGTTAAGAACACAAAAGGAGAAATTTTTTTTGTTTGCTTTTGAAGCTTTTATATTTAACCTTAGGAAATGAACACAGTTTACATCTATTCCTATAAGGACTGCCCAAGCACAAGAGTATGTATTTTTCCTTAGATAAAAAGTCAGTATGCATTCTTTTTTTTTTGTGTGTGTGCCTATAGAAACTCCTGGGTTATTGATAATGTGAGGGTAGCATAAGAAAATAAAAGGTATTAATGCATTTCTTTGTATCTGGAAAGATGTAATGCTAACCATGTTCTCTCTCTCCACAACAAATACCCCTGGAATGTTCTGGTTATATATTTCTATGTATACTCTTGAGAAAGAAAATAGACACAAACGCGTTTTCAGAGACTTTTTAACTTGATGTCACAAAATCAAAGTGAAAATTATTTCAATAACATAGCTCATAGCTTTCTCATTATGGTGGTTGGGAACTATCCCTTGTTAAAGGACTTACACAGAGATGAGTACCTATTTAGACACCATTGTAAATGAAGATAATGCATTTATTTCATTGCTATGGTTACTAAATCAAGTATGAAGTATAGAAACATGGTTCATGAGGAAAAAAAGAATGAAGAAAAATAAATGATATGCTGCTTTAGAAATGCAGAAGAAAGATCAAACAAATAGACTTCACAGTTTAAGAAACAATTAATTATTAGAACTATCACAACACATTTGATACAATCTCATCATAACCTATTTGCAGCAATTCTTATGCCAGTGCTATCTCACTCCCTTTACTTTTACCCATCTTGCCTTTTATACTGCTGCTGGGGCAGGAGAAAAGCTCAAACCCTTTGTATGTTATAGTGGGGAAAATGATGTATCACTGCAAGCCTAAAGGCTCTGTTGGGCACAGTGCTGGGCTAGGACAGACGTCCTGCTCTCCAACTCTCTTCAGGACCTGTTTGACACAAGGGGGCTAGTGGCTGTGCTAAATGGTTGCTCACATCCAGCAAATGGAATAGCAAATGCTCATCTCAAAAGACTGGGCATAACTCAAAGTATTTCCTGGGGTGACTTCTAAAATGCAGAAGCTCAGAGGGCCAAAGGGTCAGAGTTTTTTTCCAACTGACATACCGTCACAGCACCCAGCTTTCTGCCCCCCGCGTGCACACAGATGACAACCAACTCCTGCCTGTCAGGTTTGGTTTGGACTGTTCCCTACCAAGGAAGCAGATTTATGCCAGTAAGGTGATCCAAAAGTACTAGCCAATAGAAATGGTCAACATCACATTTTATTGCTTGGAAATGTTATAAAGCTGCACTTTGTATATAGTCTAAATAGGCTGTTTAAAAGGCTTTGTGAATCCAAATGAAGAAAACTAATGATTAAGACTATAAATTCCTCACTTGGTCAACAATTTAATTCTACTCACTCACTGAACATCACTTGCTTCAGAAGTGCCAGTCAAACTGTATTTAGTTCATGTGAGCATCATCAGAACAATTCAGAATTCGAGGCTAAAAGTGCTGCAGTCAAACTCCTGGGCAAAGTGGATGGGAAGCAAAGGGATGACACTCTGAGATGGGATGTACAGAAGCCAAGATTAATCTACCTGACATTCTGGTGCTGTCTCCTCAAAGCAAATCCAAGCAAATTCAGTACAACATTTTCAGAAACAGTCTCTATCTTATTTAAGCAAAGCTCACTATTCGGCTAATTTATGCACTTGGCAGGCTTAGAAATCTCTTTGCCATAGCCAATTAGGAAGAGATGTGATTAATTAGGACTTCTTCATCCTTCTTTTCTGACCAACACATAGCAATGGATTATTTACCCGCATTAAACAGAATTCTTCAGACACATTGCCTCAAAAAAGAGCTCTTCTAGAGTCACAGAATAGAGCCAAGAAGATCCAGATGGAATGAAAGCATTTAAATTAATACTGTTCCCATATACCCCAGTGCGAGTGCACAGCTGTACCACAGTTGTATTTATGAAGGGAGACAGGCTGGCTCTACCCTGTCAGTTAATATTGTGCCATAGCTTCATGACACAGTACGTTGGCATCGCTCTAGATGCAGTACGTTGGCATAGTATGTGACAGTCATTGTTGCTGTTAGCTTTCAGAGTAACGTGTTTGAAATCCCCAAAGCAACTGAGGAGCCTGAACTTTGCTGAGTTTATTGGGACTGAGCCTATTAAATCACTGAGGGGCTGTAGAAAAGGCTACCTGCTACTCGGGAAGGTATGTACACTGCTACACAAGAGAGGCAAGGCAAGAAAAGATGAAAGAATAGAATAAGAGTAATAGTAATGACACTAGTACTGAATAAAATTCCTTCTTTTTATTCTCTGACACAAGATGCAATTTCTGAAAGGAAACAGGAACAGACAATAGCCAGGTGCAGATCTATGAAAATAACCTTGGTTTATCTACTGCGGCCTCCAAGATCTCCACTCCTGGAGATTAGTACTTATAAAGTCTCTCTCAGAAAGCACAAGTGAGCCTCTCTCAGTAAGCCTAAACGAAAACAAATTGAAAATCACTTTGCTGAGGTATTTCTGACCGAGAATTTCACCTAACTGCATAATTTCCATGAAACAGCAAATAACTGCCTTGTGGAGCGCAATAACGGGAAGTGTGGAGAGCAAATCACAAAGACTCGTGGTTCTGGGGGATGAACCACAATGTGCTTGGATGCTGGGAGCTGTGCTAGATCAGGTTTGGGGGTTCTCTGCTGCTCAAAGGCTTGGGAAGCTTTAGACATCTCAAGGCAATGCAAAGTCATGTGCTGTAATGAACCTTTAGTTTTCTTTCAATAAAAATTGTACACCTGATTTTCATCTTTACTAAGGCTTGCTGTGAATGTGCTGCATTCACCATGCAAAGAAATCATAAAGCGAGTGTAAAAGGAGGTTAAGTAACAGGCAGGTAATACAAAAAGAATCAGAATCCAGAATTCTAGTAGCATCCAAATCCCAAAGACTCAAACTCAAATGTCATGAGACTGAAGGGGGAAAAGCAACCCTATTGAGAAAGAAATTGGTGCAACTTTGAAACATCTTTTAATAGAAAATGACAAAGAATCACTACGTCCTATGGAAAAAGTTACTCAAAAAATGACCTATTAGAGCCTGAAAGTCACTGCTTTCTTTCGTAAATGAGCATAAACATGTATTTCTCTTCCTGGAGGTGGCACAAAGGAAGCCAACAAATATACTGACTCTAGTACAAAGTACTGAAAAAGACAATTCTTTGGAAAGTAAACTTGATTTCCTGAAAGGGATGAGTAAGCAGTCATTTCCGTCGTAGGCAAATGAAAGCAATGATGAGCTTTCAAAGATGTCATTCACAAAACTGCCCCTAATGGGAGAGCAGAGTGACTGAATCCAGGCAGGAAATTAGGAGACAAAGTAGGGATGGTCATTTTGATGAGAAGACTCAAAGAGAACAGAGAAAGGAAACAAGGGGCTGTGCAGCACTGTTATCTCCTTTGACTGGGCCCCATTAATACAATGAGTCATTTAAGAGAGTGATGAAAAGAGTGGGAATCTTAAAAAAATCAAAACAAAACAAAACCAACTTCTCCAAAGGTGTAATTCTGTTTGAGTTGCAGAATTTTTCTTTCCAAATACACCAAAATACATCCCAGCAGGACAGACAAGCTTATGCTATATGGATTATCTAGTGATAGGGGTATTGTCATGGAAACATGATCTTTGCTCAGAATTTATTACTTACTTCTGCTCTCATTCCCTTCAGACACTAATAATACATTTATTATTAGTTTTTGTTAAGCCAGTGACAGACCATGGACCTGAATCTTCTCCTATCTCCTGGATTTTCATCCTGGTTTTCAGCTGTGTCATTTCTCATTTACAGGCAGACTGCAGTAGTGGCCCATAAGTTCTGCCACAAACTACAGGAAGAACTGGCCTCCAGGCCCCAGCTGGGGACTGCACCTGGTTTAGTAAGGAGACACAGCTTTTGCAAGATGGACACAACTTCTACACTACGAGCCAGTGAGTACATTACAGATACTGAGAATACAACTTATGCCCCAGGGCATCTAACAAAATAGATAAGTGGGATTCTCCTCCAGAAACTTTGACTTGGGCATTTACAAGAAAGTTTCTAAGCTCCATTTAAAGACAATAAAGTCTTACTGCAGGATGTAGTTGGATAAATATAGGCAACTGTAGGTGTTATTTGAGATGCCACAGGGAATCTTGTCCAGCCCCTGACTACCATTCCCATGGCTCCAATCTCCTGTGTGTACCAAGTCATAACTGCCAGCTTCACGTGGACATCTCAGATATCCAAAATCATCTTTAACAGCACTTGACCTACATGTATGTGTAAATTAAATGACCCCAGTGGAGCTCAGAGAGTAATTCAATTCCTTCTAAAGTAAATATCTATCTTTGGTCAGCAGAATTGCTCTGAAGGCTCTGGGGGCTCAATTCAGTTGCCCAAACACAGGCATCAAGCACCGAGGAGATACTCAGGGGAGTGACTGCTGACCTGGGCAAAACCCTGAAAGGTACCACTGAAACAACTCAAGTGGTACAGACAATAGCTGCAGCACTGTCTATTTTATGGCTTTAGATATATGGCTCTTTCAGCAAGCTCACAATAATTTCAGCTCCCTCTTGGAGGTTCTACCTCTCCCAATATTAGGGAAAGTAAAACCTATTGAAGTTACAATAAGCAGATGTTTATAGTGACACATATGGCCTGTTCAGAACAAGATAACCTTGTATAAAATTAGTGTAATAGGTTATTATGTGGATGGAGCCTAGAAAGAAAAAGCAAAGTTTATATGCGCATCCATTTTGGCTGTGCAAAGTACCCCTTAGCCCCAAAGTCACCAGGCTTGCAGGTGGAACCTGGTGACTTTGGATTGACTCAAAATACATGCAGGCTTAAAACTGCCTCTACCCACACTATGGGACCAGACAGCTATCACCGCAACCCATGACAGATGTGAGCTTGGAGAGATAAAGGTAGAGCCCAGAAAAAACATATATAGGAGAGGCAGGAAGGAGAAAGTCTGAAGACATTTGGGTGAGAAACGCGCAAAGGCTGCCAGGTTGGTAGTCGGAGCAGATTTTATAGAATCATAGAATCATTTAGGTTGGAAAAGACCTTTAAGACGGAATCAAGGCCTCTAATTACAACTCCTTCTTCTTTCAAATTTTCTATGAATACAGTACAAAATCTGACCCAGTTATGCCAATTTAAGTGAAAACAACACTGACTTGCATCAGTGCAAATCCAGAAAACTGAGAAAGGCTGTTTAGATTTATTTCTTATATGCATCTGTGTAGCTGCACCCTCAAGATGCATTATTTAAATAGAGAGATACAGTACTATTGAGTCATTTTGTACACAAAAGTAGTCAGCATGACAGGTACAATTACTTTAATGGCAGGCAAGCAGCCTGAAGGTTACTCAAATGGTCACTGATGAGCCTGGAGCACAGTTTTACAATAACATAACATTAAACTCTGAAATCTGTTGTAGAGAAGAGTTAATTTTTAAGAGGAGTGAAATGCATAGTTGACTACCCTCTTCCTCTTCCCTCCACCCCCAAACCCCCCAAACACTGGGTCTGGCGGTTATTCTGATCCCTGGAGTTTGATGCATGTTTGATTCACAGACTGCAGCATGTCTGCACCAGATGGCCCCGAGTTAATGAACACAAACTCATCACTTTTACTCACGAGGGAAATGCGCAGCTCAATCTGATTTGTACTCGACAACTAAAAATATTTTAGTATTTTTAGTGAGCATTTTACTGTTACAAAATGGCATTTGAGGAAAGCATTAAAAGAACACAGCCTACCCAACAAATGTACTTCTACAGATGAAGAACAGTGCTGCTGCCTTTTCCCCTTCTCATCAGAGCTAAGTCAACATATTCCCAAACCTTAAAACTGTAAGCAGCACATAAAGCAAGCTATAAGAACTGCGGCCTTCTCAAGCACCATTAGCCATTTGCAAAATGTCTCCTGAGCTTGCTGAAAGCAGGATTGGGCTCTGAATTTGTTACCACAGCAGGTTTGAAAGGATACGGATCATATTCTCAGCTAGCATAAAATAAAGTGAATGCCTGGAAACCTCCAGAGCTGTGATTATTTATACCGGCTAATGATTGGTCTGCATGGGGTCACTGCAATTTTCATGTGTAGTACACAAGATGTAACTGCATGAGAATATAACACACACACAAAAAACAGCATTACACTGCCATGATATAGGACAGATTTTTCCCCATGGAACCAAGAGACATTTGTTACAAGATGAAAAGCAGATCCCCCAGTCTATGACCCAAAAATGGATTAATTGCTTCCCTCAGAATCAACAGGCACAAAGTCATGATTGCAAACACATGGCAGGAGCCATATTTCCAGAATTTAAAGAAATCTTGATGTCACTTTTCACTCAAAAACCTCTTGGGCATGCCAAAATTTTAATGTAATTTTAGCCTTGACTGTGACTTCCTTACTACTCTCTGTAATTTTACGTGCTTGAGTGTGATACACACCACGAGATCGCAAGATGGAATTCTTAATGAAACCATATAGTTATCTGAAAACTTGTTAGAGGCATTGCATGTTGATGTAAACAGTTGTGTGTTTTGGTCACTGCATACAGTGTTTGCTGTTACCCTCCCACTATGGTGACGCATTCACTACCCATAGTTTCAAGATTGTGAAGAATAAATGAGATTTTAAAAATTGAGAAGAAAGCAAGGTAGTACCTATAACTCTTTATACGACATACTTCAAGAAGCAAGCTGGCCAAGCCAGGTCACATAAGAACTGATTCTCAGGTGCCATGGGTAAACTAGCCAGAGCCAGGCATCTGGGTCTTACAACTGCCAAAGTCATGCCAGCGGTAGGCACCTGCCAAACCAACCTATTGGAGGCTGAACACACTTCCTATCCTCTCCAAAAGGGAGAGGCAGTGACAGGAGGGAGTATTACTGTATAATGACTTATTTCTTACAAAAGCAGAAGACAAACACATCATGTGTGCTCTGCCAGCTCTATAGCGGTATTCCTACAAAGCGTATGGACTGTCTGCTTGATGGCCTATTTACCTCTCTAACTACAAACGTTCTCAACCACCCAACTCCATTTACAGTTGCAATAAAGTTATTAGTTACTAAATAGCAAAGTACCAATACAACACCACCTCATACGAAGACAGTGTCAAGCAGGATATTCTCAATGGCTGAGCTAATAAAAAAGAGAGAGGAAAACCAGAAGATGCTGAGATGCCATTGTGGTCTCCTAAACAGTGGAAGAATTAGCTGAGGGAAACACCCTCGGCTAAAGAGGGTGTCCCATTCATCACTAGAGGCTGGGAAGAATTCCCTAACAAAGTTTTGCTTCTTCCTCTTTGTGCTGCCTCAGTCAACTTTCTTCTCTTCTATAGCTCTCCACTAAAGCATCTATGCTCATTAGATCAGGAATGAAGAATTTGCTGTTTGCCATGAAAACTTCTCAAGGTAGGGCTTGCTTCCAATCAGGTGACAATACAAGGTCAGTGCAAATGTGGCAGATCTCACCTCACCAGTATCACCAAGAAATTAGTGCTGAGGCGCAGTCTCACAGCCATCACAAACTGGGCAGTAGGCACAAATCCTCCCTCTCTCAGGATATCTCTTTTCTTTCACATGCATACAAAAATCAAATAATTTTTGAATGTTTTAATGTGAAACAAAAGCAAGCACATCAACCTCAATAATCTTGATGTTTTCTAAGAAACAGAATGTGTTTTCTGACCTGCCCTACACAGCCTACAAAGAATAATAGAACTGTTGGAAAGAAATCTGTTTTCCTTAACTGAGGGAGTAAAAATTCAATTTAAAATGAAATACTAATTGTGATTTTACCTCTCTAATCATTCCTGCTTATATGTATTATGATGTACTGAAGCTACAACCTGAGCACATTCTCTGTTTGGAGTCTTTCATTCAGACTCCTCTAAGGATCCAAACAGCTCTAACAAGTACATCTTCATCTCATTAATCTCCCCTCCAATACAAATTTTTTGATGTGCAAGCTGTTCACTCTCCCTACTCCTTACAACTGGATATAAACAAGGGATGTGCGAGGTCTTTGATGGGGGAGCATGGACTATCTATCACTCGCGACAAGCCAGCACAGTGGGAAAGTTGTCATGTCTTCCACCTGATGTTCCAAATTGTCACTTTCAAAACAATGGGAGGAAATGTGCATTTCTCTTCCATGCTGCAAGGGAAAGCGCTGCTCTGACCAGGATTGCTTCTGCTTTGGTAATTAATAAATAAACCATTTAACCGGACTGAATTTAGGGAGCCTACTGTTAATGCTGCCTTGCCCTGCAGCTGTAATGCCATTTTATTAGTGACAGTGACAGAAGTACCATGAAGTTACTAATATTTTATACATACTAATTTTAGTTCCTCGCAGAGCAGTATTGCTCTGCAGTGCTGGACTGGTGTCTCTGTCATCAGGAAATCTCACCACATGCAGATTTCCCTCTTCACCTTCTCATTCTTTCCCTACTCACATCCTTCTTAAATGTAAGCCAAGGAAACAAATAATATTTCAGACTATGCCCATGCACCATTAAAAATAGGCATGCAGCACTTTCTATGCATAATTCATTCTTCCTGTATTTCCAGTCAAGACGTCTTCACTTTGCAAGTGTAAAGTGACAATTCTTGCAGATTTGGGAAATAATCTTTTACATCTGTTACAAGCTAGCAGACACCATTTGGCAAGTGTTAAAAAATACCATATAGGACCAGGAATGCAGCGTTCTGTTTGGTTAGAAGCATTCTTGAACTGAAAGTCGGTAGGAAAAAAAAGATGACTTGAATGTTCTTTCCTTACAACAGAAATATTCTAATTTTCCAGCCACTTATTTCTCTATTTCCTTTGTGTATTATGTCCTTCTTATTCCTCATTCTCTTCTTTTTCACATGCATCATTTCACTGAGTCATCTTGTTTTGCAAATATTGGGTTTTGTTAATTTTTTTCTCTTTTCAGCCATCCTTATCATACCATGCCCAGAATAAGCTCCAGTTCCCTCCTGCTCAGGCCTCTTGTGCCTTCTTCCCACATCCCAACTCCCTGGGACCTCTCCCCACCTATACTCACTCTCCCTCTGCCTTTCCCACCAGCCCACTCTTTGCCTTCAGCCCAGTTTAGCCTCTACCCCTGGTTTCATTTCCCATCTGCCTAATTCAGCTCTCTACTTTTAAGTCTTATTAGTCTTGCATCAGAAGCGCGAGGAGTAGCGCTGTCATAACAAAAAGAGGGAGAGCTCGAAGGCCCACTTTACAAAGTGATTTAGCAGGGCGAGGAGCACCTTGCTGCATACTAATGCTGTTTTAATAATGCTGCCCAAACACCCTAGTGACTGTGCTAACAGTATGCAAGCTACGAATAAGCTGGGAATGCGATTTGTGTGCACATGAGGAGTTAAGATAATGGGTGAATGCACATTTCAACCAAGTTTGCCATAAGCAGTAATATCACTGAGAATCTTTTCTCTGTGTTTCATTTAGATGTTTTCGCCTGCTATATTACCATCATTGGCTCTCTCCACTTAAATGCACTCCATTTGCATTTCAGCCCTTCATTTGAAGAAATAATACAACTGATGCTATCCATATAGCTAAATAACGCAATATATATTTAATTAAAATGATGCTGACACGGCAGCTAGGTTCACAGTTTTCCACTGCTTTTGCACCCGTTTGCAAAGACAGTCAGCAAAAACATCTACAATGATTCCAGATCCTGCCACCTAGTCTGAAATTGCAAATCTCCTTGAGTATCTCCTATGTATCCTCTGAGGCTCACCCTCAAAAATAGCTCTGCCCTATGCCGGGACTTGCAAGCACTGCCTCAGGCATGGCTGGAGGGTGTCCTCTGGAGCACACAGACCCGCGTGCTCAAGTGCATTTCACAGGTCCTCAGCACTGCTGCCCAAGGAAGAATTTGCTTTTATTGGTATTGTACCAACAAAACAGCTGATATAAATACACACACACAAAGTAATAACCAAGTGGTTTCTAAGAAGCCATATTTAATGCATGAAGGGGAGGAAAACAAGCTTCTAAGTTTGTTTCAAGTTTTGGAGGTAAGACCCTAAAATATCTGATTTTTTAAATCATTAACAAAACAATGGGGGGGGGGGGGGGAAACATTGCCAGTGTATCATTTATCCAGCCATTTATCATTTGTTCATATATGAGCAACTTTAGAAATGCTAGATGAACCACACTGATTTTTCTATTTGTGGTTTTGATGAGAATTTAATTGAAAAGCTTGTAACTCAGGTTTTGAAGCTTGTTTGCACAGTGTTCCACAGAAAAATTGTGAAAAGAGAGAAAAAAAAAAACCAACCAAAGGATTTTTTTCTGGTCGTCCAGAAGAGGCGGTGACAAGAGACCAGCTACAGATTTTATATTCTCATCTCCTGGAGTTGGAAATCACATGCGCTTTATTCACTGCCTATAGACAGACATCGCATTTTGTCAGTACAGTTCATCATGAAAGCTAGGCTGCTGGCAATTAATTTTCTTTCTTTTATTTTCCTCCTTTTTATATGATTAGAAATGGCTTTAAGGATTTCCATCAGCATGACTTCAATAAACTGAAAAAGGAGGTAGCACCCTGGCCCTCTCCCTTCTCATTATGGTTGATTAGCTTAATGTGAAACATTCAAAACAACCTGCTAATTCTGCAGTTGTTCCGCACACCCATCTTGGGTGCAAATATCCTTTATTGTTTCTAGATCAAAAAATGCAAAGCAAAACCCTGAGGAAGCAAGAAGGAAGTGACAGGGTGGAATGGCATGCAAAGACATGGAGGTATCTTTTTAGTGGCTAATAGGTAAGAGTGACACATCCTACAATTTTCCTCTACCTACTTTTGGGGGGGAAAAATACCTGCAAGAGGCTTTGGTGCTGTCACTATATTAACTTGCCAGTGTGTAAGTTTGATCCTTTAATTTAGTTCTGGCCCAGAATGTGAGTTTTTTCCTAAACTTTACACAGCAAGGAGCTTGAAACTTTTCCTGCTAGCTGCAGCCCTCACCATAGCAAGGCTGATAACAGAATTTCCCCAGAATTAGAGCCCAATCTCAATTAAGACTCGAGCTAGGGGATAATGCATCTGCATGTTTATTTAGTGGTTTTGCCACTAAACACTGGTTTGTGTTTTCTCACCTGGAAGTATTTTCAGTTTAGGATGATAGTTAAATATTCACTTCTATCTGCAAAGCCTCAAACAAAACTGGATGTGTTTATGCCTTCTTCCTTGTAATATAGCAATAGCAGTCAGCACCAGGAGACTTGATCTTACAGCTTCCCAATGCAAAGGAGAAGAGGGTTGTTTTGTGACAGATCTGAGGAAGATCCCTAACAAAATGAAGATATTTTAATCTGACGGTAACATTCTATTTTCCCAAGTGCTCTCAACTTTCAAGAAAGCTACTGGCTAACTGCTAGGCACTCGTTACATGGAAATAACATGAATTAAACAGATGAGATATGTCAGTCAGATACACCGTTTTCCCCTATCTGTGTGACAACTCTAAGCTATGCACAATATAATGTCATGTAGCTCACAGCCTAATCGAGAGGCACATGAAAATGTAATTGCATTAGAGTACAGTATGCTGATATGAGAAAAGTCATCACATGACAAGTTGTCCCAGGATGATAGTATCTGTCCCACGTTATATTATTTTGGGAATAATAAACATTATACGTAGCAAAACACTTAGCCAAAATAAGCCTGGTCATCCCACAGAGCTTGTGACAGATGGCAATTCTAGCTCTATAATCAAAGCAATAATTAACCTAGTAGTAAAAATAAATAAATAAATCAAACCACATTTGCAATCCAGTTCTCCACATCAGGGATATGCTGCAATATTCTGTATTGTTTCCAGATACCCTGATCATCCAAATTAAATATGTTTACTGACAGGAAACCTCTGGTCCTGCAGAAAACAACATTGATGACCAACATCTAATACTTATTTAAAGTGTTGAAGTCTTTGGCAAAATGGAGCCTCAAAGTGGAAATGAGATCAAAAGATCAAAAGATCTAAAACCCATATTGCATCCATTCACAGACTATTTGGTAGTTTACTCCATGAATATAGATTTTTTTTATTCTAATCATTCAATCTCTGTCAAGAGGCTAATTTCAAGTATTTTACCTGTTTGTGATCTGTATTCACCCTAAATTCACTGGTGGAAATAAATTCTAAAGCTATCATTTGTTGGTGAACTGGTTGGCTGATCACAACATAGCATCTAGTGAACTTTAAAATTAGGACTTTATGTTTAGGTTCGCATGTCTAATTTGCAAGAGTATGTTCACACTCATTTTTCGTAACTTCTTGGTTATTGCCCAAGTTCACATATCAATTGCCAAGGACCTAAATGAACATAGGTGCATGAGACATCTCTCCAAATTTTAGGGGTCTCTCTACCTCATCTTTAATCAGATCCACTTTTATGAACTTAACTGACACTTGGGAATGGTAAAAGTAAGAGAAATAAATATACCTATATATACACATAAATATAAAACAGACAGATTCATCAATCATAATTTGCAAAGAGAAGAACCCATCTTACATTGTGATTGTTGCATGGAAAGAGAAGGTTTCTCTGTTCATGGTCATCACTAAGATGCTGGGAGTTCTGAGGTCAGTGTGCAAGTTTTTCATGGGTGACTTTAGATAATGTATTTCATGATGATGTTGACAACCAGGCATTTACAATTTGACTGGCTGTCAGCGTATGATTCCAGTAAACCTAGCTTTCTACCATCATGAGAGTACTCTCTGGCCATAGAACTTGCTTATTTTCTGGTACATCATGCCTTTTCAGTGCACCAGGCTTTGCATTAGGTGCAAACAACAACGTGACATTAGGCAAACAGCTGTGAATAGTGGGTGCACTGTAGGGTCCAGGAAACTGAATACTGATAAACAAAGTAATGGTTCTGCCAGTGAATCTATAAATTCATAAAGACAAGGCATGTGATGCAGTATAATGGCTTGATGTAGTCCCAGCTCTTTTAAAATAGGAAAAAATTGAGGATAAATTAGTTCATAAAATAGTAGCACTTTGCACTGATACAGCCACAGGTCTGAAAGACCTCCTCCTGTGTTATCAACTTCAGTTTTCTGTCACTGGAAGTTCACATACATCCTTTCATGAACTTTGTAAGCACTGTCGCATAAATCATCAGATTTCTTATCCCCTCTATTCTGTTTGGCCAGCTGTTTCTGAACCCAGCTGCTCTAATGATTATAAAACATCTAATTTCCAAACCTAAATGTAAAGATGGCAAATTTATACCCACCTGGATTTGTGCTAACACTGTTCTTTACCTTAAACAGCTCTTCCCCCCTCCCTGACATTTACTTCTTTCCAATTTCTAGAGAAAAAAAATCTTTTTTGCTCAGTTTGTTCACTAGATAACAAATCACAGCCTTTTCTTATTTCATACTTCCATGTTCCTTCATCATCCTAGTAAGACTTTTCTGCATCTGTCGTGGATGAGTGACCAGAGTTGTACACAATACTGCAGAGGGGTCTGAACTAATGTCTTCTTTATTATCATTACAGCTCTGATTCCCCAGTTTTACCAAAACTAACTTGGATAGATCCCAGATCTACCCCCCTGTACTGCTCTACTGCCTCACAGTGTGCCCATGTCCTACCCCTTCTCGCTGCTTGGAGCATCAGAAAATCTCCAACCACCGGAGAAGGTTAAGGCACTGGGTTTGCTAAACGTTTCCATCAATTTTCTCAACAGGCAAAATGACACCCATCTAAGTGAAGTGTATTATTTCAAACAACTGTGAAGAAGAGGATTCCTTGATTTCACCATGATCAAAAGCAACAGTGTAAGTCCTTCTCATTCACAGAAGTAATTCTTGATGTGGAATGGCTTCATTCATACTGGAAAATAAAGTGTGCTGAATCATTCATTATTCATTATGCAGTCCATAGGCCAGGCGGTGCAGCTGGGCTCACATCCAAGCAATCAGCCTCTCCTTCTCCCTACGGTCTGGTCACACTGAAACTGCCTCTTGGGAACTGTTCTTCACCTTATCACCCTCAAATCTCTCATGGGCATTGCTTTGGAGATTGTTAGTGAGACAAGGCTAAAACCATGCCAGCAACCACACCAGTGACTAAGAGTGTGTGCAGTCATAGGGCAGCACTTGGGCCCAGGCCATAACCATGTTTA
The DNA here is from genome assembly GCF_004027225.2 of Strigops habroptila. Classification (NCBI taxonomy): domain Eukaryota; kingdom Metazoa; phylum Chordata; class Aves; order Psittaciformes; family Psittacidae; genus Strigops; species Strigops habroptila. The sequence goes on from NC_044282.2 coordinate 60,703,269, forward strand.
GCCCACCATTATCAGTGTAGCTTTCACATGCATCTGTGATAAAGAACAAAAGCACCCAAGGGGAAAACCCAAACAAGTTATTTAATTGCAGCCCATTCATTACCCTGTTCTGGACAAACCTACACAAGAGGTGTCTGCTAGTAAACCAGGGGTTGTATTCAGTTGCCTATATACAAATACTTTGCTTTGATCTCCGGCTGCTGATGCAGAAGCATGCAGGACTCCTGCAAGTCCTTCAAGCTATCTAACAGCCCCATACAAGTGTCTCAGATATCCGAAAGCACCTGAAACTGCACCAGGTGGTAAGTTAGGCAAACAAATTTTTACCCTAGCCTGTACTACAGAATTACCAAGCCATCAGACCCTTATGTTCAAGTTTTAGGAACCAGTGTAGATCACCCAGGATGGCTCAGCCAGCCCTAAGCACAGGCACTTACTGTATTTTTGTACAGAAAAAAGGGTTTGGGGGTTTCACTTTGAGGCAGCACAAACTTAACCCAAAGAGGGAAGATTGCAGGAGAAGGCAGAGCCAGAACAGTCATGCAGAACGACAGCCTGCAGGAAGGTTAGGGCTATAATGCTAACAAAGACTTCTGCAACTCCAGACTTTACGGGCTGGAAAGAGTTCAGAGAAGGGCCACAAATCCAAGGGTGAGGCAGCCACATGAGGAAAGGCTGAGATAGCAGGGCTCATTCAGCCTTGAGAAAAGAAGGCTCCGGGGCGGCCTTATCACCATGTTCCAGTGTTTAAAGGGTAGCTACAAAGAAGATGGAGACTCCCTTTTTACAAGGAGTCACATGGAAAAGATGAGGGGTGATGGGCATGAGTTACTCATGGGGAGATTCCAACTGGACACAAGAGGACAATTTTTCACCATAAGAACAATCAGCCACTGCAATAATCTCCCCAGGGAAATGGTGGACTCCCCAGTGTTGGACACTTTTAAGATTCGGCTGGATAGGGTGCTGGGCCACCTAATTTAGGTCATGCTTTGCCTAGAAAGGTTGGACCAGATGATTCTTGAGGTTCCTTCCAATCTGGAATTCTATAATTCACCAAAGGGCTAAACTGGACTTTCTCTGTGCAAAATGTTTCAGAACCACAGCAGAAATGAAACCTGCTTACCAGTATGGATATAGTTTGAGCCTTTACACTCAGATATGGAATTATTTCATTTTTGTCTTTTCTACCATGGGCAAATTCCAAAAGCACAAGTAGAAATGGAAAAATACAGAGTGGTATTTTATTGCAGGTTGCATTTTTATATTGAACCAACAGCATTAATAAACGTTGCAGAGCATTCTGAGGGGAAGATTTTACAGCTCCTCCATGTTCTACCTCACTACCTTTTCATTTTGTTTTGTTTGCTTCTTTCTCTCAGTATAAACATGATGCATTGTCAGGCATACAGCAGGTCGGGTGATGACATTTTTTAATGTTCACATAACAACCTAACCTCCTGCTTACACTCACTAAAAAGAAAATAAGGAAACCCCCTGGTTGAAGTTTTAAATGCTAACTAGGTTCTATATTTGATTTGTTTTTCCTTCCCAGCAACACTAATTTCTAATTGAACTGCTGACTCAATTAGCAAAATGTTGAAGTTGTTGAGACCTTGTATAATATTATGTCCCATTAACAAAAGGGAAGCCAGTAGCGGTTTTATGCCAGTAACTAAACCCAGCACCAGCATTTTAATGGGCTATTTTAATTAAACAAATTAAATTAATGATGGCCTCTGCAGAATGATGAATTACACTATGCAATATACCATTGCTACATGCTAATCCTATTTTTAATATTATCTTCAAACATTGATCAATACATAGACACGTAAGTCCTACACCGGCTGATCTCGAGAGAAAAAAAAACAACTGTTGCAAAAGAAATGCAATAAAATGCAAATATAGTTATGGTCCACCTACAACCAAGATGTCACAGATTCTAACAAACAATGATAAGAAAGAACTAGTGTGCATTATACTAGTAGCAGTAGTATGAGCTATATATATAAGGCAAAAAATCAAATGGAAGTTGAGAACATGAGAATGGTACCATGCATGTAAAATGCTGGGCCCAAGGAACTTAAAACAGTATAGAACATATATAATATGTACATGTGAGATATATATATAATCTAAATAATCAGATGTCAGCACAATTGCAAACAGCCCTCAGCCTTTGGATTTTTGTCTTTCATCTTGTGTCCTTACTAATCACAATCAGTTTCCTCACAGCATCATTTTAGGAAAAGATCTTAACCTTCTCCAAGTAAACGCTCAAGCCATGCCCGTTCTTTCCTGATGTAGCATCTCCTGTGATCAGAATTCATGTTGCATCTCTTCAAAGTGGATCACAGGGCCTATGATCATTCAGGGCCTAATACTGGAAAATGTGGGATGATCTTAGCTTCCAGAGAAAACATTTACAGTTGAAGTTATGCAATGAACAGAACCGTTACAGGAAAACAGGAACAAGACTAAGGGTAGAATAGGCAACCAAGCAGCACTTTAAAATTGGGAGATAACCATAGATCCTAAGGAGCCTGGTAAAAGGTCTTCTTTTGCCATAATTTTCTTTTTTTTTTCTTTTTCCTAATGAAGCCTAATTTGTTTTATTTTAGAACAGCACCAGAAAGCCACACACAACAGACTACAACTGAGTTTTAGAGAATGTATCATGCCATTGACAACTACGTCAAACAAACTGAGAGGGTTCCGAGTTTACTAGCACACTAATAAAGTCTCAATGAAGGATTATATAGGATTAAATGGGAATATCTGACAAAACGGAAAAGATGCAAGGTACAAACACAGACAGACAATACAACCATATAAGGTACAGTAGGCATGCCTGAAAATGCAAAATGTTGTTCACATAAGACAAAACACTTGGCCTTAGCATCCTGAAATTCTGAGAATTAAAGAAAATATAACAAGAAATAATTATTTTTCAAATAAAATAAACACAAATGTGAAAAGGACTGATCAACCTGCTATAAAAAAAGACTATTCAGAGTTGTCTAAAGTACCTCCAACACTAAATTCACCTCACCAAGCCCATAGCTGTCTATCTGAAGACATATCAAAGCTCAGTATCTTCTATGAACTCAGAGACCACACACTGGCACGTGATGCATGTCCTTTGTTATACCAGATATGGGAAACAGGAGTGATATTAATCTCAGACAACCTTTCCTCTCACATTTGCCAAGTTCATACTAATTTTACTAGAGAATCCTAGCTCCTGCAGGCTCAGTCTCCCATGTACAAAGTGCTCTAAAATAAATACAGCCTTGAAATGGTATGACATAGTAACATTATAGAATCATAGAATAATTTAGTTTGGAAAAGACCTCTAGGATCACTGAGTCCAGCCATTAATCTAGCGCTGCTAAATCTACCACTACACCATGGCCCTAAGTGTCACATCTGCCTCCAGGAACGGTGACTCCACCACTGCCTTGGGCAGCCTGTTCCAACACTGGACAACCCTTTGGATGAAGAAATTTTTCAAATTTCTTTTTTTCAATTTTTTTTTTCAACACTTCCACCCAGCTTGGTGTCATCTGCAGACTTCCTGAGGGTGCACTCAACCCCCTCACCCAGATCATCAATGAAAATATTAAACAGAACTGGCCCCAATGCCAAGACCTGTGGAAGACCACTTGTGACTGGCCACCAATTGGATTTAACTCCATTCACCACAACTTTTTGGGCTCAGCCATCCAGACATTTTTTTAGCCAGTGAAGAGTACACCCACCCAAGCCATGAGCCCCTAGTTTCTCCAGGAGAATGCTGTAGGAAACAGTGTCAAAGGCTTTACTAAGGTCAAGGTAGACAACATCCACAGCCTTTCCCTCAACCACTAAGCGAGTCACCTTGTCACAGAATGAGATCATGTTGGTCAAGCAGGACCTGCCTTTCATAGACCCATACTGACTGGGCCTGATCACTTGGTTATCCTGTACATGCCATGTGATGGCACTCAAGATGATCTGCTCCATAATCTTCCCTAGCACCAAGGTCAGACTGACAGGTCTGTAGTTCCCCAGATCCTCCTTCTGGCCCTTCTTGTAGATGGGTATCACATTTGCCAACCTCCAGTCAATTGGGACCTTCCTGGTTAGCCAGGACTGCAGATAAATGATTGATTGATTCTGAACACAGGATGTTTCATAGCAGTCATGCCCCATGGTAAGCAGTAGCACACGTGCCATGACATGGCAACCTGATTGACAATTCTCACAGGTATTTCAACTGAGAAACACAAATCACATTCTGATTCCACTACCTAAGGAATTTTTAAAAATGAACAAGATGATTCCAGAGGATTGGAGATTGGCCAATGTGACACCTCTCTACAAAAACGGGTAAGAAGGAAGACCATGGAAACTACAAGCCTATCAGGCTGACCTCAGTGCTGGGGAAGATCATGCAACAGATACTCCTAAGTGAGATCATAAGACACATGTGGGAAAACAGAGGGATCAGGCCCAGCCAGCATGGGTTCATGAAGGGCAGGTCCTGCTTGACCAACCTGATCTAATTCTATGATAAGGTAATCCACCTGGTTGATGAGGGAAAGGCTGTGGACATTGTCTATTTGGACTTGACACTGTCCCCCACAGTGTTCTTCTGGAGAAATTGGCTTCCCATGGCCTGGATAGGTGTATTCGTTGCTGGGATGGAAACTGGCTGGATGGCTGAGCCCAAAGAGTGGTGGTAAATGGTATCACATCTAGTTGGGGACTGGTCACTAGTGGTGTCCCTCAGGGCTCGGTGTTAGGGCCAGTGTTGTTTAACATCTTCACTGATGATCTGGATGAGGGATTGAGTGCACCCTCAGTAAATTTGCAGACAACACCAAGTCGGCTGGGAGTGTTGGTCTGTTGAAGGATAGGAGACTCTGCAGAGGGATCTGGACAGGCTGGATAGATGGCCCGTGCCCAATGGTATGAGGTTCAACAAGGCAAAGTGCCAGGTCCTGCATTTGGGCCACAACAACTCCGTGGAATGTTACAGGCTTGGGGAAGAGTGGCTGGAAAGCTGCTCATGGAAAAGGACCTGGGGTGCTGATTGATGGAGCTGAAAATGAGCCAGCTTGTGCCCAGGCAGCCAAGGAGGCCAAGGGCATCCCGGCTTGTATCAGCAATAGTGTGGGCATCAGCGCCAGGGCAGTAATCATCCCCCTGCACTTGGCACTGCTGAGGCTGCATCTTGAATCCTGTGTTCAGTTCTGGGCCCCTCACTACAAGAGAGACACTGAGGTGCTGGAGAGGGTCCAGAGAAGGGCAACAAAGCTGGTGAAGGGTCTGGAGCACAAGTCTTATGAGGAACGGCTGAGGGAAGTGGGGATGTTTAGTCTGGAGAAGAGAAGGCTCAGGGGGGACCTTATCGCTCTCTACAACTACCTGAAAGGAGGTGGTAGTGAGCGGGGGTCGGTCTCTTCTGCCAAATAACAAGTGATAGCACAAGAGGTAACGGCCTCAAGCTGTGCCCAGAAGAGGTTTAGATTGGGTATTAGGAAAAATTTCTTCACAGAAAGGGTGGTCAGGCAGTGGAACAGGCTGCCCAGGGAAGTGGTAGAATCACCATCCCTGGACATGTTTGAAAGCCGTGTAGATGAGGCCTTCAGTGATATGGTTTAGTGCTGGTCTTGGCAGTCCTGGGGTTGGACTTGATGATCTTAAAGGTCTTTTCCAACCCCGTTGATTCTATGATTCTATTCTATTCTATGTGGGCTCTATTTTATTCAACTCATTGTAGCTGAAGTGAGTCAGCTTAGAATCCTGGTGTTTATACCTGGGGAGACAGAGGAGCAAAGAAGCCACAGACAATATGGCAGGATGCTAATTAAGGCCTCTTAATGAATTCAAAGCCAGAATAAATGAAAGAAGAACTGTGCTTAAAATATAATAATAATATTAACAATAATAATAATAATAACCCCAAACATCAACAAAATAAAAAACAAAACCAAAAACCAACAAACAAAAAGAAAAGCTATGGGTGTAGATTGTGAACTCACATTATCTTCTCTTGTTTAAAAAATGACATGGTAATTCTAATGTCAAACTATGTTATAAATAGACAATTATAATATCTTAGGTCTGGCATCTGCATTTTCACCATCTGAAAGGCAGAAGCTGAGGACTGTTTACTGCAAGATTGGAGACCTAAACATGACAAAAAGAAACATGGAGTGAAGTTCAATCAAACCCACAATCTGCTGTTCTCCACATCCTCCACTTGACTATTGTCCTTCAGCCACTTCACACTGGAGGAGAAAGCAAATGCCCCTGTCCCTGAATGCCCCAGCAGTTGCTGGCCATGAGGGCAACCTAGCCTTGGGGCACCCCCTCTGAATGCATCCCAGTTCACTGGCCATGGGTGATCAACCATCATGCACCTAATTCTGGCCACTTTGGACTTTTTCTTCCTCCTTCCCTGCACAGTCCGTGGGTCTGCTGGCTACAGCAGCTACCATAGAAACTAAAGTGCTGCTCTGCAGCACACAGAGCAGATGTCATGCGAAGCAAGATGAATGCGAATGTGGTGAGGGGGGGTGGATGCAAGAGGAGGAGGGAAATCAGCATCACACATTCAAAATTAAATGTTCCCACCAGAGGGAGTGAGTCATTTTTGAAGTAAGTGCAAAGCTGCAATATTTTTTTCCTACGCCTTCAATGCACATCCACAAACACTCAAATCTCCATCCTTTATTGGATGCAGGGGGAAACACAGTGACAAAGAATGAGGAAAGGCTGAAGTACTTAATGCCTTCTTTACCTCAGTCTTTAATAGTAAGACCAGTTATTCTCCAGGTACCCATCCTCCTGAGCTGGAAGTCAGGGACGGGGAGTAGAATGAAGCCCCTATATTCCACGGGGAAATGGTCAGCAACCTGCTACACCACTCAGACACACACTAGTCTCTGGCACCAGATGAGATCCACCCAAGGGTACTAGGGGAGCTGGTGAAAGTGCTTACCAAGCCAATTTCCCTCATTTATTAGTGGTCCTGGCTAACCGGGGAGGTCCTAGTTGACTGGAGGTTAGTAAAAGCAACACCCATCTACAAGAAGAGCCAAAAGGAGGATCTGGGGAACTACAGGCCTGTCAGTCTGACCTCAGCACTGGGGAAGACCACAGTCTTATGAGGAAAAGCTGAGGGAACTGGGGTTGTTTAATCTGGAGAAAAGCAGGCTTGGGGAAGACCTCCTCACTCTCTACAACTACCTGGCAGGAGGTGGTAGTGAGGTAGGGTCAGTCTCTTCTCCTAAGTAACAAGTGATAGGACAAGAGGAAATGGCCTCAAGCGGCAGCAGGGGAAGTTTAGACTGGATATTAGGAAACATTTATTCCCCAAAAGGGCTGTCAAGCACTGAAACAGGCTGCCCAGGACAGTGGTGGAGCCACCATCCCTGGTGATATTTAAAAGATGTGTAGATGTGGCACTTATGGACATGGTTTAGGGGTAGACTTGGCAGTGTTAGGATAACAGTTGAATCTCTGATCTTAAAGGTCTTTTCCAACCTAAATGATTCTATGATTCTGTGATTCTAAATAAATGTGCTTTCATCTCTTTTGCACAGGTGTCTGAATTGCCCGTGCTCTGCTCTCTAACGAAAGCTGCGATTTTCTCGTGATGCTAAATTAATGCCTAACCTAAAACAACTATCAAAGCCAGAACTGTGCTGTCATTTCAAAAATGCCCTGCAAAGTTTTTTCCCTTCTTCTCCTTCCTGGATAGTGTAAAAATATGACATCGTATAAAGTCAATATGTATTAGACAGGCATTTTATGGCAAAAAGTCACTCAATTTTTAAGACTAACAAGATATAATACAGTTGTGCATTGTGTTTTAACTCAAAGTAAAAAATAGGAACAACCAGTCTTCAGCAGTGTTTCATTTCCTCTGATCATACTATTTAAAATTAATATAATTGCCTTAAGTTTTGTTTTGATTTTTCAGTTCAGAAAACGCCATTCTTACTACGATATTTCTCCAACACAAGCATTATTCCCTCTTCTTCCTTCCACTGATATGTCTTGTAAATATCTAATTTATAATGCCTAATGCACTTTACTGATACATTTGTTGAAACATTAACTTGCAATAAAATTGGGTGTTGGGAGTAGGTCACACTCTTTCTATTTGCAAAATGAGAATTAGACTCCATCAATTTCTGTAGTCTCTGTCCAGTGTCAAGCATTGAGTGTGACAATGGTGAAGAATCACTCTGAAACGTGCTGTGCACTCATCATCTCTGTGGGTATCAATGAGGTTGAAGATGCTCAGCAAGTTCAAGATGCAAAACCATTAACTCCCATGGGCCTTCAACACCTCTCTGCATCTGCAAGTGGACCTGCACAGACACAATGATCAGTCCCTGTTGATGCCAATGAAGATTTCCATATCAAGATGGAAGGATAATTTAGAAATAAATGGGTTGAAACATTTGGCAGGCTCTCCTTCAGGCAGACTATGTGATGAATTCACAACTATACAAAGCAATGGCAGCAGAAAATTATGCCAAAAAAATTACATCTACTTCTCTAGAGTGTATATATTTAAATGATGAGCCATCATACACGAGTGTCGCCCCCTCCAAACTCACTTAGTAAATAATGTTAATACAGACTACATGCGTCTTCCTCTTATCCACAGCAAAATATAAACCCCACAGAATCTCCTGTTGTCATCATTTACAAACACCAGTAGGATACTTCTCCTTTTAGCTGATATATAAAACAGTGCTCTGTGGTTTGCATAAATGTGGACAAACAACTTTAGGATGCTGAAATGACAAGAAACCTCATGGCTGCACACAAAGAGAAAGAGGAAAACGAGCTCCTGCGTTTCATGCTATTGCAGACCTACAGCGAGGCCACTAGAGGGCAATGACACAAATCAGGTTTTCCTCCAGCCCTGTTAAATCCCCTGATTTTGCACTGTACGTTTTTCCTATAATAACATCTCATGGGATAATTGGGAAATTTATTTCCTATGATTGTTGGCACATAAAATAGCCACCACGTATATATAATGGCAAGAAGAGTGGGATGAAAAATAATCATGCAAGATATAATTAGCTGATTGAGATAAAAATAAAAAATATTACAGAAAGTAAAATGAGGGAGATTATATTTAAAGTGCACATTTGTGTGTGTATGTGGATAAGGAGGAAGGATGATACAAGCCCTCACCGTGATTTATAACTCCTCTTTTTTTCAGATTTTTTTTTTTTTTTGGGGTGTTTTAAACTCCATGAAACTTCACTTTTTGGGCTGAAAGTTGTCACCAAATTGCATTTGTTGGAGACAATTAATTTTCCACATATTCTAAGATAACAGTTGGGAGTCCTTCAACATGAAGAACCAGCCATTAAACCCAAAGTTGTCTAATTATTCAACTTTTTAGAAAAATGCATTTTTCACACAAGCAATAGATGGTTAGTATTGAATATTCTAGAAGAGGGAATAAGCACCGATCTCCTGCAGCACTTCAAAAGGGACAAGTAAGACAAGCCACACAACACTGTGCCAATTTGTACTTGGTGAAAAACAAAAACAAACAAACAAAAATGAAATGACATTCAAATGGCGAGGAATATAATTAGTGCCAATCAACATGTTTTTGTAGAAAACAGGTCAAATATAAACCCAACATCTTTCTTTGATGAGATGACAAAGTTTAGCTGACAAAGGAAACTTTGTGGATACAATAGTTAATATTTTACATTTCATTTTGTACCATATAACTATTTTGATAAAAAAAAAAAAAAAGTGCTACATGGTATCCATACAGCAAAGGATAACTGGATTGAGATGGACTTTCACCAGAATCATTATGAAGCACAGTGATAAAGCCTTAGAAATAATTATAAAATTATTGCTGGTAAAATTGGAAGATGACATGAAGGTCAGAGTTATAGCAAATGCTGATAATGTCGGGGCGTTCACCCTGCACATTTGAGATCATTATGGCATAGTTAAATCTGAAATTCTACAACTAGGAAGGTGAAATCCAAAAATTTTACATCTAGGAACAAAGAATACAGGCACATCTACAGAAACGGATATAAACAGCAGTGTGCCCAGGGAGGTTATTTGACCTTTATTTAGATCATTGATTAAATTAATTCTCTGATACTGTATTCAGTTCTAGTATCCCTCCCTCCCTCCCTCTCCCTCCCCCACCCCCTCACCCCAAAAAAAGAAAGCTGATTTTAACAGACAAAAACTTCAAGAAAGCTCAAAACTAAACTTAGAGAATCTTTTTGAAAAAAGTCACTGATATGAGAACATTGCTGCATAAAGCTACAATTTTGACTATACATCTTTCCTGATAAAAAATACTTAGTTGAATAACACATACTATTCTGCTGAAGAGATGGTGCATCCCTGGCTTTCACTGTCAGTCACCTGCTGTTACAAATATATGCCTCCTAGTTTAAGCTTTGGGCTATGGGTCTTCATTATGCCTTTCCTTACTAGCTTACAAAGTGCTTTTATGTGTAAAAGTTTTTCTTCTATGAACATCTTAAACACAGTTCCTTTAAAAATTGAAAAAGATGTGGTTTAACTGGCTCACCTAAAAATAACCAAAGCAAAGGAGAAAGGAGCAACTAGAATGGAAATACGTTAACCTCAATAAGCCATAGGAAGCTGACTGCTTGGGGAAAGGTCAAAACCAAAAAATACAGAGCAGAGTCCTGCAGGCTGGGAGCACTGTGTCACCTTAGAGCAGCGTTCCAGTATCTAAAGGGGCAGACAAGAACCCAGAGAGGGGCTTTTGACACAGGCGAGTAGTGATAAGATAAGGGGGAATGGCTTTAAACTGACTGAGGAGAGATTTAGATTAGATATTAAGATGAAATACTTTACTGTGAGCGCAACTAGCACAGGTTGCCCAGAGAAGCTGCGGCTGAACCACCCCTGGCAGTGTTCAAGGCCAGGTTGGATGGGGCTTGGGGCAACCTGGTCTAGTGGAAGGTGTCTCTGCCCGTGGCAGACAGTTGGAACTAGATGAGATTTAAGGTCCCTTCCAACACAAACCAATCCATGATTCTGTGATTTCTCAGTCTTTGCTGACACTTTCTGCAGTGGCCCTGCAGAGCACACACCTACATGGTTCTGCAGAGGGAGGTATCTTAAGATGCTTTAGGCTGCAGAAGAGGGAATATATTTTGTCTACCTTGATACGCTGGGTAGTTAGATTTCCTTTTAGACCCTATGACTAAATGGCATGTAATAAAGGTCAGCTAGAAAAAACACAAGTTTATCATTGTCTGCAGGGATAAAGAAAAGATTTTTCAGAAACACAGGCCTGAGGAAGTGGAAAATTTCAAAACCAGAATAAACGCAGAACTACAGAGAAAGGGATGTGGGGCAAGGTCAAATGATAGAAGATCCTGGAAGCAAATGGGAAGGAAAAAAACAACAAATTAAGGCTGAAATATACTTGGGAGTGGGAAAATGAAGTGAGAAAGGCAGAAGAACTGATTTTTCTATATCAGCTCAATGGAGAGCAGTAATGTGGGCTTTGCTCGATCTTCCTTGTCAGCATCGCATGGTGTGAATGCAGACATCCATTTTGCTGGTACTTCACCAGTTAGGCTCATAGGCAGCATAAGATGACAAAATTCCTAGCTACAGCACCAAGGAATAAAATCAAAGTCATAGAAACAGAGATTCCTGAACTGAAATTTTTGAAAAATAGGACTGAACTCACACAAATTCCATCCGTCCATGTCCTCAGACACACACAAATATTTCAGCATAGCAGCATCTGTCCAGCAAGTTTCCTCCTTTGTGTTTCACAGCAGCTCTTAACAAAATATCTTTATATATTCCTATATGCCTCTGTACAAATGGTTCATATACAGGCATAAGCCCATTGATACAAAATTGAGAAAGTACTTATGTTAGTATCTGTTGTAACTCCATGCTTTCCTGGGAATGACGGATGTGCATTAACACAAAGAGAAATGTCCTGGCTTTTCCAAACTGGATCGCTTTACTTTCTGCAATCCTACAAAAGTCTAGGACAATACTGATAACACCATTGATGGTATTGCCCACCAACCAGAAAGCCCATTCTGACCTCCTGCAATCATCTAGCTCATACTGTAATCAGCATACATCCTGGATCTAAAAGAAAATGAGATTAGTCTACAAGCAATCTGTAGAACTTAATAAAAGACAAAAAGATCTTGATGTAAAAAGATCACAAGATCAAAACAGACATGACAACGTTGCTGGCTCTGATTTTTCTTTCCAGGAAGTATTGACTTGTTTTCCCAAAAGCTGAGAGCTGTAGTTGACTGAGTGTCTTACTTCAAATAGAAAATAATACACAGAATTTTCTGACTATTCATTGGGGAACAAAAATACTGAAAACAAAGAAACTCCTGGGCCAGATTTTTATCTCAATTGCATTACTGGAAATCCAAAGTAATTCCATTGATTCTAATGGCATTGCTCTATTTTTTCAGCTGTACTGTTGATCTGCATTGTGTCCTGTGAGAAAATCTGGAGACTTACTTCAGCAAACATTAACATCAGTTAGAAAGCAACCTCATGAGGGTATCGCAACTGTCGATACATGATGTAGTACATCTAGTTATCAACTTGTTTGAACTTGAGTGCTTAAGCGGACACTCCTATATGCAGCAGCATATTTTATAAATGTGGAGTATCTGTTGTTTCCATGTGTGACCTTTGTGGAGCTCAGGACTTCCTGAAGTGCCATTATGTTCTTACATCTGATTTGAAAAGCCATTTCAGACAAATTTTTGGCTTTATATTTTAGAGTTGGATGAACAGTGGAAAAGTGTTCCATGAGTACTTCCTTGAATTCCGGCTTAGGCACACTTTTGTCACTGAGAAAACTTAGGGTTTGAATAGTGTTCTTTAGATCCAACAGCTTTGCACTAAGGATAAGCAAACTCTATGGATAGCAGAAGTAACGCTCACAGACCTCACCATGCTCATTAAAAATGCATGTGTCATTTAAAAATGAAAAAAAAAAAAAAAAACCCAACCCTAAAAAACCCCAAGAAACTTTTTGATTCATTTTTTAATTTGTATGGAAACTATAAACCAGGCCAACCCCTCTCCACTTCCCCAGATCAATGCAGAGAGTCGCACTATAAGCCTTATCTTTCAACACATTGCGAGACTCAATACATCTCAAGATGATTTCTCAGTTTTTGTTTCCAGACATTTTTGCTTAAGTCACTTTTAAGGGCTACATTTAACCCAAAGAGAACAAGATCTGACACAGAACGGCAACAGCTAATCATAATCATCTTCCTTTTGCCTTGACCTTCTCCTAGACTGTTTTATCATATCCTCCCCAGAACTAATTTCTTAGTTAAACTAAGCTCCTTGAAAGCTTCTTGGACACAAGAGGAAAATTTTTCACCATAAGAACAATCAGACATTGGAATAATCTCCCCAAGGATGTGGTAGACTTCCCAATGCTGGAGACCGTTAAGATTCGGCTGGACAGGGTGCTGGGACATCTAGTCCCAGCTTTGCCAAGAAGGTCATGCTTTGCCAAGAAAGGTTGGACCACATGATACTTGAGGTCCCTTCCAATCTGGAATTCTATGAATCACTATGATTCTATGATTCCTTAAGAGAACTATATCCTGTTCCCTGTAAATCACTGTTCACTTAAACCATAATTATTAATACCCTTATCAAATTTATGCTCCTGGCATTTAATATGCTTGTGAAACTTTAAAAGTGCCATAACAGATGCATAATCAAGATCAAGAAATTCAAAAGCCTGAGCTAGAAGCTCTTCAGAATGATCCTGTATGCCACTGAACCATTTGGGAATGCATTTAGTGGCTGATATAAAGCTATTCAGCTTTAGTGTGCTGCCTTACCTCTGCTACGACTAGGACCTGTAGGAGATCTATGCCAGCTGGAGTGGCAGCTGGAGGCCAGGTCAGGTAGGGTAGGACAACTCAAATGGCACTAGACTCCTGTAGGCAAGTCAACTTAGCTCTTTATACCTTCATCTTTTGAATCAGCATGGAGATCTGCCTTGAAGATTGAGAATTCATCTGCCTAAGTGTATGAAAACTTGATGTCTAGTCAAATTTAGAACGATTTTACATTACTGGCAAGCTGAACAGAGCATGCAATACAAAGCAGGAAATGTTTTATTTACAACCCATTCTTGGAGTCAAATCTATTTGCTATTTACATTAGTTTACTGTAGGACAATTTCTCGCATTAGTTTAAATGTCCAATATAAGCATTAGTTTGAAGCACTGGTTTCACATTCACAGTACAATAAAGCAAATGGCTTCTTTGCTAAACTCCATGACCACCCAGATGAAAAAATTACTGTAAAACAGAAAGTATGGTTTCATAATATTGTTCGTAGTACTAATTTCAAATGCATGATTAGCTATATTTGCAACAGTCAAAGGGCTAAGAAGTGAAACACCCAGCCTTTGATCAAATGAACAGCATATATGCAGAATCAAAAACTAAAAAAAATCTTGCTTTCTTCAGCATTGATAAAAACAAGCAACGTGCTGTTGCTGCATCCAGGGGAACAGAAATAGCATGCAATTGGTAGCATACTGCACTCTGCATAGGACGGTGCCACTTCTCGACCTCAGTGAATTTTGAGAGCTGTCCTTAGTCCTCCTGTGCTCATTTCCATTTTCAAAACGACATATACATCCTGTACATTTCACAGTTTCAAAATAAAGACATCTTGATGGTGATATTAAGATATTTTTCCTCCTACAACATGAGATGAGATTCTATGGCACAGAAATATAGGAAAAAATGTTAAGAAAAAAAGTCAGATAAACAATAACTATAATACTGAGTAAACTCATGTCATATGTTATGGCTGCAAAGAAAAACATAGGGCACTGACCATGTCTACCATAACAGAATTCCCTATCAAAAAGGTAGAAAAAAATAGACACAGCACGAACCCTAAAACTTTATAAATGCATCATATAGATGCATTTAAGCATAAATTCAACAAAGAAAGCATAAGTGGGCTGTTAATCAGTATTAACAATAGAATGGGTCATCTCACAGACGTATATTCTAAGAAACTCAAACAAGCCAACTACAGTATCCTCAGTTCATGCTGTTAAAACTTCTATCTTGTTGCCACTGTCCACACAAAACCTCCTCATCCATAGCTGAATGCGGCTTTCTCTTTCTCAGGAGGGATGAACTTAAGAAAGGTATCTCTGTAGCACAGATGAGTGATTACAAAACAAATAATGGCTTATCTTATCAGATCAGATTTGCTTATTTTCATAAAAACTACCACCATCAATCAGGAATCAAGTAGCTACTATTTACATCAGAGTGAAGCAAAGATAATTCAATACGTAAAGCTTTGAAATAGACATAATTTGAAGAGGAGTAAGCAGGTGTTATTTTTTTATCAGATCTATTGTATTGCTTTAATAACAACCTGCTTTCTAAAAGAGCTATTTAACTTTTCCCAGCCAAAAAACACGTGAAAAACTGTCTCCCAGCCAAAGCATGTTCTAAACTCACACAGCACATCACATAAAACCACAGCTAAATGTTGTAAATTCACTCCGCAAGGCATTCCTTGATGCAATGAAAGACTCAGAACCATCAATCCTGTAGGTCTGTAAACAGCCTTGCCTCCAGCCTTGACAAATACAATCCTCACCACTTCATTTCCTTGCAGATTGCTGCTCTAAAGTGCATTGCACTGGCCAAGAAACTCCAGCTTTTAAATCTCTTTTCTATGATATGAAATATGAAGTTCTTGATTTTGCAGCTGAGAGTTTTCTTGGGTTGTTCCCTCATCAACTCACAATAAGCTTATGAAAGTTGCACAGTACCTCTGAGGCTGCTGTGCTGCAGAGACTGTTGCATTTTCTGCAGGCCAATACTGTGGGGTACTACTGTGGTGTAACGTCAATCTCAGTGTTAATGCAGTGTGTTCCAAGACCTCTGTGAACAAGTTCAGGATCAGATATGCTATCATGTAACTGTAGCCACACTGAAAGTTGGCCATTGCAAATGAATGATAGCACTGTAAATCCACAACTGTGTAAAATAACATTGATCCCCATTCTTCCCATGGTCCTCCACGATTTATCATGTAACTGTTCAGGGCTCTAAAAGTTTAAAAAAAATAATAAAATAAAACCCACCCCCATGCCATTCCCCAAACCCATCACTATATAACCCTTTAAAAAAAAAACCACATTTTTAATGTCTTCATAAAATCTCAATATTTCTATACTCCTGTGTCTTTTAGCCCTTATTAATCTCCCAGATTACAACTATGATGCAAACAACAGCAGCTCTCCCCACCAGCTTCTCTTTGCTATAGCAAATCAGGAGTTTATTACCTCCTCATATCACCCAACACCTCTGTCAAGACCTCAAGACTATTAATTCATAATTATCTGCAGAGAATCCCTTTAGTTGCTTTGTGGAAGGATCTTCTCCTGCCAAACATTTGCTTTTGTAAAAAACTTATAGATCTGTGTTTTGATCTCTGTGCAAGGTGTTCATTGTCAGTGCTGTCTTACATAAAGACGCAGAGATGTTGGCATTTTTGGTATACTACTTTAATATAAGCCAAACAGAAGGGAGTGACTCCATATATTCTTGCAGTCTGAAAACCTAGTGTTACTGCTTGACAAAAGAAATGCTTCAAATTATTCACAAAAAAAAAAAAAAAAAAAAAAGAAATACAAACTTCTTCCCACCCTGATTTCACTATCTGGATTATTGCCTACATAATTCATTTGAAAACCAAATCCAGCCTAGCAACTGTCTTGAAAATTGAGTAACCCCAGGTTCAACTGCATTACAAAACTTCAACATCAGGCAAAACTGATGGAACAGCTCATTCGCAGTACTTTCACCAAGCCCTGGCCCTCATTTTATGTTTTTCTGATTACACTTACATTGTGTTACAATTTACTGGCAGCACTATTGTATTACAATATGTATTACCACTAGCCAACTCTGACTGTATGCATTCAGTTTCATCGAGAGCTAAAGACACATGGCTCAATGCATATTCATTGCTGTATCGCCATTTCTCAGCTGTTAAAACAGCTG
The DNA here is from genome assembly GCF_004027225.2 of Strigops habroptila. NCBI lineage: Eukaryota > Metazoa > Chordata > Aves > Psittaciformes > Psittacidae > Strigops > Strigops habroptila. Next base: position 60,720,387 of record NC_044282.2, read on the forward strand.
CACAAATCTGCAACAAGTTTCACAACTTAAAATAGATGTAACTCTGCAGGATACTCGGGCTCAACGTGCATTACGATTCCCATTCATAGGCTGGTAGGAGCTAGGAACATAATGCACTTAACTACAGTACTTCTCCACTCAAGCATAGCACTACCCTAAAGGTGTAAGCTACATTAGTGTTTCAGTTTGGAGCAGAAGTGTGCTTTTGTAATAAATCTCCTATCCATTGGGACAGATGAACTCATTTTGATGAAGCTATACCAGAAATGCACCACTGACTGCCACCTGCTAGTGGCATGTGGTTCTGAGGACCAAATTACAGCTACTGAAGGGCAAACCCTCTTGAAACGCATGTAGTGTGTTCTGGATCCTCAGTACAAAAGGTTCTATTCTGCAGATCTGCTCTCAGTCCACACTGCTTGCTGAATGTAGACAGAGCTGAACACAGCTATTTGACTTCCACAGAGGAGCTAGCACTTCAGGCTAGCCTTTTTGGAGGAAGGAATTCATGATATAAACTGTGCGGTTAGCTGGTTTCCACACTCAGTGAAGAAAAATGTTTCCTTTAAGTTAACAGCCCTACCTGTCTATGAAAAAAAATCATCTAGCAAACACGTATCTTCTGTTTGGAGGCCATTCTTAGCTCTTTTCCAGGTCCTCAGCTAAAAAATACCATCTAAGAGCACATGCAAAATTATCCAGTGAACAAACAAATAAACCGCATTTTGATTTTATTCATCTGCTGGGCCAAGAAACTCTCGAATCACTCACACATACTGCAGTTCTTGTACTTCCAATATTTGTTAGTCCTACCCCTGTTTGGTGTATGCACCACTGCTTATCATGGAAAAATCAAGCGTTACGCCATCCCCGCATGTTTTTATCTGTCATTATCACATGTATAGATATGCACGTGTCACTGCCAGAAGAGCTTGATATTTATCTTAAATTACTGCAATAATAAGGAAAGTGGCTATTTTACATCAAAATAATATAATACAAAACATTTAATATGAAAAGGGATTCCTGAACATGTTGTTTGCTCAGTATGTTTCTCATACAACCATGCTACTGCTACTGCAATACCACAGTAGATAATATTGTGGATATTGTTATTAATAATACATAGAAACCACATATCCTCTAGGAATTTCAAAACGTATTTGTTGTGTTTCGTTAGCTGGTGAACACAGTCCCTTCCTTCCCTCTACTTCAGTGCAAAACCAAACTCTACATGTGATCACTTATGGAGTTGTGCCTAATTATATAAACGTACTAATTATACACACTTTTAAAATGGTGATAGACTTCAAAGTAGATAAATTTTAAATTGTGCCATTAAGGAAATCTATTTGATGATGGAAATTTCTGTAATATCATATTGCAATCTCCTACATCGTAATTTTGCTTTCAAGTCTGTATTAATTTAATGACAAAGAACAGCAGAGTAATAGAGTTGGGAAAGCAAACTGTAAGCTGTAAGACTTACAGTGTGATGTTGGTCAGCAGATGCTAACAGAAAGGAGCAAAAACAATTTGGAAAAGGAATGGATCTAAGGTAAACAATGAGTAGAAAGAAGTTCTGCATGTTAAATATGAATACCAAACCTTCAGAAACCACTCAGTTAATAAACACCTGCATGACTGACTTATCCCCATGTGTTCCGCTACTCACAAGAAAATATATATATATGTCACTGAACACCTAATTTACATGCACAGTTATCACACTGCTAAGCACGACTTGCAAATTAGTTAATGCAGTTCAGAGCATCTCTTTGCATGCAAAATAACACCAACTGTATATATAAAGCAGCTCTAAAGTGCACACATAGCTCAGCCCACCAATGTCATACACACATTTAGGAAAACCAAACTACCACACAAGACTTCAGCACACGCACCTCCTTTTTGGACCTTGGTAGATGCTTCTGACTGATATAGCCTCACTCTCCAAAAAACCCAGTTGTTTAATTTTAACATTAAATATCCACCAAAACCCCATATTCATTAACATAACACTTTAGTGAATTCGTAGTATAAATGAATGTATAAAAGCTGATATTCTTTTAGCACTACTTAATAGTTACTCTCTATAGACTTGATGTCCTAGGTGTGCAGTTTTATCATATAAATTAAAAAAAATTATATATCTCTGCTGCAGAATCTGAATCTTGCATTGACAAGACCACAAGGCAGATCAGACAGCAATTGCAATGCAGCAACACTATAGGCCACTAATCCCTCCACCTTTAGTTAAATAATAGCTTACGTGGCAGGGAAGAGACAGAATCCATCTTCACTGAAAAACAGAACTGTGTATAGAAAGGTCGATCTTCTCTCACACAAATTCTGGTGTCAAAATAAATAGTCTTACTAAGTCAGGGGCTGTCACATTTAATTGAAGACATTTATGGAATAGCTTGATAGAAGCATCTTAGAAGCAGTAAGTGGGTGATTCTGAGTTACCAAGCTCAAATACTGATCAGGACTTTCCCTCAATGTTCAAGAACTCTTGGGTCTGAGATTTTGGATACACCATTCAGAGTGAGGGGTCCAGATATGCTTGAATAGCTTTAAGATCACAGACTTCTCCTCTGGCACACCCACATAAAATTGTAAAAGAGATTAAAAATATCTCTGCACAAGTAACTTATTTTTCTTTCTGCATAGTTATAAAATGACTCACACACACAAAAAAAAAAATCTCAGAGAAGTTGGAATTCAAAGCAAATACAATGCAAGTTCCGTACTGGAATGAGGAGCTCCAATAGCAACACAGAGACAACACACAGTACAAGAAGCGATTTTGTGATAATTGGTGACATCTTTGACCTCTGCTCACATGTGAAGCAATTCCATGCCTTTCCCAATGTTACCTTTTGGTATTCTTCCTTAGATCTGAAGGCAGCTTCCATCTGTTTAGGAGAAAATGTGTAGATGGCCGAGCGATACTGTGTGCCTACATCATTACCTTGTCTCATTCCTGGGGAGAAAGAAAACACAGCACACCGTAAGGATCACCCTCCCCACCCGACTAGGCTGCAGGCCTAAGTTCAATAGACCTAAATTTAGGATGTTCCATACACCTGGATTAGCACAGTCTCTTATGTGCATACTCAGTAGGTATTTTTAGAAAGTCCAAGTCTTTCCTTAGCTAAATAGTCCTGAAGAGATTCAACTCTGATATCTCCTTTTAAATGACATGCAAATGAAATGTGAGCATTTTACATTTTGGTAAATCACACAGTAGTCAAATACAGATGTAAAACCTTAAATAATCAAGCTGCAGTTACTGTAATCAATGTACTCTTAAAATATTTATTTTGAACCATGCAAATGGTTACAAAAAAAAAAAAAAGTTTATTTTACCAAGTGCTTAAAAACTTTCTTGTGCTAGAGAAGTACATCTTAATGGAAGAAAGGTTCAAAACGCTCTTGGAGATAACTAGGTATTCTCCTCTATTCACAAACCAATGATCTTGCTAAAAGACTGGTATGCATGTATTACTGAATTACCTCTGAGGTTATCCATTCCTAACTGCATCTCTTACGCAGCTCTCAAATCTGAGCTCCAAAGAGGACTTTCATAGAGAACCATGCTAAGGAGAAGGTTTGGACAAAGCCTGGCTGAGTTAGTACTGTTACAGAGTGAGCAATGCCTAGGAATAGCAACCCTTTCACAATTTTTTTTTGAGTTTGGGAGAAGTAGAAAACACAGGTATATATGTATATACCTATTTAATCCTATTTGCAACCTACACATGGATAACATAGATAGCAAAAGTATCTAATACTGTTTATATGTGACATTTTGAAAACAAAACCCTACTTATACATACCCAGTAACTCCTTAAAATTATACCATAAATGAGTAATTCTGATAATTAGCCCCTTTGATGCTGATGTATGTAATCCCTTCAAAAGACTAGTTGTATGAAGTTGCCCATATATGAATTTCCAAAATACCGGATGGCTACTACCTACAAAACTATAAAATAATGGGCCAAAGCAGAGAGAACATTACTATCCCCTTAGGTGACTAGCTCAGATACTGTTTGGCATTATGTAGTCCTAGGCAGCCACGCTGGGCAAAGGCATTGTTGCCTTTCATTGCTATCCACTCTCATTTCCCCAGGCAGCAATACTGCAAGCCAGCTCTGCTGTGGATCATTCCAAAAAGTCAAAAAACAGCCCTAGAGAAGAGCTTTAGCATTAAGAACGGTCTGGAGGCACAGTTTTGCAATTGCAGTTTCCCAGTTTCTGTCTTTTATACCTAGTTCCCAATTTTGCATTCAAGAACATAACTTTTGGCTTTGCTGCAATAAAAAGTATCCAGTTTCAGTTTGTCTGGTGTTGTATATGAACTTGGATGAGTTAAAAAGCTGGATGTTCTGAAGCAGACTGTCTTAAAGAAGCAGACTCCTCTCAAATGCCTGCAACCCAAGACAAATTGGAAACCATCAGGATTTGCCTTTTGACTGCCACCAGAATACAGAAGCCCCTTTGAAGATTACCATCAACTCTCATCTCTCTATGGAAATGAAATGGAAAAAAAAACCTGTACACCCTGATGCCCCCCTAGCAAAGGGCAGAGGATAGAGAAAGAGCCTGTGATACTGGGGGGGAAAAGATGCTATCGACATAATACTACTCATTAAAACATGGTCACTTTTACCCCTCTTGCACTTTCCAAGGAAACAGACAAGTGGCTTAAAGGATAGTACAGTAAACAAAATCTGGCTGAAATAGTAATGAACTAAAAAATGCAGAAATACTTTAAAAGATGCATTTGGACAAAAATTCCATTCGGTGACCAACAGTATACATCAGAGAATGTGATTCCAAATAAAAGTTATAGAGTTTTCTGATGATTTGGCTTACTTTTTAACTGCTAAAGTGTTACGTTATTACACACAAGAACAACTACTTTCTTCATCAATACTTAATAGTGTGGTCTGCAAGGCAAAGAATAATTTGCTCATTTCTTTGCAAGTTATTTTAGTGTGGTAGAGAGCTCTTGTAAAATCACTGCTACTGAATAGAAAGGCACAAAATGAACACAGGCCAGTAAAGCATTAATTTTGCCAAGATATGTTAATGCTGACTGATGTTTGAGCTTAAGCATTAGTATTCAACAAATCTATTTATTGCTTAACAATCTACTTAACAACCAACTAGGGAGTAGATTACAAAAATCTCTATAAATGGGGGATCGCTATGTAGTATACCAGCTTCTAGCGAGCATTTCAAGAATATGAGTTTAGCATGAGCTTGTGTGTACGGTGCTTTGAGTGAGAAGATAAGATTATTTAATATATGCACATGCCACAATTGCATAGTAATAGGGAAGTGGTCAGTTTAATTTATTGAAGAGAAGTTTAAGAGGAGAACTGGCTCTGATTTACAAATATGGATATAATATAGAGAAATACCCTAAGAAATAAGTCTCTTCAGTCTTGTCAATGTTGCCTAACTAGGTAGGCCAATTTAAAGTCAAAATATACAAAATCCAGATGGGAAACAGGCAACACTGAACTAGCAAAGAGCATTTCTCAGCGGAACAATGTACCTCAAGCCATATCCCTTTCCTGAGGGCTTCACATACATTTTCCCTAAAGATATACCAAAGCTCAAACAGATGTACAAGGTCAGTGATGAAATTATGAAGTTAAGAAGGAGGTCAGACTGTGCGATAATAACAGCCCTCCTAGAACTCCAGTGTTGGCTTGCACTGTTCAACCATCTACAACCTATGAAGATGACTAAACAGGTATTCTAATTATTACCCCAACGTGTAGCTTTAATGTGATCAATCATCTAAACTAAAGTGTCATTTATTTTTATGTGTTACTTAAATCAATTTGTACCTAAATCTCCCACAATCAGTAGCTAATACATTATCTAAGCCACAAAGACTATGAGATAATAAAATAAGTTCCATGTGTATAGACATAATCGATTACTACTGTTGCTGTTGTTACTCGTAATATACCTCACACGTACAAACTTACTTCTCAAGGGTCCATCACTGATTTTTTAAAACCCTCTGGCAAGTCTTACTTGTTGAGATTCACTAACTCAATGAGTAGCAAACAAGGCAAGAAATTCAATTTACTAAATAAGCGTGGTAGGATGATTGAGCTTAACAATCTTGTCTTTGTCCGAAAAAAGAAGTCTACTAAATAAAAAATTATCTCTGCTTGGCTATTGTAAAAATCCACAATGTCATCTGCACTTAAATTTCCTTCCTTTTCTGAAATGACTTTCTTATTTTGTCTATCATGACATTCTGTCTCTCTCCATTAACATTACAGTCATACAAATTAGGCTTCAGATAAGAAAAAACAGAAATAATTAATTTGATAAAGATGCTAAACATACACGAAGATACTTGGTACTGCTAAATCAAACCCCAGTCTTACAAGGGATTGCTGCCATTGATTCTAGCTGCATTGGATACACACTAGACTACGAAAAAGTCTTCTGAGACATTTTCGGTGCATCAAAATGGTTCCACTGAATCATGGAATGGTTTCCCAGTGCCAATCAGAATCTCTGTAACTAGAGACAACCAGGCAGAGTTTAAAGGGCTACCCAACATCCCTGCTGTGATGCAGACACAGCCAAATCCTAGGTGATTTACTTGCTTTTATCTGGTGAAGAAGGTTCAAAGCAGATACAAGTCCTTGAGCCTCACATCAGGTCCTCCAGCATTCCAACACTAGAACCCCCTTGGCCAGCCCAGGGTTTTCAAGATCACCCCATTTCACCTGTGTGTACTCTCCAAATGTCAATGGTACGAGACAGTAACTAGCAAAAAGGCAAAAATCCATCTCCCTGACCAGGTGATCAGGCACACATCCAACAGCAACAGGAACAAATATACCCTGGAGTCAAAAGGCTGGCATTTGCTCTTTTGATGTCTGAGACAAAGAAAAGTGGCTGCTATGCTGAGAATGGCCATAAAATATTTCATCAAAGAGATACTGAAATAGAGAGGCTGATTTTAAAAGTGACAGAAAAGCACAGAATTTGCACCCCTCTGGCAAATGACAAAAATATGTGATTTTGGATACAGCTGCACAGTGCCAAAGAGTATAAGCCCAAAGCCTGTGTGAGCACTGGCCAGTCCTTGTAAGCTCTTGTCTTTGGAGAACCAGTGAGGATGAGGGCATCTGGAGCTCTAAATGTCTTTAGATCTTGGGCACGGATCATATTTAGGAATTTCACTTTGGCTGACCAAAGCACCTCTGCAGTTCTCAGCCTGGACCACTCTGGGGAACATAAAATTTCCTCACTGTGCCAGCAGAGACTAGAACACCAATTAATTCAAAAATGCCCCCAAGAGCTGAGCGCTTGCTGTGACTTACATGAAACAAAAAATTGTGGCTACAGGATGGTAGATAGAGAGAACAGGGATCTGTAATATTCTCCCAGATACTGCAAAAGGAACAACTGCCAGGTTGAGATGGCCATGCAATCAAACACACTGCCACTGGAAAAAAATGTTATTTGCCAAAATGTAGGTAACAGTCGAAGAAATGGCTCTAAAAAGCCCTCTTACCTCTTTGATATCTTCTGATGCACCTGGGTAGGAATGACTTCGTTTTGGTCTCCCATATATTCATTGGCATCACAGTAGTAAATACTGGCTCTCCCTTGATTTGAATGACTAGAATAGATGAAATCATCCCTGCTTCTATTCAGCTGGTTAATGCTTTTTCCTTCATAGTTTCTATACCTTGTCAAAACTACATCGTATTCTTGGCAGGTGCAAAGAGTTCCCCCTTTAAAGCAATTACACAGCTATTACACTACAATTTGGGTTTCTGTTGAAATGCATCTTAGGTGGGTCGTTGTTCTTCCTGTCTAACTCCAGAGTATCTTGAGGTCAATAAGAAATAAGAATATCCACAACATTAATAAACCCACATATTTTCCAGTACTATGCCGGTTTTATTTTTTGCTTTAGAAACTGCAAACAACCAGATTTGTTTCAAAACATCGATTGTTTAACGTATTACTTACAGAAGGCTAAAGCAAAATATACTTTATTTATTTTAGTGGCTAAATCAAGGATTCCTTTTGAAGACTCAACCCTCTAATGACTTGAAAGTAATACTTATACAACACTCCTTATCTTCTCCCCATTTTAAAATAATGAAAAAATGTAATGGCATCATTCGTCAACCTTGCTATTCTCAGAGGATCCAAAGCATAATGGAGATAAATGACTAAGGTCTGTTAGACTCTTCTGTGTCACCCAGTGAAATTTTAAAGGGCAGTTCAAAGCTCTTATTTTTATCATAATTTTTTCTGTGATTTATAGACTTTTCTGTAGCTGTCACTTATTTTCTTATTCCTGCAGAAGCCTGATACACTGATTGGTCATTTTCTTTTCCTCAATCAATCCTGGCTGAGATAAGACTAATAAAACCCCTTCTTCCAGCTCATCATATAATTATTTAGTAAAAATCAATTGCACCATGTCACCCTGGCTTGATGTCATCACTCACTGTAATGATTACATCTATACAGCTTAAAAGTTGCCAAGGGAAAGTAAAACTCTTTATAGCATACGATTAAAGGAGAAAAATGTTAATAGAAAGGAAGTTAGTTACAGTGCTGTGGATTGAGAGTTCTTGATGATTTTCAAGGTGCCGGGGTGCAGGAAGGATAAATGAAAAATAAAAAAGTATCTTCAGAAGGTTACAATACATGAATGAGCTCATACATACTAAAGGAAACAGTTATACTGTCAATAGACCAAAAGGTTTACAAACCTTTCAATATACATGGGTTTCAGTGTCAAGGAGGAAACAATACTTTTGGTCTTGCCCATTTGACCATCATATAAAAAAAAAGTACTACATTACTTAGTGAGGCGCTGGAACAGGCTGCCCAAGGAAGTTGCGAATTCTCCATCCCTGGAAGTGTTCAAGGCCAGGTTGGACAGGGCTATGAGCAATCTGGTGTAGTAGAACGTGTCCCTGCCCATGCCAGGGGGTCGAAATTAGATGTGCTTTGAAGGTTCCTCCCAACTCAAACCCTTCTGTGATTCACCACCACCACGCCATACTAAATTAGTATGGCCAACCCTAGCATCTGCTGCAAAAAGTCATGTGAGAACTAGAAGTTGACAAGAGAAACGCACTCAGGAGATTCTTCACCTCCTTCTTTCAGCTGGAATAAATCTCTCCTGCCCCACTGCATACACATTTCCTGAGCATTGCTCTCTACAGTTTTGGCAGCCTGCTTTATATTCAATATAAAATAAAGGGGCAACTTTCAGAATGCATAACTCTGCAGTGGTAGGTTTTAAGTTTAATCCAGCAAAACGGCCACCACTTTTTCTGCTTCCAACTTTTATCTTGTGCTTGTCCATATGCTACTTCATTTTGGTTTGGGGTTTTTTTTTTTCCCCAGTAAAAGAGAAGCACAAATATCAGGCATGTATTTCATGTAGGTTAATAACTATTGCTTTCCCTTCGTTGTTCAGAGACATTCCTGTATAGTATAGCAGGGACTGTTAAGATTGGACCGTGAAGAGTTACCAAGTCTTTCTTTTGTCCATTAGTGGAAATGACAGGCTGTCCTCAAGAAGAGGTAGTAGTATACCAGCCTAGGCTCTATCTCTGATCAATTCTTTTTGCCTTTTATTAGCATTATTACTATTCAATAGTTACAAAATGCATCACATTGCTTCTCAAAATAGTTCAAATATTTTACAAAACTAGAAAGTCTGAATGAAGACTTGGTTTATAAGAAGAGTTCTTGGGATGTGAGTGAAATCTTTATCAGTGCAGCTGGAACTAAGCTTCCAGGTTTAGGCAACCAAAAGTTGACCAAACATAGGTGTTAACTGGGGTGAGTCAACGGTGTTGACTAGATCTCTATTGACAATCGTGGGAGCTGAGACCCTCCATGACTACAGAAGCATCTAAATTTAGGTGACTATCTCAGTCTTTATCCGACCTGATGTGTTTATGCTGGTCAGGCAAATCTGACCAAACATCTTCATATTCTTCAAAACCAAATAAATGCATAGAGCAGAGATGTCTGGAAGAGACTGTGGGGCATAAAGGAGCCCCACATTTTCTAAAGCACAACTGGAAAACCAGCACAATGCGCAAGTGAATCTGACATGGCAAAAAACACTTTTGTTCGGGCATCTGGACTGGGCCATCATTGACTCTTTTCTATATTGACTGGCTGTGTTGTGATGCTTACAAAAAGCTGCACAACTACTGATCATGTGCAAAAATATAATTAAGGAATACAGAAATTCAGACCAGGTACTACATAGAGTTCAGCTATGGAATCACACAGATTTGCTATTGTTTTCTTTATGCGCCTTCTCATTTCTCTTCATTTACCTGTTGCTCACTAGTGTCTTGCCTAAATTTAGGCATGTATTAGCACTATGAATCTAAATCTACTATGAACCACCAGGTGTTACTGCAATAGTAATAAAAATAATTAGTGATAATAAAAATAACGGTGTTGTCATTCGCTTTTATCAGCAGATAAGCTCACAGGCCACTGCTCTCTCAAAACACAGACAAGTATGGTCTTATAAATATGCGAGAGAAAATTGCAGGCAGAGAAAAACAGTCATTCACCGAAAATATTGTTGTTTAGAAGAGAGTCAGCTTTGACCTCTTGTACCTAATTATACATGAAAACAAAGATTAAAAGCCTACTAATAATCACCATAAACTATGATTAATGATGCCATGCTTCAGTGCCTCAGATTTCTAGACCCAAGTACAAGGAAATTCACTAGTGGGTTATTTAAAGAAGAAAAGAATGGTTGGTATTACTTTGGTTCGACTTCGTCTATTGCTTTCCTTGTATAAAAATTAGGAACAGTCCATCAGAAAATTCTGCAGAAAAAGACCTTCTAAGGTTGCTCTGTTCTAATTCTATAGACATACATGAAAATCTAGATGTGGTTATTCACGCTATACACCTATTGACTTCACGGATATTTGAAAGCTACTGAAGACAGTCTTAAGCATTGAGAAGTCCCAATTTGCCTTCAGAAGTTACAAATCAACAAGCTTCAACTAAAATGAAGATTCCCTCCCTCATCCCTCCTCTTCCTCTCCTCAGTTACAAACACAGCTATGCTATAATTACAAAATAATCCAGAAATTATCCTAAGGAAGTCTGTAACAGACTAAAAACATTTTCCAAAGTTGTTCTTACAGGTATTATGAACAAAAGGAATCATAGAATCACAGAATGGTTTGGATTGGAGGGTAATTTAAAGCTTATCTAATCCACCCGCCCTGCAATGACCAGGGACAACTTCAACTAGATCAGGCTGCTCAAAGCCCCATGAAGCTGACCTTTAATGTTTCCAGGGATGGAGTATCTACCACCTCTTTGGGCAACCTGTTCCAGTGCCTCACCACCCTCACCATAAACGATTTCTTCCTTATATCTAGTCTAAATCTACCCTTCCTTCAGGTGAGTGGTGGGTTCATGTTTCCCACAGCACAAGAGTCACGGTGTCATCTTCAGTGGCAGAAAAGATTGATGCCATGGCTTTTTTCATCTACAAGGAACCATTTTATTACAGACTGCAATAATACTGAAAGATAAAGTTAATTTTAGGTAGTTCTGGGGAACTGTTTAACACATCATTATAAAATAAATAGGCTGAAAGTAGTTTGAAGACAAGAAGAAATCAGAACCCAGAAGGGCTTTTGCCCTTGAGCCAGAATTGATTCAGCACCACTCACTTCATAATGGCAAACTATTCAGCCATCTCAGCAACCGTTGCACCGGCTAATAATCCCCTTCATTAAAACAGATGCAGAGTCAAATCTCAGCTTCTCACTGTGATATGGAAAAACAACATCTCCTAAACTGGAAATATAGGTCAGAAAAAGTCTATTCTAATTTATATGGTTAAGAAGAGTCCAATATGCAAATTAGGTCATGACAGCTAAAATTCCTGGGGATGCAAAGCAGCCTAGTAATACATATTTAATTTTTATGCATATTTACTCCTAGAGAAAGGATACAGAATAGGAACAACATAACATTAGGCCTTTATGAAAGAAATGAAGTTGCATTCTCAAAGTGCAATTCTGGTTAAGCATCACTGACAAAGACCATCTTTGTCACTTTGCAAAAAGTATAGACGGCAGGTATTGGTGAGATAATGATGGGCAAGGGACCACTAAATTGGTTGCTGGTGGGATGGGCAGACATTTGTCAACTATGTCCCACCATTGATATTTCATTGGAAATAGCAGGAATTAGAACCTGAAGGCAACAGAAGACACTGTCTCCTACCAAACAACTCAGATCATAGTTCTATTGTTGAGTATTCAGTCCTGCATGAATACATTTATCTTTATTGTGTCTCAGCATATCGATTTCCATGGCTTTTTTAATTTATCAACACAGAGCTGTGTTTTATTCGTTTCCTCCAAAAGCCTCCTAGCAATGTCTTTACCACAGATTTAATTAGCATCCTCTCCACTATATCCTCCAAGTCATTAATGAAAATATTGAAGAGTATTGGACCAAGAATGGCTCCCTAAGGGGTTGGTAATTCTATTTTGAATATATTTAATATGTCTGGTGACAATGGATTTTGTATTTCTACTGTGTTTTGTTACACCTTGTAATAATGCTGAAACCATCAGGACTGTTAATAACATTTGAAATACAAGACAAAGGTGCTCTGTGCTTTAATCTGAGACTTGCAAATTTCATTCAAATTATAAAGGCAAGAGAGTTACAGAAATGTAAAGAAAAAATTCAAAAAATGGTTCTATTTTACATGAAGAGATTACTTTTTTCCCTTTAATCTCTAAATGAAGTTACAAGCCTGTACAGAATACATAATGCTGGTTTAGGGTCGCTGTAGTGTTTTTTATGCGTACAGCTGTTCTTCCACTGGTATAAGTAGACACATCTGCTCATTAGCAATACAATGTCATTTCTAGTGTCTAATTTTAATTATTTGCAGATGACAGATTCCATATGCAATGCCTAAAAAAAGTACAGTCCTTCAAAACTGTTGAGAAATAAATATACCCTCTGTAACTAAAATGGGTCAGCACAGTGAAAAACAGATATTAATCTGGAGAATTCATGTATCAGCACTAAGGCTAAATGCCAAACTGTTTGGAAGGTCACAGGGAGGAGAAATGGCTCATACATCTCTTCTTTATCATGGATACACAAGACATATAGACTAAGAGATGTTCTGAATGAATCTGGCAGGTGATGAGTTTGTTGTAGTACAGATGGTCCTCAACTGCTGGAAAAATATCAGTTCTGCTTACATTTCCTGTACAAACACAGGCAACATAAGGACTTCTTCATGACAGAAAGGAGGAATGAGATTACTTAACAGTAACTTAGGTTCTTTGTAAATTTGCACTCAAAGCATCAATAAGGCTAGAAGAAAATTTCCAGAAGCTCCTGGGCAGTGATGGCCATGAGTGCCTTTGCCCTTCACCGCATTGTCAGAAGGCAGCCAGAACTGCGGAGACCTGGCTTCCTCTCAGTTCTTTCCAACTAAGTAAAAAATCCAAACAGAAAGCCAGAAGAAGCAATGAAAAAGGATGGGATTTGTGTACATCAGGGGCCCACCCCAGAGAATGGTAGTTGTACCTAAGTTATTTCTTCTGGGCTGGGAAGGATTAGGTACTCTTGGGAAATATGGGGAGCAGAACTACCAAAGCAAGAACCCGTTTTGGATTGTATTCAAGAGAGAAAAGATCTAAAGGAGGCAAGTGGAATTTTCATTTGCCCCAAACATGTTTTAAGGAGAAATAAATAGTTTTTGTTTTGTCTTCTGCTTTTCTTCTGTACAGCCATTGAAAGCAACAAGGAGCCCTTCTTTAAAGTTGCTTTGGACTGGACTGAAATCTCTAGCACATGTAGGACATCAACCACACACAGGGTCAGGAGAATTATGAACACTAATATGCTTTACAGGAGTCACATATGCACCATGACAAACAAACTCCTCTGATATCAGACAGATTTTTCCAAAGGGGTGGAGAAATAGTTTCTGACACTCCACAAAGAATGGCCAGACTTTCTGATCAAATAAAACATGACAACTTCCTCCCTGACCATAAGCACAGTTGGGTTTTGCAGTTGGCTCACACACTGAAGGACAGTGCTAACGCCAGAAGGGTGGTCCCACCAGCAGTCATGCTCCTGGCAGTTGAAGCCCTGGCTGAATTACATTTCACTTCAATTCATGCAGGGTTAATTTTCAGCCTGATCAGAGAACATTGTGATTGCCAGTGTCAACACAAAGAAGGAGGTTGTATCCTGTAGACAGGTCGGCGACAGAGAAGAAAATTGTCCTTTTCCATAACAGTCAAGTCAAAGATTAGCTTACAGCAATCATGGAACTACAGGTTGAGGCACAACACAGACAAACCAAAGGTCTGAAAGTCCACATCCCTCTAGACAGACAGCGTGGAGGTGCCAGCAGAACCACTGTCGGAGTGCAATTTTAAGGTATATATATTAAAAATCTGGAAGGGGCTGAGGATGGCCTCTTTAGCGCAAAACCCAAGGCAATACAGAATCTGCCCTAAACCTTTGTAAACTTTAGAAAAATAAGATTACATACAAAGTGAGCAGCCAGATGATTCTTTCCCAGTATTTTCAGCATTTTCAGTATTTTCACATTCATTCTCCTTTTCTGTATCAATGACAAAGAAGCAACCACCTCAAGCACTTACAGAGCTATACAGACCAATCCTCTTATAGACAAGATCATTCCTGGGAGAGAAGGAATGCTGATCTGTGCCTTAGAGTCTGAACAGGGATGACAACCATATGTTACTTGGCAGAAGTTGGGGGGTTTGTTTGTTGCTTTTTTGGTATCCCAAATGTAATGAATTATAAAATAAAGCCTAAATTAATAGTCAAGGAGGACTTTATCAGGGCCTCACACTTATGAGGTGCTCATCTGGGAGAATCTCTTTCAACTCATAGATTGTTTGACTTGATCAAAGCTTCTTGCTTTTCAATAGACTTCTGTATAATACCCAGACTCAAGAGCTTCATGAAACAAGAGCCAGGCTGCCACCAATAGAAAATTTGAATCCCAGTGAGATGTCAGTCTCATCTTGAAGGCAGGAGGTCCAACTGTTCGGAAAGCAGGAACTTCTGAATATTATACATAGGACTTCCAGTTTGTACACTTTAGCAACTTGGTACCATCTAGATTGATATTTGAAAGGTCTTTAACTGCAACAGAATGTACATATTTGATGTTTAATGACATCAGAACAATTAGACAAGTCCATTATTGCTGTTGGGGGTAGGAGGGCTTAAATGACATTAACCCAGCTTTTAGAGAAAAGGTAAGATAGTGCCACAGACAAAGCTTTTATACTTTTGAGTGAGCACTGTACTCAAGAAGTCCACATTCTCTGCCTACACTGGATTAATCCAAAGAGTGTGCCAAATAATTTATCTCCTTAGTAAAAAACTTCTCTTTGACAGACTGAATCATGCATTACCGTAAGGCTTGCTAAATAAGCCTTACTGTGTGCACACCACTGAACCTCAGGAAAGGATTAAAATATCATAGGTGAGAGAGAGAACTCTCACTTTCTGTATCTATACATAAAACCACATTTTCCATAGCAAGTTAAAAGCAGGGAATAGGCAAAAATCAAGTCAAAAAAACAATTCCACCTTAAAGATCTTCTATTGCTCAAACCTGAAAGGGTATATAAGCATACCATCCTCAACTTACAAAACAAAGAACTTGAAATTGGGACCTTGTGGTTTAGGTTTTCTTTAATCAAGAAAGGTGATAGAGCTTTGCAGAAATGAGCTTTCCAAAGTTCCTAAACAGGTATTAGCATTAAAGAACCATAAAAATACATCAGTAAAACAACCTGTCCAAGTTTGGGGTATGTAGAGTCTTCAGAGAAGAGTGCCATCTGCTCTGTGGATAGTGATGTTCTCACATTTTGCAAATTATTACAGAAGAACCATTTGGAAATTCTACTGAGCCAAGCTTAGATAAAGGCTAAGGTATGTTCACGCCAAGCACTACAGTGCCACATAGATGCCTGAGACAGTTGTGAATGACTTGGGTATCTACACAGCTCGGTGTCATATAGAGATATTAGTTCACATCCCAGAAGGAATACCACTACATTAGCATGGCTCTGTGCCCGGGCTAATTAGGTGATGTTTCCCCGGTTGCCAAAAACCAAAGAGTGAATCATACATCTGCCAGCATCCAATCTTCTTCTGAAAGCACAAACTGGAACTATTTTGAACGTCCGTTATGTGAGAATGCAAGGGGAATATAAAGACATAATGTCATCATTTTACTTTGTTTTAAAGCCAGAAGGAATCATAAATTCATCTGCTCTGACCTGTTATCACAACTGCTACACTTCATCCAGATTGGGTCCAGCATATGAACTTCAGTCAGCCTAAAGCACTGAAGTCCTTTAGAGATTGACCTATTTCATGTGTGCCACAAGCAGAGTCCAACCATATGCTCTCAAAGCCAAGACTACAGATGCAGCACATGACTGATTAGGTGGTAGTTGTCCAGATTATTTCAGCAGAAATCCATTCCTCATACTGCTTTGGAAGGTGAAGAATCCTATAGTCCTGCTCATTAGTTCTCAGCTCTAGCACTCAGGATCTGCTGAACATGTTAACCAGACACATGAACCAATTATCATGAAATAGGATTCTCTGTTGTATCAAAACAACCAGATCATTACAAAGAAGCCAGCCTCTGGTTACGGCTAGTCTCTGAAAATCCAAAGAAAAGTGAATTAAAAAAAGACCTAAACCCAACCACCGGTAGGATAGGGAGAAAATCTCCTTCCTGACCCCTATGAGTAAGCCACAAAGGCCTTGAAGCATGATTTGAAGATGGCAATTGTCTTAATGCAGAGCTGCAAGTATTTCAAGGATGCTGCAACTTACTCTTGAACGCAGCCATAAAGGAAGAAGTTGAAAAGGGAGGCTCATAAATCAACAATACAGGCCACCATATGACATACAGATATAAAATGTCTTCTCATGACTCGAAAGGATAGTGATGGACAAAGACTCCAATGTTTAATTAAACCAAGAGCCATGAAACTATTTTATTATGATGTAGAACTTCTCAAACTTCAGCTTTCAGCTATGGGAATTTGTTATGGCTTTACTAGTCATTGGGTTGTAAACCTCACTAAAAGGTATCTGCTCCTCTCATATGCACCTGTAAAGATTACTTGATCATAATGTTTCTTCTCTTCAACTAGTTGAATGTGTTTATTCAGAGCACCAGCCCAGTTTTCTAGGCTCTATGTCCTTTTTCTGTCCCTTCCTTGAATCCCCAGCAATGTTTCAGTGTAATTCCTGATATGTCAACACAGAAACTGCTCAAAATGTTCTGATTTTACTGACTCCGCATACTGAAAATAGCTTCATACTCCTGTCTAAGGCTTCCCTTTTCATATAGGCAGGAGTCACAACAGCCATTTTTGTCTTTGCGTTGTGCTCTGGGCTCACTGGAAGACACTTCACCACAATAGCCCCTGGATCCTTCTCAGAGTTACTGTTTCCCAGGATGTTATCACATTTTGAAGATATTATCTGCATTTTTTTTTTTTTTTGCACCCAGATGTAGTAACAAGTGGCATAATTATGATAGCTGTTAAAATATTGAAATGAGTTACTGTGTGTAGTATTTCTGGGAAATGGTAGAAAGGATGATGTTTACTGAAACTGCATAAACATGTAAAATGTTTTCTCAACACAGTTTCCCATTTATGTTTGCACAGATGTGTGTAATGTCATCATGAAGCCTCTTCCAAGAAAGATAAATTAAATCAAAAGGTTCGAATAAGGCAAATAGCTAGAATGCTCTGCTGGTGCCTCTACACACCATGTCTTACCTCATTTTGTTCCCTTTTTCTAATCATAAAAGATATTCACTGCCATTGAAAAATATAAAAAACAAACAATTTTTTTTATGAAGGATAAGGTCCTCTGCACAAATAAAATGACCAGCTCTGAAGCTGCAAAGAAATATGCTTTAATTTAAGAGACAAAAGAGAGCATTACAGAAGAAATTGTCATAATCAAAGTTGAAAAAAAAAATTCTATTGTCTACTGTGCCTCTCTGTGGGAATTTTCCCAGCACAGACAGCTGTAAAGGAGGAGGGGTATTGTGCGTTTCTGTACTCTCATTCTCTCTCTCCCTCTCTTTCTCTGTCAATAAATGTCTGCAATCATATTCTTGAGCTCCAGTGTGATTTCAAGGTTCATCTCTTCCATGCAGCTCAAACACTAATTATCCCTGCTGTAATTAGTAAGATAATTAAATACTGGCTCACTCATCACTCTACCTTGTGTCGGGTCATGATTCTCCCAGAAGACCTTGAGCAGTTCCTCAAAGCTGATGTTTTCTGGCTGATATACTACTCGTACAGTCTCTGCGTGGCCGGTTTTACCTTTAAAGACAAAGTGAGAATTAGCTAGTGCATATCTGGTTTTTATATCTGAGATTTAAAGCACAATCCTTTGTTTTCCTTTTTTTTTCTTCCTAAAGGTGTTTTGATTTACTTAAGTTTTTTTACACAATATCTTATATACTTGCCAGCTCTAAGATATTTGCTAGTTTGGACAAGGCCAACATGAAATAAACTATTCAGAGAGGCAATAAGGTAATACAGCAATGTCATTACAGTAGTTTGTCAGCTTACAGAAAAAAGAAAAAAAAAAAAGTAGTTCTTACATATTTGTAACTGACAACTAGTAAAATATTTTAAAAATATTCTATATAAAACATTGAAATATGAAAACTTGTATGTCTAAGCTGTCCTGACAGTACAAAACCAGGCCTCATTTCCATCAGGTAAGATATGGATAAAATAATTGAACAAGATCACACAAACAATTTCAGACTATTTCACATCATCCAAGCCACTGATGCCAGTGGGCTTCAAAAAGAGACAAAGAAAACCTGACTGAACTTTATGGCAGCAGATGAAGTTTGTGGAATATTAGCAAGTATTGCAGTTAAAACATATTATTCCAATTTTCTAGTTACATCAGGGTACGATTTTTTTCATTTCTTATGTGCTTAATTACTCACAGTATTTTTGAAAGATCCAGCTTCACGAAATATGAAGGATCTGGCCACATAATTCACTTCACTTGTAACTAATAGATTGATGAGTGCTCAGACATCTCAGGGTGAAAGTCCATCACACTGAGTGCTACACAAGCATTTTATATTTTAAATTTTACAAATAGTTATATATTGTGTTTTTTGCAATTTATAAATGTTGGCATATTTGTTATTATAATATATGCATGAAACTTACACTATTCTTCAGTTATATCAAACTAAGTAAATAACTGAAAAAGTAAACTGGACAGCCAGATCTGGCTTTTGGTGGGGACGTAATAAGCTCCTTGATCACACCAAGCCAGGTTTTTATTTCATTTATGCCAGCATAAACTTCAGATTTACCCAACTGACTTCAATAGAACTGTTTAATTTCATGCAGTGCAACAACCGGATGAATCCAGCCCAGTGATGGGTTCTGAATTAGCCGTCACCAAGCAAGAAAAAATCTATGAGTAACCGAGAATTGTTCAGTAGAAACACCAATTCAGTACCAAGAGAAATTTTAATTAGAAAAAAAAAAAAAAAAGCAGCAGAAAGAAATAAAAAGGATGCTAAGATATATTAAAGAAACTTAACAGGGAAAACTATGACAGTATTAGTTAATGGGGCACCTGAAATGAAGAAAACCTAAATGAGGCACAGAGGGGTGGGCTAGCTATTAAAAGGGATTTAAAAGACTGGGATTAAATTTAGTCTATAATGCAGGGGAGTAGAAGGGGACACATCTGGGATATCTGTAATGAAAATTTTGATAAAATCGAATTGGTTCATATCTAGTGTTCTTCACAATACAGCAAATGTATGCTGTCTGAGATTAAAAGACAAAAAATACACAGGTTTCATGTAACCTGTAGCTAAAGCCATGTCATCCTGTCCACCAGGGAACTGCACAGGCAAACGATGGCCCAATTCCTCTTTTACATGCACCACGCCTACTGAAGTCCATGGAAGCAACTCATTATCTGCAGTCAAATTCAGATGGTAGGTTGGCAGAAAGGGATCATACATTTAGTAGAATATGAGTACAAGTCAGAGATAATTGGCTTAATGATACAGTGAAATGGTCTTATCTATATTATGGTATGTACTGATGGCCACCTTAGGTCAGGGATGGAATTTATTCCAGATTTCACAGTTTAATATGGACTATCGGTGAAAATAATGGGGGTTTTTTTGCCTTAGCTTAAGTTCAGGTAGGGACTTCTGCTGTTGCTTGAGCTAAAGGAGAGCAAATGGACAGTGGTTTGTCCCACTCCCGCAAGCCTACACTGTATAACTGAAAAGAGATTAAGGAGTGGCTTCTGACTTTAATTCCTTTTTTTGTTTTTTGTTGTTGGGTTTTGGTTGGGTTTTTTTTTGTAAGCCAATGTGAAGCTTATGAAAGGTTCTTATCACTCAGGAGCAAATTGCTTGTCTAAGATGACTAGCTTTAGATCACAAGAGAGTTTCTTAAAGAACTTCAAAACAACAGAGGCATTACCTTC
Organism: Strigops habroptila; assembly: GCF_004027225.2. Lineage (NCBI taxonomy): Eukaryota > Metazoa > Chordata > Aves > Psittaciformes > Psittacidae > Strigops > Strigops habroptila. The sequence continues at coordinate 60,741,033 of NC_044282.2, forward strand.
CCTCTCCATTGAAGCAGCAATTACATCTTGTCAACACTGTCTGCTCTGACTAATTCAGAAGTTCAAAGAATCAGCTTTCTTCTTTTCCACTGAATAAGGAAATAATGGTGCTACTTTGAGAACTATAGCCTGACCTTGAGAAAAAAATCCTCAGATGTATGGCTAACAGACTGTTAGAACCTAGAGCATATTTAAAATCAATATTCATCCTCAGGGAAAAGCAAGGAGGTAATGTTACTGATCCTATCAGATTCACCTCTAACTTTTCTCAAAGCCTTTCCACAATCTAGTGGATTTTCTTTCAGAATATGGTGTGGCCATTTCTGCTAAGAACAATCTTAGTCATTTGTGGTGAGCACTCCTACTTCCCGGCGATTTCTTGGAAACTATACCAATCAGCTGGGTACACGTGAGCAAATAGTCAGAAAAAAGGCTCTATGAAGGACAGAGTAACCACATTTCCTAGAAGCAACACAGTGAGAAAATGGCAACAGGGAACAGGAAAAGAAAAATAACAATCTCTCTATAGGTGCAACATGCCCCACAAGAAAAAACCAAAAGATACCAGAAGGTTACCTAAGTAGCATGTGGAAATGACCAGCTCGTTGGGGCTGAATATGACTCAGCTGCAGCCAAAGTAGCAAAAGGGAACTTAAATTGGGTTCTCCCTGTTGATTTTTAAATTAGATATTAGGAAGAAGTTCTTCCCTGAGAGGGTGGTGAGACCCTGGCACAGGTTGCCCAGAGAAGCTGTGGCTGCCCCATCCCTGGCAGTGTTCAAGGCCAGGTTGGATGGAGCTTGGAGCAACCTGGTCTAGTGGAAGGTGTCCCTGCCTGTGACAGCAGGTTGGAACTAGATGACCTTTAAGGTCCATTCTGTGATTCTTATTTCACTTTTTATATTAGGCTTAAGTTTGATTATGAAAACAGAATAATCACCTTTCAGTTTGGATTTCATACATTTGGTACACTACAGTGCTGAAAGCGCTGAAAGCTAACCACTCCTCTGTATTGTAAAATAAAAAATAAAAATCATTGAAATATTTCTAATCAAATCTTTTTTTGTAAGATTTCTTAAAATGGAGAGGCAGTAATCAAAAAGAAACAATAAATTCTCTTGTTCTCAAAAACTGCCTGTCTTTTACCAAGAAATTTAACAGGCTAACACTGAACAGCTGAAATGATTTAAAATGATCAGTGATAGATGCTATTCTTTCAGTGACACTCAGCTCTTCACCTTAGTGCCTCCTTCAGAATTTCTCATGAAAGGTCCATTTATATTAAGTCAAACAGTCATGGTGTCCTCAGTTCTCCTATTATTTTAATTAGCTGATTTTTAATACTCCACAGTGAAAGCATGCTTCACTTTAAGTTCCAAAAGTTTTAACAAGTATGAACATTTCTAGAAGCCTTCTTCCAAAAAAAGCTTAATGTTTGAACCATGTTTTTTAAATAATTTATTGAATCCTTTATTTATAGGTGCCATTATCGGATTTCCAGTTATGGTGCTCAGTTCTCCTTCAGCTATAGAAGGAGCTTAGCCATTGAAGAACCTTGCTGCAGATGATAAGACTTTATTACACCATGGCAGAGAGGGCTGTGTGCCAACAGCAGATTGTCTGTTTATCCTGTATCCATTTCCTACTTAGAAAACACAGCCACTCTCAGAGGATTAGCTACAGTGAGCTCTTTCAGTGGGGATTCAAACTCTGGCAAAAATGTTCCTGTAAAGAGCAATAGAAAAAGACATCTGAGTGACACCTCAGTGCTCTTTTTCAATTTTTTTCTTCCTAATAGTGTTTAGATTTTCACCTTCTTAATCATCTCCCAGGTGAGTGCCCAAGCTGACGGATTATAGAAGCGAACTCATTCTTTTTAACTTGCTGTATCCAGTAAGCATTTAATTATTTCCGGCAAAGTGGAACAACTTCAAAGGGCTGGCGTGAGAGCATCTCACCTATGAATGAATACCTAGCAGCTACGGTGCTGCTATATGACATGTGGTCTTCATCTCCAGCTGGTCCAGCCTGGGTGTATTGAATTATAAAGTTCAAGCAATGCCAAAACTATTCCCTCCTGACCCACTTCTTCCATAAAAAAGGACTTGTCTCTCTTTATTCACTGAAATAAAGCTCCTAAATCCAGTAAATGTCTAAAGATAATATGAAGAAATAGGTGGCAGATCTTCAGCTGATGCTTCTGCTGAGGCTTTGATTTTGGAGCTACAAGAATTTGCGGTAGCTAAAGCCTAGGCCCTAGTGAACATGCGAAGTATTACATGAAAAAGTAGTAGGTCTTTTGAGCATCCATTTCTCCAAACTAGCCTGGGAAGTCTTTTATGTTGTAGTTATCATCTCTAATAAAATTTCCAGCTTCTTCCTGAAATAGCAACGTGTGAAATAAAGGGGTTCAACACTAATGCACTGAGAACCCACACTTTGGGGATCTCCTCAACTCTTACTTTTTTTCCTTGAAAGTAATGAGGATGAAAATGGAAATAATCACAGAGCAACAGATTTTTAAGATGGGTACATTATGATCATTTTATTTTACTTCCTGCCTAATCACAGATGAGAAAGTTTCACTGGAGCAGGCCCACATTTTATACTTAAGTAACAGCTCTTGACTCAAAAGAACCCAACAGACAGAAAACCCACCAGAACTCCAGGTAACTGCATCAAGAGGTTAATACCTCTCACTTTTAAAATAAGTAAAGAAGAAAAACAAACTCAACAGACATTTTATTTATTAACTAAGCTTATTTATTTAAAGATCATTCTGTACAAAGACTACTAGGAAGTCAGCCCTTATCTTTTTTTTTCCTGAATATTTCAATTGAATTGATCTTTCTAATTAATGACACTGCTGGACACAATTTTTTGTTTTACTTCTTGAGAACACAAGCATGTACTAATACAGACATTCAGCCTCTCCCTGGCAAAGACCATAAGCAGATGCCCAAGGAAAGGTTGAAAAAGAGTGTGTGATACATCTACTACACTGTACGTGAAGAACCAACTGCCTTTATCTGAACTTGGCTCCTACTTGCTTCTTCTGATACCCTTTTAGCTCTGCTTGGAGAGACGGTAAGCAACCCATCCTTACACATTCACCTTTGGCAACTCATGGTTTCCTGACCACTTTTCAGTTTTCCAGGGTGATTTTAACATTGTTTGGAAGAGACTGTAAAATGTATCACGTCCACAAAGGCACTAACATGTGGCTACTATTTTTTTACTTTCTTCTTTATATTTCAAATAACTTTAATGCCTTTGTTATCATTGAAATAGGAGATAATGTTTGGTTTATTATCCACTGAATTTATGCTTTACAAAATATAATGCTTTACTTTCTCAGAGTGATTCATGCTCTTTTATACAGCAGTATAAAAGTATGTCAATCTTATACAACAAGAAGCCAATTTATCATTATGGACCAGCCAATCCTGTAGTTATTAATCAGAGTAAAATTTTCCATAAATTCTAGAAACTTCTGCCTGGAAGGCAGAAACTTCTGCCTGGACCACAGGAAATCATGTTTCTTCTAGCACCTACAGAAAATAGCACTTACAGCAGCTACAATGTGGTGCATACATCTAAAGCGAGAATTTTCTTATATTTCATTTATTTATTTTAGTAGAGGACAGATTAATTACAAAGTAAATGAAAACTTTAGAAGAGAGGAAATTTTGCTGATTTTACTACGGGGAAATCCTGCCTGACCAATTTGATGGCCTTCTATGATGGGGCTATGGAACTGATGGACAGCGGCAGAGCAGTTGATGTCATCTACCTGGACTTGTGCAAAGCGTTCTGCACGACCTCCTTGTCTCTAAATTGGAGAGACATCAATTTGATAGACGGACCACTCAGTCGATAAAGAACTGGCTCGATGGCCGCACGCAAAGAGTTGTGATAAATGGCTCAATGTCCAGTTGGAAAACAGTAACGAGTGGTGTCCCTCAGGATCGGTGTTGGGACCTGTCTTGTTCAACATCTTTGTCAGTGACACAGACAGTGGGATTGAGTGCGCCCTCAGCAAGTTTGCCAACAACACCAAGCTGTGTGGTTCGGTTGATACGCTGGAGGGAAGGGATGCCATCCAGAGGGACCTTGACACGCTTGTGAGGTGGGCCGATGCCAACCTTATGAAGTTTAACCAAGCCAAGTGTAAGGTCCTACACCAGGGTTGGGGCAATCCCAGGCACAGCTACAGGTGGGGCAAAGAGGAGATTCAGAGCAGCCCTGCGGAGAAGGACTTGGGGGTGTTGGTTGATGAGAAGCTTAACATGAGCCAGCAGTGTGCTCTCACAGCCCAGAAAGCCAACCGTATCCTGGGCTGCATCAAAAGAAGCGTGACCAGCAGGTCAAAGGAGGTGATCCTGCCCCTCTACTCTGCTCTTGTGAGACCTCACTTGGAGTATTGTGTACAGTTCTGGTGTCCTCAACATAAAAAGGACATGGATCTGTTGGAGCAAGTCCAGAGGAGGCCCATGAGGATGATAAGAGGGCTGGAGCACCTCCCGTATGAAGACAGGCTGAGAAAGTTGGGGCTGTTCAGCCTGGAGAAGAGAAGGCTGCGTGGAGACCTCATAGCCTTCCAGTATCTGAAGGGGGCCTATAAGGATGCTGGGGAGGGACTCTTCATTAGGGACTGTAGTGGTAAGACAAGGGGTAATGGCTTCAAACTTAAACAGGGGAAGTTTAGATTAGATATAAGGAAGAAGTTCTTTACAGTGAGAGTGGTGAAGCACTGGAATGCGTTGCCTAAGGAAGCTGTGAATGCTCCATCCCTGGTGGTGCTCAAGGCCAGGTTGGACAGAGCCTTGGGCGACATGGTTTAGTGCGAGGCGTCCCTGCCCATGGCAGGGGGTTGGAACTAGATGATCTTAAGGTCCTTTCCAACCCTAACTATTCTATGATTCTATGATTGAACAGCGAACTGCTAAAAAAACCCCTTCTGGTGACTGTTAGAATCACTTCGGTTTTCTAGCCTGTCAAATCAAAATAAAATAAAGAGAATAAAGATAACGGTGGAAAATGGGATACAAAATGCTGTTATTGGTATTTTTTTTCACAGATATTCAGTTGTATTTTTCAGTAAGACAATAAAGATTGTCAGTTTGAACAAAGAATATTGCTTTTTTCCTAAAAATCCTCAAAATGAAGCTACTAAATGAATTTGTTTCTTATTTGCAAGTATTTAAAATTTATATAGAATAGCTGTAAAAGGTTCTTACTTTTGTTTGCTAAAATCCTATGTATTCTTTAGCAGTGAATTGGTTTTGAGAATCAGACACTGAACAGAATATCTGAAAGCAAGACCTCTACTACTGACACTTCTGTTCTTATTTTTAAAATACGTGTACATTGAAGAATACATAAAAGGAGAAACAAAACTAATTATACAGCCTATAGGGCAAAAGGAGACGGCAAAACTTTACTATCATCTTATTCACTGTCCTTATAGGTTGTGCCTTCTATAGACTGAATGTCCACACTGGAAGCACTTCAAGAGGGATCACTTCAGACTTGCTCTGGTCTGGCCCTGTGGACTGAATGCTGTTCACGGTTGGAGTGCATTAAGTGTGCTCCTAGACAGTATATTCTGATTTAATTTCATTCAAAAGGAATCTCAGCTTCAAAACAAACCAAACTGAAACCTTGCGATTTCTTGCAGATGTCAGTGGAAAGCTTCTTTACCATTTGTATCAGAAGAAATGTCTGAACACTAGGGAGATTGGTTTAGTTGGGACAAGGGGGAATGGGTTTAAACTTAAACAGTGAAAATTCAGGTTAGATATAAGGAAGAAGTTCTTTGAGGGTGGTGAGGCACTGGAACAGGTTGCCCAGAGAAGTGGTAAATGCTCCATCCCTGGCAGTGTTCGAAGCCAGGTTGGACAGAGCCTTGGGCAACCTGGTCTAGTGGAAGGCGTCCCTGCTCATGGCAGAGGGGTTGGAACTAGATGATCTTAAGGTCCTTTCCAACCCTAACTATTCTATGATTCTATGGGATATCTCTGCTTTGAGTTGTGTTGCTTTGCTAGCCAGGGTACAGCAGAGATCACTGAACTGGATGAACCCCATCACCTAAAGGATTAGTTTGACATTGCCCCTCAACAATACAGCAGAATCTCCCATGGCATTCAACTGAAGAAAAAATGTTGAAGATGATAGGCATATAATTAATGCCCATCAATATGGTTCTATGGAACATAGGCCTTGTCAGCCAAAGTCGATTTCATTCTCTCATGAAATTACAAGTCTAGTTTTAATAAATGTAGGATGTAATAGCAACTGACTTAGATTTTATTAATGCATTTGACTTATTACTTCATGACAGTCTGATTAAAAAATTAACACTATACAGTATCAATAGTGCAGATGTTAAATGGATTAAGAATTGTCTAAATGACAGTTCTAAAAAAAATTGTCTGAAGGGAACAAGCATTGAATGGCAGCATTTTTATCTGTCCTCTGCAGGGACTGGTACAAACCCTGTTGCTTTGAAAGTCTTTCATCAGTAATTTTAAAGAAAGAAGTCTCAACTTATAAAATCTGAGAATAACTCAAATGAGAAGGCTGATAGGATGGTCTTACAAAGCAATTACTTGCTGTGCTGGGCCATTTAATCAAGAAAGTATTAAAAACAGTCATATGTAAAATTATCAATTAAGGGGAAAAGTAACACACACAATACCTGCAGATGGGGAACAATCTTTGAGGAAAGTGCAAGAGTGGCAGTAGACAAGTAAGTAAATATGGAATTTCATTGCAATATTGAAATAAACTGGAATAGTGAATGAATTGGGCAGCCTAAGTAAAAAAGAGGTTGGTAGGAATAGCACTGGTGAGATCAATCCTGACATTAAGTAGATCCTCAAAAATAGTTTCAGCGACAGCCACAAAGAGCATGATATATTTAGCCTTTCAAAAAGAAAACCTAGAGGTTTTTAATTAAAGGATATAAGCACCTTCTCAGGAAGAGAATGACTAAGTGAAAAAGGGGTCTTTGAACAAGTAATGAAAAGGCATATCAAGAGCTAGTGGTAGGAACGGAAACCAGTGAATTCAAATGGAAAAGTAGGCATATCTTTTAAATACAGAAGATGCTTACTGCTCAATTACACTACTGGATCACTGGTGCTCCTATAAACCTGTGTCCTATAAACCAAGAGAAGTGGTCAATTCTTCATCTCCTGATGTTTTCAAATCTGATTTGACTTCCTTCTGGGAGAGACACTTCAGACAAATAGCATTTAAACTTAAAGGAAAAAGTTGTAGGGTTTAATAAAATAGTAACTGGATGAAACGTAATGACCCATGATATAAAAGATGTCAAATTAAATAATGCAGTGAGCCCTTACCAGTCTTAAATGCTGTGAATCTATGAGTGAATTGCCCCTCTTTTTCCTTTGTTCACTTAGCTTTCACAAAGTCTTTCTATCCCAAACACTGTTACCTGTACAAAGAGTTGGGACTTTTGTATTATCTCCTTTTCATCATGGTTGATGAGGTAGACTCTAACCTAACTACAATTTCTATATGATGTTTATATGGGTGAATTAAAATCTTTCAGCTACAGTGTTGGGAACAAAAAGACATTATATTGCCACATTTAAAAAGCTCTCATTTAAAACCCCAAATTTAACCCTAAACTTACACATCAGATGGACAGAACCTTTACATGCCAATAAATTGTGTTTACAGGCAAACTAGTTGTATGTGACACCAAGGAAATTCGATGCCAGGCTTATAACATGCAGCCTGTCTGAATCTGAATGTTAGATTAAGTGAATATAAAACAAAACAAGTGGTCATGCAAGTGAGAAATGCTAGCTTAAGGTTAGGACATATTAATTATGAAATTGATTAATATAATGAAGGATAAAATATGGAGGAAGTAATGGGAATCACAGAACCTTAGCCTCATAACTAACAGTAATCTTGTATTACTGAAAGCAATTTACATTGCTGTGGAGCCAAGAATTAGGTATAGCTGGTTTATATTGTATGTTTTCTGTAAGAATGGCACACTAAAATTGCTCTTACAAAAACTTTAAGTCCTAGTCTTGGAAACAAAAACGTATTTCAGGAACTCACATATGCAAAAAATCACAACGTATCTCATGAAAAGCAGTTTGGGGAGTGATAAGAAATGAAAGAAGGTCAAAAATTGGTCATACGAACACACAATGTACAATGACGATACTGCACTGAAGAGAGGTAGTTTTGAAAAATGTCACTGAATTTGTCACTTTCCTGGCTGGGACTGAAACACTTAATAGCATAAAGCAGTACAAAACATTCAATTTTCTTCCCTTGACTAGGATCCAAGCTTTGGAATAGTACAACAAGACACAGGGTCCATCATTTTTTATTCCAAATATGTTTATTTCCCTCTCCTCACAGAAAGCACAAGAAAATCTACTACTCGTTTCAAAGCCTTCCTAACAGCACAGTAACAACACAATATACAGTTTGATTTAATAATATATGTATAGCTTGATTTAACAACATATAGTTTGATTTAACTGTATATGAGCACTACAAATTGTTTGTATGTTGTTTATAAGAGGAGCTAAAATCCACAACACATTTATTATATTTTCCCCTCTCACTTTATATGGAAGATAATACAAGTTTTTTCTTTTATTTCATCACCTACTTTGATGTTCCTCAAAGTTCTGCATTTCACATGTGCATTTGTCTACCATGTAATAGGCAATAAGTATATCAGTAATACAGAAAAAAATCTAAAAAAAGGGAAAATATACTTCATTTTTTTTATAAAGAGTCTCCTTAGGAAAAACTATGCCCAAAGTACATGATGAACTTGCTATCAATAGTATAACACATCATGAATGCAAAGGTACTCATCTGATTAAAATTATTCGTATTAAAGGAAAGATTTAGATTCTGTGAGAATTCAATCCCAAACTTTCAGCTTAGGTTTCTATTGGATACTTTGGATTGAGTGAATTTAGTTTCCTCAGAAGAAAAAATATGTCATTCAGAACTTAAGTCCTTGTATTCTTCAGTCCTACTCATTGACTTCCCCTCATATTAATTCCTTATCTGGCATACTTGTGCACATTAGGCCAGATATGAAAACGTCTATTAAGGAATGTAACAAGGCTACTGTAACACAGCTGTGGAAAACTGAAATAGCATAAAAGACTGTCTTTTATTCACACATATTCTTTTCTATAAATGATAAACACATTGACTGGAATGGGTTGCCTAAGGAAGTTGTGAATGCTCCATCCCTGGCGGTGTTCAAGGCCAGGTTGGACAGAGCCTTGGGCGACATGGTTTAGTGTGAGGTGTCCCTGCCCATGGTAGGGGGGTTGGAACTAGATGATCTTAAGGTCCTTTCCAATCCTAACTATTCTATGATTCTATGATTCTATGATTTCTTGATAAGTATCAGGTATACAGGTCATTCTTGAACAACAGAAAGAAGGAGTATGGCAAGAGAAGAGAATTGGGCACAGAATAAGACTTAGGGGCATTCAACAAACTAATTGCCTTTTGCTTAGGGGTAAGACCTGTACCAAACTGCAACTCAGGCTTCTGCCACTAACTAAAGCACAGGAGTCACTGTACCACACAGCTTTAGCCTGTTTCTGTTATCATCGATTTCTGTGTCATACAGTTATGAATTTAGTAGCTCAGAAGATTGTTTCATTGCCAAACTCCTTTAAAAAAAATTAGATTAATGAAATTATGTTGACATTTTTTATCACAACAGATAAACACAGTGATATATAATATATATCCTGTTATCCATGTGCATGAAAAACTTTAAGGATAAAAGATTAATACTCGCTCAGAGTTGCACCACGCCTTTGTACTAAAGACTTCAAAGTACTTTCTAAATTTGGATTCCATTATCCCCATTTTGCAAAGCATAACCCACTATCACATTGTGCTCTTCATAATTAATTTTCCATAGATGCAGCACAATTTCCCTAAATACCACGAGCCCTGGGCTGACAGCATTTCTGTTCTTTTAAAACCCAAATGCAAAACCTTATCTAATATAAATATTTAGTGTGGGGCTAAGGGAAACAATATGATTGTGCCTAGATAATAATGTGGTATATATATGGCAATGCAATTTTGACTTCAGGCAAGAATTTCAAAAGGTAGTAATTTATGATTATAAATTATAAAAATGCTACCTTAGTTACTGTGGATGTTGGTAGATGTGAAGTCAGGCAATTGCTTTAGGACCTGTGTCATGTCCTTCTCTTGCTAAAGAAAGCAGAATCATAATAAAACCCACTTCCAAAGTGAAGTACCATAGGGCAAGAAGATGACTGCCAAATGAGGGAAGATGGTTGAAACATTGAAATTTGGTTTTAAAAAGCAGTGAATAAACCAAATGTTAATACAATCCCCCAAAAGCCCTGAGATATACAAATGACAAGGGTTTGAAAGGCAGGAAATTTCTGACCACTCCATCTGCCAGAAATAGAGGTAGCTGATTGCACAGAGCAAAGAATGACTCGAGATCAATCTTCTAGAGTCCATCGTAGTAGCACAGACTGCATAAATGGGTGCAAGAACCTAAAAACTCACTAAATCACACAATCACAACTGATTACAAAGCCAAAACCATTATTTCTAGATTGTGTTTCACTTTGCCTGAATATTCATGGAGACCAAGGAAATGATATTCCAGGACAACCACAAGCAGGCTCAGGAGTAAGGAGCTATGGAGATCCGAGTCTCCAGAAAAGAGTTTTAAGGGGAGATTCATTCACAAAAATAGCTGTAATATCCCAAACCAAAGCAGGGCTGGAGCTCTGCTCTCGTACAGAAAAAGCATAGATGGAAAAGAATATATATTTACAAAGAAAATGCCTGGACTCACTACTGAAATCCAGCTTCCATCTATTAAAGGAATATTTTTAATGCGAATTTAGCAGAAAACTAAATTGATTGATTTTTTGCTTAAAAGTTTACAGCTTTTAACTGCAAAGCCTCTGTAGTACAGTTATGCAACATTTCCTTAAATAAATGGAAGCCAAAGAACAATAGAGATGCAAAGAATATGCCAAGCATTGAGAACAACTTTGAAAAGGGATAAATGGAGGTAAATATAATACCAGGGACAACTATTTATAGCAAGCTCAGTGTAAGGAGTTGGAAAATATTAAATAATCTGGAACATAAAAAAGAAGAAATGAGAGTAAGATATTTTAGTACCTATTGTTTTCCACTAGAATACGAAAACTAGTTTTCTTCTTCTCTCCAGAGTGATTTCAGGAAAAGGTTACTGCTTCTAGGAGATCTCTGAATATAAGGTTAGATTTCTGAATCTGGACACCAACATAGCACTTAGAAGAAAACTGTACATATCTTAATAGCTGTAAACTGTAGGCTAGAATAATAAAAAAAGGATAAATTTCTGTATTTGTACTCTGAAAGCTTCTCTTTCATATCTAACTTTTATTAAACTAATCCGACAGTTATATGATATACATAAATATGATTTGGATTATTATTTGCCTCACAATTTCCCAAAAACAAATACGCAAAAAGCAGTACAGGCAACCTGGTTTCACCAAAGGCTTCTCCTAGACATCAAACTGGAAAGAGACAGTTTGGCAGAGAACTTCTTGATGACAAACAGACGTTCAGAGGGCTTCCAGCAAAAAGGAAACTAGGATAACAATTCAGCATTAATTTATACTAGACAAATACTTTTTAGTCCAGCAAAACTAGTAAAGAATTCTAGAAAGAAAGTTCTAAAAATGTCCAAGGAACCTGTTTTTCTGCAAAACCCTTTAACAGAAACAAACTATTGAAAGAGTTCAAAAAGATAAAGCAAGAGCTTAAAAAGATAAATTTTTGACAATTTATGTATCTAGAACACAGCTATGAGAATGTTGGGGAAAAGTGAGTAACATACATCATGCGTGTAGCGCTATGAAAGACCAATGACTGGACATGGAGACAAAACAGAGCACACCTCAAAATGCAAGCAGACTACAGATGAGACAGAAGAACTGCAGAGAAGTACCTTAAGGATCAGGGAAAAATCCCCAAGTACTAAAATTATATTCAGTTATTTTATTTACACTGCCCTGGCAAAACTGTACCTTCCCTTTAAGAACCTTTGAAATCCTTCTATTTCTTTTAAATATAAACTATAGCTATTGCCTCTGTTAACATGATATTCCTGAATAATATTGAGGGACAGGGCTAAAATATGCCCAGTATAATTATTGAAAATTGCAGTAAGGCCAGAGGCAGGTACATCAATCATGTACAGTCTTTGGTGGGTGGTACAAACGTCTGTGAAGAGCAAGAAAGGGGACTTCAAATCAGAAAAGTTGATTGGTTGGTAAAAAAAGAGATTTAGAAAACTTAAAACTATGATGATCAAATAAGTTTGAATACCAGGAAACTGCACAGAGCTCACTGCAAAAGTGTTAGCTATGGTACAACTTAAGGTTAATCAAGGAAATGTCATTGCAGTCTAAGCTATGCACTTATATTCTCTGCTTCTCAAAGAATTCCTATCTGATAAACAGAAACATTAAAGCTCTTGTAGCTGGTCTGATCTTGACGATGTCATAGCCTACAGCCTGGTAATCCGGATCTTCTGAAGACTAAGTCAGCAGCTGTTCTGGTCTTACCTCTCATCTGGCCCAAGGCAGCTCTTCGCTCACCATGAGGGACCCATCAATTGTTCTCCATTAACTGTAGATGGTGTTGAGGGACAATTGGGAAAATGCTTTATTTTCTTTAGTCATTAAGAGAAACCAGTGACACTACTGAGAGGTTCCTTGCAATCACACCTCCTGGGGACCCTACTGAGCGTACAACAGAGCAATGGGTTGTCTTTCTGTTAGAAAATCACATCTCCTCCCCTTCCTGCCTTACTTCATTATTATAATACCTGGCCATTACATTGCAAATTGTAGCTGCCATCCCACTGTGTAAGGTGCTGCACAAATACAGAATAGGAGACAGCCCTGCCACTCACTGAAACTGTTGGAAAGAATTCCAGATCACTAGATGATCTTTAAGGCCCCTTCCAATCCAAACCATTCTATGATTCTATTAACGGTTGCTTGACTGTAAGTTTATTTTTCCAACTGGCCTCATGAAGGCCCCTGTAATGAGAAGAGACAGCTTGTTCTATGGCCAACATCATCCGAGGCTACATGCACATTTTAGAATATCTCATTTCTGATTATGGTAAGTGGAATTCTTCATTCCTAGAATCTCACCCCGAGCATAAAACGCCACTTAGTGATGACAAGCATATTCTTACGGACACCGTGAAAAATATGCTGCACAGTGTCATAGGTTTCACAAAGACCATTAACCACTGGAAACAGATCAAATGCCAGCTAATATATTTCTACAGCTGCATGACCCATATTTGAGATCAGGTTTAAAAAATAAAGCAAGTAGATCGATCCTTAGCCTTTAATAAATCTTTACAGATACTCCACTTTTTGTGGCAAACCTTTTAGACATTATTAATTCTCACCCCAATTTTAATGAATGGCTGTGCCAATGCTTAACCTCAAGAAGTCATGCAAAATGAATTATTATTGATGATTAATTATGCTGTAATAGGGTAATAAGAGCAACCTTTATTTCAGCCACTGATAAAATTAATTAAAATTGACTCCAGTAAACAGTGGATTGTTTATACTGCTGCTTACATACAACAAAAAATATTTCTGCTTTTGGGTTTTTTTTTCATAAAATGTAAATGTTATACTTCATATTAGACCAGTGAAAGCATTTACCTCCCCCTTAAACCTAATGAGCATTCATTGTATTTGACTATCAACTATTTCTATTCAACCAGTCACAAAACAAGAGTTTCAAATTACAGGTCACTGGTATCCTTTCTAAAATTCCCATTTAAATAGGAGTATTTAAGAAAAGTAAAGAAAGGATTTTAATTCAAGTGAAACCAGTACTCCTTGATATTAAATCAGCCAAAAAAAAAATGCCCAATTTGGATGCCCAGAAGTACTTAGAAGACAATGACAAAAAAAGTAATTGTTAATCTATTAAAAACAAACAAAGAAACAAACACAGTAAAAAACCACACACAAATCAAACACAAACCAACAAAAAAACCCAACCAAATTTCAAGGAAGTAAAATATTCAAATAATGTGAATCACTGTGCTGACATTTCTATTTATTGTACATGACCTACTACTGTGAGATCTATTAGAATTTAATAGCATCAAATCTGGTAAAATGAGGGACGCAAATTTCTCTCTCACAGATACAACTCTGTGGAGATAAACTTTCGTATATTGAGAGGAGCTCTAGTCTTGCTAAGAGAGAGAAGCACAGGAAGATCCTGTGGCTAAATGATGAGGTTACATAAAATCCACCTGTAATAAAAAACAGTTTCTTAACATTGAGGGATAACCACTTGACATCATTTATCTTCTTCAGATATTTTTAATCCAAGCTTCTGTGCTGAATTCTATGGTCTGCAGACGCAGGAGGCCAGCAGTCATGGCGATCATCCACAGCACCAGAATCCACAAACCTATGGCTCTGTCCATCATTCCTTTCTTTCACAAGCTTTATTGAGAACATTACTTTTTTTAATGCTCAGCACTCATTATAGTTTCCAGATCTCATTAAAAAAATTACTATAGTCAACACTGATATTTATAGTCAACTCCCTCTATATAAGTAGCCAGGGGTATTCTCCATCTTGCTTCCAGTTTTGCCTTCCAATGAAGCACAGATTCCACTACAGTGAGGACACAATGGTCCAGTACCCTACATCTGGCTTATGTGGTACACACTGCAGATGAAGGAAAGGAAAGAGATATTTCCCCGTGACAGATGGATGATTAATGTGTTTTGCTCTTTTCATCTCTCACTTTATCTGCAGAAAAGTGAATAACTTTCCCCTGGGATCATCTGAGGATATTTAGTGAATTTTTCTGCCACTACTAAGGTCTTGTATGCTAGCTGCAGTTTTCCATTGCCTCCTTCTCGTATATGGCACACAGGACTACAGTTATCTGAGCTTCAATGTGGAACTAAGAGTGAATTGTAGAAGTGTGCTGTAGCCTGAAGATTAGATTATTTGGTGGCTCCCTTAAACTATGAACTGTGTGAAACTGTAATTACACATAAAATGACACTGACATTTGCATTTTGGGTTTGGGTTTTTTTTTTTCAGGAAGAAAGCCAGACTGTTCTCCAGTTCAAGGATGTTGAGAAACTAAGGAGGTCCACAGAAAGCTATCAAAATGGCAAGATGCGAAAAGACATGACCTGCAGGAAGATGAGTCTGTCAAAGAGCATGTTAAAGGGAAACCTAAATCCGACCTACAATATTTTGATGAGAAGTTACACCTATCATGTAGAATCACAGAATCACAGAATGGTTTGGGTTGGAAGGGACCTTAAAGGTCATCTTGTTCCAACCCCCTGCCACGGGCAGGGACACCTTCCACTAGAGCAGGCTGCTCCAAGCCCCGTTCAACCTGGCCTTGAACGCTGCCAGGGATGGGGCAGCCACAGCTTCTCTGGGCAACCCGTGCCAGTGCCTCACCACTTTCACGGGGAAGAACTTCTTCCTAAGATTTCATATCAATCTCCCCTCTGTCAGTTTAAAGCCATTCCCCCTTGTCCTGTCCCTACAGGCCCTTGTCAGAAGCCCCTCTCCAGCTTTCTTCTCAGCCCCTTTAGGCACTGGAATCTGCTCTGAGGTCTCCCTGGAGTCTTTTCTTCTCCAGGCTGAACAACTCCAACTCTCTCAGCCTGTCTTCATAGGAGAGGTGTAAACAAAATCTTCTTTCCTCAGCAGTGATGGATAGCATAGCAACTGACAGTGGCCATAAGCTTGGACATTAGGAGAGCCTTTGTCACCAGGAGGACAGTCCTGCAGTGGAGCACACTATGCTGTGCACTTCTGCAACCTTGGAGCTTTTCTTGACTTAGCGTGACAAAGCCACTGATGACCTAATCGAGTGTTGAAGATGGGAGTTTGGAGCAGACTTTCACATGTCCCTTCCAAAAAGCATTCCTATGATTCTACATCTTGACAATAATTATGGTAATAAATTACGGCTAGTTTTCTTCATTGTCCGTTTTAAATTTAGAGACTTATTCTGCATGACACAGTCAATTTGAACATACAATGAAAGTCTGGCATTTTAGTTAGCTTTAGCAGTATTTAAGACTACACATATATTAGCAAATTAATCAGTACCAGGAAACATTCCCAGGTACTGGGGATAGATATCTTCAAATGCAAGCTGTTGGAATGGTCACCTCCATGGCTTTGGGTCATGCTGTACATGTCTCTCTCCCCTCACTACTCGTGTGTGCATGCATACATTTGCACATATGTAATTACTGAGGTGGGAAATGAGTAAGGACCACCTGAACCCTTCCCAAAAATGGAGTTGAAGTGTGTGCGTGATGGATTCCCTGCGTGACAGGTTGTACATGAGCTAGCACAGACTTTTTCAGCACCTATAATGATAATAGGATCAGAAATGTGTGTCGGTGGAGGATGCATGGGTATATATACTCACATAAAATTAAGCTCTGTTCCATTTTCTCTCTTCCTAAGCCTGACAGAAGTCTCAACTCCACTATGCCCTGGACCAGCTGTTATCATTCACATAAGATACTCTCCTTTATAAATACACTGATCTTGTATATCAAATGCAGACTTAAAGAAGGGATTAAAAATTTAAAAAAAATCAAACAAACAAAAAACCAAAAACCTAACCACCAAACTTTCATTTAGCAAGCTTATATTAAAAATTAAAAGATGTTAATAAATACTGCGTCTATAAGCTGGTCTAAATCTATCTAAAATGCCCCACGGTGAAGTCTTACATCAGTTATTATTGAAACATTAAATGCTTTTCTTACAGGCTTACAGCAATCAATTTAACTTTCAGTCATCTTGTACCCATATGTGCTGCTCCTGTTGATGAAATGGCTATTAATAAAGGAATAGATGGCTACGAATTAAAGCAAGCTCTACTTAATCACATTAATCCAGAGTATGTTAAAGGCTTCAATTTTCTAAATAATTTTGGGCTTAATGCCTCTGAGATGGGCAGACTGTTCTATTGATGCAGCATCTGGTCCAATTTAAGCTGCATTGTGAAGGAGGAATTGTTAGGCCCTTGCAAAAATAAGGAAGACTGACAGTTTTAGGGATGCAACCAAAACTGCTACAGCTGAGACAAAAGATATTGCAAGATACTGAAAAAGACCTACAACAATTAAAAGGCAGCCCACTGCTCTGCAAATGCAACTCTACTGTTCAGTGAATTGTATATGATTAACTTACTCTTACTGATGGGATGAGTACTCCATACACTTAACCATCACTGTATTTTCCAGTCATTGAACATCCAACAGCTGCTGCTGTGAAATATGTTCACCTACCCATTACATTGGGTTACCAATTAGAGAGGAATTATTTAAAAGAGAATGGTACAACCACTAACACTATCCTTGCCTAAGCAGTAATTTCTGGCTTCAGGGTTTGGGTTTTTTTCCCCCAAGGGTTGCTTTTTTAGTATTATTTTGGTTGTGTCAAGGTAGTAGTTTTACAATGAAATAAGATTTACCTTGGCTTGTAGCACTGAAACACTGCTGCATTCAATTAAGGAGATGCAGACAAAGTGTTTTAAATACTTCTGGGGGAATTAAAACCTTCAGAGGAGAATTAGGGTTTTTTAGAACATTTCCGTGGGAGAAAGACTTTTTAAACCCCAATCTTCCTAGAAAGTCTCCAATGAAAGAAACAATATGGTACAGTCCATCCACTGGAAAAATACTATTACCGTTGCTATTTCATTTTTGTTATATTTAATATTGCAAAATTACCAAAGTTTTAGGGACAGATCTTTTTGTCAGTAACTTCATTAAAATGACAACAGTAACTCCAATGAATTTAATGCATTTGCACACTGTATGTAAGTACTGAAATAAGCCATCAATTTGCATTCTGCAGTGCTGTAAAAATCTATGTCTGAAAGCTTATTTCAATTAAAAATAGACTTTTAATGAAAGATACAGAGCAGGTTTGGGGGGCAGACATTGCATATATAATATGTGTTACTGCATACTGTAATATTTGGACAATTATAAAGTGCCCAGAAGAAGATTTTGTATGACACATTACAGTACCTACTTCTGTATCCTACAGAACTATAAAGGAACCAGAATTTTAAAATGGAGACTAATAGTTATGTTTAATGTAAAATGTTCTGATACATAGTTCCTTTTCAGCGGAATAAAATAATTTAGATATATAAATACTTAAATATACCAGTTGAAATTCTCTATGACTACAGGAGATAAAAGAAACTTTTAGATTTCCCCTTGTTACCTATGCTTTACTCCAACACTCAGTACCAAAAAAATCCACATAGCTGCAGATTTCAAGCACTTTATAAGATAAGATAAAGTATCCCTTTTTTTATAAATGAGGACAATAGGCAGGAAGAACTGAAGGTCATCCAAGTCAGCCTTGGAGCCAGGAATAGAAGGAAATCAGCAGAGTCCCAAGGTAGCAGCCCAGCTGAGGTGCTCCTCCTCCTTTCTGCAATATGTTCTGCTCCAGAGAGCTGCCAGGGAAAGTCCAGCATTAAAACTGCTTCTGAGGAATATGAAAGGTAAGAGCGACAAAAAGGAAGAAAGCACACACCAACCAAGACTGCAGTGCTGCATGACAGGAACTTCTGTTATCCATTTTCAGTGTAAGTGTAATTAAATGGGAAGATCTTCTCCTACCACATTCAGGGAGCAGTTTCATTTCCAGGAGGGGTTTCAAAAGAGGACAGGAAGGCTGCATTGCTGGTGTGACAACCACAGAGGTAGTTTAGGGATTCTTGGAAGAGGTGAGAAAAGATGGAGTTATTTTCTCATAACTTTCTGAAAAAGGTTATTTGAAAACGTTTTACCCGATCTTTATCAAATACTATGGGAGCAGTAGTTCTAATAGATAAGTTGTTCCTCAAACTCCAGGCTATTCTTCTAATGAAGAGCTATTAAATAGGCCTAAGTACAAATAAATAACAACTTATTGTGCCAGTGATATAAAAAGAATTCATATCTAGGTATAACACTATGGCAACAGCTTTTGTAAGACACTCTTTGACACTGCAGCAGAGCTCCTGTTTAACAATTCAGTTTCAGAAAGATGAGAATAAAGGAGGCAAAAAGCAACTGATATCCCTGCTCATAGCTCAGTTGTTTTGATTAATTCTGCCCTCACACGATATATGAACATATCATGTGTAGACAAATCCTATTTCATGGTAACAATGAGTCTGCATTGAGAAAAGTCTATTATCATATGGAAAATAAGGGAATTAGAGAAGAATAGAAGGTGGTAAATAGATGAATATGCAGTAAGCCACTTGGCTTTATACTCAGGTGGTCTCCAGAATTTGCCTTCCATATCTGTTGTGACACTATTTCTGCACCTTTAGTAGATCACAGCTGCCTATTACATGAGCAGTACCAACAAATGCAGTTTTGCTGCAAAATTTTACCCTTTTTAATTAATAATTTTCTTTTCCATAGCTGCCTGAAATAGTCATCCTTCAGACAGGCTTTAGAAATAATTCTCTTTATTATGCAAAGTTCCTTAAATTCCCACTGCTATATAAAAGATACTACTAATCATTAGAGACTTTGGTGAAGTTCAGAGTGTGTGAATCTCTGAGAAAGACCAGGAAAAGTATTTTGCTCTTCCTAGTTAATTAGATCTGAAACAGTGGGAGTTGGTACCAAACCATTGCACACCTTTGGCGTGATAGCCCTGGGGAAGGTTGATGTGTGGATCCCAAATGGCTCTCAAAATAAGAGACACACATCTCCTGAGAGCATCCTAACTACCAGCCTAGAGGATATGCTCAGGAAGCACATTTGTTACTTGTCCTGATGAAGCAAGGCCACTGTGTAGCCACAAATGCAATGGTATAGAATCACAGAATCATTTAGGTTGGAAAAGAACCTTAAGAACATCAAGCTGTTAACCTGGCACTGCCAAGCCCACCACTAAACCATGTCCCTGAGTGCCACATCTACACATCTTTTAAATACCTCCAGGGATAGTGGCTCCACCACTGCCCTGGGCAGCCTGTTCCAGTGCTTGACAACCCTTTTCAGAAGAAATTTTTCCTAATATCCAATATAAAACTCCCCTGGCATAGCTTGAGGCCATTTCCTGTTGTCCTATTGCTTGTTGGTTGGAAGACTGACCCCCACCTTGTGGCAACCTCCTTCAGGTAGTTGTAGAGAGCGATAAAGTCTCCTTTTCTCCAGGCTGAACACCTCCAGTTCCCTCAGCCACTCCTCGTAAGATTTGTGTTCCAGACCCTTCACCAGCTTCTTTGCCCTTCTTTGGACACCCTAAAAGCAGAAGCTTGTTTTCTTCTACTGATTAGGGCAATATGCGGTAGGGAGGAGGAAAGAAAAAAGGGTATGGTCCTGGAACCTGTTCTCATATTTAACATCTTCTTTTATACACTTTGCAACGTTTTCATGCCAGATACATTGGTGAGAAGCCAAATCTGGGACCTCTGCTTTTTCCTCTACAAGAATTCGATCTCTTTTGCTTCTGTACCACCACATTTACAGTTTGGATCATGTGTTGCTGCTCATAAGAAAGCAGAAGGAAGAGGTCCCCTCCCCATCCAAAAATCCGATCTACTTAATTCATGCAAATTGGATCCTACTTTCTTTGTGCTTTCAACCTAGGTACCTAAATTCAGCTCACAGTCTAAGGACCAGATCCCAGTCTATATTAATTTTAGCTTCACTTAAAGGCTTCTGAATGGATCACAAAGGCAAGCTGAGAGATTGCACTGTGAGTGGAGAACTCATTACACATTACTCCTCCCTTTGAACATCTTTGAACACCTGCAGAAGGGCTAAACTGTCCCTGAACAGAGACGAATGAGGTAAGAAATAAAATGAAGCCATTTGTTAAAACAAAATAAATGAAGCAGTGAAAAATAATGGTCCCATCTGTACCTACCAGTGGTTCGGGGTCAGTTCTACTGAAGAAAAGAGCAATGCCAAAAACTAGGAGAATGAAAAAGAATCCTAACCACTTTCTTCACCATATTCAGTCCATTCAGAAAATAATAACAATAATAATAATAACAATATTTGCACTCTTGCAAATCTCTGCAGCTTCAAAGCATTGCACAAACAGAGCCTAATCAATGAAAGAGGAACTTCTTTTTCCAAGACACATTTGCTACTCAGTGGCCACTTTTCTATCTTATCATCATATTAACAAACTGAAACAAATTTCTTCCTGATGTAACACCACTGACATCAGCAGAATTATGTCTAGGATCAATTTGGCCCAATTTATTACTTTCTTCATGGGTGATGAGAGTATTATAATGGTGCTCCACTTGAGTTGGAACAAAGAATCTTCACAGCATTCAGCACACATAATGACATGATTAAACCCTGTATCCTTTCCTGAAAATCTAAAACACTGTAATTATAACACAAAAATAAAAAAAAAAAAAAAAGAAGTAAACAATGCGTAATCATGGTGCTTGATGACAATGCAAACTTTCAGTTTAGTACATAGTACCTGTCACCTTTCTGGAATAAATAAAGTCATAGCCAGAATAAATTACGACCTCCATAATAATACAGGCTAGAGAGCCTCCTTTAAACCAGAGTCTCCCTTTCAGGAGCAACACATTCTTTCATATCAGTGAGGTGGTTAACTCAGGGCTAAGCTGAACATATTTTAGAAAGATAAACAAATCCTCAATAAAAGCTTCACAGTGACGGCAAATTTTTACCACGTTTTGGAATCTCTCCTAACCTTTATAATTAAGGAGATGCATCTTAGTCAAGGCTGCCAGCTATAATGTATGTTTTAGCCTCAATGCGTATTTCTGCTGTTTATCTGGCTCCTAAGCTGAACAGAACAGTTACTCTGCTTGCAGAGGAGCAAGATAAAACAATTGCTACAGCTCCCTGCAGCAATTCAATGTATGAGTACCTGTAAAGTACTTGAAAGGGTCTCCATTTCCTCTGCTTTCCTTGAACTTGAAAGGAGCCTTAGTGGGGGAGGTCAAAGTTTTGTGACAGGGCCATGAAGGGCTCAACAATGCCCATGGGTGATGAGGCCTGTCTCCCCAAACAACCCTTCAGAGAGTGTCATGCCTTGCCCAATGTGCCTAACTACTCCCTGCTACTACTCCTGGTACTAGCCCCAGCAGCCTCCCAGTTATGCTGAAAGGTTTCTACCATCTCCACCTAACTACCCCTGAGAAGTTTCTCAAGTGAACACAGGCACAGCCTACCATCCCTTTAACACAAATGTGTTGAGTATCACCCATTAAGGTTAGACTTGTTCCTTTGACTTCCTCAAGTTCGAAATGCTACTACCTAAGGACAGCCAAAGCTGCACCTCACCAGTGGGACACCACAAATGCTCAGTGAGCTGACTTCAAGATTTTGGTGACAGCAGCCCTCTTCATCCTACCTCTCCCAGAGGTGCTACAATAGATGCTATCAAATGCTTCAGTGCCAGGTGACAGGAATGCAGCCCTGTTTTTGATGGCTGGCAAAATTCCTGAGAAGGACAGTCATAGTCTGTATTACACTTCAGTTTAAAACCCAGTAACAGCCTGGGAACCCAAGGACAATATAGTTGAAACTGCTTTCTGTTCACTTATTTTCCACTTCTAGGCAGTGGCAGGTATGTACTGGTATGCTGAGATGATGGCTCATCATATTAATTAAAATTCTCTTATAGTTTCTTCTGATTTTTCCAACTGTCTGCAGCAATCTGTTGTCTTTTCTCTTAGTCTTAGATAGAAGAAAGGATCTTTTTTTCCCTGTGCTTTAACCATCAAGGTTATAGTCCATGCCAAGTCTAGCATTCAAAACATTTATGACACTTTTTTAATATTTCTGTTCTACTGCAGTACTGTTTTAGCAGGAAGCGAACTGTATAGACTTTATGGAAATGTGGCATTAGAACAGAATCACTCGAAGGCATTTCAGCTACAATTAACATTTTTCACTCCTTGGAAAGAAAATAAAAATAGTTTCTAATTCAATCGCTTCACTGAATAAACACTGCATAGAACCAAGTGGGGACTAGTAGACAAAAAATAAGGTTAGCCGCATGTCAGAGTTGCTTTTTTTCCCAGGCAGATCTGTGTATTAGCACTGTGGGCACATGCGTATGCAAGCACTGCCACGATATATTTTTGCACTCAGTAATAGGTATAGAAACGCCTTCAGGCATACACCAGATGCAGAGTCAAGGAGGCAAAGCTGGAAATTCCTTCTCGCTTCTTCCCAGCCCCAGCACTCCTAGGATCCACCCAAATCCACACTGCTTATTGGGTTTCATTCCCAGACATATTGATACCTGGCTGCCATAAAATAACCTTTAGCAAAATATCGTTTAACTATAACAAGTTTTACTTGACACTTCCTGCACAGATTCAGCACTAAGAGTTAATGAAACCACAATTTCCCCTCATATTTGTAAATGCCAGAAATAAAATCATATTACAGAAATGGATAAACAAATTAATACAGAAAAGGTCATCAGTGATTATTAAACTGTGAGGTATTATGAAGACAAAACTCACGCAAACTTTCGCTGAAGTAGATTGTTAGATTAAATGCATACTTGATGTGAAACAACACAGCAGTTATATTTCAACTAGTCAAATACCTTCCCTTTATTTTCTCCCTTTTTTGAGATTTTATAATCCAGAAATTCCCAGAAAGATAAATAAAAAGGGGATTTTTTTGATTCCTGAGTGAAGACTGAAACAAATCTTTGAGTGTCCCAGCGCTTAGTCAAGCAATGGCTAACATATTTCATTAAACAAATCTTAGATCTTGGGGTCGAGAAAAGAATGATCCACCCTCCCTCCTGCGCATGGTAGGAGCACACAGGTCCCACACAGGAAGATACAATTTTTGTATAGGATCTTGAATTCAATTAACAAAAAGTAGAAGGAGCTCATGTATCAGTTGTACCTCAGTTATCTTTTGTCAGAAGGATCCTGTGTGGCTTTTGGATTATTCCTTGAGCTCTGGTGGTTAAGATCTCTGCTGCAGTGTTAAACAGGTATAGCTGAGTCCTACAAATCAGTTACGAAGGCTGTTGCACCCTATTTTGTGGGGAATTTTCCTACCAATGGAAATGGCAGATTTTCTATCACTTTGGATATTCAAACAAAAATTGAATAACAGTCTTTTCAGTAGCTTGGGATTCATAGCTTACTATTGTGATTATAGTAGTACTTAGGGCATCCAACCTGACAGCATACAAACAATAAAGTGATAGAGCCTACTTAGCCATAGGCTTTCATACTTCATGCAGAAATTTGTAGATGGCATCCTATACCATTTCTTACACCAGAATTGTGTCCCGATCACAATTTACAGCCTCTCCTAGCTTTACAATCTCTGTTTTTCTAGTGCACCAAAGCATTTGAAAAATTTTTTTCTCTTCTAAAAAGAATACACCTGCAAGGGATGTACTCAAGTCTTAGCCCACAGCAAATCCAGGAGCAACTCCGTGAACTCCTTTAAGCTCTGGCTTTCTCCAAATTGTTCTCAAAGCATTCTTTATCCTGTTGTTACTTCACATTAAACACAGAAACTGTGGCTACAGTGCACTGCAGCCACCATAAAGACCCCAAACGTTCTGCCTTTCCTTTCACTGGACCAAATTCTTGTCTTACCTATGGACCACATGCTTCTCATCTAGGCAAACTCATGTGAGAGTGCGTGAGTCTGCAAACATAAGACAGAGGAGAACTTGACTATCATAATTTTGCTTATTAAAAATTGAGATACAATAGTCCTCATGGGCACAGCTGAGCAAAAAGAAGGAAGTTGAACTCTTGTAATTAGATATTCCATAATTCATCCAAGACATAGAAAATGCACAGGTCACTTGTAGAATAATTCAAAATCTTATTCATCTTCATGAAACAGTACTCAATTTACAAACTTCTATATGCCAGCATCGAAACATGTTCCATAAAGGGAGTAAGCCAAAGTGGGTTATGTTTACACATAGTAATTTCAGAACTCTCCTGATTTCAGGAAAAAATAGATTCTCAGAAATATCCATATTACCCCCACAGCATTTCAGTCATGTGCCACTAAAGGAATGAAGATTTCACTGGAGGAATAGGCAGTAGAAGCAGCAAAATAAAATAAACACATCACAATTTACAAGAAATATAGGGAAAACAAAAACACATTCTACCATCTGCTTTACTTCCAGAGGATGCTCTGGAATAGCTGTAGCTTCTCCCTGCTTTCTTCCATCTCTGATCTCTATGTCTTATTACAATCTTTTGCTTGTTGTTTTCCTCTTACTTTTGACTTCTAGTATCAGTTTGCACAAGGTACTTCAAATATTACATACCAAGAATGGTTCTCATGGAAACAAATAGCCACAGGTGACCTCAATGGAATTACCACCTGTAGTAATCAATACTTCTGGGAGGACAATTTGGTAGACTGAGTAGGCTGGCCTTGATATTTTCCTTTTTCAAGTGTCTCCATAGGAAAAACAAAATGTAAGAAATATCCACTAGCCATAATGACAACAGTGAGCCTTTGATAACACCATCTTTTTCACAAATATACCATGTTCCCATGCCTAAAATGAGAAGCAGCCTCCTGCTGCATCTTCTTCTGTTTTCAGGCACAGTAACATAGTGAACACCACAGCCCAATCCTGCATGGAGTCTCTTCTGAAAATGAAGGTCCTCTGGGAATTTAGTGTAGGCTCCAGGTCAGAAGATTTTGTCTTTGACTTTTCTGTAATGGCTCTTTCAACCTCTGGGGCTATCACATTTCCATCTTATATATATCTTTAATAAAACCAGGAGATGAGAAAGACGGAAACAACACATCTCAGTGGAATACAATTCAAATAAAGTTGTTAATAATAAATAATATATTTAGTATTTATACTGCTACTGCAACCTAAGCTTGTGATTATGGGCAATGCAGAGATAAACAGATAAAAGGAACAGAGGATAGCAGTGAGGCTATTAGGATTTTAAATTTGCCACGAGGCATAATCAGGTATCTAAATAATAAATAATAAATATCAGTTTAATTTCTTCAAGCCTGAATCAGCCAAGACATTAGCCCTGAGAAGTCAAATTCTGAAATGGAAACGTAAACTTAACCTTGATTAAAGATGTAGCAGAACTACCTAAGCAGAGCAGCTACCATCCCTTGTGGGCAGTGAGCTTTTTGCTTTTCAGACAATGGTTGGTAGTATTTATTCTGTTTTTTATTTTTAAATGCTGAATCTACAGAATACATTTCTGTATCCTAGTATTCAAAGGAATAATGAAATTTTCTTGGTCAACAAGAAGCTCTTCTGTTGAAAAAGAACATGTCAATAATGTCAACGTAGACAATATTCTAGCCAGAACTGCAATATAGCAGGTGACTGAAATTCAATGCATCTGTTATATTTCTTGTTGCCAAGGTTTTAATGTTGCAGCAGCATCTGCTATCACCTTTCCAAATGATTTTTTGAAGTTAAATTGGTACATTCATTTTATTTCATGACTTAGCAGTTGTGTAGAGGACAAATTATAGTTTATAGGGTTATACCAAGGTTTTGTCTGCACACCTAGGAGGATCCTAGGACTACAGTCTCATGATTAGAGAGACACCACTTATTCTACCTGTGGCCCAGTTAATAAAAACTATGTCTTTTCTACAAAACCCTATTCTTCAATTGCTACAAAAATATACAAAACACTAATATCCACAGTACATGACTTAGATCAATACAGTACTTTTTACTTTGATTGGCTGACCTTTCCAGGTGAACTAGGCAAAAAAAAAAAGAGGAGAGGTGGAGCAATTGGCCAATTGAATCAAGGCACGTTGTACAGATCAAGGGCATGGTGAATACTGCTATTCTTCACAGAATCTATAAGTCATTAAAATTCCTATATCCTGTTCTTATAAGAAAAAAAAGGACAGACAAAGGCACAACGGGAATCTATTCTCTTGACAGCAATTTAATAATAAAAGAAAATGTTCTGAGCCATTCTCATTACTGCATGGAAACTTTAATCTTGTGGACTTAGTATCTGTTCATGGAAACCTTCAGATCCCTTCATAAGCTACAGAAAGTGAAGGGAATATTTGTAGTTTAATTATACATTTAAACATTTCAGAGAATCAGACCCACTTTGGAATAGTGTTGTTGTGTCTAAATGAAGGGCTTTCCAAGTAACATAAGGCACTGTCTCAACACACTGGTAATTTGTTATAGGACATTCCTAGAATCACAGAATCAAAGAATGGTTTGGGTTGGAAGAGACCTTAAAGCTCACCTAGTTCCACCTTCCACTAGACCAGGTTGCTCAAAGCCCCATCCAGTCTGGCCTTGAACACTTCCAAGGATGGGACACCCACGTTCATTTGTATTTTGTGGAGAATGGGAAATCTGAGAAGGAAAGAAATATTTTCCCATATATTTATTTTGTCTATATTGCTATTAATAACTCATGAAAAATGCTAGTCAGATTTTCTGTTGTTGGCTCTAATGATCATGCTGTTTATGCATGATAATGTCAAATAAACCCCACATCTTGGAGTCAAACCCTTTGCATGCACTTCCATTCTTAAAGCAAAAACATACTAACCATCAACTTGCTGTGGACTTCACTGGTTGTCTTACCCTTTCCTTCAAGTATAACTAAGATGAAGTAGAAATGGAATTAACTTTGTAAATCACCAACTGACCAAAGGGATAGGAGGTAACAGAGCAAGAAATTAATTTTGCCTTTCTCCACTCTCTTCCATCAGCTATTTATTTAGAAGTCTTCCAGATGACCTTTGGAAGCCTAGACATTTTAAGGACAACTGGAACTCCTACATAGAAGAATCAGTAAAAAAACTAATTGGTACGCAAGAGGCAATACTATATCTCAGAAAAATGTGGGTTTGCTGTACGGGAAATGTGAAATAACTTCACAATCGATATTTTATGTAACTCAAAGCCAAAACTAAGTCCATGTGGCATACTTCTATATCGCATTGTTCATTATTAAGAATTGTAATTTGTGTACAAGAGAATATGCTTCAGAAAAGTACTGAGAATTGTATAGATTATAAATTGGCTTAACTAACTAACTATACTGTTATATTCACTAAGCCTTCTAACTAATATTGGATAATAAACAGGCGTATTCATCTATTTTTCTTACATTCTAGTTGCTGAAGATAAACAAAGAAAAAACTCAAAACAAAATAAAATGACCTGCTTAGATGTTAACAGCTTGAACCATAAGCTTATAAACTGACCTGTTTTTAAGAAAATCATTGTTAGCTGCATATTTTTATGGTAATTGTACATAACCGTTTATGAATAACAACAGCAGAGTTTTTCCCTTCTGATTTCAGTGCCACTTGCGTTATGCAGATTTCAAAAAGCTTATGAATATACAGATAAACAGAATTGTTCTGAACATCTGTAAGCAAAATATGAAAAGCTGTTTCAAACTGAATGAACATCCTGGGTTCTCTAATGCTGGCCAAAACTAGTCTATTTATGTATTAGGCTTATGCTCTGAAAATAGCTCAGAATCGTTTACACACTCCAGAATGCCTTTTCAGATTTTTATCTGTATGGTTGTCACCACAAAATGTAAAAACAATTTTACAGCACTGTATTCATAAGCTTCAAAGTAATTCAGTTATATCTCTTGGACATCAATTTAGCAAGGCAATAGCATATCAACTGCTAGGAAAATCTTCAAATGACCTGTCCCATGACTGTACAGGGTAATACTAACCTGACCCTTTCAAGCAGAATCATGAATTTTCTACCTCCCCAAAGGAGAGGTGAATCATGCACTTCTTCATGGCTTATGAGGTTGGAGGTTTGCCCTTAGGGGCTTAAATTTCCATGGGGAACCAACATAGTGTTGTAACAGTACAGCCATGGTTTGGGTGCTGTAGGAGAAACGGTGTCCCCTCACATAGATTAATAGTAGGTCTGAGGATCACTTTTGCTTCCCAGTTAAGGCTAACAAATAAAGATCACGGGAAAAGACTGGAACACAACCAGTGAGGAAAACAGACCTGTATTTCTTTGAAGCAGCACAACATTTTCTTACTAGAAAATATACTAAGAGCATGAAGAGAACAAAGAAACATCATTTTCTTGTTTTCTACAGAAGATGATACTCAGGTTTAGTATAAAGAGTGAAGCTGACAATGTGCTTTTAGAAGAAGTGAGAAATGTTTAATCCAAGGAATTGTTGCTTTTTTTCTTCAGAGTAGAGTGCCAGAAAGGTGTTGGACTAAAATAACTTTCCTGCATGAATTTTCAGGACTGCACGGGCTGAAAGCAAAGCTCAAAGACTTGCCAAGTGGATACTGTTTAGAAGGCTCTGATGTCCTTGCTAGAGCTGGATCTAGAGGACATGTTTGTTAAATGTTTATCATAGGTATAATCTTGCCAGTATAGATGAATAAGAAAGTTACAACCGCAGTGCGTAACAGGAGCCTACTATTTCATAAGAAGAACTGTTCTCAGTGAAAACTATGGCAACCAGAAGCAGTCAGATGGCAATGTCTTAAGGGAGCTTGTGAGATCTCTCTTTAAAGAGACATCCAAAAAACATGTTCAAAGATGGAGGGGGGGGGGGGAGAGAAGAAAAAGGAAAAAAAAAAAAACCCAACCCCAAAACAGAATAAAATTAGAATAAAATAGGGCTAGAAGACAAGTAGGAAAAAAAAAAGCATGCTGAAATCAGTAAATTCTGCAACTCAGCTCAGCTGCACAACCAGGAACAGAAATGTGTAGCATATACACATCCCATTTATGTTCAGACAAGGCTATGAAATATGTGCATATGTTTCTGGATATCTCTTGAGTAAAAATTCCTCCAGTGTCCAGCATCTGGAGGAATATAAACATTCATAATGCAAATGTGTATAAAAACAAGCACTAGAAAAACAACCTCAGCAGTGGTTTTGCACTACAAATCTAACTAAAACAACTATCTAAAAATAGACTTCAAAGATTTTTCCTATTTCTTTATTCCAGGATTCTTATTATTTAATTAACATTTTAATTTTTGTTCACTATTGAAAAATGCAACACTTTTAAAGTAGCTATAAAAAGCTTTTAAGGTACCTCAGTCAAACACAAAGCTCATTACTATCAACCTATTCTGAAATATAAAACTAGCCTATACTGCACAGAACTGAAAGAGATGGTACATTTTTTCTACTTCCCTGGCTACGCCATCTTGCCCTGTGTCCACATCTCCCCTTGGCCAACCACCAGCACTCCTTACCTTTGGAGAAACACTCCACAGCCCATTACACCCACCCGCGGTGTACTGGAACTGTGAATGAGTTGGGAAAGTGAAATTGTGCTGCATATCCCTATTCTATACAAATCATCTAATTATTTAATACCCAGGCCATTAAACAGAGTGGACGATAATTACTAGATAGGTCTTGACCACATATGCTTACAAAAATTACAGATAGTGCAGGCAAATGATGAAAGTACAAAATACAAGACTGCAGAAGGATTAGGAAGTAATGGATCATTTGGACAAATAAGACAGACACCACCAATCCTTCCATAGATGACACTTCTCACTGCCATGTCTCGCAGGAGTTCTGGGTATCTACTTACTAGTTAATTCTAACACATGGTGTCCTTTTTTTTTTGTTTTAGATATTTTTAAATCTCTATACATTAAACATTTGCACTCAATTGCATGCCTATTCTCCCTAAGCTAGAAGTTTTGTTTAGCATGTATAAGGAAATTTCCAATTAGTGCAGTATTGTCTATTAAACAAAGGCATTTGGACAATGCCCTTAATAATATGCTCTAAGTTTTGGTCATCCCTGAAGCGGTCAGGCAGTTGGACTAGATCATCATTGTAGGCCTCTTCCAACTGAAATATTCTATTCTACTCTACTCCTACTCTACTCTACTCCTACTCTACTCTAACTCTATTCTATTCCACCTTAAAACACATCTTTTCACTTTTTTACTATTTTCAGAAAGATTCTGCTTTTGGATGCCTTGCAGCACTTCTGCACAGTTCCTAAAGTGTCCATTAGTTGTTTGTGCCACTAAACTTTTTATGCTCTTTCTGTCAAGCCTATAGGACAGATTGTCATTGAGAACAGTGTATCAACTTCAACATTTGGCATAAAAAATGTTAACAAGAAAATAAACCAAAAGAAAACCTCCAAGCTGTTCTCCACCAGTGAGTATCAGAAAGGAAGAATTTGCTTTAACAGCAGCATTAGTCAGTTGGCTGGCAGTGGTTCTGTGTTTTAGACCACAGAAAGAAACTCTATTGGGTGTTAGTACTGTAGAAGGATTAGTACACAAGTGCAATGAAAAATAAATGCAAGGTTTCACATAGAAATGAGAGGATGCCGTGCAATGAATTGTATGAAAAATAAGAAATTATTAAAAATAAAGCAAATGAGAAATTCAGACTTCTCTGTACAACCTCTTGGTTATATGGAAAGAATAAAAAAACAATGTGCGCTTTCTAATTTTTGTTCATGCTCAGATACAGACAAAAGTAAAATCAAAACTTATGCTTTTTCTAAGGAACCCTTTTGCATAATTTGAAACAGAATTTATTTCCTCCAGAATTCTTTTGGTTTTTTTCCAGAATATTTGTACATACATTAACTTATTAATTATTAGAAGACAACGATGGGATAAGTATACCACAGATTTCATTACAGTTTAGGATGCAAGGCCAATACCCAAGTTGACTAAATACCAAACTTCTTTAGTCACTTCTTTAGTCACTGCAGACACTCACTTTACTGTTCATTGTCACCCATAATCTGACAGGATTCTACTCACAATCCTTAAACACCAAAGAGGAAGACTTACCTGAACAGACCTCTTTGTAGGTAGGATTTGGAGTATACCCTCCTGCATAACCCACTTGAGTAGAGTAGACTCCCTTCTGTCTCCAAAACTTCCTCTCGGCTCCCCAGAAACAGCCCATGCCTGAATATTGCATAAAGTACATATTGTTATGTCAAAATATGATCAATACTAAATCACTCATTTGCATACTGATATAGTCCATAGCGGAAGGAACACCCATAGCCAGCACATGATGGTGAAACATTTCCCAAGATTATGCATAGAGTAACTATACAGGGAAATACATTCTGCATTAGAGCACAACTCAAATAAAGCTTTATTTATGCTTCTGAATATTAACATATCACAGAGGACAAATCCTACAAGGGTTCAAAGGCCCAAACAAGAATTCTCATGCACATAAAAAAAAAGTTACTTAAAAGGCAATTCACTATTTGTACAGTATCATTTTTACTTTAGTTGATTAACAAGCTGTCAAAACACAGTAATTTGTATTAATGGCAAACCGTTATTTAATTTTCTTCTTTTGGGCATATGCAGTCTTTAAAGGTGGCAGTAATAATGCGTTAGATGATTTGCTATACAGAAGGAGAAATGCTTTAGTTTAACAATTTATGCACACAGATATTTGATGTTCAGACAAAATTTTGCTAGTCATTCAGCCACGTGGCCAGTTATCAAAGGACATCAGACTGTCAACAGGTGTAAATTAGCAAAACTCTCCTAGTAATAGGAATCAAGCACACTGCATAAAAGCCAGGGGAAGGAACAAACAAAACTAACATTCACAGTTCTCTGATGGCTTAAATAGTTTAGAGATGTTAGCTACAATTTGGAGGACTCTCTAAAGCTGAAACGTCATGTACGCTTGTATTGTTTAGCTTATCTCTGATATGGGTGATGTATTTTCTCTTTCAGTAATAACATACTTACTTTTATTATTCCCTTCCTAAAACATTTGGGGAAAAAAAAAAACAGGCGGTAAAAATAAGCCTAAAATATTAAATACACTTAGAAATCAATGATCCATGATGGGTTCTCTATTGATAACACTGCAGATATGAGGGGTTAAAAAATTAGAGAAATGTGCCTTCAAATACAACTAGAACAGAGCAGTCCCTTTTATCAACTATGATGTCTCACAAAGGCATATTTTTTCTTCTCTTTCAGAGATTAATTTCAAATTAAAGTTGTAATGCCCCAAAAATTATGGAAGTAATGACCCAGATTTCTCCTTCTAATTCAGGTGCTCAAGCAAGTCGCATAAATTAGGAACCTAGCCTGTTCCTGGAGGCCAAAGGAAGAGGCAGGCACGTCCTGAGGACAATTCAGCCCACAGAAGATACAAATTGCTGATCAAATTACAGTCATTCTCCTTTGACTACAGGGATAGCTACGGCTCTTAGACTTGGGTTCCTCAGCTAAACTAGGTTAGAGGCAAACTGCTGTAGGACCTCTCTTGAAATTCCCTCCCTATTTTGCAGAAAGAATAATCAAGAATTCTTATTTGAGACTTTTTTCAGGCACTCACACACCTGCCTAAAGGTGATTTAAACTAGATTGTATTTCTATACCTGATGTCACTATTTTATCTATCTATCTATCTCAATTAAGTCTGCGAAGTTCTCCAACAATTATGTCCCTAGATCTAGTCAACTGATATAGGGTGAGACAGTTTTTACACATCACTCTGCCTATGCTGCACAGTACAAATGGCAGCTGTGGTCCTGTCTTTGTCCATAACCAGAGAACATCAATAATCCTTGACGCTCAGGTTTTCTTCCCACACCTGTCAGAGCATGTATAAGGAGGACATTGGATGCCCATGTCTCATCCCAACAGTCAGATCACGGATGAGAGGGAGCCTAGAACAGTGAGCTGGGAAGTGCTCCTTGGTCTGTTGCAAAGACAGCCTTTGAACATGTACTTTAGACACAGCGCTTAAGTCTTTAACCAAATAATTGCTTATAAGTATGTTTTTATCCATGTTTCTCCTAGTTATGTGTAAAACTGCATGTGAACACAGGTATGTCTGCAAGTTCCTTGTAAAAATACCATGTGTATCCTGCCAAAACTCCGGTTGCAGTACATTTGAGCGATGTGAAGCATGTAGCCAAAACTCATTAACAATACTTTAGCACAGAGGATGTGCATATTCTTGCCCTTTTTACACTGAACAGGCATATGGTTAAAAGTTGAGAAGCAAACACAACCGTACACAGTTTGGGGTAAGAAGTCAATTCTCTGTTAAAATAAAACCTTTGAGCTTTATCATTTCCGTCTTCAGTTCTTTACTCCTCATCCCCAGCCTTAGAGATATAGCTAAATCTTGATTACATCTTTATACTACTTTATTTGTGAGGACATTTTGAAGGCATTACAGAATCTGACTGTGATGAAGAAACTCTTTGAAAAGTGCATCTGCTTTTGCTAAAGTCACGGAAAACATGATTTTTAAAAACCATGACTAGGATCATTGTTTAATTACGTGAAATGCCTATTGTATATTAAGTCTACCACAGGTCCCCCAAAAAGGTATTTCCATTCCATTGCAAGATAGTGAAAAGGTAGAAACACAGCTTTTCCATGGCTATCCAGTCTGCTCTAACAGACTTTGTTCCTTCTGATAATCATAATTTCTTCAACAGAAGAAAATTTTGTATTTAGGTATGCAATCCCAAAAGGAGGAGTCAGGATCCATTTAATACTGAGCTATCTTAAATTTAGATATTTAAATACACACAGTGCCCAGTTATACACACCAAGTTCTTCTTGGTGGTTTCATAATTCATTAGGTTCTTCTCTACTTCCCATGACAGCGTTCACCCAAATATGTCATAGAGAAAAAACAGGCACCTTTTGGATTTAGGTGGAGAGAAGAAGAGGGCATTTGAACTCACACAGAAGTGGGCAGACTTAAGACTACATTAGACTGCTTCCAAGGGTGCTTTTAATTAGTTTTATGGGTTGTTTGTTAGATCTTAAGTCTGTATCTGGACCTGTATGCAAAGTGCAGAAAATAAACTGTATAAGAGTGCTGTGCATCCTGAATATTACTCGGGAAGTTTGAGCTCCAGCTGCCTATAATCCCAGCTATGTCCACAGCAGGTGATGCTGAGACCTTGCAGAAAAGACACTGTAGCAAATTTATCAAACTAACATTGGCTGCACAAGCACGCTGAGAGGTGGTGAATGAGCTATTTCATTTACACCAAGGAACATTATAAACCCAAAATTTTTCCCACATGTTCCTATGCCCGTACCTGAATTCAAATGAGTAACCCAAAATTAAGGTTTGAGTTCAGATATAGGCCCAACTTCAAATACAAAATAGAAATGCTCATTCTTTTCATTTCAAGAATTTTAATGTTCAATAAATCCCTAACTGCACTGTCTGAAATTACTGATCATCAGGGTAGTGGTCTGATTCTCCTTGATCGATAACTGTTAATTAGGATTTCCTTATTGATAGCCCTCTCCACTAGGTTGATTTCACCTAGTGACCTATGTCCCCATCACAGTTTCTGTCACTTGTTCTTCTTCCAGTTTATGTCTGAATTCATTCTGCTTTCCTTCTTCTGAGAGACAGACATTTTATCCTCTTGGTGAACTATTCTCATCATTTCTTAAGTTTGCTGGCACCTTGCACAAAGAATAAATCCTCACATCCACAAGAACAGACAAAATTGAAATCTTTGTCATAATGAAACAACCTGCTAGTAAAGGGGTGTAATTTACAACAATACAATACTAAATCGCTTTCCACAATATTAATACATTCAGCAGCTGATGTTTGTTATTCTGCTAAAGTGGTGCCACGTTCTACAGAGAAATTGTCCTAGGGAGAGAAATATTAACAATAAAACCCCACATAATATTCTGGAGTTAAGACACATCAGCTCATAGAATGCCTGTTCTTCAGAGCACTGGATGCCTTAAGCCACATTTAACATGAACAATGATTACTAAAATAGGAAAATAATCTCAGTTCAAGACTTTGCATAGCCTTGTAGTACAAAAAAGTTTCCTTTCCCTGATTATTACTACTCTAGTAAGAAAACTATAGAAATACATAATTAAAATAATTCTATTAAATAATTAAATGAAACTCAAATGGAAAAAATAAACTAGTAAAAAACAGCCCGAAAAGAAACATAAAAGCAAAATAAGCCACCCATATTACAATTTGAAACTAGAAAACATGAATGTGATTTTAAACTATTCATGGAATGATTTGCATAATCCCCAGTACTGGTGAAGTGAGTGCAGCTTTAGAGTTAGATAGAGAGCTTCCAAAGGCATTCCTAAGAGAAAGAAAACAAAAAGGAAATACTGGGGAACGTACTCATGTTCCCAGGAAAAGTATTATTTGAACATAATGGGTATTGCAGAAGAGTGTTTAACCATTGAAGATATTTGTCACTTTTTAATTGCTAATTTGTAAAACAAAAACTATTCTTTTAGTAATGGGTTTTGACTGACTCTTAATTGGAATTTCAAAGGTATTTAAAGATTTTTTCTGTTTGAACTTCAAAACCAAACAGATTCAAACGGCAATCTTTAAACGTTCATTCATCCCTACAAATAATATTAATCATACAACCTGGGAATGCATGCTACTACTCCTATTCCTTTCTAGCAACCACAGCCATTTTCTCACACTATATTCTTTCTATATCCATACATATATGTATCTTCCAAGCAACTTTCTGTACACAGGCTTACACTCAGCCAAGGAACATTTGTTTCCATAGGCAACCCAGATCATTTGTATATTGGTAAAAATAGTTAGCACAAGCTGAAGTATTTTCCTAAAATAATGAAAGCAAAATGTTACTCTGATAAGAGAGATATGCATCCCATTGTTACAGATAATCTGTAATAATTCTGAAATACTCAGAAATAAACCAAGCAGAATTGAACCCCAGGTGTTTACGTTCTAGTGAGATGAATAGCTTTAAAGATTATATTAACCGTATTGACTAGGTCTCCATTGACTGAAACAGGAGCTCATTCATCCAGGGATTAATTTATTTGCCTAAATAGAGACATCCAGGGTCATTTGAGATGCCTCAGAATATATAAGACATCTATCTACACAAGGCGTCGACATAAATGACAGAGGACTTGAGACACATGCCTTTCTTGAAAGACATCCTGAGGCCAGGCAAAATGCTTCTGGACATCTCCAATGTACCTGTTTGCATATTTTAAGTCAAGAGAATCAAGTCCATAACCCGTACGCAGACATTACACAAACCCGAAAGTCTCTGAAACTGTGGTTAAATCAAATCTCCCAGAATACTGTGATTTCTGTCTGAAAGTTGCCTATTTCTCCTCCACAACTATAAAAAAGAGCCTAGCATGACTAGCTCAGTTGTAGAAATCTATTCTACAACTAGCATCTAGCATAAGCTAGACGAATCCTAAGCCAAATTACTAACTACGAAGTTACTTACCCTCATAATAATGTTCATAGCTTGTAATGTTGCTAGATTCTTTATATTGTGTACTATATCCAATAGCCATGACACAGAACCAAAAATAAAAGACTGGAAAGCTTGTTTGAAAATGCTGCAATGTTCAAGATGTTTTCTCCACTTCTACAAGAAACAGCATGATCCTGCAAAGGTGACCTTTACTTGCCTTGGTTCTGATCCCCTTCTCCAATCGCTGTTCCTATCATATCTTTGAGTCACACTTGCTTCCCATGCAGGTTCCCTGATGTTCCATTATGCATTTGCATCAGAAGGGTATTCCTGACCCAAACTAAAACCTCACAAGATGTACCCATTCTGTCCTAATTAATGCCTAGTAAGTTGTGAGCTCCATAGTTGATGAAGGAGGCTGATGCTTCAGGGACTCTTTGCTTTCCAGTTAAAGAAACTCATTGCAGGTGTATTGTTTTTATACACTGTCTATTTTTCATATTTTCTCTAAACATATACATGTATATGGTATTTTCCTTTGCACAGCATTTTTGTTAATGCCTTTGTCCTTTACCTTTGTGGTATATCCTTCTCTGCTGGGCATCAGGTGCACACACAACCTGACTTCTGCCTGACTACCCAATGACCTATTGCTCCTGCCAGCTTTATTTACTAGCACTCTCCCTCCCCGCAGTCCAGCAGGACATCCAGAAGACTCTTTTTGTCATATTCTGAAGTATGAATGCATTATTTCATTCGCATGCCAAGTCTTTTCTGGCCCACTGCCTGCAATCCCTACACCCACACTTCAAGGCATTTTTCCATGCAGCAGATTAAGAAGCTCTTTCAATGCCAGGTTCATAGCAAAGCTTTACTGCAGAAGATGAACTGCAAAGGATATGGATCCTGCTCCTCCTTCTGTTAACAGGATTTTAGCATGTATGATTCCACTAAGTAGGGGAAAATGTCAGTTTTAAATATATACTCAGAAAAATAAAACGTGCCGGTGTGCTGAGAACAAAGAGCAACGTGCCCTGGAAACCTCTTCCCTAACCCCAGATCAGAGTAAGTAGCAGGACAGGATCTTTCTAAAGCTCAGGAGCAGAGTAGACAGAGGAGACTGGCTCTTGTGCCAGCTTATGTTCTGAAACCCTGGAAGCAATGATTCTGCCAGCTGCTCAAACGCTACAGTAGCCAGCCAAAAGTAGCTGGGGGCACAGCCTGCTCCTATACATTGAAGCAGTAAAGGACAGCCAACAGTACATCCCACCGGCCTACCTCAATGTGTTTTTCTCGAGCCAGCATCTCTCTGGGAGCTGAAGACACAGCTGCCAGTAGCCCCACTTCTCTTGGCCAGTATAGGACTTGGCCCAAATTTTGAATACGATTGATTTAGTTACCTCTATAAAATCTGGAGAAGGAAATGCTCAGCTGCTTTGAACTGAAATGATTTTTTCCCCCAGTTGGAAGGAATAGAGTGAACCTCAGCAAGTTATATACCTATATAATAATGCTTATTTCATACATTTCCGCCAAATACTGAGTGTGATTGGCATTTTTCTCTTTTAAAAAAACTGTGTGGAGCAGTTGGTACAGCTGACTGATTGAAGTCAGTCCAAGTACTGCTATTTCTAAGTACTGAGCCAAAGAGATATTTATGCTGTGTGCTCTGAAGCTGTGGGGACCATTAATTTTTAGTACTTCACAGGTTGAAGTGGGTACCTTGGCTTCCCTGTGAAAGGTCAGGACGAGACCTTGGTAGGCACCATTGTGTTCTCTCCTGCAAGGAGATGATGGGCAAGCAGGTGGCAAGAAAGTTGTAATGGGACCCAGACAAACACCCAGTTTGGACAATCAGGAGAACAGGACGTCTTCAAAACCCAGGAGAATATCCAGCCTGTGCCTAGTCCATACACAGCGGTTGTATGCCTGGTTACAATAGTTCTTCTTGAATTTTATATAAATTATAATAGCACCAGACTTCCAGAAAATTAAATTTTGGTCTCTGCACGGAAATACACCAGTCTCTTTGGATTCACTGTTATTGTGGACAGAAATCCGAATCTGGATTGTAAGAACTGGATCTTAAAATCACACGTAAAGTAAGTGAATACAGCTTTGTTGAAAACTTTCATTCTGCCTGTGCACTTATACAACAGTTAATAAGGGCCTGAAAGTCTAAAATGATCAAAGCTATGTCCTCATAGGCACCAAGATGAAAATACAGCATGAAATTACCCCAGAGTCTTTGTTCTGAATTTTTTCAAATTCTTGTTGAGAATCTGGAAAGAAATCCAGATTCAGACTGAAATGCAGTATCATCTTTTACATAACACTGCAATATGTAGGCCGCTTTGGTGAGCCATCTGGATGCACATAGGATTAATGTTATCAATCAAGATTTCAAGTAAAATTGTATTATTGATGTCTTTAGGGGTTTAACATGTAGCAACCAGAGAATATTTGAGCAATCACAGAATATTTGAGAAAAACAATCAAGTAAGAAATAGTCGGGAGGAATATTAAAAAAAAAAAAAAAACAAACTGAAATGGAGAAGAAGCTCAGTTGAAAGAAATAAAACTCCTGATGACAGATGGCATTAAGCGGATGATCTTCCTAGATAAGCGTTGGCTCTAATGCTACAACAGGGTTGATAAATATGTTGAACAGCTTGCCTGGGGCAAGTCAAACAAAGCCCTCGGCAAGAAATTTAAAATGCAGTTTGCCTAACAGAGCAACTAAAGAGGAATTTCTTGGCTCACCATTTTGCCAAGATGCGTTCTGTTCACACTGCATGAATTCCCAGAGAAACTGTTGAGTTTGCTTCTTTTTCCATAGGCGAAGCAGAAGCCTCATGTTCATTCAAATTACCAAATGCCCAGGCAATTCATTTATGCCTGTATGGTAGCTGCCGACATTCAAAATGCGTGTGGGCACATGTTTGTGTATGTAGGTATGTTTGTATAAAATCTGCACAACAGATTAGAATTATTGTAAAAGGAAAAGCAGACTATCATAATAGAAAAGGAATATTTTACTGTCAAGAGAAAAACTGCCATGTTTTCAGCACGGAAAATATGCATAACATGTCATAAGTACAAGTATGACTTTTGAAAATCCCTCTGAGACAACAGCACTCAAACTGGGAAAAGCAATAGAGAGATAGAAAATGAGTCTTGAAATGTGTTTATTCAATCCGTTGTAAAAGCATGTTACAAGTTATAAATAATACAAAATCAACAGGATTTAAATAAATCTGAAGCCAATATCAAGAATGTTAATAAGGCAC
Organism: Strigops habroptila; assembly: GCF_004027225.2. Taxonomy (NCBI): domain Eukaryota; kingdom Metazoa; phylum Chordata; class Aves; order Psittaciformes; family Psittacidae; genus Strigops; species Strigops habroptila. The sequence continues at coordinate 60,781,699 of NC_044282.2, forward strand.
AAACCACAGTTGCTCTAAACTTCACAGTCACAGTATGAGAGGTTTCAAACATTCCCATTTAAATGCAATTTTGATCTTAACCAGCAGAGAGCAGGGATATACACAAGTCAGTGTATTAAAATACTTTTAAAGATGGCCTTATTCACTGCCTCAGTATTCTTTCCCCACCCAATAAGCAGGAATATTTAAACCAATTTTATCCTAAACATCCAGAAAAATATTCTCTGGTGAGGCCACATAAGAAAATTCCCTTTTTTCACCAAAATCCTCTGTTGGAAAACATCTTGCCTCTGATTCCCAGAAACTGAAAGATATGGCCCACTCAAAAAATTAATTTATGCTGATCTGAAAGGTCATCACACACTAGAAGGAGAAGAGGTAAAAGCAGCAGAGGCCAAGCTTCCTGATCTGTGAGAGATGCACCAGAATGCCTGGTAGCCGTGATACACTCCTCTACCCAGGAGAGGTGGGACGACGACTGTGCAACATAACTGTGAGCTACACCTGAACCATTCAGAGGTTCATCTTGAGTGTCAATAACGAGAATTAACACTGTGAATCACTCCTAAAAGTGACTAGGAAGAGAAGCAGACCTTGCGAGAGTGACGAAAGCCAACCACTTCTCCAGCTCTGCCTTTTTCCGTCGTCTTGGGGAACATGCTTTATTCCTAATCACTGTTCTGTATCTATTTGTTCCGCATTAATCACACTCAGCATTTTCTTAATTAGGAGAGAAAGGTTAAAAGGAGTTGGAAGATGTGCAGGGTTCATTAGCCCCAAATACACACATACAATTCACAGGCTTTACTTCCCACCCCCAAAATGACACCAGTGTGGGAATATGCCAAACGAGGAAGCCTGGCAGCAAGACATCTGGATCTGGGGACCATGTTTTCTGCCTCCTCAAGAAAGCAAATACTTACATAGTAATTCACACATATTTGTCTCCTTTCATCCAAAAACATCAAAGCTTTTTGCACACAATAATTAAGCCTCACATGAACCATAATTTATGAATTATTACCTTTAAGTATGCCACAACTGAGGTATGAGTGGTCCCAAAGCAAAGCCAAGAATCCCTTTTGGAAAAATACCACAGGATTCCAACTAACAGGTCTTTGTTTAAAATCCCTCTTTTACATGCTATGACTATTGGGTGATAGAAACACAATTTGATAAAACAAGGTATTTTCTAACTTTTTCCATATCTTAGTTGGTTTGTATTCTTCAGTAAAACTTTGCATAGATAAAATGTAGCAACTTCATTTTATTTGTCTTCTGTCGGTGGAATATAGCTGCAATACAGTAACATGGAAAATAAGACAAAAATAACTGCTTCCAAAAATACAGAAAATATAGTGGAACATTGTGATTGCTTTAACATGTTGAGCCAGATCTACCAACTGGTGATCTTGATATTTGTTAGGTTGAGGATAGAACCAGTCAAGATCAGGCATGGGACAGAAAGATTTAACGATAAATATTCATCCAAAAAAAAGATCAATGTCTTACTCTTGAAGACTTACATCTTATGAAAGTTTATTTTGTTCTTTGATAGTTTCATTCATGAAATTGAACTAATTCTGTTTACTTGGCATTGTCTAAGTCATTGATTCCATTATATCTACACAGGTGCAGAACCAGGAAAATCGAGATTAGAAGGAGGCTTCGGGACTGCAAGCCTGAATGCAGACTGTAAAAGATTTACTGTCTAAGGCTGGTTCCTATCATTAGTGGTATTTCTATTTTCAAAACCACAGCACATAAAAGCCTTCATCAGAGATTTGAATTCCACTCTTCTGGATTTGAGGTACAAATACAGAGCAAAACAGCAACTGCCCCAAAAGATTAGTTTTCTATTTACAGGACCATTCATATGGATACTTCCATAAACATGAATGAGAACTGTCACAAATTGTACAATTCAGGACTTGGAAACCAATAAACACATGTTTTCTTTCATGTCTGGGGATTTGGGAATGCAACTGTGTGAATGCTCGTGGCTGAGATCAATTGGGCATCAGTTTCCATGCACAACTGAATCACATACAAAGCAATATTGCATCAAAAATGGATATCACCTGCAGAAAAGAAGTGCTTTCCATGAAGTAAGAACAATCAGTTCTCAAATGCAAAATATTTGGACTAAAATTGTATGTCTTTCATATCTAATCAATGAAACAGGAGTCTTAAGAGGTACTTCAGGGACCTGATGTTTCTTGGACACAAAGATAATGACTGAACCGTCCCAAGGACACAGAAAGAAATGTCAGTGTTTATGGTCAAACTTCTGTCTCCTTTAACTATTTACTCTTTTTAATTTCTCTTACAAAATAAACTATTGGATCACTGAAACATGATGAGTATTAATAAAAGCATCAGAAGCTCTTTCCATACTTCTGAAGCATCCAAAAATGGAACCAAATCTTAATCTGAATGAACTCACTGGAATGTCCATGGATACAGTCAATAAAGAATAAATTATGCCAGCTTGTGCACAGACAAATTCAGTCTAGCCACTTTTCCATCTCCTTTGAAGAAGAGAATAGTTTCTTAGTATATTACCTTTCAAAAGTCTGTTACGCATAAGAAGAACTTCTGGTACAGTAATATGTGAAAGGGATTGAGATAGAGCTACATAGTCCTATCATCAACCTGATTATTTGCTTCATCACAAAGCATCACATCTTTAGTTCAGTCATTAATTTGAGGCTTTCAAATCATTTTGTGATCTTCCTTTGCTCTAAGCATTCCAACACTATGCAGAGATTCATTTTAGATCATCCTCGGTCATTTGACACACTTTAGTGCTCTGCTACTCAAGTTAGAACTTGATGTACACATAAAATAAGAGATGTCATCAGGTCTGTGTAATCCATTTGATTCTCTTGAAACTGTATCTTTCATATAAATTCATCTCTGCAATAATAGAGAAGCCTTATTCTCATCTTGTGAAAATCTCTCTAATCTCTCAGCAACCTTAGGGAGCCTGAAATATACAGAAGCAAAACAAAATATATTCTGCTATTATAAAAGCAAAGCACCACATTTTGTTACCAGCAAAATAAAAATCACTTTCAGGGCTATGCTGCAGAAAATAGTAACTTGTTTACAAAGTTTGTTTACTGCAAGGAATAGAAATCTTGGCTTTTCTTTCCTTTTTCGATAACTATTGCTAAGTTAAATTATTGTTAAATTAACTGCCATAGACACATTCAGAAAAAGCAATCTTGTATTACTTATTTCACATATAACCTTAGATTTTAGACAACAATAGAAAGCTGTAGGCACCCTGACGATTATTTAAATTTATAATCTATAATTGCTCAGGAGCAAAAACTAATTACATTCAAATAACAACCCAATTCAACAAGCAGCCCTTTAGTCCTCCTTTCCCCAGCTCCAAAGAAACATACCCTTAACCCTTTTCCAATAAAAGCCCAAACTAATAAAAGTCTTCTAAGTCTACCTAGAAGATCATTAAAATTCATCTATTTTGAACCACAGCTGTCCTTAATGAAAATATAGAATTTCCAAGAGTTATTTTCTCATCTGTTTGTAGCCAAAAAAATGATGGTATGTTCTCACTTGCAAAAGAGAGTAACTTTCCTATTCACCCCACAAAAAAGACAATTACACAAGAAAATACCAGAGAAGATTGTTACAGAAAAACTAATTTATATCCAGAGGGACAGGTAGAGGCCAAATAGATATGTGGTTAGTCATTTACCAGTTATGCAGTACTTGACATGCACTTATTGCCAAAAAATGCAGTATGCCACTGCTGAAAATAAAGGAACTATAATAAATGCTGAGGTAGCGTCTGCGCTGCCTTGAGGGTTCAGCAAAGGAATTGCCATTACGCATAGCAAAGTCCATGACCTACTCACTCTCCAACCCTGTGCTTTTCTTAGACATCCTCTAAACATCCTGTGCATTCTGGCAGCAGTTGTCAGAATACTAAGCCAGAGGGAATCATGAGGCATACAGCCTCTGGCTGTTTTAAGGGCTGTAGTAGCGTGCTCTTTCTTGAATAAATAGCCTCTCTAACCTTGAAGCAGGCTTTTGGGAGACCCTCATAATATGCGACAGACACATACACTGTCATTTGTTAAAGGAGCACCATGGCAGCAGCCACCTAAGGTGGAAATTTCCATCTTTACCATGAAGTCAGATGTGGCTGCTGTATAGCAACTCTTTGAACAAGCAAAGATAACACTTATTTTTGTATGCGGCAGAATTTTTATCTTTCTTCAAAGATTTTGAATCAGCAGTAATTTTTTTTTTTTTTAGCAATGCAGTATGTATTGCTTCCGACTACTGCATTTCAGAATAATGCAATACTCAGAAGCGATACACAACAGACAAGCCTGAAATGCAACAGAGTGAACACTGAAGTGAATAATAAATTAGCTTATACAATCCATGGCCAGAGCTCCTTGTACGCATGTATTCTGGATACCCATAGCTATCCAACCAGGCCTGGATAACTCAGGTACCACAGTCATAGACAGAGCTGTGCTGCCCCAGGGTGGAAGCAGTAAGAGGTCCCTCTGTGCTATGTCTTCAGGCTACTGGCTCCCCAAGCAAAGAGGCATAGACATCTCTCATATCCATGCCAAGCTAGAAATGTATCAAGAGAGAGCTGTTGCCTATTTTACAGCATCCACTGTGCAATCAGTCATTTTGCCTCCTTTGGGGCTGGAGCTTTTTTCTACATATGACTTCAAAGCAGGTTAGGTGTGATTACTAGAATGCATGCCAAGTTTGCAACACTTGCCCAAAACTTGTCCAGCAGAAAAAGATTCACATGCATCTTTAATTTACTATTTCTCATTACAAATCTTTCTCAACAGGGAACTAATGACAGTTGTGGCTTGCATTTGCATGGTTTTCAACACCATTTTTAACAATCACAGAATCATGGAATGGTTTGGGTTTGCCATGGGCAGGGGCACCTTCCACTAGACCAGGTTGCTCCAAGCCCCGTCCAACCTGGCCTTGAACACTGCCAGGGATGGGGCAGCCACAGCTTCTCTGGGCAACCTGTGCCAGGGCCTCACCACCCTCACAGGGAAGAACTTCTTTTTTAATCTAAATCTCCTGTCAGTTTAAATCCATTCCCCTTTGTCCTATCCCTACATGGCCTTGTCAAAAGTCCTTCTCCAGCTTTCTTGTAGACCCCTTGCTTTCTCCACAGGAAGCTAATGACAGCTCCAACACGCATTTGCATGGTTTTCAACAACTACTGTATTTTGAAATTATCACACAGGTTCTAGCTATGTGACTCCCCACAGTTTTAACTAATCAATAATAGAAAAGCAGTGATATAAGGGTGATATATATACATGATATATGTGACCTATGACATAGAGTGTATGGAATAATAGGCAACCATGTCACAGTTGACAACAGGAGGCACTCAGGGAAGAATAAGATAAGGACAAACACAAACTCTATTTGCCAGTACTACAGTCCTAGACTCTGACTTTTGCAGGATTTCCTGAGGCTGCTGTGATTTGAATAACTCTCAGTGGATCTCTCTTCCAGCTATTTCTCCTGGCCCCATTTCAACCCAAGAAACCTTCTGTATGCAGAAAATCCTCTGGCAAGGAGATCAACAGTCTTTTATCTTATTCCAGTTCTTCTGATTTATTTGGAAACTGGCTCCCACTTGTATCCTTTCTTCTGGCCCTTATTTTTACACAGGGAGATATTCTGCAAAATCAATTCCCTATTTCATTCCTTGTGCTTATCATTATTCTGTAGACTTCTCTTACAGTCCAGTGAGTTATCTCTTTTTCACACTAAATAGTCCTAGTGTACCCTGTTTTAACTTGCACAGAAGATGCTCCATACTTCTGATCACCCTTTTTGCCCCCCTGAACCTTTTCTCAGTTCTGTTAGATCTCTTCTCACCTTAGTGTTGCAGAAAAACATACAGTATTCCCTACATAGAAAACCATGGGTTTATACACAGGCACAATGATAATTTCTGTTTTATTTTCTTTTCTGTTCCAATTTCCAACAACAGGCACTGACAGGGAAAGGAACTGCATGCTTAGGCATCAGTTAAAATCCCTATATTACCCTCCTCCTAAAACTGTAGAAGAAGGGAGTCTGGAGGCAAAATACGACTGATGGAGTTATCAGTGAAGTGTCTTAGACTCACAGCAGGCTGCAGCCAGGGAGAATGCAACTGACTGAGTTCTGAGATACTCTTACAGCCTCAGGTTGCAAACAATATAGCACTTCTGTAAGCTCCAGCACATGCTCCAAAACATTTTGGATCCACAGAGTACCTTGAATTCTTGGGAAATTATTTGTATAGAGTCAGTAAGTCTGTTAAAGCAACAAAATCCCCACAAGGTTACAAACATCTTTGCTTTACACTTAGGTTTGGTCTGAGGCACCGTAAAGCATAAATAATTGTAGCCTGGAACAAACAACTGGAGGGGACCAAGAGCAGTACTAAAAATGGGGCAATATTTTACTGAAGATTTAAAAAGATCAAGTATATACCTGCCTTATAAAAATATAAATTTGGGCTCTGCCACATGCACCAAGGAATTGGTGACCTATTCTAAAGTCTGTTGATGAAAGCAAAAAGAGAAGATACAGAATACATTGTCCAGCAAGAGGAAAACTGTATAAACCCATATTATTATACGCAGTTATCTTTATCTTAAGGTAAACTACTAGAACAAGTCGAAGTCAGGAGTACTTATGAATTCTTCACAGATGCTAAATTCTCATCCTGTAGTCAGCTTCGGTTGGCTGAATGTGTGTGTATCACAGGTGGCTCATGACCTGGCTTCATTTATTCATGCAACACTGCTGTTCCCTGTTTTCAGGATGTACTGTGGCATGAGATCTAGGAAACTTAAGAAAAGCTAAAGTTCTGAGATGGGAAACATAGTCAACAACCTTGTTGTTCCATTTACCATGCAAAACACATTTTGCCTATGGCTCTAAGACATAATTAGTGTTTTGTGTATGTGTGCATACATATTTTCTCAATTTAGGGTTTTGTTTCAAAGCAGTGTCAGTCCGTTAAGAGTGGTGCTTCTGTAGCATGAGACCAAGGGTGGGGGCTGCATGCACTGCGGCATGACATGAGGCCTGCTAAGAAAATACTGGGGGATCGTATAGAGCAGAAGGAGTGAAACTTCACTGCTTCACAGTGTGACTAGAAGGAGTGGTACCCAGAAGGAACTATTCCCAGAACCACAAGCAGATTTCATTTCAAAGGGAACAGATTGATTCTCTGCAGAAGAAAGCCAGGGAACAAAGTAGTGACCCCGGTGTGAATTTCTGTAGCAGACTAGAAATAACCACTACAGCCACGCAGCACACTACACAAGAGACCATGGTTTGAAGAGAGACGATGCTAGTACCAAAAGTCCCTCTACATGTTAAAAACATGCCCAGATCTTTAATGCAGCAGCACAGTAAAACAATCTTGGGTTTACTGGCATCCAGAAAACAAAACAATTGATAATCTCTTTATCTACCACAGGGATAAATGCCATCACACCTGATGAGCCTGAGTATAACCATTTAGATGTTTAAAGCCCTATGTTTGTCTTCTCTTGACTTATCAGGCGCATTCCAGTGAATAACACTGAGTTACTCCCATCCTGCTGTGCAGTTGGACTGTGTATTACTGTCAAGGTTTGTCTGGAACCTTGAGTCATATTGCGCTGGTATAAATCAAGAGACAAAAGAGCGATACAGCACACAAAAGAGTGATACAGATGACAACATTCAACTGCATCAGACTTTCCATCCCAGAAGAAGGAGTCAATAAAAGCTGGGTGACCATTAGCATGAGTCTGCAGCGAGGCTCTGTGTCATACCTTTGGATACACAGGAAGGCACCTTGCCCTTTCTGCAACTACACGTCTTTAGATAGTGTACCTAATTACAAATACATTTCAGCATTTCACTCAAGTTATATCCTTGTGACTTGAATGTGTGACTGCTACTACATAATTCATAACATGATTCTCAATAATTTTCAGTCAAGGTTCAAGCAGAAATGTGTCACACTAGGATTATATTATTTATGAGCATAATGTTGGATTTAAGCCAATGACACACCAATAAATTTTATCTCAAAGCCTGACATATCGCATGCTGTTTTCCCTGGCTCACAAACAAATAACTACGGCTGTTTCAAAATTACTTACAGTTCAACTCAAATCAGAATTTTTTTGTGATTAGTTCTTATCTTACTTGAAAAAATGATCGCATTATTTCTTTCTTGTAGATGCTGAAGTGTACTTTTTCCTGCATTTCCAAAGCGTGTCCTGCACAGAAAGCAAAGTCAGGTGGTATTCTAGAAGAAAAATAATCTGGAACAAAACACTGTCTGGCCCTCTTAAAGGCTGGAGTTTTCACTCTCTTCTAAAGGCAAAAGATTTGTGTGTATCTCCCAGAGACACAGAGAGACTGTACTAGCCAGCATAGACTGACATTGAAAATAATCTAATAATGTGGGCATTGCCCTAAATAGAAGGGTAAATAATGTACCTGGCATATACTGGGACGTTGTGGGATTCTGTAAGAAATACTGTAGAAGCAGTTCTTCCCAGCTAACCTCAGGTGCTTGAAATAGGGATCTCTACAGTGTGCTTCAGCATGAAGACTTGAACAACTACACTGAGATGGCTACAAATAGGTGTTCACATCTGACAAAGAGTGTCCAAGCTCCCACTGCAGTCAGTGGGGATCCAGGGTTTGGTACTGATGCATAAATGAAGGCATCTGGTGTCATCTGAGATGCCTTATGCATCCTTATGCAGCAGTTCTGCATGGGGCTGGCATAAGAGTGGCACATATGACAAAAGGTAGACGTGTCCTTGGAAGCTGGAGATCAAGGAAGATTACACATACATATTACACTTACATTTATCTGCAGATGGAAGCCCTAAACACCAGTATCTACTATCATTTGGGATATCCTACATAAACCTACCTGGCTTTCATCTTCCAGTTCAGAAGAGTATGGATCTCCTATAAGACTTGTATCACCCTTGCAAGCCCCCTGTGGACATCTGGAATGCCCTCCAAGGACACCTCCAATGGCATAAAACATTTGCAACACATTTATGCAAACGAATCAATTCCCCCTAGTCTAAGCTAGTTGTTTAGACAGCGTTTGACAGAAGAAGGCACCTACAGAGGGTGATTTATTCCTTTCTGTGACAGCTGCTATGAACTGACCTCCGAATGTGTTTTCTCTGACTAAGAAGAAGTTCCTGAAGACCACTTTAGATTACATACCTAAAATCTATTGAGATTAATTCCAGCTGGAGGAGTTGAAAGGACCAATGAGATCAATATAAAGATTCTGGTTGACTCCCCCCAGATTCAGGAGTGTTTCTGAGCAAGGATATTAAAAGTAGATGAAGATTTTTGTATCTTCAATTTTAAGCAAGATATTTAATTATATATTTTTTTGAGATCACCAATAACATCATCATGTGAGAAAAAACTCTGAAAAGGAAAATCACTCTAAATTATCCCAGACTGAATAATGCAATAATAAGTAATCCATATTTTTTAATATAGGACCCTATTTGCTCAGTCTCACATCCCCAGTTGTAATATTGTCAGTCTGTGACAGCAGTCTTGTAAAGATAAATCCATTAGGATCTGTAAGATGCACTGAGAACACTTTGTGAATGTCACAGTATGTCTAAAATTATCAAAACAACACAATTTTATCCCTCCAAAAACGTCCTTATATGTTTTTTTTTTCTCTGCCGTTGTAACTACTGACAATTAGCATCACATTTTTCATGGCCGAATAGAATAAGTCATCACAGTTCTGTATGTTTTATGCTATGTCATCATGCCCTGTGCTTTATTAACAGGAAGCAAAGGATAAATGCTGATGGTAAATGTGTATGTGTATATATCCCAGCACATAAACACACACATACACACATATATCTCCTGCAAAGCAGCATAAATCTGATGAGGGCAGCCTCTAGTCATTAACAGGATAATTTACTTCTATTTCAAACTTAAACCAACTCAGAATGATGCCAAGCATATGTTCATCCTAGTCATTGATATATCCCTATTTATCTTTGGCAAGAAATTACTTCTCTGCAAGGCTTTTGCATTGCTAAAGTAATCTAGGTGCTCTAGTTGGCTTTTTGCACAGAAATTAAAACGTATGTTAGAGACATTGGAGATCACTGAGCCTTATCCCCAAAAAATTATCCAAGAAAATTAACTCAGTCTCTTCTACTAATTTCAGTGGGAAAGTCTCCAAAACATAATTAAACGGCTGTTTTAAGGTGAACGATGTTGCCTGAAAAGCTGCAATCTGATTTACTTTTAAAAACCTCCAAATCTTTACTAATGCGCAATACCCCCTCTAAATGGAAATCCACACAAGGCTAAATTCTTCATTACCTCAAGAAAGCTAAATTAACATAAGCAAGTCCCTGATGGAGAAGGACAGATATTGTGTTTGAAGGCCACATTACTTTTGTTTTCAGAAGAAAAAAGAAAGAGATGTGGATCCTTTGAAATAAAAGAATGTTATGAAGGGTTGTGCTGATCAAGGACAGTTTTCACTTTGCATTAGGGATATTTTATCATCCTTTATTAGTATTTATAAATGTCAGAAAATGTCCTTGGCAAAGACCAAGCAGACCATAGCATTTTGTATTTATCTGGGTCTGTCTTGCTCTGCAATTGGCCATATGCACAACCACAAAGTTGATGCACAATGTTATCAGATCAGATCACCAGCATCTAATGCATAATGCCTGTGATATGCTATAGGACAAGAGAAATCGAATATCAAGATTTTTTATTTTTAAAAGGCCCCAGAATTATATCTATTTCTGTGTTTATCACCTTATTTTACAACAGGCTTAGGGGAAAATTTTCAGTTCAGGCCTTCCCTGGTTAGACTTTGTATATATATATATATATGTATATATATATATATGAGTTGCCTGGCAATTGCTTAGAGCTGACATACCCCCTGAGTAGCAAACCAGACCATCATACTTCAGGCAAGATTACAAGGAAGAAGATGTCATAGCATCCTTATAGCACTGTTTTCTATAAGGATGAACCAGGAACAGATAGCAGGGGCAGGGAACTGGGTTGTGTTTCAGTTCTCTGGAAGAAGCAAAAAAAAGACCCTGTCTGTAAGTCATTATCTGGAAGATAAAAAAACAAGGATATATTTATTTAATAATGTAAAGGTAAGATCTGGACCAAGTGTTCAAGACCAGGTGGGACAGGACTTTGAGCAACCTGTTCTAGTGGAAGGTGTTCCAACCCACGGCAGGGGAGTTGGAACTAGATGATCTTTAAGGTGCCTTCCATCCCAAACCATTCTGATTCTATGATTTGGTTCAAGGACAGAGCAGCAAATCCCTTTTTGTTATGCAATGTCTTCACAGGTTCATTTTTCTCATTCCAGAACTGCAGAAAGTTCATTGTCCATTTTTATACCACCCTGTGAACATAGACCAGCATTAACGCTTTAGTGCTTTATAAATCCAGCCAATTAGCACACTTCCTTCATTTCTCCAATATGTTTAAAGAAAATTAACATGAGAAACATGAATCCTTGTGAAAGATACGCCCTCTGGCTCTCAGTTCTTCTGCAACATGATCCTTGCAACATCTGGTAGTATTGCTGTAGATGTTTCTCCTACAATTTGGATCACAGCACACACACCTGTTTCAACATCATGATGTCTTACATTCTCTTTAGATACTAGATATAATATCTCTGACATGGTTTAAAATTTTCTTCCTTTTGGTTTAAAGTTTTCTTCCCTTTCTTTGAGCAACAGAGAAAAATTGTTCTATTTTTACTGTCTATAAAAAAGGTATTTCTCTTTGGGTCCAAACTTTGTTTCCTGTGATTTCCTTTTCCTGGTGTAGAGAGCTTATCATAAAAACATAGTAACTGAAAACTCAATTGGACCAGGACTTCCTAACACACTTCCTTATCTGACATGGCCAGCAGTAGCTGTTTCAGGAATGAGTAAAAGGAACTAGAGTGATCCATTCTGAAACGCATCATCCCTCTTTCACCTGAAATTATTTTCTTTTAGTTGAAAATTTGCCCTGATCAAGTCTTTATTTGAAAGAGTTGAACCATCCAAGAGCAGATCTTGTTTGAGGAGCTCAGCTTTCCAATCACATAAGCTACACAGGTCTTGCGTGGTGCCGCAATGCAGAGACAACTGAACACAACACGTGCAACGGTTGAGAAACCTTTGGCTCTGCTGGGACTAATTGGGCAATCTTGGTGTAATCCTGTTGTAGATTTCAAATAACCTTTAGAAGCAGTGGGAACTGTGGGAGTGCACAGGCTACACCTGAATCTCAATAGGACATAATAACTCAGGCAAAGTACAACAATAATATGTCTCTATAGAGTTACTATAGAGAACATGCTGCTGTCTAGTAAGTGCAGAGCAGAACTGCCAACTCAGAAACGTCTGTAATTAGGTCTTACCAGTTACTTAACATACTACTTTTATCTATATTTTGTTTACATAAAGAAACCAATTATCCCATCTCTGGCCAGTATATCTCAAGCAAATACAACACAATTTAGTCCTGTATTTAAAAAGTGGTATAATTACATATCTGAACTACAGCCAGATTTTACTACAGGTAAGTAAAAGCCCTTCTATGAACACACCATACACACAACACTTCCTCTTAGAGAAATAAGGTAGCATATAAAGCACAGTGAATTTATAAGAAGTGCTCTGGGAGTCTTCCAATAGCAGTAGTTGATAAGAAAAATATGCATTTAAAGGTATGAAATACTGACCAGAAATATTTCTTAGCAAAATACATCAGTGTGTTTAAATGTGTTTGAAATATGCAAGCAATTACAATGGACATACTAGTTTATTGAATGCTGTACATGTTCTGCAGCTTTGAAGCATTTCTTTTCATTTTTTATACCTCTATCCAAAAGTTGATATTAGACCCTAAATTGCTTCTTTTCAAAACATTATCAACCCCCCAATGTATGTTTAGGTTTTGACTTTCAGTTAGGTTTTTGGTCAAAATCAGTCACTACAGGCAAAGTACTTGTAATTGAAAATATCTATGGCCAAAAAAAATACAAGAAAGCTTTATGGACAGGCATTTGTTGTATGGTTTCTACTTTACCAGCCCTAAACACATAACATCTAGGGTTTCACGTTTCAGTCACTGAACTTGGGAACACACCCCCCTCTTTACTTCAAGGGACACAATGATTCTTGATAGAGCATTCTACCATGTCTCCGGTGAGGCTGTGAGGAGTGCCTGTGTGCCTCCCATGCTCTTAGTGCTTCAATATTAGCTGGAAACTGAATTAAGAGGTCGCTGGGTGGCTAGCATTAAAAGATTTCCATTAAAGAGTCACCCCCCACCCTTGAAATCCAGCTTTTTCACCACTGTAGAAACAAGGGTGCATTTCTTTACTCTAATGAACAATAGGTGTATGTTAGGCAGCTGAATGATCCTAAACAGACAACTGGAGAATCTCAAGATCATTTTAATAGCCTTTTGAAAACTACGAGCTTCTGTTATACGTGGGAAACCTGCAAGAACAATGACCCATGTGCATTCACCTGTACCTTGATCAAAACAAAAAGTCCTATCATAAAGTAAATAATGCAGCATCAGTAAAAGAATCTTGAAGGAAGTTTTGCAGAAGATGAGGCTATGTAATGCAATCTAACTGCATTTTGCAAGCAGGTAAAAGGATTAGTGTTTACAACCCCGCATTACATTTTATGCTCTTACTTTTAGTGCTGAACCTAAAACTATCCAAGCAGTAGGTAAATTCACAGCAAGTAGGCTATATCTACAAAACCATATGGTTATTTACCATCGTTTAGCTTTCGTAGATCTTTTAAAGGAAAAGGGATTACTTCTTAGTAACTACTGCTGTTCAAGACTTGTCCCTGTGTAAGCCCAATTAGAGGATTAAAGGGTGTTTCTGGAAAAGAAGTGTGAGAAGCCGTCTCTTGCTAAGGTGAAGTCAGAAAGCCTACTAGCTCAGACTAGCTCAGTTTCTTCCTCCTATCTTACGGAGTCCTAAATACAAAGAACTTGCTGTTAACAGGAGTATACATGGACAGGATGAGTAACAGTCTGAGAAGAAGAATTACTAACAGATAATTGTTTTCTTCAAGTGCTTCCTTTCATTCCCATCCACACAGGGCCAGCAAATGCTGCCCCCTTGGAGGTAGCAACAGTGAACTGTAGCTCCATTTTTCCATACCACATATCAGAACAGGATGCCAATGCCAACAAATGACAACAATTATCATCAGAGTCATGTTTGTATACTATTATATTTCAGGTCTAATGGTAAACCTAAGAACATGTAGGTTTTCCATTTATTCGCAGCACAGATGGCAGCAGCATGAGTTTTCACCACCTAGCCCAACATTTGCAATCACAGTCTTGTGGAAAACCTAGGGCAATTTAAAAATTATTAAAGTTACCAAGCTTGATATGAATATAATAGAGTTCCTCAAGAATGATTCAAAGTAGGCTGTTTAATAAGATTTTGTGCTCTTCCAATAAAATTCCGTAGGTAGGATATTACTTTCTATGAAATTTTACAAATCATGTACAATTAACTGTGATATAATCAACAGAGGCACTCACACCAATACCCACCACAAGCACTGGAAAACTGATCTGACCATCCCACAGGAGATAAAGGAGGACCTTTACAAAATTTTAAACAGTGAAGACTTCATCAATATGAGTTTGTATCAGAATTCTCTGACCCTGCCTGCTCTAAGAAATTCCAAGAAGAATCTCTAAATACATCTTGACCTTAAAACCTAAAAAGTAACATACAATAATTTTCTATTAGCTGCAAAAAATTTATCAAACTGTCTCTTATCCCACCATTCCAAGAATTCTTTTCTGTTTCAAAAACCCACAGACAAGGGGATACTGGCAGAAAGACAATAGTGGATTAGGGGAACTCTGAAGAGAACTTGAAGAAATCATGACCATAACTGAAGGGTGTCATCCACAAACCCCTTCTCCTCTTCAACCATGGTAACTACAGAAACATTTACAAAAGTTAACACTCACTATGCTTTTTTTGCAGTCATCAATTGAAAACATAATTTTTGGAGTAATAACTGATCTTACTGGAATTATCATACATAAAAAGCTACTGTTTGGGAATTTTTATGGAACAAAATATGGGTTTAAATCTTCTGTTTGTTTAACTAAGAAAAATACTTTTAGTATACCTCTTTTGGGGCATGAACCTCTCAAAATGATCAGTGGCTTTAGCTGATTGTAGTGATTATAAAATGGCAATAGCAGCCCAGATTCTAAAACTCTCAGGACTCAGGCTGAAATTAAGAAATTTGGCATGCAGTTACATTATACAGCTTAGAGCTTTTATTTTAAAACTGATGTCTTACCAAATAAAGCCATCTGTGTTCCCTCTGGGAAAGGTTCTACTGTTCTGTTTCCATTGACATGATGTTTATCTAGAAGGAGAAAAAAAGTAAAAATGTAACAGAATATACACTTTGCATAAACCAACTGGTTTTTTTCTTACAGTTCTATTGAAACCTGAAGTTTGATTTATAATAGCCAACCTGTACAATTCACTATAGTGTGAATAGTGGATAGTGAGAAACACAGACAACACCTTACCCCCACCTCCCATTTTCCCAGGCTCATCTTCACTCCATTCCTGACTGACCTGCAGGCTCACAGGGCTGTTTCTCACACTTTCCATAAGTTTCCATAAGTGTTTCTCACACTGCTGTGCCATGTTTTGCCCTTTCTTACATATATTTTGCCAGAACCGACTGTACCCAGCTGTGCCTGACACAGGGCAACCCCAGCCCCTTCCTCACAGAGGCCACGCCTGCAACCCTCCCGCTACCAAAACCTGGACATTTACACCCAATACAACACGCAATCTGTTCACTAAAATGAATATTTAACCAACACACTGTAATGCCATATCCACTCATGACAGTTTGTTCTTTACAGCAGTCACTCCTCAGACTGTTTTAACATTGTTAAATAACTGCCGCCATTGAAAACCATTGTAACAGATCAAACATAACTGCTCTTCCATTAACCAATACTTAAGGAAGAAGGGGAGAAGAGCACAAAATGCAAAACAAAACCCATCCTGCAATAATCCTTAGTGACTTGGAGTCAGCAGCCCCAGCACCTTCTCTGCAATGGAGATGTTTTCCACACAGGACACTTCCTCTATGCTTTGGACAGGTTTCTTCCATTTTTCTTTGAAAACTTGAGGCATGACACAAAATTAGCAAAACTTCACCTGCTGTTTTCATGGAAACTGAAAAGTTGTTCCATTTGAAGTTTAATTTAGTTAAACAGTCACTTTCTCACCACTGTGGCTAGCCACTCTCAGGTGAAATACCATTTTTTCTACAGAGCAGCTAGGCTATGGGAAATCTTCTGGTCTGGGGAAGCAGACGGATAAGCTATAGCTATCATGAGCCGGGGCTTAAGACTAAGTTATATATCCTTGCACAAGTATACAGGATGACATAAGACAGAACACCTATACAAAGCATTGCATAAAATCCAAATCAAGAATGAGACTTCAGTCTTATGGAATACAAGGCTTACAGGGAAGTGCAATATTCTGGCATTGCTGGTGCTCGCAGGGGTTATTTCTATGCAATAAAGTCGCAGAAGCCTGGGTTTACTCCCTCCGTGACAAGATGGCTCCCAAGGGCTAGAAGCTGCTCAGTTTCCAAACTAAATAATATACTCTTCACATCCCAATGCACTTCTTTTTCATCCCAGTGTACTTTCCTCAGCATAAAGAAAATGTGATAATATAGGCTTATCACTATTGTATAATCAGGGTTGTGTATATAACCTAGAAGGGTTGTATTTATAACCTGGAAAAGAGCTCTACAACCTCCAAGTAAAATAAAATATACAGATGCACAACAGAATATTTCCAATCCTTTTCACTGGCATGCCCACATTCATTTCTTGATCTACTAAGATTTATTTCAACAATTGCAGAAAGAAAATTGCCTGAACTCAAAATACAGGTTTCTGTACACAAAATACTTTCCAGGGAGAAAAGCAAGAGACTTTCTCAGCATGTGCATTATTTTACTTCCTGTTGCACAGAACCTGGTGAGGAATAAACCAGGTCAAATTAAGAACATGGGATTGCCTTGTGAGTTCTCTGAAAGCAATATTTTTCATTAGCAGGGAGGTATAGCACAGTACTAAACCCAGCTGGCACCAAACATTTATCAACAGTCAATGAGAAAGGAAAATCAGGGTTATCTGCCATTGGAGCAGTAAGTGCCATGAAGTCAATTGTTTGCATTTGGGAAGATTGAATGTCCACACCTCACAAGCCAAGAGAGGGGCTTTAGGAAGGAAATTGTTGGGAGGTTCCAGAGTTGGAGTAATATGACCAGTGCCATACAAGGTTTCAACCTCATTAGCTATAGCTTGCATTACTAACATGATCTACAGCCATCTAAGATGAGTGAACAGTCAGAAAAATTATGAAACATCATGCAAGATCAAATCAACTAACCCTGCCCTAGTTCAGATAGCTGCCTTCATTTAAAGAATGAATGACATATACGATGTATGAAGTAGTTATCATTTCAAATGGTGAGGCTTTCAATATATTAAAATTAAACTTTTAGAGGTGAGACAGGATTGAATGAAAGTAATATTTTCAGAGTTCTCAAGTTGTCTTCCAATGCCTTTATACTTTTGTTTCAAAGATCACAGCCAGATAAAATAATTCATTTTCTTGTCATTCATACTTTGTTTTACCATTTTTCTAGTATTCCCTGTCCCCTGCCTAGATACACTAAATAGCAAAAAAAGGACTTTCACAAAACTTACGTTCAACCTTAGGACGAAAGTGTCAACACATAAGTATAAAGAGTGTCTAAACAACTGCAATATTCAAAGAACATTGAGGTTTGGGGCTTTTTACTGAACAGCTTTTCTTGTGAAATCATAAGCTTTAATTCTCACATACTAATTGGATTGAGTAGCCCCAGAAAATCAGAAATACTTTAGTCGCATGGAATTAGAAAAAAATTAGGAGGACTTTCCCTGTAACTTGCCAACAGAAATAGTAAATTACTTTTCTAAGCTCATCATCATTCCAGAGGCAAGGGCTTACAATAAATAAGATATAACCTGATGTTAGAGAGACATGGAAAGATTATCAGGGAACACTGATAAAAGAACTGTAAGAAATTAACTTCAGCTTCCTACTTGTGAAAGCAACACATTTCACCCTAATACTGTCAATACTTACATGTCAATCCTTCAGTGGAACACAAGAGCATTCAGCCACTTGGAAACTGGGAGAACATGGATGTCTTTATGCATTTTCTTAATCTTCTTGATCCTCAGGGTTTCAACAGAAAGCCAATTGGTAAGGAATAATTTTTTATTTCTGTTTTACTGATATTCAAGCTGGCAGCATTTTCAGGAATGTAAATTCACAAACAAACAACAGGGGACTTCCTCTGAAAACTGCCGAATGTTGCTCCATCCTCAACTGCAAAAGCTCTCTACCATTTTTCAAACTAAGCCTGAGAGATACCTGCAACATACTTTGCTCCCTGCTGAACAGAACTAGTATGTGCTGAAAGCAGCACATATCCCAGAGGTCTTAACGTTCAACTTTAGCTTCAGGCAAAGTCCACTTTAGACTGGTACAGTGCCTGGCCTGCTCTCCTTCGATTCTTGGGGTTTTTATAGAAATAATCCTTCACAGATCCTCTGTATCTGTGAAACAGCATAATATATGGAAAGATAATCAACAGTTGCTAAACAGGTCCTCAATTTTTCTTCAGCATTATTCAGTCTCTGCAGCCTATCCCTCAAGAGTTTCTAACATAGTACTACGATTGCCCTTTGCTGAAGATTCACTGTCTTCAAGTAAAGTTCTGTCCACACATAGATTAGGCTATTTCTGTACCAGTAAACTATTAAAATAAACAAGTCACATCTAGAAACTATTTGAGAGTGTTAATTAACCTAGATGAAATAATGTTAGATCCTATATCCTAGCAATTTACCCACATAGACAATCAACTTCCAGTGCCTGGACCTGTTCTCTGGCACATTTTAATTTATTAGCATACACTTCATTTATCTTCACAGTTCTATGTATGTCAGTGGTATCACACCTGTAATAGATAAATTTAACAATGGAAGATGTTCCAATGAGAAAGTTTTATAAACAAATATTTCCTTTCAAACCAGCCTGACTTTGGCTCTAAACAGATTTACTGTTCTCTGGGCCATAATCCCAGAGGAAATTTAAAGTTCAGTTAAATAAAAATTCACTGCTGTTAAGTTAGATTCCTAATAAAGCCACTGCCACAAAAGTTATAGCACTTATCAGACCTTTAACAGAACCAAACTTGCAATGATTAGAGGCTGAAGTTTGTGCTTCTTTTTCACATGTGCAAAATCAAAGCACTGCTCTAATGCAGGGCAGCCAGTCACTCATAGGCAAAATCGTCTCTCGCAGTAGAACAGATGAAATGGAAGTTATACCAAGAATGAAATCAGCAGTGCAGCAAGTCTATACAAGGCATTTTGCATAAGTGAAGATATCCGAGGGAAACTCTAGCTTAAGATACCCATAGTCATTAATGAACATGAGTTCTCTATTTGTGGACCCAAATTAAACCGCTTAAGAAAGATCTGGCTTTCGGGGAATGCTGATCCAGCATTGAGTGAAAATTGCAAATGTTCTGGTCTCAAAATGTTCAATCTCAAGCAATCAGAGTAAAGATTTGGGGATATTTAATTTTTGTTATTAAGAGATTCATATGTTCTTCACATTTACCTTTTGATTTTGAAACCATTAAGGAATATTTAGACTACAAATCCAAACTTGTTTTATCAGAGCAGCCAGAAAGTTATTATTTTTAAATGAAAACTGAGATTCTCACATAATCAAATTAATCCAGGAGTAGGGGTCATATTTATACACAAGGACTGTTAATTTTCTGTGGTAAGCACAGACAGGAATTGAATTGAAAATAGCTGATTAACTGATTAGCCTGAGCCTACTCCATCTCGTACCAGCACAAACATGATGGGTACATGGGGAGAGGAGAAGGAAGAGTGATAAGCAATGATGGGGTGAGGGAGGAAATTTCTAAAGCAAATCAGCTACTGCCTGAATGACCCCTTTCTCCTTTATGTTTTGCCTCAGACTCCTTTTCCTACGTTCTCCATCACAGCACTATGGTGGAGGTTTTTTCTCCTTTGGCTATAGCAAACAACTGTCGATGTAGCTAGAACACTGAGAGGCTGGAAATACCAGACAGGTAACAGAGAAAGCAGGCATGGAGATATAAGAATTTTGTAAAACAGTTCTAAAAATAACTCTGTAGTTATTATTTCCAAATATGGCATGTAAGTCATAATATGTATCATAAGAGTTGCAAGATGGGCACCAAAGAAACAGAAAAGCACGACTCCCTTTGCAAAGTGTTAGCTGTGTATGGCATGTACATATAATATTTACATTATATTTATATAATGTTTATAAAATATTTAAATAATATATTTATATAGTATGCTAACAAAGCTTTGGAAGCAATAAAGGGCATAAAACTTAGAGCCAGGGCTGTGTGAAAAAGATTGTTTTCATCTAAATAAAGAGGGGTGAAGAAAATGTTCAGCATTGAATAAGCAAGTTATTTAAATGCCTCCTAAATTTTGGCTGTGAGAGGAGCATGTCATCCACAGTCACAACTCCACCTCTCTAAAGCAAAATAATGAAAACTAGGATGACAGACGCTATTTGAAAACTCATAACATGAAGACAGACTGATGGCATTTCACTGTAACCCACAGCTGCTACGTTCTTGTTTTTTAAAATTCAGTGAATGCCCAAATTTAACTTCAGTGTTGGAGTTTGTATGCCCCAGAAAGACCACAGTAGAATGAATGCTACCATGTGAAGACATCAGGTTCATTGCTCCTGTGATGGCCGAGAAAGTTTTACTACTTTAGGAGAAGACAGAATTATCAGTAGCCTGGAATCCAATGTAGCAACAAATCTAACCTGCAGCACAAGACAAGTGAAGTGCTTTGTGAGAAGTAAGACATTCAGAGAAAGCTCCTCATGGCATGATTGGTAACCCACTGTGAGATACAGGGGCTATCAGGCCTGATCATCCCCCACTGCTTTTTCATATAACACTTTTTGCTGCTGTGCACCATCAATATACAGTACATAATTGAAGGCCAGTGGGTTTCTTTTCTGTCCTGTAAACAAGAAATTATCTCATTTTTTTTCCAGTGAAAGACTGTGGCATTCAGAAAAAATTGGTGTAAGTTTGGCAGTGCAGTGTTACCATTTAACATGTAATGAGTAAAAGGTCTGTATGTGTCATCAAAGAGAAGAAATCCTAAGCTAAAGAAAATTAAATAGTAAAAATAAAGAGTTGACTGCCCTTGGGTAAAAGTTCAACACAGGTGACACATGAAAACTCAGCTCAAAGGAAGCAAAATCAGCCTTACCTACCAGTATTTTCCAAACAAATGTTTTCTTTTTAATTTAACCATTTAAGTTAAGCAGTACATGTCAACAGAGGATAAACCAAATACCTGTTCATTTTTTTCAA
Source organism: Strigops habroptila (assembly GCF_004027225.2). Taxonomy (NCBI): domain Eukaryota; kingdom Metazoa; phylum Chordata; class Aves; order Psittaciformes; family Psittacidae; genus Strigops; species Strigops habroptila. The sequence goes on from NC_044282.2 coordinate 60,803,376, forward strand.
ATAACGATATCCTTTACGGTACTCTATTGAAGTCTTATACTACTCCGTTGAAGTCTACAAGCAGCATTTCATTTATTACCAGTAAACAAACTCTACTATAACATGTATGAACAATTCCATTAGGCTACCAGGCCTGTGGAATTAAAAGACAGTAAAAGCTGTGTTATTCACATTTCCAAGCAAAAAACTTCCTCGATATCGTCAAAACAGAGCTCCATTTCAGTATGGAGCTTTATTGTACTTCTGCCTAAAATGAGGTACCTGAGAAAATTACCTAATTCTAAAAACTTCTGGGCTTCCAGAGTTTCTATTATTAACTTCACTGAAAGCCACAACTAGCCAGTACTTTTGAAAAACAGGTCATTCATTTATATACCTAAATATAAACCTTTGAGGCTTGACTTTTTAAACCTAAGAAGGTTTAATTTTATTTTCACTCTACCCCTTTTAAATTTTTAACAGCAATCATTATAATTTTTTTTAATTGCTAAATCTCTGATATATCTTTTAACAATTGATTCATCCAATTTTAACTCAATCTGACTAAATTCTGGTTTGAAAGCCTAGCTGTCACAGAGCCAGAACCTTTCTTTTTTTGTCCTATCATTCTCAGTAGGCATGGCTGATAGTTTGATCAAAACAGTTATTTGGATTGCTTTGTCAGTTATTCTAAGAGTAAGCCTGATAGTTCTTTCACACAAAAGCATAAATGCAAAACTTTTCACCATCTACCTATTTCATAGCCCAGAAGATATTTCCTTAAAAAAAAGAAATAGTTCTCTAATATAGTATCTAATGCGTATGCCTGTCGTTAAATGAGTGGTTTAGGGTCACTTGAAGAATGACTGTCAAGGGTATTAGCAAGAGTAGTTTTAATACGATTTATAAAGGTACAATTTAACAAAATTCAATGGCAAAGTTCATTCTACTATTTATTACATGGATAAAGCATATAAAGGAAAATCGAGGTAAAATCGAGCTACAGATGATTGATACAGAGACCAAAAGCACAAAGAGTAAGGGAGACCCTCCCTTTGAGTCATGAGGTTCAGAATACACCCCCTTGCTTTCTAAACTCCTGATGGAGCATAGGTGTGGCTGGATCCAGTCTTAGTCTCCAACTTGGTCAATAGATCATGTCTAATGGAATGTGTAAAGGAAAATCAAAGTAGAATCAAGCTAAAATGGTTCACCGAAGGTGAAAAGGGTAAGGGAGACCCTCCCATTGAGTCAGGACGTTTACGTTGGACTTCCTTGCAAAGGAATTATGCATGAATCAAATTATGTCATATGTGAGGATTTTAGAAATTGTACAAGGATAGGATTGTTCCAGTCATTATTATTGAACCAGATCCTTATTTCTTCCAAGAGAGGGGAAATCTTTCCCCTTATTAATATCTGTCCCTTCTCCCAAGACCTCCTGGATCTCAAAAAATGCTTTTGAGATGTTTGCACAATGATCTGGGAAGGACAGAGGGGAAGCCTGGCCGTCAAAGAGAAAGTTTGCAGGTAGCGCTGCCAAAGGAATAGGAATTACCTAATTACCTAAATCCCCTCGTTTCCAACCTGAACTGTCTAAACCCAACCATTCATCCCTGTCCCTGAAAGTGGAGCCTCTCTTCATCATTTTTAGGATTTCAAAAAGCTACTCAATGGAAAAATCCATGAAAGCATAGCTTCACCAGGGCATGCTCTCTCAGGACTAGAGAGGCACAACAGGGAGAGGGCTGCTCTACTTCAGGCCACTGTGGAGCTAATAGTGGTTTTATTAGACGTGCAATTTATGGCAGAATTTTGTCCACAAATTCTTCATAGCTGGTGATGAAATAGAAGCTCTTCTTTATTTTCAGGTCTAGTTCAATGAGCAGAACTGTCAGTTCTGCAAGCTCCTGTGTAATAAGCAAATCTAATGTCGTATCAGATGAAACCCAAAGTGTTATGTTTCAAATCCCTTTGTCTCCCAAAGGATATTTTCGGCACAGGGACATTGCTCCCCAAACCCAGTCATTTCTGTTTCCAACTCTGACACGTCATTTTGTTTCTCAGCATTGGCAGAGATGGTGTACGTGATCTAGTGGGTCTCTTTCACCTCCCATTTCTCTAGTTCCATCCTCCATCAGTGATTAGAGATCAGCTGTCAACTCATTACCAATTAAAAAGAGAGGTCAACTACGTAACAGTAATTTACTGCCTACAACTATTTGTAGTATTGTGTTATCGTTCTCACATGGTGGTTCCCAGCTATTATTAACAAAACATGGTATCATTCCATGGAAAACATTAATTACAAATTTTCTTGAAAAAATAAATAGCTTCGCTTACTAAAATAGGTCAGGAAAGAGAGTGGTAGCTGAAAACAGTTTTGTAATGTATGCTGGAGATGATGTCTCACAATGTGACACAGTGTGTTCTGCTGCATCCATTCTATCAAACAGATTACTACACAGAAACTGATTGATGCTACAAAATGTGATGCGTCCTAGCATAGTGTGTCAGTTCAGACTCCAAAACACATGGAATCCTCAAAAAACATAGGTTCTGTTTAATGAACAAAGGCGAGATTATCGCACACTGATTTTTTTTCTGCAGTTCTTACTGGGAAATGTACCAAGAGAGAGGAATGACAGGAAAATTAGTTACTGAAAAGGAAAATGAAGTCATTTCTTAGAAGAAGGCAGTGGAGATGCAGAGCAGGAGAAATAGCTACTTTGAAATTTCCAATCTACCGGGGTTTGCAGATTAGTGGCTGAACAGCTGTGCCTGTGGCTGTGACTGTGCTGATAGGCAGCAACCTGTCTCGCAGCTATGGACCACAAGGGAAGCAGGCTGTGCAGCGTGAACGGGTACATGGGCTGCAAAGTCAGAGGAGACTGCATGTGCAAAAGGGAAGTCAGGCTACAGGATGGTGGGGGGTGGGAGTAAAATAGGAGGATCAGGGATATATTTAAGGTATAACCAGAGGAAAGTATCCTAGAAACTACCATAACAGTATTATTGCTTTAATGGACACAAAGCCATGTACCACTGAGCGGCTGAAGCAACCGTGGTTGTTTAGCCTGATGAAAAGGAGGTTTAGGGGACACCTTATCACAGCTACCTGACAGGAGGTGGTAGTGAGGTGGGGGTTAACGTACCTCTCCCAAGCAACAAGCGATAGGACAAGAGGAAATGGCCTGAAGTTGCACCAGGGTAGGTTTAGGTTGGATATTAGGAAACGTTTCTTCATGGAAAGCGTTGTCAACCACTGGAACAAGCTGCCTAGGGCAGTGGTAGAGTCACTCATCCATGGAGGTATTTAAAAGACATGTATATGTGGTACTTGGACACAGCTTAGTGGTGGGCTTGGCAGTATTGGGTTAATGGTTGGACTCGATTATCTTACAGGTCTTTTCCAATCTAAAGGATTTTACGATTCTGTGACTATGTGACTTCCACATACAGAAAGTACGTGAGACCTAGATAAGTAAGAGTGCTCACAACCTGACTGTACCCACATGTGCTCCTTGATATATTTTCCGATTCTATAGGCCAGGTGTTCATCTATTGAATTTTGGAGTAGACACATGGAAATTAAATTAAATATGCTTAAATTGGGATTCATGCCACTGGCTTTAGTCATCTACAATTGATATTTACATCTGAGTATTCAGCCTTGGATCCTTCTGTACTCTCAAAAGAACCAGACACTTCTATGGTGATTCATCTCACATATTTTAGATGTTTTCTTCAGGATAAAATGAATCATATTTAAAAATGTCAATTTCTAAGCACTGATTATAGGGAAACTAGTGACAAACTCAGATAAATTACACTTATATCACCTGCAGTAATATCACTGAGATTTATGATCTGTTCAGTGGGAGCGTTATATGTACCTGTGTGTACACACATATTTATTAAAATATGGCCTTGACACCAACAGAGATTATGGGTTATGAACCAAGACAAATCTTGGTCAAGATCAAACAGTTAAACATATGATCAAGGTAGCAAAGAAAACAAGAGCAGAGGAAAATAACACCACCAGCCTAAAAGATTCTATTATTCTATAACAATTCAACCTAGAATGCTTGCTGGAAGGGAGCCTACCTCACAAGCAGTTTTGTTGCTGTGCCACAGTAGTAGACCACTAATCAGTACAATGTTCACCCAGCTCAGCAGGTAGCATAGACAGAAACATACTAGATATGGTAGTCAACTCTTGTAGTATTTTGGGGATTGTCAAATCATTTCACTTCCCAGAAACCCAACCCATGGAGTTATGATATAACATGAAAATCTCATTTTTCATTTTTCAAACCCAGGCGTTTTAACCTGCCTGTTGGGAGATTAAAAGATGGAGAACACTGAGATTCAAGAGTTAACAATTAAACAAGAAATCTTCTAACATGATACACAGTGCTCAAATACTCAAAATTTTATCTTCCTAATAACTCTACAATATGGCTCCACCATCTATGTGTACATATAAACCTTTAGTTTAGGTTCGCATTATCTCCCACCTGGAGTGCTAAAACAGGATTTCTTTTGAGACTTGAGAAAGACTCCCTGGAGTACTAACATTCCCTAAGAATACTGCTGCAAAGAACACTGTTCTAGTCCGTCAGTTCGACAACATCACTCTCCTCTTCAAATTGCTTCGCTATTGCACTAAGCAGGAGTTGCTTGTCTACTTCCAAGGCTCTCCAGACTGAGCCTACCCTCTTCCATGCACTAGCTGAATGTCATGTTCCATTTCTAATCATTTAGAGATGCCAGCCATCACTCTTTACACTTCTTAACAAATTTCCTCATAATTTATGTAGTCTTCCTCTTATATTCAGCAGGGATAAAAGCAGAGCTACCTCCTTAACTCCTTCCTTAAACTTCTTCCAGTTACGAAAATATACAAGAAAAGCCTGACACTAGTTAGTCTGCTATGGAATGTTCAGTCAGGTATGCTGAACTGTAGAGATTTCAGCTGTCTGTCAGTTCTGTATCGTTATGTGGTAACACAAATAAAACTAATAAAACATAGTGTTGCATTTACTATGTGGAACCCAATGCAGAGCTGGTGAATAATTTGGAATGATAATCAAGGTCAGGCTGGATAGGGTTTTGAGCAACCTGGTCTAGTGAAAGGTCTCTCTGCCTGCGGCAGGGGGTTGGAACTTGATGATCTTTGAGGTCCCTTCCAACCCAAACCATTTTATGATTCTATGATTCTATGATAATTATCCCCTTCTGCAAAAGAACAGGTCAGCATGCCATCATTTGAGAGAATATAGCAGCACATCTTTTTCTGACCCCCTATAATGATCAGCAACGCACCTGAATGTAGAGAAAAAGCCCTAAACCTGGAACAGAGTGTGGTATTGAGTTATCCACACAACACAAACTACCCATGCAGCCTCTACCATTACTGTTTTCCAGGCAGTGTCAGCAGCATCGGATTATTAGTTGGGGAATGGAACGAAGCTGATAAAAATACAACTGGACTTTATTTCAGAATTGGAGACAATGCCATTCAAAACCCCACTTGAAACCCTTATCTAAACCAGCTTGGGCAAGAATACTACCAGACAGGCTGGAAAACCAAGAGCCCCGAACAAAGGACAATAATAAACACAGTATAACCGAGTTGGGAGATGTCCAGTGGGGTGTGGCAAAGAAGATTGTTAAGCCTGGGTTTATTTAGTGGCTTTATTAATGATCTCAAAGAAGAAGTGAAAAGCACATGAATAAAACATGCACTGGAAACTCAACTGGGACATCATGTGTACACCATGAGAAATGAAAACTAGCACAAAGCTCTAGGCAGAAATTCTGCAATGAAGCACAGAGAGATGCAAAGTAGCTCCAGGAATACTACTGGTTTCTTATTACAGAAGAAGAGCTTGCACCCTCATCTTTCTTCAGGCAAAAAAGGGGAAAAAACCCAACTGTCTAAAAGGGCAGGGACCACAGCCTGAGGGAAGGGTAATAGATTCACAGGAGAAATATTCTTATAATAGCCAGACTCTGGAAACCCACATACCCTCATCTTCTCTTACAGAGACTGCTGCTGGGGATATCATCTCTGTGGGTATGCTTTCTGGCACTACTTGGTGCAAAATCTCCTTGCCTATGAATCAGCAACATAAACACCAAATTCCAGGCTAGCCTGTGCAAAGAAAAGCTAGGTAGACAAAAACAGTGCAGACCCAATAGCAAAATCTCCCAAACTGCTTTTGAGTAGGATGCTTTTTTATAATCTCCTTTCACACATTAATATCTATATAAATAACCTTCTAAATACGACTTTTGATTTAGGATGCTCACTTTCTGAGGGCTTAGCCTGAGAGCAGTTCAGTCTTGTGCCAATTGAAACTGGGTATCTTAACACTGATGAGCTGTTACTGATTTTTTTTATGTTCATAGCTTCTCAAAGTTAGACTTATGATAATTTTTGCTGGATATTTACATACATGTTCAAAGTGGGAAAATCTCTTTGAAACTTATGGCTGGCCATGAATTTATAAGATAAATAGTAGAGCAGTGGTTTTACAAGCCTTTAATTACAAACACAGAGACCTAACTCAAACATTTCTTTTCCTGCAGAGCAACTCATATAGAAACACTGCTTCTCCTGTCTTGGCTTCTTTGACTAACTGTCGTGGTTTGAGCCCAGCCAGTAACTCAGAACCACACAGCTGCTCGCTCACTCCCCCCCTTCTTCCTCCCCCCGCTCCCGGAGGGATGGGGAGGAGAATCAAAAGAATGTAACTCCCATGGGTTGAGATAAGAGCAGTCCAGTAACTAAGGTAAAATACAAAACCACTACTGCTACCACCAATGATAATAATGATAAGGGAAATAACAAGGGGAGAGGATACAATTGCTCACCACCCACCGACCAACACCCAGCCCGACCCGAGCAGTGATCTGGCCTTCTGGGTAACTCCCCCCAGTTTATATACTGGGCATGACGTGCTGTGGTATGGAATATCCCTTTGGCTAGTTTGGGTCAGGTGTCCTGTCTCTGTTTCCTCCTGGCTTCCCCTCCTCCCTGGCAAAGCATGAGACTGAGAAAGTCCTTGGTCGGAATAAACATTACTTAGCAACAACTAAAAACATCGGTGTTATCAGCGTTGTTCCCAGGCTGAAAGTTAAAAAACACAGCACTGCACCAGCTACTAAGAAGGAGAAAAATGACTCTGCTATAGCTGAACCCAGGACACTAATATAACAGTATTTTACTATTGCAGTGAAACATGCCATTCAAGGTGATGAGATTGCTCTATATGCAATTTCTTTGTTTTTTTCTGAAATACAATATAGAAGACCTTGACCCAGGAAAGCTTCCTCTCACGCGAAGCACCTGGACTAATGGGGGAAAATATGAGTATTAAGCACCGAACCTGCTTTTAAGCATCCACACACAGAAGAGATGAATCTTATCCCACAAGTGACTGTTTTTCCAAATCAATATGAAGGATTCTGTAGTGGTTAGCTCAGATAAAGATAGCTATATTGGGTCAAATTAATTCCAACCAGACTGCTTTCATTCACTTAGAGAAGCAATACTAAAGAAAAGTCACTCTCATACTTTTCTCTGTTTACTTGTTGATACTTCACTGAAAGTATCTCTGTATACTCATTGAAACTTCCTTTGTTGAAGAAAGGATTCTTCTTTCCACAAATGTTCTGTTTTATACCAGCTTTGTATTTGTTCTCCACAACAATTAAAAAAAAAAAAAAAAAATTTTGAAGATCCAAGCCAGAACAACCGCCCTATTGTCATTTCTGTATGCCAAAAAATCTGACACATGATATTAAAACTTTATAACATCCCAGAAAGGTATTATTACACATATTATACAAATAACACAATGACAGGTTAAAGAACTTCACGATACCACTGGTAAAACATGTCTTGGTTCCATGTCCCTTATACCAAAGAGTGTGCCCAACTCCCTTTCCAGCTACTTGGAAAAGGGTGTTTATTGGGCTAATAAAATGCAGTGGAGGGAATTCAACAGTCACTCTCTATTAATGACTTGACATCACTCCATCACCTACAATTTAATTTTTCTAAGGCCCTGAGATTTTAATTTGAGTAATACTTCTATTAATTACAATGTCTTATAACAATGTCTAATTCAGACATCTGTTTAAAGTATGTAATGTTAATTTATTGGAAAATCTCCAGCAGAGCTCAATTAAAATGTTCCACAGTTAAGTTAATGCATATGATTTGTAATGAATAGCAAAATTAGATACTGTTAATAAAAATAATAGCAAATTAAAAACAGTAAGTTTTGAGTTTAAGATTGACAAAATTAAAGATGCAGAATTTCTCATCAAGTGGTAAAGCAAGAATTTTTGAAAACAGGATAGTCTTGCACCAGTTTGGGAGCCTACCTTGCTCTAAATTAGCACCTAAAGGAACTATCTGTTACACAAAACATTGCAGGAAATAGTATTAATCTTTACTTATTAGATATTTCTTGCTTTAATTTGATTTTTCTCTCACAAGATATTTTTCACATTCCTTAAATATGTAGGCTTACTCAGAGGCCTATACTTGGCAGGGAGGGATTTGCTATTTTTAAATAATTACGCTGCTTTGCAGCATATCTGAAGCCCTGTGAATTAAACTGATAGGTGAAACAAACAGTGCTTTTTCTCATCTGAACATTGTCACCATATTATCATTTCTGTGCTTGACTGCATGTCTCCACTACGCCATTAATCTGTTCTTAAAAAATGGATCTACACGAAGCCATGGAAATGAGGTACAGCACAGTTTTAGCGAAGCATTACAATACACTGCAGTTCCTTAAAGCACAACTGACATTTCTTTTTGCCTTGTGAAGATGTCAGTAGCTTTGAGCAAGAAGCAGCGTGCAGCCTGTGATAGGGTATCTCTCTCCGACATGTTCCCCCTTGATGGCAGATTATCTGCCTGGAGGTTGCATTAGGCTTCAGTCAGCTGTCAGTCAGCAGATGAGCAGGAACGGTCCAGTGCTTCTTCCTCCCCTCGCCCATCTGACAGTGATAAATGACCAGACCTAATGCTCAGCTAAGCTTGACGGGTCCAGGCCTCCCCTTGCAATCTGTTTCAAGAGAACATCAGCCTTTTTCTGGTAATATCCCCCGTCGGCACAGCAAAGACAGGATCAGGGAATGCCAAGGTTCATCCAACTGGTTTTTCTTTTTCAAAGAAAGGGAATTGGGATTTTTTTACTCAAAGCAGCTCATAATCTGATAGAAAAAATAAAGATAAGAATGGAGTTATAAAGCATTTTATTGGGGGAAATAACAAAACCCAGCAACTTCAGCTGGAGAGAGTAGTGAGAATATGTGAGAGCAGCAGCTCTGCAGACACCCAGGACAGTGCAGACGGAGGGGAGGAGGTGATCCATGTGCCAGAGCAGATTCCCCTGAACCCCTTGGTGCAGCCCATGGTGAGACAGGCTGCGCCGCTGCAGCCCATGGAGGTCCATGGTGGAGCAGATATCCCCCTGCAGCCCATGGAGGACCCCACGCCTAGCAGGGGGATGCCCGAAGGAGGATGTGACCCCATGGGAAGCCTGCACAGGCTCCTGGCAGGACCTGTGGTGCCATAGAGAGAGGAGACCACACTGGAGCAGGTTTGCTGACAAGACTTGTGATCCTGTAGGAGATCCACATTGGAGCAGCTCATGAAGAACTGCAGCCCGACCCATGAGCTTTTCATTATATTTTTTCTCCCTTGTCCAGCTGAGGAGGACAGTGATAGAGCGGCATTGGTGGGTACCCGGCATCGAGCCAGGGTCAACTCACCTCAAGGAGCACAGCCATCAATTAATTACCTCCTTAAAAGGATGGATGCATCCTATTCAAAGCTTCAGAAATGTACCTCAGCCTTATACATGTTTTATGCAAAGTGCTTGTACTTTTTGTGAAATAACATAATGATATTGTTTCTTTCATTGTATCTGGAGTGGATGGGGAAGGGATTCTAAAGAGGACAATTTTTAAAGTGAAATAGGAAATAGTTACCCCAATTTCAAAAAGTTGCTACAACTTCGTCTTGAACAGCTACTGCAGTTTAAGGCTGATATTATTTCTTAGTGTATAGAAATACATCATAAAATATTTCTACTTAACTTTTTTTTTTTCACTTTTATTTTATGTCAAATACGTAATTCCTGGCTCAAACGATGTTTCATTACTGAAGCTAGTGACCATTGAACACCAAACTAGCCATTGACCTCTAAGAAACCATATCCACAGTGAAAAGATCCATCATGAATAGATGCTTCACAGTAAACTTCCGGTTTGTATTTTGTACCTTCTCAAGTGCACCAGTCATTGCTAATGAGATGCAAGAGGATTTGAAATGAATGAAGATGCATTTGCCATTCAGAAAACTTAAACATAATGCACACAGTTCTCATAAGGTCGGCAGGGTTAGGCACTGAACTGTTGTTATCTTGGTTGCAGCCTTGCTTGCTGTCTACATGGCATCTTAACGTTAGTTACACTGCATCTTTAAGTATCTCTGCTTTGGAATTTGCCCTCTGAGAGGCCGAAGTTTCATTTTTAAAGTTTCTTCAGCCATTCCCAGAGGACTGCCATCTCAAAGCTACACTCAGGCTAAGTGGACTTAAACCCTCAAGAAGCATTAGATAAGAGCATCTAACATAAAGACTTATGTTAGATACCTGCACAAAGAAACTTGTTTGTCTAGTGATTGCCATTGGAGAGATCTCCTGAGCAAGGCTGTAGTCAAAGCAGAGAAAGTGGATTAGCTGTAAGTAATGGAAACAAAGTGAATTTGATTCTGCCTTGCTGAGCAGGCTTTATTCACTTCTGAAATCAACTCAGAGGCTCGGAAGAATTATCCTACATGTAGGCTGTCCAGCATTGACTTTTGAGGTAGATGAAGCCAGGATAAAGACAGGATAGTGGAACAAGAAGACTGTCACCCTCAACACACCACATACTTTATTCACTGTAGGTAAGAATGTCATTGGCTATATGTGCACAGTTACGAGTTATCTGGATTTCTTTACCCAGAAAAAACTAGGCATTCTGGTAGTGATTTGTAAAGTCTCACATCAAGAATATCTACATTTATCATACTGAATTGCTTGACAAAGATGATAAAGCTTCCTTTCAGGTAATGGAAAGACTGAGGTGCCTCCATCTGGGGTCCTCAATCATCCTTTCTGGTCTGTTAATGGTACTGCATTGTCTAATATGGGAACCTTAAGTAGATGGACAAAGTACAGCCTTTAGACGTTCTCAAAAAACTTGCTAATAAGCAGGTTATATATAGAACTTTACTAAAATATCATTTGTAGAGTGAAGACAGCAGTTTGAAGAGTGAAGACAGCAGTTTGAAGAATGAACACATGCTTAGTGGCCTTTACCTGGCCTTTGTGAGCATTACACACACCACTAAACAATTACAAAATCTAGAACAATTAGATGTAATTGGTACTGAAACCTTAGAGGAAATCCAGAAACAGAATAGCAGGGGTCATGTCTCAGAGCTGTGAAAGAAGGAGGCAGAGTGGATGAGGAAGGATGCAGACTGACAAAGCTATAGAAAAAAAGAGTGCTTGATTAGAAAGGATATTACACATGTAAATACATCAGCAGAGTTGTAGAAAAGTTTACTGGATTTTGTCCATATAGTTAATTATTAGTAACCTATGTTAATACTAAAATTAAAGAGAATTATAGACTATATCAAAATACTAACCAAGGAGGGTATTATTACTAACTCCAACAGCAGTACAGCTAGAGGTTTGTTTCTAAGCACCACTGAAAACACTAATATTTCTTTACTGGCACTGCTGTATCATGCTTTAGGCCTGGGAAGATTTATGCTTACAGGGCAATTGGGAGTATGATCAGCATAGCTGACTTTATTATAAGAGGCATCTGCCATAGACAAGAGAGCATCAGGAGGAACAGGCTGCTCCCTGAAATGCCCAAAGAACAAGACGAACCAAAGAGGGGAAGATCCTACCCCTGTGGGGGGGGGGGGAATGTGGGCGGCCCAGAGCACCCTGCAGCCAGCGAGGAGGGAGCAGAAACAGTTTGCTCTGTGCCGCTGCTCAGTGGACCCGAGGCAGGCATGGCAAGTTCAACCTCCTGTTTGAGAGATGCCAAGAAAGGATTTCTCCCTTTGAAAAGATAGAAACTGGACGTGGTGGTTATTTGGGCAGGCATAAGTGATATATTCCCCAACATTAAACACTAAATTCTTCTATATGATCGACAGGGACATAGGGCATTGAAGAGAGCAACCGATAACCTAAAATTAGGTTTCAGCTTTGAACTGCCTTCTGAATGAAGTTCTCTCCCACTTTCTGTCTTTCTGTTGACTGTGGATGAAAAAACATGGGAGATTTTAGCTCCTTTATGCTAAAGTTAGCTTCTTTACGCTGGTTAGCTTCTTTATGCTGAAGTTTCTATGAATAGCCCTACAAATCCCAACAAATTTCAGCTGAAAGCTAGAATTTACTCTGAAAATCATCAAAATGAACATTTTAACGCATTATAGCAAGAGATATAAACAAATAAAGATGTAGTGACATAGGCTGGTAATTCTAACATGATTCATCACATCCTACAGCAGTCATCTAAAATATTCAAATCAGACCTTGAGGATATTCATCTCCCCCATGACTGTTACAGAGCCAGTGGTGACTAGTTGAGATAGCAACACTTATACTGCTAACATCTGAATTTCAGCCAAATGCATCTAACATTTTTTACTATTTGCAAAAGAGTGATTTGTCATATCCACTGTAAAACCTAATTTCAATATAATTTTTCTAAGGAATCTTGTATTTCCAAAGAATGTTACTCCTGTGAGGAAAAAACCAAACACATCAAGCACAGTCAGGGCAGACTGTGTTATTATGGCAGCGTTAGTTGCACCCCAATATTTATCCTGTTAGCAGACTCAATTCCAGAATTAACAGTGAACCCACTCTCCCTACCTAACATTAATTGAATCTTTCTTCCAATCAAGAAATATAAAATATATGTTACCCAAATACACGACACATTCCTTTGAATACAGAATCAATTTTCTAAAAATTTCCTCCTTTAACTAATTAACTCTAATTATTAAAGTACATCTTTTAGAAACACAGAATCCTTTCCAGTCTTCATTTGCTCTGAACAATCTTAATAACAGTATTTGAATCTTCAGATCTATTATACACTGAAACTAACTGACATTGGGCTTACATTGTAATGGAATAAATTGGGGTGTAATGAATTTATCCATTATTGCTGCGTCACATATAAACCACCTCAAGCTCTGATCCTTAGCTCAGGTCAGGCTTGTGCTACATGGTACAGTATGACATACCACGCATGGAAACCACTATCACTCCTTTACAACTCACTCATATTTAATGATTTTACAGGTTGGAATGAATGAGAGATGTGGGAATATTGCCTGCTTTGCATCCCTTCCTTCCTAAATGAGTTTGCTTAGCTCTTACTGCTTCTGCAATGTCCCATATCTGTGTATCTTCTACTTCACTGGCTGCCCACAGTATTCCCTCCTTGATTAAACCATGAAATAAAAGAGAACTGCTGAGAAATTCTGCATTATAATTTTGCCAGTCACTACTCATACGATTTTATGAGTAATACATGCTAATGTTTGTGATTTCATGGTAGACAGAGCAGATTTTGGTAGATAGGATGGATATGGATTTTTTAAACATTTTTTCCCTTCATAAAATGACAAAACATAATGATGGTTTTAGTACTTTAATGTGTCTTGATTTGCCAGAAGTAAATATAACATCAAGTATCCTGAGTTTATAATGCCTCATTTGCAGAAAACTACAGCAGTCCTACAGTATTTTTATCTTTATATTGCTGAAATAGTGTTGCAAATGTGACTCCAATTTTGCACTGTTTTTTTCTTGCCTCCCATATTATGACCATCTGCAGTTTATGGCACTACATAATCAAGGAGAGTTTTTCAGAATTATTCAATAGCTCCCATTGAACTGATGGCAGATTTTCAGATGAGCTCAGCACTTAATACTGTAAGATCTATCAAAAATCTGACTCCTGTGTATTATTTCAACTATTAGTCAAGAAAAATAATTAGATTGTAAAAGAGTTGGTGCACATTCAATCACCTAACTTGAAGAACCTGCTTCTTGGTCACCTACAAATCTGTGCCAGTTATTCAGTCTGTGTGACCACACTGGGTTTGGGCTTTTGTCCTGAGTGCCAACCCAAACACCAGGCGATTCCCCTGCATGATGCTTTTTCATGAATGCTCCTGGACAGTAAGAACTGACATGAGATTATAAACTCTTCAGGCTTTGCTTGTAATAACAAACCAAGAGTGGCAGAGGCACATGGGCTGGACACAAAGCTCTACCCAGTTACATGGTCTTTGGTACAGTTTCACGATGATCCTTCTCTAGCACTCTCCTAGGCAATTCCCAGCAAGGTTCAGGAGTTAGAGCAAGTCAAGGTATATTCCTGGCAGGCAGCTGAATGTGCCTGTGATGTTTTGGAAGATAAGAAAGTTTAATAGCATGAAGGTGGCCAAACCACCCTACTGGCCTCAAACTCAATCAACGGGCCATGGCTCTGCTTAGTTCACTAGTATAGATGTTGCCTCAAGGCTTAAAAGGTTGTGGAGGTTTTTCAGATGTTACACTGGAGGGATCTGAGCACTGCTGTTTAAGACTGCCACAGTAAATAGATATGATGAGGTTCAAGTAGCTTTCCAAGAAGCTAAAAGCAGTCACAAATAGAGCCATTTGCAAAATTTTACATCAAGCAATTTGCAGAAAGACCTGAGCCTGGAAGTTACAGTGCCTAATTTTGAGAAGTAATCTTTGTCTTTGTACAAATGTAGATGGAATAGGGTTGAAATGCTGCCAAATTCAGATGACAACTTTTGCCTGCTTCTGACTATTGAAGACTCATTGGTAACACTAACAGAAAAAAGGCTCTATAAGACATTATCAGAGCTCCAAAATACCAAGTTATTCAGTTGAAAAAAACTACAATTAAGTTTCTCTCACATTCTCACATTAAAACCTTGAACATTTCCAATACCAATAATTATGTTTTTCTCAACACTTTGTAATATCTTTCAAACTAAGATACTGTTTGTTGCTCCGGATCCACAAAACACTCTAGACCAAATTTAACAAGCAGTGAGGGAATACTGAAAACATAATTGCTGTCTTTATTAAGGTTACTGCTGGACTTTATTTGATATTTGAAAATTGGAAACCTAAGTTATGTGTAGAATATTAAAATATGTACATATAGCTAATCATTTACCAAGTTGGCTAATGTGAGATAATAACACAATTATGAGGGCAGTAGTGTCCTCTGTGGGATTAGGACCTCTGAAGTGGTTCATCCAGAAATAGGATGGTCAAGTGGATGGCTCAAAGAAAGCACAGGAACCTTTAATTTTGATAACACTTATTATGTATATACTATTCTTTTTTTCTTTTTTTGTTCAAATTTCACCACTTTCCCCAAAGTGAAACAAAAAATTATCATCTTAATACTTCCAATGTAGAGTTGAATGAATACTTACTGGCGATAATGTGAAAGCATTTTCTAATGAAAATTATTCACATTTTGAAATTAATTTGCTTTTACCATGTTCACTTCACTTTTGAATTTGCTTTCTACAAATGTTCAGTTGATTGAATTTCCCTGCTATAACTGTTTAAGAAAAACAATTCCAAAACTCACATAAGCAGGCATTCAAGGAGAAAAATTTAAAATGCACCCTGCCAATTTGTCTCACTTACTTTGAAAGCCTCCACAGAATCTCATACTTCACAGTTTTTAACAAATTTATTCTCACAGCCCTCAGAAGGACAGAATTAGGAGTGACCTGACATATCCCTGGCTACAAAAGCAGACAGCAGCAGAGAAGGAAACTGAGTATGTGTGTGTCAGGGTCTAAGCTACCTGTGCTGACAAGACCACAACTTCATTACAGTCAGCAGTAAAGAAACCTGAAACAGGAAATAATCACAGCTAAGCACTACAAATTTTATTTCAAATAATTTTAAACAACACATAAACTAATGGAAAGAGGGTCAACGACTAATGCCTAACAAGGACAAAAGTATTTAGTAATGCAAGTACAAACAAGACAACCTTGCAAATTCAAATTAACTACCCTGCATGTATTCATATATCTACATTCATGTATGACTGTATAATTAAACTTCAGTAATTAATCTCAGTTGCAAATCCCTGACAGAAATATGATTAACTCTGTAATTTGGAAAATAAGGCACCGATTTACAGCATATTGTTTAGATTTTATTGTATAGGCATCATCTATGCACACTTATCTACCCACGGGCAGCTCAGATTTCTTGGCTTGAAAGGAAGTTATGACAGCAGTCACTGTAAATTGAAATGGTTTGCCATGTAACCTCCCCAAAGCCAAAAAACAAAAAAATATAAAGAAGGCAGTATTTATGAATATAATAAGCAATAACCTCCCACCAAAACAGGCAACGAACCACCTCCACATATCAAATGTGGCCTGATCCGACAACTCAAGAGGAAGAGAAGAAATCAAGTTAGCTACTCAGTTTTGGGCTAGGATTATTGGAAGTGTTATAAAAACAAAGAAAGAAAAGCCAAGACAACAAAATAATGTGGCAATTCCAGACAGTTCTTCAAATACAAACTACAAGAGACTCTAACGCTGTCTGCTTGGTTAGATAAAATATATTTGCTTTTAACCTATTACAATCAGAAAGCACTGAGTGTAGCCCGGATGTAAAAACATCTTTTAAATTAATACATGATATTGGAACGAGGCCTGTGATACAGTTCATTCAACATTGCCACACAGATCTTGTACAATATCTGATACTGCCTGGCAGATGCCAGCAATGCAGCAGATCTGAATCTTGGTATTAATTCATATCTACCACTGCATGACTGGCCCTGAAGGATTAGTCTGTTTGAAAGATAAGAAAGGAACAAGGTAAAGAATCCTAGAATGAGCTGAGATTCCCTGGGATTTATTTGACATTAAAAAATATTCGTGGCTGTAACAGTGGAAAGGACCCTCTGAATCCCAAAAACATTATGCAAGTCCAGCCATGAATTTGTCAGGTTATCCCAGCACCAAGGTGAATTTTCAATATGGGAAAGAGTAAATCTTACAGGTCAGGTAACACAACAGAAATCAGAGTCTATTCTTGGCTTACTTGAAGGCAAAGTTTCTCTTACAAACAGAAAAAGTACTCAAGGGTCTTTCAGACCTCATTTAAGGAAAAAACATTTCAAATACTGCTTACCAAAACCACAGGATTCTAAGAAGAATTTATTCTTTATTTTTATTTATTTATTCTTAGCTGTTAGAATAGCTCAAGCATATCAGAAAAATGAGAACTTACGGAAAATTACAGGCTCTCTGTTTCAGAAACAATTAGGTTGAGCTTTTTGTGACACTGGTGTTCAAAGAGTTATTTCGTATTTCACGCAAAGACCATAAAAAACAAGTCTCCAAACCATGCTCTATGGTGAACCACCCAGCAGTAATAAACTGCCTCCCTAATCACTGGGGCTTCTCACTGGGCTGGATTTACAAAATGTCTCATCTGTTTAAATTAATGACATGTAAGAATCTAAAGAGATAATGGAGTTTCTAATTTTAGTTATTTAGCATCACTTACACTTCTCCTTTGGAAGGTTTTAAAACCTTTTTTCTTTAACTTGAGAAAGATACAGCACATAGAAATTTATACTTCATATTCATGTAAGGTATTCTTGGTTCTCATGCTCTCTTTGTTCCCATGGCTTATTTGTGACTGTATTTATACAACTGATTCACTAGAGAAACAAATATTGTAGCAAAACTGGTAAAATTTCAGGGCAAACATTAGGCTGTGAAGATGCAGATCATGGATATTATTGCAATTATTCTCATCTTTCTAATCTTCTTTCCTATTTTTCACTATACACAGTTGTTCTATCTAGTCTTCAATCAGTTTACAATCTTTCTGAGCAAAGGGTCATGTCTGCTTAGGTGTTCTACGTTATCTTGTACAGTGGAGCACTACTCTCCCAATTAAGCATGTCAGTTAATACAAATTATTATTTTTATTATTGTTATTTTATTTAACAATGTAGCTGCAGACTTTTTAATAAAGACCCCATTTTCCTGATTGAGCATGTCAGTTAATACAAATTATTACTGTTATTATTGTTATTTTATTTAACAATGCAGCTGCAGACCTTTTAATAAAGGACTTTTCATGATGATGAATTAGAAAATTACTTTGATGGATATTGAAAGGAAGCCAAGTCTACGCCTGCAACAATACACTAAAGTTTAAAGATTGGAAGAAAATACAGAACATCGTATTCATCTGAACAGAAAATCATAGAATCATAGAATAGTAAGGGTTGGAAAGGACCTTAAGATCATCTAGTTCCAACCCCCCTGCCATGGGCAGGGACACCTCCCACTAAACCAAAGCTCTGTCCAACCTGGCCTTGAACACCGCCAGGGATAGAGCATTCACAACTTCCTTAGGCAACCCATTCCAGTGCCTCACCACCCTCACTGTAAAGAACTTCTTCCTTACATCTAATCTAAACTTCCCTTGTTTAAGTTTGAAGCCATTACCCCTTGTCCTACCACTACAGTCCCTAAGGAAGAGTCCCTCCCCAGCATCCTTATAGGGCCCCTTCAGATACTGGAAGGCTGCTATGAGGTCTCCGCACAGCCTTCTCTTCTCCAGGCTGAACAGCCCCAACTTTCTCAGCCTGTCTTCATACGGGAGGTGCTCTAGCCCTCTTATCATCCTCATGGCCCTCCTCTGGACTTGCTCCAACAGATCCATGTCCTTTTTATGTTGAGGACACCAGAACTGTACACAGTACTCCAAGTGAGGTCTCACAAGAGCAGAGTAGAGGGGCAGGATCACCTCCTTTCATCTGCTGGTCACGCTTCTTTTGATGCAGTCCAGGTAATATAGAAAGAAACAAAATATCAGTGACTTCATATGGGTTATGTTCTCCTACAACTGCCCATCCAAGCACTCAGCCCCCCTAACGATGGCAGGTAAAAAGATTTAACAAGATCTCAACCTAGAACACCTGCAATTCTGAAACCAAATCAGAGCTGAGCCCTAACCATCCCAGTATGGATGAAAGGGGGACAGCAGTGCTTCTGAGGGTGCTTTTCAGACAGTTTAAGGGTAGTGCTTGTTTGGTAGATGTAAGCAGGTTGTATACATCTCTTGCCAGGGAATTGAAGATTTTCTTTCCTATTTTGTCATACTAAAAGGGGGGTTTCAAAACCATTTTCATTTTATTGTTTTGTTAGAGAAGACCACAATCAGTACACTTTTACTATGTTTACCTCTCAGAATGTCTTCTTCTAACAACGTGATTCATGTAATTCATTTCAAACCTTTCTACAACAATATTTTAAGTTCCTGCATAGAAAAAAAAAAGATAAATTCAGACACTTTTCTTTTAGACTCTAAAATTTCTGCATTAAACACAGATTTCCATTATTACTGATCTAATAAGTCCTATTCTCATCTGGGCTACCAGCAACTCAATAAGTAATTACCATTCACCTTAGGCTGTTCCAGTCCATTAGACCAATACTGATGACTCAGGGGAGGCAATAAATGAAGAGCACAAAGCCGATGAAAGAACAGAAAGTGATGTGAGAAAATGCTGCAGCTGTAACTCATGCCCCACTGCTGTGTTTACTGAGAAAGGTTCAAATAATATAAAATTGATACAATCAAATGTAGAATAAGTTTGTAAGTTCAGTGGCTTATTTCCTTGCACAGCTATATATAAAAGCTGTTCACTCTGATGTTACAGAGGAACACGAGACCTGAATTTATTACCAATATAAGCATAACAGGAACCACTGAAAGTAAATGGCACAGTTTCATCTGTCCAAGTCACAGACTCTGCTCCCTCTCTGAAGACTAAGAGTTACTCTGGGGAGTCAAATACTCATAGCCTTGTAAATTAAATTGGCCCTGTTTCTTTTCTCACCCAGACCAATATAAATATGATGTCTGCACAGTTACGCTGCTGCTGAACCAGGTCAGAACAACACCCAGTGACTCTCAGCTGTTTATGGAGGAAGAGTGAGGGACACATCTGAATACCTTTGCACAGGGTGTAGCCAGTACCTTCCCAATATACAGCCCTCTTCAGAAAATTGCAGAAAAGGCAACCGAGAAACTTGAGTTCTTTATTGAGCTGCGCATCAGGAGAAACAACAGCCATAAATCAAAAGAGAAGAGGTTCCAACTAACGTAAAGAGGACTCTAAGGATAACAAAGCACAGGAACAGTTTGCACAGAGAGATTGTGGAACATTTTACTTGGAGGTTTTCAAGCCACAACTGGATGAAGTAGTAAGCAACCTGGCAAAATTCAGTGCTGACTCTACTTTGAGCAGTCTTAACTCAAGACCTCCCAAGGTCCTTCCAGCCTCAGTAAGTCTAACAGATGATCTGTCTTTCTGAAAAGAGAAATCTTAGCAGATGATTGAGATGCCGTCTTTGTCAGAGTGCAGTACAAAGAAATGTATAGCGTCAAAATAAAATACCTTGGTAATGAACTTCACACTGTTTTCAATCCCAACTCATATTAAAGATTGCATGTCACAGCATACCTAGGGCTTGTGATTTACTGATTTGTTCTCTTACTGATGTTCATATAAATGAATTAAAATCACATAAGTGTCAACAAAACATTTACAACAGATTTACATAGGTTTGCTGACCAGGGTAACAGCATAATAAATGCTTCTAGATAAGTGTCCACAATTAGATGGACAAGAAAATACTGAAATAGATGCATAGAGATCCCAAATGCAGACTCTTGTTTGAAAAAAATATGGCCTGATTTGTGTGAAGGCTGTCTTTCATTATACAGATGATAATTTTATATTTGATTTCTCTATTCAAGCTGGCTTGTTAGTTTAAGTAAAAATAATGTTGATGTTCGTTATATTGAACTCTGTCTTTTCAAATCAAAATAAAAATTATAGCAAAAATGGTTTCCCTATAATTATATTTTTCTGGAACAATCTAAATCAATTGCAAATTCACAACAATGGTTAAAGATAGGGTATTTCTAATCTCAATATTTAGTTTTAATTAACAACAAAAAAACATTTTTATTATAGATTCCTTTCATGAAAAATATCTTTTGAAAACTTGGCTACCTCAACTAGCAAAATCTTCCTTCTACGAGAAGTATTATCAGAAAACTTCAATATTGTTTACAAAGCTTGTTAAAATTTTCTCAGAGTAACTTTCTTCAAAGTAAGACATTTTGAATTATTCTTTGCGACTATGATTTAAAATAATTTAACTTTTTTTCATTCTATAGGTAATTCACTTTATTAATGCACTTAATTTGCAGCCAAACTCACAGATCATGTAGGAACCATGTGCTTAGACTAATCTCTCTCTAATGTGTGTATTGTGTATGAGAATGATCTCCACCTGTAACACCCACTGCTGCTGTTTCTTATCCATTATTGACTTACAGTTTTTAAGTACCTAAATAATACATAACTAATAGAGAAAACTAACTTTCTAATACTAGTTTTGTACACAATACAATTATGTCTACTAAGATTCATAAAAGTTTGAAATCATGACTGTGGTCATACTTACTGTCTTCTCAGAATCACAGAATGGTTTGGGTTGGAAGCGACCTTCAAAGCTCATGTAGTTCCAACCCCCTGCCATGGGCAGGGACACCTTCCACTAGACCAGGTTGCTCCAAGCCTCTGTGTCCAACCTGGCCTTGAACACTGCCAGGGATGGGGCAGCCACAGCTTCTCTGGGCAACCTGTGTCAGGGCCTCCCCACTCTCACAGGGAAGAACTTCTTCCTAACTTCTTCCTAACTTCTTCCTCTGTCAGTTTAAAGCCATTCCCCCTACAGGCCCTTGCACAGTCTTATCCTTCAAATATCTGCAAGTAACAAGGGCAGCTTCCCCAAACCAGAGTACTTAGCTAAATATCCTGGCTACTGTATGTATTCCCCAGTTTCATTAGTTTATCAGGCTATGAAAGACCTCCCAAGTAAACATTATATATCCATTATACAGCCAGAAACCCATGAAAGTTTACTGGATCAGTCAAAACTACTTTACAGCCTTGCTGATGACATGCATTAGAAAAAATTTAATGAGCTGATCTGTAAGGAAAGATGTCTTTAGTAAGATGTGTTGTTCCTCTCTCAGTGCCTAAATGATTGTTTCCAGAAGCAATAATCAGCTACTGATATGAAAGCACCTAGTTAATTAGCTAAGGGTGGTACTATTCAAGGAAACTACATTATTCAGTCAACCACAGGAAATAGTTTTATTTTACAATATTATTAAATGCAGCTTTTGAAATTGTTTAGCTAGTAATGCAATTCTTGAAAAATGTCTTTCACAAGAAAAATATCTTTGTTGGTTAATAGCTGCAAAGGAAAACACGCAAAATCTAGCAGCTACGTGTTGTGCAACAAAATTGCTTCTTTCTATTGCTTTTCAACTTTTAATTATTGTAGTAGAGACTACAATAATCTCTAATAAACAATTATATAAAACTATTGTACAGTGAACAGAAAATGAAAATGCAATTAAAAGTATTTTCCTTGTTATATTTCATGCAGAAAGTAGTGTACAGTCTTTTTTATATACAGCTTTCAAAAGTAAAGTGAATCACTAAAATATTATCTTACATGTCAAAGCTCAGGAATAAAACTTAGTTTAATTACATATAGAGAAAGTTCAGCACTGCTAAGATATCCTTTCATAAGCACGGGGGACTGTTTTGTTTATTTACTCAAGGTAACTAATTTATACCACCAACCAATTGAATAGCAGGAAAACAAAATCTGTAAATCTTAACTAAGATTTGGGTGAGATTTATCTAACCCAATATAGTTAGCTATAACATCTCTAATGAACACAAATTTCTTTCTGGAGCAACAGAAAGAAAGTGGCAACTGAACAGGTGAACTCCCCTTCTCTACTTCAAATAATTTGGCAGACAATGGCATTGACTTCAGAATCAGCCTGCACCATACGTTTAGCTTCAACACCTTTTACGTCAAAGCTAGGGTGGATCATCAAACTGGAAATTTGTTTGTATACCCTCTATTTCAAAAATAAAGATGGGTCTAAACCATTTGGAAGTGAATTTTGTCATTTAGCTTAAACTACTGGCAGAAGACACAGCATACAGCCTAAACATTGAAGGTTATTCTAAGTGGTGTCCTGGTTTTGGCTGGGACAGAGTTAATTTTCTTCCTAGTAGCTGGTGAAGTGCTGTGTTTTGGCTTTAGTCTGAGAACAATGCTGATAACACACCAATGTTTTAGTTGTTGCTAAGTAGCACTTACCCTGATTCAACGACTTTTGAGTCTCATGCTCTGCCAGTGAGGAGGGGCACAAGAAGCCAGGAAGGAGCACAGCCAGGACAGCTGACCCAAACAGCATGTCAGGCTCAGTATACAAACTGTGGGGGAGTTACCTGGAAGGGACTGATCACTGCTTGGGTGGGGCTGGGTATCAGTCACAGCAAGTGGCGAGCAATTGTACTGTGCATCACTTTTATTTACTGTTGGATTTTTATTTTCTCTTTTAATTTTATATCTCTCTCCTTGTTATTTCCATTAGTAGTAGTAGTAGTATATTGTACTTTATTTTAGTATTAAACTTTTCTTATCTCAACCCATGGGTTTTACATTCTTTCCGTTCTCTTCCTCCTCCCACCTGGGGTGGGGATGGTGGGGAAGGAGGGGACTGAGCGAGCAGCTGTGTGGTGCTTAGTTACTGCTTACTTAGTTACTACTTACTTAGTTACTGCTTACTTAGTTACTACCTACTTAGTTACTACTTACTTAGCTGGCTTTAAACCACAACAAGAGGGTTTTTGCAGAATTATAAATGTTAAGTGATAACATAGCAATACTCGTGCCTACACAATAATCTTGAAGGATTTCAAGTTTCATTTTGCATTATACAAATACATACATCATATATACATAAAGAATATATGTGTGTGTATACGTATACATATACCTATACAGATATTTTATCTATATATAAAAATGTATGCATACAAGACATGTAGATCCAGAATGTTGTCTAGTCGAGCCAATGGCTAAATAGGCTTCATAGCCAGTGGAACTGTAAGACTGAAAGAGTGACAAATTATTTCTCTTTCTTTTCATATTTTTCTCTTCTTTTCCCCAAAAAAACAGAAAAAAACTTCATTCCTCCTCTTTGCCTGAATTTGCTGCTTCGAACTTTTTTTCCTCAAAGCTGCAAGTGTAGGTCAGTTGGAAACCAACAAGTGAAAAACAGAATCACAGAAAGAGTTGCGACCTTTGGCCAAAGGTCTTTTCTAAATGACACCCCATGGAATACGTATCTTACAAACAAACCTCTTATGAACTCCTCTCCATGAGCAGCAATTTCTGAGAAATCAACAGGGAACCGCTGAAAAGGACAAAGATCCTGTTCCAACTCATTTGAAAAAAAACAATTGCGTAACAGACAAAGTAACAATTCATGTCCAGGTTAGAGAAAATTATCTGAAGCAGAAAGAAACCAAATGTGTGAAAAGGGGAGTTTCTCTCTGATCAGGAGCGCAGCAGTAGATGGTTTTAGATTTAATTTCTCTTAGGCCAGGACCATTTACACTAGGTGTCCTGTCATCAAGCACAACACAAGTCTCATCTCATGCGGAGATATTCGGGAATTGCCTAAGGAAAAATTAACAATAATGGAAGTTTCTGTCCTGGAGCTCACCAGGGGAATGCCTGACGTGGTAAGTGAACTCTGTAAGGGGAGATCTGAAGGAACAAAGGTAAGAAACCGATAACACGAGTAGATCATTTATTTCACCACTGTGGCAGCATGACAGCAAAGAGAAAAGGGAGCATTAGAAAGACAGCAGTGAAAAGTTGTCATAATCTCATATCATGCACTTAAAAAAGGGGGCTGACAGGTTGACTGACAGTTTCTGAGATGTCACAGTTCAACAACAAGTTACTGGGGAGTCAAAAAAGGAATAGAAATAGGAAAGAAGTTACGAGTCCCATCTTCTCCCCTCCTCTCTCTTCATCCAGACCAGACATTTCATACGAATTTCACTAAAAGTAATACATGAAAAGATAAGAGAAATGTAAGAAAAGATACTCATGGAGAAGTGAGGATGAGGAAACTTGTATATTGGCTGTAAATTTGGACCAAGGAAGCAGCACTTTCAAACACAGCATTTTCAGGCACTAATAAGAAAGGATCAATAATGACAAAATGACATTTTGATTACAGTCAACTGAGAGGAAAAAAGATCTTGACACAGTTCATGGTAGCAGGAAAAAGTAGGTACTGGAAAAACGCCAAGCCGTTTAATTTAAAGCTAGCTTATGCCACTTTCCCCTTACGCTTTTCCACAAACAGTAGAGCCAAGATAAGGGGCAAAGTACTACTTCAACTGAGAAGGGTGACTTGATTTATTTTACAGTTCTGGGAGGTTTCCAAATCTGAAATAGGCTGTCAGCTTGCTGATAAATTATAGAATGTGAGAGGCAAGATTTGGTTTGGGAACTGTTCTCAAAAATACCTCCTCCTTTAATCTCCCTCCCTCCTTTTCACTAATCCTGCATCACTATTACCACAGGCATGGAAGGGTTGAAGCTTTTTTTTGGGCCATCACTTCAGCTATCAGCCAAAAGAGTAGCTCAAAAAGCAATTCAAGGCATTCTCAGAAGCCTGCAAGTTTTTTGGATTTCCTTCTGTTTAGGTTTTTGTTTTAAAAAGTGAATTTCTTGTTTGCTTATCACCTCTAGCACATTCAGAGGAGTGCCATATAAGCTCTCCTCATGCAAGAGAAAATGGAGATTGACTCATAAACTCCTATTCATTCTGTTCAGCTACAGCAGTCCTATCCAAGAGACTAGGGATGGGCACATAACCTTCAAAAAGATGCACTGCCAGATGGAAGACATAGTAAGTGGCCAGAATCATGAAGTTACATTATTTGCTAAGGTCAATTGTTCTTCAGTGTTACTTGAGAATTTGGGCAAGATGATCAGTGGCTCTATGGCAAACTAAAGCACCAACAAAGATCCTATCCTGTTGTGTGCATGATTCCAAAGAGCCAAGAGTCCCAAACTATTTGTACCTCTGTCTATAAATGTATATTTAATATAGTAAAACAAACAAACAGACAAAAAGCAAGGAAGTTCCTGTACTCCTGTGACACATTTGGAAATATTCAGGTACTTAAATAAAGATAATGCCATTCTAAGGTATCTGAGACATCCTGCACAAAACGGTACAAGACTGACATCTTTATAGTGATGTCATGGTTATCATGGTTCACTGTACACATACAAATTTTATATTACAAGCAATAAACAGCCACTAGAAAGACAGCAAGCTTACTAAAGTGGAGTAACGAGACACTATTAAAAGCACCAATTTCACAGAATCACAGAATGGTTTGCGTTGCAAAGGACCTAAAGATCATTCATTTCTAAGCCCCCTGCCATGGGCAGGGACACCTTCCACTAGACCAGGTTGCTCCAAGCCCTGTCCAACCTGGCCTTGAACTGCCAGGGATGGGGCAGCCACAGCTTCTCTGGGCAACCTGTGCCAGGGCCTCAGCACCCTCACAGGGAAGAACTTCTTCCTACGATCTCATCTCAATCTCCCCTCTGTCAGTTTAAAGCCATTCCCCCTTGTCCTGTCCCTACAGATCCTTGTCAAAAGCTGATCTCCAGCTTTCTTGTCACCCCTTTAGGCACTAGAGGCTGCTCTAAGGTCTCCTGGAGCCTTCTCCAGGCTGAACATCCCCAGCTTTCTCAGCCTGTCTTCATAGCAGAGGTACTCTAGCCCTCAGAGCGTCTTCATGGCCTCCTCTGGATAATATTCCAGCTCAAGAAGAAAGACCTTAAATGAAAAGTCCTGTTTAGAAAGGAAAGGCTCATAAAGATGATGGATAAAAAGGAACGTGACTAGACTAGATTAATTAGCAGACCATTACGTTATATTAATTTATTCAGGCAGTCTTTCCTCTGTTAAACCTAATAGCATAGTTTTTCCTGCCATCAAAATATTACATATCCACCTTCTCAAGGAGAAGCCTACAGCTAGAGAGTTAGGACTGGTGAACGAGGAGGGAACAATGTGGACAGATCATAAAGCAAACAAGTTTACTGGGAATGGACAGGGCTCACATTATCATAAATAAATCACATTACCACCAGCAAAAAATCACTTTGGGGATCAAAAGGAGGTAGGTAAAAGAAATCCCTCCAACTTTTCCTCACACTCAGCAACAAAACAGAAATGTTTGGTGCCCTGAGAACTTGTGGGCCATAAGAGATCCACACTGCTCACAGCCTAGGTCAGAGGAAAAGCTGTAAAATAGAGCCATTAATATTTGTGCTTGATTAGTGGTTTTGATGTTCAAATCAGTATTAAATGTTAATGACTTAATCAGCAACGGAAAGAGATATAATTTGAATTAGAGCTAGTTCTTGACAAGGGAAAAAATTTAATACTGGGAAATTAAAGTGACTTAAGTAAAGAAGTCACAGTAGTCACAATCATGGATCTAAACTGTGTGAACTCTAAAATATGCTAAAGTCAGATTCATACAATTTGGATTCAGACCTTAAATTTGTCAGCTTCCTGAAATGGGAAAAGTAAATTATACCCAGTTTTTAAGTCAGGGATGATATTTCAGAAATGTGTGAGAGAAAAGCCCTGAAAAGCAGAGGGCAAGACCTCCAAGACACATATGTCTCAAATAGAAATTAATAAGCTGCAACCTCAGGCTTGTACACGTGAACTTAACCACGCTATTTCTCCAGTCTAACTGGACTTCATTATAAAGCAGATATATTTTATGTATAAAACAGATTCAAGCCAAACTCATTTATATCATTACAAAACTCAAAACAGTAATTAGGGATGGAGAAATATGGTCACAATAGGTACTACTCCTGCATTATTTTGTTCTGTGTAACACATGTTAATGCAAAAAGCTAGGCTGAGATCTGAGCAAGATGAAAACCAAGGAACCTGCTATATTTATGCTTCAGCAGCACTTACTCTGCAGAGCACTGCTCAGGAATTGAGGTTGCACGCTCCTGCAAATTAATCACACAAGAAGATCTTATTCAACTCTATAATCTACCAGGAAAAGGTACACCACATGAGTAATATTTTGCCAAATTAACGTCTATATTTGCTGATCAAACTTCAAACTAGGATCAAGTAGCAAAATATTAGAAATCACTCTGAGAAACCAGAATCGTTCATTATGAGGAAAATATAGAAACAATGACCATGATTTTTTCAATTAGAAACTCAGCATGTTAGCTGCAGTGTTAATACACTTATAATTAAGCTTGCCCATTGCTCACATTAGATTTGTTTCACATTGCCTATAATACTGCCAGGCTTCCATTGCTAGAAGAAAACCTTCCCATACCAATGTCCATATCTATTCAATTTTTATATATTCCAAATAAATTTAATTTAGCTACTTGTCTAAAACATGTTTTAAGAAAATAAAGAAAAGTTTTATGTTTAACATAAAAATCTTTGCAATCATTTAATTAAAGACTTCTAGCTGCTTCCCGGTTTTGAAATAAGAATCTGAATGCAGATCTTGGCTTGCTCAGTGTAACATCTCTTCCTTTGGACTTCATAACCTGGAATTTAAAGCAGAAGCCTCAAAGCTTGCTGCTTTTTTCAGTCAAGCAAAAAAGTGTCTAAATCCACTACCACGGTGTTCCAGCTCGAAGAAGTGTTTGATGCTCACAGTACACAACAATCTAATAACTCTATCGATTATTTCATGCGGCTTTCTTAAGCATGTGTGGCTTTCCCTGACCACACACTCCTTCTACCTCCCTTCTATTTCATCTCTACTATCAACATTAAGTGTGGGATTGATTTTAAAACACAATATTAACACAAGGTAGCGAAAGTTTGTCATAAGACATTTTCAAATCCTAATATAAGCAATATACATTGTTTTAATCCATGTAATAAACTGGTAGGGGACCAGCTGAAATTAAATTGTGGGGAACAATTAGGATATAGGTTGGCAAATTCTGGTCACAGCTGAAGCGGTGGACTTTATTACCAATTACTGGCACACATAATTTGCACTTGCACATGTAACTGGCACTTATTCACTCACATGTCTAAGTATCTTACGTTAAATCCCAGAAGCACCCATCTCAATATATTAGCTAACTTGGAAGATTTTAAATAAAATGCAAAACAGAAGGAAGATAAACAAGTTCCAGGTTTAAGCTGATGAAAATTCTCACCTTAGTAAGGACTACTTTATGGAGTACAAACAGTTTTAGAATTAATTTTGTGATAATAGTTTGCTATAACGTGATTGCAGCTTTTCTACATGATTTTTCAACAGGAAAAAAGCAAATGGTAGCATTTCTCAGAGCACCAGTGAAGGTCGTTCTGATATGGCTTGTTTCATTTTGGTTTTAATTTGTAAAAAGGTTCAATTCTTTGTACACTGTAAATCAAATTAAGGCCTGCCTGGGGACTCATCACCCCAAGCATCTAATGAAGAAAATACATCAGGGTTGAAGCAAATTTATTGGATGATTTCTGCACAAAGGAAACAACAAAATGGCCAAGAAGAACCACATATTAATGAGGAAACAGGTGACATTTAATTAAATATTCTCAGTAATGCTCTAAGGAATGAAATTATATGAGTGTTAGCCAAATTTTGAAGAACGTTACTAACATTTAAACTACATTGGTTTTCTTTCTACTTATAAAGTCAATGTACCTAAGAGACAAACATTTCTTAGAAATCAGGTATCTAAAAACATAGTAATATCACACATTCTCTACCGCTGTTTGATTAAGAGTTTCTGTGGGGGAAAAAAAAAATTAGTTAAGACTATATTTAGAATCATAGAATCATAGAATCGTAAGGGTTGGAAAGGACCTTAAGATCATCTAGTTCCAACCCCCCTGCCATGGGCAGGGACACCTTGCCCTAAACCACGTGGCTCAAGGCTCTGTCCAACCTGGCCTTGAACACCGCCAGGGATGGAGCATCCACAACCTCCCTAGGCAACCCATTCCAGTGCTTCACCACCCTCACTGTAAAGAACTTCTTCCTTATATCTAATCTAAACTTCCTCTGTTTAAATTTGAACCCATTACCCCTTGTCCTACCACTACAGTCCCTAAGGAAGAGTCCCTCCCCAGCATCCTTGTAGACCCCCTTCAGATACTGGGAGGCTGCTATGAGGTCACCACGCAGCCTTCTCTTCTCCAGGCTGAACAGCCCCAACTCTCTCAGCCTGTCTTCATACGGGAGGTGCTCCAGCCCTCTTATCATCCTCGTGGCCCTCCTCTGGACTCGCTCCAACAGCTCCATGTCCTTTTTATGTTGAGGACACCAGAACTGTATGCAGTACTCCAAGTGGGGTCTCACAAGAGCAGAGTAGAGGGGCAGGATCACCTCCTTTATGCTTATTACAAGTATTTTCATTCTTTCCATTAAAATAATTAATCATAGAATCATAGAATTATTACAATACTAATGTAATCTTAAATACTCAGTATAGGTTGGAAAATGTTAAGATTTTTTAGGGTATTTTAGGAATAGTACAGCAATGTAACACACTGACAAATAATCACAGAATGGGTTGGGTTGGAAGGGACCTTAAAAATCATCTAGTTCCAACTCCCCGTGATGAGCAGGAACACCTTCCAACTTGGTTGTGATGTAGAAGAGACAGAAGACTAATCTTCTATTATTTCACCTGACTATGGCTAAGTCTTGCAACTGCAAGGTTACAGATACAGACCCATGCAAAGGTTTCTTGAAAGGACTCTTCATCAGAGACTGTAGTGATAGGACAAGGGGTAATGGGTTTAAACATAAACAGAGGAAGTTCAGGTTCGATACAAGGAAGAAGTTCTCTACTGTGAGGGTGGTGAGGTGCTGGCACAGGTTACCCAAAGAAGTGGCAAATGCTCCATTCCTGGCAGTATTCCAGGCCAGGTTGGACAGAGCTTTGGGCGGCATCATCTAGTGTGAGGTGTCCCTGCCCATGGCAGGGGGTTGGAACTAAATGATCTTAAGGTCATTTCCAACCCAAACCATTCTATGATTACTGGTTCTATGAAATGAATCTGTGCAATAGAAACTGAAATTCTTCTGGTCCTTGTGCGTATCTGTTTTGGTCTTGGAATCACAACAGGAAATGGCTGTAATAGAATCAGGGTCTCCATAACAAACCAAAATATTTAGTATTATTATTACAGATGGACCTTGTTTATGTTTACTGGGTGGTTGGGTTTTTTGCTATTGTTTTATTTTAATTAGTGACATCAAGAGGGAAAAAAGCTTTAGTCAATGACTAAAATGGCTGTCCTCACTGAGGATAGTGGGGTTTTAGTCATGGACTTAAATTTAATCCTACTTTATTCTGAAAGTAAAAACAATAAAAGCATTATACTATTTCTACTGACTGTTGACTGTGCGCCTATACCATGTGGTTTCTCAAATCACTTCCAAATTGTGACCAACATTAACCATCACTAATGGCTGAATAGCTACGGAGTCAGCCATGCCCCTTTTGGCAGCCAGTCCCATAAGTAAACTGACATCTTTAGTGCAATTAACATTTCAGGAAATTCTCTAAAATGCATATATGCTTGTTTGCTTACATTTGCTAATACCCATCTTTTACTGAAATGAGTGAAGCCTCCAATTTTATTTTAACTGAGTTTCTGGTTGTAATAACTCAAGTCACCTGAAGTCTTTATTTAATACTTTCAAGTACGTACTTCCTGTCAACAACACTCACCTAGTTCTTAGATACTATTAGCAAACCTATATCTTCCAGGACTTCTGATATTATGTGCAAACTGTGGCTATGTACTGGGTTTGCATGGCGAGGTTTTGGTAGTGGGGGGGGCTAAAGTGGTGGCTTCTGTGAGAAGCTGATAGAAGCTTCCCCAACGTCTGACAGAGCCAAGCAGCTGGCTCCAAGACAGACTCACTGCTGGTCAAGACTGAGCCCATTGGTGACAGTGGTAGGGCCTCTGGGATAATGTGTTTCAGGAGAAAAGTTACCGGGCATGAGCAATTTCAGCTGGAGAAAGGAGTGAGAATTATGTGAGAGGAACAGCCCTTCACACACCAAGGCCAGTGAGAAGGGAGGGGAGAATCTGCTCCAGTCACTGGAGCAGAGATTCATTCCCCTGCAACCCATGGTGCAGCCCATGGTGAGGCAGGCTGTGCTCCCACAGCCCATGGAGGTCCATGGTGGAGCAGATATCCCCCTGCAGCCCACGCAGGTCCATGCCAGAGGTGGGGGGATGCCTGAGGGAAGATGTGACCCCATGGGAAGCCCATACTGGAGCAGGCTCCTGGCCCGACCTGTGGCCTGTGGAGAGAGAAGCCCAGGCTGGAACAGGTTTGCTGCAGGACTTACGATCCTGTGAGGGACCCATGCTGGAGCAGCCTGTTCTGGAAGGACTGCACCCCATGGAAAGGACCCACGCTGGAGCAGTTCATGAAGAACTGCAGCCTGTGGGAAGGACTCACACTGGAGAACTTCGTGAAGGACTGTTTCCCATGGGAGGGTCCCCACGCTGGAGCAGAAGAAGAGCATGAGGAGTTCTCCCCTGAAGAGGAGGGCACAGCAGAGACAACACGTGATGAACTGACCAAAACCCCCATTCCCTGTTCCCCTGAGCTGCTGGGGGGGAGAAGGCAGAGAATTTGGGAGTGAAGTTGAGCCCAGGAAGCAGGGGCGTGTGAAGGAAGGGTTTTTTTTTTTAAGATTTGTTTTATTTCTCATTATCCTGCTCTGATTTGATTGGTAATCAAACTAATTTCCCCAAGTCGAGTCTGTTTTGCCCATGACAGTAACTGCTGAGTGATCCCTCCCTGTCCTTATCTCAGCCCACGAGCCTTTCATTATACTTTCTCTACCCTGTCCAGCTGAGAAGAGTGATGGAGCAGCTTTGGGGGGCACCTGGCATCCAACCAGTGTCACCATAGGCTATAAGGTACAATGGCTTCA
Source organism: Strigops habroptila (assembly GCF_004027225.2). Classification (NCBI taxonomy): domain Eukaryota; kingdom Metazoa; phylum Chordata; class Aves; order Psittaciformes; family Psittacidae; genus Strigops; species Strigops habroptila. Next base: position 60,836,488 of record NC_044282.2, read on the forward strand.
AAGACAGAATTTGATTTTTTACATAACCCAGTGGTTATATTTACAAGAGCAAGTCATTCGGTTTCACAGAAATATATGACTAAACAAGCAGTTGTTGATAAAATCCCTGTCTGTATATTATATGCAGTAGCTGTTATTTGGACTAGACTTACTCAGATTCTGTGATTACATACGAGCACAAAGCTGCCTGACGGTCAGTCACTAGTTCAGATTTTATTTTCCAGTATGATGAGTTGGTTTAGGGTCCTCTGAAAGGAGTTTTAGTGTATACACCAAACCATCCTGGTACATGGAAGGGAGTGATAATTGAAGGATTCCGTTTAAAATGACGCTAATGCTGCAAATAAATTATAGCCACTCTTTTCTCTCCCTATTCATGTGATATCCATTTAGCAAAAGAAGAAAATCTACTTTTTATGCGGATGAGCAAACTTTTATCATTAATTTCATCCCAAATTGCTTACATGTTCATTAGCAAATACAAACAGAGAAAAACATCAATGATTCTACAGTCTGCAAACAATCTGTGGTTCAATTCCATAAGGCAGTTCATCAGTCTAAACAAATGGGAGGTGTTGAAAAACCTTAGTAGAAAGCAGAAGAATCAAACAAAACTAATATTTGCAGGCAAGTGCTATAAGAGTATTTCTATCACTTCCATTAAATTATGTAATGGCCCACCACATAATTACTCCACCCACATTTCTTTCCTGGGACTGTTGTTGAGTTTTAAAGATTTGTGTGACAGGTTTGTCATCAAATCAGCAATATTTTGAATCTTCCCAAAACCACAGTAATAACCCTGCCTGCACTTTAACCTAAAATATCACATTATTCCTCTTCTTGCAAGATCCATGTTTATTAGAGCCCTCAACTAAAAGGAAGGGAAATGAAGTCCATCATGCCTCTAGAGAATTTTTTACAATGATATCTCAGTGAAGAAACAGATTGTGAGCATGGTAGATAAAAGGAATATTAATCTTGGAAAAGTTATCAATAAACTATCTAAGAGTGAAAATTCTAGTTTTCATCATTATTATTAATCATTGATACTGGGCACACTCTTGCTGGGAGCTGCGAAATCTGGCTCAGAGCCAGTAAAGCACTTTAGCATTTTCTTATCTTTATGCATTGAACTCAGTATTAGTATTCACATGCTTAAAGTTAAGCACGTGTAAAAGAGCAGAACGTTCATCCTTACTCCAGACTGAAGCCACCAGAAAAGCACAGTTAGAGGAATATGGAAGTACAAAAATAAAATCCTAGGCCAGAATGTTCTACAGATTGAAATAATGTTCATTTTTAAACAGTTCTATTCCTCCAAGATTTGCTCCGTTTCACCAGGTTGACAGTATGACAGTGTGTGTATGTCCAACAGAGGAGAAAGATTTGAGGATTGCAATTCAAATATTATCTTACCATATTTATCCCTGTATCTTTTAAAACTGCGAAATGCTAAGGACTCAATTCATGCCTGATGTAACTCTCGCTGAAATCAAAGAGTTGCAGCAGGATGAAATTAGCCTTCTGTGCGTGAGTGTGTGCTTTTACTGTAGATGTTGCTAGACTTCAGGATGTTAAGCTTTTGTAAACCTCCATTAAAGAGCTTTTATGAACTACTGTTGCAGTTTCCATAGAAACAGCAGATCATAATTTCTGTGAGAATATAAAACCTTTTCCAACGCATTTGATAGTAATTTTCTCAAAATGACCTCCAGGTAATTAATGTGATAGTTTGACCCCTGCTTTAATATTATTTTCTAAGAAACAAGCTGTATTGCTCCTTTAAAAATCTGAACACATTGTTCGTACCAAGCAAATAAAACCTTGAAAGTTTGGGATCTACTCTAACAGGTACGGCATATGTGGCCAGTTCACGTTTCTACATCTTTGACATGTTTCTCCAACCTTGTGGAACATTACATATGTGTGTATGACCTCTATGCCTTTGCAAAATTAGCAGTCAGAAACCTGCGAAGTGAAACCAAATAAAAACAGAGTTGTCCATCTGTCTAAATCCCAAGGAGAATCTCCGTTTTAAAAACTTAAGAATTTATTGCATGATCTGCACACGAAACTCTTTTGATGAAATTGTAGCGATCATATTCTCTCTGACAGCAATGCTACTTTCTGGAAATACTGACTGCAGTGCCAAGAGAACAACACACCTTCCAGAATTTTACATGATTTTCACAAGATGAAGAGAAAATGAAGTCAAACAAGATTTTACTTTAACCCCACATACTTAATTGAGATGACTAATTTCTATGCATTTCAAGAAATGGTTGGAATTTTATTCTGGTGGTGGTATTAGACATTCACAGTTTCATAGAGATGCTATAAAAGTTTGGAATTTAACTTTAGAAATCCATTGCTGAAAACCTTCTTTGCTTATATTTATCCTAAATCTTCATTAATCCAGATCTACTCTCTCTAATTACAGGAGTGCATCCTTTTCCTTTCTTTCTCTCTTTCACTGTTCTCAACATTGCAGTTCTGCTTTCCTTTCCCAGAGGAACTCTTTTTATGAAGTGATACTTAAAGTTCTGCTTACAGTCCTGTATTCATAGTTTTTTCATTTGTTTCCACGAGAAGATCTCACAGATCATCTGTTGGTTTTCAGAGATCCATTTCCTAGTTACACACTACCACCTTTTTTTGCAATTTTACACAGAATGGCACCTTTGTTCATAAATGAGTGAAAGTAAAAAAGTCAAATGAATAGATGCTGCTTTCTATACCAAAACTTTTGAAGTCTTCTCCAATGGAATTATTTGCACATGTTCATCAATATATGAAAACTACCAACTGATTAAAAGTATCAGGGAAAATACATCACTTAGAGTGCCTCTGCAAACAATCTGGACTATTTTGTGTATTTATTTAGACATATCTATTGAAGTACAAAATAGACATCACTGTTTCTGAGAGCATCAAATGGTGCAGAGCAGCAATCTATCTCCTTCTGAGTCAGACCTTCAAATTGTGAAGGGTTCAGTTCACATGGAAGCTTATTTTTCATTGAGTTCTGTTACTGTTGGAAACGCTGCTGTTCTTATAGACAAACAATTTTTATTTTAAATAGATGTATACCTATTTGCCATGGATCTCAGACACTTTCTACCTAGTACAAGCATATGCTATTAAATGCTTGATAGGAATAGAAGCTGTTCGACTGCTATGCATTGTTTGTTGCTTGCTCCAAGAAATGACTATTTCTTGCAGAAACTCTCTTGACCATCTCTTTCCATAAGCTGTCTTTACTGAAAAGACTTCCCTTTATATATATTTTTATAAGGAATACAAATATTTGTGTACAAAAGATACTTCTGTTCAGTCTTAGGGAAGAAAGGAAAGAACATTTCTCTTTTACAAATATTTCAGTGTTTTTTCCATGGTTCTTGGGATTTGACCAAAGTTTCCAAGTATTCTAATAGGTTCTTCAGCCTCCAGGGAGTAAACCAAAGCTATCATCTAAAAGTGGCAGATGATGCTCATGGGAAACCAGTAGAAACACAAGTGAACAGCTGCAGAATTATCTCTTCACACAGGAGAGTTTGGAGTTCTATTTCCACAGACAAGGAAAAAAAATCATGCTTTTTCTTTTTATATTCTGCGTGACTTTGTAAATATGTATTTAACCTCATCACTTAGCTGGAAGGACAAACACAATTTCAGTTTTTCAAAGAGGCCCTCACCACTGCCTTCAGTCCCTTTTTATGTCATCTGAATATCACAGAATCATAGGATCACAGAATGGTTTGGGTTGGAAGGGACCTTGAAGATTACCTAGTTCCTACCTCTCTGCCAAGGGCAGGGACACCTTCCACTACACCAGGTTGGTCAAAGCCCCATCCAGCCTGGCCACTGGCTTTATCCACCATTTTATTTACTTCTTTTTCTCCATTGACTTTTTTTTTTTTTTTAATTAATCTTTCCTGGAACTTTACATACCAGAAAAATCATAACTTCAAGTTTGATACTCCAGTACTTATTGCTAAAGGATGCTAGATTTGTGGATTGGCTCTCAAAAGCTGCCATTGTCCTCTCATCCATAGAACGGCTATTGCTCCAGGGTTAACCTCTTTCCCTTGAAAAACTGCAATGGCTGCAAAAGCCCTCTAACATGACATAGGTACACAATGTGCTCTAATTCAACTTTTTATTGTTAGATAACTTCCTCTGTGAACATCTTTCTCTAGGACAAGCAAAATGCACTTGATTCTCAGTTTCTTCCTACCAATGTCAAAACCTGAGCTCCTGAGCATGCATAACCTGAAGAATCAAGTACAGAAAGGAGCTGTTCATTCACAGAATCTTCAGCTGATGGACCTCAAATTCCAGTAAATGTGTTAGGTCATTTTTTAATTTTGCTTTATTATCATAAAGTTCTGTTAAGAACTACATTTTCTCATCTTGCTGGTCTTCAAAGAGGAAAACTGCATCTACCCTACATCAGCATTTGTTCCACTCCTGGCACATTGTTTCTGTTGTGCCTTGCTCAGTCACAGCTTCTTGTGAAAGAAACATATAATTGACACGTCAGGGCGAACTTTATCTCCCCAAGCAATCCCTAACACTGGCTAGTGATCAGGACTTCCAACAAGAAATGGTCATTGCAGTATATACTGCTCTGTTATTAATTAAGTGGCAAAGTTGCCTTCTTTGCTGGCTGCAGTCCTTCAGCTTTCACGTTTATTTACTTATTTAATCCTACTAAAATATCTTATAAAATTTATTTGGCAAAATTCAATTTATTTGTTGCTTACACATAGAGTCAACCTAGTTCATTTGTCCTATTTTTAAAGGCATGTCCAAAATAGAACACAGCACTCAAATCAGGCAAGTAGGGCAGAATAATGACCTTATTTTACATGTTTGACATCTTTAATAGGATCACATTGCTTACACTATAAAAATTTCCACCTCCTGCAACTGTATATTTCAAGCTCACAAAATAACAATATCATTTTGTAATACAATTTCTAGCACTTTAAGTATTTTCTATATACCTCTCTCAGTTTACGTGTATTTCAGCTGTCTTTTACCTTTCTCTATATCTTTAGCATCTTGAGCCTTTTCTTCTTCCTGCTTTCAGGTTCCTAACAATTCACCAGCCAATTCTCATGAGCACACTCACCGAAAAATGTATTTCAGATCATCTAGTGATAATCTCTTCTAGCATCAAACTGTAGTAGAGGTGGATTAAGAATAATTCAAAGCCACAATTTAGATTGATTTTGGGACACTTAAAGTATCCCTTTGGAAATGGGACATGTGGGTTCACTTCCCTGCTACAGTGAATGTTTATTTACAAAATGGACAAAGGGTCAAAGGCACTACCTGAAAAAAAGCATTTCCTTCACTGCTTGTTGATCGAGGGAATCTCTTAAAACCAGGGGAAAATCACTTAAAATCCTGTTAGGCAAAAGAAGGCGAAAGCTGGATTTCTCACATCTGGTGAAAGCATCCATGTCCCTAATCCCTGGGTAAAGTTCAGCTTCTTCTTACTTTATATCTTCCTAGAGCTGCCCCAATGGAAACACTTGGTTTTAAACCAAAAGACTTGGTTTATGCAGTTTCCTTTGTTTTCAACAGGAAAAATCTAAATTACATCATCAGAAACTTTTTCAAATGATATTTGTTACTGAGTTAGAAGAATCGATTAGTTGCACAGTTCTGTTTCCATGTCCTTGTTTCTACCTACAACCCGCACAAACAAGGCAGGGAAGGTCATCATTGGCCCCACAAAGTAACACCCCCTGAAGCAGACATGTAATTACCAGCAGGGCAGGTCTCTGGGTTGCACCAACAGTGCCTATAATGAGAGTGTAGACAACTACTGCATTTAAAGACATCTAAATTCAGGTGCCTTAACTTTGAACTGAATGCCATCCCTAGTCTAGCATTCTTACCTCTCTGTTGCTCTTCGTATTTTTGGCAATTCTTCCCCCAACTATATCCCATCTATTCCTCTATGGATCAACTTGATATACTGTTACTATTCATTTTTACACTAATCCCTTCACAAAGAGATTTGTAAAGTGCCCAATGTCCATTTAATTTTGAAAACTACATACTTAAATTCCTTCATCTACTTAAAGATATTCACCATAGTTACAGTTAAAATAAAAGGAATGCAGTAATAGGGATACTGACACAAGTTTTTATTATTATCCAATCATTTTCCAAAGAGAAAATTGTGACTTGTTAGCACTCTCAAAATGATAATTTAGCACACAAATCTTACTTTACTGAGAGAAAAGATCCTACACACAAACATATTTATCCTGTTGTCAGTCATTTACAATGCACCACCTAATCCTCTCCAGCACTAATCTTTTGTAACACATTAAAATATTCAATCATACCTTCTAAAAGGACATGATAGAAACAACATTATATAAAATAGATATAGATTTTGCAATATCACCTTGAGGCCACCCTGGAATTAGGGCACACTAAGCCAGGCATTTTATATATATATATAAAGTATATATAAAAAATACATAAAAATATACATTTATATATAAATATATATATACACACATAAAGAGACAAAGTCCATATCTGTAACAAGAAAAAGTTGACAAATGGCAGAAAATTACCGTTCTTTCTTGATAGTATGTTTCAGAGATCATTTGATATGGCCATGATGAACATGATTACTTCATCGTTTTTTACATTCTTGAATATGATATAATGTATCAAAACATTAATTGAAATTTTGGTCACAATTACCATGTGTTAAATTCCTGATTAGTTGTATGCATTTAAAGCACTTTAATTGGTTTGTTTCCATTGATATAATGTAATGTGTTTTAAAATATGTAATTTAGAGGTGTGTATTTAGTTATCATTGATTAGTTAATCAATAGTATTGTCACAAGTGTATGAATACTCGCTTAATTATGTCTGAAACATTTCTCAGGAAATAAGTGATATACCAATTTTCCCTCTAGCTGTATTAGCACATTGTTGGCTTCTTTTATTAAGTCATGGAAATACTAACATGAGTTTGCATTCTCTCACTTTTTAGTGAAGCATTTGAACTGTCTAACAGAGCTATTCCTCTGATTAACTTCTTTTAAACTTGTAACTCCAGTGACTTGTAAGTAGTCTTTGTATGAAATATTTACAACACATTCACACCACTGAGATTAAAAATTCAGACACCACAGGCTGGAAAACTAGCATCCTCTCTAATTAAAAATTCTGTTTTCCTTTTTTAGTATCAGTTCATGAGATCTTTATTCAAACTGAGCAACATTCGGTACTTACCATTACCAACAGCAACAATGCCATCATTTTCAGTGTGGGTAAAGTGACTGCATTGCTATTATTGAGGAGGACTTGATTTTCAAACAGCTCAGTAGAACTAATCCATGAAAACATGGTTCAGCAAGAAATATTATTTAGCCCTTGCATAAATATTTTTAGACTTTTAGAATTCAGAAATGTTTTGTAGAAATTTTAAGATTCTTTATTCATTGGATTAGGATTTTTAATACTTACTACTTATTTTTCTCTCTAGTTCTTACCTGAGTTCATCTTGTTTTCCTTGTGAATTTGTCCTTTTCCATTTAGTAAGCTTGCTTTTTCCTCTGATCTTAATGGAATTGAAATTTTCTTTGGCAATAACTTCAATTGTTTGAACTCTATGTCATTTCAAGATGTTCCTATACACCAATTTCAAAAGTGATATTCACCTAACTCTGAGAGATATATTTCTTAGTAAACTGATAATAGTGATAATACGATGTGCTTTTTGAGGTTGTACCAAAATATCAGGAAGAATTCACTACAATGGATATAAAAGATATATTTCAGAACTACCAAGTTCACTTTGCAAGCTTCAGGCATAATGGAAAACCAAACCATGATGCATTATTTTCATTTTTCCCATGGCTCCCATGTTTTAGCCAGTACAAAAGTGATTACTAAGCTATGAGTTATAACCAAAGAACATATGAAATATTTCTCAAAACCACCACAATAGATTTTCGGGATTGAGTTTAATGCTTTGGCCTGATAGTCATACCACAGGCCAAGGCAGCTTAGAAATTGCAAAATAAATATTACCCAATGTTGGATATTTTTCCAGTGGGAGACAACAAGGTTGTATCAATTCATCTGACTACCAACGGCCTTTTGGAAGTCTCATAGCGAGGCAAGGGTTGAAGTGGTTTTGGTTCATTCCAAGTCATCAGGTAACTCACCTTAAGGTTCACGTCTCCTTCCTAGGCCCAGGTAGCACAGCTGAGCCCCATGCTCAGTCTAGACTAAGACTTGGAAAGGAGTTAGTTGGCTGATTATGGATGCAGCATCTCACTACTTCACCAGAAAGATTTAGTGATAAGCCCATGCTCAAAGGGACTTTGGGCACAAGTGAAGATACCAGCTTTGACTTAGAAAGCCCTTTGGTTCCATACCACCTTACACTCCCTCTTTCATCCTTTCTCTCCATTGCCTTCTGCACCTAATACTGAAGCAATTGGAACCATTTAAAACATGAAATTAGTAATATCTATTTTACTAAGATTTATCGTTTGAATTGTCTTTGTGTTAGAAATGTTCTAGAAAGCCCAACCTACTGAAACAGTCCATCGGGGGTACCATAACCATCTGGAGTACCAACCATCTGCAGTACCACATAAAAACAGACCCTAGGTAAACACTAACTAAAATGCAAGATATTCAATATTACATATAAACCTAAGATTTGACCAAAAGTATATCGGGGTCCTTACCTTGACAGTGCTTTAATGTTGCCCCACTTACAGTTATCTGCACCTAAGGCATCTCTTGGAAGTAGTCTTTATTGTTTAACAGTTCTTCATGGATTCTTCTCTAAGCACCTTCTGAGCTCTTGTAAACTCCTGGCATTCACCGAGGCCTTTGCCAACGAGCTCCACAGGCTGCATGAACCACAAAACCAAAAGACTCCCAGCTTTCCAACAAATTAAACCATGTTTTCTTTGAAAAATAAGACCTCTCCAAAACAGCAGATCTCAAACTGCCTTTTATAGAATAAGCAAGGTATTTTGTTTCATTTTAGGGATGTTTCAAATTGAATTACTTGTAATTACCATGTCCCTCTGCGGCTGATGCAGCTGTATTAATTTAAGTTATAATAAAGTGCTCAGCATTTCAAATTAGAAAGATAAAATGTCTAACATTTCAATAAGAAGTTTCTGCATAGCATGTGTCATCTAGCAAATTCATGATGTTGTGGTATAAATCCTTTCTAAAGGATTTGGATGTCTCGTGTGTCTCACCCACTACTTTGCCACTCAGAAAGAACACGGCCAACTTAAGCTCATGCAAGTAGAAATTTTATGTATCATCACGCACAGCTCATGCTCTCTTCTTGCTGCTCTCAGCTGCCCCAGTAAACCCAAATGGATCTTGACCTTTTCCAAACGCCAGGTCGATTGTTTCAATAATCAGTCAAAACAATTTTTATTTATTTCCACCCCTCCGAAAGGGAGGTAGTTAAAGCAATGTATCTGTGACTAATAAAACTATACCATCCTAGGAGCCACAGATACTGAAACATTTACAGGTTAGGACACTCACAGAATACAAAATGAAAGATTTTCAAACTAAGCGAGCAATGTGTGCACATCATCCGAAATTGTAAACAACAAAACCACAACAAGGGCACTCACCCTGCACATTATCTGATAATAAGCACACATCATCAGAGGATGCACAGTAGCTGAAACTGGCAATGTGCTATGAATTATGCAAACAACTAATAAAATCTAGTATCTTTTCAACTCTAAAATACAGACGTACTGAGTGAACTAGAAGCTGTGTGAGGATAGATTAAATATACACCAATTTGCTTTTGAGATGTCTTTAATGAGTTCACAAAGAATGACATCTAACCTGACTGTTTTGTTCAATAATATACTGGCTTTGCATTACCTCCCAACTAATAATACATTGCAGCAGAATACATTTATTTATTTCATTGTTTGTTTTTAACCACTGATAACTGAAACAGGCTATGGAACGGTTGCACAGAATTACATCATTCATTTCTTGTAGATGATATCCCTTCCCCCTCCAGTGTCACTTGATTCTTGACTGAGCTAAAGCACTGAAAAATTAGACTTCATTTCAGTATGCTAATAGCAATCTATCCAAAACAATGTAATCAAGGCCTCATGTGCTCCTATAATTTCATTCTTGACATAAGTCTGACAGCTATTTATTGTTGGAGGGAACGGTGGGGAGGAGAGGAGAAAAATTCCTGTAATTTCCCCTCCCCCAACAAACACAACAGCTTTGCAGTTTAAAGCAGTATCTTTGTGAAATGCACAAAATTGTAATAATCATGGGGTTTACATATGTCTTGTCTTAAGCAATCAAGGCAGGGAGTTAACGGAGAGGCACATTCAGATGTGCCAATTCCCAAACTGGCCACCTCTGATGAGCCAGCTGTGAGCTTCAATTGTCACATTATAATTTAGGCAAGGAGGAGGAGGGGGGGAGAAAGGCATCCAGCTCCACACTGGATGAACATAATTATTCACAGCAGGATGCTGCAGAATTAATTTAGCCAATCAGAATTATAGTGGGGGCTGGGTATCAGCAGCAGCAAATGTGAAAAAGGAGAAAGAAGGGAGAAAGGAAATCAGGAAAGGGATCAAAACAATGTGACTAGCACCTTGCTAATATTTTGATTCTGCATCCCTCAGTGTACTTGGAATACAATGAAGTGAAAACAAAACTGTTACAAAGATGTTCCTGGCTCAATGGGGCTGACTTGAAATTAGAGAAGCTGTGAATTTGGTTAATCAGGAAAAAGCCAGTAGTCTGAGGGGGTTTGTGAAGTATCACATAAAATGCTACCTGGTTGTATCATATTGAATAATGTACTACCAGATAAACATAAATCTGGGAACAATGTGAGCAATTCTGCATTGTTCTGGTTTAGCACTTCAGAAATCCTGCCAAAGTGCTACTTAAATAATAGAGGAAGCAGGAAAATAGTCCCCAGCCCAGTCTGGACTCAAATGATGTGATCCACATAATTTCATCTTTCATCTTTTATCTTTTAACTTGCACAACTTTTCATTGTGCAAGTTAAAGGAGCTGGCAAGGGGAGTGAAGAATGGGAGCTCTGCCATCAGAGGTCAGTAGTTTTGGACTCAGAGATAAGCATTTTGTTTAATGATTCCATTAAACTGATCTCTGGTGAACACTGAGCAATGTTGATCATCACTACGGTTCAGCATAAAACACCCGCTGAGGTGAATGGGCAAGTTAACCATTCTCATAGGTTTTTCAAGTTTTCTGTGAACTTTGAGTGCAGCATTTCATCAGTTTACAATTTACCAGCAGCTTTTTTTCAGAATTTAAAGGATTTTTTTTGATAGCGAAAAAACTAGTAAGATATATAAAAAAATCAAGAAGAAATGCATGTGTTCGTTACTTTAAGCTGTTAGTTTTAGACACTAACATAGTTAGACAAATACTTCAGCTTAGTTCTTCAGGTCACCAAGGGAGTAAATTTGGAGAGAAAGAACTCTTCTTCCCATTTTTATTCACCTTACAGAGAACCAATCAGGACTAGGACCAGAGAAGTCATGCTCTTTGACCCTAGTATCCTCCTGTAAAGTATAATACAATCTACCATGCATTAGCACTTTTGTCCCTGTTCCTGCCAACACACTTTTTGTGGGGACAGTTGTAAAACTAGAGGGAAGATTGAAGAGATAGAGAACATTTACACTGCTAAAATATCTAAACTTCGAGTGTCAAGCCCTCCCTCCATAAACACAAGCATTTCCCTCTCGTCATTAGAGTGAAAAGTTCATAAATTTAGATGACCTTAAGCTTTAATTTTACTTTAAGAGATGCTTGAAGTAGCAATGTAGGAAGTGTATCTCCCGAGTAGTCAATTCATTTCCACTTAGATGAAAAATAAAATGACTATTTGTAAGGCAGAAGCTTGCTTTGTTGGTGGTTTGGTTTTTTTCTTTTCCTGGAATTGTACAACCATGACAAATGTACCTGAAGCAGAACCCTTGAGTTCCTGTAAAAGTTAACTTAAGCTTCTGCTCTCTGATTCTGCTAATGGTGAGAAAAATGACAGGAAGGTTGGTCAGATTTTATTTCTGGCAATAATATGTGATGTACACCACTGTCAATGAGAACCATGATTTAATCTGTAAGGATATAAGGCCTTGTGGTAAAAATGGTATAACTACAAATCCTGATTAACAATCACTGCAACAGTAAAATTGGTTCCCATAGCAACAAGACTGAAATTATACAATAAATGGCAATGCCATATCAGATAAATCACTCCATGAAATGTCCCCTTTTGGAAACCATTTGGCTTTCTGCTACCTTCATCTTTAAGGAATTGCAAATATTACTTCCAATCTCCTGATCCTCACTGCTCATCCTTTAAATTCCATTATCATTTGTTCTTCTAATAACCAATGTAAAAGAATAAAATAAAAGTAATAAGAAGACAATATGGTATTTAATATCTGTAAGCTCATTCCAGATCCTGGTAGTTTTTAAAAAAAATACACATCCTATATACTTTATATTTTTTTCTCTTTTCATTTGCTTTATGTTTATTTTACGGTATTTCCAAAACTTCAGCTTCCAAAAGCAAATACTAATTTTAGACATTTTGCATTTGTAAAACATACAACTGCAGTCACTCTCTTTGTATGCATTGCTTACGGAGACAAACACTGTAATCAAAGAAGATACGCACTATAAAAGAAGAAAACAGCTCTTAGGGAATTAGAAACTATATATTAACAAAATGTACAAAAACTCTTTTAAACTGCACTAAGAATGACCCTGTGCCTTAAAAAATGTGTGATTCCACCTACATAGCCCACGTACATGTTTGACTTTGTGAAGCTGTTATTACAGAAATGCTAGAAGACGCTGCATGTTAACCACTGCTTTAGAGAATCAGATGTTTGCTATAATGATTGTATACATACAGGGCTACCAAAACATAGGTACACAGACAGATAGGTACCTAAGTACTTAGGTAGGTAGGCTGGTAGGTAGACAGATTGCTAGACAGAGCTCTATATAAAGTATCAAAATGGTTAGAGGTCTGGAATACAGGACACAGGAGGGAATGCTGAAAGAATTGGGTTTCCATGACATTAAGAGAAGGCTAAGAGTCATTCTTGTTGCTGTCTACCTAACTGGGCAGTGTAAGGAAGATGAAACCAGGCCCTTGTTCCATGTGTAAGCTAAAATAACAAAGGGCATAGACAGAAGTTAAAACATGGGAGGTTCCAACTCAAAATAAGAAAGAATAATAAATTTATGGCAGGCCTGGCCAAACACTGGGGCAGGGCTCAGAAAGACAATGGGACCTGTCTGGTCCTCTAGTAGTCAAAGCCCTGAGCAATCTGCTCTAGGTGCAGTATGATGAACCAAACACTTAAGAGGCCCCCTCGATCCAATGTGGTCCTACGACTCTGTTTCCATGAGGCCAGAGACAGCAATAATATCTTAAATTTCAATGATCCTTCATTCAAAGAAAAACACCCAGAGTCATTCTTTGAAAAGAGCTGGGAGAAATAAGACCTTCCGTAAACCATCAAAAAGCCTCTTGAGCATCTTAAATTCAGAAAACAAAGCAATGCTATTATGATAGAGCTGAGAAAGGGTTTTCTTTTTTAACTGAGAGGCTATCCAAGACTAGACCCGGCTGTACCAAAACAAAGGAGAAACACCATCTTCCAGAGAACAAGCCAAGAGCTGCAGGAAGAGTACTCTGGAAACCTCATCTAACCGCAGTGACAATGGAGAAACTGAGACATGAAAGGCTTGCCAGAATATAAAAGAATTTTTATACAGGGCTTTTTATAAGAGCAAATAGGGATAGAACAAGGGGTAGTGACCTGAAACTGACAAAGGGTAGATATAGATTAGATATTAGGAAGAAGTTCTTCCCTGTGAGGGTGCTGAGGCCCTGGCACAAGTTGCCCAGAGAAGCTGTGGCTGCCCCATCCCTGGCAGTGTTCAAAGCCAGGTTGGACACAGGGGCTTGGAGCAACCTGCTCTAGTCAAAGGTGTTCCTGCCCATGGCAGGGGGTTGGAACTGGATGAGCTTTAAGGTCTCTTCCAGCCCAAACCATTCTGTGATTCTATTAATTTACTGGTTTTGTCTGGACTTGTCTACATTTCAAGCCATGCAAACACTGTTTGCTTAATGTATCACAAGTCTCTGAGACACAAACCTACAGTGCTAACATGACAGGAGTTCTTGGAGATGGAGAGTTTACACTAGAGAAGTTCAAATAACCAAAGAGTTAAATCACCATGTCTCTGCTCTTCGAAGAGGGAGATAAAGGGTGGACCTGGTTCCCCAGACTGTGCGTCAGCCTCCAGAAGCAGTTCCTGGGCTCAGTTTAAATGCTAGAAGCTTTAAGACATATTAAGCGATCTCACCAAGAACCATGCAGGTATGACAAGAACCAAAATTCAGCAGAAAAGAATGCCAGTAAAGAGCAAAAATAGCAGTTTTACAGAACTTTAAGTATGAGCTGGCATTAAATAAATAAACCTAAATTGCAACCAAACAACTTTCAGCCTTTTAAGGTAGGAAGACTTAAAAAATTTACTTTGTCCAGCTATTATTATAGCTGAATAGGTATGACTAAGAGAAAGACAAAAGCTTTTGAAGGAAATATTTATTGTACCCCATTTTGAAAACCAGCATCATGACCTGAGCTGGAAATGCTCTTAACATTCCTGTGCAGGAGTACTATTAATACAGAAGAAACCAACAAAACCTGGAATGTAGATATTCAGGAAATCTTTTTAGTGGGGCTATTTGGGAACTAGAATATTTTACCAAGAATTTGATCAATGCAGACTACAATTTATAGACTGAAGTTTAGCAGAAATATATCTTCTATTTATTCTTCCCCAATGTATAAATGAATATTGTGAACTCAGGAAGTAACTCAGGTAAATATAAGCATAGAATTATTATATGAGGAAAATAATTTATGCTTGATAAAATAATATGTGAGAATTATAAAATCTCAGACGCACTTTCTTTCAATGACTATGTGAAAGTTACCTGGCAATGGCACCTGATTTTTCTGTCTATGATGAAAACTGGAGTTGTCAAAGCTCAAGGAATCATAATTACATGCTAGTTTTCTGTTTCATTAACTAAGATTCTCACATGATAAGAAAAATGCCAGGAATCTTGTATCCCTGGTGACAACAAATTAGTTCATCCATGGTTACTATCATGAAAAACACAATTTATGAGCATCACTCTCTACATAGTGATTTTTTGAACATATACTGGTCTTTCCTTGCCAAAGCACTGGTGATGAGAAGCGATGGCATCTCTCACGTCCACTGTCTCTACTTCTCCACTGAGATCAAATTAGAGGAGATGATCTTATGTGTTAATAACTGCCATTAACCAAAAAGTATCTTTGAAAAGTCCACATTCCACAGGGCTTGCTCAAGAATTGACCTGTTTGCGTGTTTTGAAGCTGGAATCAGGGTAATCAGGTAATGGTTTTACAGAAATAAGCTTCTAAACTAGGAATTAATTGATGTAAATCAATGTAGCTCCATTAAGTTAATGTAGCTTCACTACTCCCATTAGTTGAAGGTCCCCATCATCTGCTCCTTCCCACCATCTTATCACGGCAATATCTGACGACCATGATTTACACCGTTTCGATATTTTTATATATATATATTTATATAAAACTACTATTTTGCTTTTTTCAGGCATAGGTTTTCAAAGTCAGTGGCCAGCTCCTAATTTCCCTCACTTTCATCTCCATTCCAGGTAGAAGTTTTACTGCTTTTGCTCCAACGAATTTCTCCAAAATAATCTTTCCTTTCAGTCTTTACAGCTAAAATTGTAAAGCAAAACCATGTTATTTCCATCCATAACTGTCTCCCAGATTCATACATTTCACCTTCCCTTTCCACACAAAGCACAGCTGAGGTCACCGTGGTTACTTGTGACTAAATTCTGTAAATTCTGTAAGATCCTACTACAGACACCAAGTTAAAAACTCCTCTATTTAATATTTTCAAATGAATTGCGCAGCCTTCTGAAACTCTCTAACCAGATGCTACTATAATATTGTTACTCTGATTGATGCACCAATGTGAATTTCCACATGCTTTCTGGCTATTTCCCTGTGTACATTTATTATTTTATTTTATGCTGAATATTGCACTCAGAACATCCCAATACTCCCTTGTTTCTGCAAATTCTTCTGCAAAATCTATTTTTCCATAGACTTGACAAGCAATTAACAATTAAAAATCACTTTAATGACTAGGTAAATGTATAGGACTATGGGGTGGTGGTTAACAACATCAGCTCCTCACCCTACAAACTCTCTGGGTACGACTCTCACAGCAACCTGCAGACCATGGCTTGACACCAGCCTGGCCATATCCACATAAACCACTCTCATCTTCCAAAACAGGAAGGCTGTATCCAAATTGATGCCAGACTGTTTCAGTATACAAATGTGCCAAATGTGCCAAATTCAGCCCCAAAATGTACCCAGGGACTGTGATCAAGTGATAGCTGGTGGGATGAAGATCTTTAAGAGCACAGAGAATACGTAAAGAATATACAGACTATGAGTTTCAGCTCCTGGCCCCACACCCCAGCGCTAAGTAATTTACTAGCATGAGCATAGCCAGTACACACCTATTTTTTATCATCTCCTTCCATTCCATTCTGCTTGGTTTAGTATATCAGATTTGGGACACCAATCATTTCTCCTTGTATAGAGAAACACATGCAGCATTAGGTATGGTGAGATACTGCACCAATACTGATGTATCATTTTTTAAATCATATTTTCAGAGCTGATGCTTGTTTCTCACATAAGTAAATAACTCATGCAGGAATGTAAAGTGGTGCAAAAGTTTTACACAGCTAAGCAGAATATTTACAAAGTTCTTCTTCTGTATTTCACAGTTCTAATGCCATTTTCTTGGCTCAAACTGAATATAGTATCTTCTTTAAGAAGATATTTTCCTCTAGTTTGGAATTGTATAGTTGTTGCAGACAATGATATGGAAAGGCAAATGAGAGAAAGTTCCTTAATGATTTCTGCTGTGAAAAAAACCCTGCAAACAGAATTTTGCTTTACACCAACATAAATCTAATTAAAGCTATTCACAAGATAACATTAAAACAATGAAAAAAATGAAAATAAGAATTGCAGAAAGAAAGTGAGAGCAATCTATATCCCAAAGATTTTTTTCTAAATCATTACTTGAATATACTTTCAAGTTATTTATTTAGTTTATAAAAATAACATCAGTGCATATTCATTTGGTCCTCTTGCCTGGGACAGAACTTCAAGTATGTATGCTGAAAGATCACCTCATCGTAACTTTACAGGTGCTCTTTTTGTAAAATACATACAATTACGAAATCATACATTCATCTATATACCTATTGGAATTAATTCAATTTCAGTCCTTGAAAATAAATTTTTTTAACCCTCCAACTGGTTTAAAATGTGAATCACCACATTAAAAGGAATCTAAGATATACTGGCCCAATAGTGTTCCCATTAGAATTAGAATTAAAATGAAAATTTGCCTTGACTTTGTTGAAGTGAGATTCAATTTTAAAACACTTTCCATAAAAATAAACATTTATATGTACAACAGAGCATATGAGAACAAATGATAAATACTACAAAAGAAGACAATTTCTTTTCTAAAAGGAAGTTTTATATAAACGACATAAGTAATTTTGTAAAGATAGTAGACTGAATATTTACAACCTACGTGGAACAATGATGTTTTTCATATCTTCAAAATGTAATCATTTTGATCTCAGTAGTTACTTAGAAAAAGTACACAGAACATGCCAATGAAACAGAAAATTAATACACATCATATTTCTCTATGAAATATAGTATTTCTCCATAATTACACGGGGGCATATTTAGAGGATGATGTGCTCAGTAACCCTGAGATGTATCGTAAAAGCACTTGCAATAGAAAAAGTATATTTATTTGTAAGAAACTGAACTGCAAATATCAGTATATTTTTAGCAGGAGGAACAAGTTCATCTTCATTCTACTAACATTAAACCTCTTAATACGACACTGTACCTTACTGGTACACTTAACCTCAGCTTTAAGTCTGCAAGCTGTCAAAAATTCAAAATGATAAAATGAAAAGCCATTTCATATCCTTGGTCTGGAATTTACACTCAGAATTTCTTTTAAGTCATAACTTGTTCTGAAGACAGGATTATTTATTATCACATATCGAAGAGACATAAACCTTTTTACAAGCTAAAACCACTGAAGTCAATGAAGTCACACTGAGCTTGCCATCTTCATAGGCATATGCATCATAGAATGGGTTGGGTTGGAATGAACCTTAAAGTTCATCCAGTCCCAATCCCCTGCCACGGGCAGGGACACCTTCCACTAGACCAGGTTGCTCCAAGCCCCTGTGTCCAACCTGGCCTTGAACACTGCCAGGGATGGGGCAGCCACAGCTTCTCTGGGCAACCTGTGCCAGGGCCTCAGCACCCTCACAGGGAAGAACTACTTCCTTATAGCTCATCTAAATCTCCCCTCTGTCAGTTTAAAGCCATTCCCCCTTGTCCTGTCCCTACAGGCCCTTGTCAACAGCCCCTCTCCAGCTTTCTTGTCAATCCCTTTAGGTAATGGAAGCTGTTCCAAGGTCTCCCTGGAGCCTTCTTTTCTCCAGGATGAACAAGCCCAGCTCTCTCAGCCTGTCTGTGTAGCAGAGGTGCTCCGGCCCTTCTAAGCATTCTGGTTATCTGAGAATTTCCTTTTTTTTATTACAGAAGTTATCTAAGTTCATGCTTTTACTCTCACATCTCAGTATCTTCAGTTTCACTGATGATGGCACATGCTCTCAGTTTGTATTATAGAAGCAAGCTGCTTTCTCTGTTGTGTCAAAATATTGTGGGTTTTCCCTTTTAATTGGGGGGAAGGCTTTCTTGTTATTGATTCTTTTTAACTCTGTTGCAAAACCCTTATTCTTTTGTTCTTTTTGATATTAACTGCTTTGCTGATCCAATGCTTCCTTATTCCCTGCTGTAGGAATCCTAATCCTAAAGCAGTCTTTACTGCCACATGACTCCAGCTTTAGGGAACACATCATCCACTGAAAAACAAAAGTCAGGAAAGGTCCACACACAACCCATCAGATCAAGGCACCACTGCCATATGGTAGAAATTTTATTCATAAAAATGAAAATATTTTTTATACTGCTATATTATTTCCCAGGGCTAGTGTACCTGCAGCTAGGAAATGGCAGTGTACTTTGCCTAGGCAATATGGCTTTTATGTACTACTTATAACAATGCTATTGTCATGTTGATACTTGGTACACCAGGCTCAATGAGAAGAAAACTTAGGCAGGGTTTCTGCACATTCACAATAAATTCTCATCTTGCAATAGAGAGTCTTTGGATGGCTCTTTTGCTGTTGCAGAAAGAATCTGACAGTGTTGATAACGACACAACCCTGTATCTTGCCGTGCCTTTGAAAGCTCAAAAAAACCCTGTCACTTGTAAAGGTACCAGAGAAAATCTTCCATGACTTTAAATCATGGAAAGAAATGAGTGCATCCACAAAAATGGAGGAAGATGCCTTGAAAAGCCTTTGAAGGAACAAAGAACTAGCAATAACAACAAAAAAGAAACAAAATTCTTGCTGCTTTTTTAGGTGACATACACAAAATCCAGCAGTGCAGAAGTCAAAATGTTCAAATTTGTGCTAATGCCACAGAGAACCCTGAGGGAGCTTACATTAACACAACAAAAGTTTGCATACATAAGCTTTGATGAAATGAGTATGCACTGTTCTGCGTGGAATATGAAGTTACAAAAGGTGTCAAAACCGCTGCAAAGACTATTCTGATGATGCCTTTAATGGAACAGAAAAGAATTATTTGCTAATTTATAGCCTTTTTATGTTAGAGAAAACTCCATGGTACAAAAACAACAGTGGATCTTCCTAGATGATAGAACAAACTCTTTTCCAGGTCTTTAAAATAGGGACCAGTCACTAATGAGGTAGTCCCAAAATTATCTTGGAGATACAAAAAAAACCACACTAGAAAGAATAGTTAAGAATAATTTAGATATACCAGCGTTATTTTCAACACTCTCATAAAGTTTTTTCCGAAATTTTCACAATTTGTCACAATAAGAACTATCAGCCATTGGAATAATCTCTCCAGGGAAGCGGTGACTCCCCAGCATTGGACACTGTTAAGTTCCAACTGTACAGGGTGCTGGGCCATCTAGTCTAGGACATGCTTTGCCAAGAAAGGTTGGATCATATGATATGAGGTCCCTTCCAACCTGGAATTCTATGATTCAATAATCTTTATCTAGTACACCTCCACCTTACTTCCCATGCCAAATGTCCAGGTACTGCTCAAGGTGTTAACAGCATAATTAAAACACAGCTAACTCATTTCAACAATTACCAATAGAAAAGAATCTTAAGTTCAGGATAGCAGGGAAAGAATTTTCTGAATGCAGAGCTGTGTTGACCTCTTCACTTAATTGAAAGCTTTCAAAAGGTTTCAAGGTAAGTCAGCGCCACTCAGTAGTATTTTGACACAGAAAGATGAGGCCTGAGTGTCTTGCTGCTGCCTGTATTAAAAACATTAAGTGCGATGCTTGCAGCCTGCCGTGAGATTCAGACATGCCTGCCATTCACATTAACAGAAGAAATGAGTCAAAACTCTATTTGCTGCTCTGAGCCTTTGACTGCATTTCAACAAGCATTTTCACAGCATTACTCTATTTAAATAATTCGTTCAAGTCACATTAAGATCACAAAATCGGGTGTTCAAAAGTTTGGAAATGCCAGAATTATGACTGTCTACATCCATTACAGTAATCCCACTGTGTGTATGTCTCATGATACAGATGTACTTATGTCATTATTGTTTTTCTGACAGGACCTCAGCTCCGCTTTGTGAATAGGATTCTTTTCAGTGTTTCATTTTATCCCAGTACCTGCCTGTATCTATTAGGCTGTGCAAACTCTTCGCAGCTACAAGTGACAGCACCCAAGCAATCGCTCAGGCAAAGCTGCAGGCTCCCAGCTCACCTCCTAGCCTTCCTGGTCTCACAGATCACAACACTCAGCTCTACCCACCCAGTGCAAACTAAGCTTTGCACTGCTCAATGGTCACCAATGCAGAAAAGTATTCCAGCAGCTGTATTAAAAGTAATGCATTTGTTATAAATAAATGTATTGTATTTATTATTCAAGCCATTTTATTAAAATGCTTCTTCCCACGGACTGCCAAGAAGATCAAAGAAACTTGCCAAAACTTTTCTGAGCACAAGATGTAAAGCTGAGCTCAACTACAAGTTGGATCACATGGCAGATCCTCAATATCTGAAACGCAATGAAATTTCATTTTACTAGCTTCTTGTAAAACACATGCTAACATCCAGCAGCCCCAGGACTAAAGTCAACAGAGAATGTGAAAGTGTCTGTGCCCCTCTTCCTACACCAGCCTGGAAGCTAATCACAACTTAAAGAAATGAAATTGGTTTTTTCTTACTTGCTGTGTATATGGTGATTAAGTAAGTTGAAAAAATGCCATTCAGTTTGATTCAGTGAATAACTAAACAGGATTCTGCAAAATGGAGGGTTTTGAGAAGAACAAAAGTTCAAGGTACTTACTCAGCACAGTTCCTTACTCTGTGTTTGAGAAAGGAAGCATACTTTTCAGATATCAGTATGAGAAAAGAAGACAGCTTGACTAAAAACTGCCAGACAGTCTCATTTCAGAAGATATAGGTTAGTATTTGTACAACAGTATTTAGGCAACTTCCAATCCCAGATTCAGGCAAGGAGTATTTTGAGGGATATGCCATGACCCCATCCAACCACATCAAAACTTCTTTAAAGTTGTCTACAAGACTGCAGACAATTAATGAGAATTGTCATTGTGTCCTCTGAAAATTATAGATATTACTACTCAAGATATTATGAATAAGAGCCAAAAATACCCATAAAAGGCAACATCATGGTCTCAAGCCTAATTTTAAATGGGCAATCACATTTTAAGACTACCCACTTAACACCAAATGCATAAATAGACAAAGTAATCAATTTTATCAGGTAGGTGGCAATGTACAAGTTTGCATCTTAGGGCTGGTTTTCAAATTAACTTGTCATTTTTTTAAGTTACAAACACTAGTTTATGCCATAATTTAGTATAACATGAATAGTATATCTAAACGAATGTTCACTTCCTGTCTAAATATGAAAATAATGCTTTTCCTATCACATAAAACTAATTATTGTAGTTTTGCATGACTTTTTTTTTCAAAATTGCATTATGAATTATTCATGATGTTGAGTTTAATACAGCCTTTTAATGATAATATCTCATTGAAAAAGTTTTTTAAGAAGAATTAAACACATCTTTAAACAAAAGAAACAAAGACTATGATGTTAAAATCCTTTTTTCAGTATTTTTAGAGAGATTAAAGTTACAAGCAAGTACAAACTCCGTCTCTTCAAAACCAGGCAGCTATTTTGATTTCAGGGTGACACTTCCAGCCACGGTAAAATTAACATGTAAAAGCCATGCTATGCTAGAACAAATGCAGACAGAATTTGAGCAGAAAATATTCCTTTGGAAGTTCAATGTTGAACTTGCTAGGTGTCAACTATTTTTACTTCCACCTTCACAAACTTTTACAATTATTTTTTTTTATATCCTGTGAAAATTAGGGGAAAATGTGCTTTTTGGACATGGATGCTGAAGGACAGGGCAAAGAGGAGAATGCCTCTATATGACAGCTTATTGTCACAGTTGAATGTAGGAAAATCTTAACGTGGAAAACATGGTTTGATTTCTCACATGATAGAATGAAGCAAAACTTCACACCTGAAAAAACCATGACTTGTCCACACTACAACTGTATCATATGTGGACTAACATGTTTAATTGGGATGTTTTGTGGAGAAACGAAGCCAGTGAAGTCTGGTTTCCTACAGATTTGTAAACTTTGCTCACTCCAAATGTCATTTGACCATTTTTTACCGCTGAAGAAACATATTGAGGCTAATTTGAGGCCATGCTTCTGCTGATTAGACACCTACAATGACACAGTGATCAGCTTGCCAACTAGCCCTAGAGCAGAAGAACTGAATTTCCCTGTGTTCATCGGTGTGAGCACTCACTGATCTCTCCCCTTCAAGTTGTGCCATCCTCCCTTCAAATCTGATTGAAGCTGATGCAGATGTTACTGGGAACAATGAGGGACAGACATGCAGGATAATCACAGAAGTTTTGTTCAGTTATAACACAGAGCTACAGGCTAGAAGTCTTTTTCTTCCCCTTGGGCAGAAGGAGATAAAGAAGACAGAAGAAAGAAACATATTTCCAAAATGCTCTGGATAGTTAATGCCTTCTCCAATTCTTCTCAGTCTTCAGCCAGCAAAGGAACAGCAGGATAAATTAACAGTTTTGAGGACATCAGCAAAATGACTCCTCCATAAGGCTCCAGTATCAGTGAGAGAATGTTACCATTTCCATGCTAGGAGGAAAAGAGGGTTAGATGGTCACACACATTCTCTACTCCTCTGCAGTGGTGAATCAAATAAGCTTTCTGTAATCAAACTGTCTAGTGTTCTTTTTTTCTTTTCTTTTAATAAAAAGCTTTTTTCCCTCTATTTCTTCTGCAGTTGAACATATATAAAAGATCAAGATATGAGGATAGTGGATTACGTATTATCTTCTGTGTCATTATATCAGATCTGTCTATCAAAGTTCTTCTTCACCTCTCTCTTGTCACAGTTCATTATAAGGGCCTGTTCTTTTATGACTAAATGGTAAAGTAATATTAATCCTTACCAAATGTAAAAAAGATGATACGATAGCATGGATTTAATAAAAAAAAGCTTTTATTCACCAACGCATTTTTCTGAGAATATAGAATGGAATAGCACATCTCAGACTGTATGAATGGAAGCATATTTTCCTGAATGAGTTAAAATTTTATCTACAGCCTACAGTTGTATGACTCATAAAGGCTAGATAGTCAAATCATCTTCAAAAAAAAGTCAGATATTAAGATAAACACAATTCACATTGGAAACTACTTTATATTGTAAGTTATAGTTTAATTGTTACTCTATTAGGAAGGAACCATCTGGGTCACTGAGTCCAATCCCTTGCTCTCAGCAAGACACTGGTCATTTCATTTATATAGCATTTAAGTGGTTCGCCTCACTACTGCCATTGGAAGGCCACTCCAAAACTTGGTGTTTCTAATTTTTGAAAATGCTCTTCTAATTGTCAAGTAATCTTATTCTTGGCCACATTATGCCAGGAACTGTGCCCATATTCTTGGATCAGTACAGATCTTCAATGTAGTCAGTTTTTTCCCTGTGTTCTCTGTATTGAGAGTTGAGACGAGATTCAGGCAAGAAGGCTGTGCAAAAAGGTGAGTGTCAAATTTGCTTTTGGTGCATTGCCAAAGATCTTCCATTATTCAAAACACACGTGATAAATCACTGAAATGAACAGAGTATCGTTTACCCTACAGTAGAGTTTTTGGAAGGTTTGTCTAATCTGCCAATATAATATAGCTGATTATATTGGCAGCTATTGGCAGTTTTTGGAAGGTTTGTCTAATCTGCCAATATAATATAGCTGATTCGCTTCTAGGTTTGTTCTCCTACCTGTCAAAACTTCATCTTTATTAGCTTATTCCTGGACTTTCTCTCAGAGAAAACAAGTTCCTTTCAAATTAGGATATGTTGGAGGCAATCCAATCCAAAGTTTCATCCCCACGGCCTCAATAAAAGGTGCATACACATTAAGCGTTTCAGCTCAGAGGAGGAGTAGTTTTTTAGGCAAACCTTGTGATAATCTCCACTTAATTGCTCTGTTTCACACTAGCGATAGTCTCTGAGTGCATGAAGCTAATTCTTCTTGGATAAAACTAAACTGGAAGATACAACTCCAGAAATGCACCTAATATACTCCAGCTGCAAAGGGGCATTCACCAGTCGGGGCCAGACTAAAGCTAATCCAACATAAAAAGTCTTGAAATGTCTGCAGTATGGACATCGGACCCTCAATGCCATCTAAATCTAAAAATCTGTTTCTATTGGTTCACACTATTTCCTCTTGTAGACTTAGCGAAGGAGACACCATGGTTGCCACCTCCTGCCTTGCGATATGCTCAGCACCATTCCAGCAGAGCCTGTGCCCTCAGACATCCCCACTCTGCATAATTGTACAAAAGCACAAACCTGTGGGTTTGCAAACATTGTTCTGCCTTTGGACACCCTCTCTCTGGTTGTAATTCTCCTCCAGAAAAGCAGAACAGAACAAATTAGTTAGCCAACTCTGTACTGAAGAAGTCCTAATGTGCACAGATCACCTGCATCCACCCTTAAAATTAGTATTGTAAGAACTGGTTTAATACAGTACATAGAGACTGTTGACACCTTGAGGGTAACACAGGCAAGCCTCTGTGATGAACACCTGTCATGCAAGACATTGCGTAAGAGAACTATGAGATTAAATATGTATTCTGTACATATAGATCAAATAACTTTGCCCAAAACAGGTTTTAAGCTTTTGAAAAATAAACCTAAACTCATTTTAGACTCTGGATATAGTATGTTTCCATTGTGACCAGGGACTCAAGATACCCCAAGCTGATCCATTAAAAAAAAAAAAAAAGGAGAACTGTGAAAACTCATGAAAGTCTACAAAAGAGAAGAGCTTATAGAAAAGCCTAATATTTAATTTTTTTTTTTTTAATTAAAACTACGCATATCCAATCTCCCTTATAATAAATTCTCTCAAAAATTCTTGTTTCTCTTCTTGAATAATTCTTGGATGGTGCTTTGAGCAACCTGCTCTAGTGGAAGGTCCCTAACCATGGCAGGGGGTTGGTACTAGATGAACTTTAAGGTCCCTTCCAACCCAAACCATTCTGTGATTCTATGATTCTATAATTCTATAATTACTGAGTAATTAATGCGGACCTACAATGGCATCATCCCAGGGCTTTGCTTATACACAAAAGAGCAAGGTTACAGCTTAGCCTGTTCCTCTCCATGCAATATGAACAGTTATCTTAGTTAATCATCTCTTCATGTCGTGCATGTCACATTTTCATGAAGCAACAAGAGCAATGATGGCACATATTTTCTGGCTTAAATTTTCTTGTGTGCTTTTAACAGCATTAAATCTGATGTAAAGAAACTTTGCAGAAAGAACCTCCTGGAGCTGAGAATTCATTAGTATGCCAAATGAACTTGTTCCAGCAAAGATGATTACACAAATACCCCTGTGAGAAGGGGAAAGTTCTTTGAAATGTCTCTCATGGTTCAAGACAGCATCTCATAAAGTGTAAAATGATTTCTGAACTGCCCAGATATGCAGACGGAATAGATTCTCGCAGAGCTTTTCCCAGTTTTAACAGTGTTACTTGGTATGCTCACCTAAAACATCTTTAGAAACTGGAACTCCTACTGGTACAGAGAAAATCAGCATATAATGTGTAAATAAGAACAAAGTGACATACCACGAATTAATAAAATTTTCTCTCCAAATCGACAAGTAGGTTACATGCCTTTTTTTTTTTTTTTTTTTTTTTTTTTTAATGAAAAACAAGACCAAAAAGCCACTCAAACCAAGTATGACATGAAACGGTATGAAGCTGAGAGATCAAGACAATGTTGCTAGCATTCATGCTTATCACAATAACTAGCCTCATATACCAAAAGCTTAAAGTAACTACAGGTATCAAATTAAAAGGTTATGTCTTCTTATGTGCTTCTTCTGCTCCATTTAAAATAGTATTTGCTTTTAAATGCAAGTTTAACTCAGTTTTAATGTTAATGCTTATAAGCATCCATGATGCAGGGATCATGCATCTCGTTAAGAGACAGTGTGAAAACACAGGAGGCAGATTAGACCAAACCTAAAATCCTGACAGAGTAATTAAATAATAGAAATAACCAAATTAATGTCAAGACCCATTACAAGTCAGTCAGAAACCTGGAATACAGGGACATTATAAGTCACAGGTAGAAACAGCTTTCTTTTAAAGAGGTAGAAAGTGTAGATTTAGGTGATATATCAGGGAAAAGTTCTTCCCTGTGAGGGTGGTGAGGCCCTGGCACAGGTTGCCCAGAGAAGCTGTGGCTGCCCCATCCCTGGCAGTGTCCAAGGCCAGGCTGGACACAGGGGCTTGGAGCAACCTGGTCTAGTGGAAGCTGTCCCTGCCCATGGCAGGGGGTTGGGACTGGATGAACTTTATGGTTCCTTCCATCCCAAACCATTCTATGATTCTATATTGCGAAAGAGGATATGTATAGCCATCATTGGTTTGAAGAACCAAAAAGGAAAAGAATTCTGGGGGTGTGCTTATGTTTAATTTTTTTCATACATTTATGATAAGTTATTTAATACATTTATAATACATTTATAATCAGTGCATTATGATAAACAATGCACTGGTAGCCACGTATCGTCAAAAGCAAAACTTGGTTGAACAGCAAATGACCTTGAATCTTTGCAGACCCTGTGGGAACAGTACTGGCAATGCAACATGCCATGGGCAACATCACCCCTCACTCCCTCTGCCCACTTAGATCACAGCAGCACGACCTCTTACTACTGCTGTAAGCAATACCAGAGTCTCAAAGGTAAGATGTTGGTTACCAGCTATAGATTAAGGACTTCTGGTCCAGTAGATGGGGCACGTGGATGATCTGAATTTTGTTTCCAGCTGTGCAGGTGATCTCCTTCCTTGGGGAAGGAGCTTCTTGTCTATACAGAGTGTGAACTCATTGGTCACTGACCCAAGTTACAACAACCACAAAGGAAAAACAGAGTGAGGGATGGGCTGACATACAGTCACCACTGATTGCTAAAGACAGATACTCCCCAGCACAGAGGATGTATTTACTCTTGGAGTCTGTTTCACCCTTTACAAGGCTCAGATGACCCAACAGCATGGATAACCTGGTTTTATGTGATTAAAAATGGTGTTTTAGCTCAACCTTGTTAGCAAAATCCATTATTTCTTCCTGCACAGCTGGACTGCAGGGATCACTAAAAAAAATACTTTGACCATTCCTCCACTAAAACGTATTGACAAGATACATAAAGTAGTTACAGTAAAGACTTTTTTAAAAAAATTTGAGTTCAGTTTTTCCAATTACTAAGAGCTTCAAAGTAAGAAAGAAGTAGAAATAAGTAGATTTTTCTATACATAACCATTTTTCTTCCAAGTTGTCTTCTTTCCTGTTGCTAGGAGACTACAATCCCAAAATGTCAATAATAATGAAGGACATTATATTAAATTTATCTTTATTTTACTAAAGAATGATCAAAACAACTTGTACCTTAAAACCAATGTAAACCAAAAATCTTTTAACTCAGAAAAATTCTAACACAGTAACTCAAATGTCTTCAAGGCTCGGTAACTACTTAAATGATGTGTGATATACAGCTCAGTGGTATATCAAAACAGGTCCAGCATATTTTCCATACAAAAAATATAATAAAAGAAGCTAATAAAAACGAGTGAAAGATTTGTATCACCCTTGATCAAATAAAGCATCTGCTTCTGCCCATTAGAGGAGGACTGAGGCAGATGATCCTTATGTTAAACTATCACACAATCAGACATTGATCCAACATAATTACAGAATCATAAGAATGAAATGTAAGAAAATCTTAAAATAGGCAGCAGTGAAAAGCGTCATTCTGCTCCCAGAAGGACACAAGAAACCGAGTTGTTAAATAATCTCAACAAGAAGGATCCAACAGAAGCTTTGGAAAAAAACAAGGCAGTGTTAAAGATTATAAACCAGAAACACATAAAATGCTCTTCTCAATATGATATAGTACTGACATTATTTTTGCAACCAACATCAAATGCTTTGCAGGATTCTTTATTTGTTGGCTGAGTTAATGTTTTAAAGTTTCAGTTTTAATAACAATACATAATACTAGACTTTTGCTTCTTCAATATAAATGCACAAACAGCAAACTACAAAACTGTATATAGCTATATTAAAATCATGTATGCGACTACAGTATTAAAACTAAAATATTTTTAACATACTGAGAAAGCCACAAGTTCTGAAAAGTCCATTTCTACAGCTAAACATCAGAAATAATGCATGGATTTAAAAAAAAAAAAAAAAAAAGACAAATAGAAACATGTGAAGGATTATAGATATTGGGAAAATAGAAGAAATTAAGAGAACCAATGTTCCTTTGGCTTTGGTGATAAGTCTTTGAAGATTTTTTAAATTCAGACTAGAAGTTTCTTTTACTAGGTAGTCTTTGATCCAACTCAAACGAATTAAGACTAAAAGCAGGGATACAGTGGTGTTTAAATTTCTTCCCACTTTTTCCTAGCAGCAAGAACTAGTGTGGATGTGTGGCAAAAATCACACTGTACAATACAAATCTCAGCTATACAAATAAAATGCAAGAAACACCACAACCAGAGTTCAATGTGCTTGCCACTCAGAGTGAAAAACAAAGAGAGTAACACAAAGTACAAACACAAGCCCAAAACAATTTTGGCAATTTTAATTTAATATTTTCTGAGCCCCTGCTGGAGTATAATAGGTGTATTTGTCACGCAGAAGCACTCATCCTCTAGAAATATCTACAGTCAATAAGGAAAGACAGACATTGCACTTAATTTCACTGCACTGGTATCCAAAGACCTTCAGAGGTGACTAGTTTCAGTGATGACGCAGTACCTGGCTGAGGCACCCCAAATCACAGCAGTATGGCCATCCACTTCCCTTGAAGTGCCACTTAAAGCTCTTAAAGCAAAAAGTTCACTTACCATCAATACCTCATGCTTGTTTGATCCATCATTTCTGACAGGCAGGGCTCCCAAAAATGGGGGAATCGGATGTATTCACCACAGGTACTAATACCCCTCAAGACTGCATCCTGGTCTTGCCAAAGGTGGGTAAACAGAGTATGGGAACCCTTCACAGAATCAAAGAATCGTAGAATTGTGTAGGTTGGAAAAAACATTGAAGACCATCAAGCCCAACTGTTAACTCAGCTCTGCCAAGTCCACCACTAAACCATGCCCCTGAGCACCACATGTACACATCTTTTAAATACCTCCAGGGATGGTGACTCCACCACTGCCCTGAGCAGCCTGTTCCAGTGCTTGACAACCCTTTCAGTGAAGAATTTTTTCCTAATAACCAACTTAAACCTCCCCTGGCATAACTTAAAGCTGTTTCCTCTTGTCCTATCTCTTATTACTTGGAAGAAGAGATATATAATGGCATTTGTACCACTCCCAAACGTAACTCTGTCAGAACGAAAAGTCCCAAGTTTCATTTCAGTACAAAGCAGCTACATTGCTGTGGTTTTCGCTCTACCAGCTTTTGGCCACAACTTACTCATATCTCACACCAATGAATCATAAGCTTCTCTAGTGAAAAAGACTGAACTAAAAACACTAGTATCTGATCAAAAGCAATAACAAAATTATCACTGACAGATACACACCAGTGAAAATTTTTAGGAAACACAGAGTATCTTTTGATGTCCTGGTATATCTTACCCTGATATAGACCAAAAAGACAATGGTCATTTTAAATTCAAACTGCAGAAAAGTGATGAAATAAACTCTTGCCATTAATGGATAAGATTAAGCTACTTAAAGGTTGTTTAAACTGTCACTTCTATATCATAATCATAATCAAGGTATTGTGTGTATTTCACAAGATGAGGAATATGGTGGGCTAGCTTGCCAACAAGAATAAATCAAGATGTATATACAGTTAATGAAGAAATAGACCTCTTGTTGCCAGCAGCTTCACTAAAACAAAAGCCATAGGGGATGCCATTTGTGCTTGCATTTGTGAGCTGTGCATGAGTGTTCTTCACTGAATAATGAACCTCCTTGGTGCACTGGGGCTGGTTTATGGTTCATGGAAGCAGTTGCTTTGTATTCAAATGTAGTATTTTATGCAAGCTTTAAAAGAGTAAGATACTTTTCTCTTAACCTTTATTGAAACCTCTTGATATTAAAAATGTAGGCATATCACATGCCCTAATTTGGTGAAACTATGTAAGATATAAAATAAAACCTTGCTGTTCATAATTCCACAAATTGTTAGTGTATTAGTCCTTCCAGCACACCAGGTCTGATGCACTGAAAACCTGGGGATACTGCTAACATGGAGACCCAAAAAGGGTTAACCATCTCCCTGGGGAACTGATCTGCATATGTCATAGTCAGTGGTAATGAGGAGGCAGTTCACTGGGCACCTTCTTTTGGGGGGTTTCCTCCGTGGCTCATGATCTTAAAATGAGTCCCCATGAAATTCCATGTCTCAATCCCTCTTTTCAGAGTCATGTCATAGTTATCCTAAAATCCACACCTTCTCATTCTTTACTTTAGTTCTCCTCTAGAAGTAACCCTCCTTCCTTCCCTTCTCTGACTCATATATTCCGATTGCCTGGGGATTTATTTTATCCATCCATTTTCTAGCTTTCTTACTCCTTTATCACTTTACCATCAATGCTATATGTTGTCACTGTCATATTGGCCTCCTGACTGACAGCTGGACCTTTGGTGAGTGTAACATTGTTGCCCCTGTTCTTGAAAGAGGGAGAATAATTGGCACATCTTCTAAATTAATGCACTCAGCCTTAGTCCATGTAGCCACATGTAAAGCATACACATTTTAGCATAAAGAGAAATACTTTTCCATACAGTGCAAACCTTCACTTTTTAATTTTCATTTCAAAAACTACAGTATATGTCTGCTATAGAATTACAGTATATGAGTTTTTCTCTACTTAACTACCATTTTGATTAACATATTGTATAAAGAAGGGTGGGGGAAAGGATGAATGAGGAAGACAGCCTCTGCATCTGCATAATTTTGAGGCTCCCAAAAAAAAATTAAAATTAAGGCAGCTTTGAAGATCTGTCTCTGTGTCTTTGCCAGTGTTCACCACTGTTCCACTCTAGGATCCTTTATCTTAACTCAAGACATTTCGCATCCTCACAGACGGCTGTAACTTCTGGGCTGACAAACGTTTTCACTGATGTTAAATAACATGATTACAGCTGGACAGGAATTGATTACATCCTTCAGTAGCAATTGCTAGTATGCCTTACATTAAAAATTTGCCGGAAATAATCAATGAATAGATTTTCTTTGTTTAAAAAAAAAAAAAAAAAAAAAAAAAAGCCAAACACCTGCAAATACTTAAATGCTTCAGAAGTATTAAAACAGTTGCATATTTTTGAAATAAAAATATCAGCAGCAAGCAAAACTCCATTTCCATACAAGGAAAAGATTTTTCACAGTGGAAGTGGTTGAGCACAAGCACAAGGTGCCTAAAAATGCAATGAAATCTACTTCTACAAAGATTTTCAGTACTCAACTGAGCAAGGCCCTAACTTCGAAGACAGCTCTGCTCAGAGCAAGGAATTGAACCAGTTAACTTCCAGGAGTCCCACCTAACCCTACTCTTTGTGTAATAGTATGGAATAACAATATTTTAATTCATCTTTCAAATTTAAGCATTATAACAACAGTTCCTAGAATATTTACCCAGCCTCCAGGGACTCCCTATCCCAAAGGGATTTCAGTATCCCCCAGCACTTGATTTCGTTATCCCTCAGTAGACTTTTCTTATTGAGATTTACATCTTCTGTCCTTTACAACTTCAAAGAAATTGTGTACTAGGTTGATTTTTACAAATAATAAATGCTAACTAAATAAAAAATAAGTGCTTTAAAAGAATATTTTTCCTTAGCACTAATTCAGTGGGTGACTTAATATAAGCAAGTGTAAGATCATTTTCCCTCCAGCAGCTACGTCATTTACACTCTTCAAAAACCTATTCTAAAAACCTGCTGTTGGAATTTCTCTCATTAATCCAGCTAAATAAGTCCCTGAAAGCCTTTGGTAAAACAGACACTAGATTACATTAATTAATCATTTAAATTTTCTTCTGATCTTGCCGCGACTGCCACAGGCAACCCTGCCTCTTCAAAGATAACTACAATGCAAGAACAATAACTACAGTTCATAAGGGCAGCAGAATTGAAGCAAGGGTACATTAGGTGAAAATCTGACCAATTTACTTGCATCATATATCCTACCAATTATGTTGCTCTAAGTGAAGTTAAAATACACTTCTGTTCTGACTTCATTTGCACAAAACAATAAGAAATTAAGGGACAGGGATGCAGAAATATATTTCATTTTTAAGGAATACATCTCTTGAGTATACATAGAGGGAAGACATATATTAACCTGCATGTATCAAAGGCAGGTGACAGCACATGAGGACTCCTGTTTTCTAAAATTAAATTGGCTCTTCATTATAAACCTTTTCATAGATTTGCTGCAACCAAAACCTGAGGTTCAGGTATCTGAGTATGCAATGACTTCCTTGTGCTTGCCAAAACTGATCCTGCTACAACCTGTGCTTTTTCCTCCTAATTCCATTAATACTAATAATCTGATGATAATTAAATAAGTTTATCCATTATATTCCAAATTTAAACACACTAAAAAAAAAATACGCATTACAAATTTTTAAATAATTGTTATCAATATATTATTTGCATAAAACACTGTTCATCAGTATACACTGTTCATAAAAATCCTTTGGATATTGTTAGTGTTGAACTGGTTTACATAGGTAAACTGGCATTACCTTTATTTTATATACTTCTGTTCATAATATTCAATAATCAAAGATACTTGTAAAAGTGAGTAGCCACCAGCACACATCACTTAAAAGAAAAAACTGAAAAAATCTAATTTCTTGTGTGATCACACCTCTTACCATTTCATACAAAGGCTCCACTAAGCTGTTTACATCCAAAGCTTTGAGGACTTCAAGAAGTATTACAGCTTCCCTCAAAAACAAGTTCAAGGATCAAATACCCAAAATTCACTATCACCATCAGGTGGTGAATTATCAATATGCCTGTTCTCCAACAAAAGTCAATAGTGAGGTGCAGTTATTTGTCTCATTTCTATGCCTACAACATACATTTGGTACTGCATATATTTATAAAAATTATAAAACACAGCACACTTAAGAACTTCACTCTGAAACCTGCATGCTGGTGAGAAACCTGCATTTCTGGGTGAGAAAGAGGAGCCCACCCCACTAAAAGTTAATATCCTCCTTGTAATTCAGGCAAGCACAAGAGAGATGCTTGCACATGGTGTGTCAAAAAAATAGCATATCTTAGCATGTAAGGTCACTTAGCTGTCAGGAACAGAAGCAGAAACTGCCTCCTAGACAAATGACAAACAAGAAAACATGAAGCTGAGTAGGAAAGGAAAGGAAGGAAAATTGTAATTTAAGCAAATTTAAACAGGTTGTAGTGAACACACTAGATCCAAGACCCTGGCCCTGCAGACTGGCTGGTATGTTTATCTACTCAGTTAGTGTCAGTATGGGCCAGGAACCCTTCCAAAAGATGTTTTGAATTTTGCTGTAGTGTTCTGTCAGGTGAAAGAGTTTAATAGTGTGGATGTGATCAGACTGATCAAGGCCAGAAAATTATTTTGTTTATGATGACGACGTAGCTTGTTATAGACGTAAAGTTATATTTCAGATGTGATCCTAGGGTGGGTTAACTAAGCATGGGTTGACCTCTCTATCAAGTATTTGAAAAACTTGTAAATATTCTCCACATTATTTATTCTAACTGTAACCTTAGTGGTGATGTGTGGTTTGAAAGCAGCCAACTACCATGAAGCTATTCCAACTTCCAGTGGTGTACCTAAAACTGAGGGAGTAGAACACTTCTGCGGGAACCAGTTCCCCAGGATGTATTCTCCAACATATGCATAAAGCAACAAGAAGTTTCGCTGTCTAGGTGCACGGTTTATGAACTACTAAAGAAGAGTATGGGAAAAGAGCATGGCTCTCACAAGCCAGTGATAACCCAAAAAAGCTGTCTGACACAGAAGCAGCACACTTGAATCCATGGCTTTCCGTGCAGTTTGTAATAGTAACATAAAGAGAGCACCTCCTCATTTCAATCACAGAAAGATGTAGCTTGGAAGGACCATTGAAGTCTGAAGCCTAACACCTGCTCAAAGCAGAACAAATTCAAAGTTAAATCAGACTGGTCAGGGTCACATCCAGTCAAGTTTTCAAAATCTCTAAGGATGGTGAGTCACACTCTCACTATAAACAATCTTTTCCTTACATGCAGTCAAACTTTTCCTTGTAACTGTTTTGGCATTCATAAAGAAAACAATTGATAGTCATCTCTGATGACTGAGTTAGATGTGTGGTAAGTCCTCCATATCAAAAACTATTTAGTAAGCTGGTGGTCACACACAACACCAGGTTCAGCTTCCAAATAATTTTAAAGTATAGAGTCCATTGTGTCCAAATTGATACATAAATAAATAAGGGCAATGGCCATTTTGCAAAGCACAAATCATAAATACAACATCAGAAAGCACTTATTCACTAATTGTACACTGAGTAAGCTGATCAACATATGTAGGTCATTCCCCTCTCACCCAGAAAAAAGAAAACTAAGTGATTTTTAATAACACAATTCAGACTCTTCTTCAGCACACAAATTACAAATGATGTTAAAAATCATATGATCTTCCAATTTAGACAGTGTCTATCAATTTGTAACCCTATTTGGCAATATTTCTGAACTGACTGTCCTCCTACATTACCAGCACTTCAGGAAATATCATGCCAGCAACCCTATGATCATGGCTGTCTCTGGTTTCTTGGTATTTGGGGTATTTCTGGACTATTCTTTCCCATTCCCAGAAAGACTCAGAACATGGAAAAGATTTAAATATTCTCTGGAAGAAACCAACAAGGTCAGTTAAGAACATGTAGGAGGATCAGTATATGTCTGAGTGCTAATAATGATAATATCTTGATGGTGGTACTATGAGGCAGTAGCCCACATTCCCAGTTCAAACCTAAGGAGATCCCAACCTTCTTAAAATTCATTTGGGTGGTAGCACTCCAGTTCTTTGCTAACATCTACTTACTACTGTCTCACACATCCCCGTGGATGCAGAAAATAAATGGATATGTGGTCTAAAGTTGAGTTGATGCCCATGGGGAGGCAGCGGATCCTCACCAGCACTAAAGCCACCACTATGCTCCCCGTTGTATCAGACTGAATGACTTCAGTGAAATTTAGGCAGGGTGAATCTGACTCAGAAGCTGCTTACATGGAGGGTGTTGTGATTCCCCTTCATTTGAAGAAAATAAATGTATAACATGCTTATACAGAAACTCTCAGAATGGCGATTAACATTAGGGTGCCACAATTCAGGTGGAACCCAGCTTTTATTTGTGAATTCTCTGAATGCAGGACAAAGCCATGAAGGAAAGGAACAGAAATGCTGCAAGATAGAAAGTACTTCATGATTAGTGATAGGCAAAGATTTAGAATCAATCAAAAGGAATGCAGCACTGTTTTACAAGGCAATAATCCAGCTTAACTCCCTAAGGTAAAGCCTAGGAGAATGAAGGCCGAGTAGTTTTTTCAAACAAGGCAACTGGATTATTGCCCCATAAAACAGCATGGCACTGTGATTATTACCTTTGTGTTACATGCCTTTTAAAATGTTTTTTCTCCATAAATGTTTAAAACCTAACAAGTAAAAAGATCAGAAGAGAAAGGGGACATGCGGGTAGAAGGTAACACATTTAATGTTTTCTTCTAATTTCCTGAGAATGTATCAAGTGAGAAATGTAAAAGCAGCAGTTTCAATCAGAGTTGTTATAAAGAGCAGCAATAAATCCTATTAATAAGCAGCGTACTAAGATTTTACGTCTCTCTTATTCTTCACACATATGTTGTTTCCCCCTCTGCTAGTTTTCTCCCTTTTCACACTCATCCGATTACATAAGCAGTTTTTCTTTATCTAGAATTTTTCCTAACACATTTAAATTTCACATTATACTCAATACACCACATTTCACCAAACCAAAACCAAGGCAAAGACTCAAATATCTTGGAGAATCTCATTAGTGGTCACCCATAAAACTTTAAGCCCAATTAGCCTTTGTAATCTCTAAAGAACAGGATATTTGGAGAACACAGAGCATCTTGCCTCATCACTTGAATGCACGCCTTGACCTGACTGACACAAGGCAGTGGTCCCAGAGCAAAAAATCACTTGGCCTTCTTTTATTTAAAACAGACATATTTAGAACAGAATGTATCTTGCATCATAGCCAGTTATGTAACACAAATCTAATACACCTGCTAAAAAAATCATTCCTGATAAGACAATAGAAATGCTCCAAGGATGGACTGACTTCTTCATCTGTAAATTAAAACCAAAGCATTAGCTTCACTCACAGTAGCACTAAATACATACGATTCACTGGATAAAACATGCTCAAA
Organism: Strigops habroptila; assembly: GCF_004027225.2. NCBI lineage: Eukaryota > Metazoa > Chordata > Aves > Psittaciformes > Psittacidae > Strigops > Strigops habroptila. The sequence continues at coordinate 60,873,949 of NC_044282.2, forward strand.
ATAAGAAAATTCAGCAGATTTCCAAATAACTGGATTCTGTGCCACAGCTGCCTCACAAGTTTGACATCTATGCAAGATACTGAATTTAAAAAAAAAAATAAGTGGAACTTTTACAAATATTTCATCTCTAAAAACTCTTCTTTCCTCAATTTTAAAAACTTTGCAATTCCTCTAATAAAAATTTCTTTATAAAGGCAAACAACCAAAACAAATATGATTTCAACTGACATTGTTTTGAAAACACTAAATGGAATCCCACTGGGAAATTAAATGGAAATGTCATGTCTAATAAAGGGAGAGAATGATTCACAGACAGAATCTAACGTTTTAAAGTATGTTACCTACGTAATTAGAGGAGCCTGATTTTCCAAAGGACCAGTCTCTTACACCTTCCAATAGAATCAAAGCCTAAATACAAGCTTTGAAAGCCAGTTTCAACGTATGTGCTTGAAATATTTGGCCACACTTGTAAAACTTAAATCCGGAAAGCCCTGAAAGCACATTTCTGCTACCTAAGGTACAGAACGCACTGGGTTCCAACTGCTTCATGACTGTCTTTTCAGGATAACTGCTATCACCATTGGCAAAATTACAGCTTGATTTCAAAATATTTGAAGTATACAAAATATCTGTAACCATCCTTACAACAGCTTAAACATTAGGTGTCCATTTAAAAAACTAAAACTTGGAAATCTGCAATAGTTGACAAAAAAAATCTTTGGATAAAGAATTATAGGAAAGGTGATACTTCCTAGGCTGTGAAGAGGAGAAGCTTTTAATTTCACTTATTGTCAAAAAGATGAAGTCCAAGTTTTGTGCAAAACTAAAGAGAATGAAATAAGAAGCTGTGCGTAGATAGCAAAAGTTCCAATCCTGCTATTACATTCAAGTCCCAGTATGACTTGTGACATGCAAGTTTAGACTCGATCAAAACAGGAGTTAACAATACAGAAAATGTTCTCTAGGCCTCTTCAATTTCATATGCAGCCAATTTTATCTGAAACTGCTAAGCAGCATCCTTAGGTTACTAATAAAACTATAAAAAAGATACTGTAGAGACCCTATTCATCAACATTAAAGTAATTTTACCAATACACTGTGTTATTGGACTTTCCTGGACAAGGATGTTACTCTGTTTCCTGACTGTGGCCCCCAAACTAGTAATTGCAGGCTGTCATAGGTAATCTGCAGATGATCCATAAACCCCCAGTATTTTCAGGAGTATCATTAGCTCTGCAATTTTGACAATAAGTTTGTAGTCCTCTTCTGAGCACTCATGGGAGTGAGGAAAAAACACCTTTTGCATCATTTAACTGCTCAAAGAGGAGCCAGGCTCTAAAATTTTTAAAATGTAGCAAGTGCTCTTTCTTGGTAGACCCTGTGCTGCATGAGAAGGTGACAACACCTTCTTCAACTAGGTTCAAATTCTCAGTGAACTGTAAGATCTGTGTGGGTTCTTTTTGGCGTGTAGCAAACTGGGACTGTGCTAATAAAACAGATGAGTCCATGTGTGACAAGGATATTTGGCATCCCGTTCTCTGGAGTGCTCAGCACCTGATAGCAGTAATGGGAGCCACGAATTTATTTGCAATGTGTTAAGAACAGAATGTTTGGAGGCATAAATTCTCAGTAAAAAGGAAGGCAAGAGAAATATTAACTCAGATGTTGAGGGTACTAAACGAAGGTCTACGGGCTTTAGTTACAGTGCAAGGGAGAATAGTACTGTGATAATAAACAAACATTATCACCTCCTTTATTATGACCATTAAAAATGAAGCAAGTAAAATTAGAAAAGTGAGGAGATTAAATAAAGCAGAAGCTTAATAAAAACTCTCAGCAGTAGCTAGATGCAGTTTTGCATGGGAGAAATTTCCTTTTACTGTTTAACCAATGAAAGAGCAAATCAAAGTAATTTTGAATGCTTAGAAATAAATTCCAAGCTATTCTATGATAAATCCATTACTATATCTGTATTTCATACTGTTGGTACCATCAGCACTGGTTTTGTTCCTGATGCCACAGCAGTAAGCACCAAGACCGTAGACCTGTATGAGAGTGATGTAAATGTGTCTGAAAAGGAAAAGAGGGAAGTAGAACAGTAGCAGTGAGCTCTGGAGCGAAGCTCACAGCTTCTAAGTGCCAGCAAAGAACTTTTCATGCTGCTGACATCTCAGAGGACCCTTACGGAGAAGGACAAGAGCTTTGAAATGCAATTGCTCAGGGGGCATCACATGAGCTGAAGGTGAGAACAAAAGAACTACAGTCAGAAGTCTCCAATTCAGGCACACTCATGTGACAGAAAAAGGCAGGAAAAAACTCAGGCACTTTAGCAGAAAACCCCAATAAAAGAAATTGTGTTGGTCCTCTGCAAGGTAGTAGAAGGAGCTCACTATTTTAGACAAATTAAGGTCTTGCTTTTCAGTGCATCAGTGTTTAGGATCAGAGGAAGAGCACTCAAAGTTTTCCATCTGATATTTTGACATTAGTGCCTCATAAGTCTTCTGGTCTCATCCTGAAAGATTTGCAAACACCACATTTTATTTTCGCATGTCCTTCTGAAAGGCAAGTTAAGCATTCAGCATGCCCATCACTCACATACATAACAGCATTACACAAAAGACTGCTGGAAGCCCAAAGGCATATTTTAAACCAAATAACTGCATTACCTAACAAAATCCATAAACTTTTTATACATAAAAAAGAAGTGTCTTGTAAAGAAAAAACAGTGAATTTGAGGCAACATAAGAAACTCCAACTCCTAGCACAGGCAATGAAAAGGAAATGCATTACTACAGGGTAGGCAGAAAAGGACTATCCACATTTGCTTGTCTCATTTTTACCTATTACAAATGAAATTATAATGATTTACAATGAAACAATTATAGATCCTTTGATCTTAATGTCACTCAGAAACTCAAATGTAAGCAAGTGTACAAACTAAGTCAAATACCAGAATAACTAGAAAGTCTACCAGTAAAAAAAAAACCCAAAAAACCAATATTTAAACAAGAGCTACTATATCTGATTATAATGAAAAAATGATAATGTTTTAATTATCTCAGAGAAGCATATGAGCATAAAGTTTAACTTTCACTACAAGCACCTCCCCACATATATATATTTGTACAGGCACATACGCCACACCCCTCTCATCTTTAAGTAAAATCTCCTATGTGAAAGACAATTTAATAAGACACATAGTAATTTATGAATTAAAAAAAAAAGCGTATAAGGATTTTTGCAGTTATCCAAAAGAAAACAAAAAATAAATATTGACCGTGAAAAAAACTCCAAATATATTAAAAAAATCAAGCAAGTAAAGTGTGATTATGATCTGACATGCAATAGTAATACCATAGGATGACTGACTTTTCATATGTTGTTCAAAATTAAATTATTTTAATTGGCTCTATTCCCTCACACCACAGTAATACAGGACAAAGATAAAATACCCTCCTTTCCCTGTGAGTGTAAGAGGTTGCATATTTACCTCACAAGCATGTAGGGCAAGTGAATTAGATGCCTCAGTAGTAAAAGAACTTTTTGTAACCAACAGCTTTCTGTTCCTAATAGCAAAAGCAATGTGACCAAAGACAACACATATGTGGGCACTTCTTGGAAGACCTCATCTAAAAACATTTCTCCCTATCCCCCCTTTCTTTTCTTGTTTTTCTTCCTATCATTCTTTGATTTTTATCACTGTATGATTATGTTAAAAATATTTTTTCATTTTAAAACTACCTTTGGCTGTTGAATACCCAGAAGATTTGTTTCAATGAGCTCCTTATAAAAGAATCCACAAAGCAAATATAAGCCTGGCCACTCCAGGGCATGGTACCCTGCCCTTTCATTATAAGACACGGTCAGCTGTAATGTTTTCCAGTAATATCATGCATAATTCCTGCCAGTGGGATTACACCTGACCCCTGAGGATGAAACATCTGAGGGAAAATACCACATGCAAAATTTAGCACTTCTGACATATGACCCAAAAGCAGGTAAAATACGCAGTTAGGAACACTGAGATTGTCTGTGATAGTAATGAGTATGCTGGCCATGCACAGAACATGCAAGTTTCCTATACAAAAAGGACCACAGAGAGCAGAAGAAACACTTTCCTTTTTTAAAACAAAAATGAGGGTAAGAAAACAGGCTGCAAGTTCACAAGGGAAAGACTGGACAGAGTATCATAAGCTTCCCTGCACTACAAGGCCATAAAATCTAGAGGTGCCATTCCCCGCCACAGTGATGTGTGCAAAACTTAACACCTCTCCTTTCTGTTACAGATTTGTTTCAAAATACTATAAGAAGATTAAGAAATTAAAGAAAACAAAGTATCAAACCAGACCTTCCATGAGTCACCCTCACAACTGGGGGAACCAGGGCATCGAGCTACTCCAGCCTCACCTCCATCACACTACAGGATTTGGCAACCTCTACAAGTTACTACCACCCATATTTACTCTTAGTAGACACTAGTGTTACTCCAATTTTGCTGGCCTTCCTAACCAAAGGGATCAGTTTTGGAAGTAGAACAAACTGGAAGTGAGTCCAACTCCGGGAATGTAGTTTTAGAAATGTTATGATGTTTTGTTAAAGCATCATCCTTCCGTTTGGGTCATGTTACCTCTTTTTTCATGTATTGTATCAATAAGCATAAGAAACAGGTTTGGAGGTCCTGGAGAAAAACTGTAGTCCATTAGTCTGTCTCAAGATAGGACTACCTCTTGTCACCTCTGACAAATGTTTGCTCAACCTGATTTTAAAGACTGGTACAGTTAGATACTCCAAAGACCCAGAGATCACCTATTCCAGTACGTTCTACATGTTTCTGCAGAACTTCTTCCGTAATATCTACACTGAATCTCTTTTGACACAGCTTAAATCCACTATGCCTTATTTGAGCCACCATGGGCATGGAGAACAATTACAACCTTCTGATTTACAGCAGCCTTCTACATAACCAAATAGTGCTATCACATTCTCCTTCCATCTTCTCTTCTTTAGGCCAAATTACTCAAATTTGCCCTTCTCACTGATTTAAGGTGAAAGAGGTTAGATGTAGATCAAATGTAAGGAAGAAAATCTTCACTATGAGGTTGGTGAGATACTGGAATTGGTTGCCCAAAAAAAATTGTGGATGCCCCAACCTTAGAATTGTTCAAGGCCAGACTGGATGCGGCTTTGAGCAACTTGGTTTAGTGGAAGGTGTCCCTGTCCATGGTAGGGTGACCTCTCATCACTATCATTGCTGTCCTCTGGACTATTTCCAGTTGGACCATATTTTTCTTGAAATGCAGTGCCAAAATCTTAAAATGTGTGTTATTCCATACAGCACCTCACAACTAGAATGAAGAGCAAATGACAGAGGGAAGGTACTACATTCACTCATACAGACAGTCTTCTAAAATGTCTCCTGTGGGACAGAGCAACTTGATAGCATCACCCAGAGGACACACAGATACACACACAGACACTAAGGGCTAGATGTAATTATGTGTCTACAAAGTATTCTGCATACTGCTAGTAATTTGTAAAGAACACTTACCTGCTACAGATTAGGAAAGCTAATGGAAGCCCTTGATTTACAAACTTACTGCTTACGAGCACCTCAGTCATAATTCAGCACTTCTAGGAGAAAATTAATTAGATGATACTGTTTTTACCACAAACTATTCCACCTGATGCCCCAATAGCATTGTATCATAGAATGAACAAATTTGCCTAGAAGTGCTTACCCCTCTCTGCCAACTATGAAGGGAAACGCCATAATGAGTCCTAAATACGTACACTGCAGATATTGATTCTGGCCCAATTCTCTCATGAGAGTCTAAAGAGATCATTTCAAATTAAAATCTCACTGAAGAACAGCCAAGACCACAAGAAAATGGATTCTAACAGTTGTTAACTGTGCGTCCATAAAAATATTCTCACTTTTTGTCAAAATGCATTGGGTAGACAAACTGCAACACTCTCAAAATTGTTGTCTAAAAAGTTATAAAGGTTGAAGAGAACTGGCAAGTTGGGCATTTACATTAGCATAAAGGCATCAAATATTCATTACAGCAGAGCACTCATTATGTCAGCATCTGAGTTAAATAACAAGAAAAATTTGGTTTTTTTTTATAGTTGGGAAACTTTCCCAACTATAAATGTAAGTACAACAGCCTCCCGCGACACAGCAATTTTAAAGAAGAGACAGCGAGACAGCATTGCAGGGAACCACATCGCTCTCTCTGCTAAAATAGATTCATTCACTGCAAATATATCAGCTTTTAGTATTTCCCTTTCAGATTAATTTACACAGAGAAAAGTATTAGAAAAAAGGAATTGTATTGTACAGCATGAATCCATACGAAAGGTAAAACATTACACTGGGACAATGTATCTTGTTACAATATGTATCTTAAATGCAAAGTTACACCAATGCTGTGAGTTTATGAGTTTAATGATAGTGGAAAAAAAAAACAAATCCAAGAAATACAACATTACATAAGCTCATTTATAAAATGTTACTACACTGGATGCACAAAAACAGCAAAAAAGAGCTGTAACAGCAGCAGGACAAAACATCTCAAGTACTTAAAATGCACCTCAACGATGCACAACCAATAGAAAGGCATATATACCTCATTTCACGTCTTCTGGGGACCATAAAATTCTTATCTATAGATTGTAAAGTTGAGTTCTGAGTTTGCTACCAAGTGCTTATATGTTAATTCCTTGGATAACGCCAAAAATCTGTATGCTAGCATTAGGTCAGTCATATGGGATTACTCTTACAACATTCTTGCTCACTGGACAAAGCTATGGACAAAGTAATAAAAATGCTGCCCTTTTCATAAGTGCAAATATAAGCCAGTGTTGTTTTTATTTGCAAACAGCGCTGGTTTTCTTTTAAAATACCAAAGCACTTGCAGTACCACGCTGCTGCTGCCAGCACGTTCAGTACAGCACTTGCCTGTATCTCACTAATGATTACTCCTTTCTTGTTCTGAAGTATCACAACCATCCAGCCGCTGAAGAAATATATGTCCTCAAAAGACAGATCCTCTATTGTTACTCGCTCCCTTCAGGAATCCCAGCGGGCTGTAGCCAAGAAGTTTGGCTTTGCTATGCCTTTCATAGCCAAGATTTAAGCCTCTCTTTTCAATCTCAGAACCACAGACAACACAGCACAGGGTAGATTTGTGCGGGATGGTGTAATTATCTTTGTACAAAGACAATACACAGGCAAATAATAACGGCATCCACCTATCACGCTCTCTATTCTACCTCCCAAACTGCAGATACCTGACATTATCTAGAACTCCAAAGTAGAGTGAAAGGTAACTCATGCCAATGAAAGCAGCAAGCCTTAAAATAATAGTAAAGAAGTCCTCTCTTTCTCCTCGGAAATCCTCCCTGCCTTCTTACCTATGGAGATTAGAAAGAAGTGCTTTCCTAATCAGCAATGAATGAGCAATTCACAGTGTACTTCCCCACTCCCCAGCACGACCTTTATTTCCCACAGCTACCTTCAAGTGATAACCACAAGGGGTGGTGGTAATGGATGCGTGTGGTTGTGATGACTGCATCTGACTCAAAATGGGTTTGAGGGAGACAGGTAACAACACAATAGCCAAGGGTTAATCTGAGCAATGTGCACCACCACCCCAACCATAATCCTGGTCACAGTCTGACTCAAGCCAAGTTTAAAAAAAACTTAACTTCTGTGGACAGTATGCAAATGTGACTATGAGTAAATTATCCCACCTCATAACCAGTGGCCAGCCCAGGACCCATTGAGCTCTCCTACATGGCAGTGGGCTACATGCCAGGATCTCCCCTTGAGTAGAGACACAGTTACTCCTTGAGGTTAGAAAGATTCCTTGCTGCAACAGATTCTCAGTAAGTGAGAACAGTATGCTAAACTTTGAAATCTTAGCCATGTGAGATAAAGGACTGATTGCGCATATAAAATCCTTTAGACATAAACCATTGACCAAGTCTGAAACTAAGTCTGGATCCAGCCACACCCAGACTCCTCTCTGAGGAGTTTAGAAAGCAAGGGGTTCCTTTCTGAACCTCATGACTCACAGGAGGGTCTCCTTGACAATTTTGTCTGACCCCATCCTCTTAACTCTTCATATGGAACAGGTAACCCTGTGACCCTTACTGAGAAAAAAATCCTTTTTCAAAAAGGGACTTTTTCAGTGTTGAATCCCTGAGAAACAGGGAAGAATGAAGACATGGCAGAATTAGTTAAAGCAACTAAAATAAATTAAATCAGTCATCTTAGAACTTAAAATTTCAGAGATTGGAGAAGACAGGTTCGAGAGAGAAAGAAAAAAGACCTTTGAACAAGTGCTAACACTTGTTTTAAGATCTCAAAATGTAAGACCAAGAGGCCATGTTGCAAGGGATCCCGATCCTGTACTCAAAAGATCTCGTCATTATATTATTTGTAGGGCCCTTGCCCTTTGCATTACACAATTTGACTTTGGGAATCAAATACTTGATGGAAAAAGAATCTCTACAAAATGTCTCTAGTCTTCATCAGTAAAGTGATGAAAAAGAAAGCAATTCCAAATGCCTGATACCTTTTCGGATGCCTCCACCTGGCTTCAGCTGTATCTCCAGAAGACTCCAGTTCTCCTATATACCCTGTGTCATGCCTACCAGTTCCATGAAGGTATCTCAGGCAGCCTAGGATGTCTAAAATGGCACTATGAACTGCTGTTGGGCACCTCAACTCCCCAGATGTTCCCATAGATTATATCCTATTTCCTTAAAAAAACGTTTTCCTATCCACCACTGTCAGGCGAAGAATGAAGATGGCACCAGTATGAACCTCTGGTGAGCTGCTGTTTTATGGTTCATGAAAAAGAAATTCATAGACTCTATTCAAACTATTAAGCATAGAGTATCCTCTCATATAGACTTGGGAAAATGGCATACGAAAAAATGGAGACAAAATCTAATTAATCCATTCCAAGATACTTAGGAATATGGAAAACATAAGAAGTGTCACCAAGAATCTTCAAGGGTATCTTTTACCTTCACTAGAAAAAATGCAGAAGAGAAGGGAATTATATTTTTATTAGGAGGTAGCAATTACAGAAGTCACTCTCAAGTTTAAAACACTAGAAAAGATTCAAGTGTCTTTGTCTTCACAATGTTTAAAACCAAATCAGACACAGAAAAGCTGACCTTCATTATATTAAGACAAAAAAACCAAGCTAGCCTTGTTCTTCTTGGTCTTGTCAAACTTACAAGAAAAAAGGTGATTTAACAAATGTAAAGAAAGGACAATAATGGGAATTTTTTGTAAGACTTATAATTCATCTCCTTGTAATGAAAACTACATCCAAAATAGACCCACATTTCAATCCTGGTATCTTCCTGACCTAGATGAGATAATGCACAGTGGCTGATCATTTTTTTCCAGCCACAGTAAGTGTCATCTTTGTGACCATAAGAAGACAGGAAACACCCAACACAAGGTGAAGACCACAAGAGCTTTCAACTACATTTGGGGGGGGTCATAAACAACATGGATTATTCCTTATCTATAAAGTAAATGTGAAAACAGAAGATAATACAGTTATCTTAACACAACTTAAAAATATCACTAATTAGTATTTTCATCTTCTTATCATTTGTTGTCCTATTTTCTTAACTTTGACATTGAATATAGCAAATACTGCATTGTAGTGGAGCACAAGCCTGTACAAGTAATCACCGCCATTTTTTATTTTAAAACTCTCTTCTTTTTTACATTATCTTATTAAGTATTTAATTGATCTGCCTCAAACTCAGACAACTAAATGTCAGCTGTCTTAGCCTAAGCTCACTGCCCTGGGTTACCTTTAAGGCCAATAAAGAGAGCGATTCACAGGACCAACGTGACAGCCATCTAAATCACCTTCTAAAGGTGTTTATTCCTCCACAATAATTACAATAGTTACTTAAATAATTTATATGCTGTTTTAACAGTTACACTGGACAAAATACTACCAATTTTGCTCAAAATTTCTATTCTACAGATTAAGACTGTGGCCTATAGCCCCAGTTGGCATAAAGGAGTGGAATTCCACCAAAATCAATCTTGCTATGGTAATTTGCAGTCTTGAAAGTCTAACCAGCACATGCACACATAATACTGGACAAATGATTTTAAGTAAAATGAAGAAGTCTATGTCTGTTTTCACGAACAAATGGAGAAGTAATTTATGCTAAATTATGATAGGTATAGATGATAAGAGAGAAACACTACCATATTAACATCTACATTATTATCCTACAGCCATATTTATGAGAAATCCATAGTCGCTGAGAACTGCATATCTCTCCCTTGTCCAATAAACATACCAGTTCACAGTAAGCGCTTGTTCAAACTTCGTACAAATCTATGTTAAAAATTGCTTACATGTATCAATATAAAAGGCACAAACTAAGCACTTACGATTCCATTTTGATCTTAATTTACTTTGATACTAGTAAAAACAGAAGAGTAAACCTTGGTTTATATATTATTAATACATACAAGTGAGATCAGATATAGGCCCATTACAGCACCACACGCAATGCTCCTACATGAAATAATATTATGCCTCTGTACTTCAACAAGAAAAATCAAGTTAAACCCTAATGCCTAATCCTCACCTCCACATCGCAACATGACACTTTAATAAATTGCACAATCCGATCCAAAACATATACTGTTTCATTAAGAATGAAACACAAATTGTTCATTTATGAAGTTATTAACCAATAATTAAGGATCATAAATGAATGGTGATAATGAATAATCTGATTAAAGTATCCATAAAACTCCAGATTATTATACAGTTTGTAAATAAAATATATAAATATGATAAACCATGTTAAGTTACACTCACAAATTACATTAGCATGCAATCAAATCAACATTCTGGAACTAACCATTTAAAACCTGTAATCCCAATTTTGATTTTAACTTGCCAAGTTGGGGTATTTTCCAAAAATAAGCACTTAGGTGGACTTGCAAAAGTGAAGGGTTTAGCAGAAAGAAAAAAATACTTTATTTATTATGTAGGCCAAAAGAAATCTGCAGTGGTAGATATCTCACTTAGGAAACTAAAATGGACTGACGAGAAATGCCAAAGATAAATAATATATTCAAACTTGTAGTAACTGCTTTCAAAATAACTTCAGTGTGAATATATGTTCAAGTATTTGCATGAATATTTCTATCACTAAATGCACTGCAAGGACCCACATGTTGATCCTGTTTAAAACCTGAGAAATCATTTATGAAGTTACCTAGAGTACTCTGGAGAGAAGAATTGTTATTTTAATACTCAAAGCTTATTTTCACTTAGAGACACCACAATAAATGTTTTCTATTGTTTTCTGACTCTTAATAGGAATACCCATTAAAAATCTGTTTTGAAATGTTGTGATCAAGGAAAATAGCACACGCTTTGAGACTATTTCTAAGAAATACAAGAAATTCATTTCAGAATATGCACACAGAGAGACAAACTTACTACACTGTTGTGATTGCAAACTTATCCCCATCACATCTCTCTGTTTCCCCGATCACATCACATGTTAATGTCTGTGCAGGAATGAACAACATACTAGCTAACCACACAGAAAGCAAAACTGAACTCCTCCAAACACTTCCTTTCCACTGAGTATCAATTTGCAATCTACTGCAGAATACCTCTTTGAAAATGTAGCTGTTGAATATGTTTTCTAATGGTTTAGAAAGATAAGGTTGCTGTTTTTATAATAACGTGATGGAGACATTTTCTTCAAAAATCACTAACAAACCATATTAAAAGCTTTCAGTGCCTCAAATGGTAATCACAACAGCACCTTACCCACTATTTAACTACAGTATCTATCAAAAGGTTCACTGATATAGTAAAAATCTGACATATCTTGCTATGAAACCTATTTACTGTAATATTAAGTAACCCAAGTTCTTTTCCATAATCAAAAAGAACAGTTATTTCAAGTAGTCTAGTAATCGAAATGCCATGATGTACAGTTAAAATACAAACACATTCCTGTTAAAATGCTTTTCATTACTTTTTTTTTTTCTTACTTTCCTTCAGCATATAAGAATTAGGGAAATGTCCTTCTGCAGCATGCCAGAAATTGCACATCTTAGAGGCTGAACAATCTATTCTTTAAGGATAGTATAATACTTACTATAAGTGAAGACGATCCATAAAAATCTATGCTTTACAGTTACTCTCTGAAATAATGATGCTGACTGTCACAGCAGAAGTATAATCCAACCACATCCAGGCCTAATAGGTAGTATGCTAGTATTTGTTCCTATGAAATCAGAAATAAGGTACCTATCTCACTGAAAATCCAGGCACCCTTGGAGAAAACAAACAATGGGTTTTTAGGTCCTTAATTTTATTGAAATCATAAGACATCCACGCTTCAGTCGTCACATATTTTGTTTTAATCCACGTATGAGAAAAGAGCAGATTTTTTCACAATTTACAGCAAACAGGTACTGTAACTACAAATTGAAGTTTCTATATCCAGTGTCATCAGTTCAGATCCAGCTCTGTCAGCTTCAAACATTCCTCACTTGGCAGAAGTCAATATTTTTCTATCTTTTATTTCCTCTAAAAGTAGAAAATTCAGCAATTTCACACCCTCTCTAGTAAGATGCACTAAGCAAAGCAACCATGCTCTCATTTCTTTTTGTGCCCTTCAGGCGTAGTCTGGGTGTCTTCGGCTTGCCCCGCTGGTCTTCAGTGTTGTCACTAATAGCTTCGAGATGGAGCTAGGACAGCGTGAAGCAGCACAAATAAATATTGTTGCTTTAAGAACATACTTACTTTTGTATTAAGATGTCACAACTTTCTCTCTACTCTCACTTCATTGCTGGCTCAGACGAAATCTTTAAGGAGGTTCCATTAAAAGTTCGCATCTGTAGCATGTATGAGAGAAATGTTGAAATTCCCATTCTGAACATATTCCGAAGGAGGTCAGATTTGGTTTTAAAGCATGTTCATGTCGATGAAAACTTTTTTTTGATGCAAAAAATGAAAATTATCCCTTTTATTTAGGTATTCCCTCTGTAATCGTCCAAGTTACTCGGCTCTCTTACAGTTAAATCAGCATACCAAAAAAAAAAAAAAAATATATAAAATATCGTATTTCCCATATGTATAAACTGACATTGTGGAGGCTTCATTAAAGAAGTCTTTTTATTCTCTTACCACTGGCAACTGAACGTCATTTAATGTACCACCACTTTCAAACAGCCCAAGAGACTTAAAAAGCTATCTAAGTTTGAAAACCAAAAAGTTCTGAGTTTTTCTGTACCCCAGGACGGTTTTCCTTCCTGAAGCTCAAGCCGAGAAAGCAGACAAAAGAAGCTGATTTGACTGAGCCGTGCCAAGTCTTGCCTTTTTTTCTTTCCTCCGCTCTCTCGCTCGCTCGCTCTCTCGCTCGCTCGCTCCCAGCATGGCAACCTTCCCGAGCAGTCTTGGCGGAGCTCCAGCCTGTGCCAGTCTGTCTGAGTTCTTGTTTTCCAAAAGATGCTCTTTGCGAATCAATTAATATATTTAAAAACAGGAAACTGTGGGTCAGTAACCAAATCTTGGCACCAACAACCGCTTCTTCTGCCAAATCGGCTTATAGATTTCATGGTTTCCTACCTTTTACAATGGATATAACATTTTTGCTCACTAATCGTGGAGCACTGGAAGCCATTCACTGTTCACAGTGATAAGAAATCTGTTCTCTAAAAATGTCCGCATGTGACACATGAACAACCTGCAGTAAATCAAGACTCTTTTGAAGGCGGGCGTATGTGTAATTTTAATAAGCACCAAATACTCCTTAAAATAATATGTTTCATTCTCTCCTCACGAGAATCATGGGAAGATGTCAGGAGCACGAGACGTCTAGATCTGAATTAAGATCACATTCTAAAGTCATGCACATTTTAACTTTCTAAACTCCAGCTTGAAAACTACTAGTTCTTATCGATTCCGGCATTACTAAAAATCAGCTGAAAATCCATAGTAAATCTGATGGCAGCTAATACACAAAAAATCCTCAGCAATCTCCACACATCCGTAGATGCCAATGATGTCATCTGTTAATTCAAAAGCACAAGTTCTGGTTGTGGCTTTCATAGGAGAAATGGCTCAGCATTAACAGCTAACTTAGCGGAAAAATTTTTGGTATGTTGCAAGACTTTAAGGATAGAAAATTACATTTGGCACTTCATTCAAGATATTCTAAATGACAAGAATTCACAGGAGAATTACCAGAATAAACTTTCTTTAATCTTCAAGCTATTTGCCAAGGCAAAATGCCAACTTTTTAAAACATATGCATTACATTAATGGGCAAAATTGATTATCCAGAAAAAAACCAAAAACAACTTCCCTAAGTGTATTATTTTATATGTCTATGGATACTAGTTTTCTTGATGAGAGATTCTATATAGAGTCCCAGGTGTTCTGGGGATAAGCTGTTATTTGGGACTTTTAGTGATAAAATCTTCCCTAAGGTTTGATACAGTTCACTTGGATAAAAAAAGAGGAAAAATATTCTTCCTCAGTCTAACATAGGAGCATGCTTTGTTTCTCAGGCTCAGAAAGCCCTGGAGTTTTAAAAGTGTTTCTTTAAAATCCACATTTCTCAAAGGTCTTTGGAGAGCAGACTAATGCCCAATAAGAGGGCTAGGTGAGATTGTTTGCCAGTTGTAAGCCATATAATTTGTATCTATCCTGTTGTCCATCTTTGCATCGGATACACGTCTGTGATGCACCAAGTACGGCAATTCAGTTGGTAATTTATAGAATCGTGGAATGGTTTGGGTTGGAAGGGACCTGAAAGCTCATCTAGTTCCAAGCTGCTGGCACAGGCAAGGACACCTTCCACTAGAGCAGGTTGCTCCAAGCCCTGTCCAACCTGGCCTTGAGCACTGCCAGGGATGGGGCAGCCACAGCTTCTCTGGGCACCCTGTGCCAGGGCCTCACCACCCTCACAGGGAAGAACTTCTGCTAAGATCTCATCTAAATCTCCCCTCTGCCAGTTTAAAGCCATTCCCCCTTGTCCTATCCCCACATGCCCTTGTAAAAAGCCTCCCTCCAGCTTGGCAGCCCCTTTAAGTACAGAAGGCTGCTCTATGGTCTCCCCAAAGCTTTCTCCAGGCTGAACAATGATGTTTCTTCCTAATAAATTTATCAAGAAATTCTGTTTCACTTGCTCTCCCCACCCATTTGTTTAGCCTATAAAGCACGCTTTCTAGGCTTTACTCCAGGGCTACACCTCCATGGAACATAACGGGAGCTCACACACCCAGAGCACCCTGAGATACACTGTAGGTAGATAACTCAATTTCAGGTCTGAAACCAGCACTAAATCCCATGCTACACCTATTCAATCAAGAAGAAAATTGCCAGCAGCCTTCAAATACTGAAAATATGGTACTTAATGGGAGAATAGAAATTTTTCTATGTAACTACCATGAGCAGAACAAGAAATCAAACAAGTCAAACCAAAACAACAAAGATCTAGCTTAAGCCTTAAGCAAAAACTTTATAAGATAACAACTGCTACGTTCTGTGAGAGATTGTGTAATCTTAACTACTGGGGACTTTTTTAAAAAATAGGCTAATTAACTGACCTTCAGACAGGTGGATAAATTAGACATTCTCCCAAGGCTCCCTTTGTCTTGTTCCCAATGACCATAAAAGTCCTATCCATGTTTTCCCCAATAGCCTCCCAACTCCAAAAGAAACATCATTAACTTTAAAATCACATTTTTGCCTGAAAATATTGCACATTGTACCATTTCAATTAGCACCTAGCATCATTATGACAGGCCAACTTGGGAAAAAATACACCATGTGTAATTTTTCTATTTCTTTCCTTTGTGCACTTGACAGAAAACTCTAATGTGTCAGTTTGCCTTTACTGAAAGATCGTTAGGCATCGACATGGGAACAAAAAGATCTCATAGAAATTACTGTCAGGGAATTACCTCTGGAAGGCTATACTACTTCAGCAGTAACTATTAGAAACTCATCTTTTAATTAGGTTTCCTTCAAAAACTGTATGTATTAACAACAGAGTATTTCAGCTATATTAATATATATAGAGATAATTCCAACAGAAATAAACAATTTTAACTATTTCTCCATTACTCTTACTGAAAGTACAGCAGGAAAAACAAATACATTCACTAGCAGCCAAATGCTTTCCTGAAGAGCCTTGCTAATAGTATGAAGAGCCTTATTTTATCTCCCAATATACCCTGCTCCAAATACAGTGGATCTCGTTGCAGAAATGACTACACCCTTCCTGTCTTAGATAATTTTTTTCAAATGTGTAGTTTGTTGTAGCTCTCCTAATTCCCTCTCTTATCTTAAATACTCCGTAATTGCAGTTCTGCTCCACTCCACTGAAGTTGCTTACACCGCCCTCAGTGACACCTCCCAAGATGCATCTTCCTCCAGTTTGAGCTGCCAAAATGCAAACAATTTCTCTTTCATCCCATAAATAAATTTCCAGCCCAGATTAATCTAGCATCCCACTTAATCCAATAGCCTCCAAATAGGAAGAAAATACAAAATTTTCTCCACACCTTTTATTTCAGAACCTTTTCCCATGTTCTCTCTCCGTTTTTCACCTTCCCCACTAGCTTCTTCAATTTGTTTTTCTCCTTCTTTTCATCTGGGCCTCCCACTGTTCTGATGTCAGTCATTTCCTCTTTCCTTCTTGCATTAAGACATCTTGCTCTCCAAGCATTCTCCTATCCATCTCTAGTCCAAATCTGACCACCTTTGTTGTTGACAGGTTTACCATTACCGAACAACATGTCTGTCTGTCATTCAATCCTATCTACAACCCCATGCTCATAGAAAAATCTACAAATTTTTTCTTTTGGAATATCTTAGATATCACTTTGATCTTACGGTTATGGATCAGGGAAAAAAAATAATATTTACCTGTGAATTGGTCATCACCCAATTCCAATTCTTTTTCCATCTTTTAAATATTTCACCTTAATGCCCCTAAAATTTATGCATTTAGAATTCTCCCTGCAATAGCCTCCTGATGACTTCTTATTCTGCCTTTTCTCAAAATTCCTTTATTCATATATTTCTCCATCTAACTCAAATGCACCTGTGTCTTGCGAAAGCAGTACACATGGATACCTGTCCTAGTATACCTTTCAAATGAGCATGACTTCTACTTTACAAGTGGAAAACTTAGGAATAGAAGCAGCAACTCATTCATTTAAGCTATTATATTTGGAATCTAATACAGAAGTCACCCAGAAGATTGGTTCTCCTTCCACATAACCAAAGCTTATTTTTTTCACTTGCAGGGAAGGCAAATCTGCCAGGCAAGTTTTATGAGAAAAATTAACATGAAAGAATGATGTACAAAATGCAAAAACACTTTCAGGCCTATCCTGTCCCTTGCAGGGGGATGGAACTAGATGGTAGTTAAGGTCCCTTTCAATCCAAGTCATTCTATGATCCTACAGTTTTCTCATGAAAAACAGTAAATGCATGTCTGAATACAGATAATACAAGCTACAAATGTTAACAAGTATTTGTACACATGAATAGACCTTTACCCATTTGAAAACTCACCAAGACACTTTTTAGCTCCAAGTAGCTACTTTTAAAACTTTAATGTCAAGTATACCTCTCATTTCCCTTTTTATCTTCCTTGACAGAATATGTAAGAGTTACGGATCAGTGAAAGCTGTGTGACACTTCATCCTGACCACCTGATAGGAGAATATTGCTCAAAAGCAGCATGTGCATGATATTCCCCAAAACACTTTATTTTTAAGAATAAAAACATTCTTGAAGTGACATGTGTGTCATGCCAGGGATAACTCTTATTAACCTTTCTGCTATTGCACTCTTGTTATCATTTCTGGGCATTCCCATTAGAGATAAGTGAAGCCAATTCCTCCGAGAAGAAGCCAGAGGTGTTTTAGAAGTCTAATTTTGCAGCCAAATGCTTTGTTGATATATTATTAAAGGGTGAAAGTACATTACGTGACAGAAAAAAGGCTACTTTTACCTGGGCTGTCCTTATGGAGAATCTTATGATGACAATCAATTGCCTAATGACCCTCCACTTTTCCAATTTTCATTTCTTATTAAATAGTCAAACACTGGTGAAGCTCTAAGAACCCATAAGTGAGTGAATGTAGCTATGACATAAGAGACCAATATAAAAGGAGAATGAATACTGAGAGAAATAAGGGGGGAAGGAGAGGGGAGGAATATTGCAGCCACACAGAAGCAGCAAAAGAAGGCAGCGATAGCTGAAGTGCTAATTCCAGGATTCAACCACAAAAATGGAAAAAATATACGAGAAAACAAGAATAAAGGCCTATAAACATATGAATATTCTGGACATAAATGAAAGACTAGATCTGCAAGGGCAACATCCAGCTCTGGTGCCCCCAGCATAAGAAGGGCATGGAGTTGTTGAAGGGAGTCAAGAGGAAGCCACAAAGATGCTCCAAGGGCTGGAGCACCTTTGCTATAGATGGGCTGAGAGAGCTGAGCTTGTTCAGTTTGGAGAAGAGAAGGCTCCTTAGAGACCTTAGAGCAGCTTCCAGTGCCTAAAGCAGCCAACAATAAAGCTGGAGAGAGGCTTTTGACAAGGACCTGTAGGGACGGGACAAGGGGTATGGCTTTAACCTGCTAGAGGGGAGATTTAGATGAGATCTTAGGAAGAAGTTCTTCCCTGTGAGGGTGGTGAGGCCCTGGCACAGGTCGCCCAGAGAAGCTGTGGCTGCCCCATCCCTGGCAGTATTCAAGGCCAGGCTGGACAGGGCTTGGAGCAACCTGCTCTGGTCGAAGCTGTCCCTGTCTGTGTGACCGCCCATGTGCACCTCAGAACCCACAGACTTCCAGGCTATCAGTCAATAGAACGAGATGTCCCCATCAGGCACCCCCTACGACAGCTCGTTTTGCATAGCTGTGCATCTACTCAATTAACTTTGTTCCAGGACAGACTGTCTTTTCCTTGGCGGCTGACCACTCACCACCATCATTTATCATTTTGACAACATAATGTATGCATTACTGTGGCCTTTTCCATGGGATGCTGCGATAGTCAAGTGATGCTGTGGAAAAGGACTAGTACCAGGAACAGATTTTTCCAGCTGAATCCAGCTGAAAATCAAAGCAGCAAATTTGCATGCCTGGACTATGCTGCAGTGCGGTGGGCTTAGGGCTGGCACACCATCACACTATTGAGTGGAGTTCTCCAGCTTTGCAAGGCAAACAAATTGCAAGTCCAAACTCTACGGGAAGCTGTCAACAACTTCCTAAATATTCCACTGTAGGAATATACTTCAACTACTCATCATCTGCTGCATTACGCTGCAATTTGAAATTGTAAAATACATGGGTCAATCTTCACTAAATGTATTCTTCTTCAGTTTGTTGAGGACCAGCTGGTTTTCTGAGTATATCAGATGGGATTTGCATTGATAGATTAAAATGTTTTCTCAGTCTCTACATCCAGTACCACCTGGAACACTTCAGATACATACATTATATATAAGTGCCACATGGAAGTTTAAACATCATTGGTACCCTTAACTGCTTATAATTTCCTTCTAGATCTCAGGAGAAAAACAGATACTTAAAAAAATCAAAATGTTAGGAACCCAGCTTCACAGGCATTTGTGACTGTCATTTAGAAAAGCGATTACAATGTGCAACATGAAAAATATATGCACAGCACTTTAGGTAGAAGTAGTTACTCATAACGGAATCCACTTCCAGTTAAGTTGGACAGAGTGAAAATAGACTTGAAGTAGATAGAAACTCTCAATATCTTCACTGATTATGAAAAAGAAGGTTCTGAAAAAGTCAAATAAGCAAGAGTATTGATCCAAAATACGGTCAGGCTACCCTCTCATAATTGTCGGCTCATGTGTGACGAAACATATTCTTTGTTTTGCACTAAACAAGGGCTTTATTGTAAAATTCAGGTATAAGGCACTTTATTATGTGTTCAATATTCTCTTCACTAATTCCATTTTCGCAAATTAAATATTTTAAATGGTTCTACAGAGATTAATACCTCAGAATTCCTCATCTGCATCCAGTCACCAGTCCAGAGAGCGCAATTTTTTATTCATTTTCCACTTCCATTATACTTAACAATATTTTTACAACAGTAGCAGCCAGGAATGTCTGTGCACCAATATCCACACACCAAGGACACCTATTTTATGATCTTCTTTTCTCTCTCATTTAAAAAGCTTGTTTTTAATTGCTGTAAATTAAATCAAACACTAAGTCTTAACTGGTGTGTGAAATGCTCAACATGAGGATGACTTCTTAATGAGGACTTAAGGGGAAATTTGGTCATTTAAATGCAAGAGGGCAAGTCTGAAAGTCTGCACTTCCGCACCACCAAAGACTGGAGAGACACCCAAGGCCTGCTGATGAGTACTTCGTGACCGCAGGTCCCATCCTCTGGACCTGTGTCAACAGCCCAAGCACTACCACACCAGACTTGTACACTCTGAAAGAGGCTGCATCAAATTGTCAACTGGGAAGTTCCTGATCCATGCTAGCTCCTGAACCATGTCTAGAAATTTCAGAGGAATGTATTGGTTGACCAGAGCAAAGGCAGACCTAGGATCTGTCTTAATAGTTTATTAACAGGGATATGTGAGTTATAGATCTACATCTGCAGAACTGGGGCCTTGATACAGTTCAATGTACTGGCACAGCAACAGCCTGCAATGCCCATTCTTGGTTCCCAGCGTTAGAGTCTGAATCCCGCTTGTCCTGGGTGGGATGGTATCCTGCTCCAGTAAAAGAGAACACTTCAGGTAGTTTGAAACGCAGTTTGATGACTAAGAATGACACAAGGGACCAAATTAAATCAAATAGCAAGAAATTTCAGCAACTTCTTAAGAAAAATGCATTAATCCACTCAACTGTAAGATATAAGGTATAAGGTCCTACCACAAATCCCTGCACTGCTTAATGCAGTGCTTTTAACAGGAATCTTGTCCACCTGCCAACAATATCAGGAGACACTTTTTGGAAGCATAATGCTCCACTTCTGAAGAAGTGAACATAGCAAAAAGATATTCTATTGGTCCTACTGCTTAATTTCAGAAGTTGTGCTCCAGAGCAGCTGTGCTCCAGAGCAGCTGTGCTCCAGAGCAACTATACCAAAATCACTAAATTAATGATTGATGGGAGAAATGGTAAAAACGGGACGAGGGTCAGAACAATCTAAAATAATTCAAAAAAAAAAAGGATCATTAGCTAAGTTCTGAAATCAGTATCTTAAGAATCAACTGTAAACATTCTCTGGATCATCTGATACTTCTCTTCGTATAAAGACATAGTAGTGCATTCTGCTTAAGAATGGACCCTCCACATTTGGTTTGCCTGCTAATTTCTTCTCTTTCTTGTTCCCTTTCTGAATAGTAATTTTGAAAATTGTCACTCGAGATGCTACTAAAATAAGGTATTATGACTTTGTGAGCAGTTTGTTTTATTAGAAGTTGTCTGAGTGCAACCTCTTTAAGATGAAATTTCATTTCTGCTCCCCATCGCACATCAACCTCAGTAAGTGCAAAAGTAGATGTACACATCCCTATTTAGGGAAGAAGGAAAATCCTTAAGGAAGAACATAAACAAAGGAAAGCCAACAATATAAATAGCCCCCATGAACCCTATGTATGCTAATGTTATCTGTGGTGCAGTTACTTTGCTTCTGATAATCTCAGAAAAAATCTTACTGCGGTTTGCTAAAACATATCAGGAACTCACCCACTGATTCCACGACTTAGTGTTTTGCCCTTTCTTTTTAATGTAAGCTCAACATGTAAAAGTAGCAGAAGATTACAGACCACTAAACCCCAGTAAGACCAGTAGATCAGCTGTCAATCCACTGATTTCATAAACCAACGATCTCCCAAAGTCCCTTCCAACCTGGATTATCCTATGATCCTAGGATCTGAGCCTGTAAACAGTAAAAGATGTCAGGAACAGGGAAGGAATGTCAGAAACAGGAAGACCTCCAGAGGAACATGAACATCATCCAGATTATGCCTCAATGAAAGCAAGACAGGCCAGCACTGCCATTAACAACAACCAATCTGTGCTTTCCTTTTGAGAACAAGGGTGCAATACTGAAATACTTCTCCTACTCAAAGGACAGAGCTGGCTACCGTTTGTGGAAAATACCTAACATCCCACAATGGTAGTGGAGTGTTCTCTGATTCCACAGCTGTAGTCCAGGATGTGGCACGCTTTCATTACAAATCTTCAGGCTTTCTACAAGTACATCCATTGTCTAATCAGAACAAGCATCCCTTGCATGACACATCTACTTTCTCACTGGGTTCCTACCAGAAGTTACAACCCAGTGCCTCAAGCACCAAACCTCTACCCCCAAACAGAGCGTATGTCCTCCCTCTGCCCCTAAACAGAGCGTACATCCTCAAGATGAAAGCTTTCTGTCTCACACTGAAGTACCACAAAAATTGATTCCCATCAGAGTTCTGCTTCTCAGGCATCCCTGACATTTGGGCAGTCCTCAAAACATCTTTGGAGGCTCCTGGCGAGTCAAATTCTTGAAAAATCAAGGCCAAACTACAGGAAAAATACAGATTACTCAAGAGAAAGTAAGATCCTGTCTTCAAAACTGAGACCAAAATAATCTCTTAACTCAGGTGGATGAAATACCACCAACTCCAATTCTGCATATCTGCAACAGGAACTAACTATGAGCAATATAAAGAAACTGCAACAAACATCACAGGGTTTTATCTCATTTGAACTAAGGACTTATTTATGTGTATTATTTTAATTGTACTAGAAATCTTCAAACATATCGTAAAAATTTGCAAGTAACAAAATAAGAGCAATATACAAATATATCCATTCCACTGAAATTCCACACATAATAAATAAAATAATAGCATGTGAAGATAAAGTGATACCTATCACACAACAAATTATAAGCCAAATAATTCAATGGTCACAAAATAAAAGTAAGTTTAATACAAATTACATAGAACTGAAGTTAAGGCAATGTACACTGCTGTAATTTGAAGGTATAAATTTGACAGGAAGACGTTAATTAAGCCACAGAAGCTTTTTAAGCCAAAAAAAAGTACAAAGTAAATACTACACATCAAAGAAACACAAAAGGATTAAGACACAGAGGTTAACAGCTAAAGCATTCAAACAACCTTAAATCTGCCTTATGGTAACCTCATGTAAGGTCTATTTTGAGCTTACCTTCATTCAAATTGACTGAAGTATGAGGAGTTTTACTATTGTACTTCCTGAAGGTTCTAAACGACCTAAAGTTGATGCTGAATCCTGGTTTTGCTGTTTTAGGCAACTGCCTGACCACTTCAACACTGACCAAAAGAAGACTGGGACAGGGGTGTTGATGATTTAACCAGCATCAAACAGTTACATAATTGAAATACAAGTCAGTTGGCCACTGGACACTCCCCTGAAAACCAGTGGAAGAAAGAGACATTTGGGGGGCACTATTCAGCTGGTTCATATGTCTTTTGACATTCACCATGTGATGAATTAAACATGCAAGTGCCTGGTTTACCTGTAAAAGCGTAACGCTGTATATTGCTGTAGCAGCACTTGTAGCAGCAATTCAGCAACACATGCACTGCCTTCCAGTGCTCTGTCCCAGCTTTGTACCTGGGAAAATATAAATCCAGAACGAGGGTTTTTTCCCTCATACTCTCCTGTCTGGTGTGGAAAGAGAAAGAGCAATGGGCAACACAATCCCATGTCTCTACCTGTGAGATACATTCGCCAAATGAGTATCACAGAGGCAGATGCGCGATCCAGGGCACAACCTGATGTACTACCCAGCATTTCAGCAATGTCTACTTGTATGTAAATAGCTGCAGTAAACAGCCCATCATTTAAAACCAACTTAGTCTTCCCCATACATGCTTTGTGCTTGTGTGGTTATGATGAAGTCAGCCAAATGCCATGCTGAAAAAGAAAAACATTTGTTCTTTCAAGTTACACAGACACAACTGAAGACATAGCTGGCGCCATAAATTTTAGCATCCAAGCACAAAAGGCTTTCAAGTAGTAGCATGGACACCAAGTGGGAGTGAGATGTTTGTCTCAACCTTCTTATTTTCTGAGTCAAAATCACATTACCTAAATGTCAAGTCAATGTCATTCATGCCATAATCGCACTCAGGATAAATGGACACAATTAGCCAAAGAAGTCAAATGTATCCCAGGACTCAAGCAAAATAATATAAAATGTTCCCTAGCGAAAAAATAACCTGTGTAAATATAACCCTTGCATTTAATTCTCCTGACAGGTTTATTTAACAACACAAATTTGGCAAATTCAGACATTATATCCCTTTTCATAACAGCAGCAACAAGAAGCTATTGAATCCAGCGTACCACACTGCTACCTTTTACTAGAAATAATTATCCTCTTTTACTACACAACTTTGAATGATTCCTTAGAGCAGCATCCACACATAATCCTCTGAATAAAGAACCTCTGGATTCATTTTTCATTTCAGAGAGGGAAATTACAGTATCAGCAAGAGGAGTCTCCTTCAAGCCTTATTTGCATTCAAGAGGCTGCCAGTTGGGTAAAGTTTCTCCCCATTTCAGTAATTCTGTTTCCCAGCAACCCGCACTGTTGCCAGGAGAAACCCCGGGGAGAGTATCCTCCGCGCCCTCCCCGCCGTGGTCCTGGGGGTACCGCTTTGTGCAGCGCTGCTTCATGCCAGCGCACACATCCGACTGTGAGCAGCATGCTAAGTAGCCCGCCAGGAACTCCAGGGACTCCAACAAGAGATTTTCTGGGTTTTTTTGGAGAGGGCTTAGTGATGAATGACGAAGTCCCTTCTATTGCAATGTAGTTAGAGGTGATAAGGAAGTGCAGGGGTTTTATATCGGTGCGGTGTTAGCTTGGGAGCACCCTCTGACAGCTGGATGTGCAGCTCTGGTAACATATTTCCTGTATGCTTTTAATCTATCAAGCATCATGTGTGCATGCTAACTTCGTTTTTGTTGTTTTCCAGCTGCCAAGAGCTAAAAAGCACATGCAAATGACAAAAAAATCCCCTTAGATTGACTTAACCTTTGCTTCTCCTTGCAAGATCTTCCGAAATGTAAATGTAATGGGTGGTTAAAAAGTAATTCCCATTTTTCCAATGACAGTACAATATTTACAGTTGTACACTTGGCTTGAAAACAAGCTGTTTAGTGTTTAGATATAAATACCTGACAAGGCGCAAAAAAAAAAAAAGGAGAAAGAGAAAAAGCCATGGTATTACAAGACAAGATTACCAAGCAAATTAATCTCACACCTACATGTAAAGATGTTGTAACCACAAATTTCGGAAGTGGTCTTTCAGATAATAAAGTTACTGGGGGTGAGGTGCTTCCACAAAGAAACATACTCTGCTTTACATTCTATTTGAGTTGAATCTCAGCATATGATTCTAAGAAATCTGGAGAGGGGCTTTTGACAAAGGCATATAGGGACAGGACAAGAGGGAATGGCTTTAAACTGACAGAGGAGAGACTGAGATGAGATCTTAGGCAGAAGTTGTTCCCTGTGAGGGTGGTGAGGCCCTGGCACAGGGTGCCCAGAGAAGCTGTGGCTGCCCCGTCCCAAGGCCAGGTTGGACGGGGCTTGGAGCAACCTGGTCTAGTGGAAGGTGTCCCTGCCCATGGTACGGGGGCAGGAACTAGATGAGCTTTAAGGTCCCTTTCAACCCAGACCCTTCTATGATACCATACGCAGTGAAATTGTAATGAAAATCAATAATTTATGGAAATTGATGGCTGGAGTGTATCTGAGGCAAAGGCTGTCTTTTAGAATGAAGAAATAAGTAATTAACTCTTCTGAATTAGAAAGGTGAATTGAAATTTGAGAAATGCTAGACCACATATAACAGTGGAAGTCAGATCTCCGTTTTTTGGCCCATATTCCTTATAAACTTCAGTAAAAATTGGTTAATTCTTGATGTAAAGCACTGTATCAGGTAAATAAAGTGGCGGAAAACCTTAAGACATTAAACCTAAACCTTAAGAGAAACTGTATTTCTTTTGTGGGCTTTGTTCTGAGGCAGTCTCACTCAAGAATTTCTATTTTAGACCTACAATGTAGTGACATTAAATTCATGTCTGAAAAAAAAGATTTATATTTGCCCATGATTTTTTTTTTTTTTAATCATTAAAGGAAAAAGTATCTAATATTTTTCATTTTATCCTTATATTCTACTGAAAAAATATATTAGACAAGTGTTCAAGGCCAGGTTGGACAGGGCTTGGAGCAACCTGCTCTAATGGAAGGTGTCCCTGCCCGTGGCAAGGGGTTGGAACTAGATGAGCTTTAAGGTCCCTTCCAACCCGAACCATTCTGTGATTCTACGATTATCAGTTTGCAATTCTATTCTATTGCAAAATTTTGTGCCTTGCACAATTCGGCAAACTGTCAAAATATCATGGAAAATGTGTTTAAAACTTCTCAACCTAACACTGCATATATATTTAGGCAAAAAATAAGCATAAGGTACCAGATTTTTTTTCCCTAATGCTGCAGAGTACAAAGAGGCTACGAACCCATGGAGATTTCCATGCCATACTGATTTGCAGCTCTCATGTGATTGGGCTGTCCCATGCAGCAGTTCTCCACTTTACCATTCGCCCTTGGTAAGAAAGTACTGATGGTTTCAGTCAATGATCACAGCTTGGTGATATCCAGTACGCTTTGTTGTATCATTACAAGTCAGCATAATTTAAACTTTGATGACAACACAGATTCACTAAGTGTTGAATTATTTGAATTACTGGATGATTCAATGCCCACAGGGATCAAATTCCACTGGGAAGCCTTTGCTTCAGGCCATGAACACACATAGTTAAAGGCTTGGTCTTTTAGCTTCCACACTTTTCCATGTGCCCATGGCAGCATATGCAGCCTAGCCACCCTCTCCAAGGTGCAGAGGATGAGACAAATGAAAGTATCAGACCACAGGCCTCTAGTGCAACTCCAATAATTTTGGTTCAGTGTTTTAAGAATGGTAAAAAGATTATCATGAAGAGCTAAATTCCACTAAAACAAGTACAGAAACAAAACTATTTCAAGGGTTATTTCTGCTTCTGAATGTTCATTGTGTTTGGAAACTATTAAGCTTCAAAAGACGTCCAACTAAATGCAACATTAGAAATCAAATAAGTCCTAATGGGGTATATGATACCTAAAATCATCTCCTTTAAAAATGTCTTGTGAAATTTATCCCCATGTAAGAAGAAAAGTTATATTTTCCTTCATGCAGTCATTCCGATTGGAATCGAATCTGTCTATACCCTGTCAAAAGCAAGTGCTACCTCAGCAGGCAGGGGAAAGAACAGGAAGAGTAAAGCAGTTCCCATAAAACAGCTGTTTATGTTCTGCATAAATTTAATGTCAAGAAGGGTGTCTCTGAAGGAAGAGCAAGTGATCCCTGTTGTAAAAGATCAGTACATCCTCTAGAAACTTTAGAAAAAAATGACATACTTCCACTCAGCCTGGGGAAAACTGAAACATATTTCACAAGTATATTCTAACCACTTGGAGTATCCTGTGAGACAGAAAGCATGTCCCCCTCTGCAATGGGTCAGACTGTTACATAAGCAGAAATGCAAAAGTGGCATGGCCAGAATGGGAGCAGAATTAAGGGTCTGGCTCCAGCCTTCTCCAGTCACTTCAAGAAGTGCCACCATCGCAGGTAAGTTTTGGTGGCTTATTTTGATATATCTGCGTAGGATGTCATTTCAGCCTCCCAGCAGAGGAGGACTGTCAAGATCCTGAGGGTATTCTGTAACTATTGGAGTACCCTAGAAAAGATGGACACTGCTGCTACCACCACAGCTACAGCTAAAGAGGATGTGCAGAGTCGCAGCACCAGCTGAAGTTGGAAGGGACCTCTGGAGATAAACTAGTTCAACTCCCTGTCTCAGAGCCAGGTCAGCTAGAGCAGGTTGCTTAGGACCATGTCCTATCAGGTTTTGACTGCCTTCAAGGATGGAGAAGCTACAACTTCTCTGCTATACTGTTCCACTAACCTCAGAGAAGAAAAGCTTTCTTATGGTGAAATGGAACTTCCTACATTTCTGCTTGTGCCTGTTGCTTCTTGTCCATCCACAGGTCACAAGTAAGAAAAGCCTGTCTCCATCTCCTTTACTCCTTCCCACCAGTTATTAATACACAATGGTAAGAGCCCCCTAAGCACCGTGTCCCATCTTAAATGAATTTAGGCAGAGACACCCTTTTACTCAAAGATCACCTATTCATTTTAACAATACCAAGGCAACTAAAGCTGAAATATTTCTGCTACATCTAAAGACAATAAAACAATGAGGATGGGACTAGAAACCTATCAAAAACTCAATTTCCTATGCTCACTGGCCACTTTCTTCTCCAGATGTCTCAGCAAAACCACTCGGTGCAACTTTTTTTTGAGTTCAGTATGTCAAGTTCAAGTACTAATTCCACATAGAACTGACATTCACTGTTGTTTGAGTTTAATGTAAAATATACAGTCTTGGAACTAAATCAAATAGTCAAAGAAAATGCAGGTCAATTCATAAAGTTAAAAATAGAATCAGACACCATGTCAATGACTTGAAATGTTCTTAGGTGTGCACTTCAACACAGAGCTCCCAGTGCAACACTTTAACCCAAAATGTTCATTATCCCTTGATACACAAACAGGAAAATATCGAGAGGGAACAAGACTGCAGTTGACACTATCACTTGTAAAATCCAGCATCTATTTTTGATACCCAAAACTTAAGGAAGACCTTAAGTAATTCATGACAATTTAAGGAGAAGAAACAAAAATTAGTAAGTGACTGGAAAACATGCCTTCTGCTGACAATAAAAATTCACTTTGCTTGGTTTACACCTGGTTGAAAATGTCTTTTTTAGAAAATAGAAACTGGCATTTAATTATGATCTAAAAGTTTCCTGAAACCCAGAAAAGACATAGTACCATGCTTTTTATCTTTATGAAGAAAACTCTGCCAATGCAATGGTTGGAAGTTGAAATATAACACAGTGATTTAAAATATGCACCTTTTTAATGGCGAGAGTTATGAAACACTGGAAAAACTTATGAAATTTTGCTGAGCATCCTCTGTCAAATGACATTTTTAATCAACGTTTTCTTTAAAGAGCATGATCTGATTCAAGCAAGAATTAATTCATGGAAATGCTGTGCTCTTTTTTATACAGAAGGTCAGGCTAAGGTTCACCATGACCTCCTCCACATTTGTAATTATTGCCCTATTAATCTATAAATATACAGCTAAGAGTCTTAACAGGTTTAAACAATAGTAAGACTGTCTACCCATGAGCTGTACTGCCTTTACTGCCTCAAAAAAGTCAACCCACTACAGATGTGTATGTTACGTAAGTACCTCTGCTAGGAACAGAGCTGAGACAGTATTTCCTTGCATTACTCACTGGGACAAAACATTCCCTCTACATTATTAGGGCTCCTTGGCTAGTGTTGCTACCACTATCATAAAATAAAATAGTCAATTAAATACTGTGAGCAATACATCCTCACATACTCATAAAACACAGCCATGTTTCAGCAGTAATGTAACTAAAATTAATTCTGAAAACTAGCAGTATACTGGAAAGGTAGAAGCAATAAATAATGTGATTTTACTTTAGAGCATGACATTGAATTGCACCATTATAAAAAAATCATATGAAACAAATAATTTTTTTAAATGAATGCAGCAGCTCTACTGCAAGGAAAGAAAACAACACAAAAACCTCAAATTCCCAGGTTTTGAAATTTGTTGAAGATCAGATAAATCCAACTTGATTATGAAAAGAGTAAGTGAAGGTTACTAATATTTGTGTTGTTTTCAGCTCACAGTATATTTTTATGCTCATTTAACTGACTTCTACAAACAGAACCCTTTGTACCACAAACCAACTATTTCCAGTGACTTCACAGAAATTCATATAATACACAATGTTTAACTGCATAATTTTCTTAGATTCAGATCCGCGACTGGTAATAACCTTACGATAAAACAAAAGAAAGGGTTACGCAGACAAGGTCAAGTCTCACATAATCCTATGGTCATCAAGTTACAAAGGAATAGAAACGCACTTTAGTTCTTCACAGGACTAGATTAAATGCAACTCTCAAGTTGAAGTTGTCACTCAGCTGTTCCCTCCGCTGTCGTTTCCTCCCTTTTGGACTCCAGCAAAAGGGAGAGGAATCTGACCTGGCCTCTGTATTCACAAGGTTTGTGAATGGCAATCAAGAACCCTCAACACGAGAGATTCCCTGCCAAACAATGGATGTCACTGAGGGGCAGAGCACAGTCATGCCCATCTTGCACCCAGAAAGCATCAGGAACTTGGAGCGTCACAACCAGGATGCATAAGCAGGTACAACACAATTAACACGAAGTGCAGGAGGCACAAAGAGAGCCCAGAAGTGCCACTCACATAAGAAAATCCTCAGCTGCTGAAAACACTTCCAGGACACAATGCCCTGACCCAGACAATTGCTAACACCTCCGGTACTTCAGCAACCTCTCTCCAGACTGAACTCCTGAGAGTGATCTCAGGCTCTGGAGAGAACCTGGTGCTCCTCCACAGGGATCGCAGCAGTGGCAGCAGCCTCACCTTTGAGAGCTGTGCTCTGGCAGACTCAGTCACTACAGCACAAGGGAAGGAGCTGCAGGAAGAAGGCAGTCCACTATATCACATCAGGGAGCGGGAGAGATCAACAGGATCTTCAAAGAGATTGCACAGACAAGAAGCTAAATGCTCTGCAGCTCTTCACCTAGGAAACAGAGGCCCTCAACACCACTGAAAATGAACAGGATGGACACCTCAGGTCACTGGATTAGGATCAGTGCTAGTTACCACTTAAAAGAAAAATCTGGCGGATGTTTTCCTCAAATGTCTGCACGCTAAAGCAGTTTGGTTCACAAAGAAGACTCAAGTGTCCAAGTGCAGCCACAAACCTATGATGTGACAAGAGTCAGAGACCTGGGCACAGCACACACAACCTGAGCAGTGTCATTAATGGGAAGAGGGTACGTAGGAAGGACTTACACAGAATAACAGGATGGAGAGCTGCACTCTACTTAAACAAACTCCTTGAGAACACAGAGCTCCAAGTGTGAATGAAACTGAAGTCACTTCTGCTGAGAGTCTCTGAGCCAAGATCAGAGGGAAAAAACTGGAGATGGTGTGGAGGTAGTAAGTGGATGAGGCTTTCCACAACCAGCTGGCAGAAGTCTCCAGACTGCAGGCTCCGGCCCCTGGAAGATTTCAGTTCCTGGACATGTTCTGGGAGGGTAACACCAAATTGTGCAAGTGACAATTTCATACTTAAAGTGCCAAAAGGACCAACCAGAGGTAATGGCTGGCTGTTGACTGGCTGTTCAGAAGCAGGGAAGAACCAGTGGCATTGCAGCACCAGATAACAGAGAGCTGCAGTGACCACAAGATGACAGAGTTCAGGGTTCAAAGGAAGGCTGCAAAGGTAAAGAGCAGATTAAGCATTCTGGACTTTCACAGCTAACACTCTGGCCTATTTAGGGAATTGCTATGTAGAAGCCCCTGAGAGGCTGTCAAAGGGAGAAAGTGCCCTTCAGGGTGGTCTGAATTTTGGCAAAAACTTTCTAAGAGAGCTAAGTAACAAAATATCATACAGAAAGACTGGGAACTTTGTCAAAAACATAGAGCTGCTTAACAGACTAAAATGCAAAGAGAGAGCATACAAGAAGGAGAAGCAATAAGAAGGAACAAAGGAGGCATCTAAAAGCATTGCCTAGACATTTAGGCACAAAAAGGCCAACACTGGAGTTAAAAACTAGCTAAGGACATAAGTGGCAGTAAGAAATGATTCCGCAAAAAATGACAGGAGTGAAAGAAAGCTCAGAGGAAATCTAGGTGCATTGATGAATACAGAAGATGGCCTAGAAGTAGTATAGAAAAGACCAAAGTACTCAAAACCTCTTTTGCCTAAGTCTTCACAAAGACTGCTCCAAAACCTCTCCATGCACTCATACAGTCAGGAAGAAAAACAGCAAACAATGTGAGGAAAAAAGGGTTATAGGCACTTAAAGCAGCTAAAAGTGTTCAAATCCAAGGAGCCATATGGAGTTTTTCCAGAGCGGCAAGGCAAGCTTCCTGGTGAGCCCATCACAACACCATCACAGATCTAGATATAATATCTAAAAAAATCAATGATTAGGGGAGATCTCTGATGACAAGATATGGGTGACAGTAACAGACATTTTTAACAATGGCAAAAGGAGGATTGAGGAGCTACCAGATGCTCAGCCTCAGCTCAGTCCCAGGAAAGATCACGGAGTATATCCTCTTAGAAATTATTTCCAAACACACAGAGAACAAGAAAGTAATCCAGAACAGTCAACACATTTACCAAAGGCAAATCAAGTTCGACTAGCCAGGTGCTTTTTACAATGAAATGATCGGCTATGCAGATGAGGGCAAGGCAGTGGATGTAATATGTTGATTTTAGCAGGGTTTCTGACACCATCTCTTACACGATTTGCATTTGGAAGCTGAGCAAGTACTGGCTGGAAGAACAGACTGCTAGGCACTAAGCACGTCAAAAATTGGCAGAACCACCAGACTCGAAAGGCAGTGATCAATATCTTGTTGTCTAGTGTGTAGCAGGTTACCCCAGGGGCTGATGCTGGGGCCAGTACCATTCAATATCTTCAACAATAACATGAATGATGTGACAGAAAACATGCTCAGCAAATTTGAGGGCAACACTAAACAGAGAGTGAGAGCGGACACGCCAAATAGCAGAGCTTTGGTGCAACGAGACCTTGAAAAATTTCAGGTCTATGCCAACAGAAACTTCATGAAGATCAGCAAGGAGAAATGCAAGTTCTGCACCAGTGCAAGATAATCTCATACTTGCTGGAAAGGCCCTGTGAATATGCTGAATGCCAGGGTAAATATGAGCTAGCAATGTGCTCTCGCTGCAAATAAAGCAAACTGTGTACTCAGCTGCATTACAAGGAGCATGGACAGCAGAGTGAGGAAAAAACCCTTTTCTCTATACTGTTCTGGCAAGAATTCACCTGGAATACCATGTCCAGTTTTAGGTCCTCAGTTCACGAGAGACATTAATAAAATGGTAAAGGTCTAAAGGCCAGTGGTTAAGCTGGTCAACAGACTGCAGCACACAAATCAACAGAGCTTGCAGAAACCGAGCATTTCAGCTGGTGAAGGGTAAAATCAATGGGCAATCTTAACAGCAACTGAACAAAGTGAGAGTGACAACTGAGGCAAATCCTTCTCAACAGTATCAGAAAGGGCAGCAGCCACTGACTGTGCTGGGAAAGGTTCACAACGGACACAAGGAAAAACTCTCTGACATCAAGGCAGTGCAGCATTGGCACAGGGGCTGAACTGGAGTGTCCTTCCAACCAGCACCCCTCTGATTCTGCGATCTAAGAGCAATTTTAACGAAAGAATTGTTACTGAATAAACGTTACAAATGTTAAAATTTAAATGGCCATTCTTTTCTGAAAGTAGTTTACATCTTATTTTAACTTTTGCAATTCACTTGAGGTCCATGCTGTTATTAAGTATGTAATACCACATTTAGTCATATCATAAAAATGGCTGGAAAAAATCATACTTGGCCTTATGAGGATGCTTTTTTGTACAGCAGCACAAAATTATTCTACCTATGGAGTTACTGAGCATAAAATGGGCCTTGTGTATCTTCTGCCCAGGGTTTTACAACAAGCAATATGAAAGTATTACTTTAATGTAGGCAATGTACTACTCTTGGTAGAGTTCATTGTCCTAACAACGTCAACTCTGTCTCTGCACCCCTCCTTTGAGTCCAACTTCTCCACATCAGACATAGTATTCTTCCTGCTACCTTTAATTTCAACACTATGTTCTTGCTACCTTCAGCAGTTTAACAGATACCTATACAGAGAAGATTTTACTGTTTTCAAAACACTTCTTTCAGTGGGCATATGCCATCAGAGGGGAAGGTGACTCTCCCCCTCTACTCCGCCTTGATGAGACCCCCCCCCCCCGCAGTCCTGCATTCAGCTCTGGGGCTCCAACATAAGAAGGACATGGAGCTGTTGGAGTGAGTCCAGAGGAGGCCCTGAAGATGCTCTGAGGGCTGGAGCAGCTCTGCTCTGGAGACAGGCTGAGAGTCGAGCTTGTTCAGCCTGGAGAACTATTCTGAGTCTATGCTCATCCAGTTATTACTCTTCCACCAGTACTTTCTATGTTTAAATATTTTTTTTCCCTAGGTTCACAGACTTTGTTAGATACCTGCAACAAAGACACAGATAAACACCTTGCACAATGGGAGAATGCTCTCATGTTGTAGAGCACCTAGGTGCCACTGTACTTCCTACTGCATGGTGCTGACAGTCATCTTGTAATGCTCTCACTTCCTCAGAGTGCTGACAGAAAGTGGAATTGCTTGCTTAATTCTCACCTGCTACTTTGCTTACCTGACAATACACATTTATTCAAAATGAAAACAGTTTTACTAGAAAATCACTGAAAGAGCTACTGCTCATGAACACTTTGCAAATGTTAAGAGTTTGAATTCATACCATGATTTGGTTTTATTAACAGGAAAAGTAACGACTAGGAAAATCTGTTTAAAACCCTGAATAGGACTGTTATGCCCCTCAGTAAAAACTGAACAGAAAACTCGTACATAGCCAAGAGAAAAACAAACATGTGCTTGCTGGCCGCTCCAGCAATCGATTCATTACGACCAGAGCGCACAGCAAGCGCCACTGTGCAGCTAAATGACGAAACAACGGCGCTCCCCAGGCACCCTCCAGGCTCCCCCGAACCCCCCGCCTCGCTGCCGCCTCCTGACAGGAACACACCGCGCTTCACCATGTCACCCGCTCCCCACACCCCCCGCGGCTGAACCCCCGCCGCGCATGCACCGCTGCCTCCGCGCAGGCGCCGCAGGGACGCCCCCTCCGCCGCCGCGGCGGTAGCGCTGTGCGCACGCGTGCCGGGGCCGCCTGAGGGAGCTGGTTTCCGCGTCCCCACCCCCGCGGCCGGGGCGAGGGGTGAGCGGGGCGGGTTCATCCCTACCTGCTACCGGGACGCGCTGGCTCCTGCCGGGAAGCGCTTCTTCCGCCTGCGGCAGCCGGGAGGCCGAGTCGCCCATCCTGAAGGTGGAGCTGCAGAGTGCGCGGAGGAAGCGCCGCGGCGCTGTGGGCATCGCCCCTGAGGGGAGCCGGCGGCGGCGGGGCGGGGAGGGGTGAGCGGTCCGGCGCGCGCTGCCCGTTGGGACGGGCGCCGGCGGGACGGGGCGGGGTGCGGACGCGCGGCGGGGTGCGAGGCCTGCCCCCTGCCGAGCGGCGGCGGGCGCTCACCCCACACCCGCCCCCCGGCCGTGCCGTCCTTGGGGCTCGGGACGGGGCACCCCATCCCCGTCGTTGTGTCTTGAGGGGAGCTTGACGGGGCAACCCCCGCCCAACTCGGCTCTGGAGGGGACACCCACGACGCTGTGCCCTGAGCGGTGTGCCCTGAGGTCTGTGTGCTCCGAGAGGTACAGCCAGCGCACGGTCATATTGGCATCTCTCGTAGGGATTTGCTGCCGTGATTTGCATGCCACCACACAAAAGTAGTCCTATCCTGGGGCTCTGCCTGCTGAGCTTTGTCCCGGGCCGTGCTCTCCGAGCTGTAAACGCTGTGGGGTATGCTCCTTGCTCTGGAAGCCCATGCACAGCATGCTCCGTGCTTGGAGATCCCATGCAGGACATGCTCTTGCGGTGGAGGCCCCATGCAAGGCATGCTCCATGTTTGGAAGTCCCATGTAAGGCATGCTTCATGGTTGGAGATCCCATACAAGGCATAGGGCACATGCAAGGCATGGTCATTGCTCTGGAGATCCCATGCAGGACATGTTCCTTGCTCTGGAGGTCCCATGCAAGGCATGCTCCATGCTTGGAAGGCCCGTGCAAGGTATCCTTCATGCTTGGAGATCACATGCAAGGCATGCTCCTTCCTCTGGAGGCGCTATGTGCAGTTTGGCCCAGTATGTTTTTACATGGGCTCTGCCTCAGGAGGGATTTTTGTGTGCATGGCACTCTTGGGGTATGGGTGCATGTCCTCTCCACCCCCGGCTGGCTGTCCATGCTCCCATTTGAGGGGAGGAGGGTTGTGCAATCACATTCAGCAAAAGATGCCACACAGACTCTTCATGCAGTTATATGTTTTAGTGGACAACAGTCTTTTTTCCAGAGTTTTATGGGTTTTGATATATGCAGCACTCACCTATGTAATGTTTAGCCAATGTACTGTATCATGCCTATCTTGCTGAATTTTTTCTGTACAACGATGGTCCAGGTGGCATTCATCTCCAGAGATTGGCGTCTGCACACATGTTTGCAATAAAAATAAAGCAACAAAAAATGAATAGAGTATAAGTACTTGTGGAAAATATCCACCATATCTTTAGGGGTAATACAATGCAGAGCGGATGTATAACACAACCAGGTTTCTTACAGAGAAGACTCGTAGAAGCTAGAGAAATGGTGGTTTGTTTTTCAAACAACTGAACCTCATTCTGTGCGTATAGTAATGGTCAATAGGCAGAAGGGAAATTTGTACAGAACAAAGGGGGTTGTGAACTAGACAAGTATCTTGCTCCGAGAATGTCAATGTGGGAAAAGAGTGCACAAGTAAGAAGAAGCAAGGAAGTTGCAGAAGGACGTCGTAGTAATTCAATAGAAAATTCATCCGGAAGGTTTTGAAAAAGTTAGGTTGGTGGCTGAATAGGAGAGAAGTTGTGAAATTACAGACTAATGCCTGGTCTTTGAGAGGAAGGCCAGATAATTCAAAAAATGGTCTATGACGAATGCAGTTCCATTCAGCTCATAATCAAGCTGGATATGATACTCTTGAGGCATAGAATTTAATGCATCTTTATAAAGGAGTTGGATATTTACGGCAATATTGAGAATCCCAGATGCTCCTAATTCATGTTTTAGGAGTCAGGCTTTCTGTAAAATTGAAACTTCAGATGGGAACCTGAGAGGCAAGCTGCCTTATCTCTGTTTTCAGATTCAGTGTTCCTATGTTTGAAAGGTGAACTACATCATCTCTGAGCACATGTAGTCCCAAGATTGCAGTCCATTTTTCAAGTTTTGTTAAATTTTGATATAGTTTGAATCGTTGAGACCAGGACTGGAGAGGACATCAGGTGCCCTCAAAAAAAATCTTCCAAGAGCCTGAAGAAAATGCATTAAATAAAGAATGAGTGAATATAGACATGCATAAATAACTGATATTTTGGCAGTACAAGTTATTGAGAATCAGAAATGCTCCATAACAGAGTGTGAATTTCATTTAAAATGTGTTCACCTAATTTAACTGTTCTCTCATGATGGTTGTCCCATTATAGTCATGCTGATGTTTCCTAGCTCTTACTTTGTAAGAAGCCACTAAAGGTTTTATACTGGCCATTTCTTCTGTTTCACCATAAATATCTATACTTGCTCCACTACTTGCCAAGAGTGTGTTTCTAATACATGCACTGGTTAACATCACGATGGCTGGCAATGCAATTTTCCCTTCAGAGTTAATGTATCTACTTGTGAGCCTGAATGCCCAGCCTGAGTCTTCTACTGCGAGCATCCTCACTGCCTCTTTGTGAGGTATTACAATTTCATTGCCATCTTCCTTGCATGAATCGAGGTCAGTCAGAGGTGAAGGGCAGAGGAGCAGACGAATGTTTAGCTGTTCAGCCTCACAGATGAAGTGGCTGAGATCTTTCAGAGCCCCGGTGTGCTCTGAAATGCCAGCTGATGCAATGCCAGCCGATGCAATGCCAGCCTTGTCTCCTCTCCGATGATCCCGGTGATCCTCCAAGCCATACGTGCTGTCCCTGTCTATATTGTGTGTATCTCCTAAAACATAGGTGTCCTTTCCAGTACCTTCATTCTTATAGCAAAAATTGTTTCCTCACCCCTTGCATTCGGCTGCCTCGTTTGCGAGGCTGGTTAAGAGCAGAGCAGAGCACGGCACAGCAGGATCAGCAGTGGGACTCAAACAGTGGTTAGTGCAGGGACAGTGGGGCTGTTGGTGCATTTTGATTACAGCCATTACGGGCAGGAAGCAGTCTTTGTTCCTGTTCAGCACTTCACGCACACTGCTCCTGCTTCGTAACCGGATCCAAAGTATTAAGTGGTAAAAAGTCATCATGCCACTTAAAAAATAAAAACTGATGATTTTCACAAGTGCTTAGTGATGGTTGGCTCCATGGAAACAGAATACTTTTAAAACTAGATAAATCCCATTTGCATTTCAGGAAGGTGTGCACTATCCCTCCATCTACAGGTGAGAGAGTAGGGGAGTCTGAAAATCACCTTGTAACTTTTAAAAGTTTTCTTGATAGGGATTTATCTGTCCAAGCAAGCAGCAGAACATTATTATCTTTTATTTATGGTGTACTATGCTTCACACTTAAACATAGACTTAGTATGTACCAAGACAGAGACTGAATTAAGAAGAGAAAGCAAGAAGAAATGGGACATGGCCTTACCTGTGTCCTTTCAGCCAGGGCTCTACACAAATTCCTAGTCATCCAGTCCTAGAAACTTGCTCAAAATCTACACAATTTATCCCAGGACCTGACATTTACTGTACATAATCCTTCCCTTCAGAGATAAATTTGCTAGTCTTTGTGGCTTAGAATAGATGTGTTTTTCCCATGTTGCAAAATCTCCTGTATCCTGACGCCAATAAAGCCCTGTGTAACCATCTCTGTGGCAATAACCCGATTGTGAAGGCAGGTTTGCGCTGCAGCATGCATCTCCTGGAAAAGCAATCTCTATTTTTTTATCTGAAAACAGGCAGTGAAAGAAGATCCTCCACAGGCTTTAGTGGATTATTCAGTGCTTGATTACTGTTAAAAATATGCAACTTATTTTTAGGTTAGCTTCAGCTCCTGCCCATTAAATCTTAGCTTATCTTTCCTAGGGTGAAGAGATTATTTTATCCAGTTCTTGTTATCCAGGCTTACTGCTCTAGACTGTGCTTATCCCTCAAGATATGAACAGGACTCTGGGAGCTCATCACAGTGCAGTATGGTTTCTGATTCTCTAAGGATTGTCAATGCACTTCTCTGTACCCTCTCCAGGTTTTCAGATTACATACTTCCTGATTTTTTTTTTACATTTTTTCACTTTGCTGAAGGTGTGAATAATGAATACAGCATTCTGGCACTGGTCAGACCAAAGCAAATGCTGACATAATGTGGTTTCTCAATTCCTGCTTGGGTGTGCTTTGATCTGTGCAAGGGAAGTCTTAGACCTTCCAGCCTTAGAGGTACACTGCTGTGCTTTCCAAGGGCTCTTAAGCAATTTACTGCCAATGATGTATAGGAAGACGATATATAGAAAACTGTGTTCTATGCCTAGTCCTTGGCACCATTTAAGTTACTAGTATAGACTTGTTTCAGTCCCCCATCTTTGTCATTGCCTCTCCTGCAGTTTTTGAGCCAGCTGCTAGCAGTTGGAAATTGCTTTCCAGGTTCTTCATAATTGATAAAAATGTCAAATAACCAAGACTGATGCTGACATGACATCACTGCAAACACACTGATTGTATGATGATTGCCTCATCGAAATCACATTTTGTAACTGGCCACATCACGAGATCTCTGAAAAAAAACCACTTATTTTCATCAGAACAAACCTGCTGGTGCCCAATTTTAGCAAAAGGGGTGTGAGCGGGTTCTAAGGGTTTTCAGTCAAGGAAACCGGAGACTTATAAGTGCCACAATTCTTTTTGGAAACAAGAGACCCAAATTCTGGTATCAACAGCTGTCTGTGTTACCCCAGAAGGACAGTAAAGATGGTAATACCGTAAAAGAATCTTCATGAGACAGTTTCTAGAGAGAGGTGGGAAGATTAATCAGTCATTCATCCTCCTTCCATTTGGGATCTAGATGAGCATTTAGATACAGATTAAGCTACATAAATTATACTAAAAATGGAACTGACATAGAAGAGCCATCAGCACTGTACCTCAGAATAATGCAGTGATTTGGGATTAAAAGAGGATGTCAAAAACAATGGGCGATTTAATAGAACAGAGGCTACAGCACATGCCAGGGAGAAGGCAGAAGTGCAGAATGAAAGCACTTCCTCACATAGGTTCTTTATTTTTCCATAGCACTGTAGCAATTATGGAAAAACAAAAAAAAAAAGCAGTAATGCAACAAGCAAGCTATCTGCAAGGTTTGTTACTGGCAGATTTAACCTCTGGTTCTTTCCTTAAGTGGAGCTTCAATGTGCGTCTTTATAACCAGTCCCCAAGTGTTTACACAAGCCAAGGTGATGCAGACACCTGCATTTGGGTGTCTGCCCATCTGTAAGTTGGCTTTGAGCATTCACGATAGCTGCTGAAGAGCTGGTCAGTGTGGGGCTTGGTTTTGCTGCCTACACGTAAGCATGTGGTGCCATTCCTGATGCTCAAAGGCACATCGCCTGCACTTCAGGTGCTCCTCCAGGTTGACACTGGTTTCACAGTGTAGTATCTGGAAGCTCCACACAGACCTCTTTGATCCTGTAGAGCATTTCAAAGGACTTTCAGCTCCTACATGGGGGCAGCTGAAAGAAGTCCTACCATCAGTGGTGTGAGGACAGTAATTCAGCTGAGAAATAATCGCTGGTTTAGGAGCTCATTCACTCCAGTGACCACCAAACAGAAAAGCCTTGCCCATCTGCAGAGTTCAGGTGCCCCGTGCATATGTAGACACCTAAAACATATCCAAACCTTGAGCCATAACCCACCCAGGCACTGAAGTCAGAGGCGTTAGCAGTCGCACAGCTTTGTGCGATGTTTGTCACCACTGAGCTTACGTCCTGCAGAGATGCAAACACCTGCAAGAACCAAATTAACACTTAGAAGCCAGGTGGCTGGTAGCCCAAGAGGCAGCAGGTATCTCCTTCAATGATGAGGTTTCTCCCGGCTCCAAAAAGTTCCTGGTCTGAAGAAAAGTGACCAGCAGCTGAGGCTCAGTCCTAAGGTTTTTAAATCAAGATTTTCCACTGTGGTACAAAAAGTTCTGTAGGTCAGGTTCCAACTTATGAGAGAGCAAATTACTGGGTACCTTGAGTGGTTGTTGCTGCACACATCAGGTGAGATTGTCATTTAGCACCATTTCCTGCTTAAAATCTGAAATTTCAACACAGATTTCACTATTTGGAAGCCATCATGACACAGCTCTTCTCTTAGTAAAACTGTAACTTTGGTAATTAAATTTCTTAATAAATATTTTCTATACAGTTCACTTTGGGATTTCTGTGTTTTTATCAACCTGAACTCTTCTTTTGCAGGACCGACTTTATGAACAGAAATAAATCACCGCAGGTGAGGGTACAGAAAAGGAGTGTTCGGTGGGACTGATACCACCTAACTTTACCTGTTTAGAAATACGGGAACTTATCCAATCTGGGCATCTAGGTATTTTCCATAGCAAACAAAGGAAGAGCGATGTCTTCAGAACATAACTCACCCCCTCTTTAAAAATGAGAGAGGGGATGGACTGTTCTCCAGTGAGGTTTATCTCATTCAACTCACATCAAGTGCCCTAGTAAGTCCCTTAGAGTAGATACCTTGATTTTTTGATAACTGAAATTCATCAGAAATTGTTTATTTACCTGGGGAAAACTGCACAATTTGAAAGCAAATTTCAACCCCATAAAATTGTTACTTGTATTACACATTGACTACCCATTCCAAAATAAATTGACTGCGTAACATAACATAACAATATAACATAACATAACAATATAACATAACATGTGTTCTTGCCCACAGCAAGGGGCTTGCAACTAGATGATCTTTAAGGTCCCTTCCAACCCAAACCATTCTATGGTTCTATGATAACATCCTTTACATTCCCCATCATAAGTAGTATTTTATATTCCCCACTCCAGATTTTCCTTACTGATATCATAGTCCTCAAGATTTATTCCCTCCCTTACTAAGACCTTTTTCATTCCTGAACCCCAAATTCATATTTGCTGAAATATTTATCTTTTTCAAGTTGTTCCAAATTACTGAAAGTCTTAAGCCCATTGACATAAATCCATACAAGTGGCTAAAGTATTTTAAGGATTTTATTTAAACTGTCACTAGTGAAGAAATAAGAAGTGGCAGCATGACGGCTGTCCCTGTAACATTTCTCTAAGGCAACTGTACAGCTCTGCTGGAAGTACTGATGGGATCTAACTTGCAAATACAAAGAAATGTCTGAATATCCTTTATAATC
Organism: Strigops habroptila; assembly: GCF_004027225.2. NCBI lineage: Eukaryota > Metazoa > Chordata > Aves > Psittaciformes > Psittacidae > Strigops > Strigops habroptila. Next base: position 60,916,310 of record NC_044282.2, read on the forward strand.
TCCCATAATAAATTCTGCAGATAACACACAATATCTTCAAAATCTATAAAAACATCACTTCTGTAAATATTAAAAGGGTATTTTTTTCCTAGCAGGCTGCTTTGTAATAGATCAGATAGCGGAAAAAGTATTACATGTTGCCTAATATATTGCTGGCAGCCTGTTTTGCTTATATGTGTAGGTATGCACTTGGTCAAAATATTGTGGCTTTCTGTGTGGTTTCGTTTTCATCTGACTGCAAACTGCACAATAGGGAAAAAAAAAAAACCCACTAATGAAATCAATTGAGTTTTTTGGTGGAAAATTATGTAACGTAAACATGCTCCACCGGTGATTTTAAATGCATCGCAGTGTCTAGTAGCTTCCTTGGCTTTGTCAGTCGGCTCTGGTTTGTATGCAGTGACACTGATGACTTTATAAAAACAAATGACAGAGTTGTTTATGCTGCCCTACTAAAGGAAATAATCATATTTAACAGTGCTAGTTTCCCAGTTTAAAAAAAAAGAAAAAAAAAGAAAAAACAACTCTGGTGCTATATGCTGTAATAAGCTTTTTATAAATGTGCTCCTGTGGTGCTCAGCAGAGCCTGCTGTGCCTATACTATAAAACTGAAAGGGAGCTTCATAAGCTGTAAGTGTGATCATATATTACCATACAGCACCATGCCCTGTTATTAATAAAGTTTGTAAGAAATACACAGGCAAAAGATTAAAAATACATGTATGGTGCTCTCCACGGTAATAAAAGCTGATGTTGTTTGGACTGCTCGTTTATTTGCTTGCCCTATATGAGATGTTTTAAGGAGTGTGGTGAATATGATTGAACAGATGAGCTTTCCCTCAAGGCCCAGCTTTGCCCCGCCCAGCCTCTTCCCGGGGATGCTGGTCCGGGGATGCTGGTCCGGGGATGCTGGTCCAGGGATGCAGGGATGCGGGCTGCTTCCCTGAGCCCTCTCGTGGGCACCTTCCTTCACTGCAGCAGCCGGTTCCTGCAAACGAGGCGATTAGATGATCTTTATGAACCGTGAGCTGTTTCCTCATCACCGTGCATAAGGAAAGCACGTGAAAATAAAATAAAACTGCTATTTCATGAAAGGCGATGAGAAACTTTTAGGGCTTTGGCCACAGATACCTTATTTTTGCTTTGGCATCCAGCAATAACAGTGATTACTGAATTGCAACACAGAAAGCTCGTCTGGGAATAGATATGCAGTATAGCCTGTCATTGCGTGGCAAAATGCACTCAGGTGCTGATGTAAATGGAAAGGTTGTGTATTTGAGAGAGTTTCATTGGAGAAATCATAATAAAATGGATTAAGAGACACCTGAAATGCTTAAACAAAAATACCAGCACATTTCCTGGCAGCATCTTGATTCGTGAGGGAAATTAAATGCCAGGTAATACTCGGTTTAGAAGAAAATAAATTAACAGCAAATGTAAAATATATCTGACTGCCTACTGAATTATCTTCTTTATCATCCATGGGATGTAACTGACTTTTGATTCTATTCTTTATTGGAATTGCTATGCGGTATATTGCTGTGTGGTACGTACAGGAAGGCACAGGTCCAGATCATCAAAGGTACTTGGGTATTGAAATTCTGTCAGTACCTAGATATTTTAGTCCCAGTGGAATCAGCGGGATTTTGTCACCTCTTCTGCCCCCCAGGAACTCACATTCCAAATGAGACAGAATATCCCAAAGCCATAATAAGCCCAGTGCAGGTGGTGCTTAGTGAATATAGTTTTTTGTGGTGATGGGGTAGAATTACTAGGCTAGTTTAGAAACAGTGGTGTGAAGAGGATTAAGATCTTCCACAGAAGCATGTGTTTCAACAACTGTATGGTAAAAGGCACCAAAATGAGCGTAAGAGGATTGCAAGTAACACAGAAGAGGGGTCTACTATAAAACCAGATTATGGAGAGGAGTGGGACAGGGAAAAATGGGATGTGGAGAGCTGCAAAACTGGGCAGAGCATAAATCACAACCAGAGTACATGGATTAAACAAAGGTTATGACTTTCCGCAGCAATGTTCTTGGATGACGAAGTGTCCTACAGCTGGCGTCATTAAAAATTCAACATTTGTCATATCTCAGTAATTGCAGTCCCTTGGTATCTTCTATTCTGAGTGTGGGAGGTTATAAATATTGTTGATGACTCAGCATTTGCTTTAGACTTCTTGGTCTTTACTAGTCATGTTTGCACTACTTATTCATGTTGTCACTGTTCGTCAATGTGAACCTTCACCCAAGTGGAGGAGATTTACAATGAAGTCTGGGGGACATTTGCCTTTAGTTCAATTAATGGAAATTTGTACCCTTCTTTTATAAAGGGAATTTTTAAAATTGCTTTCCCTTTTCTTTAAAAGATGCAAAAGAAGAACAAGATGTCAGTTTTTACCTGTCTTTGGGAAGGGCAGGGCCCTTCAATTATTTTCCAGGATAACTGGAAGGATACAAAAAATCCTGGTTTGGGGATGAGCAGTTCTGGCACAAATACCAAGAGACGACACTTACATCCTTAAAATAAGCCCCCCGACATAAGTGATAATTTAATATACATCATGCCATCTGCTTGCAGAATTGTGCAAGCTGCTCCCGAAGAAGTCAATGGGAAATGCATTTTTCTATTATTTTAAACATTCCAAGATCTAATTTGGTGTCACAAAAGCCTGCAATGGTCACCTTTCCTCAAAGACAAAAACAGCTTGCCACCAGAGAGAATAACAACCACTGCAAAACCCACTATTTCTCCTCCTCCTCCTCCCTCTGCCCTTCACAACCTGCCAGATGAAAACACAGACATTGCAGAGTGCTCTGCCAGTTAAAAAAGCAGATGGGAAGGGAGAAGGTTTCAGAGATATAAGGCATAGGAGCCCTGGCAGCAGCTTTTCTCTTTATCCACTGTGAGCTTCCATCTTGAACACTTTTCATAGAATCATAGAATCATAGGATGGTTTGGATTGGAAGGGACCTTAAAGACCATCTATTTCCACTCCTTCCCATGGGCAGGGACAGCTTCAACCAGAGCAGGATGCTCCAAGCCCCGTCCAACCTAGCCTTGAAGACTGCCAGGGATGGGGCAGCCGCAGCTTCTCTGCGCAACCTGTGCCAGCGCCTCACCACCCTCACCGCTCTTTTACTAATCTTGACTTCACCTACAGAAACATGTCAGCAGGCAAGGTAAGTACTAACACATGCAAGCAGCATCTGAGGCCAGAAAAAAGATGGAGCTCGCCATTTCCCCTGTATACCTACTGGTCTACACAAAATGCTAGGCTGGGTCAAGCCTTGCAAAGGTATTTTTGTGTGTGGGTCTTCAGCAAACTGCCCCCAGGCTCACTAGAGCTTGGGTCCCGCCTCGGCAGGGCAGCACGAACTCCACTGAGGAGTCTCCTCTTTCTAAGCAATCCACTCACAAACACTTGCAGAAAACTTTGAGAATAGGGAAAATGTACCATGGCACTTCCCCAGAACCTCCTCAGCTTGTGGTGAACCTGCAGCTCAGGCATTTCCTCAGATGCTGTCTTGATCTTGTACTATGAAATTATAATAATTCTCTGCTCATGTCCTTACAGCACTTGATGATCTGCAGCAGACATCCTTCCCTTCTTCTGCAGGCTCAGCTGTCCGTTTCAGTCAAATTCACCTCTTCTCATAGCCTCCATCATCCTCATTCTCCTTTCACTGGCACTTTCCCTGCCTCCCAGTGTCCTTTTTGAGGGGGAAGAAGGTGACCCGAACAGCACACAGTTTCCAAGGTGCAGAGGCACCATGATCTACAGACGTGCAAAGCAATCCTAGAATTACAAATGGTCTTGGTTGCAAGGGACATTTGGATGTCTCCCCTCAAATCCTACACTCAGCTTAGCTCAGGTTTCTCAGGGCCTTGTTCACTCAGGTTTTGGATATCTCCAAGAACAGATATTTCCACCGCCTCTCTGGGTTGCTGTCCCAATGTTTGACCACTCTCATAGCGGAGATTTGTTTCCCATACATCTAGGCACAACCTCCCTTGTTGCAGCTTGTGTATGTTTGAATCTTGTCCTTTCTCTGTGCACCCCCAAGAAGAGTTTTGCTCCATCTTCTCAGCACCTTCCTCTAAATTAGATGAATATGTCAATAAAATCTTCACTCGGCTTTTCTTAATGATGAACAAACCCAATTCCTTCAGCCTCACTTCATATTTCATGTGCTCCATTTTCCTAAGCATATTGATGGTACCAGTGGACTCCAATTTGTCAGCACCTTTCTTGCTGACTGGGGAGTTCAGAAACTGGATGCAGTTCCCTAGATAGAATTTTACACACATTAAATGATAGGATTTATTTTATTCTTTTTCACTTCTTAACAATTCCTAACATTCAGTTTGTCACTTGAAGGGCAAAGGAATTTTTTTATTTTTTTATGTTCTCCTGGGCAATGGGTTTTCTGCCATATTTGCAGCCATACCTCTAAGATAACACCTATACTTGCTTGTCCTTCAATCAGTGAAAAAACACGTCTCTTGCCCATGGCAGCTTGCTTTTCTTAGCTCTTTGGCAAGGGTCTTTGAAAGGTAATGGATACAACATAACCGGATTAACATACTAGTTGGTGCTCGTGAACAGCTCTAGCAGTTTTGTTAAGTAAGACTTTGGCTGCAAAACCAATGTGGGCTCTTTCCCAACTTCATGCACTTACTGTACCTGTTCTTTGTTATCATCACAAGCAATTTCCCCTGCACAGACTGTTCAGATTCAAGTTCTTTTGGTGTTCTTCCACACATACGCTATGGCCTGCACCTCTAAATTTACTCATTTTAACACTCCTGTCCTTTGTTGGTTCTTCACACTGCCTAGCAGGCTTCTTAATCCAGTCCTGTTTGGGAAAGGATTGATAATTTGCTCGTGCTCTTAGAAAGTTGTTCTTCAAATCTTTTAGTCTACCTTTTTAATAGAATGTATGCTCTATATTTTATCTTGTTTGAACATGAAGACCTCTTACTTGTAATAGCCTCCTTTGCTCTGATCTTTAATTACAGTAGCTTTCTTCTGGCCTTTTTAAAGTCTTTTTTGATACACTCTGTGTATTTTCTCTGAGCCTCTAATATGGTGTCTTTAAACAATATCTCTGCTGCTTGCAAATATTTCACCCAGTCATGGCTTGTACTAATTTCCTTTTAACAAGTTGCCTCATTTTTCATAGGGCTCCTTTATAATCCAAGATTGTGCTGGTGATATTTTTAGCTTTCTTGTTCCTATGACTATGCTGAAGCTCAATATATTACAGTTTCTTGTACAGAGTGTCTCTTTTATAGTACCTCAGTAAACCAGGAGTTCCTTTTTCACTAGCTACATCTCCAAGAAGTATTTGTTCACAAGTATCTAAAAATTTACCCCCAACATTGAGTTTTGACATTATATTTATCCAGTGTACATCACTTTTCCCCTTTTTATTGCATCTTCTACACCCACAGCATCTCTGATCTCCCTTAGAACATCTCAGGAAGTGTCACTACCTGACCAAGCAACTGAGGAATAGCTCTGTAATAGAATCATAGAATCACAGATCTGGATTAAAATAAAACCAGCAAAAAAAATACGTATATATAATATATATAAAAAGATATATAAAAATATATATAAAAAATATATATATATTTTGATATCAAAGTGTGTTATACAGATATTATATAGATATAGATGATATAGGTAGAGATAGAGATAGAGATAGAGATAGAGATAGAGATAGAGATAGAGATAGAGATAGGGATAGTTATATTTGCTCATCTCTTTGGAGATAACTGCCACCAAAACCCAGTGGCACTGTCAATCTGCATGTTCTTGACTAGCATAAGGCTCAAGTGGGGTCTGGGCATTATCTTCTCCCTCCCGTGAGAGCGGAACTGCTGATTTGGAAACAGAGTTGGAAACCATTCAGATGCTGGGAGGTGCGTGTGCTTGCTGCGAAGCCCTTACAGGTGCGCTAATGAGAGACAGCGCTCTGCTCATCACAAGCCTGAGACCTTGGAGAATATTAGTAAAAATGCCAATTTTCATGTCTTGGGGTTAATTGAGGAAATCTCGGATGGAAAATCTTGCTGTCACTTCTGAAGCCTGTTCTGAATACAAATTGTATGTCTCCACAGGATATTGTGAAAGCTTTTCAACTTCTTTGCAAACCTGTAGAAACAAGGAAGGTGTTAGCTCCCAGAGCTCACAAAGGAAGTTTTCCTCTAAATTTTGTAGTCTTTTCATCTCTGTTGACATTAACACAGGACTCTTGGACCAAGCATGGAGAATATGTGGGATCCTCTACCAAACAAGCAAGAAACGGGCATGAATATTTTCTCATCTATTACCTAGGCCACATGCTTTTCAAAGGAAAAGAGACATTTCTGCTTGGAAAAAAAAAAATCTTTTCAAGTGAGACAACTCCCTTACTTTATGCCCTTAGTGTAATTCAAGTTTCTTGTGGATAAAAATAATTACTGGATTTTTAATTTTTTTTATCTTTGATTAAGCTGAGAAATTGTTTGACAATATGCAGTTATCTCATAGCTTAGGAAAGCGCAGAAGAAAGGAATTAGTTAATTCACCTGATACTGATGAAAAATCAGCACATATTTCTGTTATCCCAGGATCACAACGTGTTTCTTCATCATCTGATCTTCTAAGGGAGCTTCTTTGCTTTTACAACTGTTTTATTATATGCCACTACAAGATGACCACCGACAGTGCAACTCACAACCTGAAATCCGGAATATTTCTATGTTTAATTGCAAATGCTCTGTGATTCTCTGATCATTTGATCAGCTGTTAGGGGATTTTATAAATGTCTTGCTCCACATTATGTCTGTATAATTAACTGCTCTTGTTGAAACACCTAATTTTTTGAGGAGTTTCTGGAGATCACTAGGGAGAGGCATTGGTTTGATGCTGATTTTTAATGAATTATTACTTGGTTTTCAAAGTTAGCTTTTAGTTATTTTGACATTCAGTCTTTTTTTTAAACCAGCATGTCCTATGGGGGGGGGAAAATAATTAGAAAAGGCAAGAAAAGAGAGCAGAAAGACCAAATTTTGCCTTCAGCAAGAGTTCCATGAAACCAAACTCGATTTCTTAACCTCCACCAGAACAGGAAAGTTTTACCAAATTCCTTTCAGTTACATTTTTCCAGTTTTCTCATTTGAGCATTCAGATGTTGCTGTGTGATGTGCTGATTTCAAAGTGTCACAAAAGGTATAATTAAAAGCCAAATTCTACCTTGATTATTGCTCTGATATGTGCTCTTACCTGCAGTCGCAAGATGATGAGCTGCTAAAACCATACAACTATGTAAAGTATTACAGATAACACAGTGTGCCCTCATTTGGAGTGGCTTTCTAGTTAGTACCAGAGAGGTGGAGGAAGAAGATCTTGGGGTGAAACCCGCAAGGAGGGTGCCGGAGCCACATGTGTGTTTGGTGGTATTGTGATGCCTCTCTGGTGCTTTCTTGGATGAGTACCAATTCTCCGTGCCTAAGCACCGCATCAACAAAGTGGGGACAAGCACACAGTATTCTTTCTCTTGCAAAGGCAAGGGACATTGAGAGGATAAACAAAATTAATTAATGCCTGAATAGTAAAGATACATACTACAACGGTTAACTGTACAATGAGGACAGGTTTCAAGTCTCGTCACAAGCTGCTGAAGGAGAAATAAAAATCTATTTTTTTCACTGGTGTTAACATGGGAAAAGCAACCCAGGCAGTCACTTTGAAGAGAAATTAGGAACAAAAGAGAACACATGTGGTAAAATGTTATAATAGAGCCAGAAGATCCTACTCATTTCCTGTAGGAGGAAAGTCACCAAGAATTGGAAAGGGGAAAGCCCACATGATTAAATGAAGAACAAGATTGACTTCTCTCTGACTGACAGTCTGTGCATCAATGCTATTCTGTTTCAAGGCAGTTGTGTTCACAAGATAGTGCAATCAAGACAAATGTAAAGCTGCAGAAAGGCACAATGACTGGCAGAGAGAACATCAAAGATTCACTTACTGGTAGAAGAAAGAGACACAAAATTAAATCTCAAGTGGCAAACAAAGTTTCAACCCCTGCTAAGGTTGACCAGAAAGACTAGCCCTAAATACGAGATATAAAACAGCAAGTGCAAGACTAGAAGAAATAGGGTGTTGGTGGTGCATTTAACATTCTGGCAAAGTGTTGGGCTCCGTTTCCATCTCTAGTCACATGGTGAAGATGAGTCTGGTGAAGCCATGGCAAAGTTCTGCATCCTGATGTTTTATGCTATAATAAATATTTTGAAAAAGACAGAATTTTTTTACTCTTTACTGTGAAATTACTTTTTTACTCTTTATTGTGAAATTACTTTTAAGCTTCAATGATTTTTGGGGGATGAAAATGAATTTCTATAGATGTGTTTACATACAGTCATGGAAAAATATGTTTAAATGCATAAATATATACATGTATTCACATCCTTATATACTCATTATCACCACATTCCAGTATTTGAAGGGTGGCTACAAAGATGGAGACTCCCTTTTTACAAGGAATCACATGGAAAAGACAAGGGGTGATGGGCACAAGATCATATATTTTCACAATGAGAAAAATCAGCTATTGGAATAATTTATCCAAGGAAGTAGTGGACTCCCCAACATTCGGCACAGTTTGGATTTGGCTGGACAGGGTGCTGGGACATCTAGTCTAGGTCCTGCTTTGCCTAGAAGGGTTGGACCAAATGATCCTTGAGGTCCTTTCCAACCTGGGATTCTATGAGTCTATGATTCTATAGACAGCATTACCACAAAATAGACCTGAAACATATGGCTGGGACATATACACTGAACTAATTTCATTGCCAGACCATGACCTCCTCTGACCACAGGCCTGGGATTAAATTTTCTAGTATTAGGACTAAATTTTCAAAGGAGGCTTCTCATGTGTCAATACCATAAAGCCATGAGCAAGGGCAGCCTTAATGTATTGTGTCTTCCGAGACCCATGATGCCTTATATCCCTCAAATGGGGTAGAGCTGGGACAGGCAGCACCAGCCCCTGCAGCCTTGACCATGGCATCATAACGGCACTTGTTGCTGCATATAACATATAAGGGACTTCCCTTTGTAGGTTTCACAGTCCTGCACCTACTCCAGGTACTGGAGACTTTGCTATCATAAAAAAGAGGGTCTTTCTTTTCAAACTCAGCAACCGAGTGTCACAATGCATCCACCCATCAGAGCATTCAGAGCGTGCGGAATGTACAAGCAAGACCTTTCCTGCCCAGAGCAGGCTTGTCCTCCCTTTTCCTTCTCTCTGACCCCACTCTAGACTCTTCTTAGGCGGGGGATGCTTTTACCTCCTTCTGCTGAAGCTGTTGAGATGGGTCTCTTATGTGCCATATGTTCATTGAGCTGCTGGGAGAGACCTGTGACCCAGACCTTGCTCCATAAATTAATCCCTCACTTTCATTCACACTAACAAACTAAATGAGGTTTAGCAAAGACAAGGGAATGGTGCTTTGTCCTGAGGCCAAGCAGTACAGCTAAGCTCATTGTCCCAAAACAAGGGTGGCCATGTCCACACCATTCACTGGGAATGACACCTGGTTCATGCTATACCGTCTGTTGTGCCTGGGGAATATTTGGGTTAATGTTACTTGGCGCAGACCAAAACTATGCCAGGGAACACGCTGACAATTTAACACTGCCCTTGCATCCTTATAGCCCGACCCTATGGTCATAACCTGAGCCTGCCCCTGTCAGAGTCAAGCTAAAGGGTCATGTTTCCTCTTCCTCTCTCAGGTGCAATTAATATTTAAATGCCAAGGAAAACTGGAAAGCTTTCACTGAAGGAAGATAACACACCTACATCCTGTCCTGGAATCACAGCCTAAGAGCTTTGCAGAAAGATGGGGGCTCAAACTCTTCAGGGAAAGGAAGGCATAAAACTTTGGTATCAACATCCTACCAGAAAGCCCCATTCCCAGAATTAATGGAGAAAAAACAGTCCTCCATTTCTGGTTTGTGCTGGTCCTGGCTCGCTAAAACCTCCTACCAGATTGAATTGAAATTGAATTGATGGAAGAAACTTAAAATGTAAATCCTGACAGGTTCAATGCCTAATAGCATCCCCTGGCACTGTTAAATAAGCTGTTATAAAGGCCACTCGCATGCTTGGGAATGCAAATATTACTAATTTGAGCATGTCTATACATCAGCTACCTCCTAGGTTACACAGCAACCTGGCTGGGACTCTGATGAACTGGATTTAGGAAGGGCACATCTAATGCAACCATTAGATCCATGAGATCTACCCAAATCCCTTTGTGAGTCTTTCTTTTAGTGTCTCTCTGCCTCACTTTCCTGCCTACAGAAGGAGGCTCACATCTCCCTGCTCCCCACCCCAATAAGAATGACATGAAAATAAAGACATCGAATTGCTGAATGCTGGGGTGTTGTATGAGTAGCCTTCTCCTGTTCTGTCCTGTTTCCAAAATCCACACTGTCTATCTGCAGCAAGGTACCTCTTTCTTCACCTTCACAAGATGTTGCAAGTGAAGACCAGCTCAGAGAGGCACTTCTGGCAGCCTGTTCAGCTGGGAGAGTTTCTGCATCTTGGTATCAGGGGAGAGAGACAAACAGGCACTCAGCGGAGGGGGGTGTGGGGACTAAGATTGTAACATGGGTACATGGCACCAGAACAGTTGTGACCTACCACGGAGAAATCCCTTTGCACTGAAACCACACCCCAAGATGATTAACATGCTGTGTTTTGTTTAAAACGTAAAAATGCTAATTTCCTGGAAATCTCACATCACCCCAAGTTTGCAAACCATCTGCCTTATGCCTTTTAAATGGTATGAAAAAAGAAGGTCATGATTATTGCTTGCACTCATAACTGAGCACTGCAATGTAGCAGGAATACAACCACAGTAAGGAAAATCTTTGTTTCTACCAAATGTCCAGGTTCCTTGCATGCAGAGGGTCTAGGAGAAGCTGATCCCTTTACACCTCCCCTGTTTGTGCCTCCAAGCATAACATTTGCGATTTATCACAGTGGTGTATGCCATGACAGCCCCTGTTCACTCACCATCTATTAAGCGTCTAACACCTCTCCAGAGCCTTTGCTTTCCAAGAGCAATTTGCCTTTTTTATTCCTAATGCATTTAAGTTTGGATTAGGGTGCAATAAAAACAGCTGTCCCTTCCTTATTGTGACTGCAGTAAATCTAAGGGATACCTGGGACGTTCATCAGCAGTGCTTCTATGTTTATTTCTCAGTGACTAATAAAAATGTGGAACGGTGTCAGACCTTGTTTTGATCTATGTGAAACTTTCATAAACATCCCTCCTTTTGACAGCAATTCTCCTCTGCAGGCTGCTTTGTGAGATCGTCCTGTACTGAATCCATTAAAGGGATATTTCATTGACATTGAGGTGTTACATGGTGCTAATTTAAATGCTCTGCAGAAGTCCAAGGACATTGTATTTACTCAAAAAGCAACATTCATTTTTGGCATTGACTGCCCATTGACGAATATTATTAAGTTGCTGGCTGTTCAGTATGAGTTACTTCCACAGAGTCTCGTAGGAGGAGATAATCCCACCCATTGCATGCTGTTAAGGCTTTAAGTTAGGTGAGATAAAGCTGGGCAAGGGCTTCTGCATCTGTCCCAGTATCTAAACCTTGTTGGTCACCCCTGTTGTTGGGCAAAATTTGGAAGTTGATATTGTCCTAGGTGGCACCAGCAAACCTCTGAAGTGCCTCACCAGAGCACCCCGAAATCATTTGCTGTGCCCCAGCTCCATGTTTTGTACAATGTTTGATTGACCAGCAGGTACATTGCTTCCTCCTGTCAAAGGTAGGTTCTTTGAGGAGTGCAGATATCTACCATCTGCACTAAACCACACAGTAGTAGGGTGAGATCTGTTGGGACAGAAGCGATCTTCAAGGTATAGTTTTGTGTAGCACCAAAAGAGCCCAGGCTGATAAGCAGGTCACCTATCTACTGATAAACAAGACCATTAATGATTTTTTTTTCTATTCTACCTATGAGAGCGGAAAACCATGCAAACAAGGCTTGAGCTGTACCCTGAGAGCTTGAAGAAGACACAAGACCTTGCATTGAGTACAAATGTGAGATACTTCATATGCATAGAATCATAGAATGGTTTGGGTCATAAGGGACTTTGAAAGATCATCTAGTTCCAACCCTTCTGCCATGGGCAGGGACCCTTTCCACTACATCAAGTTGCTCCAAGCCCCGTCCAACCTGATTTTGAACACTGTCAGGGATGGGGCAGCCACAGCTTCTGTGGGCAACCTATGCCAGTGCCTCAGCACCCTTGTCATAAGAAATTTATTCTTTATATCTAGCCTGAATGAACCCTCTTACAGTTTAAAACTGTTGCCCTTGCCCAATTACTACAGACACTATTAAGAAGTCTGTCTCCATCTTTCTTATAAGCCCCCTTTAAGTATTGAAAGGCTGTTCTAAGGTCTCCATGGAGCCTTCTCTTCTCCAGGCTGAACAAGCCCAGCTCTCTCAGCCTGTCTCCATAGCAGAGGTGCTCCAGTGCCCGGAGCATCTTCGTGGCCTCCTCTGGACTCACTCCCACAGCTCCACATCCTTCTTATGTTGGGGGCTCCTGAGCTGGGCACAGTACTGGCCATCTACTCTAGGTCATGTTTTGCCGAGAGAGGTTGGACCAGGTGACCTTTGAGGTCCCTTCCAACTGGTATTCTGAGATTCTATGATTCCTCAAGGCTGCCCCAGGGCAGTATTTAACAGGGGCAATAAGCCAGAGGGTCTGCCTGCTGTAAGGTAGAGGTGAGAATGTTGTGGGGCACCATATGAAAGGCCTCACAGAAATCCAGGTAGATGACATCCATAGGTCTTTCTTTCCTGGCACACTGACACAGTCACTCCATCGTGGAAGGCCACTAGATTAGGGAGGCATCATTTGCCCCTGGTGAAGTCATGGTGGTTGTCTCTAAAAGGGCTGCTGAGATGTTGTCTTTCCATTTCCTAGCTTTGCAGTCACCAGTCGTGAAGCATTTATGACTCTCAGTCACTATTAATTTACAAACTGGTAAAAATGAGCTCTCTGAAGCAGAAACATCCTTTTCTATAAACTGCCTTGGCATTTTATTTGAATCAGGTTTAGTTTTCTCGCTATGTGTGCAAATCTTATAAATTCTTCACTGCTGCTTCTGTCACTGTTGTTAATGATACTGTTGCCCAAAAATGTTCAAGTTCCCTTTTGCCTGAAACCACTTTTGAATTCATTCACTACTATGACAACACAGACTGATTTGCTGCACACCGTATCATCTCCTACATCTCCAAGTAAACACTCTGCAGTTGATCTTTTTCAATGTGCCAAGCTAACAGCTATTGTTTCATTTTGCACTTCCCATAATACCGGGGAATGTGAAATGCTCTCATTTTTATTTTTAACATATTGCCACCTATCCTCACTTTCTGTAAGTTTCACAGATTTTCAATGTTTCTGTCACTATTTCATTTAATCATCAGATTTTCTACAGAGTAGCCCATTTACATCAATAGAATCACTATGACCAGAACTATCAGCAGAGCTCAACAAGTCCAGATGTTTAAGTGTGCGCGACTTATATTTTATATACCCCTGCCTGGTTTGAAAATCTGATTCCACATCAGGAGCCAGATGCTGAACACTTCTGAGAAATTTCATTTAATATACAAAATTCTCAAACTCTCTTGAAGAGCCTACAATGCAGACCTAAAGTGCCTTTTACCCTGAGGTAACAGAACACATTCAATCTTGTTGTCCACAGTTGTCTTCACATGTAACAGAGAAAAGAGAAAAACTCTCCAACATAAGACGAGAACTGCAAAGCTTATGACATAGGCACAGAAATTACCCTAACAGTGTTTCCAGGATGACATGCTTTCTCCAGGATCCTTCCCTGTGGGAGTTTTTGTTTGATTGGTTGGTTGTTGTATCAATTTCTGTAATTTTCAGCAATGTTAACTTGTGATGATGAGAAGTCATGAGATTAGTTCCCACAATCAGGTGATTATCTTAGGCAAAAAGAGTTTTAGTTTGAATGGCCAATGTTTTTATTCACCTCCCGAGTTTTGCAATGCTCCATTTTTTTCAGGAATATCTCTGCAACTCTAAAAGTTAAAAACTTGCATGACAAATGAAAACTGATTTTCTCACACAAGGAGATACTGGATAGTTTCTGGGAGTAGGTCTCTGGATTATCTTTAAAATCATGATATTTGGAACAAAATCATGAGATTTGGAATAAAATCATAAGATTTGGAATAAAATCATGAGTGGTAGTGACCTCACATTTCTTCCTGGGTAGGACATTGTGTGTATTTTATATCCTAAGGTACAACAGTAAAATATTTCAAAAATAAAATAAATGTAATGTATTCATAATTGCTAATGTGATTGAGAATGTACATTTAAGAAATGTAATGGCATAAACCTGAAGAAATCTAATTCTGAAAGGAAGCTGTCTAAATTTAGAGTGATGTAGTACTAATTAATCCATTTAGCATTCCATGCTGGTTTCAGCCCCAGGAATGACTAAACAGAGGACTGCCCCCAGCTTAGGAGGAGCAAGGAAAATGAAAGAGGTTGAATTTTTTTATTTTTTTATTTCTGTCAAGTCAAACCAGATCATTTCTGATCATCTCAGGGATAGAGGCATTTTTTCCAGGTCAGTTTGCACCAGTTGTGTTGGGATGGAAATGCTTCCTAGCGAAGCGAGACCTCAAGACGGAGCCCTGAAGTGATCAGTGGTATAGAGATTTATATACTATATAGTGGTGTGTACGTATGCAGATGTATATATCTGTACACATACATATGGTCCAGGGACTAACCAAAGTCTTCCAGAGCCGAGCCAAGCCAAGCCAAGGCTAATATTTCCATGAATGCAGTGAGCTTGGGATGGAGATCTCCAGATACCTGCAAAAAACCTTCTTGTGGACCCTACACTGAACATGGGCGAGCGTCACATCAAGGCTTCAAGGGTGGGATGAGACTTTTCCACCAAAGATGGGGCCACTGCTCTAGTCTCCAGGCGCAGAAGGGGATTGGCTGAGTTTTAGCTTCCCAGAGGAGAAAGCCAGTAAATTCACATGATGGTGGCACGGGGACAACGGGATCTGGCAAAGTGTCGTCACCAAAGGGAGGTTCCAAGTTCATACTGTTTTCTTCCAGGAGTGGGCCAAGGATTAAAGGTTTTAGGGTTTTCACTGTCAGCCCTTATTCCCCATGAAAAAGGTAAAAATGAAGCAAGAAGGAAGAATGACTGCAACCATGGGACATAAAAAGAGACAGAATCAACATCTGTGAAAAATCCTGGTCTTCGAGTCATGATACCTTCCATATAAACAGTACAGCAGGGATGTTTTTGTAGTTGAAAACAGCAGATAGATAGCCCTGAATTCTCCTCAACTGAGCATCAAGTCAGCATTTTATTTTCTGAAGGGCTGTCAAAAATTCAGCCAGTTGTTTAACTGGTTTTGTTCTTATTGCTTATTTATACCCTGTGTTTCCTTTCCCCTTCTCCCTATGAGAAACCTTATAATTGTCTTCAAAACCTTCTTAAAGTCTGAACCAAGAAGTTACTGCAACATTGAAATCTCATGCAGCTCTTATACACATACTTCATTCTCCATGAAGGATGCAGTGAAAAGACAGTGTTTGACAGTTACGGCCAGCATCACTGCTTGCTGGTCCCTGCCACTGTGGAACTAGACCTAAAAGATATTCCAGACTTCTTTATAATTATCATTGCTATTATGAAGGAAGTGGTTAAAGTACAGGATTGAAGACTAATGCATCTTTGGAGTATCTTGGCATAGAGAGCAGAGACTGTGGAGACCTCAGAGACAGAACTGTCACCTGAATTAAAAGCATTAGGTGTCAAGGAACATTACACTGAGCTATTTGGGACAAGGACATTTTCTTCTGTGTTGTTCAGACATATATAACTGTGGGGCCTGGCTCCAGGCACACAGAAGGAGGTGCTGAATAGCAATTGGGCTATGCTTGAGCTGTGATTGAGGTTGTATGGGAGATGCCATGCCATGCAGTACACTCCTTTTTGGGTATGGGCAAACACTTCCCACAAAAATGTCTACTGGGAAATCACAGGACTGGGATCACATTGGACAGTGTGACAGGGAGGACCCTTTCGGGATTGTGATGCTAGGATGCTCCCTTGGGCATAGCCTTGCTAGTGTCTAAAATGAAAATGGCTTCTAAAACCAGAATATTGTCTATATGCACACACGCACATCCATATCATTCTGTCTGTTCATATAAATAAGGTCTTTCTTTCATGTTAAGCCCTTACATCATACCTGTCTTGCCCTTCAGGTGCTATAAAGTGATGTGCTAAGGTAGACCAAGTTCTGCTGGTTCAACAGCAGCTCAGGAATTCACTGTTGCATCTCAGTGTGAGCGGCTGCGGACATGAAGTCATAGGGGAAAGGGAGCAGGAACCAATGCAGCTTCACTTGAGCAGATTCACTGGAATTACGTAATTACTTTCTTCAAGCTAAAAGTATTTCAAGTGTTTAATTGCCAGTGCTACATAACAATCTGGAGTAATTATATAATTAGCAAGAAATTGCAGCTCCCATTAGGTACTTAGAACAAGTCAAATTTAGGTTTGATTTTTTAAAAAGGTGGGAAGTTGTGCACATGTGGTTTTTTGCATAACGATATGACCTCAAAGAAGTGAGGGAGTTGATTTTTTTTTCCCCTTTCTGTAAATGAACATTTTAGTATTCATTTAGAAAATAGTTTGAGTAAGACTTGGTTGGAAGATTCAGGAAACTAGTGAAAATGGTGTTTGAAAAGTTCATTGGGATTAATTATTTTTGTTACCAGAGAGATTGCCAGGATAGGTAATATTGGATTTCAGTATCACTTTGAATAGAAAAAGAATTGGATCAGTTCCAGAACAAAGTCTTGCTAGGGAGAAGATGGGAGAAGAAACCGAATCTAACACCCAGAGCATGATTCTTCCCCTCTAATGGGTGTTGCCCTCTGACACAACGGTGTTATCTGGTACTTTATAACCCAGATTGGAAAAAAGGGCTATCGCATCCGTGCCATATTGCTGATCCTGTTGTTCAAGTGATCAACATTGCATTCATTAAAGCCATTGGAGTCTTGCCATATATATCAGCCAAATTTCCTCCCTGAGTGAGCTCCCGACTCTCCCAACGATAAACAGTTTTATCGAAGAAACAATGTGAGCTGCTGGTAACATGCAGGCGGAAGGAAAAAATGCCTGTGCATTTTCCACCCAGATGTGCAAAATGAAGATCCTGCCTAACTAACCTCTTTTAAAGTCTCGAGTGGGGCCTAGGAGATATAATTGATTTGGATTTTTTAAAAGCCAGTGCCAATTTCATCAGAAAGATGCCTTGTGCAGCTAAAACCCACCGGGAGCTGGCATGAAATAATGGAATGGTTAAGTAACTTATTACGGACAGCAAGGAGAATCTGTAGCAGAAACTGTAGGCATGTCATTCTGGTGCCAGGTCAGAGAAGTCAGTTATAAAACTGATTTCATTTGGTGGTGATGCAAAAAACAAAGGTGCCAGACAAAGGGAGATTGGACAAATGTAATATTCAGGTTGCAACACCGAGTCTCTGAATGGGAAGAGAGTGGTAAAACAATGGGAGAGAGGGAAAAATGGCTCAAAGAGCTGCATATGAAGACTGAAATTATATTGCAAACTTTGGAAGCTCTGTTGTCATGTGGAAAAGTAATTTAATAGCTAGGCAGACAGATAGCTGTGTCTCGGCTAAATGCAGGGCTGAGTAAACCTCATTGATTTCCATGGAAGGCAGCAGCAGTCAGGGACAGATCCTGCACTGGGGTCACTAAAATATGGAGCACCTTGGCACCATGATGGGGAGGAAAGCAGCATCCCATGCCATTTGGGTGGCATCAATCCTTCAACCCAACAACAACCTCTCTCATGCTGCAGCATGCCCGATCACGGCTGGGGGTACCTGGGATGGGAGCTGCTGCTGCTTCGTCTCCCCACTGCTGCAAGCAAATTTTACAGATGCCTCCTAAGCAGACAAAAAGCAGTGGGAGGAAAGCAATAAATTATCAACAAGGACAAGGAATTTGATGGTGGAGATGGTGAAGTGGGGAATGGGTTTTGGAGATAACCAGTGTCACGCCATAGCGAATGTAAATCCCTACAGTGAGGTTTGGCCGTTTACACCATGAGGATCCAGCCCTTTGTTCCCTGCAGGCTGCGGGATTAGTGGAAATGAAAAGGATAAAGAACAGACCTCATGAAGCTGCGATTCACCCGAACATTAATGTATGCGCATAAAGGGAACGGCCACCCGGGCCAGGCTGCAGAGAGAAAAGATGCTAAGGTCATTCAGGAGCAGATGTCACCTTAGCAGAAAACAAAGCAGTAAAATGAACAAGCCTCAATGGACCAAATGCCTTTTCAGGGAGGCTCCAGAATTCATGTTCCAGTAACAGAAATAAATGTGCAGGGAAAATGTGTGTGTTTGTTTCTTTCTTTTGCAGCAATAGAATCACATACCCATGTCTGTGCAGGAGCTACTTGAAATAAAGCTAGAACAACGCTTATCTCTTATCAGCACTCGGGATTTGCAATAATGAAAAGATTTGCATAACAAATGTTTCTTCTCCTTGTTCTGCTTGGGATGGAAGTATTAATTTCCCCTACCTTTCTACCATATTTTTTTACAATATATCCACCTTAGAGTCAAAAATACAAACCCCTCTTCTTTTTAACTATTGCCAGAGCCCTTCTGTATGCTGATTTTCTCCTACTCCAGTTTGGGGATTAAAATAAATACATTTTTGCCCTTGTTTATATCCTTACAGGCTCCTTATGGCTTTTATGCACTTTCAGAGAAAATAAAGACAAAAGGCCTCATTCATACCTTGCATGGCTCAGTTTCACACCCATGTTACTCTGCAGGCTTCTGCAGCCCTATTTAGAACAAGGGAGGTACAAGAAGGATCTACCCCATATAGTCAATTAATTATGAAGTCAATCAGGAGGTAAATATATGCATTAGCATCAGTGAGGGCTAGAGGGGATCTCTTCTGCTGTATCACAGTGTCTTTATGCACATCAGCCTGCTCTGCCCTTTGATCACTTATGCTCGCAGCCGTGCCCCCTCCTGCGTGCTCATGTTAGATCTCCCGAGCTTTGTGCTTCAGATGGGCAGCAAGGGGAAATGTTCAGCACTGCTCTGAGGGCTGGGAGCAGGAGATGAATGGACCTCCAAAGGGTCTCCCAGCCAGCACTCAGCCTCCACTTGCACCAAGGTGGAAAGAAATGGGCTCAGCACAGTCACAGCAGATATTTGGCTCATCCCTTCAACCCAGCAAGGGCTCTCAGGGACCTTCTCCAGGCCATGCACCAACACAAAACATGGGAGAACAATAGCCTACAGCTAGGATCTGTATGAAACATGATGTGGGTCATGTCAGATCTGTGAAGTTCCCCATTCAAGCCAAAACTGCTCTTGTTGAAGAGGTCACAGCCATACAGATGCTTTTTTTTTTCAAGACCTTCTTGGAAAAGGTCTTTTTCCACTCTCAGGGTAGAACAGCTTTCCTAATATTTAGCTTAAATCTTCCTCCCCAAAATAAAGCCTATTTCTTCCAGTTCTCTTCCTTGGGAGCAACCTGCATTTGCTCCAGAACAGTCTTTCACAAATGCATGCTCTTGTGGTGTCCCATCATTGTATTTTCTCTTTGGTACCAAAAAACCCTGCTAAATCCAGCTTTCTTCTGCCCTTCCCTTTGTCCTTACTCCTGCAGCAGCAGAAAACACACATGACACATTGAAGCCATTGTGAGCCCAAGCTCCTGCCCTGCATCGTGTTTGCAGTTTGTTCTGCCTGGTTGGGGTGGCTTGGGTTGAGGATCTGGGTTTCATCCCATGCACTGCAGTCCTTGGCACATCCGTGCCTTTACACAGGGGCATCATAGGAGCGTGGTGTCCAAACTAGACATGGGGATGGGCAACTCCTCCTTCGGGAACCTGCCATGAATCCCCCACCCTGGCTTGCATGGAAGCAGTGTGCTTACTCCTTCATTTATTTTTTTTTAACTCCATTAAAACCTTGTAGGGCAGTAAAAGGCTTTTTTCAGCTTAAATAATTCCTTGGATAAATCTTCTTTTTTTTTTTTAAATGTAACAAAGAAAGATCAAACATACTGTGTCCACAGGGGCCTGGAAAATTGCAAAGTGTACTTACTGTGTGATTTTCTGCATATAAACTAAACTCCAAGCTGTTTTTCTCCTCTACTTTGAAAGGGCAAAGTGCGGAGATAGGGGTTAGAGCAGCTCCTTTCAGTTCTGTAACAAACAGCACGTGCATCAGATGGGACCACATGGCCCACAAAGTAGCAAACTTTTTGGGAGGCAGAAAAGAAAAGATGAATATTGATTTAGTTGTTATTTTTGTGTTTCTTTTGTGTAAGATTATCAGCAAAATAATTTTAAGCTGGCAAATGAAAAGCTGAGAGCTGCAATAAGGGAATGAACAAGTTCCCTGCAAGCTTCTGAGTCCATTTTGCTTCTCACCTTTGCTTGTGCCTGGTTGCAGGGTTGCTAGTCAGTGAAAGCTGTTTTAATAGCTGATTTCTAACTAATTAGTATCACTTTCAATTCTTTGTAAAATATTCTTGGGAATAACAACGGCAAATCTGGGTAAAGTTGGGCTCATGGTCCGAATTACACGTAGAACTTACTACAAAATCAAATTGCTACAAATTGTTTTGCTATCAAACAGGGACAACTGTAGATTTGTCAGCCAAGTGCCTGGCTTTATTATCCGGGGTGGCCAAGCTGCCTTACAGGAATTTTGAGCTGGTTTTGCTCCAGGTCACTTGGGAAGAGCCTCTGTGAGTCGTCTCTGGAAGGTTCGTTAGAATTTGTGGCATGAATATTGTTTCCCAAAGTAATCAGACTCTATTCTGACATACCCACAAAATCCAAGATAAAGTCCTGTTTCATGTCAGCCAGAAGTCAGTGTATTACCCATGCAGACATTACTATGGTAAAGCATCTCTTTCTGCCGAAGAGAGGAAATTAAAAATATTACCATTCTTTCCAGTTCATTGTGCTGGAACAGTCCATATTAATGATATCCATAGGTCAAAAATGAAGAGGAGGATGCTTCCTTTTTCAGGGACATTATGTAGAAAATTTAACAGGCCCTTTATTTATTTATTTTTCTCTATTTAGGACATTCATGCATGCCATCTCTTATTTCAGGGCATTGTGCTTTTTAATTAGGACATACGCTTTGGAATAATCGCATTTGAGAAGAATTGCTAAAGAAATAAAACCTGAGGACATTAAACTAAAATGACAAGGAATTAAAAATGCATACAATTTTCCTGATTTCTGCCCCACCCCGGGGAATTATTTTGAGATTGTTGGGTCATCAACAACATGTTTATAACTTAAAATAGAAGAAACTCCATTCTTTCCCTAATATGACCTGAGAAGGAGATGAATCTTTGCAACATACAAATAATTTTCAGGTCTCAAACTTACACACTTATGTAAAGTCTAATTTATTTCTGTATCCAGTCACTGTTCTACCATGACAATATCCATGGCTGACTTCCACATTCCTAACAACTAAGGAAAAAAAAAGTCAGGTATTCCATTTTCATTCTGGCTGTTTGATTATACAAGAAATGATGCCTGTCTTCCTCAATTTCTCCTATTGACAATGAAGTGCTGAACAAAAAGCAGGAACTAAAAGGATAAGCATGAAAAGTTAATGCTGTAGCATTCAGCTTTTGCTTCTCACTCACAGGGGAGGAATTACAGTGACAATTGAATTGATCTGGTTTTCCTGCCCAGGGATGGGTGCTCAGAGAAGCTGTGGTCACATGGTCTAAGGATCTTCCTGTGGAGGTCTTCAGAGTACCTGCCTCTCTGCCCTGAGCAGGTAACCAGTATATGTGTGCTTCAGAACAAGAGCAAAATTTCTGTGTAGATTGAGTGCCTGTATCAGGTAGATTAGATCCTACTTCTAATTCATACACAGGGTTCCATATTTTGTTACCAGGACTAGAACTTCTTGGTTTTAGCAGTAAACACAGGAGCCTCCATCTGGTGAGTTTGGTCCCTCTTCCAGGTCATACTTGTAGGGACTTCTGGGCTGGTACTTGGCAGAAGGATGAAGAAATGCTTCAGACTGTGAGCAATGGGCACCAACAGTGGAGCAGGTTGCAGCTGTGCAGTCTCCATCCTTCCATATTTTCAAGACCCAACTGGATGAGCAACCTGGTCTAAACCCAGGGCTGACCCTGCTTTGAGGAGGAGGTAGGACCAGAGACCTCCTAAGGCCCCTTCCAGCCCAAATTCTCCTACAGTCCAGTAAGACAACACCTTGTTGTTAGGTTTCCTTTTTTTAGCTTGAACCCTTCACGCTCTTTAAACACCTTTAGGTTTTTTAAAGGTGTTCCCACCTTTAAACAAGGGTCTCTGTTACTAACTGACCACATGGGACATCCCACTTCAATCCCTACTTCAGCCGGGTTTCCTACATGGCTCTCCATGTCTCTGATCTCTGTCTGCAGAATGGAAGCGTTGTTCTGTTTGTCAAAGGCAGCTGTGAGATCAAATTCATTAGAGATCAACAGGTCCTAAATTCAGTGGTAATAAGGGCCGTAAGACAGACAAAATACAGGGTGGGAAAAATCTGACAAGATTTTGATTCTGGTCTAGTTGCCTGGATACTCTCTCCTGGCACAGAAAACACATGCGCCACTGCCACCGTCACATGGTGTGAGCTCAGAAGTTGATTCACTTCAAGTCAGGATGAATAAACAGAAAATAAAATGTCTTCCATGATGATTTCAGGGCCAGAACATTAGCAGTTATAAATTGCTAGAGACCTTTATCTTTCACACCTCAGAGTACCTTGGCTGATGCAGAGGAACAAAACTGTCTTTTTGCCACAAGCCTTGGGTCTGGAGCAGCCTATGGTTGCATTGTGTCAGGAGCATGGTTTTGGAAACTGGGGAGTGTTAGACAGTCAAGATCTGCAACCTACTTCCATATGGTCACATTAATTTCACGTCTTCACCAGCAGCTATGCAGAGAGGAAGATGATGTGCCTCCCACCATCCTTGTGGGGGAGAAGTAGTGCTCCTGCCAAGCAGTTTGCACAGGACAATAAATCCAAGTAGTGTCCACTCCATGAACAGCATAGGAGCTTCAGATGGGACTGCTGAATCCTCCCATCACTTATCCAAACCACAGTGCCAGGGCAACCCCTTGTAAACCTTGTAAAAGCCCAATGAGTTTCCTTTCCCTTGGCCGCAGCAGAGTGGAACAAGAAAAACAAAGAGAAATAACTTTCCTTTGCTGAGGAAGGAGACAATATGTAACTGTGGTTCTTAAAAAGGTTAATAAGCTCCCAAAACATAAGAGTTGAAAGTTCAGAGAATACCAAAAGGTCCTTTTAAGGGCATTATTATATTGCATCAGCAAGAAAAATAAATGTAGGTCAAACTTTAAAATCTGTGGTCTTCTCATGGCAAGAAATGGGACAATATGTGTTCTGGAGCACCGCCATCATGGAGGTTCACTGCTAGCTGTAAGTGAGTGCATATCTGCTTCATCCGAGGAGAGACACCAACATGCCATATCCCACAAAGCTATCAGGTTTGGGTGGATCTCCAGCTGGGATTCATTCAAAGTTAGGAAAGCCTTGCAGAAAATGGGTTATTGGCACAGCACTTTTCCTCTGGCAGTCTGGTGCTGTGGGCACTTATCTGTGAAGAAATTACTTCTTCACCATCTTTTTTCTCGCATTTTGTTCAGTTAGGATTTCTCAGTGAAATTTTGATTCTCATCAAATTGGCTCTGAATTTGAAACTTTGGCTTGGAGGTTTAAAGTTCTGGATGCACAGTCAATGGAAATGTCCTGAACTTCTTTTGATGGCTGTACAAGAGACGTCAACAGTATAAATATGTAACAAAATCAGTTTGTTTATTTATTACAAAGGTCTTTTCAGAAGACTTTGTGAAGGTGGCACTATCTCACATGGCATAGCTCAAAGTTTAAGATCCCACAAAGACATGCCAATTAATCTCAGCAGAGCAACTGGTAGGCATGAGTGCCCATAAATATGACACTGTAGGAAAGATTTAAAACTCCAAAGACCAATCAATTTAATAAGCTTTAAGGGCTACACCTAAAGTCCCAGCTGCCAATCTGCAGGCAGCATTAGATGCTAACATGCTTGTGCTTGACTGCTCAGCATTACAATTGCAAATGGCCTATTCTGCTGTTTCACAACATTAGCCTAGCAACAAATGAGCAGGAAAAAAACATTTACTCTGTAGCACATTTGAAAAGGCATTTCATATGCATTTAACAAACTGCACAGTGCAAAACCTATATACAAGTGCAACCTGGTGGGTGGGAACTCCTCTGAAACAGCACAGGATCAGCATTGGCCAAAAAGTGATGGATGGAAGGAAGGAAGGAAGGAAGGAAGGAAGGAAGGAAGGAAGGAAGGAAGGAAGGAAGGAAGGAAGGAAGGAAGGAAGGAAGGAAGGAAGGAAGGAAGGAAGGAAGGAAGGGAGGGAGGAAACTCATGTCAAATCCCAGGTTTCAGCCTCTGAAGTTAAACTTTCATTTACACTATTCTTCCACAGGGCAAGTTAAATCTTGTTTAAGCAAGAAAAGCAAAAGGCAACCCTTCTTCCAGTAAGTTTACTATTTAAACCAGGAGGAGATACTCATCTTTAAGAGTCTGGGTTATCACCAGCAGAGATAGCAATTAATTTTCTGGAAGACTGCACTATAATAAAGCCCAAATCAGTCCTGGCACTTGATCAGGCTGGACATTGTGATATTATTAAAAGGCCAATTACTATCACTTTGCGTTCCAGATGACAGCATAGTACAGCAGGAGCAAGCAACTGCTGGGAGAAAGTGTAGACCAACCAGGGGATCTTAACAGTAGGACAAATATATTCTTGCACTGCTAGTTAAAGCCCCCACCTAAGGAATCGTTCAGCTGTAAGATCAATTCTGATTAAGAGGTTTACAAAAACTTTACTAACAAGCAGGGAGTTTCATCCTCAACTTTCCCTTGAAATATTTAACATTAGATGTACCTTTCCCTGAAATATTTAGCATTATCAGTTTCAATCAGATAAGATAACTCAGATATTCCTAAATTAAAATCCAAAATAAGATGGAATATTTCCTCTTGACCTCCACTCAGCAGATAAAATGAGGACAATAAAATAAATGAAATTCACTCCATCTCTCAGAACACTTATCTCCCCAAAGCTTTGTGCAAGTGATGGGGGGAGACAGTCTAACAGGGATAATAAACCAGCCCAGCTTCTGTGAAAGCAAAGTCAGGGTATTGCTCTGTGCCAGACCTTGTGGGAGAGTCAGCAGAGGCCTGTATACAGAAGAACCAGGAAGTGCAGGTGGTGTCAAGTATCCCCATCTGATATTGAGGTCTTCTGAAGTGTTGTGGTCCTAAGCTATACTCACAACTGGACATTGTGAATGCCACCACCTCTGCCATTTCCAAGCACATCACCCACGTCTTTTGGGAGTTTGTGGCAGAGAAGGATGTTGACCCTGCTGCGTGTTCCCAGTGGCTTACTGGGATCTGTGGAACCATGCCACCACACCTTGCACAAGCAGCAAGCTGGTTGTGTGGTGTTTGTAAGACTGATGACACAAAGCAGATGTGTCTCTGCCACAGACCTGTTCATTAATGAAGGCTGAACCCATGTTCTCATGGGGATCACTCACAGAGGAGACACAACTCCACATTTTCCCTCTTGGCTTCCTGGACTTCAAGCCTTTCCATCAGTGAGGGGATATATAAATCAAATCTTTGTGAACAACCCAAGTTGGTCTCTTGGGGGGAAAAAGAAGACTCTTACCATTGGTTTTGATGGGAACTATTTCAACCTCCAATGAAGAAAGGATCCTTCCCCACTGTCAGCTGTTAGTTAATTGCTACTATTTATTTGTACCAGCATAGTCATTAAGCAGTACCGTTACTGAGGTAGCACTATGAATACCAAAGATGTTTTTCAGTTTAAAGATCCCTTTTGGGCAGAATGTACTTTCTAAATTCTTTAGCCTCTGTGGGTACATAAGGAAATCACTGTATCGGCCAGAGCCATATCCTTTCAGGACAACTGGCCCTCTGAGAAGGAAGAGATAATTCAGCCATTTCATTGGGCTGTATTGGGTGGACGTTCCTCCTTCTATAGACAGTCTTACAAGTCCTGGCTGCGCGACATTGGCATCTGCTGCCTCTGGCTGACACTGAATGTTGTAGATGGCTTTCCCTTTCAGTGCTTGAATGGTCCTGAGTAGGTCTCTGCTGCTGATGGCAATATCCTCCAAAGGCGTTATCAGGCTTGGCTTGGAACTATTTGTGATCATTTAAAGTGCTAGCATACATATTTTGATTAACAGAATTAACCCCAGTGCTCTGGCCAAGCTCTAACTTGAATAATTATGGTCTCTCCTGGAATTCCTCTATGGTACTTGAGTTCAGCTTGATGCCCTGAGGCTCTTCATCATGAACATGTGGATCCTATCTTGTGGCTGTTCATGGGTACCTCCCCATGGATATCTTGCCATGAATGACCATGGGCTTTCTTTCAAAGAAAAAAGCTATGTGGAGAAGGTAGGGAAAGAACTATATTTTATCCCTAAGGTACCAATGAGTCTTTATGTCTGTGTCCATAATGTATCACACAGTACTTTCTCAGTCACTTGCTCACTCAATAAATGGAGAACCAGCTTGAGGTCAAGGACCTACGGGAGCGTAGCTCAGATGACAACCTGAAGACCAAGTGTGGTATCTCCCCAGAAATACCAGCAGAGTTACTCCAATGACTGCCCCAGGGATGGATGGTCTTGTAGGGACAAACAGCAGTGGCCTGGGAGCGTTCTGCACAGCATTAGAGATGCAATCCAGATCTCTCTAACTTAATTCACAGGGTTCTTCAATGCACTTTATTTGGTTAATATTTGTGAAGAGCTTTGAATAAAGGCACAGCAAGGGTATGAGGCAGGCAGCACTAAGGATGGTTATTCTGCCAGTTATCTGCCAGTTATTCAAATAACAGTTATCTGTTATTTGAATCTTGAGCTTTGAATTTGTTGCCATGCCACAAAATCCACAGGCATCTCATTGAGCAGGACACGTCAACTAAGCGCAGCAAAGCTGAGCAGCCTCTGATTTTTTTTAACTTGTTTCCAATTGATTGAAAACAAAAGGATGAACAATATCTGCACCCGTGCCACCTGTGCAAGTCCCGTATCACACAGCAGTGCAAGCCACCTTTCTCCCTTTCCTCATCACCAGGTTTGCAGGCTGGGAGCTAAAGCCTTTCAGAGCCCACCTACTCCCACCTCAGCTCACTCACAAGCACACATGAGCCCCATGGTTTCTGATTCGGGGTCTGACTCGTTGCATTGACTTCAGTCCCGTGCCAGCCAGCAATGCTACCCTGCCAGAACAGCACTTTGCACCCACTTCACAATCGCATCGAGCAGATATAAATGAGGACAGCAGGTGGGAGATGGGCCAGGTCGGCAACGTGCAGAGACACTTCTCTCTTATTGTCTGATATTTCCAGTCTTCTCATAAACAGGCGGCTCTTGTTTCCCTCCCAAGGAAGATATACCCTACAAGAGGCTGTTATATAGTGCGATAAACAATTTCTGATTGTCAGGTTTCCCCCCTTAATTGACTGGCAGAGAAAAATAAAACATCAGCAACAATAACAGCTCCATGCTGTCTTTCACTTGAACTTTCCCAAGCACTTTGCAATCCTGAGTGAAGTAAGCTTCACAGCCTCTTCTGAGACAGGTGGGGAGGATAGAAGGGAAGGTGGAAGGGAAATAATTTCCCGAGGTTACCAAACAAATCAAGATATGGTTTCATCTCTCTCGACTCACCGTCCCATCCTCCAGCTGTCAGGATGGTACCCAGCATGGAATTCAGGGTGGCATGTGCTTGGCACTGGGGTAGACTGAAGAAAGTCACCCTGACGCTGAAGGCCACCTCGATGCTGAAGGTTTATTCCCTGCTTTTTGCCCTAATGCTCAAACTGTCAGTGCTTTGCTTCCTATTCATAATTTCCTGGCCTGTGGAAAGGATGCATGGATCTGCATCTGTCCTTCATCTGCTCTGCACCTTTCTTAAAAGCAAGGTCCTTCTCAAGAAGCAGCACCTGCTTGCAGGATGTCCTAAAAACACATATTTTTTCCCCAGAAGCTACTGCAGCATGCACAGGTTGCAAACTGTGTCGCCAGGATGCCACATAGCTTTTCAAAAACCCAGCTGGGCATTACCATAGTTTGGGACCTCACTCTGCTGGGGTGTTGGGTTCCCCAGGAGCACTGAAGTGGCTGCCATCCCCGGCACAGAACACGGCATCAGCAGCCTGCTGCTCACGGCGTGCCAGGGCTCAACGTGCCGCAAGTGGAGGACGAGCTGCTGCCGCCCTCTGGGAGAGCCGTCAAAACATCTGTGATATTTGGGACTGTTCCAGGATGAGGGAATCAGAAGTGGATCCTGGAAATCTGCCTATTATCCTAATGAGGATGTTTCCATATCATGGCAGACCATTCGTGCACGAGACGGGGAGGCTGGCACAGGGGGAAAGGTTGGTCCAAGTGACCTTCTGCTTTCCCAAAGGGTTGGCCAGCACAAGGGCATTTCTGTCCTCCCCATTGGGGATCAGTTACTGGTTCGTGTTGTGTGTTATTGCCTGTGTAACTTCAGCTCCCAGGAGGATTTTCCCATTAAGAAAAACAACAAAAAAGCTTTGCACAGGCTTTTAAGCAAACAAAATGTGGAACATGTGTGCACACAAGACTTCACACCCACACACAATTTCCCTTCTAACATCGCAAATGGCTCGTGTGCGAGGCCCTGGCATAGTGCAATGGATCAGTGCTGCAGGCAGGGAGAGGGGGGAAAATCAGGAGTGAGAACAGAGAAAAAGATGGGCACATTTCAGCTACTATTTCATCTAAGAGAAATCATGTCAGTTTTTAGCAAAAAACACAAAGCAGCTCTGCTTTATTTGATCAACTTGAAAACCCATTGACATTCCCTTCCTGCACACTGCCACGAGGGTACTGCAAAGCAAATAAGAATTTGAAATAATAATAACAGATCTGGGGTGGCAAGTGATTTTATTTAGCATTTACTGCCATCAGTCATTCTGGGTTTGCTAGTTCCTTTTGGACTCCCAAGTGGGTAGGGAGGACTTGGGGTTGCAATCACAGCCTGGCTTATAGGGCAATGGCCTGAGAAAGCTTCTGGATCATGTTTAAAAGCTACCAAAGACTTTATGAATGACAGCAGGGAAGAAAAATCCTGCTATTCCGAGATTTTGGGAGAAAACAAAAAACATATAAATGAAAACCAGAGTTTTTCTGTGCACCTCCAACAGTGGGCAATTTGCAATCTGTTCTGAATCCCAAAAATATTCCAGTGGACCCTTTTTGTGTTTTCACTGGTGAAGCTGGCCACACAACAGAGATGACTTTGCTTGTCTATTCACCAGCAGTATCACCAGCAGAAATAATGCACAGACTTTCACGTGGCCCACACCACATCTCACAACTGCTGCTTGAGGAGCAAAACTGCACATGCACGACTCCCATACACTTCTCCATTCACTCCACCTGCATCTAAAAGTCTGACAGACTGACTAACAGTGGTGGGGGGTTATTCCCATGGCCTTTTTTGTCAGTGAAGGTTTTCCACCAAATTATAGATAGAGCATGGAGAAAATTATTGCAATGAAAAATCCCACTTGCAGAAGACTATCTGAAATAAGGTCTCAGCCAGGACTCAGAATTCATGCGTGCAGATCAAGAGTGTGCAGTGTTAATCCTGATGTAAACATCTCCTTGATGTCACACTGAAGCGGGAGGTGTTGTCTATACACCAGTCTATTACAATGGCCACGTGGGCACCATCAACTGCCTTAGCAGGGGACCATTAACACACACACACCCCCCAACACTGAATTTCATGCACCAGCTAAAGTCACTGTCAAAGGGCTGCAGCATCACTCCTGGTCTTCTCAAAGCCAATTCCTACTACGTTCATTGAGTGTCCGAATGCCTCCTCCCCACTGCATCAGAAACACAAATGTGAAACACGTGCTCTGCTTCATTAAAAATTATGCTAATAGGAGACATCATTTAAATTGCTAATAGGGTCGGCTGTTTCTAGTAAGACATGACAAACTGTCTGGAAGGAATTTTTGCATTTTTAAAGATCCCCTTTATTCCCAAAGGGAAGCAAGTTGTTTCAGAGGGGAAAATATATATATGTATTTATATATACACACATGCACACACACACAAACACATATACACATATACAAATACTTTTTTTTTTCTACCTAAAATGCATGTGCTACAAAACAGCGTTTCGTTTATAGATGGGACTCGGGACACCAGGTTGAACCTGGTTTTACCACAGAGGCTTTGAGCTTGGGAAAAGGGGTGTTTTGGTGATGCTGGAGAAGGAGACTGGGTAGGAGCTGCCGGGAGGATGTCATTTCATCACCCCAACCACCTCCCCACACTCTGCACGCACTCACTACTGCCGGCAAATTAGCAGCTGCTCTTTGCAAGGAATGCTGATTAGCAGCAGCCAGGGGATAGAAAAGCCACAGGGATGGATATAAGATGCAGCCAGAAGAGGAACCGAGAGATTTGGTCTTCTGCTCCCTCCTGGGACCAAATCATCTTGGAATAAGTTATTTTTATAGCAGATTGGAGGAAACACTACAGCAAAAGGGAAGCTTCGCTGTATCTGCTGTGTCTTTTAACTAGGCAGGACACTTTGTTTGTCCTGTGGTTAGGCACAGTTTTCAGGTGCTTGCATCCCACCAAGAGAGAGATTTGCTCCATTCATCAGTCATGAGAGGGAAAACCTGACCCCTGGAAGCACTCAGGAAACCCATCCCAAACTGGTGGTGCCTCTGGGTTGTGCCAGTGGGAGGGGGACAGATGGCAGCATGGTCATTGGGGACACCCCCTATAATGCCATCAATTTGCCAGAGGGAAAGGGCTTCCAACAGGGAACAAAAGAGAACAGAGAAGCGGTCAGAGGTGAAGCCAGGAGACAATGTCAACTGAGGACCACTGGCAGGAGCAGGTAGTTGCCAGGGGACTGCAGCTGAGTTTCTCCAAGGGATCTGGGCATTTTCCACAAAATTCACAGCAGCCCTCCAGCTGGGAGCGTATTCACGTGGTGCTACACTGCTGGCATCAGTGACCAGAGAAAATATGCTATTTGCACCGACAGAATAATATTTTTTGTCAAAACCTGAATCAACACTTCCCCTAAGCCTGGATCAGGCTCCCTAGCAGCAGCTCACAAATAGTCACTGCTTAAATGATGCTGTTGGTTGTTACTTTGTGATTTCAGTGGTTATTAATAAATTTAAGCTGTAATAGGGATAACCATTAATTCACTTTTAATTTTAGATGACTTTTCTTAAAGGCATTTACATTGAACATATCTGATTCTGTGATTCTTTTTAATCCGTCTTTGGAGGGTTTTTTGGTTGTTTTTTTTTTATATTTTGACTCACAGCTACATAATAAAAGCAGGAACAGCCTAAATATGTGGGTTTTCCCTATGCTTCAAGTTTGAATGTATGTTTGGAAAATACACCTTAGCGCAGGTAACTTCATTATATGGCTGCTTGGGGTTTCTATGGGTGTTTCAACAGAAATGGTGCAGGCAGATGTATATTCACCGCTGCCCTGAGCTGATCTGGACTGGGCAGGGAGTCTGGCTATGGACGAGTCTGGACAGACAGAGGAGGCAACCATGACTGCTTTGACCAGGGCTGCCACATCCACTGGAGGTGATTTTATCTCAGAAATACAGGCAAAGTGAAGATCATCCACATGGACAGACACTAAATAACTTTATTTCTGATGCAGACTCATTTCTAACATCAGCTCCTATTCATCCTCTCAAACCTCTTTCCCTCTCCCAATCTTGGTAGAATATATATTATTAGCAATAGGACAACCATAGGGCTGAGGTTGTTATTTTATGTCACCTAAACCACTGCTTGGCCTTTCTATTTTGGGTTGGATTTTTTTTTTTTTCACCATTTCTCTTTATTTTCCCATGTACCATCGTAAAACACTAAGGCCCACAGACAAGAGTCAAAAAAACAAATACGTACCTGTGTCATGGAACAAAAAAAACAAACAAAACCAAAATAAACCCAACCCTAAGGATACCCAGCAACCAATAAACTTGTGCTACACTTAGTAACGCAGGACATACTGGCTTATTCTGCCTCTGATGGAATATGATTATGTCTGGCTTACAACGGGCAGAAAAACTGCCCGACAACCAGGCAACCACTAAATTAAATTTCAAGATTCCAATTACAACTTTCTTACAGCACAGCTTTAGAAAATACAGATGAAGCCTATGATAAAACAAATGCACCCTAGCGCTGGAAGATGGCTACTCTAATAACAGTCTGGGATTCCAGCACACGTAACTTCAGGGCTGCATCTGTCCTGGTAAAATAAACAGCACTGGGATCTGTCCTCTGGCCCCAGCATGGCTGGGGTGGCGTGGCCACATCTATATTGCCAACCCCCTTATACCCCTAAACAGGGTGGTTGCACCCAGGCAAACCATTAAGAACAATCTCTAACCTGTGCTAATCTGGATTTAAGGATTATTTCATAGAATCATCAAATCATGGAATGATTGGGTTGGAAGAGACCTCTAAACACCAACTAGTCCAACCCCCCTGCCATGAGCAGGGATACCAACTATATTAGGTTGCTCAGAGCCCCTTAGCTCAGTGCTACTTGTCCCCGGTCAAAACCATGCCAGCATAATGCTGCTGAGTACCACTGGGCTCCAACATCCGTTAAATTCACTATTTCTGACAGAGCCTACAGTGACATGAATACTGGTCCCCAAGGACATGACGTTCAGGTCTTACATCCAATTTGTAACTTCCCGAGGCATTAGGCGATGGAGACAGAAGTCCCATACCCACATGAGCCTGTGAGCGATGGAAGAGCGGAGTCAAGCAGCACTGAACTCAAAAGGTTGGCTTTGTGAAGAAACATGAGCATTAACATTTAGGTTGATCAGGCCTTCCCACTTGAAAGTGCACCGTTCGGGGAAAGTTTTTAAATCATTAAGAGATGTGTTCCTTTTCAGCTCCTTTCTTCTTTTTTCTATATTGACGCTTGGGGATGTGTCTGAAGTATAACCATCTGTAGAGGTTGCAATGACATGAAAAGTGCATTTAAGGCATCTTTGAGTCAGAAAGACAGAAAGAAATCCCAGCCATGGTCTTCAGTGCAGGGAATCAGGAATGGCACCTGTAGAATGTAGATGGAAAACTCAAACCCCACCTCTATACCAGTAGGTCTTACAGTAACAGAACAAGGGCTTGCTCAGCACAGTAGGACAAGTGCCAGTCCCAAAAGGCAGTTGGGAGGTGTCCAGCTGGTTTTGGAGACTCTGATAATACGGACATGGCAAGACTCTTGACAGTTGTCTCCTGGGTTTAGACATAAACTTATAAAAGGGTAGCCAAAAAGCCAGGATGCAGCTCATCTCTGCCATGGAACGGCTTTGCTACATTATTCAGGTCATCTCCTCTACCACTGAGAGGTCCACTTAGATTGCATCATTGTGTGGTTCCAGGTTGCTTCAGGATTATTCGGGAGGGGGAATAAAGTATTAGTGTATGAAACTGATTTCAGGGGAGGCTTCTAGCCACACAGCCTGCAATTGTACCTCTTTAGTAGTAGTGGAAGGGATCTGATCTTGGGTGGCTACCCAACTGATAAATCTGTAGGATAAGAGTTATCAAGCCTCTAAGATGTGGATGAGGAGCAGTATAAGCCACCTCTGTGGGGTTTTAAGCAAGACAGACACAGTGGAAAAGATTGTGCTTTTGAGTATGGGATAACACTTGTGGATGCAAAGCAGAACTCTGCAAGCCCAACAAGGGACAGCAGCAGTGATCATAACAAGAGTCCTCAGTGTTTTTCCACGGGTCTGCATCCCAAAATAACCTGCAGCATGCCACAAGAGCTTGCCAGCTGCATCCACATTCAGCCAACTTGTAGATGCAGCTCCTTGAGTTTGAAGGGTTGTGTGACATCTTGTGTCCCTGGCACAGAGTTGCCAAGAAGATTATGTTATAATCTTAACAGGACCTTAACAGGCCTTAACAGGACCAGTAAGCATCTCAGAGCAGCCGTGTGCGACCACCCGCGTGTCGGCAGCAATGGGATGCTCTCAACCTGTCAAAGCTTCACCAGAGTGGTCAATCCCCAACTCCAGGGCCATTTTCCACCTCTCTGGATAAAACTGAGTCTCAGGGTAAAACAAGAAGAGGCATCAATTGGAGCTGTTTGCTTATGGAGCATGCAGTAATGCTTCTGTGGGCAACCTGTGCCAGTGCCTCACCACCCTCACAGGGAAGCACTTCTTCCTAATAGGTAACCTAAATCTCCCCTCTGCCAGTTTAAAGGCATTCCCCCTTGTACTATTACTACTTGCTTTTATAAAATTTGCTAATGTAAAGCACTTTGATGCATACTATCGTTGCTGTTGTTGCTATTAACAAAGACGTTTCAAAGTATTACCTTGCTATTTTGCATGCCAAGAGGTACCCATCACCATGACAGTCTTGTCACCAGTAAGGTCCCAGTCTGGTGGACAAATGTATAAATGATGCATTTAGATCAACAAAGGGAAATATTTTGAAAGTATCACATGGTTCTGAGATGGTTAGTAGGAAGAATGGCCAACTAAGCTGTTCTTTAAGTTTAAAATAGTGGGGTTTCTGCTTATTAGAAACTATATTTCAAATTTCAAAGCCAGGAGACTCCAAAAAGTCCTTAGGTTTGGTAGGCCCTTTACTCTTGCTATGTGATTTCCGAGAGTGCAAACTTCTATCTTTCACAGGAAACAAACAATATTTGATAATCCCTGAAGTTACATAGCGTGGCCTCATGTTTGTAGGCTGAAAAGTCTTTTGAGGGATGACGGACGGTTGACAGCTCACATCTCACTCAGCTTAAATCAGTGAACTCACAGAGACTGTGATATTAAAGCACAGACTGCAGCAGGAAGGACACACACTGTAAGAAGTAAGTAAGATTAAGTTCAATATCCATGGCTAAAACATAAGCACAAGAGAATGTAAATTCACAGGTCTTCAGATTATTCCTCTATGGATACCCCTATCTCGCTTGGGTGGCTGGGGAAAATATGTTTTCCACCCAGTTTATTAAGAGTGTCATGTGGGGAACAAATACATTTGCAGATCAATTTTTCAGAAAGCAAAAGGGAAGCAAAAGAATGAATCTGGGGCCCCACGCGGATGACTATTTTTGCTGCATGAATTTGCTGTCACACCTGTCAGAGCATTTTGAGGTGAGAAAGCTAAGAGTAGTTGAGACAACAGTCACTCCATGGCTACTAGGCTGCTAAGAAAAAGTGGCCTTAAATAGTCTCTTTTTGGTGCATACAGCTGTCCATGCTCCCAGCAGCCGCCAGCCCCAGTAGCCCTGGACCATATCAGTACTAGTGTAGGGCACAAGCTGGTGTCCAAGTGATGGTGGGACATCTCGAGGCACAGTGCAGGGGCTGTTTTTGTGGATGGAAAGGGTGAGTCCAGGCTGTCCTGGAGCGGAGGTGCAGAGGTTAACTAACCCCATGCGTGCACAGTGCGTGGCACCACTTGCCCTTAGCACTAAGTGCCCTATCTTGGTATCTGTTTTGTTGTATCTCCTGATAATCCTTCCTCTCGCATGCCTTGCAAAATCTCTTCAAGCCTTCGCCCCTATTGGTTGGTGCCATTTAATCCTATTACAGGGATTGCTGTTTTAAAAGTTCAGCTGAATGATGCTCCAAGCCCTGCCCGGCTTTTCACCTGTTTCTGAGGTTTGCTGAGGATATCGCTGACCGGCTGGCACTCTGGCAGCAGTTCATTCAGGGTGATGCATTGAAATACTGTTTCCAAGATAAAGCCTAAATCTGCTGGCTCTTCTTTAGCCCTCGCTCAACACACCCTCTCATGGGGTTTGTCCTTAGAGACTTCTGCACCGCTGGAGAAATAAGGGGAGAATTTGATACTGCACAGTCATTTTAAGGCTGTTTTACATTTTTTATTGGTATGGGAAATAATTAAATATAACTATAAATCAGGATCTCTCATCTCAATCCCCATCCTGACCTATTACTGTGTTTTGGGTTAGACACATTCCAATCGCATCAGTTTTCCCCAAAACTGGAGGGGGCCTGGTTTCAGCTCAGTCACATCAGCTGCTAAGCAGGTTACATGAAGGTGAAAACAAGGTGACTTCTCATTTGAAAAGCAACCTCCAAATCTCTTGCCCTTTCCTGCATTCTGTATGGGATGAGTCGTGAGTCAGAAAGCCAGGAGACCTATGCCCACATCTTCTGGCTTAGCCCTGAATTTAGGCACCTCACAGACTGCTTTCACACTCCCATTCATTGTCTGAGCAGTTGGGGATATTTTATTTACATCTCAAATAACGCACAGGCACTTGTAAAGAAGACCTGCGCAGGCACAAATCTCATCCAGGGGAGGCTTGTTTGGAGACATGAATCAAAGCTTCCTCATTACCAGCCACTTCTCTTTCCCATACTTAATTATGAACAATTCTCAGACCCCCAAAATTTCACTTTTAAAAAAGACATACCTGTATGTGGAGACATTAGAATTCGTGTGAAAGGAATTGCTGTCATGTCCCATGCAAATTCCCTTCCAAAAAGTCACTGGTTTCTCCCAGCTCTGTGTGCAATAGAAGTGAAACATCAACTGCTTGAAATTCCCTGTGTGTTTTTCAGCTAACAACTGATTTCCAACACATAAATAAAACCTAAAATACTCACCAAATTTTCCTCCCACATTGACTAATTTCTGCTGACATTGTGTACTTTTTCAGATTAATGATACTGAAAATAGTAGAACTTCTAATCACATAATCCAAACAAGACAGGTTTCAGCTCCTCTTGCTAGAGATTTTCCTTCTGGTCTCTCATTAGGACCTGAATTTTGGTTTTTGGAAAAATGTTTGCTGGAAAATGCTCTCCTGCTTTAAAAACTTGATTTGATGACTATTTGGGCTCACAATGATGTTTTCTCATTGTCTGAATCCTTCTTCATGTAAACAAACTGACCTGTGGTTGGGATCTGCTTCGAGGGGAATTTCTTCCCAAAGCAACAGCAGAAGCATTTTCCAAGGTAATGTAAATCAGAGCAAACATAGGTGAACACATCTGATTCAATTGCAGCTAATCCCACCTTGGCAGAGCCTTTGCCATTCCCAGGCATCCCGTAACCGTAACCCAATGCCATGTCCTCTCTCACCCCGTGAATCATGTCATACCTCACCCCCAGCTCTGGTTGTCCTCCCAGCTGCTGGAAAACCAAAGCAAGGCTGGGAACCTTCTCTGTCAAGGGTGGACACCAGCTGTAAAGCTCTTCCAGCTTCCTTCAGAGACCAGGAGCTTTCCATAGGGCTCAGAAATGTGAGTTGTCCCTCCATGCAGAGCCATGCATCTTAAAAACAGGCTGAATATATTCCTGGTCAAAACATGTCATAAATATTAAACTCTGTGTGCTGACTGCTGACACATTCAACCCAGCTGAACCAGCACAGCGTAGAAGGGGGAGTCTTCATTTGCAGGTCCATGGTCCACGGTGCCACAGCTCGGCTGAGAGATGGCAGGATCCCAGCCCAACTCCAAGGTATTAACAGCTCTCCCAAAGCTTATTTGTGATTTTCTTCTCCTATTATTTGTGGCATTCATCAGGCTTTACAAGAAAGGAGAGAGCAAGAGGACTCTGTCCACTAATGAGCTCCTTCCCCCTCTAATTTCCTCTCTACTTTCTTCTCCCTGTCCCACCAGAGAATTCAGGAAAGCCAAATCTAAGAGGTCCTATGAGCACTTGGACTGCAAAAGGATGATACCTCTTGCCATTAAACATGGGTTCATTCTCAGGAGAAGTGCTGCGCACAGAAGATGAGGATACCTTGAGATGATTTGTGATGAGAAGATGATTAGTACCTTGAGAGACAAGGTACAAATACAACTCCCCATCACGCTGGAATGGCACCACTTTTCCTTTCTGTGCCACTAGAAATCATTTGCAAAGTCACAGAAGAACATTAATTTCAAATGAACGAGGTTGTGTAAGCTCATTAGCATCAACAGTGGCAAACTCCATCTTTCCTCTTTCTTCACAGCTCACATGATTGACTTTGGCATTTCTTCTTCCACAAGCACAATGCTGTTCATGGACACGGTCCTTTCTTGGTTGCACACAGCTCCTGCTGTTTTGACCCAGCACAAGTACTAGAACAGACTACTTCATGTTAACAACACATCATGTGTTTTCCAGAATTTATATGCAGACAGACATAACGTCCCCCAGACATGCTACAAGTTACCATGCATGATTTCTGATCATGGATCAGGGCCAAAGCAACCAGCATTTTGTAAGATCAAGCTTAAGGAACATTATGCTTCTGCTCAGAAAAATTAAAATATGAATAAGCCTAATTCTAACTCAGCTTGTGTCACAAACATCTTTTTGCCTAGATACAGAAGGAAGAAAAAGTTAGAGTCTCTTCTGCTTCAGGAACCAGCACTGGTGATGAAATTCTGACAGTCAAACTCCGCGTATAGCCACAGAAGATGGAAGAAGCAGAAGGAGAAGAGATTTTGATCTCCAGATGACCTGAAGCAGAGCTTAAAGCCTTGTAGCTATGACACTTCAAGGTCAAGAAGTGCTGATATGCTCACCACCATCAAGTGACACCATAACCAGGAGCATGAGATGCTTAAAAATTCACTTGTTTATGCAGGTGACCACCAAAGTCTAGTCTCACAGAGGAGCAGAAAATGCGCCTCCTACATCTCCAGGGTGAGGCTTACATGGTATGCAGTTACATTTCTGCTCCTATGTGCTAGGATCCATGGTGGAGGCATAAATACCTTCATGGATTTGTATCTGGGCTGGGCAGTAAGCATGGTGTAGTTGCAGTATGGGAGAGCAGTCCCCACAAATTCAGCTTCCTGTACATACCCAAATCCTTCAGGGTCGGTTAAACACACATTGCCCTGAAGAAGGTGGGATTTCATGTTTGCTAAAGGGCTTTCTGGACTATGGCAGCGATACTGGAAAACGAGCACAAAAACCTGTTTTGAAGACAGTAAGGGATATACAGCTTGTACTGAGCCTTGGTGCCGAGAGCAGGGTGATCACCGAATACAGCAGGCCAGACCAAGGGCTTGCTTGGGGAAGCTGGCACCACTGCTGGGAGAAAATGTAGGATGCGATGCTCTAGAAGCTCTCTGGGGGCTTGCAAGGTGCTTCTGCAGTAACAGGAGGGCATGGTTGATAGTAGCAGCAAGTGCTGGTATTTAAAGTTTGGCTGTAAATCGATTAAATAAACAGACCTGCTTTGTTGGGTTTGTCTTTGAGGGGTGTAATGCAAAATCGTGCTCAACAAACAAATGGTGGAGGAATAAACCAGTTAGAATTAATATACCTCACACCAAGGCTGTGCTTTTCAGAGCTCCTTCTC
This sequence comes from Strigops habroptila, assembly GCF_004027225.2. Lineage (NCBI taxonomy): Eukaryota > Metazoa > Chordata > Aves > Psittaciformes > Psittacidae > Strigops > Strigops habroptila. Next base: position 60,956,032 of record NC_044282.2, read on the forward strand.
GCAGTGCAAGAATCGATTACCAGAGAAGTAAGCATTACCAATCATGTAAATCTCAGATTAGACTGTTCGATCCAGCTGAATTATGTCTGCGTAACCCCCTTTAAGCACTCTGAAAAAAAAAAAATATAGCTCTGGGATAGATCCTGCCATTAATTTTAAGATGCTTTAAGGAATCTGTGCATTACAACTCCTTCTTGTTAGCCTTGGCTATGCAAGATTTGTCTGATCAATTGGAGACGGTTGTATATAGATTTTCAGATTTATTTCTATGTTGAAAGCAAGCCTTATATGAAGCAAATCACTCCACTGAAAAGGCGACTCTTGAATAATATTGTGTGCTCTATCTTGCGACGGCTACGTGCCACGGTCCCCTCTCTCCCCGTTCAGCAGCAGCAGCTTTGCATCTGCTGGGCTCAGCACTTTTGCGCTGGTGCAGCGGTCAAGGGAGGGGAGAGACCATTTCTTCTTCACACTGTGGCATCTACCCCCAGAAAAAAAGCAGTACCAGGGTCCCTGGGGCAATGAGGTTAAGGGGGTGAGTAGGGCAGCAGAGCACACAGCATGATTTGGGGTTTCCAAACCATATCAGAGTGTGGGTCCGTCAAGAATGGGAAAATATTCATGTGCAATCTGGGTTTTCTCCTCCAGTTAACTGAGCCAAGATGACATTGAAGTAGGAAGTGGAATAAATATATGTAAGAAGTCTTTTCACAAAGTTATTTAATTCACCAGAAGGGACACTTAAACATACAGCAGCACCTTATTTACATTGAACTACTCTTTATGCATCCTGTAAACATCAGAAGCAATTTCTAATGAATTACAATCCAGGGAGCAGCAAATCAACAATATCACCTGAGTTGCTTAAACGAATTCATTACAAAATATATTGCCTTTTTTTCCTGTGACTTTCTTCAGATTGTATTTGAAAGCATTATTCTTCCAAATTCTCTTTTCAGGATATATATGCGCAAAAATATCACCAAGCAAGAAGAGATTATGTTTTAAACTTTATTGCCCTTGACCTCAGATCCTTTTGAGTCTATTGTGTTACAGCCTTTCTGGCGTCACCATTGCTAGTGACATCTAACAACAAACAGCCCAAACAGCAGGTACCAGCTAATTCAAATTGAGATCACAGATTCAGCTATGGAAGAGTTCGAAAAAGAAATCCTTAAAATTTCTATAACCTCTGGGCTTCTCTTTACCAGAAAGGATGTTCTCTGCAAAGTAATAGGAAAATGTAATATTGTTTGCCAGTTTAATTGGATGTGCTCCTGCCCTATTATGAAAAAGATTGTCTGTTGCTGACCATGTATAAAACATAAGACAAGAGCTGATCCTGGTTGTTCAAAGCAAAAAAAAAGAAAAGAGCAGTGATTTGAGACAATGTGATGGCAAGTGGGACGTTTTCTTGATCTCCATTTCAAGTGCAGAAAAGGGCTTTGGAAGAGGTTCTTTAGGGTGGACATCAGCTTGTTGGAAGACAGCTTCATCATGCCCAGATATCTGCCTTATTGAAAATGAGCTTCAAGACAACCGCAATAACACAACTCCTGATATTTGAGATTAGTGGTTGTGGTCCCTTGCATCCTGCTGCTGCTGGCAACACAAAAATCCGTGGCAGAGAGGGACTTGGATTTTGGGGGTATGATGGAGAGCAAAGCAAGAGGCTCTGGGAGCTGTGCTTGCTCACCCTTCACAGACACATTCACTATTTATTACAAAACCAGGAGCTGAAAGAGCAGAAAAGGGAATCTGGGCAGAGATGATAAAGCAGCGGGTTCCTCCCCGGCAGAAAAACCTTGTCCCAGCAATACTCTCGTGGGCTACGAATCACCAGGTGGAGTGGTTCAAGTAGCTGCTGTCTGCCCTGCTTTTTCTCCCTTCATTTACAGAAAGCCGTGAGAAATATTTCATTCTCTTTGTTGAAACAGTTTCTTTGCATTCAGAAAGGCAGAACAAGTGCATTTACGCTCTCACTACAGGACGTGCTGATGGCCGTGAGAGGCAGCCGGGGACTAGGACCAGGCTTGTTACAGCTGCAGAAATTCAGCAAAGTGCCTTTGCGTTGGGTGGGAATGAGGAGAGCTCTCTCGTCAAAGAGCAACATGCTGGGTGACCTCAGCTCCCCTCCAGAGCAGCCAAGGCTACAGAAGAAGGCTTTCCACCATGGTGAGGTGGTCTCTGGTTACTTCCCAGGGTCAGACATCCCTTCAGAGGTGTGGAGCTGCAGGTAGGTGAAGCCCAAAGACACCCTAGACATGGGAGGTGTAAAGAGCTGCCTGGGGGTATCGTGGGGGTTGCAAGACCCTGGCCCTGGTGACTGCTTTGGTGATGCCCTTCCAAAGGAGCTGAAACAGGGTAAGGAGCTGAAACAGAGTAAAGCATCAAGACAAGCTGCTGGGGCAGCACAGACTAATCAACCAAAAATATCCCATCCCTGACCTGAAAAAGCTGGACCACTCTGTTTCCCATCTCTCATTGACCCTGGGCCACTACCAGAGCAGATACGCAGACCCCTTGGGATAAATTTCAGAGTTTAGCTATGCATTTACTAATAAATAAACCTGTACCAGAGCCTCTCTCCTTGGCCAGGAGGTCCTTGGGGTGGGGGAGCTGTGACCATGTGGTGCATATACAGTCTCACCCTTTCTTTGGTGCCCCAAAATTGCTGCTTCAGAGACAACTTAGAGAAGGGCTCTGTGCAACAAAACAGTTGAAGTTTGGAGATGTGAATCCCACACCAGCGGGAGCAGAGAGACCTGGGTGATGTGTAAGCTTTGCTCTTCCCCTCTAGCAAAGAGTCAAAGCATATTTTGTTATTTTTTAATAAATTAGGTCATGCAGGAGGGTTTAGCTAGGGTTTTCTCTGCTCTCTAGTGTGATGCTGTCAGCAACAAGCCTAGCACATGCTCTGCAGGGCTGGTGTAAATTCAGATCTGATCCAGCCCCACTAGGGTCTTTTTTGGTTTCTTTATCCATAAAAAGCCTTCCCTAGTCTCAAAAAGGGGAAGAACCCTGCACTTCAGGGCATCTCTGCAGCCAGACATCCCTTGAGACCAGAAGGAAGACTCTTCTTTGGATGTAATTATTTCCTTGGCCAGACCTCCTGTGGTAGACTGGTGCTCTGCTCAGCTCTCCGGTCCCTGCACCAACTGCGTGTGTTGTAATATCTCTGGAATCCCAGAAAAGGTACCATTTGTTCCTCCAATCTATAGTATTTTCTATGAGTTGTTGCATTTTGTTAATGAACTAGGTAGGATCACTGGTGGTTTGATTAAGGAGAAGACCAGATGAGGCTCAGACCAAAGAGAAGGGCTCAGACTGTGAGGATGTGGCTCAAGTCTCAGTGGACTCTCTAGGCCACCCTCACGAAGGCACTTCTCCTCCCCACACCTCCATTCTGCATATGCAAAACAGATCTAATTCTCTGTATTTTACTCAGTGTGTGAGTCTTAATTAACGTTTTTGAAGAAGACCTGGAAAGACCTGGGATGGGGAGTGGGTTTTGCCATATCTGAGCAGGCATCCTTCCAGGCCTGGACCGGCAGTGGCAGCTGGCAGCTGTCCAACCTCCCTCCACTCTCCGCACTCTGCGTTTGTTAACATCCCAATCGATAGCACCACGACATCGAATTCAGATTCAACTTTTCTCTGTGGGTTCAGCTGCAGCGAGGGGTTGGGTTTTTTTTTCCTCTCAGCTCACACCCTAAATCCTATTTTTCCTGCTCTTTTTAGCCCTGCTGGGAGGTATTAAGGTATTATTATTATTCCTTGTTGCCTTGGGAAGGGGTGAAAGCTAACAAGGGAGATGTACACTCTGTCCTTGCCTGTAAATCGGTTCATCTTTTCATGTCCCACTGCTGTGAGCTTTTAAAAATAACAAATTACAGGTTAGTCTTCCTTTCTTTGGGAGGATGACCTTTAGGGTTTGCAACACTCAGCTCTGATGGATAAAGAGAAGTTTTATTTTCCAGGGACAAAATAAAAAGGAAAGGAAAGCTGCAATTCTCACATGATCACGTGGCGGTAGGAATTGGACCTTTAGGAAAAAAAAAATCAGGCTGTTGAGTAACTTGATAAATTTAAGAGCTGGCAAGTGCCCGCTGCCGGACAGGAGTGGGTTGGTTCTTGCTGTGCGCTGGCACAGGAGCCAGCGGGATGAGCAATGCAGTCTAAGGAGGGCTTGTGCAAATATTACCTTGTTAATAATCAATAACTGCTAGCAGGGTGAGATGATTCAGGCCAGATTGGTATATAATTGCTATTATTGTTATTCCGGTTTAAAACCAGTTCCTCTTCGCTACTGCCACAAGTGAACTGAAGCAATGTATTTTTAATTTGTTCACAGGCATGGCACAATCCATCACCCAGTGCTGCACTGGCTGGAACCAAATGTCAGCACCAAGTGGCGAAACAGTTTTGTTATTTAAGTTACTGTATGCTAAGTTTATGTTGATTGCTCCGAGTATCATCTTGGAAAGTTAACTAGCGTTAAAGTGTTGATAATGTCCCACTTTCGCAATCATATTTGCATAGTGCACAACAGAGTTTAGCAGGAAAAAAAATTAGCTTAAGTGCTGTTTTTCATCAGCCCTGTCAGTCTCATACTGTTTGCTTCATCTCGATACACAGGGCATTTGGTGACAAATGGTTATAACATTTTTCATCTAAGCATTACGTCATAATATAATCGCCGTCTTCTGTCTCGTGGCTGTATCCTCGCCACACAGCGGGAGAGGGGAGGGGATGAACACAGGAGCAGAGGAGAAAGAATTGGGATTTTTTACATTTTTATTATTTATTATTTTTATTCTCCTGGGAAAAAAAAAAAATATATATATATATATATGTTTTCAACCTGTCTCCCTTCCCCCCTGCTCGAGGCAGCATAGCCAGAAGTATTCCCGTGGGCAAATGGAAAGCATCCTGTTCCCATTGAAGTCAGCAGCAAATCGCTCAATATACAGGACCTGTATACAAATAGGGGCAACCTCTCTTTGTTCGGGGTATGGTGCTGCAGAGCGAGGACCACTGTCACCAGAGGCCTTCTCCTCCGTCCCAGCATCAGCATAACCCGGGTGAAGTTCCACCCCCCCCACACTCTCTGATTTAGCCCCAGCTAAACGATAAAGAATCTGGCTCTAGATTTTTTATTGCAGCAATATTTTTAAAAGATAATTGAAACATTTCCTCAGCATTAGCAGCTCAGGAATAAAATCTCCAGAGTTCAGGAATAAAGCAGGACTAAGAGATCTCCGTAGCAATTTTGGTTTGGTTTTGTGTTTTTCCCCCCACCCTCAGTCACTTTTCATCTTGATTTTGTAACTGAATTTATGAGAGCCATTTATTCCTAACCTGGATCAGTCAGAAGTTTTAACCTGCGTTTTGCGGGGTATTACAGTGGAAATTCCTCATTTCGGGCTCCAGCTCCTGTTGTGCATGTCGAGCTTTACACTTCTATGGGTAAATACAGTGATATTAAGGCTTAGCATTATTATGGACTGTGTTTTTATCCTGAGCAGCCCCTCCATACGTTAAGTAATTCATCCTTATTGCCATTAGGAATTCAGATGCTATTTTACGGAGGGGGAAGGGAGGGATGTGTGCAGAGTGCTGCTTATATTTTGCAGAATTATTATTATATTTTTGCAGTGAATAATGATGATTTACTCAAAGAAAACTCCTCGAGAAAGGTTTGAAGGAAGCTTTATGGGGAAAAACACAATTTTTAATATCATTCAGGCTTCTCCCTGCTAACGTGCAGCTCTTACAGCCTTGCTATCTGGATGTGCAGTGCAGTACAGGACATACTCGCCTTTGCATTAATAATAGTCCAATAAAAACAGACAATATTCTTGCCTAAATGCATTGAGTTATGTAGATCCTAATTCTAGCACAGAAGCAATGAAAGAAAAGCAGATATTTTGTCCTCGCGAAAAACAAACCCTGTGATACAAATGCAAGCCGACATATGGTAAAAATTGCCTGCAGCCCTGCTGATTTACAGAACTGTTTTCACTCACAGATAATTCATTAAAAATCATTTCATACGGGCTGTATATACATAAAAAATATTTACTTGTGTAAATATCAGTCATGAAGGTATTGCTTTTTTTTTTTTTCTCCTTTCCCTTCTTTTTTTTTTTTTCTTTGACAGCTGATGGGGGAAAAAAAAATCCAGAGATATATGATCGACATAGGGGGAAGCAAAGGTATGCCTGGCATTCATCCATTCGCCTTGTGATATAGGTCAGGGCTGGGGGTTGGCTAGGACAGCTTTTAAATCTGCTACCTGAACCATCTGCTGTTCAATGCCAGCTGAATCTGCGTATGGGAAACACACACTAGGCAGACATTTATATTGTGGCATACAGCACAAAAGGGACTAGGAAAGTGCTTTTACCTGATTCAGGGCTCTCACGCTGACCTACAGAACAATAGGAGCCAAGATAATGTATATGCCGGGAGATGTCACCGTAAAGCTGAAGCTGCGGGATTTCAAGGCCGTTGCTGCTGTAGCAGAGCAGCTTGGAAAATAAATAGCAAATTCCAGCAAGGGCGAGGCAAGTTTTTGGGTTTAATCTGCTTTGCAAATACTCATAAAATGACAGAGGCACAAAATGCGAAGAGGTCAAATGATGCGATGGGGTTTGCAGCTCCCAAATATGAATGGCTCAGGTATATCTGAGATGAGCCCTGAGATCTCACTACTACCTCCCACATTTTATTCTCTAAAATATGTGTTGCATTTCTCAAAACCCTTTACAAGGCTCTAGCCCAGCACTACATCTTTCCTTTTTTCTCTGTGCTTACTCCAATATAATTTGCTTACATATGATGCATGATTTTAAACCCTCAGCTAGGAGACCTATAGTTGATTTTTCCACCCCTCAAGGAAAATTCAGAAATAAATCACAGAGTACGAGAGATTTGGGGTGGGGTTTTGTTTTGTTTTTTCTCTACAGCTGGTAGATGAAATGATGTTATTAAAACTGTGAAAGGGAATAAGTAATTGGAGTAAGGGTCTAGTCCACCAGCTTTCATGCTCCACAGAACCCAGTAGTAAACAAAGCAAGAAAATTTGAGGGCTTAGAGAGGGCTACTCTGGGGAGAGCTGGGAGGGTTAATTGTGATGAAATGGCTCCTTGGGGAAAGGGGAATGTAGGCTTACATCCCATGCCTGCACCCAGCATCTGATGCCTGCACCTAGCATGGCATCAAGGGGAGAAAGTTTGGGCCCGTTTCCTACGGGAATCAGAGCAATGCCGTACACTGTGGAGCAGAGGGCCACTACCTCAACAGCGAATTTTCATATTAAGCTGAACCTGAAAGGGAGGGTAAAATAAACTCTCCCTTTGCCATCGCAGTGTCTACATGGAGAAAGCTTCTCCTGCTCTATTTATACGCTGTATAAATCAGTCTCCAGACTGTTACCATAGATAACAGAGTTTTTCTTCTGCTGTTGTCTCTAACAGCTTCTTTTTTCCCCCCACTATATTTTGTGCGATTCCTACCTATCACCTCAGTGAGTAATTCGCCTGGTTTAAAGCAAATTACAACTTGTGAGCAAGCTGGGTTTTTCCAGCAGAGAGAGATTTTTCATCCTCCTCTTGCTGAATTTTGCTCCCACTTCTCTACGTAGCCCTGAGAAATCCTGCAGAAAGGGGAGCTATAGGTGACTGCATCTGATCCCGATACATATTTAACCTTCTTGCAGTCTCCAGGAATTAACTATTTAGGAGGCGAGCAGCCGACGCAGGCGTCGCAGCAGAATAACACGGTCAGGCTGCTTCGCAGTGATGCCGATGCTTTCCGCAGACACCATCATTAATTCTCAGTACAGAGCTTCTGCAGGACACATTGCCACGGGCTTGGATTTTTATTTGAAATAAATAACTACACAAATGCGGCAGGTCCCTATTTCGGGGACCAGTGGATGAGGCATTTCCCCTCCCAGGGATGGCAAGTTAATGGGATTTGTTGCTCCTGGCTGGGGGGTGAGGGGGGTTAATCCCTTCCTTCATGTATATCCCCATTAAGCTGTTTTAGGTCATGTTTAGAGTTAAAGTTTGTCAGCACAGGCTCTGTCCGTCCATCTCCGCAGTGCCAGGCATAGGGCTGAATCCAGCGAGGTGCTGCCAGCTCTGGCTCTGCCATTTTCACCCCCTTGCACCTCCCAGCACCCAGAAATTCAGCTGAGCCCCAGGAAAAAAATAAAAAAATAAAAAAATGAAAAAAAGAGGTTTAAATTTCACCAAAGCAGTGAAAAAACTTGTGAAGGCTTTTAGAAACACTGTCATCATCGCTCAGGGAAAGCTCCCAGCGAGGCCCGGAGCCTATTGTTTGTTGCAATGTAATGTACCATGAAGTGCATAGGACAGAAAAGGGACTCAGCACCCACCTGCAAGGACCCATTCCCCCAGAGCCACCTCCAGCACTCATTAAGCTGATTGTGGGAATGTGGGTTTGGGCCTGTTTTCTTAAGTCCATCATCTTTTAGGAGCTGTCCTGCAAAGTGTTAAATAGCCTCACCTGACCTCCTCCAACAAAGCAAAGCTCTGCATCCTTATTTCAGGGCATACATCACCTCTACCGTTTTCCCTCTGGCACTGGGGGTGGAGCAGAGAAGTGAAATGTCATGGAAAAAAAAAAAAACAAACTCTAAATCCAACTGAATTTGCCTTGAAACCCTTTTCCCATCCCAGCCTGCCTGAGTGTGCATCCAGGCGATCCTGAGTGGGGCGCGCAGGAGGGCCGGACACATATGCCATGCCATATGGAGCGACGCGATTCTGGTCAATCGGATCTTTAGGAGTTTTATCATTTAATTTCTTAATGTGCTAATAGTGCAGAGGGAGGGGATAGATCATCGGTTAAGTCCAAGGATTTATGTTTTTAAGGGAGCCTAATGTATTGTCAAGTGGGTTGGAGTAGGCTTTAAATACCCCCAGCAAACACAATGCGAATGGGCAAGAGTGTGAACTAGAAAAGACCCTGGAAGAATTAACCCAGCACAGGTTTATAATGTGGCATCCAGCCCCCATGTGAGTGGGCTGAAATTTAGGCTGAATATCCCCACATCCATTTTGCAAAGACATTTTGCCCAGTACTGAGGGCTGTGAGCGATGTGAGCCCTGCTCTGGGTTTGCATCTCCAGCCACCTCCACGGTTTTCCATCTCCGTGGCTTGGCTCTGTAGGCATCTCCCTTCCATTTGAAGCCATGAAGGATGGGTGGCAAAATGTCCCTGAGGCACTGATCCTCAGTTTCTCCATTTGTGTGAAGGGGGAATTGCATTTACTTCCTTCAAATTGCCACTTGGGATCAGTGCTTGTGCAGATTCCCAAAGCTCTTTGGGATCCTCCGAAGGAAGGTCTTAACACAGAGATAGAGCACTGTTACTTATAAAAAACATACAGAGAAGTAATTTTGGAGGGGTGCTGAAATTACAACATTTCACCTCCAACCGTTACCTCCCGTGAAACTCACATATTTATTTTTAGGTAAAACAGTTCTCTATAATCTCCAAGACAGAAAAACAAGGAGGAGATAAATAACATGATGATGTCGTGACCCCATCCCCAGCGCAGGCTGCAGCATGGTCCCCATCGGGCAGCTGCCTGTGGGCAGGGGCTGATGCTCCTGCGGCCCGTGGCTCCAGCTGCGGTTGGAAGCACGGCGGTCTCAGAGGGATGCTCTGGCTGTTGGCTTCTGTCAGTGAGACCTTTAAAATCTGTGCTATATGATTCCTTATTTGAATTGCAAACAGTTTAAAGGAGGTATATGAGAAATTGCTCATTCAGGGTAAATAGGGTTTGGGTCTTTATTTTAAGCAAATAATATTGTGTCATCTTTTTTGGAGGGTGACATTATAAGGGGCAGACAGCAAGATTCTTGTGCCCTGGCTGGTGACTTTCACTAACAATTTTCAACATCTAATTTCCAGTATTTCCTTGAAAACTCCTATGATTTGGTGCATTAGATGAAATGTCATTAATGTAATGGAAACAAAATGGTACTACTGTTAAGCAGCACTAAGAAGAAAGGGCCGCAGCTCTTGGTCAGCTCGACACGAAGATTTCAAGCGCATCAGGCCCCCCCCCCCCCAGTGCGCACAGGGCTCTTGTGCTTATTCAGAGCTGGATGCTCTGAAAACACACAGTCTATGCTGAGGGTATGAACTGTGTGCTCGTGCTTCCATGCAGTTTTTCTCAGCAACTTCTAGGCCTTGACTGGGGGGAGAGAAAAAAAAAAGGCACATATTTGTCTTCATGCAATGAGAAGGAATATACGTGCGATGCGGCGTGATGCGTAGCTGAAACAATCATCTCAGCAGCACCGTTAGCCGCGGCTTGTGCAAAGAGATCCCAGGAGTGGGCACATGCCCTTGACACGAAATCACCCAGCAAGTAATAAAGGATTTCCTGCCTCCAGAGCCTGCTTTAGCCAGGGGTTTAGCCTGGGTTACGCTGTACAGCACCCTGGCAAGGTTACAGGGTCTGATAGGGCGCTCAGGAAGGACCGATGATGTTGAGAATATAGAGATATCCCTGGATATAGATGCATAGATAGCCACAGCATTCACTTCTTAGCACCAGTATACACCAGGACCTCACCATCAACAAAAAACACGCTCTTCTCCTTGAAATTCACCTTCAACACAGGGAGACAGGGTGGGTTTATAGGGTTTTTTTTGGGGGGGTTAGTATTATTATTATTATCATTCCCCCCCCTTTCCCTGGCAATTGTCAGCAGAAAGGCTGCAAAAAGAAGCGGAGGAGCCACTGCAGCCCGAGCGGAGCTGTCAGCCCCACGCCACTGCAGTGATGTCAGCCGCAAAACACAGCCGCTGCCACCCCCAGCCCCTCGCACACACGCACACCAAGTCGCAAGAAGAAGAATTCATAATTACAGTAGCGTAGCCATGAAACCAGCAGTGCTGGGGGGGTTGAGGGGGGAAGAGAAAGTGAAGCCTCATCCAAAACTGGTCCTTTATGATTATTTTTTTATTATTATTTCTTTTTTCCTCGCAAAGCTGCGCCCAGCCCTGCAGCATCCTTTCTCTGCAGCGGGGCTGGGGGAGGCCGGGGGGGCCAGGGTAGGGGTTCCCCCCTCCCCAGCCGGGTGGGGGACGGCGGGGGGGGCTGGGCAGGGCTGGGGGCTCTCTCCCCGCGGGTCGCTCCTTGTTTTAAAAGGCAGCATTTCTGCGGACACCCGGAGCATCTCTGCGGGAGAGGGGCTGGGGGCGAGGGCTGCAGCCGCCTTGTTTTCGGCGCACGGAGTCAGCAGCTGTGATTTTTTTCTCTCTCTCTTTTTTTTCTTTTTTTTTTTTTTTTTGGCTGAATAATCCTTTACGGGGAGGGGGTGTGCGGAGAAAAGGGGGGGGGGGGAGGCTGGCGGAGGAGGGAGGGAAAGTGGATCAACATCACCGAAGGAGGACAGCGAGCGAGATTAGGGCTGGCTAATGATAAATGAGAAGGCGCCGCTGACAGCTCCTCTCTCCGCGCAGCGCCCGCCCGGCTGCTCCGCGCTGCGCGCTCCCTCCGCGCCCTCCAGCCTCCCGCTCCGCTTCCCGCCGCCGGCCCGACTTGATTCCAACCCCCCCTTCCCTTTTCCTTTTTTTTATATATATATTTTATACGCATATATATAATTTTCACCTCCGCATAGAGCGGCGGGGGGGGGGATACTCCCCCCTCCACCCCCCAAGCATCTTCAGCGGGATTACGCGCCTGGCCGCGCTGCTGCACCGGCTGCCGGACGGAGGGACCACGGCGGGGCTGCCGCAGGGGGTATTACCTTCGCTCCTCTTATGGGGGGGGAGGGTTTGGGGCTGGGGTCGGGAAGTGGGGGGGGGGTCACGACACCTCTCAGCACCCCACGGGGGAGGGAGGGTGCAGTGGGGGCTGCGCCCCCCTTTTTCCGCGCCCTTTTCCCCACCTTGGAGAGCTAGGGAGGGGGGAGCCGGGATGGTTTATCCGGGGGGGGGGCTCTGCCCGTGTTCCCCCCTCCCCCCCGTCGTACCCTGGTGACCTTTCAAATCCAAGCCCGGCTCATACCTACCGAGGTGCATTGGCCAGCAAGGGCTGGGGGTGATGGGGAGGGGGGTGATGCACCCGGGCTCCCCCCCTCCCCCTGCCTCCCCCCTCCCTCCCTCCATCCCTTCCTCCCTCCCTCCCTGCTCCCTCCCTCCCTCTCTCTGCTGCATTTTGCATGAGCTATCTAGGTCATTAGCATTTTAGCGTATGCAAGACTTGACAAAGCTGATGAGAAGCCAGATGGGCCCCTCTCCTCTTTTTTTTTTTTGCACCACTTGGGATCCGAGCGGAAGGACTGACTGCAGCCGGCGGTCGGGGGCAGGTTCCTACCGCTGCCCGGCCCCCCCCCGGCAGAGCAGAGCAGCGCGGCGGGGCTGGGGAAGGCGGCGGAGCGGGCAGCGGCGGGCAGAGCCGCGGGCAGGTAACGGGCAGCGCCGGCCCCGCCGCCGGCCCCTTCCCCACCGCTCCTCCATTCATTTCATTTTATTTTATATCCTCTTTTTCTTTCTTTTTTCCCGGGCGGGGTGGGGTGGGGGTAGGCTGGATTTTATCCCCCCCCCGCCCATCGAGAAGGGCGCGCCGAGCCCTCCGCGGGGCGCGGAGAACAAAGGCTGCGCTCCGCGGGAGCGGTGGGCAGCGCGGCCCCTCTCCCACCTCCTCCCTTTTCCCCTCACCCTTATTTTAACCAGTTTCCCCCTCTGATTCTATATTTTTCCCTCCCGAGGAAAGGCCCCTCTCTCCGTGTTCACAGCGGACCTTGATTTAAATGTCCATACAATTAAGGCACGCGGTGAATGCCAAGAACGAGGCTGACCAGCATCGAGGCCGGAGGCGGCTCCGCGGCTCTCCGCACCCGCGGAACCCCCCGAACCCCCTTAACCTCTCTACCCCCCACACCAGGCTCGGCCGCGGGGCGCGCAGGCAGCGCTGCGCACCAGCGCAGGTGGCACCCGCAGCGCGGGGGGGGTTGGGGAAGAGGGATGGGGGGGGCGGCACTTTTTGGGGGGGTCCCGGGGAGAAAGGCGGGGGGTCCCTGCACGCAGAGGCACCCGGGGGATGAAATCCGGAGCTGTCACTCGGGGTGACCCGCGCGGGGGGGGTTCGGGGGGGCCGCGGCTTTGTGCTTTGCCTTTTCTCTCCGCTTTTCTCCGCGGGGTGGTGGGTTTTTCCTTGCTAAAAGCAAGGGCAGGTCTTGGGGTCACCGGGGCTCACGCTGCTCCCCCGGCGGCGGGGAGGGGGGGGAGGCTGGGGCAAAGCCGCTTTTTTTCTTTATGTTTTTAAACCTTTATTATTATTACATATTTTTTTTCCGGTGGCTGTTTGTATGTCTTTCCCCTCCACCACCCACGACCCCCCTTTATTTCTCTTTTAATCCTTATAATTTAAATCAAAAGTCCCGGGGAGAAGAAGGGGGGAGCGCTGTGTCTGCAGGGCGAGGCCGGGCGTAAATCTCTTGGAGGGATAAACATGTCATTTGTTCCCTTTGTATGATAATGCTGTCCCCCCCCAGCTGCCCCGGCCATACATCCTCCCTACAAAAGACCCCAATTACCCATCGGCTGCCTCATTATACTCCTTACACAGCCCCGGCGAGAGGCGTGTGTGTGCGAGGAGCCGAGGGGAGGGGGGGAAGGAAGGGGAGGGGGGAAACAGCACCTGAATTATTCAAAAAAAAAAAAAAAATTCAAGAAACTGGAAGGCCGGGGGGGGGAGGTTATTGCTGGGGGATGCTGTGACCCTGAGGCCTAAGCAGAGCGGGTGCCCCGCAGAGCAGCCTGCAGCGCAGGGGCTGCTCCACACCACCCCCCGTTTGATTTTCGCCTTCCTTTTTCATGCTTTTCTTTTTATTTCATTTTTTCCCCTCCACCTTTTTAGCTAGAGAGGTGCCTGGGAGCCCATCGCCACTCCCCTGCCCCACTCCCCGCTGGGGCCCTTCCCCTCCCTGCCCTTCTCCTTCCTTCCCTTCTCTTTGCAGCTGGAGGCCAACCTGCCCTGCATCCCCGCATCCCTGCATCCCTCCATCCCCGTGGCATCCCTCCCTCTCCATGGCCAGCTCAGTGCTCCCAGCAGGTGCTTTGAACTGGGCAAGAACAGGCCTTGCTGGAGGGGATGTGGTGGCTGCACCCGGGCTAGGGGGCCCAGGATGGTGGGAGTGGGGGAGTCCATCTCTCTTCACAGCTCTGTATACAGATCCTCACCCATGGGATGCTGCCTGTGGGAGCATTGACAGGAGCTCAGGGTCCCTGGGATGCCTCTTTGCACCCCCTACCCCAGGTGCTGCAGGTATTTCAGGGCAGCCCTCCCTAGGCTTGCATCCCGGGTGGTGTGGATGCCACAAGGAGCACCGTTGGGTCGTGCTGTGCCGTGCCAATAAAGCTCTTTCGCTGCGGGCTCCTGCATCCTCTCCTTTGTTCATGGAGGTTTCTTGCCTGATTCTTTAGTGCGGCAGAGGCAGGAACCCCTCCGAAGGACCCACACTCATCACCAGGTGGGGGATGAATATTAAAATCCACCCTAAAATAAAAACTTGACCTTTCAATTTGGCAGCTCACGGTCACCTGCTTAACCCTGGGCAGGCACCTCCATATCCCAGACCTTCAGGAGAGTCTGAACTGCCAGAGGACTCCTGTTTAATGAATAAAAGGGGGAAAAAGAAATAGATTTTGGGTGCTTTCTATTTGGGATTGCCTCCATCCCTGCAGGCAGATCCCTGCCCCGCCGCACTATGCGCCGAGCATCTCTCTGCAGCACTGCCGGCCCCAACCGCACACATCCCTCATCCAGAGAGCCAGCAAAACGGCTTTTCCGTTAGTGAGCTGCAGCATGGGAGAGAAAAACAAGATCTAAATAACCCCAAATAAATAAACAATCCATTTATTGCTTGTGAAATGGTTGGGATGAAAAGACGCCATCACCTCGCACCCAAAGGCAGGAGGCCTGGTACCCTGCCGGGGCCTGGCTGCCTCCCTTGAGCTCAGCTCATGGGGATAGAGAGAAGGGGGCAGGAGGCTCTTATTAATACTAATCTCAAGAAATATTGCTATGCCCTGAATAAATCATGCTGGGGGTTTCTCAAAGACCTTTGCCCCTTGAGATGAGCTGCAGCATGGCCCCTCCTCTTCTGGGTGGACACTTTGGGTAGGGAAGTGGTGCAGGGGGGTGGACAGATGCGTTTGATTTTTTCGCTGAGGGATGGAGGAGGAGGTGGCACAATTTTATTCCAAGCACGTCAGCTCCCCCCCCACCTCCCTGTGCCCTCCTTCCTCCCTTCACCCGCAGTCCGATGTAAACATAACGGCTAGAAACCTGCCAGGCTCCAACCCCGCCTGGATTACAGGGGGGAATTAAGCAGCTTGTGCGAACGTTTGATTAACACAGTGATGCCCCTGAATAACCTTCAGGTGTCTGGCGTCAAGGTCATGAAGGGACCAGCAGGGCTGGGGAGAGGGACCTGCAGGTACCCATAATGCAGGGAGAGGAAAGGGATGGATGGAGCGGAGAAGTGGGGCACACAGATCCTTCCGTCTGCGATTTTGTGCCATTTCTATTTCTCCCTGCCCACGCCCACCCCCTGACCGATCCGCTCACCAATGCAGCACTGCTTTGACTCAAGATGCTCTGGCTCCAGCGGGGAAGCGGAAAGGAAGATGTGGGAAATTCCTCTATTTTCCTCATTTCCTGGCTCTCTGTGGAGTTCTGGGGTTCTGGAGTCCCATCCAGCTCTGTTGTTCACCCGCTGCCATGAAGGATGATGGTCTCCATGCAGAAAGGTCTTTTCCTCCACACTCCCGCAGCAGCCATCTCCTTTTTTCAGTTTATTTTTATGCCGCGTGCCTCCTTGAACCGCAAACCAACATATCTCCTAGCAGCAGTAGTCAAAGTGGGCGTTTTATTGGAAAATCTAATCAGGATTCGAGGGGAAAATCCTTTCTTAATGTCTTGGCTAAGCAATGAGCTTGATTAAATTGTTTAGACTATAAAAAGGGCTGAGAGTCCCATATTTTTTTTCCTCTCCACTCCTCCTGGACAGCACCATCATCTCCACATACCACTCTACCGTCTTCAAAGTCCAAATTAGCCTCGATGACACAGGACTCACATGTCATTCCCCAACACCTCCTTTCCCGCCTCCCCCAGCAACAGAGTCACAAATCATCTCAAAAACTCTAAATTTAGACCACCAGCAAGACCACGAACAGGGATTTCAGTGACATCACTGCTGGAAATTAAGGGGTCGAGCAGGGAAGCTGAACACAGCACCCCAAGGAGTGGAGATGGTGCTTTAATGATGCTCACACACACCAAGGCCATCCCATTTCTCCTATTAAGACATCTTAAAGCAGCCCCTCAAAATATATTTTTCCCATTACCAAAAATGTCCAGAATCGGATCAGTAATTATATTAATTCCAATCAGGAGCTGCACTGAAAGACCATGGGGACCCAACCGATCAGCACAGCTGAGATGCTTGATGTGAGCGGGTTTGCTCCAAGCCTGTGGGTGATGAGAAACCAAAGGAGGAGAGCCAGTGATGAGCTATACCTGGCACAGAGGCTGTGAAGAGAGGCGACTCGCATCTCCTGCCACCCTGGAGCTGGAAGGCAGGTCCAGTATCTGCTATGCAGATGGTGGTTATGGAGTATAGACTGTTATCATGGCACTTGCACAGTTGTGTGTGCATACGGTCCCAAGTCCTGCTGTGACTACGGGGTGGTGATGCTACTGTGGTATCCTGGTACCTACAGCACTTTCTGCATGTTTTGCTCTGCAGACAAAGGTCAGAGCGAAAAACACAGCACATAGGGGAAAGGGAGCCAGGGTAGAGTCCCAAGGTGGGAATGGGGCTGGTCTGAAGCAAGAAGTCCTGTATGCCAACAGATGAGTAAAGAAGAGGAATTCCCATGGCTTCCATTGTGCTGCAGTTGGAGGAGCAGATCCTGACCTCCTCAACAAGATCGGGTAGGTTGGAGGGTAAAAGGTTGATAAGAGGAGCACAAGAGGCACAGATCATCCAGAAACAATCTGGACTGTCATCTAAAGGTTTAGTGGCAACATGATACCCAGTGCAATCCCAGTTCTTTAATCACTAACAAAGCCAGGAAAAATTTGAACTCATTGAACCTATACATCATAATACAAAAATACACCTATACTGGTCCCATAAACCCTGGTCCGTAAAATGTCCATCCCACCATCCAGTGTAAGCACCCTGATTTTAGGACATGAACGTGTCCCAGCACTAAATACCACCTTAGCAGGAGCCCAGACCCTTCCTGTCCTGCAGCAAGGACACAGTGAGTTCCAGTGAGAAGGCTGCAACTGGGTCTCTCTTTGGGCATTTTGGGACCATTTCAGTCAAAGTACAGGATAGCAAGAGGATAAAATGCTCCAGTGATTGGTCACTGGAGGTGGCCAGCAGCACAACCTCTCCCCATACCCAAGGCAAGCTCTGAGCAGCCTGGCTACAGGATTTGCTCTTGGCCTCACTCCTGAGAGTATTTAGGGAGCTGGGGACAGCCTGGAGGCTCAGTGGAGGACATTGCCCCCAGCCATTGCAATATTTTCGACAGGGTATAGTCCTCAGCAAGTGTTTTCCAAGTTTCCTAACCTCTCCTCACCAGCCTTTAGGTTAGGGAGGTAGAGGAGATGCAGAGGTGGGATTTGCCCTACCAAATCTCAGTTGCCCAAAGGTCCTTTCATGCCTGTGAATCACACTGTGTAAATGCCCATTGCTGATGGGACAGCCATCCATTGTCTCTGAGGAAAACCACCCTTTGGAGATGCGCACCTCTCTGCCCACCTAGGAAGTAGTCCAGCAGGCCAGCAGAGACTATCTACGTGCCATTCAGATGGGTGAAAGAAATAGAGATGCTCCCCAGCCCCAATCTACAAAAATGAAAAGAGTTTAGGCAAGCAATAGAGGCTGAGGGGCCCAGTTCTGCCAAGATCATGGGTTGGAAGGGACATTTAAAGGTCATCTAGTCCAATCACATGCAATGAGCGGGGACACTTTCCATTAGACCAGGTTGCTCAAAGCCCCTGTGTCCAACCTGGCCTTGAACACAGCCAGGGATGGGGCAGCCACAGCTTCTCTGGGCAACCTGTGCCAGAGCCTCACCACCCTCACAGGGAACAACTTCTTCCTAAGATCTCAACTAAATCTATCCTCTGTCAGTTTAAAGCCATTCCCCCTTGTCCTGTCCCTACAGGCCCTTGTCAAAAGCCCCTCTCCAGCTTTCTTGTCAGTCCATTCAAGCACTAGAAGCTGCTCTTCGGTCTCTCCGGGGCCTTTTCTTCTCCAGACTGAGCAAGCCCAGCTCTCTCAGCCTGTCTCTATATCAGAGGTGGTCCAGCCCTCAGAGCATCTTTGTGGCCTCCTCTGGACTCACTCAAACAGCTCCACATCCCTCTTGTGTTGGGGCCCCAAAGCTGGACACAGTATTCCAGGTGGGGTCTCATCGAAGCGGAGAAGAGGGGAAGAATCCCCTCCCTTGACCTGCTGCTCATGCTGCTAGTGATGCAGCCCAGGACACAGTTGATTTCTGGGCTGTGAGCACACATTGCCAGGACTTGTCCAGCTTTTCATCTACCGGTAGCCTCAAGTCCTTCTCCTCAGGGCTGCTCTCAATACCTTCATCCCCAGCTTCTATTTGTGCTTGGGATTGCCCTGACCCAGGTGTGGGACCTTGCACGTGGCCTTGCTGATCCTCATGAGGTTCACATAAGCCCCCTTCTCAATTTACCCAGGTCCCTCTGGATGGCATTCCTTCCCTCCTGCGTTGACCACACCACATGGCTTATGTCATTGGCAAACTTGCTGAGGGTCAGATGGGCTGCTCCTGGAAAAAATTGCTAGTGGGAGGGCTATAACCTCTTGTAAAGTCTAGTGACATCCAAGAGAGGTAGAGATAATGCTTTTCAGGACCTGCTGCTCACAGAACCTACATCCTTTGGTGGTCAGTGACCCATCACTGCACTCTCACTTTTTGCTGTGGTCTTGGGCAGCACAAAAAGGCTGGAAATCTCTGCCTTTGTCCTTTGTATTTCATGTTCACCTTGCCCCAGTAGTGACAAATAAAAAAAAACCCAACAAGCCAATTTCCCCTTCAGCATCTGTTCCTCCAGTGGGCACAAAATATGACATGGTGGGAGAGAGGGAAGAGGTTGGGGATGGAATGACAGCAGCCATCAATGCCTAAATCTGATATAAATTGCTTTGGCTATGGCAGCATGTGAGAATTTCTTCATCTCTGATACACAGAGTGGCAATTTTTTTAATGTTTGCTCATTGGAGACTTTTTATTTCAAACCAGGATAGGCTGAAGTGTTTCCATGTGGCACCAGCTGTGGAGATGAGCTAATGCAAAGCTCAGTCATTTCCCTGCTAACACGGGTCTTCCTCTGCAGTCATAGTCGCACCAATAATATCTTACATAGGGAAAGACAAAAGTAATGCATATGCATGTGTAATTTTCAATGTCAATGCGTTCAACTATGAGTTGGAATCATAAAAGTTATTTCATTTATTAGAATCGTACATAAAGCCTCTTAGAGCGACAGACTCGGAATAGGCAATTATGCCCATAGGTTAATAACATACAGCGATTTGACTGACAACTGGAATTAGATTTAAACACGGCAGAGTGGCATGCTAAAGGCACTTTATTAAAACTGTGGCTAGGGATTTGTTCGAAATACCAGTTGCATACCTTTCCTGGTAAAATATTTATAGAGAGCACTATATCATGGCCTATTATATTGCATTTTCTTCTCCTTTTCACCATGACTATGAGTTCTGCTATATAGTGAGGAATTTAACTGGTCAGATCTTCCTGAAGAGAAGGCAAATGCCCTTAGTTGCTTAAAATGGGGTGATGGAATGGGATGTGATGTGATAGGCAGTGGGAAGGGGCCATAAAGCAGTGATTATCTCTACACCTACAAGGGACCTGAATTTACCTCACCGTCCTCTCTCCATATACTCTCCCCAGTGCAGCATCCTCTTAACACTGCTCTTGTTGGCACAGCATTAATGATCCCAATAGCCCAGACAAAACCAGGATTCGGTTACTGATGCCATCAGTAAAATAAAATGTTGTTTAATTCAGTTGATACTGTGAGTTTTTCTTACCCTGCTACCAGGAAAGTTTGTTCTTGTGAGGTTAGATTAACATGGGGATGGATTGCCTGCAGCTGGGGTGAACTGTCTGATCCTGGGAGGTTTTAATACCAGGTTAGAAAAATGTGTGTCAGGAATGACAGAAGAAAATCCTGCCTTGGGACAAGAGGGTGAATTAGAGACCAGGATTTTCCACTGTTCTTGGAAAAAACACTAAACGGCTTTAAAAGGACCAGCAAGGCTCCTGGGGCTGCACCAAGTGACATCCATAAGTCTTGTTGAAACCTACATTGGTCCATGTAGGCTGTAAATTAGGACTAAAATCCCAAGGGCTCTTCGTATACTAT
This sequence comes from Strigops habroptila, assembly GCF_004027225.2. Taxonomy (NCBI): domain Eukaryota; kingdom Metazoa; phylum Chordata; class Aves; order Psittaciformes; family Psittacidae; genus Strigops; species Strigops habroptila. Next base: position 60,976,541 of record NC_044282.2, read on the forward strand.
AGCCATCACTTGCAGCCAAAGGAAGACAGGTTACATCTGAAATGCCCATAAAATTATATAATTTCTTGCTTTCTTGCCTCGTTTCCACAGTGTTGAAAATACATCTAAGAGTTGGCTTACAGCATAATCCAAACCAGCAGCCATCCATGAACCAGACATGCTGTGTTTGATTCAAGGGTTTCTCTTTAAAATTAACAAGACCAAAACCAGCAGAGAAGAAAGAGCAATATAGTCTCTAAAGAAGAAAAAGGAACAGTCCTTTTTTTTAATCTACTAAAGTCAGATGGTGCAAGTAGACTGCTAAGCTGGTGGCCAAATCCAGAAAGGTACATGGAGAATTACAGATCTGTTTGTTTAACAGAGGAAAAGCTTCTCATGCAGCACATCACTGGCAAAACAGAGTATATAGTCAAGATCTCCAGAATCCCATTCTTCTAGAACAAAACCTAATGGTATAAAACCAGAGTTTAATAAAAAAGATTGTCCTTAGTTTCAAGGAAGGGGAAGCTGGAGGTGCACTCTGAAAAAGGAGCTTGAATCCACCTCTCCATCATTACTCCCTGCCTGGCTGAACAGCATAGTCCAGACTAGCAGCCACCTATGGGCCAGGAGTCCCCGGGGCTCCATGGTCCCCAGGATGAGGAACAGGCTCCAGCAAAGCTCTAGCTCCAGATGTTGGTCCTACTAACCTCTTCTACCAACCTGGGGACTCAGCCCCTAATTTCAAAGCCCTTACTACCCGACAATTAAAAAAAAAAGAGAAATCCTGAGAGCACCACCTATAAAAAGATCATCCCAGTGCTCCTTATGCATTAAATATGAATGCTCAGAGCCTTCCTGTGATGCCATGGCAGGCAGGAGCGCAGGTTTCTGCCTGGGATTACACCACAGTGGTCCTGACGCTGCAACCTTTCCCAAAAGATCAGCCTGTTGAACATCTCTCCCCAGGGTCACCAGTGCCTACAGCAGGGGTTGCACCATCCCCATACACAGAAACACCCACAGTGCCCTTTCCAAGCAGCTTTTTCCAGAGATTTACTGAGTGACAGTGCCAATAGCAGCTTTGAAGGAAAAAATGCCAAGAGATGAATTAACTAGAGGCGTGTGTGCAGGCACACGGTGGGCACCGGCTCAATCTCCGGGCAGCCCGCTTTGCTAAACTGCCCATGGAAGGAGAGGCCTCCTTTTTTTTTCTTTATGCTCTGAAAGATTTATAACATTTTTTGTCAGATTCTCCCTCCTATGACTGATAAAACCCATCCTGGCACAACTTCAGCCCAGCATCAGCTTTTAAAGCATGGCAGAGAAGACCTCTGTGATTTAAAGCAAACATCCAGTCCTTGGCAGTAGCCCAGTCTGAATTCAGAGAGGTATCTAAATGTTTCAAGTCAAAGGAAGGGGGTGCACATGTGAAACATGCAGAAGGTGACATGAAGGATCAGGGCTGATCTAACCGAGCCAACATTTGCCCTCTCATCTTGGTCCCGGGCAGACAAAGCATGGTGTGTTGGGTGTAGGTAGTTTGTCACCCTTTCAAAGAGATTCTTGTGATAGGGCTGTTTTGTTACCCGCACACATAATTTTACCATGCGTCTCATTTTATGAAAGTATAAATATATGTAGGAATACATATACATACATATATGTTGTTTTTCTTAAGGCCCCAAGCCTTAGAGGCAACTAATTTTTTTAAAAACCTCCATTTTCAAAAGGTTTGAGGGATGAGCCGAGTTTACTCTAGTAGCTAAACACAGAAAGAAAATTCAAAGCACATTAGAAAGAGCACTAAAAATACAATCAAGAACTTCGAGCCAATTTTGTGATCTGGGGGTTTCTGGCTGTGATTTCTGAGTGTTTGGGGTTGGAGATAATGGAACGGGAGCGAAGGGCGGCATGAGTTTATTTCAGGATCAATATCAGGGTGGAGCAAATGGTGTATTTATCTGCTAGCACACACAAGTCTTAAAAGGTCTAATTGTGCAGTGCGTTACACTAATGTGGCTCTGTGGCACCATCAGTGAGTACCAGGGTACCCAAAACGTGCTCATTTTCCAGTCCTCCCCTGGTTTTTGTCATGCATCCTGTCCATCCCAGTATGCAGTGCACAGTATGTTTTATGGGTTATTGCAAGGATGCCCAAATCTATGCTCCCATCCGTCACTCATGCCTCAGAGTAAAAAAAGGGACTGACATCATCTTGCAGGACTTTGCACTAGGAAGTAGGTCCATAGAGATGATATTAACTGGGGGGAGACTTCAAGGACATACCTTGACAGCAGAGATCTCCAGGAGCAATAATTGCATGAAGAGCTGAGATTCTGAGGGAGCCTCAGCCCAGCCCCATAGACACAAAACCACAGTTGTCATCTGTGATGAACAGCCAAGAAGGGAACATACAGGAAACAGCAATTAAACCATTAAAGTCTTGGGCAGCTTCCCAGTGACCAGCAGCCCTTAGCTGTATAAATATCTCACATGGCATAAAAGGAGCTATTCTCTACCTGTTGTATGCCATCAATGACCTTCAAGAGGGACAAGCGGGTAGTGATTGTCACTGGACACACCAGGCTGGCATCTTCTGCTCCATCTGGGGAGTGGCACATCTAGAAGGGGGTTTGGTTCCCTTTGGATGAGAACCTTCTGCTTCCCACCAGCAGTGCTTGGCAGTGCCAGTGCAAGTTGAAATTATCCTATGGCCTAATTATTGCCTAGATCTGCTGCCTATAAATACCTGGCTGCAGTGTAGGGAAATAACCCACCTGTCAATGAAGCCAAAGTTGGCTGGTACGAGCACCCCTAGTGATGGGGAGCACAAAGGAAGTGAGTGGGGCTCCTCTGTGAGCATGAGAAGGTGGCAAATGTACCGTTATTAACATATTTCAGGGTTAAGATACAGGGTTTGATAGTTAACTTGAGTTCTTTGTATTCATGTTTTGTACCACACCCCAAACATCTTAAGCCTCAGTTCACTCCAGCCTGGAGCAGGTATTATAACACCTGCTGCATACATTATCATATATATCCATCCATGTGCCAGCACGCAAGGAAACATCAGCAAAGCCACAGAGAAATCATGGCACCCATTCCCCTATTATCCTGTGCAATGTGCAGGGGCCAAGGTGTTCTGCAGTTTCAAGCAGAGACATCTTCAGAGGGTCTGCAAGCAGGTCAAGGGAGATGATTCTGCCCCTCTACTCTGCTCTGAGGAAACCCCACCTGCAGTCCTGCATCCAGCTCTGCGGCCCCAACATGAGCTTTAAGGTCCTTCCAACCAAAACCTTTCTATGATTCTATGGTATGACAGGGTCGTGCTGTGCATGTAACTGCAAAGCTCCAGCTCCTGGATTCAGGAGATAATCTCTGTTTTGCCTTTTTTTTAAAGTTTACAGTCACCAGAGAAAGGCTGGGAGGTGCAATAGACACTCCACAAGCAGCAGTGGAAAGGAAATCAAAAGAAACTCCTTTTCATATGGATAAGTAACAAGCAGTCCCTGTGCTGGGACAGGGGCAGCACAGGCATGGGGCTGTTCCCAGCAGACAATTTGGATGCAGCTACCCTGGTAGGAGGGGAGAGCATTTAATAACCTCCTTCTGGCACTGGTTAGTTTATTAGTTACTAACTAACTAGTACAGATGCAGCTTTAAGGGAAGTCTTGTGCCAGGCGAGTGGGCTTTGCCCTGCCTGCTGTGTGCAAGGCGGAACTACTCTGAGCACAGAAGTTCGTCTCATTTCGAACCTAAATTTTTTTGATGCTAAATAGAGAAATCTCTCATAAGAAACAAGAGGGAAGGCATTTTTATTTTAAGTCTATGTGTTCCCTGCAGCAACAGACACTTGAGTGCAGCTTTGTGCTGGTGCCTGAGAGTCAGCAGTAACTGGGAAATTGTCCAGTTTATTTTAATAGTCAAGCTACTGAAATGCAAAATAACTTAATGACTGCTGAAAAATTTGGTCAGTAGTTACAAACAGTTGTCTTTTAATTAGCCAGAAGAACGGCCATGAGACTGAGATTGGAACGGAAATAATCCGGGGAAGATCCATGGCCATAAAAGACCATAAAAGACTGAAAACTAAAGTTTTCAGTAGTCAGAAATCATTCTTGGCATTCATCAGTATGGCCACATGTTCTGCTTGTTGGGAGAGCAGTTTTGTGGATTGATACCAAGACTGATTGCTCCATTCAATCTGGATGGGTTTTGTTAAAACCATCAACAGAAGGTTTAGCAGTGTTTACATTTAAATAGGCATCCTGGGTTTTCAAAGCCGGTTCTCCTTTGAGGGGTCTGGATCTGTGAGTCTCTGAGACAAGCAATACTGCACGCACTTCTCGGGGATCTTCAGGTATCAGCAGAGCCAGGCAAATACATTCATCCTGAGGAGTCTCAGATGTGCTGTTTTGGTTGTACCCAAGCCAGGAGGAAATGCTATGCTGCAACCCTGAATTAGCCCTGTCTTCCCAACATCTACATAGCTACTCCCAGTTGGCCAGAAAAACCCTACTATGCACCGTTGGTACCAGATGTGGTGGTTTAACTCTGAGAATGACTGTTATGTTTGCTGAGCTGCATGGTGATGGAGAAGTAGAGATGTCGATGGGAGTCCTCTGTGTTGGACGGCAGTACTCTTCCCTTTCTACCAGCCGTGGAGGCTTTCACTGCAATTCCTCCTGCTGCAAGGAGTGATGCTGCAGCAAATAGCGTGTCTGCAGGATGATGAAACGCAGAGGAACTGTAATGAGATTTAAAATAAAGCCAGCTTTTACCCCAGTATGTCTGGTCTGGACGACTCCAAAATGCTAGCAGTACAAAATCCATGTGAAGGAGAAGCGCCCTTGACCAGACATACAGTAAGTCCCAGATGGGAAGCCTGACGCAGCTTTTCCCATACACATCCCTCTCTGCTGTTTCAGAAGAAGAGATCCTGCACTGCAAACAGCCCATCTTAAATCAAGGAACAGCAGGAATTACATCAATGTGGCCAAACCCTGTGCAGCACAGCTAGGGCACAGCACAAGCAGTGAGTATGCTATAGGTCTGGTTTCCCAGCCTGCAGGAACCATGGACCTCCAGCAGAAGATCTGATTTTGGCACTGCTGTCCATTCCTGAGCAGAGATTAACTGAACCATGCAGTGCATTTGGTGAGGCAGCCACTAGAGGGGGGGTTCAGTGATGTACAGCCACAAGCTCAGTCCGAGAGTAGGACTCGGAAAATCCCTGCAGCCTTTGGAAAGAAAGAGCAACTCGAAACTCTGTATGAAGGAAGGCAGGAGGCTTGCAAAGAAGGACCAGTGCAAGCAATGCAAAAAGGAAACCACACCAAACTGCCTATATGGTTCACCATCGTGCTGTCTCCAAGCAATGTATCCCTTTGTTAAATATTCATGCGAGCCTTTGCAGAAAGCAATACCCTTCTAACAACACCACGAAGCTGCACTACTGGAAGGAGGTAGGAGAAGGGAAAAAAAAAGTAAATTAGCAAATTCTTTTCAAAACAAACACAGCAACAACTTGCTAGTTTTAAAGAAAGTTGCCAGAATTATCTATGACTACATCCCTGTAGCCAAGCTTTTTACTTCCTATGGAAGAACAAGTCTCAGCAATGGAGAGTTGCAAGGTCAGCCACATGTTTAGGATGCTAAAACTGAATGGACATATGATGGACATATCTAACGTCTCATCTAAGTCACTCTCGAAGTCTCTCTGCCTGAAAGAATAGCCAATGCTGGAGGGTTTACAGGGAGCCAAGCAAGGTGTTCCCATCTGCAGCACCCACCCTGTCCCTGACAGACCTGCCCCATGCACTCTCCATCACTTCACACGGCTTATAAGAAAAGTGGGGGCACACTTTTTTAGCAGGGTCTGTAACAATAGGACAAGGCATAATGGGTTTAAACTAAAAAAGGGTAGATTTAGACTAGATATAAGGAAAAAATTGTTTACAAAGAAGGTGGTAAAACACTGGAAGAGGTTGCCCAGAGAGGTGGTAGATGCCCCATCCTTGGAGATATTCAAGGTCAGGTTGGGCAGGGCTCTGAGTAACCTGATCTGAGTTGAAGATCACAGAATCATAGAATAGTTTGTGTTGGAAGGGACCTTAAAGATCATCTAGTTCCAACCTCCTGCCACAGATGTCCCTGCTCATTGCAGGAGTGTTGAATTAGATGACATTTAAAGGTCCCTTCCAACTCAAACCATTCTATGACTCTATGATCACACAACACATGGTGCCAGCAGAAAGCTGGACCTACAAATGCCACATATTGCTCATGATGATGAATATCCACACCATCTCTAAATGACCCCCTATGAGCCAAAGCAGAGGTGATTCATATTAATACCAGGCCTGTCCATCTTCTATCTGTTTGTATGTTCTGCAAAGCTGTGGACAGCTCTGGGGTCATTCTTGGCTGTGGATGGGGGAAGGATGCAGCAATAGCTGCTGCACGACAAAATGGTACCCAAGCATCCACGTCGCGGTATCCTCGTGGTGGTGATGCTGCTGGTTGCTACATGAATAGAGGTTGCTTAGCAACTTCTTAGCACTTGAGAGGGAACATAAAAGCGGGTCTGACATAGATTAGTGCTGTGTACCTGAGGGGTCAGGGAGAACAGAAGCACCACTGCCACTGTTGTTTGTGGGGCCATACACCATGTTCCCCAGAGTGTCTGAGATGTTGCTCTCAAAAGGCTCATGACACTGATGTGGCAGTGCATCCAGTACTACAGAATGTCCTGATACCCAAAAGTCTGTGAGGAAACATACTGCTGTGCTTTGGCACCTGCATCCACTGGTGCTCTGGCATGGGAGCTCAGCCACACTTCTTGACTCTCCCATGAGACTGTAGCCCAAGCCCAGCTGGTCCCCAGCACACCAGCTCTGGGACACACATGCCATGAGAGTGCAATCCAAGGTCAGCCAAGAAATTAGGTCCTGGGATAAACCCCATGAGCAGCGTAACAGGAGGAGAGCAGCTCCAGCTATAGAGTCCTGGCTGGGAAGTACTGCTGGCATAATCAGCACCAGAGCAGCACCTGGATAAACTGGCATATCTGGAGAGGAAATCTTATAAACAACTTACAGCCACTCTTAGAAAGAAATCTATAAAACCTTGTGGAGCTATCTTACAGTTTTGCCAATACAAATCTGAACTTCCTAAAGCTAGTCCTATAGACCTCTGCTGCTGTAACCTTGTGTTTCAAGTACTCTTAGGACACAGGCAGGAGAAAACTTCCAGTACAGCCTGAACAGTTAAAAACATGACAGTCTCCATGTCCCAGGAAATGCTCAGCCATGAGGTTGTCTGCTCCCTCAAGTCCTCCAGAGGCTGTGTTTTTCCAGTTTTGCTTGAGTACTGAAAATCCACCTCTTCTTTTCCGCCCTCACAGAAGGTGTCTCTCACTTTCCCCACCCACTGAAGTCTGTACATGGAAATCTTATCTCCAGACAGGGAAGCAGGATCATATACACATACCCTGTTGTTCTACTCTTCCCTAGGCACCACTTATCACCATGCTTGGAGACAGGATCCTGGGCTAGATGGACCTCCAGACTCCTCCAGGACAGCCATTCTTGTGATGCAGAGATCTACCCTTGCCTAGTACCTACCTCGCTCGAATGAGGAGCAACTTCTCTATGAGCTGCTGCCCTTTTTGCCTACATTTTAACATTATCTATACATTATACATTATTCTAAGGCTGCAAAGCTTTAAACTATGCAGTCCTCTCACAGTAGAGAGGCATCTGTGTTTCTACTCCAGAACTAACGTGTTTTCTAACAGCATAAGTAAATCAACTTCTGCCACTTCAGACCAAAAACCTACAGATTTCTTAAATATATTTACCTTTACAATATAAAACTCTGCTGTTTTTCTTCTTATTTTCTGTGCCACAGTTTTTTGAATTTCTCCTGAAAGCAGGAGGAAGCTCTTTAATATCACAGCAATGCCCTACTCTCCATCGCTTACCTACCCAATGTTTTGCAGATTCACTGTCAATCATGTGATACCCTGCTCTCCTAACTGCTGTCATTAGACTATTTTTCTGTCCTTCACCATCCTGCCACCAAATTATTTTGGTGAATACAAATTTTTCTCTAGTATTGTATTTGTTTCCATTAAAATACCTACAAAGATACAATTGTGTGCAGTACAACATTTAAAGTAATTCGATATTATGTTATTTAAGGATCACACCAACACTATCATCTTATGCCTTTGTTCAGGGATGGGTTTTGGATGGGAATGATTTTAGGCTGCAGGATAATGTCCCTGTGCATTTCAATTGCTCTATTACATTAATTCTTGTGGGAAAATCTGTTTTCCTTTCCATCAACGCACTAACCAGCATGCTTTTCAGAACCACAGTCTTGCTGTTCAATGGAGCTCCTCTATACTGAATTTTTGTAACCAAAATTTTTATTTGTGACATTTTTCTTTTAAAAATTTTGCCTTTCCTTTGCAAGAAGTATAGTACTTCTATACTTATATGCAGGGCTGCATTTTGTTTATATTTTTTGCTTTCTATCCTCCTGAATTCCGGTTCCTCTGCGTATAATGTAACAGTGCAAAGACTGACAGATTTTCATCCTTTGAACAGACACATGGTTTCCTCAAGCAATTTGCAGTTTATCTTTTGAGTTTTTCCTTTTTATCAGGTGCAGAAACACCAACATTAGGAAGGATTTCTCCACACATCGCCTGAAACCTGTCCCTGTTCAACAGGATGAGGTTTTTCTTGGCAAAGCTTGCACTGCAATTTCAACTAGAAGTTAATTTAGACCCCAGCATCCAGGTTGTACATAATAAGAATTCAATTTGTATTCTTGGACTGATTGTATTCTGTAATCTCCAAACTCTCACTTCTAGTTTTAAGGGATGTCCTACCTGCTGAGATTTCCAGCTCCAGCTTTTATTACATGCTCAGGTTCCTTCAACCTTCCAAACCTGCATATTAATTTCACAGTCTCAAATCCTTTATCATGAACCAAATTTCTGACATAGAATTGATATCTCTTAGGAATTTCACTACTTCCAGAGGTACATTTTCATTGCATTTCTTCAGCACAACTTGCTCTTCTTCATTTAAATGTAGGCTATGAAACAAATCTAATTCCTCAGACCTATACATTTGGGTTTTTTTAGTGGCAACATCTATGCTCATCACTCATTTCATCAGCACCATCTTCCCTGTGGAAAAGACAAGATTCTTGCCCGGAACTTCCCCTCTGGGGATTTTGACTGCACACATGCTGCTGTGAAATCCTGCTTGTCTTGTCCATTGAAAGGGGCAGAGCAACCATCCAGGGCACTCTGAGCTGCACACTGTGTTCAGAGCAGCCTATGGGCATGGTCCTTGTGGTTCTCTGTTGGCTCCATCCTTCTAACCTTGTGAGGACATCAGGCAGGAAAAATAATCCAGGCTTCTCCCTTACAGAGACCACATAATCACTCTTAAAAGATCCCTGATGTTGCCTTTGGCAAGGGCAGATGAGACCTGGGCACAGTCTGAGACTGAAAACCACAATTGTGACTAATAAATCCATCTAAGCTAGTAAAACTCCACAGTGTATATGAAATCCAATACAGCATCAACTAACCAGGTGGAAAAAAACCCACTTGTACATATGGTGTCAGTTAAATCTAACCAGAGCTTATGTTAATGTAACTTCATGCGGTCACAAGTTTTAGGGCCAAAATCTTTTGCTCATGTAATTCTCAAAAGTATTAATAGCAGCCAGCAGGTGGGTAATGCCACTAAAGGATAGCACAGATGGTGTTAAAGCCATGAGTTGAAAGAACCTACTTGCTTTCAAACTCATCAGAAAGAGCAATCAAACACTTTCTTGGAGGAAAAGTAACAAGAAACCCATCCCAGGGGATGAGCTGCAGAGCTCCTCAGAGCAGAAATGGACTTATGCTATTCCCTGAATGCATATGCATGGACCAAAATATTAGTTATAGGGCAGAGAAGGAGCTGTGACTGAAGGACATGACAGCAGCATGCTTGGAGCTTCTATGCTGAGAAAGTATTTGAAAAGAGTTTGGGCAGTGATGACAAAACCTGCACAGTGCCTTTTTTTAGTTGCTTATCCTCATAGAAGAACCCTACAAAAGCCCAAAGCTTGTTTAACAGTTTAACATTCACTTGCATCCTTAGGAAACATCTGACATACTGGTTCTATACAAATAACCGTAGCAGTACTGTAGAGATGACTTATTTGGTTTCTCAGTGGGTGTGTAAGTAAATTAGCAAAAATAAATGTCATGCAGCTATGACTTACTCTATGTCTAAAGGGCCTGTTTTCCCTCTGTATTTTTGTTTGTTTAGCGAGTTCTTAATTAAATACTGTTTTCTAGCATTTGAACTAATGTGATGACACATGATAAAGTTGTTTAGAATTCAAACCTTCCTTGATTTCTCATTGTTGCAAAGGAATAGATAACAGTAATCTGAGCTCCACAAGCCTGCTTTCCCCTAGTTGTATGCATCTGTAACATCAGCTAAACAGAAGCTTTCATGTTCAGAAAACCCCCTACTGATCTGATGGCTTTGTATCGGTATTTTGAGATGATTACACACAAAAAAATACTGTATGGGCTCCCCCTTCTGCCTGAGAACATCAGTGCATGAAAAAGAAGGGTCAGGATGATTTTCCGAAGTGCCAAATATAGACAGTTCCTGTAAAATACACTGGGAGATGCGTTGAGCATCTCTGAGAAGCAGGAACAACCTGTTCCCAGAGCCACACACCTCTTTGTTAATCATATCAGTGCTGGCAGGGTAAGGGAAAAGCATCTCTGAGCACTGAGATGGCAATGGAGAACACTGGCAATCTGCATCCTCCAAATGGAAAAAGGCCACCAGGTTGTTTGGAGGGAGAGTTGCTCCCCTTTACCAAACTATGTTGGATCCTGTACATCTTCACTAGAAAGCTCAACGCTCCCTGTCCCTGTTCCCCCTGGACAGAGACCAGCATTAGTGAAGGAGTGATTTATCCCATGTATCTTCAACACCTATTTTAGGAAAGGAAAATTGTCTTCCAGGTACTTCAGTAAGTAACTCCAGGTACTTCATACTTCTCTCTTCCAACTGCAAAGAGAGGGTAGATAATTTATGTTGATGGGATGCTACATTTCAGCTACAGGAGCTGAAGTAAATGAGAAAGGTGCTCTCTAATTCTCAGCCAAGCCTTCCACAAGTTTCAGAGCATCCCTGTAGAAAAAAAAAAAAAAGCATGGAGTGGGAAGCAAATGATCTCATCTGTTTAAAATACAATTTAGCTCATGAGGCCAGAATGATCTGAAGACTGGAAGAAAAAGCAAAACTGGCTCAAACTGGAGATAAAGCACCAGCAGCTCTAATTATGGAAAGAATTGAAAATATAGGGAAGGAGCCAGTGTGCAAATTCATGCTTTATGTAGACCAGAGAGGCTGGGGACCTCAGTGGTCTCTCCTGACTCTAGGATATATCACTGAAGGCGATTTCTGATATGGGACAAATCTAGATGGGCCCTGGCAAGTCTAGAAGCAACCACTCCAGTATTTCTTGTTCTGCTGCGAATTAATGAAAGCATGCTCCTTCATGGGGCAATTAGCTAAGCTAATTCACTTGAATATTCAACCTGTAGGTGTGTATTTTAATTCAAGTACTGCCCTCAGGTATATGTACAGCAACACCTATGAACTCAGGTGACTTATGGGAAGGAAGAGTAGGGATGGCCCCTTCCCACACAGCAGAGCAGCCAAAAACTGATCGAGAAAGGGGTGTACAAAGCTGAAAGTAGAAGACCTCCTGTGGAAGGCAGTAGGTAAGGATCCCACTAACCTCTTGGCTAGCAAGATGGCTTTGCTCCATTCCTCTAACACTGACAATTTATTATTTGACTATAGCCTAGCAGTGACTTAGCACTTGCACCTCGTACAGTGGAATGTTTGATGTTACATGAGATCTCTCAAATAACTTGAGGCAGTGAAGGCTGGCTGCATCTGGCAGAGCCCTGAGCACATCATTTCTATGAGAGTCCCCAAACACAACTGTCGTGAAACATCTGTATCAGCCTTAGGACTCGTTAACTGGTTGGTTCTTCCTGATGCTTTACATTTTGATGTCTTTATTTAGCTTTTCATTATTTTAATTTCACACAGGAGAGAAAGAAACAGAAAAACTCAGAGAATTGAGGTTCTGTATTGAGTCTGAGCAAGGGTTTCTGCATGACTTTAGGCTGTGTATTTATGAGATAAAGACGCTGAAAACTCACGTTTTGCTACATCTTCACCAGTGACAATACTTCATGAAGGGAAGAGAGAGATGAAGGTGGAGAAGGGAATTGTTAAGAAGAAAAAAACACAGGGCAGCATGTTACAGAAGAACCTGGGGGACCTGTTCGTTCTGGAGCCACTTTCTTCGGGTGCAATTTTTTGATCCAATATTTGCTGAATGTTAGGAGCAACACCATAGCTGTGAAGCTGTTTGACTATGGAAGAGCCTTTTAAGAGACATCTCCTCCAGTCAAGCAATAAGTCATATGTATAAATCATATGCTATACTATGCAGCTCCGTGCAAGAGGGATGTCTCCACTAAGAGATGGGCCTTTGAGCTGAGGGGTGGTGGAAGAGGTGGCTTCATCCTTCTGGTAGCTACGCACTGCTCCTTTCTTCTCTAGTTGTGATGACCTTGTGCAGTGCAGCAACCTCTCCTTCATGTTCTTTGCTTGTAATAACATGGTTCCTTGCCTTCCTGAAAATTCTAAAAACTTATTGACACAAAAATGGTGCTCCTTCCCATCCCAAATTTTAAGAGACAATATTTTAGCACTTTCTTAATTTTGCAGCCATCCACGAGGGAGGGACCAGAATACATTGACCTGCCTCTCCAACAATCCTTCCCTGCTCCCTGTTTTCAACTAGAAACAGCATCAACAAGCTCCTAAAACCAGGTATTGGCAGTACCACTAAAGCAGAGGTCTGGAAGCAGGATCAGCACCAAGGTCCAAGTGTCAGAGCTGGGCTTCATTTTCCCAGTGAGCTGAATCGAAATGCTTAGACCCAGACCTCAGCCTGAGCTCCCTTTATATAACACATTGAGGTGTGGGTAGGTAGCTTAGGGAACATCTAACATCAAGGCTCACCCATACTATGGGGACTTTCAATTTAGGAGCCAAACTGGTTTGTTTGTTCGATGGGCATGTTTCCAGTGGAGGCCCGTGACACCAGCTTTTAGCAGTATACTGCCAACACTCGACATTTATTAAAGCCACAGCTCAGTGAGGGATGTAATTACCTGGGCATTTCCATTTTCATTTTTAATAAGTCCAAATTAAAGGCCAAATAAAGTACATTTTTCACCAAAGATTACTACTACTTTTTTTTTTTTTTAGCACTTCACTTGAGGTGTTTAACCATTCATAACACTCATCAATAGTTATTTAGCTAAGGTATTAGCATTACATCCACAGCAGTAGTCAAAAATGCTGTTTCATTCTTTTTGTCACATACTCCTTAGTGTATGACAAGCAATACCTATTAGGCACAGAGAAAAAAGGAGCCCGCTAGTATTTACCTCTCTCTGATAATCTGTGCTAATGAGTTTGTTGCCATTTTAGATGAAACATGGTTAAAAGAAATCCCATCTCGTGTCTGTCCTAACAAGCACAAGCCCTGAGCCTAGACAAACCCTGGGAAGAGCCATGTAAGGTTTGTGGCAGGATTGGTGGAAACCTGCTGCCCAAATTCAGGGTGCCAAGACCACATCTGTGCCTCCATGTTTGGCTGCAGCCTTTTAGGAGCCATGGGAGGGTTGCCAGCATCCCTTTGCTCTCTCATTTTCACCCCAAAGGAGCTGGTCCGGGCAAATCAGTGTCATCAGGTGATGAGTGCTCATGCTGCAAGGAGGTAGAAGTAATCCCCTGTCCCCAGCTCGCTGTTTAAAAGCAGCAGAAGAAAGTCAATAAGGACAAGCAAGAACATTACAGTTAGACCTGATATTATTTTGTCCTTTAGCCACCGGGTGTCACCCTTGTCTATAGAGGAAATGATGGTAGCTGTTAAAATGCTGTTTCACCAATAAATTCTGCAGCTCCCAGTGGTGACAGCAGCATCCCCATTTATCACAGCTTCCCAGATTTCAAATCAAATCACCAACTCATCAAATATGGGGGTATCTGGAGCTTGCATTTTGGCCTGAGGTGCTATTTGCTAAACACAGGCAAAACACATTAACTTTTTTATTATTTTTAATGTAAATGCAGGTGTAAAATTTAGATCTGGGTTTGGATTAGGAGCTCAGCCTGTGTCTGGTGGTGTCTCGATCACTGTGCAGCTCCTGGAGAGAGGGAAGGTGAAGAAGTGTGGATGGGCAGAAAAGCAAAAAAAAAAAAAAAAGTGTCTTTTTCAGGTGTCTCCTCTGCAGAAGTGGAGTCAGAACATGATTCAGCAGATGAAGCTGTAGAGTATCCCAGCCTCTGAAGTCAAGTCCGTTCAGCTGTTACTGATCATGTATCTCAGGAGTACTAGGAGATAAATGCTGCAAACATTACACAACTCTCTAAACATGCATTCTTCAGAGTATCAGTGATTGCCATTGTGTTGGGTTCTTTGCTTTTTGAGAACTACAAGATCATCTTGCAACCACTAAACAAAACCAGGAAAGTAAACAAGAAAACCTGCTAATTTTGTATTTTTCAAGTTCTCTAGAGATTCTGCATTTTCTGCAAAGACAGAAAATCTATTTTATTTTCAAACAAATGAAATCCAAAGTCAAATCTTTATCTGTGAAATGAACCACTCAAATAAAATGCCACGCAGCTGGTAAAACCAGTTGCTTTGAAACACGCTGTATCAGCAAACTGAGAAGCTGTTAAGAATAATAAAAATTTTTAGTCAATATGATGAGAAAATTCTCATCTGGGCCTCATCCTAATAGCACATAAATTGCTAGTATTACCTGGCCCCACACTGCTGCCAGAGGTATGAATTCGTATTGAAGTCCCACTGTACGGGAGACACACCCCAGCTGAAGTAAAGCTAAAAGCAATTTCACTGCCATAAACAGGGCACAGATGGGGTTTATGGGGAGATGAGAGCCTGGCTATTGATTTGGGATTCGCTCTGGGTCACAGAGGGAAGAGTATTGTGTCCTATAATGCTGTGAAATTTATGACCAGGATTTTGAACTTTGGAATAACTTTTAAAAAGTGGGGGCTGCTTGCAGAAAGTTGGTTTCAAGCTTTACTCTTTTATAATCTAGTACTGCAGGAAGACTTCAAGAGTTCATTTGTTTTCCTGGGGATGCTGTTCACAGTGAGGGGGCTAGTCTCAAATATCTTTAAAAGTCCATCCTGGGATCAGTAAAATTCACAGTTATGAATGACCCTGGAAACAATCAATCCTTCAATTTTACAGAGTTCCTATCAAAATAATAGAGCATAGAAAGGGCTTTGCTTAAATTAATGTGTGCTTCCTGAACCTGTGCATGTGTGTAAATTGTTGCATGAAAAATTCAGCAATTCCTAAAAAAAAGAAAAGAAAAGGAAAGAAAAGGAAAGAGAAGAAAAGGAAAGGAAAAGAAAGAAATTTGATGACAAACAGAAATGCAGAAATTTGACACAACTGATTTGGAGAAATTGATTTTCTGCTTTATCCAGACTTTTTAACCTGTTCTTAGTACTGATTTACCTTGGTGCTTTCTTTCTCAATTATAGTTGAAAGAAATTTGTAACTAAGTTGTTTGCTGCTTTTACCTTTAAGTGCCTACAAATTTCTACTGCATTTATATATTGGTTTTTTCAGGCTGAAAAGCAAAATAAACCTGAAGACAAAATCGTTGTATCAGAATAAAATTCAGTACCCCAGGGGTTGGATAAAACAGAGAAAAAAGAACAGGCCTTGTTTTTTAAATGTTTCGCCAAATACTTTTGTGCTGAGGACCTGATCACTGAAGATGCTGAAGAGCTGCTGGATGCACTGAATGCCTCCCAGTGTCCAACTAGGACTGTCCCAGTGATGCTCGGCTTCTTCCAAAAGAGGATCACAGTGGCACTTCAGAGTTTGCATACAACTCACTAAACATTGGAAGATCCTCTGGTTTTGTTTTCTAATGCCTGAATGATTTATGGGCAGAAACTAGGTCTACAGCAAATTCATAATTGATGCATCTTGTTTGATACGCAGTCTAACAAAAGAAAAAAACGATTGAAAATATTCTTGATTTGTTGCCTGTTATGGTTTGGAAGAAGAGACATCCAAAAGAGTGTCATGTTTTCTGGCTTGCCCTGAGATGCAATTCTATCTAGATGATCTGTGTTCTAACCCATTCATACTTTCATCTAGATAAAAATGAAAGCCAACTTATTCCATTGCAGCCTGGTGATACACACACCCCAGGAAAAGCAGAAATGCAGAACACATGAAATCGTTTCAACTTGATTATTTCTAAACAAAGTAAAACAAATTTAGTTGCTTATAAAATATGAGAAAGACTTGGTTTTCTGTCCTCTGCATCACTGCCTTATCCCTGATATGACCAGGTGGGTACAGCAATAACTGTGGCTCCTCAACCTCATGAAAATAGTGCTGAATTCAGAAACTCCCGTTCGATAAATGAATGGGAGGGACAAGTAATGCCTCCCCCCCAAGGATGCTTTGTTAATTAAATTAGCATTTAAATAGCCAGAGCTAATCTGGGAAGTCAGCCCCTCATTACAGTAACTAGGAAGGGGGAAAAGAGCTGGAGACAATTCACTACAAGATGGGGTTAAGTTGGCGTTTCACAAACTATTTGCCCAGCCTGTCCCTCCCAAGTGAAAGCTGGCACCCCCCCTCCTTTCCTCCCAGCATAATTAGCATGTTCCAGTGCTGTGAATGGAAACAATATCCTCCCTCCAAGCTGTGCCCCTCCAGGGAGATGCTTCCCACAGACTGTGAAACACTGAGCCAGGGAAAAGGCTTGTCGAGGAATTCACAGTGGGGTAATTACACTGAGGTAGCTTGTGCCAGTGCAGGAGAAGTTGCATTACTGTAATTCATTGCAGGAGGCAGGAGCTTGCATAAAGGAAATGTCCAGAAACAGGACTGGAGGGAACCATGAGAAGTTATTGCCCCTGTGCGCCTTCCCTGAGCCCTGATAAAACCCAATGTCAAAGCTGAGGATGGTTCTTTGGGTTCTAAGGATGTTGCCGTCTTTGAAGAAATTTGCAGAAAGGAGTAATGATTTTTTGTGAATCTGGTTTCTCTTTGGCAATTACAGCTGAAATAAGGCTAAAAGGTTGATTGTTCAGATTTTAAATCAAATTCTTCATTCTGAGTAGAAAACTGGAGCAAAGCTTGCAAGAATTGTATGTTTGCATTTGTTATTGTCCACGTTCATGGCATTTAAAACATGCTGTCACCTCTTGCTAACAAAAAGGTGGTAGGTGATCCTTTCCCCAAAAGACTTACTGTTTAATTTTACATATAACAGAGAGACCAATGACAACTAATACCAAAGGAAAAGACGCAGAGGAAGAACTGGAGTTGGGTGAAACCTGCTATGCCCAGCAGTATGCACATCTGGTGGGTTTCAGCCCTTTTATTTAAATCAGATTCCAGGTGACTCATCATGCCCAGCTGTAAAGCGGAGATTATATTTATCTCCATCACAAAGTACTCAGTTTCAGAAAACATTGGTGTGGTTTGTCGAGGCCCCAGCTGGAAAATACCACAAGAAGTTCAAAGCTGGGTTTCATCCTGTAATTGGATCCTCAAGTTCACAAGTGCAAGAACCAACTGTGCAGGCTGAAAGTGGGACGTTCCCTCTCCCAACGAGAAACCCTCCACAGCACCAGGCAGAACCAAGTGCAGTGTGCCACGGAGCTGATTTTTTCTGCAGCTATGGACAAACCTGCAATCTTTGTTTCAAGATTTTGGCACCTTGCTTGGTCTGACCTTCTGTTATTTTTTATTATTATTTATTTATTTATCAACTTCAAGGCATCTTCTGAATCCCTGTGCTCACTTTAGGATGCTCTTAAAAACATGGACATTAATCCCATGTGTTGCATGCCAACTTAATATTTGTATTCTCTCTGCTTTGACAAGCTATTCTTTAGGTCAAGCAGGCATAAAATAATGGATAGTGAGTGCAATTCTTCTGGGCAAGAAGTGCTACCTTCTGAAATCTTACTTCAAGACCACTAGGAAATATTTATTTATTTATGTCATAAAACCTCAAATTCAGTGGTGAAGGGCCAAAGGATTACAATTCTGAATTCGAGTCTTTTCCTGTCCTTGCTGAAATCTGGCCTTTCTAAGTAACACACGGAGAATCCTTGTTTTGAGTTAAAATAGAGCTGCAAGGGTTTTCAACCACGACCATTTAAATGAGATTTTTGGGTTTTTTTCATCTTCACATTATAGTTTCGTTCTCAGCCCTTGCGATCAGTAGCTGTGGTTGAGCAGTTGAGCTCTCTAATAAAGATAAATTGTAATATTGTTCAAACTGTCTCCAACTGTTACTGTTGAGCATTTTTAGTGAGCTGCCTTTGCCAAGCAAATTATGCAGGGCCCATTAATACCAGTGTGTTGATGGAATATCAGAAGTTGCTCGGTGAAGCCAGACCCAGTCATCGCCTAAAACCATGGTCTATATGTTAGGTTACAGTGTCTGGTCTTTAATGTGAGGTGATCTTCAAAGTGATTTCTAGCAGATGGAAACCCCAAAGACCAGCAAAGGAATGCCTGGTTGTTTTTTACTCCCAGGGTAAATATTGTGCGGTTTTTAGTCTCAGTGGTGATGCTGCTGTCTGCTCGGCATGAAATGTCACAGCGCTCCCCACAAAGGGGCACAAGGCAGGACCGAGGTGTGATGGGGTTCACCCGCAGCCACCCAGAGGGTGAGTGACAGGACCCAGGGTGACCCTCAGACCTCCCTGTCAGCGCCTGTTGTACAACAATAGTCCACAGAAGCCGTTTGGGGCACCCCCCAACTTGAAACCCCTCTGTTCTGGAGGACTACATATCCCACCATGCAACGCTTCTCCTCCAGGCGGTGACGGCAACCAGAACTACAGCTCCCAGCGCACAGCGCCCCGCGCTGCCCGCCCCCGCTGCCGGCGGGCCTCCGCGATGCACGCTGGGAGCTGTAGTCCGGCCGGACGTTGGTCACGCAGGGTGCCTCCCTCCCGCCGCCGCCGGTCTCACCCCCCTCCCGCCCCGCTCCGCGCTCCTCCCCGCGCCGCCGGGTCTCCCTCCGTAGACGGAAGCCGAGGAGGGACGAGGGAGCTGGGGAGGTTGGAGCGGCGCGATGGGGGACTCCAAAGTGAAGGTGGCGGTGCGCGTCCGCCCCATGAACCGGCGAGGTGAGACCCTCCTCCCTCAGCGCCCCCCGCTCCCTTCCCGGGGGGTGTGTGAGCGGGGAGCGGCCTGAAGGGCAGAGCGGGGCTGGGGGCCGGGGGTGCCGGTCCCGGCAGGTGTCCGTGGGGGCAGGTGTGCGTGTGTCCCGGCGCTGGAGCGTGTTTAGAGGTGTGTGTGTTTCGGCAGGGGGGAGTGTACGTGTATATCTGTTTATTTATGTATTATACACGCGTGTGTAGGTGCGGGGAGGTTTGTGCGCGAAGCACACGAAGCAGCTGCGTTCGCTTCCTTCTCCGACATCGGTTTCCTAAACCCGCCCTGGTTTATGGGGGTTTTATCTCCCCCTCCCATTCCCGGAGTACACCTCTCCCCATATCTCTTACACCTGCTTTACAGCCGGGCTGTGCCCTGTTCCCGGCTGCGAAAGCTCTTCCTTCTTCCTGCTTTCTGGGATTTTGGGGGGAAAATGCCTCCTTCTGTATTTTTTCCTATGCTCGTTCAGCTCTCAGCTCTGTAACCCCTCTTCTTACCCCTCGATGATTGAGTGGGGCGGAGTTAACCAGGTGACAGAGGCACTATAAGGGCAGAAGAAACAAACCCAAGAAAACATGGAAAAGGAAGTGGAAATTGACACGATTTTTTTGTTGTTGTTGGGTTGGTGGTTTGGGTTTTGTCTCCCCTCGATGAAACTTGCCTAAGGGTTATGTTAATCAGACCGTGATCTGGGCATCTGTTTAAATGTTTATTACTTGTCTTAATTAGAAAAACTTGCTCTTGATGATGAGGAAGCAAGTATGAGAAGGCAACTTCAGCCTAGGAATGGGCAGGTGAAAAAGGCAAAAAGCCAAGAAAAGTGTAAGGTGGCTTTTTTTCTTTACATTCTCACACAAGTATGCCAGTAATTCCTTTTGGGGAAAGGGGATCCAGTGAAGTCAGTTTAATAGCTGAAGCAAAAAGGGGTGTGTGTGTTCTTTATCTTCTGTGTGATCTGAACCAAAATTACTCTTTAATTCATTTCAATAAGTAAGAATAAAAAGTTAAGGTATTCTATAGAGTATTTCTATACCTTTTAAAATAAAAGCACAGGAGTTCACCAGTGCTCTAGAGTCCCACACCCAGAAGAGAGGAGATGGAATTGATGTCCTTACAGTCTGGTGGGTTAGGGCAATCGAGGATATTTTAACCAAAATCTGCATTTTGTAAAATTTCAGGTAGCAGCTCTCAAAACTCAGGAGAGACCTATCCTTGTGGAGGATTGCTTGGAAGAGATTGGGTGACAGCGTGGAGGAGTTGGTGGGAGCTGGGAGGGAAAGGAGCTGAAAAATGGTGCCTTGTTTCAGTGACAGACACAGGCTTTCCTCTTGCTCATGTCCCTTTCCTGCCATAGATCATTTCCTTGGCTGTGACCCAGCCATCTTCTGACTGTGCAGTGCTCTTTACCCCCGGGATTATACAATGATTCAGGTTGGAAGGGACCTCTGGAGGTTTCTAGTCCAAATCACTGCTCAGAGTAGGTCAGATTAGATAAGGTTACCCAGGGCCTCCTTCAGTCAAGTTTTGAATCTCCAAGGATCAACAATGCACCTCTCCCTCCTGGCGTATATTCTATGTATATTCAGCCTTGAGTCTGTGCACATGTAGTGGTCTTCAAACTGTTGCCAGCTAGGGGAAGAAGCGGTCGAAGTAAAGGGGAAAAAATGATGGAAGAGCATAGATCTAGAGCAGTACATGTATTTGAAGCTTCTGTCTTCCTGGGGAATATCCTAACACTAAGCTGCGTGAATCTGGGAGAATGGGAGAGTGTGTCTTGTTACTGGAGCTGTTTTATTCTGCATAAACTTGAAAATGTTATGGATTAGAGGGGATAACTGTAGCCTGGTTAGTAGGAGGCTCATCCAGGAGAGAGGGGCATTTGAGTTCGTCAGAGGGAAGAAGAACCTGAACCCCATGCTCTTTGGCACATAGCTGAGCAGTCAGGGCATTCCTCCTCAATAAGAACCACTTTGCAGCTATTAAGCATCCCGTTATTTTGTGAGTGATACCTAAATCTATATAAGTCTGCCTAAAAATCAATGTCTTTTTCTACCTGAAACAAAATGTCCTGGAATCCTGGAGTGGATTATTTGTCACAGTCCAGATGTTTTGGTCAGTTCTAAACAATTGATACCTCCTTGTAGTATTTCTGATGGTCCTAGAATTTATAGAAACACTAGTGTTTTTCTTACCTATTTAATGTTAAATTCAAGAATTGTGTAACTGATTTTCTGAGGAGTCATGCAGTTGTAAGACTTCTGTGGCTTTGCTTTTTCAATTGGCTTTGAGGCAGGAGGCAGCTCAAAGGAAGCTCTCTAATATGTACTTTGTTCTAAGCACTATTTGTATGAAGTTCTGGGGCTTTGGACCTGAAGCAAGTATTTGTTTTCTTCGGGATCACAAGTAATGTTCTTTCCTTCCTTCTGCACCAAAGGGCTTAAAATTGCAAACCTATCAGATGGTTATGACTGTTGAAATTTAAGCTTTGAAATATTTCTCAGTGTTTACTTGTGGTGATGGTGGTTGTCTTTAGTGTTTGAATTATGGATTTCTTAAGGCGAGGGTTTATTAGGTTAATAAAAGTGGTTTGTTTAACTATTACTAATTTATGCAGCTCATAAAAGTATAATAGGTTCCTTGCATGCATACTGAAGAGATTTCTCTTCAATATTTCCAAATAGTTGGTTGTTCATAGTATCTGCATTTCAAGGTGATAGTATTGAGGGTCCTGCTTCAGTCTTATGCGAAGTGCTAATCTGTTAGTTTATAGTACTAAATTTTAGCAGTATAGAGGAAGCATTCCTAATTGTCCTTGGGGTTTCTTGGGTTTGGTTTTGGGTTTTTTTTTTTTGCATCTGGGTTACTTTTTTGCATCTTGCTTCAAATTGGACCCCAATCCTCCAAACTGTGTGTGGAATCTGTGCTTTTGTAAAGGTTCTACTACACCAACACATCTGCAGCATCATGTCTGGAGTCGTAGGCTGTGCCAGGTAGCAGAATAACTTATGGTTTTGCATACTTTCTACTTTGCAAACTGGCATCTCGATTAGTGTGCTATTATGAATGAAATAATTCGGTACTGTTTTCTTAGTTAAGACTTTGTCTTCTGTTTTCTCAGTTTCGTCATTCATTAAAGTATTCCCTAGTGCACCAGGGTGTTTTTTTTTTTTTTCAGATGGGTTTTTGATAACAATCAGTAAGTTTTTTGGCTGTTGCAGTGCATTTCCTTTTATGAATATCATCAGTGTTTGACTTTGCTTAGCAGATATTCATTATATTTCAAG
Source organism: Strigops habroptila (assembly GCF_004027225.2). NCBI lineage: Eukaryota > Metazoa > Chordata > Aves > Psittaciformes > Psittacidae > Strigops > Strigops habroptila. The sequence continues at coordinate 60,999,187 of NC_044282.2, forward strand.
TAAATGCTGTGCAAAGCTCAAGCTATACCATGAAGCAAAGCAAAAGACAGCTGGAAGCTGTTTAATTAAGATTTGTCTTTCTGAGTGTTTTGTTTTCAGGCAATGTTGGTGTACAGGCATCCCAGAAGTACATTTAAGTCTTTGTGTTTCCCTGTGCCTTTGAATCAATTCAGTGCAGTGTTAATTAAAATATAACATCTTTTATCAGTACTGAAAGAATATGACTTATGCTCAAGAGTCTGGCTGATGACACCTCAAGCCAGTCAAAACTGCCACTGCTGTGTTGCTATTTCTCACTTGAGTTAATGCTTTATTGTTTGAACAAGAAAGGCAGGAAGCTAACTGTAAGAATATCATGTGTTTAGTGCTTTGGGTGAATTTCTCAAGGAGCAGAAGTACCGGTGCTGGCACATGGGCGGGTGGTGGCATTGCACGACTTGGGTCAGGAGTGGTGGCATGGGCGTGCCAGGATTAAACAGTGAGGGACCACAGCCTGTATTCCACCAACGCTGCCAGATTAAACTGTTTGTAGGATTGTGGTGTAAGACCTATAGCTTCCAGTTTAAATACCTAAATTGCCTGTAAATACATTCAGGTGTCTATTATGTTAATGTGTATATTCATCCAGACCAGTTTCTGTGTTCAGTCATGGATCTTTTTGTGCTTTGATGATAAAGATTCCTTCTCCAGTTCTTATAAGGAAGGAATTTGGTTTTGTATCTGTGCAAGCTTCTGACCACCACGTTAGGTGCTAATTTTATGTCCTCCTCTTTTTTGGAGGAGGTTGCATTTCCAATCACTTGAAATGTTTTTGGTTTGGGAGAAGGAGGTGGGGATTGTTCTTGCATTTTTGTTTGGTAGTTGGTTGGGGTTTTTTCCGCTGGAGATTACAACAGAAACAATTTATCTCTAAATTGGAGTTTGTGGAAGCAGTTTTACAAGATTAGTTTTGACATTAGAGTAAATGAAATGGCACCTGTTGTAGCCTCATGGCAATATGCAAAACACAAGACTTTTCTTCACCCTTATCCCTGTCACGCATGCATGCCTGGAGTTTTTAATATTCCCTGGTGATTGTTGATAACCTATAAAATCGTGTCTGTGGTATGAGCAGGATTAGCCTAGAGATACTGTGATAAATGGGTGAAGCATGTAGAGTTAGTGTTTCATCTTGAGTTCCTCAGTGAGGCAACTGTATTTTAAGAACTCGAAGGTGTTACAAGCTTCCTTCCCACAGCCAGCCTCTGAGACTACCTGTCAGTCCAATGCGGGTGCCACAAAAGCAAACAATTCTTGTGCTAATTACATCTTCAGAGCTAGCCTAAAGGGCGGTATTGAGATTACCTTGCTGCTCTGGTTTCCCTTTGCTTGCTCCTCCTGAAGTCAACAGAAGATCAGATAGGCACACTGTGAATAGTTCTGCCTTGGCTTTTGGGTGGCTGGTGGCAGACCAAACGCTATTGTATTTCATTCTTGTTAACTCTGAAACAAATGCAACAGCACAGAGTTGTGTGTTGAACTTCCTCAGAGCTATTTGCTGCATTAGAAAGCCACCAGGCTGATTTATTTACTTAGTCTCCATGAGCTGAGCATTGTATGCAGCAGCAGAACTGACTGTGCATACAGTTAACGTCCAGATACACGGAGTGCCTTTCCTAAAGCTGCTTGGCAAGCTCTTTTCTTGCAGAAAATGAAACAGCAGAATCTAGAATACATTTTTAATCGTTTGGACAATGTAGCATTAACATGTGAGGAGAGCTTGCTTGCATTCAGCACACTTGTGAGTTTGAGTTGACTTACACCTCATCATCAAGATTAGATAGTATTGTGTGCCCTTCCAGATGCACTCATGCATGTTTAATGATCTCTAATTGCTGCAAAATGAAAATTTCATGAATCATATTTGCACAGTTCCTATATATACAGCAGAGAAGCTCGAAAGATGCCTGCTTAGACTTTATGTTTGTATGACTTAAAGGAGTCAAATTACTGTATTTTTGTCCAGAATGTATCGGTCACTATGTCTTATAATTAATGCCCTAAAAGCACCATTACTCTTCCTCCCCCATCCCCATTTAAGCTCTTAGCATTGACATTTAGATGTAAGTTACTTTCATGCGTTCTCATATAGTCAGTTAGTTTTTCCTTTATTTGTATTGGCTTCTACATAGCAAAAGACAAAGAGAAAAGTCACTCTAAGGCAACAAATAAGGGCAGGGAAATTTGGGGACCTGTTGTGTTTGAACTTGCTTTCAGATTTCTTTTCAAACAAACAAAAACCCAATAAAAAGCCCCAGATAGCCTCTCTGATTTGTTTTTGCTTGATTTTGGTTTTGTTTTCAGTTGACATTCATTTAATTTGTGTGATAAATAAACTTTTAAATATCTTGAAATTACTATTTAAACATTTCTCAGTGTTACTGCAGTTTGCTTTTTCAGACCAAGAAAGGTACAAGAAACCAACTGTAATTTCTTATTGAATGCAATTGAAGGCTCAGGCCATAACATTTCAGTTCTAACCTTCAAGGGAATGTTAATCTCCTGAAAATCTACTGGCAATTTAAAATGTAAAATTTCCATCGTCTGTCTGTACAGGAGATTATTTTGAGCTTTTGTATTTGAGGCCAATTTTGGCTTATGAGCTTAGTACATGCACTTTAAACCTTTCACATTTTATTTTTTATACTTCAGTTAGCTTTTCAGAAACTCTACAAGAGCAGCTGTGCTGGTTCCCAGGGACACTACTGAGCTTAATGGCCTGTCTCCAAGGGGACCTTAGGTCTCAGTGCAGCTGCCCTAAACCTGGTGGTGGGACCAGGAGGAATCCTGCAAATTTTATTTGACCTGTGTTATAACACCAGGTTCACATCTTTGTTTCAGTGGGGTTTAGGATCAAATGGTATTTGAAAGGGCTGGAAAACTGTCAACCATCAAAACCTAATTTCTTAAATTGAAATCTGATGGAAAAAATTATATGGAAATAAAGGCTCTTGATGAAGTGGGAAATGCTTTCTCTTAATTCCTCTTGGACAATGTGGAAAAAATAGAGTATATAAAGAGATAAATATGGAAGGTCATGCAAGTTGTAACAGACTTTTCAGCTACCATGGCTGTTGTACTAAAAGCTATTATGATACCATGGTCCCAACCACTAATTTAATAAATTGCAGGCAATCTTATTAACTGTATCACTGCTCATTTTAAGATTATTTTAAACTGCCCTGTAAAAGCCATCTATTAGGATCATTTTGTTTGGTTCTGAAATACAGTAACCTTAAAGGTGGGATGACTTTTTAGGATAGTGGCTGAAAAAGCTCCATTATCACCGCATGGCACTTCAGATGTTTTCATTACGCTACCTGAAGCAGCTGGGTTTGATTCCTTACTCTACTAGGTGAGAGAGTTGGGTACATCAATATCCAACCAATGTTGTCATCAGTTGCACCCGATCTATTAAGACAGTTCCTGAATTGATCCATAAATGAAGATGGAGCTTTCCCAGAGTTGAGAACATCCCATATTTTCCAGAATACTTCTCCTTTCCCCTTCCTCCAGGATTCACATCATTTTTTGTCTCTACACCAAACCTGTTTAGTACATTTTAAAGTTGTACCTTTGCTGGTGTTTCTTAATGCTGTTGTGGAAAATCTGCCCTGTTGAGTTTATGATTACCAGACGCGTGACTGCTATTACAGAGGGAATGCAAACTCCTGCCTGTTGTTCGGAATATACCAGTGCCTGCTGAATCCACCATGGCATGCAGTGGTACACTGCTCCTGGTTTTACTTTTCCTCCTCTCTCTTGCTTCCTGACTTTTCCACTCTGTTTGAAACGTACCAAATTTCTTTGGGTAGTGAAAAAGCCCAAAGCGTATATGGGTGGTGTGAATTCTTTTTACAACACTCATAAGGCTCTTGTCAAAGGCATAGTCATGTCTGCTTTACACACGAGTGTGGTTTCAGCTGAGATCTGCACGGCTTGAATCCGAGTCTTAAAACTTTTTGGGGAGAACTTGAAAAATCAAGGGAGATGGAAAGGAGAATGTCCTCTTTCAAGCCCCACCTTCCAGTTTCACAAGTTAAATAAAAAGTCATTGACAGGCTTGAGAGGTGGGTGTGTGCAAACTTCATGAAGTTCAGTAAGGCCAAGTGCAAGGTCCTGAGTTGGGGCAAGTGGGTTGGGGCAATCTCAAGCACAAATACAGACTGAGTGGAGACTGGATTGAGAATAGCCCTGAGGAGAAGGACTTGGGGGTGATGGTCAATGGGAAGCTCAACATGACCCAACCAACCGTGTCCTGGGCTGCATCACCAGCAGCATAACCAGCAGGTTGAGAGAGGGGATTCTCCCCCTTTACTCTGCTTTGATGAGACCCCACCTGGAATACTGTATCCAGCTCTAGAGCCTCAACATAAGAAGGATGTGGAGCTGTTGGAGCGAGTCCAGAGGAGGCCCTGAAGATGCTCCGAGAGCTGGAGCACCTCTGCTACGGAGACAGGCTGAGAGAGCTGGGCTTGTTCAGCCTGGAGAAGAAAAGGCTCCGGTGAGACCTTAGAGCAGCTTCTAGTGCTTGAAGGGGCTGACAAGAAAGCTGGAGAGGGGCTTCTGACAAGGGCCGGTAAGGACAGGACAAGGGGGAATGGCTTTAAACTGACAGAGGGGAAATTGAGATGAGATCTGAGGAAAAGGTTGTTCCCTGTGAGGGTGGTGAGACACTAGCACAGGTTGCCCAGAGAAGCTGTGGCTGCCCCATCCCTGGCAGTGTTCAAGGCCAGGTGGACGGGGCTTTGAGCAACCTGGGCTAATGGAAGGTGTCCCTGCCCACGGCAAGGGTTTGGAACTGAATGATCTTTAAGTCGCCTTCTGACCCAAACTATTCCCTGATTCATCTGAGAGACTCTCTGTGAGTAGCTTGGATGCATGTGACTTAACAATTATTCTTGCACTCAGCCCAGCTTTGTTTAACATTTCTACGGCTCTGAAATGTAAATGTGGAAAAGTGACTAAGATACGTGTTACCCTTTAATTATGGATGTCACAGCTCTCTTACTCTAAAGCTATGAAAGAGGCTTTCATTCACTGCAATAAATGTTTCTTGAGGTGTTAAGAGTTTGAGTTTTAATTTTTCAAAAATCAATTAACTGATTAGTTTCTTGATTTGATGAAGCAAATGAGTGGTTGATTGTGTTTTCTTAGTAGTGACTGAAGGTAGAAGCAGGTTAGCAGTAATGATAAGTGAGATCTTAAATATTGTTGAGCTCAAAGATTTGTGATAAATCTCCAAAGTTTGACAGTGAGCCACTTCTGCCATCTTTTAACTTGTCCAGAATTTCATGCTGCCTGAAAAAAAATGATGGTATAGGTGAAGGAAATAATAATACTAGGCCTCGACCAGTGAGTCCTTACTGCAAGATAAACTAATTGGTGTTTTGGATGTGCACACTTACCGTCTTATCTTGCTGCATGCTCATTCTGCATGTTGTTCAGGGGCAGCAAGAAGGCTGCTTACCTAGGAGACACTGAAACTAGTAAAAGTAAGGGTGGAGTCCTTGTGTGATCATATTCAAAAGAGCAGGAAGATAATTTTTCTATAAGGCTAACCTGCTTTAGTAATATTGAAAACCTAATGAGGTAGAAATTATCATGATATATTAGCCACTACTGAAGATCTCTCAACCTACTGGAAGCATTAAAGAAATCAGAAATCATAAATTACACAATGGTTTGGGGACAGGACCTTAAAGATCATCTATTTCCATCCCTCCTGCCATCTTCCACTGGAGCAGGTTGCTCAAAGCCCCATCCAACCTGGCCTTGAACACCGCCAGGGATGCGGTAGCCACAGCTTCTCTGGGCAATCTGTGTCAGCGCCTCACCACCCTCACAGGGAACAACTTCTTCCTCATATCTGATCTAAATCTTCCCCTCTTTCAGTTCAAATTGGTTAAAGAACATGCTTTATAATGGAACCAGATTTTGTAGAAAGTGTACCATGTGCTATTAAAACAGAATTTAAACTGTTTCTTCAGCTAGAAAGAGAGTTTCCATGTAAGTCTTTTGCCAAGGTAACTGGGATAAGTAGCCTTAAGACTGGCTGGATGTGTAACCCTGCTTAGAGGCTGAATGTATCTGTTTCTTAAGGGTTTATTTTATGGGACACCATGAGCTGATGTAGCAGTTGGTCTCTGCTGGGAGAAGGTCTCACTCTTCTGCCTCCTATTTTCGCCTCCATACAGGCCTACCCACTTGTTTGCATGGCCTTTGATGTTGTTCAGAGCTTTTACTGGGCTGATGTAGCTTTCCACAGTGTCTGAATACATCCATTTTTCATGTTGGTTAGTTTTCTGCTGTTGAAGTGACTTGAAGTGACTTACAGAGGTGTCTGCTGAGCACGGTATGGTGGAAGGTGAGCAACAGGCAGAGGTAGCCAGAAGGAAGGGCTGAGACCTCTCTGTTTGGTAATAGCTGTTAGGTTGGCTCACCATGTCTTCTGAAACCGTGCTGTCTGCAGGATGCCTAGGTGAGGGATTTTAACCTCACCTTTGTGATGACAATAGAGAATCAGAGAATCATAGAATCATAGCATAGTAAGGGTTGGAAAGGACCTTAAGATCATCTAGTTCCAACCCCCCTGCCATGGGCAGGGACAAAATAATCAGAAGGTGTGTTATATATGAGAAATTGGCTTTGAAATTTTTTTTTTTTTTTTTTTCTATGAGGACATATGACTTTAAGGAACTATTATATCCTGTCTGTGTGCTTTCTTTAGAAGTACTTCACAAAGAGAGGTTTAATGAATACTAGATTGAGTTCACTAGGCAGTCATAGATGTGAAACCTGCCAGCAGCATTCTCTTTCAAGAGATAGGTTGAAAAATGTGATAGAGACCACACTGCTTATATAGAGAGTGCACATACGTTATGCTTTGCATAAGGGAGGTAGCGTGTAAAAACCTTCTTTAGTAGTTGAGGAAAAGCAGGTCACTGCAATATGGAATGGTAATCACTAACCAGCCAGACCAAGATAAAGTGACTTGTTGGATATGGGATGTATGAAGAATATAATTTCATCTGAGCAAGCATGTATTGCATACTAATGATAGGTAAATTTGCTTTCAGGGTGTGGAGAGAAATTAAATTAAACACTGGTTTCTGAAACTTGTCTGCCTCTTCCTTCTACAAAAGCACAGTTTAATAACAGGAGTGGTTTTGTTCAGAAGGATTTCGGTTTCATGTGACTGCCTGCTATGACCAGGAATCATATAATCATTTAGGTTGCAAAAGGTCAAGTCCAGCTGTTAACAGTCTTGAGTTTTGGCTCTTCTTTCCAAAAATGTCAGTGAAAGAAATCTCTTCTTATCATGTTATTTAACAGTAGCAAGCAGTCTGCAAGGTGCTGTGCAATAATTAAGATCTGTGGTATTTGCCTGAGAGATTTTCAGTCTGAGTTTATAAGGTGCTGTCAGGTGAAAGAGCAAGTACAGGTGACAGAGAAAGAAAGAGCAGAGATGAAGGAGGATGAGGATTGTCATTAACATGATTAGACAGGATATTTTGGTGATTCAGCTGAGGTGCTGCACCTCATATGGAGGTTGTTCAGTGTAGTCCCTCGTCATCATGGCGTATGAGGGCGGTGCAGAGTGCCTGCTGGGTGTGATTAGTGTGTCATGTTTATAGGTATCGGTACTTGGGTGCACTTTCCAGGTTCAGCATCAGAGTGTAAGGACATAGGACTGGATTTGTTTGTGTCAAGGCCCCTACGTCTGTAGGCAGTGACTTTGACTGCAGATGGCTGTGTGCTTTTTTTATGTCTAACTCCATTTGTCATTGGGTGGATACCTTGGATGGTTGTCAGTGTTATCTGAAGCTTTTGTTTTCCGCACCTCTACGGCTGAGAATTCTCATACATTCCAAATATTCTTATTACTCATTGCATATATCCCATTGCTTAGTGTCATGGGGAAAAATTGGGCTTTTCAGCTGACTGGGAGCCTGTGGGGAAGGATAAGCCCTTTTCTATGTGCTTGCACCTAAATTATTTTTGATGAGACTTGAATTTCTGCAAGCAGGTGCCCCAGGACTGACAGCTGGCATGGCACGCTGCAGTATCACAACAGTGGCTGGGGAAAATGTGCTGCAGATGGTAGGAGCAGCTTTCCCTCTGAGCGTGTAAGGCATTGTGGGAGCAATAAGAAGAGCTGTCAAAGTGGTACCATGCCTAATGGTTCTTTTCCCCAGAAGAAATTTCATACTGCCTTGTATATGCTGATTGTACTTCAGTAAAACCAAAGTGCTCTTTCTTGTTTTGAAAGGAGTGCATGCTTTAAAGCTGGACAGGATCCATCCCATAAGAATATCTCTAGAAGCGGAATTTGGCAATAGTCCTGTTTCTATTCTCTAGCTGATGGGTGGCTGTCAGACTGCATGAATAAATTTGGTGTCTGGAGGAAGTAATGGTGTATGTAATCCTAGCGCTTTAGGAGCAGCACTTGACACTTTCTCATTTCTTTATAGAGCTTGATCTGCATACAAAATGTGTGGTGGATGTGGATGCAAACAAGGTTATTCTTCATCCTGTAAACACCAACCTTTCAAAAGGAGATGCCAGGTAAGATTTTTGAATGAGGAAGGTCAGGTTTCATAAATTAAGTATGAGTCTAACAACTAGGAAATGTAGGCCTTGATAGAGGGCTTTCAGTTTAAAAACTAATATATATTCTTTCTGAAATGTAATTGCTATCATCTATAAAATAAGGCTGATTTTACCACTGGGAGGATGCTTTGAAAACTTAATGCTTACTGCATTTGCTTCCTGCACTAAACAATATGTTAGCAATTAATGGGTCTGTGGACTGTTTCATTTATTCTCATATGCTATTATGGAACAAGAGAAATGTAAATCTGCAAAAGAATTTGAGCAGGGCACAGTTTGCAATTTTGGAATAAAATTAATTTTCACAATTATTTTCTCATAATGGGCTTTTATCTAAGAAGGGGAATGGGAATATGCTGGAGAGGTGTAGCTTTCGGAGTGTCTTAACAAGCATTGCATGCATCAAAAATACTTGGAAAGGTGGCGGAGGGTAGGGACCAATTTAGGTCAGAACTGGCATTAGTTTGTTAAACTACTGTGAAACTGAAAAGTCCTACTAATTGTAATAGTTGGTAAGATTATTGTGTAATTGTGTAATAGTTGATAAGGTTAAGGTTGTGACTACTGAATTTATTGCTTGTTTGCAAGAGGAGGAAATGAAAAAATGTATGCATGAAACAAAATAACAGGGCTGCAGGAAAAGGCAGAGCCTGTTACGTGACATCTACAGCCAATTGTGATCTGCTTTCTGGGGGGAAAAATCAAAGAGGTGGTCTTAAGGGTGACAGAAATGAGAAAAAATCAGTTAAACACACACAGAAGAGCTTTGTTTAAATGCAGTGTATCGTAGCTTTTTCCTGTAAAGCTGGACTGTATGTCAGTGGTCAGTAGAAGTGTTCCTTACCTGATCTCTGATAATTTAAATTTCTCAAACCCGGGTGGTAGTAAATGAAAAAGCAAAGAGATCACCAGGTGCAATATGTACTTTCTATTGTCATCGGCTGAAAGACTTACTACAGACGGTGGGACTGGAGCTTTAATAAGTTACTTAAAATCAAACAGGCTGTGTGTGGTTGGGGTGGTTTTGTTTGTATCGATAGCTGCCTCCTCCAGAAACACGTGTATTGTTTAGCTGTCAAATACCTATGTTGATTCAAGCCTTTAGAACTGCTAAAAATGGCAGGAAATTGAGATTCTCAGAAGCCTGAGCTGTATTAAAAATGTTATTCATAGTTTCTCTAAAACATGGTAACCAATCAAATGCTGCATGGCTTGTACTCCCTAATATGTGTTTAAAAAGTGTTCATGCTGCAGTCATGAGAGAATACGTCATGCAAATCATGCCCCTTGGCAAGGGAGGAATCAGTTGGCAATTGCGTTGATGTCCCAGACAAGATGGTGAGCCTAGTGTGAGAAACCAGCATGCCAGACCAAAGAATGCTTCATTTGCATATCCACAAATACCCATTGCTAATCTAAGCAGGAAGCACAGTAAATTTATATGGGGTGATCTAACAGAAGAGGGAAAAGTGAAGGCCCATTAACTACACTAAAGGTTTGCCTGCAAACAGTGAGGCAGCATAACTCAAAAACATAGTTGGAGTAGTAAGGATTTGGAACAGGGTCCTATCTAACATGTAACACCCTTGAGAGAGGCTTGTCTTGGCTTCTGCTGCTCCATCAGAGGAATCTTAAATATGAGCTCAAGGAAAAGGTTAGTTTTAGTTGTGGTTCTTCGAAGTTTGGTGGTTAATTCATGCTTAGGTTCTTCTTTTGTTTCCAAATCCACTGTCAACAACTTTGCCTTGTGCTATGAAATCATTCACTTTGATTTCAGACTTGTCTAGTGTCAAAAGTGAGCTGAAAGAATTCTGGCAAACCTGGAGTGCTTTTAATTGAATAGATAAAAATAAATAATATTGCAAATACACTCTTTAGATGCTTGCAAAGCAGGGTAAGTTTGAAAATCTTAAAAGTTTTGCTGCGTTTCTCATTAAGATGCCATTCTCTGGCAGGGAGTGTCGTTTGGAAAAACAGCTGATGACTTTTGGAAACTTTTCCTACTTCCATCTTTTCTGGTAGAAACCAAGTCTGAGAGCTGGGTAGGTTAAATAAATAGTTTAATGGCTGAATTTAAGAATTATGCATATTTGTTTCCCCAAGGTGGTCCTCTCAGGCCAGAGATCTACATAATGTGTCTGCCAGCCTGATCAGTTAAAATGGCAAATACCTGATTTACTGGTTTCAGTTGTCTCTCAGTTAGAGGAGAAGCAGAATTTGGAGTTCCCAAGTGATACACCTACCTCTTCTTCTGCTTTCCTATGGGACCTGGGAATGAATTTGTGCAGAAGTCAGAAATGTCCACTCTCTTTATGTATCTCATACGTTGAGAGATACCCAACTTGACATGTGTGACCTGACCTTCGGAGATAGCGAATTGTGTTGATGCAGTTGCCACTGAAACAGAAAAAGATGCCGCTTCAGAAAAAGAGCATCTCTAGCTCCTTTTTTCTTTAATATTGAATTAAAACTTAAGGAATGTTTTGAAAATCCAGGTGATAATTGACTGACCCCTCTTCCTCCTTCAGTCTGCATAAACTGAATATATTATTTACACATTTCTCTAGAGACTTGAGGATTAATAAATGCATGTAAAACACATGCTCTCAAAAAGAGAAGTCTATTTTCATATGATTTCAGAAAATCTAGCATCCTCCTGTTGGTTATTCCTTAACCAAGTAATGACCTTTCCTGAGATAGAGAAGTGCAGTTGTTATATTGAGCAATTCTTAGTATTGCTGTGCAGGTTTCAGTAATCTGATCACGTACAAAAGATCTATTTATCAATCTATCAGACAACCTCTGAGCTGGGTAGGATTTGTTACTAACCTTGGGCTACTGGGGGCAGGTTTGACTATTTGTGTGGAAATGGTCAACATTTAGTTGCTTTTACAAAATTATTTGTTACAGAGCCTGGAGTTTTGTCGCATGTTTCCCCAAATGACCTCTTTAAATCAAAATCTCCTCTCTCCAGGGTGTGTGAACCTCCAGGGATTCGCTGTAAATGAATAGTATCATTAGCATGACTTGTGACTTTTTTGTTTGCTTTATGCAGTTGTCTGTTCTCTCTGTTGCAAAGGTCAAAGCTGAAGTTTCTTTATCAACATGGGATTTACCGTGTGCTGCAAAGATTACTCACAGCATTATTACTTGGTGGCTGGGGCTTGAAAGAGGGTGTGAACTCACTTTGATTGATGTGAATAGATAAGTGGCTAAGTCCTAGGCAACAATTGGAATGTTTATAGGAATTAATTGTTTGGAAAACCTCCAAATAGACTCTTAATATGTTACTTTGCAACCCCCCTTTTTTTTTTTCTCTTTTTCTTTTACCATCAATTTGTGCTGTCATTTTACATTTCCCAGACAAGACCTATTAAAAAGACTTAAAAAATCATTATTTTTGACAGGTCAGACAAAGGAGTTTTGTTATATACTGCAGACATGAGCGTAATTGATGTGTAACTGATACAAGCCCATGAATCAGTTGTATATTAGTCTGTCGCAGGCCTATGAATGAGCCATGATAATTGTAAAACAAAGCATTTATTAAATCTCTCCACCAAACCACTTTTGAGACTTTTTATTAAGAGTGCTGACTTCTGCGTACTTCTGTCGCAATATGTGGGTTATAGAAGTTTTCCCTCTTGATTTTTAGAACAGAGGTTCCAAAGAATGGCACAGGGTAAAAACTATTCCAAGGAATGAGTGCAGCTAACTGGAGCTGACAAGTGCGTGAAACCAGGCTGGGTTTTTCTTTTTCAGTTATTTTAATATCTTTACAATTACTGCTTTGTAATAGGTATTTCAGTAGTTGTGCAGCTTTATAAATATTTTTAAAAAGTGGTTTGCTTTTCAGGTATCTATTCCTGGATTTAAACCAATTTTGTTTTGTATATCCATGCAGACAATGGTTTTGCTCATGAATTTGTGATGATTAAACTCATTTTGATTTCTCCTTAGTTTTCTAAGGAGTCTGGAAACTGAGAAGGGGCATACTATTATCTTAGACTTGGGGATTTTCGTAGCCTTGCAACGTATGAGCTTAATGATTTATGCTTTGATGAGGAGCTGGATGAAGCCCAAGTAAATTTGACTTATGAAGGAATACTTTTATAAAACCTTGCAGTACCTTGCGCTCTCTTGTGCTCTCTTGATAAAATGGAAAATGGTAATGTTAGTGTAGCTGACTACATGGCAAATGCCTCAATAGTGAGGTGGTGAAACATACACATAAATTGATTTGTTTTGCAAAATATATAACAGGGAGGGTGTTGGTTGGGAAAATGTACATTAAGCACTGAAAATCTTGCCTTAACCAATTATAAATAAATAATCTCTTTCTGAGGTGAAGAAGCATAAGTATTACTTGTACAGTTCCCTAAAATATGTTATATCTGTGGAATGACAGGCAAAAATCCCCAAAAATATCATGATCCTGTTGATCTAAGTTGTAGTATCCTACAGTTTTTGCATAGTTAAGTAATTCCTTCATACCTTCCAGAACAGCATACAGTCAAGATGCCGAGAGCGGAAATGCTGACATGATTATTTAGGTGTTCTTTTATGTGTGTATAAGTATGCACTGGAAAAGCTGACTGGTAGGAGTAACTGGGAAGACTTTGACTTTTAAAAATAATATATGATAACAGGAGAACACTTCATTCTTTCTACCTTAGGAAAGAATGTGCATAATCAGAAAATGAGGAAAATGTATGAAGACAATGCTATATGTGGAATTAATCTGCAGCACTTCTTGCCTCAAGAAAAGAGTGAGAGGCTGGTATATAGTCATGGAAAAATGCACACATTTTGCACACGTTTTCATAGAATCACAGAATGGTTTGGGTTGGAAGGAACTTCAAATATCGTCTTGTTCCCACCCCCTGCCATGGGCAGGGATACATTCCACTAGACCAGGCTGCTCAAAGGCCTGTCCAACCTGGCCTTAGTATTTTCTTGAAAATAAACCAGGATCCTGCCTGACGTTGGGTAAGAACCGCTTGAAGAACTGCCTCATCTTAAGCAGTGTTTTATGTCTGTGACCCCATTTGTTTACACATTTTGTATAGAAGCATCAGCTGTTGGACACGACCAGAAGTTGAATATTGAGCTTAGTGGACCAATTTACATGATGTGGTATGGTTGCTATTTGACAGCAAAGCAATTTAAAGAAAGAAATATTATTGTCTTTTTAGATGGGTGAAAACTAATTGTACTGCACATGCCTTTGCTTCTCTGTATTTTTGTATTAATTGTATTCATTCCTGCAGTGTTAAGCTGCTTGGGATAGGAACAATTCAGACTAGGATGTGAGCATGCAGAAGCAATGCTAGCTGCATGACTGGTTTTGTTACCTCCTTATGCTGAGGGGAACAGCTTGCTATGCGGGTAAGGGTTCATAGTGATGTGTAAAACTGCGAATGAAATTTCTAGGTTAGATGTTAGTTCAGCTTTGTCTTACAGGGAACAGACTTATGCAACGTTTCATAATGCAGAAACATTGCAGGAAGTTGTGGGGGGAGGGAAAGAGTGTGTTTGTATTCCCGAGACTGATAGCTGACATCCAGAAGAAAGGGAAGCTTGCCTCTCTTAACATCATACTGGTGTTTTGTGGGTGCAAAACAGCTCACAGGAAATTCATGTTTGTGAAAACAGAGCTATGGGATTTTCCTGTATTGCTGACTTTGCCTGTACAGTGCTGTTGCATCTCTGTACACAACTCTCACTTCAAGCATGGCCTTGTTCTGTAAAATGTTGAGTGTTTCTGATGAGCTCGCTCAGTATTGCTGCTTTTGCCTGGTCAGGTGACTGAACAGCCTAAATAAGTTAGAGGAGGGGGGGAAAAATAAGCCTCACCTAAACTGAGCACAGTCATTTAAATGGTTGAATGAAATTATGGTAAAACCATTGCTTTTTCAGTCTATTATCGGAGTTTATTTTGTATTAAGTCTTATTAAACCTATACCATGGAGCACACTCCATACATATACGTTATGCTGCCAGTCATCTATGTTTTACTGAAAAATGTCTTCTGATATAGAAATATGTATAAATATGACTGATGAGTTGCTGCAAGAAGTGGAAATCATTTTCTGTCTTAAAAGTTTGAAGGTCATCTGTTTGTCCTGATAAGATCTTCAATCGGAGAGGAGTTCGGACAGATGAAGGACAAAGATGATGTCTTGAGAACAGCAGGGCTAGCACATAAGGCTCTGTTGTGGTGCACCTCCTGAGTCTTTAGTTGCACAAGTGAGGGATTATACTGCATAAGGAGGTGAATGCTTGCATATAAAAAACTTATCTCATGTAAAATTGAGAAGTAGAAGTTCTGCCAGGAGAGAAGGGGGTTGCTGCACTTCAAGTTGTGCTTTTGAGGAAGTGTATTTGCTACAGCTCACATGCTTTGGCTTGAGTAAAAGTGAAAATGCAAGATAGAAGCTCTCCACAAATTCTCGTCACAGACAAAAAAGTTAACAAAACTTTGAACTGTCCTTATGTGTGCCAATGTGTTTAAAAAAGACCTGTATCCTGTTTCATATTGCTTAATAAAATAAAATAGTGAGACTGCGTTAACAATTTCTTTATAGACAGTTCTTTTCCCACCAGTTGGGTCACACCTATTTGCTTCTACCTTTATGACAGCTAACATAGCTATAGAAAATTAGGATTATTTGTTATTTATAAAGTCTGTGCCCATATTGTACATGTACATGAAACTACTTTTCACATGAGCCATATAGAATCATCCTTGGCCACCTTATATTCCTTAGCTGAACATGAAAGAAACTTTATTACCAAGTCAGTAATAAACCACTGTATTTGAGGGAAAGAGTAAAGATAATAAATGAAGAATTAATTTAGTTCACACATCGTGATCTGAAGTATAACCTTACACTTGTGTTTCTTGAATTCCTAACCTCTGGTGCTTTTTCTTCTTAAAAATCTAAGTAAAGTACCTGCAACCTTAATTTTTCACTAAACTGAAGGCTTTTATTAGACGATGTAATCTAGCAGCACATTCTGGAGTACCCTTAACATTATTGACCTGCTTACGGACAGTGTTTGGAGGTTGGTGGTGATAGTTGCTAAGCAGCCTGTCCTTCATGTAGATGTGTCTGGAGTTGGCAAAGGCTCCTCATAGTGAGTTCTGCTGCAAATAGAAAGTAATTTGTAGTCTCTTCCCATTGCAAAGCGGTATCAGCAGTAAGGGCCAGTCCCAGAGGTTTGGTTGGTTGGGGTTTTTTTTAAATCCACAATCACTAAACCAAACCAAAAACCCCTTTTTGTGGTATATTGAAGCTATAAGAATGACTATGTTAAATATCTGAGTGGAATGTAGCTTTTATTTAAATCTCTATAGTAATTTTGAGAGAACGGTCAACAGTTTTGTTTTTAAAGCTGGCCTATATCTGCAGCTTAGAATATCAGGCTGTTTAAGCTTCAAGGAGGCTGTGATGTGTTAATTGTTTCTTGGCTTGTTAAATGCACAAGTTAAAACAAATCCATTTGCTTTAAGAAGAGTTGGTTGGAGTGTTGCAGCTATAAGCGCTTATGAGGAATGATTCCATTTTAATTTTCAACTCTTAAATAATGATGCTTCATGAGGGCAGACTATAAAATGGATTTAGTGGTCAGTATGATGCTGAATAATACTCCTGCAGGCTGAAGGATTATTTCAGTGGCTGGAGCCACTGGATTATGTGGGAGATGATAGATGCAGTTCAGAACAGCTTTTAAAACCTGAAAGGTATTTGGAGTGTCAGCAAATACCTGGCACCTTCAGTGAGATCTTATGCCTGTCAAATAAGTTCATATCAATTTTAAGAACAGAAATTAAATATATATATGAAATATATATAAAATGAGTCTGTTAAAGTTCTTAACTGCCTTACACTGGTTTTATGCCTACCAATTTTGTTTTGAGGATATTTTAGTTTAAACTCCCAAATCTTGATCTCAGATTAACATGATGAGAAGCTTAACATGAGCCAGCAGTGTGCGCTTGCAGCCCAGAAAGCCAACCGTATCCTGGGCTGCATCAAAAGAAGCGTGACCAGCAGGTCGAAGGAGGTGATCCTGCCCCTCTACTCTGCTCTTGTGAGACCCCACTTGGAGTACTGCGCACAGTTCTGGTGTCCTCAACATAAAAAGGACATGGAGCTGTTGGAGCGAGTCCAGAGGAGGGCCATGAGGATGATAAGAGGGCTGGAGCACCTCCTGTATGAAGACGGGCTGAGAGAGTTGGGGCTGTTCAGCCTGGAGAAGAGAAGGCTGCGTGGTGACCTCATAGCAGCCTTCCAGTATCTGAAGGGGGTCTACAAGGATGCTGGGGAGGGACTCTTCCTTAGGGACTGTAGTGGTAGGACAAGGGGTAATGGGTTCAAACTTAAACAGGGGAAGTTTAGACTAGATATAAGGAAGAAGTTCTTTACAGTGAGGGTGGTGAAGCACTGGAATGGGTTGCCCAGGGAGGTTGTGGATGCTCCATCCCTGGCGGTGTTCAAGGCCAGGTTGGACAGAGCCTTGAGCCACATGGTTTAGGGCAAGGTGTCCCTGCCCATGGCAGGGGGGTTGGAACTAGATGATCTTAAGGTCCTTTCCAACCCTTACGATTCTATGATTCTATGATTCTATGATTATGAGATCAGACAAAGATGCAGGAGAGGGTATTTCTTGCCATTCAACATGATTGATTAGTAATAGCCAGACTCACTTTCCACTGAACAAATCTAATGCTCTTTGCTGCAGGCATTTTAGATTGTGTGGATGTGCCCTTCCAGCTAATTTGAGATAAGATAATCTGAATGTGTTCAGAGTTGAGTATCTGTGGCAGGACATGCTTTGATGCTCTCCTGAGAAGGTGGTTAAATGCCTCATGGTATTTTCAGTGATTGTCACACATGTACTTTATGGCCAGCTAGAATACATGGGTAGGTAATATCACATGAAGTCTTCTGTATTCCTTAGGTTTTGGAAAATGGAATATAAAAACTATCAGGGTTTGTTTTCTAAATTATTTATGGGTTTATTGTTACCTGTTAGTGTCTTACATTCATTGTCGTGAGGAACTTTGAACAAGTTTTTGGAGTGACTTTTGTGCATCAGTTTGAGGTTACTTGTCCTTTTTTTGCTGTGGTGGTAATTTTAGAATTAGAAGTTCAAAAGATGACACTGTTACACTTGATGCTCCATTACATTTAAAGGGGTTAGCCAAATTCTGCCACCACTTTACCGGTCTTTAAAGTTGGAAGTAACACTATGAAAGGCAGAGGTAATTGTTGCTGTGTATCTTTGTTTTCAAGCTCTTACAGTAAGAAGGAAAAATTGTAATTGCTGTAGCACCTCAAGATTTGCTTTCATATTTGATATTCTTTTACCTATTTCAGTTTCAGTAGATGGGAACAAGATAAAAGGACTGTTTTTTCTCCTCCTCCTCTGAGGAGAAACCAACAATCAACATCTTGTAGGTATTTTGGGGGTTTGTTTCTCATGAGCTAGGTCTGCAGGAATGCAGCATCTGCTGCTCTTGTATGGGCAGCACCCTTCCCTCTGGGTTGGAATGTCAGTCCTTCCTGGAAAGAAGCTATGGAGGAATGACAGTTTATGGCCTCCTCCTAAAAGGCACACTAAATTCTGTTGTTGTTGTTGCAGATCTAGAGGTACCAAGCTATTCTCCCCTCGTTCTAATTTGCATTAAAATAACTTGTGTCTTTATCCATTGTTTTGATATGGAGCAGGACAAAGTCTGATCATATAAAGTTTGCCTTCCTGTGTGCTGCTGTGGTATGAGTGTTGCATTCAGTACTCGGGGGGTATGTGAAATAAAATAACATTTTAATTAGTGTTTTAAAGTTCACAGCAGCTTTGATATGCATATGCCATCTTACAAAAATGCAAAGCCCAATTGTCTGATCAGCGCTTCTTTGAGGAGAGAAACAATCAGGTTAAGCAGTGATTTTTTGCTAAATAAGTGTAGAGGAAGAGGGCTGCACTTTCAAGATACCCAGGGAGAGGAAGGATGGATGTCTGGTAAGGTCAGTGGCTGCACTGGGGGATTGAGGTTTTGCCTCAGCTCTACTGTACGCTTCTTATCTGACTGTAGGACACTCACTTCACATTCTTTTCTTCCATTTCTAGCCTCTAAAATAACTTAGCATTTTTCCCAATTTTTTCTGTTTGATATCTAGTGCAAGAAGGGTTTTGTTGTATGGGGAGGGTGGGTTTTCTTATTGTTTGGGGAGAGTGGGTTTTGGTTTGGTTTTGCTGTTGTCTTGGGGGTTTTTGGGTTTGGGGTTTTTTTGGTCTTTTTTTTGAAAACAGGAAGCTTCTTGTGCTGGTGTATAATTAATTAGGTCACGTAGCTCAGTGGGACCACAAGTTAGGGCCTCTATGTTGTGGTAGTGACGTAAAGAAACCCTACATCTTAATGTGTATTGTCAGAGGTTCTCCGGCTTGTCCACTTACTTTCATTTTTAGCCTTTTGGAAAGCACAGTATACTATTTTCTTTCTCCTCAGGGTTTGTAGGTTTCTGCCAGCATTTTGTTCTGTTCTTCAGCAGTTACAGCTCTTCTGTGCTGATCAGATAAATGAAATGAAGAAACAGGATATCCACCCAGCTTTTATCTGAGTAGCCCTTCCATGATGAGCACTTCCAGCTCCCTGAATTGTTTTAAGCATTATTTGCATATGCTTATGATCTGAATTTTATTTGTACTTGGTAACAAATGTAATTATCAAAATGTTACCTTATATGAATAACTCTGATCAGAAGTGACATTATCGATTGCTTTGTTTTTCTGTCCAGTCTTCTCTCTACTCTTCTGAACTCTTTGACTGGTATTTGTCACCAGCTAGCCTTCATCTGATAGCCTACATAGTTCTGGTTTCTTCCTGAAAATGCAGCCAGAGATAATGACTTAGCAGAGAGTCCTGTTTTTTTAGGAAGGAAATTAACTCTACCCCAGCTGAAACCAGGAGACAGAGTTTGCAGCAGTGGTACCATGTGAAGGGAAATTGCAGTGTGCTGAGCAGAAAAATAAATACTTCAGGGGTGTGAAGGAAGAAAAAAGAAGGCAAATAGCATATGCAAATCTTGTGGCAGAGAAGAAATAGGGATGGTTCTGGGAGGAAGCAATTATCTGGTTGCTTTACTCAACTGCTGAAACCACATATGTCCCAGCTGAGACATAGAAGCATCTCTACCGCCTACAAGCTATCTTAGTACCTGTACTGCCCACAACAGCAAACAAATTACACAGTAACTTCATGCTAAAAGCTTACATCCTTGCTTCACTCCAGCCTGTGCAACTGTTCTCTGCAAAGTTTTCACACATAGTAATTACCTCTTCCTGTCACCACTAAGATATCTTTCTTTGCTGCTGCTAGAGTTTAATTGAACTGCAGGGAGAGCACTGACAGGTCTTTTACAGCATACCCAAGACATGAATTATGCTGGATTAGTAGAACCATGGCAGGTTCGCACTGTAATATGGGAGTACGAGTGATACGCTTCTGGAAGCTAAATAATAACTGTAGCACTTTGACACAGGTTTGGAAGTAGGCATAGACTAGTCCTCCATGACCCAATCTCTGGTGACAGTAAACAGTCTCATGGTTATGTAGTGAGGTGTTTTACTTGTCAAGGTGACACAAGGTGAAACTGATAGAGCTCACTAGAATCACGTGACTTGTATCCTGGTACGGCTTCTTGTGAAACCGTGTTAGCCTTCTGTACTAAGAATATTGTATACTTTGTAATCAAACATTTCCTCACACCTTTATTTTTCTTGTCTGTTCTTCTAGTCCATGTTCAGGTTTCTTGGGTGATACTTTCCCAGCTAAGCTCGTGTCACTAACTCCCTTCCAGAGGACACTGCTGATATTCTGTGCACTCTACACAGGGTGTTTTGCTGAGCAGGGATGTCAGCTGCCTGCCTCCAGGCTGGAGATTGGAGAGGCAGTGGGGTTCCAGAATATTTTAGACTTGGTGTAGTAGTGATAGCAGGCTTATTCATGGCCGTCTTAAACATAGTAATGTATGTGTAGAGTCACAGGCTGTTTGAGGCTGGAAAGGTCATCAGGTCCAACCCTCCTGCTCAAGCAGCATCTCCTATTACTGGTTGCCCAGGAATATGTCCAGGTGATTTTCTTAATATCTTCAAGGATAATTCATATAGCTCTGTACCTTAATAAAATCATGAATTGTTTGTATACTGTTGAAGAGTGACCTTATTCAGAGTGGTGGAATTTGGAAAACACCTACCTTAGTTGGCTGTGCTAACAGCTGACAGTCCTCAATATAAATACTAGCTGTCACTGTATAATTGTATCTATAATTAATATGTTTGAAAGTGAGAGACAGGTTCATTTTCAAGGCAGTAGTGGTGTCAGCGGTTATTTGTAAGTTAATTTGTGAGGGGTTATTGGCAAGATAGAAGTCTTTACCTTTTGGTAAATCATATTTAGCAGAACATCCCTCCAGAAAGTTAAAAAAAAAAAAAAAAAGAAAAAAAAATATAAAATCACAGTTATCAAATGTTCATCTTGAATAATTCTTTTCTAAATTAAAACACAGTTGGTACCTCATGCTGGAACAGGACCCAAAGCAACTCCAATGCAAGCTGAATGTTTTTGTCTCCGTGCTGAGTGTTTCTTCTGTTTTAGCTGTTGGCTACTTTGGCTTCTGTATAAACAAGTTTTGAAGGATGTCAAAGGTTTCAGCCTTCCTAAGCATTGGAGGTAGGACATTGATCATTACATGTTTTAATCGTGTATCATATGACCAATGCCTTCTGTGGCAATGATCTGTGACAGCATCGTGAAACTTCTGTTTTCTAAATAGAGGTTGGGCAAGACTGAGTATTCCGGGTATCATGTGAGGTAACCTGATGTTCAGAAAAGGTTGAGATTTCATATGGCGAGTAGGTCAAGCTGTGTTTTTTCCTCTGTCAGTAAGAGTGGATGTATCTTCAATTTCTGAAGAGCAAAATCAAACTTCCTGTTTCTTTGATGTATCAATTCTTGAATTCAGTTAACTGTCCCACAAAACCTAAATCATCTTCTGTAGCACTCAATGAAAATAACATGTAGTCTATTCTAGTAAAAATCACTAGCTGGGAAATGGTTAGTACAGATACCTTGAATTCTGCTAATGAGCTTCCTTGAAATGTTTGCATTTGTAATGATGATATCACTGGTGGTACTGTCTGGGTTTGGGGATTAATGACAGGCACCCAAGTTTGCTTTTCATATGGCTATCTCATCTGCAAACCCTTACTGCCCTGTAGTCTTCTCACTTGTGATTTTGCCCTTGCCAGTGTGTGTCTGGCGTAATTCCCATGGTCCTTTTTCCTAAATAATCACAGATTTTCTTAACTTATTGGATTTTTTTTTTTCCTTCAGTCATTTGGGGAAGATCTTGCCTGACTTTTGGGGATCTTCACATTAATGATTACAGCCTTTAGCAAAATTTGCCAGAAACGCTCCAGGTTACCATGAACTTTGAAATACTTAACATTTTTCTTTGCATTCTGAACATTAACTGCTGCTTGGATCCTTGAACCTTGGCAATGACAGATGTTGGAAATGTGGTTTTTAAGTGATAAAATCACTCAGCTGGATACTGCATTAGTAACAAATGAATCACCCCATGTAACAGATCGAAACAGCTCCTTTGTATGAACAACCAATTCAGAGACGACTTTATACTGAATTTTACATTTCCTAATGTATACTGGTATTTACTGCATCCTAATAAAAAGGCAGTCTGCCACATAGCAGTTGCATCTGATAGCATTCAGAGACATAAATGCTTATGGTGTGTGTTGGATGGATACTTGGAAAGTGAAGTCCATATCTCCAAAAGCTTATACTACAAAAAAAAACTATAAAGAAAAGTGTTGGGAAGGAGAAGCTATAATTTGAATATGTTCAGTTTGACACAGCAGGTTATGTAGAAAGAAGACTGGTGCTCAGGAGCTCATGGGTCCTATTTGCGTCTGTGCTTTATCGTTGCTGCAAATTTTGGCAGTTAAAATTCTGAAAACTTCCTTGGCACTAACAAGTTTTAAAACTGTTGCCAAGTTGCATAAAAGTCATTAATCCTTGTTTATTGTCAGGGTTGATGCTCAGAATGAGCTTGATTATTTAGGGAAAAGTATTGAAAAAATCCACCCTTGCAGAAAAATGAGGTTAATTTTTATCACAAAAGAAACTAACTTGACAACTTAGTCTATCCTCGCCTCTCTAGGCCAACTAGAAACTAATTACAATGTAATCGTGGCTTTTTTCCTGCTGTTGTCCCCATCCATATGTAGTGGTTTATAAAATGTTATAGTGGCAATAGATGGCAATAACATAAATACCTTTGCTGTTTTGCAAATAGTTATGATTGGTATTACAGTTGAAGTTTTAGAGCAAGCTTTTAGTCTGTTCATTTGCAGAGGACTATAATGAAATACAACAAGTTTATATTCAGACTTGAAAATTATTGATGTTAACTCTAAAAGGAGGAAGAATCTTACATTGAAATAGTTACTCAAGGTACTTTTAAATCCTATTTTAAAATTCAGATCCTTTTAGAATACAGTAACAAAGGCAGAATGTAAAATGAGTAATAACAATCGTAGTACAGTATGTGATTTTTGTTCTTCCTTAAAAGGAGATCTGTATTTTATTATTTGATTTCCAAGTCACTGCAGCATATTCTTATGTGAATCTCTTGCTGCTGATGCTTCATAGGGAATCTTTTTCATTGCTAAACCAACTGAATATATTCAAATTAAATTATAGCTCCTCCTATAAGGCTCCTTTGTAGCCTTTTTCTATTACTTAATGCTAAATATTGTAAGAAAAGCATCATGCTGGCAGGGCGTCTGAGGTTTGGAGGAGGGAGGATTTCCTCCTCTTTAAGGTATTTGAGTGGGAAGAGACCCCTTGAAAATCCACTTTAGAGGGACCTTGTACTCTTGCCATGGTGTTGTCTTTGACCAGGAAGATCATGGTGACCGAGACATGCTCTCAACAGAAAGCAAACTTGTCAAAATAGACAAATTATCTCTCGCTGCATGCTCTGTAGAGATAGAGGGCCTGTGGTTGTCATGAAGGACGAAGAAAAATCCGTTGTCAGTGTTTTCTGTACTTGCAAGCCAGAGACTTGTTTTGGAGGTGCCTCTTTTTCTTGTCCCAGTTTTCTTCTTTGCCTGTCATCGAGGTGCCATGATGGGCAAAAATGGCTTGATCAGAGTAGTGTATCTATTTCTTGGAGTTAGGTCTGTGCATGAATCCGAGTTATTTGGACTTGCGAAGGCTTGGGAATTGGCAGATAGGGCACCAGATGGTACTGATTTTTTTTTTTTATACCCCTTATATTTTGCATCACTGATTTCATACTGGCAGAATTAATTTTTGGTGGGCCTAAACCAGTGGTGGGTGTGTATAATGATGTAGACACACTGCAGGTGTCGATAATGAACAATTTACAAATTTTGAAGTGTTTTGGGGAGCACAATTTTCTTTCCTGCTGAAACAATGTTCTTGTCTTGTAGATCAGTTTGCTGCAAAGGAACCTGCATTAGATACATTACTAATTTTATGGGTTGCAGTCAGTTGTGGAATTCTGTAGGGCACTTGTAACACAACGCTGATGTCTGTGTTTGGGAGGCTTGTGCATTGTCTAAACTTTGCAAAAGCAAATGGTCTCCTAAGGTCTTCATACTGATGCTGGGCAGGATGTTTGATGAAGGATGGAAGGAATGGAGAGAAGGCCCTTGCTAGGCTTTGTCTAACCCAGCATGTCAGCAGTGCTCTGACACCTTGGTTTTGTCCATCCCTGTGGTTCTCAGATGTATTCCACGCCCCAGAACCATTGCTGGGTGAGGCTGTACCCCTACACCCCTCCAAACCCCTGGTGTCACCCACTGTCTGCAACCACTATCCCACGCTGCATCCTCCAAACATGACAGGCATAAGCTTCTGCCATCCATACTTTTGCCACTGAATGCATGTTTCTCTACTCTGGACATTGGAGCATGCTGCCCAGTGAAGCTGTGTCTGCCCCATCCATGGAAGTGTTCAAGGCCAGGCTGGACAGCGTTTTGAGCAACCTGGTCTAGTGGAAGGTGTCCCTGCCTGAGTCAGGGGGGTTGGAACTAGATGATCTTTAAGGTCCCTTCCAACCCAAACCACTCTATGATACACTTCTGAGTCAAGTCACCTTCTTTATTTTTGTCCTGTGTTGAGTCTAAGTAGCAATTTTCCACCCAGGGACTGCTGGGTGCAGGGTACTTCTTAAAGTTCTGGAAGGACAACCCCAAACTTGAGCACTTCTTAGCAAGCATCAGAAAACAGCATAACCCATCATCTTGGGTGAATCTCCCTTTTGGAGGGCACAGTTGCTCTGGCCTGATGTACCTGCCTTATGTGACCACAGCTGCTATTAATAAGTTAGTAGTTTCAAAGTATTGCACAGCTATGAGTTACCTCACCAAAAACTTGGAATGTTTAAGGGAATGAGTGGGGAGAAATGAGTACGTGACAGTTCTGCCTGCTGGCTGACATTTCTCCCTGAAGCTATAAAGTAGCTGCAAGCCTTGGAGCTTTATTTTAACCCCCTGGGAGGTTTACCGTGCCATTTAAAAGTTGAAACAATGCAGCCATGGAGAACTTCAAAGTGACTTTGCTTCCACAGCAGTGAGATCCAGGCAGAGCAGGTTCCTTCCTGTAAACACTTGCTTTTCATAGATCAAATTCCTTGTATTTTTAAAAGCACCTTTGTTAAGAATCACCTACTAATGCTGTGTCCAGGAGTTTGACAGTGTGTATGATTCTCCTGGTTTGTGCCGTGGAGAAACTAAACTAATCTTTTGACATTCTTACAAAGTTGGATAGGTTGGATTGGATTGTTTTTATGCTCAGTGGAGACCTTATATCAGTCTTCCAATACCTAAGGGGGAACTACAAGAAATGTGGAGAAGGACTTACGACAAGGGCATGTACTGACAGGACAAGGGGGAAGGCTTTAAACTGACAGAGGGGAGACTTAGATGAGATCTTCGGAAGAAGCTGTTCCCTGTGAGGGTGGTGAGGCCCTGGCACAGGTTGCCCAGGGAAGCTGTGGCTGCCCCATCCCTGGCAGTGTTCAAGGCCAGGCTGGACGGGGCTTGGAACAACCTGGTCTAGTGGAAGGTGTCCCTGCCTGTGGCAGGGGGTTGGAACTGGGTGAGCTTTAAGGTCCCTCCCAACCCATTCTATGATTTTTTTTTTTAATGTCTCTATGTTTTAGAACTTCTTATTCTAGGTCTTGCACACAGAACCAACAATGTATATAATATGTTTATCTCATGAATCACTGCTTCAGAAAGGTTTATTCTGTTTTATCAGTTCTTAATCAGCAGTGGTTGAGGATCTGATGCAGATGAAAATCTTATTTTTGATCATCGAAGACTGCTTATCGCAGTGAAAGGTTTACTGCTGGTAACTCCTGTGGTGTCAGCAACCAAGTGATGCTAGTTTAACAGTGCTCACTTAAACTACAAATCCTGCAAACTGAAAGGTAAATAGGGAGCAACTGAGTTATTCGAAATTACAAGGATATTTTCTCGCAGTGTAAGTGTTTAATTATTCTCTATTCTACCTTATCCCACTTGTTTGCTGATATTGACTGCTGGCACTCAAGACTGTTTTGATACCATGAAGATTTTGTCTGAGGATGATTGCTGCTCTCATTTGGGGCTCCCTATTTAAGTGGAGCTTTAGTGTTGCAGTTTCCTTGGCAGAAAATGTGAAATGCATGTTGATAGACTAACGCCGTCTATTTAGCTAAAACAAAAAAAAAGCCTAGAAAGAATCTTGATTTCTACCCTTTGTTATATGAAGGTTAAGGGGTTTTGGTTTCTATTGCAGTACTCATTCTGTAAAAGTGAGACCATTTTCTCTGTGTAGTCTTGCGTACTTGCTCTTTGCTATGGCATTTTCCATTCTGAGATTTTATTAGAATTATTAGGTATGTCTGGGGTTTGGCTTAAACCATGACACTGTAAAATATTTGTTCCTATGATATAAAACAGGTAGTCTTTGACATATAGTTTTAAGTCAGTAGTATGAAATTGCTTTAGCTGCTTATCCTTTCTTAATTCTTTTGATTTGCTTATTGATGTGGAGAGCTCACAGAAAGGCGTGGAAGTGACCGTATCATAAGACTGAGTATAAAATGAGGTATTTTGTGTGTAAGATACATGCTGCCAGCAGATATTTGTCTCATTACTGAACTTTGTTTTGCTCAAATACGTCTTCACACCATAAGCTTTAGAGATCGAAGGATCATAAATGTGAAGTTCTTCATGTGCTGGTGCTAACACATGACTTGTGCATGATAGGAAGTGCTGTCATCAGCTTGGAAACTTGCACTGTGAGAAGGGAAGGGTATCACAAAGACTAAGTGTATGAAAGCCTAAAACTAAAGAAATACAAATTAGGAGTTAGTGTACCATTTTTAACTGCAAAGGTTATGAACTATTGGAGCAAAGTATGACAGGTAGCAGTGGGCTCTTGTTTGCAAGAATAAGAATGTTATTCAGAAGGAGCTGTGATGGCCAAACACAAGTTGATGGGTGTAATTTTGTAGATGGTACTACAAGGTCAGGTTAACTGTCGAACCTTTCCAGCCTTAATGTCTCTGAATATATAGAGGACATGATGGTAAGACTTAAAGTATGGTGCATGGTATGGTGCATGGTCACAGTACAGATATAAAACGGTAATGACCAAGGCCAGGTAGGATGGGGCTTTAAGCAACCTGATCTAGTGGAAGATGTCCCTGCCTAAGGCAGGGGTTGGAACTAGATGATCTTTAAGGTCCCTTCCAACTCAAACCAGTCTGTGATGCTATGATTTGTCAAATTTATCAGTTTTAATATACTCCAAGTTGTTTGCAGTTGCATTTAAATAAGACTTTACATGGGCCATGTGACAATGTCTGATAACCTCCCTGAAGTCTCTGTTTATTCAATTCAAAAAGCTGGTTATGTTGGCATGAACAACTCTGTGAGCAAACCTCATTTAATTTGGTGGCTGAGAGGAGGGCTTCATGTGGGAAAAGGCAGGGCAATGCATTGCTATGAGGTCTTAAGTACAATCTCCCTCCCCTTGCCTTCTTTCTAAAGCCCTTAAATGCTGAACAAAATGAGTTGTGTTGTGAAATTCTCTTCCTTAGGTTGGCATGACAGGCAATAAAGCATGTAGTGGGGGGGGGGACGGACAAAGAAGGCTCTGAGCTCTGCCTCTGCTGCCAGCACAGGCAGCCTTGGATAAGTTACTGTTCCCCTTTATCATATCCGTACAGTGGGAACAATGCAAGAGGCTTTAAGAGACTCTGGATGCTTTTCTGTTATTTAAAAAGAAAACCTTCACATTTAAGTAATCTGGTTTTGAATCATCTGTGGATTTTGTTTATAGCACAGGTAGCAGAGTTAATGCCACTGAACCAGGTGACAAACACACTCACAAACCCCAACACTGCCTGATCTAAGGTTTATAAAATTTTAATGTAGGGGTTTTTTATATCATATTCGTATGCTGTGATAGTTCAATAGGCTGTGTTTAAGAACATAAAGCAAATAAGCTTGCTGGACTTGAAAGACTGCTTCATTGCATATTGCTCATTGATAAACACGATCTCTAGGCTTATTTGTTGAACTAAGCAGGGTTGTTTTTAATGAAGGTTTTCTTTGCATCAAGTACAGGAATCATTATAAGTGTACTTGTCCATAGTTTTCTTTCTAATGAACTATGAAGGGTTATATGTTGATGTTCCAAATGCTGGAGCACCTCTGCTATGAAGACAGGTTGAGAGAGCTGGGCTTGTTCAGCCTTAAGAAGAGAAGGCTTCAGGGAGACCTTAGAGCAGCTTCCAATGCCTAAATGGGCCGACAGGAAAGCTGGAGAGGGGCTTTTGACAGGACAAGGGGGAATGGCTTTAAACTGGCAGAGGGGAGACTTAAATGAGATCTTTGGAAGAAGTTGTTCCCTGTGAGGGTGCTGAGGCCCTGGCACAGGTTGCCCAGAGAAGCGGTGGCTGCCCCATCCCTGGCAGTGTTCAAGCCCAGGCTGGACACAGGGGCTTTGAGCAACCTGGTCTAGTGGAAGGTCTCCCTGCCCGTGGCAGGAGGGTTGGAACTAGATGGACTTTAAGGTCTCTTCCAACCCAAATCATTCTATGATACTAAATTATTTGAAAGGTTTTAGTATTGAATCTTCTAAGCACTCATAAGTCATTGGAAAAAATACATTTAGCAGTTGAACTTAAAAACCATTGCATTGGGGAAGAATAAATAGCTTGGGGAGGATACCAAGAGCTTTGATTTTTTTTCTGCTAATTTCTATTGGGTTTGCTCAGTGATTTTTAGGCAGGCTAAGTCAGTTGCCTGATTTCTGAAAGGAGCATTGGACTTGACACAAGCTAGGGCCTTTGAATGTCTTACAAAAGAGCTTGAGAGTTTTAAAATCTCTTTTGGAATCTGAACCCTACTTCAACCTGTATGACAGCTAAAAAAAGAAAATAATATTAAATATTCCTCAAGTTTATAATGTGGGGGATTGCAGCATTGGCAGCCTTTCAAGCAATCTCTTACAATACAGCTTTATGCCTGTAACATTTTTTCTCTTCCTTTCTTTTTGCAAGTCATGTTTTAAACAGATTTCTTTCCCTTTCAACTCTGGAAGGCAAATGTAATGTTTGAAACGCTGTGTTGTACTTGGAGAGGCTAGATTTTCCTCTTATTCTGCAGAACAATAAATGGAAACTTGCATGTTTGGAATTGCTTCCTCTGGGAGCATTCGGTCATTAAATTGCCGATGGGAAAATCAAAGTTCAAGGGGAAAAAATAGAGGTGTAAGGAGGGAGATAGAAGCAAGGGAGGGTCTTTTCAGGTGCTTGCTTTTAACACATAGCCAAACACAAACTGTGTTTTGAAGCCCTTCTGTGTGTGCCAAGTGTCTGTCTGAATTCTTTCCAGCTCTGACGCTTGACAGTTTCAAAAGCCTTTCTCCCTTTGCTATCTCAGTTCTACCCGAAACTGTACGGCACTATGTGCCTGGACAGCCTGATCAGCCAAGAAGGTGAAGCTGCATTCCTACGGCTGTTCCAGTCCTGCATAAATGCTGATTTATTATTGTCTGCGGGGGTAGAGGGAGAGAACTGTACCCTCGGCTCTTTGATTTATAATTGTACCACTTATACAAAGTGCTTTATTCCCTGGAGACTGATTTCCTGGTCACTGTAACCAGCACAATAGCAGCAGTGCATTTCTGTCTTCCTCTCAATTCAACACTACAATAACTAGAGCCACTGAAGATTGCCAGCAAGGATAAATACCCTCTCCTCATTCTACACGTGTTTCAGCAGCAATAACTCATGTTGGTAGTGCAAATACTGCAAATCAGGACAGCAGACTCCACTTTGCGCTGCTGGTAAGTAAGGCATGGTAAGAAGCTTAGAATCACAGAACGGTTTGGGTTGGAAGAGACCTTAAAGCTAGTTCCAACCACACTGCCATGGGCAGGGACACCTTCCACTAGATCAGGTTGCTCCAAGCTCCGTCCAGCCTGGTCTTGAACACTGCCAGGGATGGGGCAGCCACAGCTTCTCTGGGCACCCTGTGCCAGTGCCTCACCACCCTCACAGGGAAGAACTTCCTAATATCTGATCTAAAAATTGGGTGTGATGTCTTAACAGTGACGGTTAATCTTTAAACACCCTTTCTTCATCCTGTGCTTAATATAGCACCTTAAATTTCTTTTGTTTATTTATCTAGTTATGAAATCATAGATTACATGTTCCAAGACATGGACAATTCTAATATGCTAATAACTGTTGCTGCAATACCTGTAGAGAGGAGTTTTACCTCTGTGTCCCGTTTTTTGGAGCATCAAATGACCAAATTGAATATCCAGCATCTTTTCTGTGTTTGTGGTTATGCTTGGACAGACTTATTCAATCAGCTGCATGAATGAGCACTTGGGGATTTCATAAGCCAGAGTGGCTAAATTATGGTAATTAGGCATCTTGTCTATTATGTTATTCTGGCTGCAGAACAGTAATGAGGTTAAAGGAATACTGTCGGGTTGATGAAGGTACAAAATTGGCTTACCAAAAAGCTGTCGTTCTGCTCTGTGTGTCTAATGCTTTGATTTTTAGGGTGTTCTTTCTACATATGTTTAGTTTTGTGACATGTAGAAGCAGGCAGAATGGTGCAGGTGTGTGGTGTGGAAGCCACATGAGCTTATTACTTCTAGGAGTTTGCCTCTTTTAAATGCTGTAAAATAACTTGACAATCTCTAAAGTTTATTTTATACAGTGGGTCACCTGTAGTGGTTCTAGAAATGCATCCTCCTCCATTCTGCTGGGTATGGCATCTGCACATCTAATATGACAGGAAACTTAATGCAATAGAGAAATTGATAATGTTTTCAGGGTATTGCTGCTCGTGAATGCTGTTGTCTTCTATATGTGCTTTGCTAAATGTGTGCACAACTGTCATAAGACCAGTTTTCTGGTCTTACTGTGTTTACATGGCTTAGAATGCAATGCTCATAATTAGAGGTGCTTCGAAGAACCACCCCCAAACCAGCCAAACAACAACAAAACACCACAAGACAATCCCAACCAATCAACCAACCAAACCCCCAAACAAACAGAAACACCCCAAACAAACAAAAAGCCCAACCCAAAAACCCCAAAGAACCAGTTGAATAACACCAGAATTGGGTAAATTAGCTTGTTTGTTAAAATTGAGCCAGTGTTCAGAAGGAACTCCCAGCTGAGGACGAGCCAGTGTGCTGAAGCCTGATGTTTGAGGAGCTCACTCAGCTGGAACATGTGATCTGGTCTTTACATGAATATCCCTTAGCTTCTCTTTCCTCTTATGTATGTTGTCAGCTGTTATATTTAGTTCTTATGATGTCCATCAGCTTTTATTTGAAACTGTGAGGTTAATTTCACATTCATTAAGTGTTTTTTTTTAATCAAACTATTAAGTCTTTTCCCTTTGCAAAAAAATGCTGGGGAAGAGACTTCTTCTACCCACCACTTTCAGGGCTGTGTTTTGGGGAAAACAACTGTTAACAAGTTGTTTCTCTTGCAACACAGGCTTCATCCTAGAGCCGCTGATCTTGGGTGATCTCCCAGCCTGCCTGCAGATTGACGGCTTTTGCTTTCTTGCTTCCCATCAGCAGGAGGAGGAGGATAGCTTAGCACATCCAAAGGAGTTGTTCGAGTGCTTTTTTAGAACGGACTGTGGGAGGTGGGCATGGGTGTCGGGCACTGTCCCTAAAGGGTGCAGAAGAAGTAAAGTCTGCTGCCTGTAAATGTAAATTTGTTCCTTCAGGTCTCACAGGTCCTTTAGAAAATTAATATGGTTTTATCAAGTTGGGAGGAGGAGGAGGGAAGATTGAAAAGCATTTGTAGATGGTATAACAGCTAAATAACTTCTTTCTCACTACGGCATCAACTATTGCCACCATGGCTAGTGTGATATTACTGCCAGCAAGAGCAGGGAATCTGAAAAAGGAAAGTATATGCAATGCAGTTTAAAGTTATTTTACCATGGTGGCTGCATGTCTCCCAGATCTTAGCCTTGTGCTCCAGATGAGACAGACAATGTGGCAACTCTCAGAGAGAATTTTGGCTGTTGATTCTTTCCTCCCACCCTGTTCAGATGGAAGATACTAGTTCCATGTGTGGCACTTTGCTTGTGCTGCGTATTTTCAGTTTGTCTCTTTAAATATGTACTAGCTGGTGGTGTATAGCAAAGTTCTTTGTAAACCAATCAGGTTTGGGATTCCTTTTTTTCTTTCAGTTACTGCTTTTATGAATATGTGATGATTTATAGAGGTGGGCAAAGTGTGAGCTCTGTGGAACAGATAACCCTCAAATACACTGTAGACTATTTTTAACAAGACTATTAGTACATTTTTGTGCAATAACTGTTTTCTTCCTTTCAAATAGAGAGCCTTCCTTCCTGTTCCTGCTCCAAGCCCCCACCAAAACAGAGGTCAGACATTAAAGATAATGTCTTCTTAAGCAATTTGTATGTGTGGGGGTTTTGTTTTGTAAGGAAGTAACATGCCACTGAGTTGATACATCTGCACTGTTTGGGGGAGTTACAGTCAGGAAAATGTCTACATGGAAAAGAGCACAGTTGAGTTTAACTGATGTATGTGGTCTAACTGTAAAGCATTGCAGCTGCCACACATTTGAGTTTCTCTGCTTGCACCATGTAGTATGGAAGCTTGAATGTCATCCCTCTACTTCGCTAGGAAGGGATGTAATATTTTGGGTACAACCTGATAGTTTCTTATTACCCAATATTTTATATGGTAATGGTACAAATGGGAAGGAGACCAGCTGGCGCTCAAATTTCACATTGAGTTATGTTAGGTTGTTGGGTTTTTCAGTGTGACTGCAAATCTACTCTGTGACTTTGAGTAGATGATGCAGTAACCATGGAATCCAGGAGTGATGTTTTAGGAGTACATTTGATTAATGATTCTTGTTTTGTCATCCTACGTAAAGTGTGTTAAGCACTAGATGTATAGTCTTAAACTAACAAAAAATTTAGTATTTGGTTTTCAGCTTCTCAGGAAGGCCTGATGTCTTTTGGATTTAGAGAAACACAGTATGGGTGATACAAGGGAGTGGCTTCAAACTGTTTGAGAGTAAGTCAGTCCTCTTCATCTGTTAAAATTCCAATATCCTCCTGTTCCTCAAAATATATTATTCATAACTGCTTTTTGTAAATCATAGAATCACAGAACAGTTTGGGTTGGAAGGGACCTTAAAGATCACCTAGTTTCAACCCCTCCTGCCACAAGTAGGGACATCTTCCACTAGACCAGGTTGCTCCAAGCCCCTGTGTCCAACCTGGCCTTGAACACTGCCAGGCATGGGGCAGCCACAGCTTCTCTGGGCAACCTGTGCCAGGGCCTCACCACTCTCACAGGGAACAACTTCTTCCTAAGATCTCATCTAAATCTCCCCTCTGTCAGTTTAAAGCCATTCCCTCTTGTCCTGTCCCTCCAGACTTGTCAAAAGCCCCTCTCCAGCTTTCTTGTCAGCCCCTCTAGGCACTGGAAGCTGCTCTAAGGTCTCTCCAGAGCCTTCTCTTCTCCAGGATGAACTGCAGGTATTGTTCAGCACCTTTCTAACCTCTGAATTTGGTTTAGCGTTAGGAAACATAATGCCTTTCTTAGTGATGTGTATGTTTAAAATAATTAAAAGGGGTTCTTGAGATACATGTAGAAACATCTGCTTTTATGATTGTTAATAGGGGCACTGCTGCCTACAGTACTAAGTCACGATTGTGTCGTATAAAGTGCTTTTGCATATGCTGTCCCATATGGATTGCAGTCATGCAGGCAACAAGTTGCATCTAAAAGCAAGATGCTTCAGCTAGAAGAGACAACCAGCAGGCAATCTGGAAGTTCAAAGTTAGAATTCAGCAGAAACCATCATTTGGCTCCTTTCAGTACACATGAAAGCCTGACATCTCATTACCGTTTACGAATACCAGCAACTAGCTGTGTAGCCTACACTTGCAGACTTAAAATAGCTTCTTTGCAATGCAAACTTAGCATTGGGAGTTTATATGATTCCACCTTTGTGTTGGGTTTTTTTCAGGAAAATGAATGGCTCCTTAACTGTGTATGTGAGCTATCATACTATCACAGAAATAATCACTGAGACCACAAAATATTGAACACTTTCCACATGGCACATACCACACTTTGTCTCCCGAATAGATCATTGGAAAAGGAAAAGAGAGGTTTAAGTGAAACCAGCTGCTAGCAAGTATCTGTTGCTGGTGGCTACTGTGGAACAAAAGAGCAGTGTGAGGAGGTAAACATTAGGTCAAATTTTAGATTGGAGATGACTTTTTATCTTTTTCTTGGTTTAAGTTTTTATACTTCCAGAATTTCAACTTCTTGCAGAGAGTATTGTGCCCAGAATATAACAGAACCCATATCGAACATAGGCTACATCTGCCTTTGCTTCACAAAGAAATTACATGGTATTTGCTAATAAATGTGGTCTTTTAGTGATGGTAGAATTATTTTAAAAAGGATGCATATTTAGGTGAAGAATTCAGAAGTAGGAGCAAGAAATTTCATCAGACCACAACAAGGAAATGTGACTGCTTTTCTGGGTTATTAGGAGGTTTTCTTTTAATTACAATGCTTTATGGCAGGATTGACTGGTGACACAGAAACTTTTGCTTTATCCCTGTACCACCAGGCCACAAGCTATTCTCATGGTCAGTGCTGAGAATGGAATTATTTCTACATTTTCTGCAATGCCTGAGTATGCATTTTGTATTAATCATTCCTGGCGGTAGGAACCAGCACTCAGGTCTCAGTTTCTGGGTAATTGATAGTTTTGTTCATTAGGACTTTCTAAAAAGCCAGTTTGTTATGGCAGAGTTCACAGAAAAGCCAAATGACTGTTGTCACCATCCAGGATGGACATCATAGATGCTTTAGTCTAGAAAAAGTTTCTGAGCTTTGAATTTGCAACTAGCATAGGATCTGACCTGCAGTTGTTACACATTTAGTCATGGTGGCTCATTCATACGTGGCCCCTGGTGCAAAGACGTTTGTTAGCCAGCTCTGGTTCCCTGCTCTATGTGCTATTTTCCTTATTTTGAGGTCTTTTATACTGTATAAGTGAGTGAGTAGGTACTTAAATAGCTGCATTCTTGCAGCACAGGATGTTTGAACATACAATGAACCTTTAATTGGCCTGAACCGCATGTAGTACAGCACACGTATAACATCATGAAAAGGACTTTTTTGTTATATATATCTACAATCATAAACTATTTTTGCTCCAGAAACAGTTTGTGAAAGGGTTTAAGGATCCTTTTGGGGTTGCCTTTTGGGTTGTTCGGGGTTTTCTGTGAGGAAGAGGTGTTGAAAGGGGTTTCAAAAGAGAAGGCATGCTGGAGAGATAAACAGCTCTGTGTTTAAGAGCAGCGCAGGAAGCGGATAGCTAGCATTGCTTGGGGACGCTCTTAGAAGTAATTAGTGATAAAGAGTGAGGAAGGAGGAAATCTGGTTGGCAGCTGCTGCACATTTAGCAGTGCCTCTGACCTTGGCCTGTAGGTGCTTCGAAGCTGCTGGGGGAAGGTTTGCTGCCAGAGCTGCTGGATTTACCTGAATTCCCTTTGAAAGACTTAGTGAAATCTGCTGAAAACCTGTGGGGCATATCTTCTCATCTAAAAGCACTGCATCCCTTATTCAGGTATTGCATAGCGTATGTGATATAAAGTTAGCGACATACTGGAGGACTCATGTTTGCACTTTTTAGATGCCTAATAAGAGTACTAGGAACGGTCTCCTGTCAGTCTGCTGTAGGGTGGGAATTGTATCCTCTGTACAAACATGTCTTTACCCTGCCATGGGATTACATGAGAGCTGGCAAAAGTGAACGAGTCGTTGGCCAGTGTCCAGAGCCCAGGAGATTGGTTGGCAAGGAAGTACATGGCAGGATTTAGTCTGACACAATTTATTTGGATAAAAGGGATAACTGTTGGTGCATGGTGCGTGTTTCACCTTGCTAAATATCTGAGTTCTCTTGCCAGAGCAGTGAAATGATAACTTAATCCTTGATTGCTTCTTACAGCGCTGCAGGCCATAGTCTCTGGAAGAATGTTTTGTCAGCCAAAAATTACGAATAGCTTTACCATCCCCAGTTACAATGCCTATTCCAGCTAGCTAACTTCTGAATTAGTTTGTGGTCAGATGCTTTTATACTGTCTACATTGTGGCTTCTGCAGTTGGTACTACTAGTCATACTTCTAATGCCTGTTACCAATTGTTATTTTTTCCCAGCATGAATAAATCATAAATAGCAATATACAAGCCCTAAAGCAGCTGCCAGATTGGGTTTTGGAGGTGGTGGGTGTTGATAGAAATGTTTAATTAAAGAATTTTTCTGTACACGAGAATAAATAAAGATCACTGGAACAAGAAGTGGGGAATAAAAGCTTGTTCAAAATTACCTTCCCCATTAAGTACTTCAGGATTATCTGATTCCCCAAATGAGAGCTTTCAGTTGGAACACAATGGGCATGAAAGAACTGCAGTGCTTTGAAATAGTTGTATGGTGTGTTGACTTAAGAATAGTTCACGAAGTATTTCCTACACTTAAAAATGACCACAGTGATTTGCTGAGGTGGGAGGGAGAAGAATAGGCAAAGCAGACGTGTAAATTCATCATGTGGAGAAAAGATGAATTTAGGAAATTTAGGGGCACAGAGGAATGTTGTGGTGAATCAGTAGCACTTATTTAGGAAGAAATAGTTGGGCTTTTACCCCCAGATACTGAAGAAGTGGATATTTTTCAGAGAGAAAGAAATGGAAGTGCTGGATATGGAAGCAGTATTTCAGTCTTGTAGCCAAGGACTGCTGCACCTTCAGGTTTCTGTCTTATAGCTGTGCATTCAGCTGCACCTTGGCTTTACTGCATTCATTGTGTGCCCACAAGCTGGATATCTGTCTTTCCTTTTCACTCCAGAGATGTTTGGGGTTTTTTTTTTCTTTGAGTTGGGTTTTTTTTCGTCTTCAGAACATGTTCTTGATGCATTGCTTTCATGCAATTCTAGATCTAAGCAAATTTGATTCTGCCTAGAGCACTATGACATTTTTTCAGCAGTCTGGAGCCATTAGTGGGGCATATACGGGACATGGGAACTGAGCTGTCATGGTGAAGGCTTGCCTGTAATTTTCATAATATGCTGTATTTTCCCTTTGCTTCTCAGCAAACAGGTCAATTATAGCTTATTTACCATCCTCATGCTGGGAAAAGAACAGCTGATTTGGATGTACGGTGGGGATGAGGATTTCTTTCTAGGTCAGGCAGAAGAGCAGCTTGGTGCAAAAACGTTACCCTGAAAAGCAGTAGTCAGAGGGGCTATGGAGGGATCTAGACTGTTTGTCTTGATGGTTATTTCTAGTCTTAGTTTCTCAGGGACAAAGATTTTACTTACTTCGTCATGCCAGATACTCTAGTAGTAAGATTTCAGTCCTGAAAGCTCATTACAGTTTGGGAAAATGACAACAGATAGTAACTCCTGTTTTCTGTATTGAGGATACGGATAGGTAGGGAAAGCAGTCCCTTCTTAACATCGTTCATGGCAGAACTGTAATCTTGCAGCTGCTGAACTGTTTGAGTGAGTTTGCATAAATAGAATGCTGGGCTTGAAATCTTCATGAAGAAAAAGTAGTATATTGGTGTATGCCAAAATGCTTCAAATTTCTGTTGGCATTCAGCATATGGGAAATGTCAAAGTGGATATTGGAATCATATTTAGGTTGGAAAAGACCCTTGAGATCAAGTCCAACCGTTAACATAGCACTGCCAAGCCCACCGCTAAACCAAG
Organism: Strigops habroptila; assembly: GCF_004027225.2. NCBI lineage: Eukaryota > Metazoa > Chordata > Aves > Psittaciformes > Psittacidae > Strigops > Strigops habroptila. Next base: position 61,037,272 of record NC_044282.2, read on the forward strand.
TCCCTAAGGACCACGTCTGCATATCTTTTGAATACCTCCAGGGATGGTGACAGGGATATTGACTTCTGCCTGCTTTCTTATCTTCATGTTATCAGTCGAGTTTGCTAAAATGGGTTGGAGGAATATAGACAATATTGAAAGAGGTGATCGGGGGAGGGAAGTTATGTAGTCTGTGTTCTTGGGAAGAGTGAAAGACAGTATGACAAGCTTTTCTTTTTTTGAGAGAGATCAAACACTAATTTTACTATAGCTGACTGTTTGAGACTTCTAATGTATGTCAAGAGTTTTTTGAAGTGCTTTTTTTGAGATGCCAGTGTCTTGACAAGCTGCCATGCTTGGATTCCTTCTTTACTCGAGTGGTTCAGATGCTTTGTGCTGTTCTTTCACATCACAGGCTCCTTGGATGTCAATGGGAGGTTTGAGTTGAGAGTACATAGATATTGTGCAACAACCTCTGGCTTATCTCTGTGATCGTGAAACGTGTGTGTGCTGAAGTAAGGAAATCCAGGCAGTTACTGAACCATGGAGGCAAGACAAATAACTTCTATGCTGATGACCCACCCTTCTTGCCTACAGCTCCTATCTTCTCCCTCCTTCCCATACACGATTAGATGAACATCGTTTGTGATTTCCAGTGTCTCTGTGTGTAGTTTTAAATACTGCTTGAGTCCCTAATTTAGAGTTGGATCCAAAACAGTCCATGAATAGACTTACCACATGAAAATAATGCTCTGCTTAGCAGCTGCCTGGTTCTGGAAGCACCAAAAATTACTCTGAAGTATAAAGTCTTGCACTGTGCATGTGCCCAGAGCTGTGATCTTCAACAGCTGAAGACCCAGTGATGCTGAAATTGCACCAATATTCAGAAAGTAACTGGACACTATATCCAGTGAAATTCCCAAACATGTAAATGCACCATGCATATTCAAAATGCACCATTAAGATTGATTTCTTTACAAAATGTCACCGCAGCAATGTTCTCTTTTGAACTGCAGCAGTTTCAAACACTTTACCTACTTGCTTAGCGGCTGGTGGACTTGCTAAAGAAGCCAGAGAACTGAGTCCCTCTGTCTCGTAGAACAGGCATCACCCTTTCCAAAGAGAAGAGGATGTTACTCAAAGGGTAGTTTGATTCATTATTTAGACCAAGCTGAAAGGTTTCTCCTGAGTCGCAGTCTTTGTGATTATCTAACATAAATTGCATGGACAGTCATGAGAGACATGACTGTAAGTTCTTTGGGGATGTGGTCCGTACAGAAAGAAACGTGTAGTACTGGGTGTTAGACTATAGAGCTTTTTCATGGCCTAAATAATTCAGTGGAAGGGAATTAGCAAGTATGCAGGGACATTTAAGCATAGGAGAGACACCTCTTCTACACATTGTGTTTAAAGGGAGTTAGTGTGTATCTAAGAGAAATAGAAAACATTCCCAAAATTTTCTGAATGTTCTCAGTGAATCATTTGTTCCCCTGGGTTGAAGAGTTCTTGCAGTAATTTGTGTAACTAGCAGTGATTGCCGTCTTCCTATGAGGGTGGAAAGCTTGGAGACTACTCTGGAGGTTTGGAGCCTCCGTGGCTGCAGATCCGTTCCTACTCCTGCAAATGTCTCTTGCTCTTGATCATGGACTGTTCTCTTTTTCTCTTCTTTGTTTGAAGCAGAGAGGTGCTAAAGTATATTGGGGTTTTTTGTCAGAGGATACTGGATGGTGCACACATTTGTGTATAGGTATGTGTGTGTAAATATAACTGAGTCCTTGGGAAAAAAAAATATCAACTCTTCCAAAAATGGTTCTGGGTGATGTATTTGTGTTTTCAAGGAAGACAGACAAATTCAAGAAGGTTTAAAGTAGAGGCAATAATGAGTGTATGAATTGGATGATACATCTGGCTGGTCTACAAAAGGAGTTTATAAAATACCCTTTCAGGGATTAAAAAAACTTGCTCTCATTCCTAGGTGCTCATAAAGAACTCCTCTCTCCCTCCTTTCTTACCTTCATTTTCTACTTCTAGCTGCCAGTAGACTCCCCTTAGAAATGTCTCTGGATGTCAGCATGTTTTTCTTTGTGAAGTGAAGGAGTGTTGACAGTTCCCAAATCCTGTACAAGGGAAGTGAGCAGGGAAGAGCCTGGGGAGTTTGTCTGGTGCAGTTCCTATCTGTGGAGGAGGTGCTGGCACTGGTTTGGCTTGTTCCCAACTTCTACCCTTTTGCTGAGTCTGTAGGAAAAACCATCTTGCAACAAGGAATTGCAGTAAGCCTTGAGATCACCTTCAAGTGAGAAGAGTAAGACAAATCTTTCCAAAATATTGCTCTAGACTGCTTTAGGTGCTGAAAACAGACAGGAAAAGTTGTTTTGAAAGATATTTCTTTTTCCCCAAGAAACCAGGTGACAGGTCTTCTGCCCTGCTAGCTCTGCCATAAATGTACACACAGAAGCCGAAAGCACTTTTCTAGGCAGAAAGCTGTAGAAGTAGGCATGGCTACTTGACATTGGAAAGGCCTCTCAAATTAAAAAAATCTATATTAAATTTATGGTAAAAATTCTCTTTGTGTTCGAAGTAATTTTCTAATTGTTTCGTGAATGTGCTTTTGGTATATTTAATCTCAGAGCTGAAGGAAGTTGCTGATAAAGAATTTAATTGCTCATGGTTGTTGTCATGAGCTCTCCTAAATCCCACCTGCCACCCAAGAAAAAAGGTAAGAAACCCCAGCATTTTCAAAATAGGCATTTTAAAACCTTTTTATAAAGAAGCTGGAGTTAAGGAGCTCTAAACACAGTTTCGTTCTCTGCAGCCTACCTCAGTATTACACCAGTTCTACTGTGTGTTGTGTGGTGAGTTGTCAACTTGCTCACAAAAAACCGTGAAAAATAAAAACGTTCAGAATGGTAGCTGTTCTGGAGCTGGGGCTTCATAACACAATTTATGCATTAATTGCAGATTAATTCTGTGTATTGACAGGAAATGGAGCTGACAGTGAATCATGGTTTCAGCTCTAAGTTATGTTTCATCCTAGTAGCTGGTGCAGTGCTGTGTTTTGGCTTTAGTCTGGGAATAATGCTGATAATACACTGGCATAAACCAACAACTTTTAGTTGTTGCTAAGTACCACTTACCCTGAATCCAGGACTTCTCAGCCTCTCGTGCTCTGCCAGTGAGGAGGGGCACAAGAAGCCGGGAGGGAGTGGAGACAGGACATCTGACCCAAACCAGCCAAAGGGATATTCCATACCACAGCATGTCATGCCCAGTATATAAACTGGAGAGTATATAAGCCGGAGAGGGGCTTTTGACAATGGCCTGTAGGGACAGGACAAGGGGGAATGGCTTTAAACTGTCAGAGGCGAAATTTAGATGAGATCTTAGGAACAAGTTGTTCCCTGTGAGGGTGCTGAGGCCCTGGCACAGGTTGCCCAGAGAAGCTGTGGCTGCCCCATCCCTGGCAGTGTTCAAGGCCAGGTTGGACGGGGTTTGGAGCAACCTGGTCTAGTGGAAGGTGTCCCTGCCCGTGGCAGGAGGGTTGGAACTAGATGGGCTTTAAGGTCTTACACCAAACCATTCTGTGATTCTATGAAAGCAAGTTGTGCAGTTGTCCTAGAGGTAGAACAGGGTTTTTTGCCAAATTACAGGGCTAGGACCATCATGTTTTCATGTAGAGATCTATTGGTCAAGTTAATAGGCTGCCAAATCCTAAGAGGGCTTTTTTTCCTGCCTCCCATGGTTATAAAATGATAGCTACATGAGGCTCTATTAAAAAATAGTGAATAAGTTCACAATCGTAATTGAAAGTTTGGGTACTGCTTGTTCACCAAACATTCTCTAGAACACAATAGTATCCTGACATCTAAGTGTTTACAAACAAAAGGATAAAGTTGTAATGGCCTTGTCATAACACCGGGTTTATAGGATACATCATGTACCACTTGAATGTGGTCAGGTTTAAGCAGGTTATTATACTAACAATACCGCAAGTTTAGCTCCAAGTAGAAAACACCCCAAAACCACAAAGCTGCTGTTCAGCTGGAGTTCTTGGGGTTTGGTTGTGTTTTTTTCTTCTTTTTTTTGAGCAAGCTGGCAAAAATTAGTTTTGTCAGTAGAAACTAAGTAACCACCAACTATGCCTGGAATGCCTTGGAGCACCGGAGGAATTTTCCAAGTAACAGTGATTACTTTTGTTCCTTTTAGGCTTTGAACTGTGTATGTTCTTTCAGATTTTCTTTGACGAATGTAGGGATTTTGTTTTAAAAGAGACTGTTTCTGTTAGCAAAATAACTTTTGCAGAAATAGGGCAGTGTGCTTTTCTCTCGAAGAGCTCAGTATTGCTATGGAGGTGAAATCAAGGCTCCATAAGAATAGCATTAATTGGAGGATAACATGCGGAAACTAGAGTCTAGTGGGACTCAGCATTTTAATACTGCTTGGTCTACATGTGTTGCATTAGTTATTTGGTTATGGGGAGTAGGTGATAACATGCTGCAGTTGTGTGTTTGTGTCAGAACCTGGCATAGTGACTGTACTGCTTTTATCTGCAACAAATTATTAGTAAAATCTCAGACTCACAGAACGGTTGTGGTTGGAAGGGACCTCTGGAGGTTGTTGGGCATTTGTCCTTTAGGTGCTACGCTGGAGTTTCTTTCCTTTGACTCAATACTGAGACCAGACCTGGGGCTGCTCGTCCTGTTGTGTTGCGTGCAGTGAGCGAGAGTGAAGGTAAAGTTGCAACAGGGCATTTCTCTTCGAGATTTGCTTGAAAGTGTGGATCAGGCATCATGGCTCATATTATCATAGAATGGTTTGGGTTGAAAGGGACCTTAAAGCTCATATAGTTCCAACCCCCCTGCCACGGGCAGGGAGACCTTCCACTAGACCAGGTTGCTCCAAGCCCCGTCCAACCTGGCCTTGAACACTGCCAGGGATGGGGCAGCCATCAATAGGTTCTCTGGGCAACCTGTTCCAATGTCATACCACCCTGACAGGGAAGAACTTCTTCCTCATATCTCATCTAAATCTTCCCTCTGTCAGTTTAAAGCCATTCCCCCTTGTCCTATCTCTACTTGCCCTTGTAAAAAGTCCCTCTCCAGATTTCTTGTAGGCCCCCTTTAGGTATTGAAGGGCCACAATCATGTCTTCCCGGAGCCTTCTCTTCCCCAGGCTGCACAAGCCTAGCTCTCTCAGCCTGTCTCCATAGGTCCTTTAAGCATCTTCATGGCCTCCTCTGGACTCGTTTCAACAGCTCCGTATCCCTCTTGTGCTGGGGAACACAAAGCTGGATGCAGAACTCCAGGTGGTGTCTATACTTGTGAGTGTTCTAACAGGATCTGTGATTGTGGGGTATGAACAGTTTACCTGGTACTAGATTTAAGAAATATCAGAAACACAGTGGTTTGGACTATATCTGTACAAACTTTAAAAAGAATAAACTTGCCACATAGTAGAGTTGTTCCTGCAGCTGAAGGGTAAATTGCTATGACACGTAATGCCAACTTTTTTAATGTGTGTGAATACAAATTGATTTAAGGTAAACTATCTCAGCCAGGAGCATGAATATGTGGTTTTATAGAGCCGGGAGATACTGACGCATTTCTGCTGTTAAACCCCAAGTAGTTTTTCCCCATCGGTATGTTTTTCTAGTTGCATTTTTAGTTGCTTTCTAGTTCCTGAAAGCAGTTCTTGTTGGAGGGCATAAAATAGCACTTACTATACTGAAATTTGATATGCTTGTTTTTGCAGTGGTTATGGAAGATTGAAAGTGCAAAGCAATAAGAATATCTGGAGATTTGCTGAGACTTTCCTAATTCATAGTTATTGTTGGAATTGTTCCCTTTCTCCCCCCCCCTTTTCTTTTAACCTGCAAATTCTTACTCTATTTCACTATTCCAGAAGCGAACAGTAAAACGCTATGCTTCAATTCTGTAAATCCAGTGTAGCCTTGTACCACTGAGCAGTATCAGCCAAATTTATAGTTTGGATGTTGTTGTGGTCACTGTTGGCATAGAAAATGTTCTCTCTTCTTTTTTTTTCTTTTGAAAAAGAAAAACAGAAAAGAAAAAAGTAGTCTGGCTTGTCAGATCCTGTCCTACTGCCTCTGTAGCTCTTTTCCCTTTTTTCTGGCATGCCGCCTCCCACCTTTCTCCTCCTGTTTGCCCCATCTGCCCATTTCTGATTCAGGCAAGAAGCAAGATGTGCTGTGACTGATTTAGAGCATGTGCTGATTTGCCAGCTGGCTCCTATCTCTGAGCTGCTGGGTCAGCCAAACAGAATAGATAAGGTCTGAGCTGTCCTTGCCTTTTCCCAGTAATATTTCACCTCATTTGCTGTGGCGTTTTCCCCATGAGATATGCAGAATCTCAAATATACTTAGAGTCACTTTACCTTCCCTCTCCTTTTGAACATGGAAAGGCAGAGTAAAAATTCATCTGACATGTTATTAAAATAGCGCTAATAACTGTTGCTGAATAGTTTATTATGCTCAAATCTATAATTTCACTATTATAATTATGAGCCACAGATCAAGCTGTGTGGTGCAGTTGACACGCTTCAGGAAAGAGATGACATCCAGAGGGACCTGGACAGGCTAGAGAGGTGGGCCTGTGCAAACCTCATGGAGTTCCACAAGGCCAAGTGCAAGGTCCTGCACCTTGGGGCAATCTCAGGCACAAATACAGGCTGGGCAAAGAATGGATTGGGACCAGCCCTGAAGAGAAGCACTTGGGGGGAGTTGATTGATGAGAACCTCAACATGAGCCTTCAGTGTGCGCTTGAGCCTAGAAACCAGCCATGTCCTGGGCTACACCACCAGCACCGTGACCAGCAGGTCGAGGGAGAGGATTCTCCCCCTCTACTCTGCTCTGGTGACAGCCGCCCTTTGCAGTCCTGTGTCCAGCTCTGGGGCCCCAACTTAAGAAGGATGTGGAGCTGTTGGAGCAAGTCCAGAGGAGGCCACGAAGATGCTTTGAGGGCTGGAGCACCTCTCCTATGGAGACAGATGGAGGAAGCTGGGGTTTAAGGTCTCTTCCAACTCAAACCATTCTGTAATTCAGTTGGGCATCCTATTACTTTTTAAAAAACAGAAGCAGTAGTGGTGTTGGACATAGAATCATATAATGATGGTCTCAGCTGGGAGCTGTTCTGTTTCTATCCGGTGTTTAAACTGTGCCTGAGAGCTGTGAAACCACTAGCATTTTCATAGGAAAACAAATGTGTCCTGATGAAGAAGCTTATACTGTGTAAGAACTAGCTTAAAAAGAAATAATTACTCAGGGCTGCATGTCTTCACTCTTGAGACAGCATATATATTCACTTGGCTGCAACAAACAAAATAGTAATAAACGGAGGCAGGTTTTTTAGAGTATTCTCTTTCTCCTTTTTTAATTTTAGAAACATTAGATACATTAGATTCCACCTTCTTCTGTTCGACAGTGAGTTGAAAAAAAGTAAAAGGGGAGTTGGCAGAGGGAAATCCTGTCAGTCTTGATTCAGGTGAAAATACATAGCGGAGTACATCTTAGTGACATTCTTCAGTACCTAAAAGATAAGTTTTCCCTTCCTGTCCTGGATGTTTTTGCTGCATCTGAGATAGATGTAGATTACTGTCTGCTAGCAGAGCAGCAAATGCAAGTCCTGCCCTTACCTCCGAAATAGCCCCATCCTTGTGGGTAACAGCTGGATAGCCACTGACTGGTGCTTTGAGTCCTGCCACAATCATTGTGCTGTGTGCTCCTTTTCACTCTCTACTTTGCAGACGCTGGTTTGGATGTGGGTTTTGTTGTGAGCAGTTTGCAGGTGACACAACTCTACATGGTCTTTTCTGCTTTAGAACTACTTCAGTTCTTTACTATTCATTACAATTACAAGTTGTCATTATTAGAATCCTCTGGATGCTTTTTGCTAATGCCAGTCTCAACCATAGAAAATGTTCTTTGCATACATTGCTGTCATCTGTGTTTTGTTGTAGGAGATACTTCCCTGCTCTGAAGGTGATGCTGTAGCTTGGTATTTACCTTTTCATCACCTCTTGAGATGGACTGTAGCAATGCACTGTACTTGGGCATGGAGCCTCTAAACACCCAGCACTTCTCATCTGTGCTTGTAGTTAAGCAGGCTTCTGTGGGTGCAGTAATTTCCCATGGGATTTTAAATCAGGCTGAAAATCTTTTCATGGGTTTCTAGGCCCAGCTATCACAGCTGCAGCATTGATGGGTTAGTATGTGCTCAGCACAATGCTGCGTAATGCAGTGTGCACTGTTAATGCTTTCCTTAGGGAGAAATTTGTCTGATGTATTCTCTTCTTGGCACAAAGTACAGTGAACAAACTACAGCTCTAGATATCTGTGCTGTATCCTAAATGCTGTATGCTGGGTTTCTTAGATGTAGGGCTTCCTTTTGCTTGTGTTGGGATTAAGTGAGGCTGAGAGAGACATGGGTTTGTGTGTTTGTGCAGCTCTTTAGAAAATGAGGTACTTGAAGACCTTTAGTCTGAATTAAGCTTCATGATTTACAGAGCCTAGCATAATCCATCCTCTTACAAATGTATATGTGATAGGACTTCTGAGATTATATCCATGTTGCTGCTGTAATCAAAATACTCAATAATACATCCTGTATTGAGGCTGCATTGCCACCTTGTAATCCTGCCTTGTGACTGCACTGGGGAATATGAGTGCAACTTCTTGCTGAATTAAGAGCAGTGTCACATCTCTCAGAATCCTTGCTAGGATTGCTATTCTCCTTATTTTACAGCAAGAATGATCTCCCTGTAGGAATAGGAATAAGCCTGCCTTGTAAGCAGGAGCTTACAAGTGAAGTCCTTCATCAAAGTGCTCCACTAGCATTTCAGAGCACAGAAAGCCAACAAAATCCTCTTGCATCTGTCTTAGAATGATGACAGAATCACAGAATGGTTTGGGTTGGAAGGGACCTGAAAGATCATCTAGTTCCACCCCTCTGCCAGAGGCAGGAGCACCTTCCACTAGACCAGGTTGCTCCAAGCCCCATCCAACCTGGCCTTGAACACTTCCAGGTATGGGGCAGCCACAGCTAAAGATCCTGAGGGGCTCTCTGGTGTCCTCTGTGTTGGCATCAAAGCCCTGGTGAAGGAGATTCTCTCAGTATGCCTCCATATCTACAACCCACCCAGGAGCAATAGCTGAGAGTCTGCACCAAGCATGCTGCTGAGGACCTTGGAAGAGCTTCTATTGAAAGTTAGCCAGGTGGAGGGTGCATGTTGTTGCTGCTTACTTGAATGACCCTGCAACATGGCTGTCATGGGACAACCTTGGCTTAAATAATCATCCAGCATGGTTGGTTATGCTGACTGCTATCCAAAGTCACTGTTGTTCCTGTTATGTCAAACAGATATGCATATTAGATCCAAGCATGAGTAAAAAGAGATGATGGACTTGCTTAATAAATAATTATTTTTGAGAGACAATGCCGAGAAATTACTATTTTTAAACTTGCTTCTCAACCCATCTGAGCAGCAAGGACTCTGAGAGTAATCTTACATGGCTCCCATGTCTTTTTCGTGCTTTGTTCAAAAGAAATCAGTGATGCTTGTCAGAAGACTTCACTTGTTGCTGATGTCAAGAGCTTCCTAATCTCATTTAGAAGGTCCAGGACAAGGAGAATATCGCTCCTTCGTTGTGCGTTTGCTGCATTCTTCCATCTTCTGTAAAGGGGAGGCCATGTAACCTGATGTCAAGGCATTGATGCTGTGCCATTATTTTAAAGATCACTCCAGTAATTTTGTACTTGCTGCTTGAAAACAAGCAAAAAATCCCTAAGCAAACTTTTAAATTATGCACATAACAGATTAAAGGCCTTGCTAGTCTCTGCTTATGCTTTTAAAGGAAATAACTGTTTGCTCTATGGTCCCAGCAGCCATGAGAGAGCTGAGTTGGGCAAGTCCAAGGGTTGGACTCTGAAATTTCCTCTTGAATAACGTTTCTGAAGTTCCTGTTCAAGTGGTTTTGGAAATTTTTACGTTGCCTGGGTACTTTGTTTTTAAGAGAGAATAACACCCACAAAGCTAGAGAGAGAAGTGTCACAAGAAGAAAAAAACTGGGAGAGAATGAGGAAGAGATGGTGGCAGCATGAGGAAAATCAGTGGCTTTAGAGTTTAAAATCAAATTGTTCAGAGCAGCATCTCAAATCTTACTCCTGAAAAGAGATGAGCATTGGTTTATAAAATGACTTGGGATCTGTAAGCAAGGGGAGATCTTTGGAGAGAAATTTACTTTTTAAATACAGCGCTCCAGTGATGAGGCATTAATGATAGAGCAATTAAGCTAAAATCACTGCAACTAACAGTTTGTTTTTCTTTTGTCTTTTTTCCCCTAACCCTGTATCAAATCCTTTCTGCTCCTGATGCTTTGGGGAACAGCAGGACTCAACCAAAGGTAAAGGCTTTTATTGCACATTAAGTCACTGTGTGAAAATTGTTGTATCACTTATTCAGCTTTGGGTTATCCAAATATTAAAAGCATTTTGACAAAACAGCTCTGTAGTTAATCAGCTGTTGAGAATGACACTTAAAGCATCTCCTTGCTGCAGAAGAGCACTGTACAGCCTGTGCCAAAAAATGAGTCACAGGAACAAATGAGAACATACATACTCAGCATTACAGACTGTGAATGGAAGACTCCTTGTTGTTTGTGGGCTTTTAAAAGCATTTTCTGGTATCTGTGTTAAAGCAAACTCATTTTGCTGTTACAGCTTATGATCCCGTGACTTTGTATTTTGTATGAAGACATCAAGCTCTACCCTAGCGTATCAGGATTCAGCTTTATTGATGTGGTCCTGTAGCAAATATTTTATAGCAAATAGTTTTATTAAGGCCTGGGATGTTATAATAGCCTGTTTTAGTGTATAATGAATTCAAAGAACAAAACCCTCTTGATTTTAAATAAACAAGCTATTGTTTTCTCAAAGGATATAAAGTAACCACTTTTATCTCTTCATGCAGGGACGTTAACATAGTATAGGGAAAAAAACAAAACAAAACACAAAATTTCAAGGATTTTGTTATATTAAGCATTTTCATAAATGTAGGTAGTAAGCTGGGATATGTTGGTAGTATGGATTTTCAACTCCTGAATAATTTTTCTAACTATTTTAGTTTAAATGCTTGAGCAAGATTTACTTTATCGCTACTTTAGAATGAGGGTTCAGAAGGTGAATGTGCAGTGCTAAAGGGGAAAGAGCAGCCTTCATGAAGCTTTAGGAGAAATAAACAGCCAAAGAGCAACACATTGCGCTTCCCTTTTTCTGCATCCTACAGAATAAATTTTGCCGTGTGACAGGTCAGATATTACCCTGATTTTTGGTTGGGTTTTTTTTTTTTTTTGCAAATACGTATCTAAGGGACTTGTTTTTGCAAACATCTACCCCAAAATACACGCTATCTTATTGGAGGTCAGCTTTCATGGTGAAAGGTGCCTGTGCATTTTGAATGGATTTGCCACAAAATTGAAACCTCTCTATTTAAAAAGCTTAGTTTTATCACAAGAAGAGTAGCACTATAATTTGCTCTATATTGTTCTTTAAAAGTGTTACACTTCAGTGATGACTGCTTCTGTTTGTTAGCAGTATAGAAAGACCTACTCCTCTTTTACATAGAGAGGTTCCTACCCTAAGGTGTGTTTTTAATTTATGCAGACGAGAGATGTGGGGAGATGGTAGGCAGGAACAGCCAGGGGACATCTGTCAGTGTGCCAAATAGAAAGTCTTGTGAAAAATGAATTGCAAGGATGGGTTTAAAGGAAGATAAGGAGATCTCCTTGACATCCACTGGCTTTCCACATGGAAAACTTTTGGAATAGGATTTACACAGTAGAGAGGCAGAAATAAAAGCAGGGAATAGGCTGGCATATGGGATAATCATAGAATCACAGAATGGTTTGGGTTGGAAGGGACCTTAGAGCTCCTCTAGTTCCAATCCCACTGCCACAGGCAGGGAGACCTTCCACTAGACCAGTTTGCTCAAAGCCCCGTCCAACCTGGCCTTGAACACTGCCAGGGATGGGGCAGCCACAGCTTCTCTGGGCACCCTGTGCCAGGGCCTCACCACTCTCACAGGGAAGAACGTCTTCCTAATATCTAATCTAAATCTCCCCTCTGTCAGTTTAAAGCCATTCCTCCTTGTCTGTCCTTAAAGGCCCTTGTCAAAAATCCATCTCCAGCTTTCTTTTTGGTCCCTTTAGTTATTGGAAGGGTAAGAAGGTGTGGTATTTGTTTAGGCTTCAAACTCATAAAAAATAAGTAATTCTGTGGCAATGTGTATTATGTTCAGAATGCCCTGAGGAGCACGATGTTAGCCAACATAATACAATGCTGTCAAAATTTGGATAACGTGTTTGATTTGGCAACAGTTTTTATAAGGTGTCCTCCTTCCTACAGGTGTTCGCTTACGATCACTGCTTTTGGTCTATGGATGAATCTGTCAAAGAAAAATATGCAGGTAATATTTACTGTAGCTTCGTGCTTGTCATCTCGAAGTGTGAACAATCTTATGACAGTACAGTATTTGCTCCTGGGCATAGACCATATGGCATGAAGTGCCTCTTCCTGTATGACTGCTTGTCAAAATTAAAAGGAAAATCTTCAATCATTCCTGTTTCTCTTCCCTAAAGATGATGATAGGAAAAGGCATTGCTACCCATTTGCAGTGTAGGAAATTGAGAAATCCATAACAGTAATGAGTTACTCATATTTGCATCTTTATATAAAATACTGTTTCAAGTCCATAATTTTAAAAGCATCAAATCCTTTTGAGGATTTGAGGAACATTTCTGTATGTGGTTTCATGTTTCACAGTGCTGATGGGAGGTTAGAATCATATTGGAACTTAATAATAGTGTATTAACAAAAGCCTAATTTAATACAGGGCTATGTGAGTTCATATGGTCTGGTGAGAATGTGTAATGTATTTAATTCAAAGTTTTCTATGTATTATTATGGCACATTTTGGCAAATAGTTATGGTAAAATATGAAATATATTTGGAATTACCAGTTTTGTGGTCTGTTCCTTTCATATTTGTTATCTTTTAAAATCTGGATTTAGTTAAGCTTGTTCACATTTATTTAAAGAAAATATCACAATAAAAATAATATGCATATGCTTCTAGATTTTAATTTCTTTAACAAATAACTAATGAATAGTAGTTTAACGAGGAAATGAGAATAACTTACACTTTCAGCTGTACAAATTACATAGGAAGGTAAGTTTTTTGTTTCTCAAACTAATGGAGGCACCTGTATCACTTATGGTCTCTTAGATACTGGAAGTGTTTGGTCCAAAACCATTCTGCTTATGTGCTCCATTAGGCAGGCACCGCTATTAGTAGTTTTGCTGGGGAATTTTGCATGCATAAAATCCTGAGTGGACTTGGATGTAAAGATACAGACTTCAATGAATGAGAGAAAGGAAAAGCTTTCAGGACCATTAATATACTTGAGAGGACTTTTCAGTCCATAAAGTTCTGCTATGTCTTTTTCAGACTTTAGTTCCTCTGTTTGTATAAGAAATTCTGAAAATAGAGGTTTTGCTTAAACAAGTAATACCCAAATATATGAAGCATTTCTTCCCCTCCTTGGAAAAGGAGCCAAAAAGCTGTTGCTACAGATTTGGTTCAGTTACAAAAGAAGTGATATGCCTTATATTTTGCTAACATATACTTTGTACTGTGTCATCTCCCACATAGTTGTGATTCCTTCTCTGCAAAAATCATCTTTATTATTTAATATCTTGTATGTAAACAGTAAAATTATCTAGTGCTCTACTGATTGCCGTAGATTAAAATCAATTGACAGTTGTTCAAATGTACAAGCTGAGTGTATTTTAAGGTGGTGTTGTTTACCACTGGAATAAATTCTATAGTTGGTAGTTGATTTTTTGCTGATAAAACCTTTGAGTATGGACATTGATAGGATGTTGGTTTAAGCACATACAGGTATATGCCTGATAATTGCAGCCTCTGATTTTTGCAGTAGCATAAATCTGGAGCACATCTGCTGGCTGATGGTCTTGCTCATGTAGAGGGAGCAAATACTGAATGTGATTTAGGCCACAACAGCAGAAAATCACTAACTGCTTTTTCATAATTGGTGAAGAATCCAAATCAAGGAAAAGAAACCTCTCTTGCTTTGTTACAACGTTAGCTTGTGTGTTTTGTTTCTTAGGTCAAGACGTTGTTTTCAAGTGCCTTGGGGAGAATATTCTTCAGAATGCCTTTGAAGGCTATAACGCTTGCATCTTTGCCTATGGGCAAACTGGTAAGTCCCTTCGGACGTAAGGGAGAAATATTGTTGATGGAAAAGGTGTTATGTTCTGACTAAAGACTCTTTTCACGGCTGTTGTGGCATTCTTTCAGGAGAAATGCCTTGTGATGTAGATAAAAAATGTTTGTCTCTTTTGTAACATTAACTATGAGGTGGTCAGGGTGAGAAATAGGATTTTCTCCCTTGCTGCTGACTACCCTTATTTCTCACACCTTAGATTATAATCTTTGGAATGACCGTGATCGTCTTTGAGTTCAGTGCATCACTCATATTTTCTGCTTCTTCAGTTAGAATAATCTTTAATCATCATTTTAAGTGTAATGTGCAAAAACGAGTATGCTTGCACAGCTGATTTTTCTTATTGTGGCACATCTGTGGGTTTTAGTGGGTTGTCATCTACAGTGAGACTGTGTCTACCTGAGTAAGTCTTCTCTGTCAGTTTGAACTAAGCTTCTTGTTTTACTTTTCCTTTTAATTAAATAGTCTTAGCCAAATAGTGGTTTGGTTACTTTAAAGTAGAAAACTGCACAAATATCTTTCACTGAAATGCAAAATTATTTTTTTTTACCTCTTCTCTCTATTTCCTTTCCATGTTCTGCCCAGCAAGAAACCTTGTTGCATGTACACTAATCTTAGATTCACTCACACAGGATCTGGAAAATCATACACAATGATGGGTACTGCTGACCAACCTGGATTAATCCCTAGACTTTGTAGTGGACTCTTTGAAAGAGCACAGAAAGAGGAAAATGAAGAGCAGAGTTTCAAAGTAGAAGTATCCTACATGGAGATATACAATGAGAAAGTCAGAGATCTTCTTGACCCAAAAGGGTAATTTGTGTTTCAGCAGCACTGTACTATGTTGTCATACACTCTTCCTTTCCATAACCAGTTTACCTTAATGGATCCCACCTAAGGCATTTGCGTAGGATGGCTTTTGCTCCTTTCTGATCTCAGTGTCCTTTCATTTTAAATCAAAATAAAGTAGTAAGACTGAAATCTTGGAGTAAACTCACCCTTATGCTAGCTTTTACGAAGTGACAAAATGTCAGCATTTTACATGTAGACATAAGTCTTTTTTTTTTGCACTGTCATCCTTGTTCTGTGCTTTATTATAGTATATATATTATAGTAAGACTATAATGTTTGAGATCTGTCAGTGAGAAATTGGCTTTTTATAAATGTTGTCTTAAGTCAGTCATGTACTTATAAATACCTTTTTTTCTCCAACCAGAAGCCGTCAGTCATTAAAAGTTAGAGAACACAGTGTTTATGGTCCTTACGTAGATGGCCTATCCAAGCTAGCTGTTGCTAGTTACAAGGTAAGGATCTATTTTATGGAAGGCTTGTGTTGACATCCTAAACACTAGGGTATTGTCCCTTGAGTAGAGTAAAACTATTAAGCTATTTCTGACCGCTGTGGTAGTAACATGGGTTTTAGAACGAGAGCTGTAGGACTGTTATGTTGTGATCACCAGCGAGAACAGCGTTAAGAGCAGAATCTCATCTTCATCTGGTACTAGTCAGTAATTCCGGAAATATTTCAACTATTTAATGAAACAGTTTTCATCCCAAACTTAAGATGAGTGTACGCTGTGTCCAGGAGCAAGTGTTCTGTGATTAATTACAGAACCAGGATTTAGCAGAGACAGGCTTTCAGTATCACATTTTGTCACTGGCTGTCGTGCTATTGCCTGGTAATTTCACTTACTGGTAGCACACAGGCATACTGGAATTATAAACTAATGGTTGTTTACAAGGAGAGTTCTTGAGGATATTGCACAAAACTTGCTTGCTGGATAGTAAATGTTTATATATGTATTCACAAAATGCCCTAATTTGTAAGAAGCATAAATGTACTATGGGAGAAATTAATAAATATGGGATGGACCGCTGTCATCTTAAGCAAAACATGAAAATGGTGCAACCCTTCCTATTGCAGTTTCTCTAGATATTCATCGACCTCTCCTTGGTGGTTTCTGTTACGCCAAGACACATTGTGTGCTTTTCCTTTATATGTCACCCAGCAGCTTTGTGTAATGCAGTATACGGAGTCAAAGTGGTCTGTTTGTTTTTTGTGGGATTTTTTTTACCATCATCCAGCTAGAGATGCATAAATATAAAAGGCCAGGACTCCAGAGTTTTAGCCATTTTGCAGGATTGCTGTAAAACCCTGAAGCAGGGGAGCTGTTTATTTCTCAAGTATCACAACTTAATATATCAGAGGAGTTTATAAGCTCTTACATGTAGGAGGAATATAATGGCCCATTCAGTGTGGTTTTGTTTAATAAAACTTTCATTGAATTATGAATCTTAGACTGGTTTGGGTTGGAAGCAACCTGAAAGACCATGTAGTTCCAACCCCCTGCCACAGGCAGGGACACCTTCTGCTAGACCACGTTGCTCAAAGCCTCGTCCAACCTGGCCTTGAACACTGCCAGGGATGGGGCAGCCACAGCTTCTCTGGGCAACCTGTGCCAGGGCCTCACCCCCCTCACAGAGAAGAACTTCTTCCTACTATCTCATCTAAATCTCTCCTCTCTCAGTTTAAAGCTATTCCCCCTTGCCTTTGAGCCTTCTGTCAGTATTACAAGTTTTAGGAACATGCGTTTGACAACATGTGTTTGAGTGTTCAAACATGAATTGCTGTTTCTTCACCTTTTTTCTTTGCTTTCAAGTATTGTGCAGCCAGGTGCATTATTTTTGTTGATAATTTAATATCTAGGTAGAGGTGACTGATAAATATGCATGTTGCAGCATTGAGTCATTTCTAGTCTTTAAAGGGGAGATCACAATATTTTTTTTCCTGTTTTTATTTTATGAACAAACAGCAGGAAGCTTGGTGGGAAAATCCTTGCTATATTTTACCAAAATGAGATTGTTTCAGTAGATAATTGAAAAGAATGTTGATGCAGATATGCTTATGGCTATGAAAATTGTATCTAGGACATTGAGTCCTTGATGTCCGAGGGCAACAAATCTCGAACAGTGGCTGCAACCAACATGAATGAGGAGAGCAGTCGGTCCCATGCAGTCTTCAAGATCATCCTTACCCACACACTCTATGATGTACAGTCAGGGGTGAGTAAAACAAGTTACAAAGTCCGAATGTTAAGCTTGAATAGGTGTCTCTTGCTTTAATATCTTTCATAAGCTTGTAGAAAGGTTGTTTGGAAGGGACCTCAGGAGGTCATTTGCCATAGTCTCCTGTTCTTCTGCACTGCTAGCACTGAATCAGGTTAGCTCTGGCTTTGGCTGGCTAAGCCTTAGTAGTGCTCATGTGCTTGTTTCCCGGTGTAGGGAAGTCAATTTGAATAGGTTTGGAAGTGAAATGTGTTTTTTTTTAAAAAAGGAAAGCAAAAGTGCAGGCCCCAAGTTGCAGCAGACCTGCTGGAGGGTGCAGGAAAGATCTCCTCTTCCTAGAATATAAACTGAAGAAACACTTTTTGAGCAACAGTGTGTAGTGCACAGACTTGGGGCAGAACTAAAGATAAAATGTGTAGATGAAAAATAGAAGAACACCTGAGTATACATCTGGTAATCTCCTTCAAGGGGTTATTTTATGCAAATATGTATAAATGACCAACTTTTATAAACAAGAACACTTAGTAATTTAAAACATTTTGCATTGTATGGCATTAATATTTTTATGTATATGTATTAAATATCTAAAAGACATTTAAATGTGAAATTATTTTTCTTTACATTTCCTTATAGTTAAATATTCCTTGGAGGGGTGTGTGAAATATATTTATGTGTTAATATTATTTAATGCTTCATAGAAAATGGTGATGAACTAAAATTGAAATCGATCTCCCATACCAAAACTCTTGAAATTGATGATAGATTCTGTGCTTGGGCAATTCTTTAATATCTTTAAAGATTCGGAGAAATTATGAGTGTTCATGGAGCAACTCTAAGGCATGTATGTGCCTAACTATTGAATGCAATGTAAAGCATAATAAGCATTTGGGCTTTTTTCCCCCCTCATTTCTCAGCCTCCACCAGTCTTCTTACTCAAAACAATTTTCTTTGTTCTTTATTTGGATTTTTTTTTCCCTTTACACTTCAAATCAGCAGTCAGACTGTGCTTGATTGTCATAGTTTGTCATTTTGGTTCTGCTGTGGCTGTACTGTGAGCTTATCATACATATTTTTTGCATGGTCATGGTCAGCCTGAATGCAAGGTGGTAGTTCTGATTGTCTGCATCTTCCAGTGACCACTGTGTGAGTTTCTGGGACAGATTTCTCTGTTTTCCCATCTGCTGGTTCTTTCAGTCCTGGAAATGACATGTTTCAGTATGGCCTGATGATTACACTATATTTTGAGAAGCTTAGAGTAACATTTTTGAAAGTGTATTGATTCTAATTATCCTGTTCATTTAAGGGAATGTAGCACTTTGTAACTGTGCTACCGAAATGCTAAAGTTGTCAGTGCTGCAGGAGAGCATGTTGTGAGCAAACTGTTGTCAAAGGCAGTTTGCTTTTCAACTTCATGTTGACATATGAAATTCATGGAGTGTTTCAGAACGTTGTTTTGTGTCAAATGAGATTAAAGTATTTGTAACAAAATCTGTGTTACAGGTTTAAATACTCACATAGCTTGGATTGCTTTCTAGGAGGATATTAAGGATATAGGAGACATTGCAGTTGTAATAAAATCCGTAAATTATAACATGCTTCTTGTCAGGTTTATTCTTTGTCTCTGAAAAACAGAAGCAACCTGGTATAAAATCTGAGGTTTTTAGAAGGCTGTTTTCAAGATGAGATTGTAAACCACATGTCTTTGTGACTCCTCGGCCTCTACCTCCTCTGCATTTTTCTTGGTTTAAATTTTACTAATGTGCTCTGTGTAACTCTCCTCTGGAGGTTTCTGAGATCTCTTGAAGATACTACTATATCTGATTTCACATACTTCTTTCTGAAGCAGCAGCTAGTGAGTAACAACAGGATACTATTCAAGTTCAATGACTTTCAGAGGTGTTGGAACAGCTACAGAGCATCTACACCAAGAAATGAAGCTTGGTTCTTCTTAGAAAATACATCCAACTGTGTAACTCAAGTGAACTAAAAGTAACTGTTGTCTGGTTCCTTCTGCAGACTTCAGGTGAGAAGGTGGGCAAGCTGAGTCTGGTGGACTTGGCCGGTAGTGAAAGGGCAACGAAGACTGGTGCTGCAGGAGACAGGTTGAAAGAAGGAAGCAATATTAACAAGTAAGACTCTGATTATTTATTTTTTTTTTACCTTTCTTCATCAGTGCAGTCATGCCTGCTAAATACAGCATGCTTGTGAAATAGGATAAAGTCAATATAAGCTCTTGTAGCTGGTTTCTTCTTCCCTTCTCTTTACTTCTTGTTCTGACATACCAAACTGTTAAGCAGAGATCTCATTCAGACATCTGTTTAAAATGATTGGCATTTTTCCCTCTGTACTTGTGTTCCTATAACTACCACATAATTGCATTTTGAAGACATGATGATTAAGGCTGAAAACAGGGAGTAGAGCTTTTGTGAGAAAAGAATGATAAAAACTGTATTAGGAACCTTCTCCTTGGAGCTCATTTTTGGAGAGAAAGTCACTGTCTAAATATGTATTTGACTTATGAATATTTACACTGGTTAATGGCTGCTTGTGTTCTGTGTGCAGATCCCTCACAACCCTTGGGCTGGTTATTTCTGCTCTGGCAGATCAGGCTGCTGGCAAGAACAAGAACAAATTTGTTCCTTATCGTGATTCTGTGCTCACTTGGTTACTTAAAGTAAGTACTCTGATCTTGGTTTTTTTAAAGAGAAATAGAAGCAAGAAGAAGGGGAGAAGAGTCCAATTCAGTGAAATAAAAGGCTGTTCTTTTCTGCCTCATTTTCTGGTTTTGGTGTTAGCCAGTTTGTCTTTGGAAAATTAGCTGGATGTAAGCCATTAGTATGTCTACAAATTCAGTGTGTTCCCTGTCTTCTGCTGGCCTGTAGTGGTCTAAAGATATAGGAAATAAAAAATAAAAAAGTAAAAAATATATATTTTATGCATCAGTTTACGTACAGCTTCACACACAACCTTGGGGCTAATTGCCACATGCAGATGAATTTTACATGCTGGCAAGGTTAGCTTTGAAGATTTTGATTAAGACTATTAACTTTTCCTAATTGTCTAATACATTTGTTAATATACTCTACTTTTGTCAGCAGAGTATGATTGCAGAGCATTATCTCAATTACAGTCTGAGGAACAGGTCAGAAGACTTAATACATCATATTCATGTGAAATGAACAGTTAAATCATTTTCAATACTGTGTAAGAGTCTATTTGGTATTATTTTGGGGAAAATGAGTGTATGATGATGGAACTTGGATCATCTGTAAAGTCTAAATGAAAAAACACATTGTTAAGTATGAGATTTATGTAGGTCAAATTAAAAGACAAACTTTTGAGTTTGTTGTTCTTCCCACTTCCTAGATACAGTGGCAGTAAAGCATGGTAGCCTCATGACAAAAAAATCTTAGGAGTGCAAGTTTGATTTTAGGAATAGTTATCATAAGGATTTCTCCCTTGCTCTGAATGAATGGCAAGCGCAAATGTAGCCACTTGTTTTTATGAAAAGTTTGCCTGCTAGTGAAGGTGGCTTGTCTGTCTTTTCCTTATCCTGCTTGATACAGCTTGAGTGGTCTTGTTTGACTTGGGTTTTGAAGGATTAGTGAATTAGGTGTCATATGTAGGTGACTTCAGTTTCTTTACTGTAAGCTGTCATTTTGCTAAAATTTTTCTCTTTCTTCCTTTGATTGCTAGGATGTTTCATAACTATGTCTCATAGAAATACTAACCTACCAGGTTTCCTTTTTTCCCTTGTGCTTTGTTTTATTATTATCAAGGAGCAGCTACGATATTTGTCAGCAGAAAGGTATAATCTGGAAAGAAACTGATTTTTGGCACCACTAGCATTTTTTTTATTTTTATTTTTTTTTTTTAGGTGCTCTGGCTAGATTTGGTCGTCTTGAATGCTCTGCTTTGCCTCCTCACCCATTCTTAGTAATGTTTTTAGATGTTTCAATTGGACATCCCTGTGATTTAGCTGCACATGTGGAAAGGAAAAGGAAGTTAGTTGCAGGTTATACAGAAGTGTGGAGATTAAAGAAGTTGTTTTCCTTAAGCACATTTGAAAACAAAGTGGACTTCAATGCTTAAATAAAATAAATATCTACTTGTGTAATCCCTTGACACCACAAGCGTTCGTTTTTCTGAGGGCTGTCTTTCAATGAACCTTTTAGCGTGACTACTGTGAAGTGATTTATCTCTTCTCCCAGTGTAAACATCACAGATACTGGTTGTCAAGTAGTACAGTCATGAGGGCTACATAGAAATCAGAATGGCATAACAGAAATAGAGTCTGTATTTTTCTACAGTAAAATAAACCCTCATATCACAGTGTTCCTTGCGCTAAGACTTTTTTAGTGTTTAAATATATTTTTGCCTCTGTATAGTCATACTGAGTTTTTACTGTAATTAAACAAGTGCTTTTTTGCTCTATGAAAAGATGGGAACAAAACCAGCATGCAGCTTGCTTCAGTTTGCTCCATCAGCATGTGCTTGGGTTCTTGATGGGGCTGTAACAGTCTGAGCAAGCAGAGCGGAAACTTCCCTAACGAATTTCTAGCCTTGTTGTTAGAATTAGTTATGCTGCTCCATTTCTAAACAAATCCAGCAAGCAGACTGAAATTCCTGTTTAGCACCTGTCTGATGCATTGTAGCCACGATGACGATGGCCGTACTCAGCACTTGCTTTAGCTCATAAATAGAAGTGCACTTTTGTTCTGCCTTCTTTCAAGCAAACCTTCTTTGTGTCTTTAACATCCAGCTATGTTAAGTGCAAACAAAAGGTTTGAGGCTTTTGGATTTTTTACAAACAAGCTCATTGAAGAGAAGCTTTATTTTGAAAGGGGAAAATTTAAACATTTTTTTAATTAAAGATCAAAGGGGGGATTTATTCGTTTAAAGAGGCCTGGTTGTAGAAGCCATGAGATGGTGGGCTATCTTTCTCTCTAGCTTTCAACTTTTAATTATGATGCTGAAGTGGAGTAAATGTGTTCTGACACTAGGAGTATCTGTCGTATAGGGACACTCCACAAATCTGAGAAACAAGCAGTGTTCAGGAGACCCCAAGATTTAACACTTTTAATTTTGTTGAGGATCTTTAGATGGAAGTACCAAGTGAAAAATATTATTGCAGAAGAAAGCTTGGAGAATAGCATCAGGTTATGTGCAGGAAGCAAAATAGCAAGCGCAAAAGCAAAAAACCAAGTGCTTTAACTTCTTGGTTTTATCAAATTGTGTTGGCACAAACGTCTTGGTTTCCCATTATAATCAGAAGCCCTGCACTTCTACTGACGGCTGCTATTAAAAATATAATTTCTGATGTCTACATTTTGTTTTCACAGTAAACTTGGTGCTAGAGAGGTCTGGGCTAGTTTAATCTTAGAAATAACTAAACTAATTTATTTCCACTCTGAGTGTCTCTCCATCTAATGCAAGCCCAGCCTTGCCAGGGTAATTTGCAGACACTGCCTGCTAATAAGAGGCTGGCTTGCTATTTGTCTACCTTTCTTGCTTAACATTAAAGAAACCAGTGAAATCAGCACAACAGTTTTATACATAAACCTTTATCGAACAGTCTGGCATCGGATTCAAACAGCTACAGTCCAACAGGAACTTTGCCCAACTTATAATGGGTGTATTGTGAATTATGGTGTATCACTGTAACAGCATTCTCAGCTGCCTGTACAGCAGAGTTGCAATTCAAATAGTGAATTAATCCTATTTTGGAGCTAATTAGTGCAGTGAAGGAGGTTCCCAAAGTACAAACTGTTAAGGTTTGATTTGGAAGCGGAGTACCTGCCCAGCTCCCTGATAAACTTCATCTTTTTATGCAGAACAGGGATTGCAGTTGCAGAGCATCATTCCTAATTTGTGAAAACCGTTGATGGATTGAAGAAAAGTCCTGGCTTCTCTACAGCCAGAAACTGAATGAGTCATGTGCTCTTATTAGTCTTTTTAAAGGTTTCAGTAGATGCTTTGGAAAACCATTTCTGTGTTACAAAGTGGATCCTATCAAGCCATGTATTTGTTGGAGTAAATATTGGCTTCTCCTCAGATGAGAAAAAAACCACACTGATATCATAGAATCACAGAATGATTTGGGTTGGAAGGGACTGTAAGTCTCATCTAGTTCCACCTGTCCTGCCACGAGCAGGGACATCTTCCACTAGACCAGCTTGCTCCAAGCCCTGTCCAACCTGGCCTTGAACACTGCCAGGGATGAGGCAGCCACAGCTTCTCTGGGCAACCTGTGCCAGGGCCTCACCACCCTCACAGGGAACAACTTCTGCCTAAGATCTCATCTAAATCTCTCCTCTCTCAGTTTAAAGCCAATCCCCCTTGTCCTGTCCCTACACGCCCTTGTCAAAAGCCCCTCTCCAGGTTTCTTGTCGTCCCCTTTGGGCTCTGGAAGCTGCTCTTCAGTCTCCCCAGAGCCTTCTCTTCTCCAGGCTGGACAAGCCCAACTCTCTCAGCCTGTCTCCATAGCAGAGGTGCTCCGTCCCTCAGAGCATTTTTGTGGCCTCCTCTGGACTTAGCTATTCCATCAGCCAGAAGACTTTTCAGTTGACTTCTCTATAAATACTCTTACCTGCAAGTGCTCTCCAGCTGCTGGTGTACCTCACTGTGCTGAACACTTTACATGTGAAATTTTGTTTTCTATCCAATGAGTTAGCTGCCCTTTTGCACGACCAGAGACGGCAGTACTACCAATGCAGCAGCAAAGCAACACTGGTCTGTGTGGTCAACGATTGTCTGAGCACTGAAGCAGCCAGGCTGCTGTCAAGCTATTTTAGACATCATGCAGCAAAAGAGAGTCTTAAGGAAATACTTAAAGGGGTGTTTTAATAATTGCTAGGGAATGCTACATGTGTGCTTTGTAATTGAAATGGATAGACAAGCAGCTAATGTAGTCAGATTGTTCTAATGGCAATGCCTGACCTAGATTTCATGGGTTATTGAAGATGAAAGTTAATAGCAGGGTTTATCTTGGAAAGGGATATTGGGTAAAAACCAAACACACCCCTTCCACCTTCATTCCCCCTCCCCCCACCCAAAAAAAGAACCAAAACCAAATAAACCAACCAAACAGAAGAATGATTTGCTGCAAAAGTTAAAGCAGAATATTTTGTCTTTTAGACTAGCCAAAATTGTAAACCACAATTTCACAATCAATAAAAGATTGAATGCTTCCTTCCCTCCTGCCCCCACTCCCTCGGCACACTGCCTTGCAGGAATGTGGTTTCACGCCCTTCTTCTCTGTCAACCAAATTCCAAAAGGGTAATTTCTTACATAACTCAATTTAGATTGTGAGCTGTGTAAGCGGGGGTGGAGGGGAAGGGCCCCATACTGAAGTGTTTAGAAAAATAAAATTAGCTATGCTGTTTGAGGAGATCTTTAAGTAATTTAAATTAGTACTTATTGGAAACATCTTGTTTCCAGTCTTTAAAATAGGATATTCTGAATTCATCACAATCTTCTCTGAGCTCCTTCAGTACTATCTGAGAAGTTTAATGCTGAAGTGCTTATATTTCTGGTTTATAAACCTAGGCAGAGAAAACAGAATTAAAACTTTGAAGCCCTTATAAGGCCCCATAAAGCCATAAAAGGGACTGTTTTCATTCCTGATGAAACTAAAACTGATTCTGAAAGACAAGAATGACATTTCCTAAATGTGCATTAAAAAAAATAAAGATTGAAAATAACAACTTTCCTTGATTTACACAGCTTAAAATACTGATTTTTAACCAAGGAACTCTGACAGAAATGTTCCTGTTATTAGTTGCCCCATCTCCTCCCAACCCTAGGCTATTACTCACTGCCTAAGTTCATTGACCATGTAAAATGAAAGAGACCTTCTGTTTTAATTTTATAACCTCTGTCACTTTCCAGGATAGCCTTGGTGGCAACAGCAAGACTGCTATGGTAGCAACAGTAAGCCCGGCAGCAGACAACTATGATGAAACCCTTTCAACACTGAGGTACGCAGACCGGGCCAAGAACATTGTTAATCATGCTGTGGTGAATGAAGACCCCAATGCTCGCATTATTCGGGAGCTCCGTGAGGAAGTGGAGAAGCTGCGAGAACAGCTCACAAAAGCAGAGGTACAAATTATAGCCTTGACTAGTCAGTAAGACCTGTAAACCCCATTGTCAAGACTTTCTTACCTGGCTTGAATAATGAAAGCCACAAAGAATGACTACATGGTGTCTATGAGGAATCTCCCTTTCTATTACTTCTTTCCATTTTTCTGTACATTAGTCTCAAAACACAGGTGATAATATGAGATACCAAGTTCTGTCTGAACACATTATTGAGCAATCTTGTTTTTATTGTGAGGTACAGATCAAAAGCAAGAGGTCATGGAGGCAGGAATAGGGGTTAAGTCTTAAGGTTGTGCAGTTTATAGGCAGAGCTTAGCCAGTATATTTTAAGAATTCAATGTGGCTACATCCGGCGAGATGTGACTTCAATGCTTGCTTGCTTATAAGCTTAACTCTTCTCAATTGAATCTCATACAGGAGCTAACTGATATTATGAATATCTGCATAGCTACCTCAATGCAATTGTGAAAGGAACATGGTCTAAATCTTAGATGAAGGCCAAGAACTAACGTAATCTTGAGTTCTGTTCTCAAATGTGGCAAAGCAATGGTGATATAATCAATCTGTTTTGCAATTCAGAAAAACTACGATTACAATATTTGCCTCATGAGGTATGCAGGAAATGCTGGCTGTGATATTAGAAATGACTAGTGAATTTTGGACTGTTCTCATTTGAGCTGCCAAATATGCTAAGCTTTAAGGTATCTCAAGTTAAATATCTAAAAATTCCTTGAAAATATGAACCACAGACTTAACAGTACACTGAGAGATACAAACGCGTCCTATTTATTTCATTTGTGAGCATTAATGCCAAAATAATGGCAGCTTTCCAAAGTAATGAAGTAGTGTTTTCTAAATATGAAGTAATACATATTTCCTTTCTTAAGTATTAAAATCCCACCCTAGGTGTCATCTCAGTGGCATTGACAAAGTGCATGGAAAAAACAGTGTAGTTTGCTATTAAGAGGCTACACAGTAAAGGTCAAAACCCATATTCTTTGTCTTGTACTCCTTTTAGTTTATTACATTTTTGGCCCATCTAATAGTTTTACAGAAATGTGTATAAACAACTTTAAGTGAACAAAAGCATTGACCCATTATGACAGCCAGGTTACATTTTCAAAGCTCATTTCCAAATATAGAGGTTACCAAGTTGTGGGTTTGGGGTTTTTTTCCCTTTTGGTGTCAGTATCCTTTTCTCTTCTAAACTGCCAAGGCAGAACAGAGCTTTGACAGTTCACTTTTTTCCCCCCAGAAGAGTAAGGTATTATCCTCTTCCCTCTTTTTCTTTCATCCACACATTTAGGTCTCTTCTTGTAAAAATTGATATCCCATGTTTTAACATGTCTGTGCCAAGACCACCAGCTTGTCCTTCCTAAGCTGGGAACTTAAACTAACTTCTTTCAGCGTAGAAGCACATGTGCAGGTCTGCTGTGAACCTGGGCCCATGTATCTGTTTATATAAACATTGCAGGGAGGGAGGAGGATTACCCAGCTCATTTTACAGTTGAAGCATGTGAAAATGTTGAGTAATTTTGCCTCAGGTCCAAATAAATGGCCAAACAAGATTTAGACTTTGAGACCAACTGGGCTTCATCTGCCTATCTTCCACAGCATCCAGTGCCTTTGCACTGATGATGTTTTATCACCCATAATAAGTCTTTGTTCTGGAGATTGCCTTGGCTTCACTTTCCTTCCCAGGTGGAATTGATGTTCCCTTCTACCCTGTATTTAGATATTCAAACCAGAAAAAGATTACACAGGACACATCAGCTGACGGTTCCTACTGTTGTGTCTTGAGGCAGAGGAAACTCTTGTCTTAGAACAGGATATTCTACTCCTGGCGCTTGCTCCTTTTCTTGCACGAACTGCAGTGTAGTGAGGCCACTCTGATTTGGATTCCTCTGAAGAGTGTTGGCTTTGTGGGAAGGGAGTGTGTGATGGAGAGCAATGCTTGCATTGTTTAATTGGCATTGCATAAATACCTACCAGCCAAAACCATTTTCATCTTGTTAGCAGTAATGAAATAATGACAGAAGGAAGTCCACAGACTTCATATTCAAGGTAGTAGAGGAGGAATATACCAGTACCAAGACTGGAGAATGTAAATATAAGTAGTATAAAAAATATCCTTTCAGTTTTTGGAGAGTTTGATGCATGGCGTGGGGGGGTAACTTATCTCAAGTTAGTCCTTGGGTAGAACATGGGCCTTTGACTATTTCACAGAACAGAATTAGAGCTATGATGGATTAGCAAGAAAATTGAATTCCAGTGTCCGGAAGCACACAGTAAGGCTTCTTTCTAGACTCTGTCCACTTTGTAAAATACATAAATAAATGCAGAGGCAGATAACCAGAACACCTTGGATGACTTCATGTTTGCTATAGAGAGAAAAAAATCACACCCATTAGGCCATATCAAAATGAACAATAAAAATGTTTTGGTGGCATGGGAGTTTAAGTGACTGAGATGTTACATTCCATTTTGAGGGAACGACAGCTGAAAGGATGGTGGCTGGCCAGATCAGCAGTATCTTCACGAACAAGATTGGTTTAGATATGAGTCGTTTGGGACACTCAGTTTGCATTTTAATATCTTTATGCAAATCTGCCAGCATCATGTAATCGGTTTGCATTGATGTCTATAAACTCCACTTCAGCATCTGTACTTGAAACTAATTAAACTAAATTTTTGATGGATTCTGAATTTATATGCAATATGTATTTTAAAAACCCATTTACTTACCAATAAGTATGCCTTGAAAAAAAGAGTGAAGTTATGTTTCCTTCTTTCCCCATCTGTGTGACAGCGATGTGAATCAAAAAAAGCACAATAAGCTTTCTTCTTCTATTTCTGCAGGCTATGAAATCACCAGAATTAAAAGAACGATTGGAGGAATCAGAGAAGTTGATTCAGGAAATGACTGTGACCTGGGAAGAAAAATTAAGAAAAACTGAGGAGATAGCACAGGTTTGCTGCTTTCTTTTGCCTTCCTTTTTTTAAAATGAAAAATAAGTTTGTTTCCTTTGTCAGTTCATAGAGATAGTCTGAATCTCTACCCCCATTTAGGGTAAGTAGGTCAAGCTTGCTGCCCTTTTGAAAAGCTTCACTTAATTCCTGTGATAGCTGGCTGCCTTCCAGATTACTATTCCAGCGACAATAATAAGTTTTCACTGTATGCAAATGGAGAAGTTATTAAAAAAAAATAATAATCCATGGATGAGAGGATTACAGGGGGTTTATGTTCTTCAGACAGTAAACTCATCGTTTGTGATGAAAGATGGAGCATTGAGAGTGTTAAATGCAAGGTTATGTACACAGAGACTCAATACACAAGGCAAAGGGCATCCAGAATATTGAAAAATAGCACTCTTCAGAATCCCTGTGTGTTTTACGACCTCTTACACTGATATTTAGGTCCTCAGACCATAACTGAATATGATAGTTACATCG
The DNA here is from genome assembly GCF_004027225.2 of Strigops habroptila. Lineage (NCBI taxonomy): Eukaryota > Metazoa > Chordata > Aves > Psittaciformes > Psittacidae > Strigops > Strigops habroptila. Next base: position 61,066,188 of record NC_044282.2, read on the forward strand.
AGAAGTCGTGCAGGTCACCATGATTATTGCATGACACTTCCAGTTCTTACCACACAAATGCTGATGTACGTATTTGCAGTAGGGAGCTTGTAAGGGGGAGGACTATTGAAAGGTGATGAATAGCATGTAATAAATAAGAAGAAAGTAAAGCCTCTGATACAAAGCCTTCTTGTAGATGACACAATTAGAATAGACTGTGTTGATTTTGGTTTTAAAGATCCATTGTAAGAAGTGCTGCTTGTGACTACAAGGGCTTCTTGGCTTTCAATGCAGATTCGTACCATGGATTTTCCTCCCTGTGTATAAGAGTGGAAAAAACTAAAAAATAACAGTAAGATTTCTACTTTCATCCTACACAATAGTTTCTAGGCATACAAACCCTGAGTGTGTGAGGAGGTTGAAAAACCAGAGTGATGGGCTCAATGCCACAGACTAAATCCCCCTCGATGTTTGCACATTTACTTTAGCTCTCCTCCTCTTTGTCTCTAAATTCACAGTCTGTTATGATGTTTCAGAGCTGAGAGTCTGTTGAACAGACTGCTCCAGTGTGGGTCCTTTCCAGGTGGTGCAGTCCTTCAGGAACAGGCTGCTCCAACATGCGTCTCCCACAGGGTCACAAGTCCTGCCAGCAAACCTGCTCCAGCCTGGGCTCCGCTCTCAATGGTCCTGCCAGGATCCTGCTCCAGCTGGGGCTGCCGATGGGGTCACAGCCTCCTTGGGGCATCCCCCTGCTCTGACATGGGGTCCTCCATGGGCTGCAGGGGGATATCTGCTCCACCATGGACCTCCATGGGTTGTGGGAGCACAGCCTGTCTCACCATGGGCTGCACCATGGGCTGCAGGGGAATCTCTGCTCCAGTGCCTAGAGCACCTCCTCCCATTCCTTCTTCACTGGCCTTAGGATCTGCAGGGCTGCTCCTCTCACATGTTCTCACGCCTCTCTCCAGCTGACATTGCTCCTGCCCAGTAACTTTTTACGCTTTTAAAATACATTATCCCAGAGGCCCTACCACTGTTACTAATGGGCACTAACAAACAGCAGGGATCTGTCTTGGAGCCGGCTAGTGTTGGCTCTGTCAGACATCAGGGAAGCTTCTAGCAGCTTTTCATTGAAACCACCCCTATAGTCCTCCCCTGACTACTAAAACCTTGCCGCGCAAGCCCAATACAGTGGTTTAGACAGGTCCAAGGTTAAAGGCATTTATATCATGGCTTGTCATGTGACTTTATTTCTGGCCAGCATCCACTAACATCTGCTTGTCAAATTGTAGTAGGGTAGGCAGGTAGGATAGATAGGTAATTGTAAGTCTCTGAGGAAAGGATGATTCCTTATAAAGAATGAGGGCCATCAAAGAGGCAGTTTGTAGAGATGGAGTGGCAGTAATGGTTCAAAGCCTCAAAGACTGTGTGAATAGACAATTTTTTCACATTTTCAGTGAGTATTTCACTTACCTTTAATGTAATTTGAATGTTAAAGTTAATTAACATTAAGTCTTGAAGAAAAGTTAACAGAAACAGTCTCATTAAGCTAATCCTATGAGATTTTGACCGTGGCCCAAGTCTTCCTTTGGGCAACATGTTCTTTATCTCTGTAGATAATAAGGGATTCTGTGAACTTCGGAGCCTGGCACTGATGATCGGAAGAGATGTCTTTGACATCATACTGCAGTTTTTCTTCTGTTCTTTGTTTTTTTTCCTCTCACACACGTCTTCTCCTTATGAGGACCACTGTGCTGGTTTTGTAAGTGTGTGGGGAGAAAGGGTAGAGAAAATCACAAGTGAGTTGTGCTTCCTATTCTTTGCAGTTTTACTCTTGGTTAGACCTGATATAGCCCCGGTGCTGAGCAGCGAATTATACTTAATAGTATGACATACCTAGTTTTTAAACACAAAGCAAATTGGTAGGTAAAGGTCAGAACCTTAATAAACGCTCCAGCATTATTCCTACATTATCTCTGCTAATTTTAATTTTCTTTGAAGTATTAGCATCCTCCTCTGTTTCTGCTTTGCCTTAGTAATTGTGTGAGAGGCCTTCCATGTTGATTTTTTACTTTTTTTTTTTTTTCTGCCGTTGTGGATAGTGAGTCTCATTTCAGTTTCTGTATGATCCTGGGAACAATCCTCAACATTTCTATTGCAATGCTTTTTATAGAAGAATCCCCTTCTGTTCTTAAGTTAGAAACGTTTAGTGTTCGTCTTTCACTGCTCTAGTCTTTACCCAAACACTTCCCTTTGAAAGATGTACATTTTTGCACAGTAATGCTTTGTTGTTGAATTCTATGAAGTCTATTGACAAGAACAAAACACCATCCAAAACGCTACTATTCTTGTTCAGCAGGAAGTGTTATTTGCATTAGTTAAATAGCAGGTTGCCAGTTTTTTGTCATTTTGATTGCTCTGGAATAAAAGATAGACATGGAGCTTGACTTGGCAGGGATTTAACTTAACTTGTTGCTTTTTAGCTCAAAAGAGGAAAATAAAGGGCTCTAGAGATGTCTTTGTGGTAGCATTTTGCTGTTCCACTGAGGTCATGGAGAAGCTCCTACAGTACTGCAGTGTGCTGCTCTCGGCTGTTTTCATTTTCCACTAAGAAGATGCAACTGTGTAAGACCATAGCACGTAGCCCTCAGAGAGCAGAGGTGGAAGGACAAGAGAAGCTACAGATACCCTGATCAAAGCTTGATATAATTAGGGCTTTTGTGCCTGATCTGTTGCAGAAGAGTTGATTTTTTCAGAAGTAACAGTCCGTCATTTTGTCTTGTGGTTTTGGCAGATAGGAATGCATTTCCGAGGGGCTGTACATCAATCTGCTTAATTTTGATGGCTACTTTCTTGCAGGAGCGTCAGAAACAGTTGGAAAGCCTTGGCATCTCTCTTCAGTCTTCTGGAATAAAAGTTGGGGATAATAAGTGCTTCTTGGTTAATTTGAATGCAGATCCAGCTCTCAATGAACTTCTGGTATACTATTTAAAGGTAAAAATAAATCTTCATTTACTTTTTATATGTATATATAGAATTAGACTCCAATGCCATTGGCAGAGGTGCACTTAGAAAATTTTATTAAAGCTGCACATCTGAAACATTCTCCATTATTCACTGTTTCATTAAAAATGAAACCTTTTTTTCAAATATACTTCATAGCAGAGGAAGGTTTGGGTATTTTATGCTTTTGGTTTACTTTTTTGAAAGAAATTTAGAAGTGTTCTCTTTAAGAAACTGTCTCCTGGTTGGGGGAGATTGTTGATTTCGTTTTTTTAATGCCAACATTCACAATGTTTTACTCAGAAAATTGTTTTATGTAAAGATTGGACATATCAGTAATCATCTTGCTTCTACATGTGTAGTCCAAATTCTGAGTGCTGTCTGCAGTTTATAAAATGCATTTTTATTCCTCTATGTGGAACTTGCCAGGAGTGAAAATCAAGTTCTTTTCTGCCTTAGGAGTTCTGTTGATATGCAGTCCCCATTATTGATGTTAAACATAAAACATGTGACGTGACTTTTGGACTCTGCACTGAAACATTTGGGCAGTTTATTCTGCTTTAACGAACTGTAGATGTGATCTGGAGCCAGAAGGAGAAATGAAGTGCACCCATTTTTAAGTCACGTTTTAGAGTACAAGTTCTAACATTTCATCAGTGTAAGAACATCAGCAGTCTGAGCTTCGCATTCTATCTTTCTTTTCTCTTTGAAGTGGTCTGTAGTAACTCTCAAAACAGCCACAAAATTAGCAATTGGGCTGAAAGATAGTTTTGGTTTAGCCGATCTTAGGAAATACATGATCTTCTTTGGTATCAGTCATTGTTGCTCTGTGGTATCTTTATGAAAGCAAGGGAAATAACTTCTTCAATGTTGTATCTGCTAAAAAACATTAAAAAGGACAAAAGAGCTGAGGTTTTGGGAGAAGAATTGAATCCTTTCCAGACACCTTGCACGTAGGTGTCCAGTGTATGACTCAAGCTACTAAATCAGCCTTGGCACTGACAACTGTTGGAGCAGCGCCGGCTTCTGTGGTGTTCATTGGGAACACATGACGAGAGTGCACTGAAGCCAAAGCCTGATAAGAAAACAAGCCTTGGCCCATCAGCACCAGCAGAAAAGTCTCAGGTGGTGCTGCGCGGCTTTCCTTTTCTAGAGAAAACCCCTTTGCATGGGGTAGGCTTTGTGTGATTGAGTTAGTCTCTATTTTTTTTTCAATAACACAGATTTGTATTGTTGGTTGAGAATTCTGGTGTTGAAATCCCTGTGCTTTTAAATTCTTCTGATAAAATGACATAGACTTGTCTTGCCTGAAATCCTAAGATTGCTGAGCTGCATATGTACTAGATCTTAAAAGTACTGAAAAACAACTTGACCTGACTTATCTAAGCTATTGTATCTGTTCCTCAAAAATTGCTTAGAGATACCTAAAAATTAAATGGATGGGTTGGGGCATGTGTAGCATGATCCTTTGTCCGCCAAATCCCTCACGCCTCGAGTACTTCAGGAATTTCCTAAGCTGTTGGAGGATCTAGATAGAACCAGCATGATAGCTGTGGATCTAACCACTGTGAACTTATTTCCTCTTTGAACTCGATTATTTTTTACTTTTGGCTTCTACAACATCCCAAGGCACCGACTTCTGCAATTAAATTATAGAAACCTCTTTATCATAGGATTTAACTGCTGTCAGTAAACTTCCCTGAGTGCTTGCTACTTATTACTGTTAGCCAAAGCAAGAATTTGCTTGCAACGTTTCATTTTTCTTTTTCCCCTCTAAGTGAAGTATTGAGCAGCTTTCAGATTTTGGAACTAGATAAAAAGATACATCCAGAAGAAGAATGGATGAATTAGAACTAGTGAACTTTTGCAACCCATTGCTAACATCTGAATTGATTTTCCCCAGGAGCACACGTTAATAGGCTCAGACAACTCTCAAGATATCCAGCTGTGTGGAATGGGAATTCTTCCTGAACACTGCATTATAGACATCACCCCAGAAGGACAGGTTATATTAACACCTAAAAAAAATACTAGGTAAAGGAATAAAATACAGCTCCTGTTGTATAATAATTGTAGTTTTATCTAGTATTTTATAACTACTGGTGCAAAAAGATAATTAGAAAATAAACATTTATTTCTATTTTGAAGTAAGAAAATTCTACTTCTTGTATCTTGTTTTCACATTTTGTTGTCATCTAGCCCTCTGTCAACTCATCTTTCATTTCTGAGATTTCTCTCAGTGATGGTGTTGTAAGTTCTCAAAGAGAGGATGAGCAAATTGCATGTGCTTTCAGCAATGAGATACTGATTTGCAGCTGTGTAGCTGTAACTGTCAAAATTTGAATTAATTTTCTAGGAAATCTGTTGATATGCAAAGAACCGCTGAAGCATTTGTTGCTTTATTTGATTAAGTAGTAGTACTTGAAAGGCAGATGGTATATTCAAATTGATCACAAAATGGCATGCATTGTCAGCATCTCCAGTAATTTATTGTTAGGTACACAAAATTCAGCAATTTCACATTTACCCTCATTTGTAGTTGATCCTACTTTGAGCAGGACATAGTGACTGGATGACATCCTGAGTTTCCCTTCAAATTTGAGTTACTGTATCGTCATATTTTCAGCTTATTCTGACTCTGAAATAAAAGTAGTTTCTGATTATTCTTAGTTTATTGTCTTTAAGCCATTTATATAGCAAAGGTTTCTAATGTCTTACTCAAATGTTACTATTTTGTGTCTGTATCCCAAAGTACTGTGAAAAGTGTTTATTTCTAGTGACATTATCTTTTCTGAGGCCCTTCATTTTTAAGCTCTAATTACACTCCCCAGACATAGCTGTCATATTTATCCAAAAACACTGAACTCTGTAAGCTTAAGCAGTCAAAAGAGGCTGTTTTTGAGGATTCTATGAAATAGCACAGGGTAGATCAGTGAAGTTTCTGGGGATATTTTGCCTGTTTTCAATCCATAAACCTGTCTTCTTCCCTAACTCTTTACAATAAAGAAAGTAGTAGTGGAGGGAAAAAAAAAACACACCAGCCTTATATAGATGCATTTGCTTTAGATTTTTGCCTTTTCACAGGACATTCGTAAATGGTTCTGCTGTCATGTGTCCAATCCAGCTGCATCATGGAGACAGAATACTATGGGGGAACAACCACTTCTTCAGGTAAAAAAAGATATTAAAGAAATTGTAAGTTTGCGCCAACTTGATTTTATCTTAAGGTATAAGGAAAGAAGTTAGTGGAGCATTCAGGCTGCAGGAGGAGGTGATTTCTTTCTTGTTGGGACTATAATCATAGAATGGTTTGGGTTGGAAGGTACCCTAAATCTCATCTAGTTCCAACTCCCTGCCATGAGCAGGGTGACCTTCCACTAGACCAGGTTGCTCCAAGCCCTGTCCAACCTGGCCTTGAGCACTGCCAGGGATGGGGCAGCCACAGCTTCTCTGGGCACCCTGTGCCAGGGCCTCACCACCCTCACAGGGAAGAACTTCTGCCTAAGAGCTCATCTAAATCTCCCCTCTGTCAGTTTAAAGCCATTCCCCCTTGTCATAGCACTACTTGGTCTTGTAAAAAGCCTCTCTCCAGCTTTCTTGTATAAAGGCAGTGCTGATGAATGACTGTTCTTGAATGCTAAATATTATAACAACTGTGCTTGATTTCAATTTTGAAGCACTAGCTTGACTTAACTTGTATTTTCAAAAGGACTGTAATCTTGCTGATGAGGACCTTGCTGTAGTTACCAATACTATTATCTCACTGAAGAGGTACAGTTTTTGAGCTGGTATCTTTAAGGTGGCTCGGTACCACATTTATACTAAGTACTTTCTCCTCCACAGTGAAAATACTACACCCAAGCTTTAACTTGGATAGGTTGCCTTTTGGATTTTGCAGATAAGGTATTAGATTTTTGACCTATGTTATAGAGTGATCTGTGTCTTACAAATTCACTGTGTTCTGAGTTCCCTGGAGTTCCGTCTCCAGCCATACCTATGCCCTTCCTGTATCAGACAGGATCACTGATAGGAGTTTTTGATTAAAGACTCGATTCTTGAAGCCCTCCGTGGTGGGTGTGAAATACCTTAAAGATCAGTGGGTTTAAATGATAACCTAAAACTGAATTGGTTTCTTTTATGCTTGAAAGAAAAATCTGTATAAAAAGAAAGATATAATTTCATTATTGCCTCTAAATTATTTGGATATGTGACAACTGAAAAAATTAATGGTTATCTAAACTATATGATTAGTAATATCAGGTATTTTCTGTTATTAGAGTGTAGAATGGTTTAGTTTGCCTTGAACTCCCACGTTTACACTGAGGAAAACTACACTCATAGTAGATCAGCAAATTTTGAAAGGGAAAAACCTGCGGATTTGGATAATCTACTTAATTTTAATAGTCTTTGAAAGCAACCATTTGTTTCAGAGTTGAGCAATTAATAGTTCTTAAAAAATTTTCCTGTTATTTAAAGGCTGAATTTGCCAAAGAAGAAAAAGAAGTCAGATCATGAGGATGAAGAGCGAGACAACTCTATGAAGTGCAGTAATAGTGTTGAACAGCTGGACATGGATGGGGACAATTCCAGTGAAGTGTCTAGTGAGATTAACTTCAGCTATGAGTATGCCCAGATGGAAGTCACTATGAAGGCACTTGGTAGCAATGGTAAGAAGCCACAGAAATTACTGGAAGTATGTACAGAATACGAGGTTACATCTTCATGGACTCTTAACCACAGACTTATCATAGAATCATAGAATCAGATCATCTAGTTCCAACCCCCCTGCCATGGGCAGGGACACCTTGCCCTAAACCATGTGGCTCAAGGCTCTGTCCAACCTAGCCTTGAACACTGCCAGGGATGGAGCATCCACAACCTCCCTGGGCAACCCATTCCAGTGCTTCACCACCCTCACTGTAAAGAACTTCTTCCTTATATCTAATCTAAACTTCCCCTGTTTAAGTTTGAACCCATTACCCCTTGTCCTACCACTACAGTCCCTAAGGAAGAGTCCCTCCCCAGCATCCTTGTAGACCCCCTTCAGATACTGGGAGGCTGCTATGAGGTCACCACGCAGCCTTCTCTTCTCCAGGCTGAACAGCCCCAACTTTCTCAGCCTGTCTTCGTATGGGAGGTGCTCCAGCCCTCTTATCATCCTCGTGGCCCTCCTCTGGACTTGCTCCAACAGCTCCGTGTCCTTTTTATGTTGAGGACACCAGAACTGTACGCAGTACTCCAAGTGGGGTCTCACAAGAGCAGAGTAGAGGGGCAGGATCACCTCCTTCGACCTGCTGGTCACGCTTCTTTTGATGCAGCCCAGGATACGGTTGGCTTTCTGGGCTGCCAGCGCACACTGCCGGCTCATGTTAAGCTTCTCGTCAACCAACACCCCCAAGTCCTTTTCTGCAGGGCTGCTCTGAATCTCTTCTCTGCCCAGCCTGTAGCAGTGCCTGGGGTTGCCCCGACCCAGGTGTAGGACCTTGCACTTGGCTTGGTTAAACTTCATAAGGTTGGCATCGGCCCACCTCACAAGCGTGTCAAGGTCCCTCTGGATGGCATCCCTTCCCTCCAGCGTATCAACCGAACCACACAGCTTGGTGTCATCGGCAAACTTGCTGAGGGCGCACTCAATCCCACTGTCCATGTCACCGACAAAGATGTTGAACAGGACCGGTCCCAACACCGATCCCTGAGGGACACCACTCGTTACAGGTTTCCAACTGGACATCGAGCCATTTACCACAACTCTTTGCGTGCGGCCATCGAGCCAGTTTTTTATCCACCGAGTGGTCCATCTATCAAATTGATGTCTCTCCAATTTAGAGACAAGGATGTCATGTGGGACAGTGTCGAATGCTTTGCACAAGTCCAGGTAGATGACATCAACTGCTCTGCCGCTGTCCATCAGTTCCGTGGCTCCATCATAGAAGGCCACCAAATTGGTCAGGCAGGATTTCCCCTTAGTGAAGCCATGTTGGCTGTCACCGACCACCTCGTTGTTTTTCATGTGCCTTAGCATGTTTTCCAGGAGAAACTGTTCCGAGATTTTGCCAGGCACAGAGGTGAGACTGACTGGTCTGTAGTTCCCCGGGTCTTCCACCTTCCCCTTCTTGAAAATGGGGGTTATATTTCCCTTCTTCCAGTCATCGGGAACTTCACCTGACTGCCAGGATTTTTCGAATATGATGGACAGTGGCTTAGCAACTTCATTCGCCAGCTCCTTCAGGACCCGTGGATGGATTTCATCAGGTCCCATGGACTTGTGCACGTTTAGGTTCTTAAGATGGTCTCGAACCTGATCCTCTCCTACAGTGGGTCTAAGGTCTTCGTTTTCACAGTCCCTGCATTTGCTTTCCAAGACTTGGGTTGTGTGGTCAGAGCATTTGCTGGTGAAGACTGAGGCAAAGAAGTCATTAAGAACCTCAGCCTTCTCCAAATCCATGGTAGCCAGTTCTCCTGATAGCTTCTGGAGAGGGCCTACATTGTCCCTAGCCTGTCTTTTATTTGCTACGTATCTATAGAATCCTTTCCTGTTATCTTTTACATCCCTTGCCAAACTTAATTCTAGCTGGGCCTTATCTTTCCTAACCTGGTCCCTAGCTTCTCGGGCAATGCTCCTGTATTCTTCCCAGGCCGCCTGTCCTTGCTTCCACCTTCTATAAGCTTCTTTTTTCCCTCTAAGTTTCCTCAGCAGCTCCTTGTCCATCCATGGAGGTCTCCTGGCCCTCCTGCTGCACTTTCTTCTAGTCGGGATGCAACACTCTTGAGCACGTAGCAGGTGATCCTTGAATACCAACCAGCAGTCTTGGGCCCCCCTGCCCTCTAGGACTGTATCCCATGAAACCTTACTAAGGAGGTTCCTGAAGAGGCCAAAGTCTGCTTTCTTGAAGTCCAGGGCAGTGAGCTTGCTGCACGCTCTTCTCACCATCCTGAGGATCTCAAACTCAACCATCTCGTGATCACTAGAGCCAAGGCTGCCCTGGAGCGTTACATTTCCAACCAGTCCCTCCCTGTTGGTGAGCACAAGGTCCAGCATGGCACCTCTCCTTGTCGGCTCCTCTACTGCTTGAAAGAGGAAGTTGTCTTCCACACACTCGAGGAACCTCCTGGATTGCTTGTGCCGGGCCGTACCGTCCCTCCAACAGATGTCAGGATGGTTGAAGTCCCCCATGAGGACCAGGGCCTGCGAGCGTGAGGCTGCTCCTATCTGTCTGCAGAGCGCTTCATCCACAGAGTCCTCTTGATCAGGCGGCCTGTAACAGATCCCCACCGTAATGTCCCCCGTTGCTGTTTTCCCTTTGATCCTGACCCACAAACACTCTGTTACCTCATCACCCATCCCCAGACAGAGTTCCATACTCTCTAGCCTATCACTGACATAGATAGCAACGCCCCCTCCCCGTCTGCCTGGCCTGTCTTTTCTAAACAGCCTGTAACCTTCCATTCCGACATTCCAGTCATAGGAGCCATCCCACCATGTTTCTGTGATACCAATGACATCATATTCCCGTAGCCTTGCACACATCTCTAATTCCTCTTGCTTGTTCCCCATACTACGGGCGTTTGTATAGAGGCACCTTAGCCGAGCTCCAAATGAAGCCGACTCAATGGCTGGGGCAGCTGGAACATCTCTGCATTGCTCCAAGCACTTATTACAGGTGCTGGCAACTGACCAGGAATGTTGGGATGGATCAATGCTCCCCTCCCCCAACACATCTAGTTTAAAGCTTTCCTGACCAGCCTGGCAAGCCTCCTACCAAAACAGCTCTTCCCCTTCTTTGTCAGACCAGCTCCACCAGCCTCCAGTAGATCTGGCCTCCCAAATGGAGCCAAATGGACTTTTTCCCTCATAACTTCCTACTGGAGAATTTTTCTTGTGAATGACTCATCATAGCCATTTTTGCAATTGAAGGGGGGAAAAAACATTGCAGGCTGTTTGCTTTGGCAGTTCCTGTTGAGGGAAAAGCCAAAACCGGAATACTGGTGGAACTGCAGCCTGCAATCAAAGTGTTTTCACTTTGTTGTTGTTGATTTTTCTTGTTTTATGTCTCACTCAGACATTAACTGCCTTAATTTCTGTCTCTGAAACCATGTTCTTCAGTTTTTGTTCTCTTATGTAGCTGTCCCAGAATGGCACTATTTTGGGAAACAGGAAGAAGTTTTTTTCAGCTTGGTTTTTCACTTTTCTCAATTCTCTTAAATCGTCCATCCAATCTGTTCTGTAGATGTTTATTTTGCTCAACACTTCAGCACCTTTTCTTTAATATGCATTACAACAAAAATAGAATCTCTTCCTCCTTTTATATGATAACCATGTTTACTGTCTAGGACGTTCCTCACCATGAATTTAAGTGGCTACCACAAGCCCTTACATGGATAACTGCAGATATAGAATGGGGAAAGAAAGTGCCAAAACATAGTAATTTCCACCTTGCCTGAAGTCATACAGTGTATCTGTAGCAGAACATGGGAAAGATCTCATATTTCAGAGTCCTCCATCTCTGCCCCATTTTCATTACATGACTGTTTCAATTTGAATTTTATGATTAGCAGGTATTTAACCCCCAGAAGTACTAGCTTCTTTATTTTCAACATCTGCTTAGATCCAATGCAGTCAATCTTGCAAAGCCTGGAGCAGCAACATGAAGAGGAGAAGAGGTCTGCGCTTGAACGACAGAGACTGATGTATGAACATGAACTGGAGCAGTTACGAAGGCGACTGTCGCCAGAGAAGCAGCATTTCCGCAGCATGGACAGGTTCTCCTTTCACTCTCCCAGTGCCCAGCAGCGCTTACGCCAGTGGGCAGAGGAGAGGTGAGTAATCAAATTTGACCCTCAGGAGTATTCATTCAAAGTTCTTTAGTGCTAGTGAATTTTTCAGGATTTAATTGCACATCTCTGCAGAATTTCTGAGAGGACTCCTGTGGGGTATTGGGGAGGACAGGTCGAAAATATTAGTCTAAGAAAAATCAGACCTATAATGCTAGAAGAGGTGAGAAAGAATGAGTGCCTGCTTTGGTGTTAAGGAGAAACTCTGTTCTGATCAGCAATGAATTTGTCTAAAGAAGAGGTGGTTGGAAGACATTTTGAGAGTCCCATATGAGTTTGTTGTCCTGTGGATTATGACTCAGCTGCTGGAAGGTTGTTTTTCCTCTTGACTCCCATCCATCTGTCTGAGCTGGACAGGTCTTGGCAACTAGAAGAGTGCAGAAAGAAAAGGGAGTAAGAGGATGATACAAAGAATTTTGATCCAGAGCAATGCAAAAAGTGTTCCATAACCACAGAGAAGCCACCGTCCTCTTTACCTCGTTCTAGCCAATTGCACTGAGGTTATTTATTTCAGCCTCTAATGATCTTTTCCAGTATTACTGTCAAAAAGAGCAGCTGCAAGAGGAAGATGAAGCTTACCTGAAAACAATGAGTGTGATAAAAACATTGTAATGATAAAATACAAATCTAATTTATATGGATAGAGAAGCAATTTTTGAAATATTTTTGAAAATATTTGAGACAGCCTATCAAGGTGTTAGTTGTGTGACTGGAATATTTTGTGGTACCAGATTCCTGTGTTGCACAGTTGACTCACTCTCACACTTGCCAGGAAAACCAGTGAGCAAGTTGGTCATGGTGTCTTAATAAACCTTTCTCTGTAAATGGAACATTCACATCTGTGGTGGGTAAACTCTGGAATAAGTCACACAACAGCTAACTGTTCAGCAGATGCATGGAGAAGTCTCCAAAGCCATAATATTCATACTGCTAAACTCATACATATAATCTTGTTTGGTTGTTTGTTTTTTTTCCCCTCAGAAGGAATGTAATTTAATTCACCTGATTTTTATGTTAAAAATCAGAGAATGCTTTGGTTTGGAAGGAACCTTAAAGGTCATCCAGTTCCAACCCACTGCCACAGGCAGGGACACCTTCCACTAGACCAGGTTGCTCCAAGCCACATCCAAGCTGGCCTTGAACACTGCCAGGGATGGGGCAGCCACAGCTTCTCTGGGCAATCTGTGCCAGGGCCTTACCACCCTCACAGGGAAGAACTTCTTCCTAAGATCTCATCTAAATCTCCCCTCTGTCAGTTTAAAGCCATTCCCCCTTGTCCTGTCCCTACAGGCCCTTTTCAAAAGCCCCTCTCCAAGTTTCTTGTTGGCCTCTTTAGGCACTAGGACGCTGCTGTAAGGTCTCCCCGGAGCCTTCTCTAGGCTGAACAAGCCCAGCTTTCTCAGCCTGTCTCTGTAAGAGGGGTGCTCCAGCCCTCAGAGCATCTTTGTGGCCTCCTCTGGACTCGCTCAATGAGCCAAAAGACACTTCAGTTGACTAAGGATTCTCACTGCCCTAAGTATCTTGAAGTCTGCCATTTCATGGTCACTGCAGCCAAGATTGCCCTTAAGCTTTGCATTCCCCACCAGCAGCTCCTTGTTGCCAAGAACAAGGTCCTTGTTCTCTCCTTGTTGCTTCCTTTAGAACTCAGAGAAGGAAGTTAGCATCAACTTTCCAGTATTCAAGGAACCTCCTGGATTGCGTGTGCCCTACTTTGTTGTCCCTTCAACAGATATCAGGGTGGTTGAAGTCTCGCATGAGGACCAGGGCTTGTGACCATGAGGCAGTTCCTATCTGTCTATAGAGGGCCTCACCCACTCGGTCTTCCTCGTCAGATGTCCTGTAGCACACCCCCACTGTAGTGTCATCTGTCCCTGCCCTCCCTTTAACCCATAAGCTCTCAGTCGGCTCCTCATCCATCCCTGGCCTTGCTCCATGCACTCCAGCTGGTCATTGACATAAGGAGTGACACCCCCTTCTCGTCTCCCTGGCCTGTCTTTCCTTCCATTCCAACTCTCCACTCATAGGAGCCATCTCCCCATGTCTCCGTGACGCCAGTAAGATCATAGCCCTACAAGTGTGTGCATGTCTTTAACTCCTCTTGTTTATTCCCCATGCTACGTGCGTTGGCATTGAAGTGGGCCCCTGATGAAGCTGACTTATGGGCTGAATGTTAAGATTCCTTCCTGTCAAGTGAGCATTTGTTTTGCACTCAGTGCAATATTTAAATGTTGTGATTTTTTCCTGTTTCTCCCTCCAAATTCCCTTCTTTTAGAGAAGAAATGTTGACCCACAGCCTAAGAAAGCTGCGAGAGCAGATTGTTAAAGCTAATTTGTACGTGAGAGAAGCCAATTTTATCGGAGAGGAATTGGACAAAAGGACAGAGTATAAAGTTACCCTTCAGATCCCAGCTTCAAGCCTTAATGCTAACAGTAAGGTAAGGTAGCCCTAATGAAACTAAATCGTCGTTCAGTACGTTTGCCCCTCAGCATTTGCATTTGTTGTATTCTAAGTTTAATGGTCTAGATAGTTTGCTAGTCTAGTCATGTGCATTAAATGTGGCTCTGTTGGTGCATGCTATATTCTTATTTCATTACCATGAAAATCTGATGTCTGCTACCTTACTGGTACAAGTTTTGGTGCAAGTCCTTTCCACTGGTGTTGAAGTTCAGACTTGTTCCTGTAGCAGAGTGACAAAATCTGTGCAGGTTAGGAAACATCTGTTTCGAGTATTCACCATCTCCTTGTGGACATTTGGCTTTCCATCACCTACTGAGCTGGGAAGATGCTGCCATCCCCATTGTGGAGAAGGAGCTGGAGCAGAGAGGATTTGAGTTATTTGTTCCAGGCTTCTTAGAAATTTTGGAAGGAGGGAACTGAACCCAGACTTCCATGTCTTGGGCTGGCTACCTAAGCTGGTATTATTTATGTTCTTGGTGTCAGCTCAGTATTTTGGAGATACTCAGGCTGTCGTTAGTACAGTAGATATATTTTATTCCAGGACTAGATTTTTTTATCTGGCACATCTAGAAACAGGATGGTAAAGAGGGTTAAGTATCTGCACTAGTTGAAAGTCACAGACAGTAGTAACCTCAGCTGGAACTCCAGGCCTGCTGTAACTTGGTATTTGTGAAATGCTTAAATGTTCCTACTTCTAATACTTATGTAAGGTGAAAAGCCGTGGAAACTAGTGCCTATAGTTGTGATTAGACTTCACGGTTAAACTGAACACAAATATACTGTGATAGCCAAACTCAGAGTCTGTCATGCTTGAATTTGAAGCTGGAATTAAAAAAACCAAGAATCCAGACTTTTCCCAAAGACGTTCTCAGTTTTGTATTGATTTTAAACTATCTTTTCATTGTTGTGACACAAATTACTTAATTATATCTATAATTGTTTCATAGAGAGGTGCAATTCTCAGTGAGCCTGCTATTCAGGTGAGAAGGAAAGGGAAAGGTAAACAGATTTGGTCACTGGAAAAGCTGGAGAATCGATTGGTAGATATGAGGGATCTTTACCAGGAGTGGAAGGACTGTGAGGAAGACAACCCAGTAAGTAAAAATTACTCCAGTATTGTGCTGATATAATTACATCCCTATTAAATTTTATGTTTAAGTAGATGTGAGAAACTCTTCTCGTTCAGGAGGGGGAGGGTGAAGACTGGGCGGGAGTATGTAAAGAGATACATTTTCCTGAGCTTTTGCTTTTCCTGATACTGAAGTGATCTGCAGCATGTCATTAAGCCTTTTTTTGTCACTTTGATGCTTGTTTGCATGCATAGTTTGGTGATGGAATCAAGTATACAGTAGGAAGCCGCAGGTAAACACAACAGCAGTTGGTGTTCAGGCTGACTTCTCTGTATCTGGTAACGTTAAGGAGAACTTGCTGAGGACAGGCCTTATACTCGGTCCAAAGTAAAATTCAAGTTTCCATTCCTGTGATCTAATCTGGCCTCTTGCTTGAGTCCATTTTTCTTTCACTGGGCTGGTTGTGCAACACTTTGAAAACTGTTTCATGAAAGGTTTGGTTTTCTTACATTATTATGAATTTTATTGAAGGTGATGAGAGCTTACTTCAGGCGAGCTGACCCATTCTACGATGAGCAGGAAAACCACAGCCTTATCGGAGTAGCCAATGTTTTTCTTGAGTGCCTCTTCTATGATGTGAAGCTACAATATGCTGTTCCAATCATCAACCAGAAGGGAGAGGTTTGTAATTCTTCCATAATCTATCCTTACTTAACTATTTAATTACAGCCTGTGGATCTCATTACCAGTATGTAGTAGATATTTTCCAGTTTCACGTGGACAAGCTCTTTGCTAACGATTTGGAATTATGCAAATCACATACTAACTTGCTAGAGTTGTATAGACAGTTCTGATTCCTAACATGGTGATTGTGAAAGGAGGAAGAGCTTTGTGAGCACCTTTGTGAGTGAAGCAGCCCAAAGTAAATACTTAGTAGAACTATGAGCTCCACTGGCTTTCACTGACTACTATCAAGAATAGGCTCTTAAATGTATACTGTAATAGCAACTTCAAAGGCACCTAGAGCAGGCCAGGTAACATTCTTCATTCTCTGGGCATTTTTAATTCATTGCCCAGAGAAGTTATGGGTTCTCTATCCCTGGAAGTGTTTAAGGCCAGGTTGGATGGAGCTTTGAGCAACTTGGTCTAGTGGAAGGTGTCCCTGCCTGTGGCAGGGCAGGTGGAACTGGATGAGCTTTAAGGTCCCTTCCAACCCAAACCATTCTATGATTCTCTGTGCTCTGCATCACGTGCACTTTGCAGACTCTCTAGAGGCTGGTGTGAAGGTGAGATTGCAGTGTGCTGTTCCGAAAGTTGCTCTAGTGGCTGATTTCTTTATAATTTTACAACAAAGGCTCTTCGAGTCTTGCTCCAAAGTGTTCATCTGGTGCAACAAATGCACAGTGCAAGATAATAGGAATAAAATGTTGTCTGCTTACAGTAGCTGTAATTACCTGAAAAGGGAGGAACCTGTCACTGTTTTATGGCACACAGGTAATTCTTACTCTTTTTTTATCAGGTATCAGGTCGTCTCCATGTTGAAGTTGTTCGTGTTAGTGGAGAGATTGACGACAGGTTGGTTGGAGGCGAGGATAGTCCAGACTATTCAAATGAAAATGACGTTCAGGAGAGAAAACTTGTCTGCAGGGTGAGTTCCAGTTATATCGCAAACTCTGAGCAACCTTCACTCTTTCCATCCCAAGTCTTAAATCATAAAGAAGTCCCTGATGTGTTTGCTCCTGGACGTTAGATATCTCTTTGGAACCTCGTGCATCATGTTTGCTTCCAGTATGCAGCCACAGAGGCAGAGTCCTGTCTTTATACTCATTGATTGACGATATGAAACTGTATTGATGTTTCAGGATTAAAAAATAATAAAAATAGAAAGGGCAAGTAATTTAGCTGTACCTAATGATTCAGTTGTATGCACAGAGTTTAATACTATTGCTGTATTTGTTTCATGGCCTTATATGATAATCTGGGGCCCAGTGTTTGTCCTGAAGCTCTGCTGTGTTGCTTTTTCTCATAGTATTTTGTTCCTGGGTGGCTGAAATAATACAAGATAACTAGATGGGGTTTGTTCCTTTCAATCTCCATGATTTATTTATTTTTTTTAAGTCTGAAGGTATTAATTAAACTGTATGCCCAGAAAGTTCATTGTAGTCCTGGAAGACATGGAAAATCTGTGCACTGGGGTTGGAGCTACACTATCTAATTCAAAAGGAGTTAGAATCTGATAAACTCCCATTGTTCTGTGCATCATTCTCAGTATTTCTCTCTATAAATATTAAATAGTTTATGAAATATATGCAGGTGTGTTTATTATTGTTAGTAATAAAAAGAAAGTGAAATACTCACTAGAAGTTTTGTGTTGTAATAAAACACAAGATATGCCAAGTTACAGCTAATAAAAGAGGGAGGAAAAAAGCACTAGAGGGAGTGGTTCCCAACTTCGCTGGCTTCTGGACAATATGCACAATTTGGGGGCAGTTGTACTCTTTTTCACTTTTTATGCTGTCCCGTAGAGCTCCAAGTGCTTGCAGGAAACATACTCCTGAGGATCTTGAGCGCTGCCTTATTATGGAGGACTGTCTAATTTTATCTTACCTTGACAAATAGAGAATAGAAGTTTATTAATAGCATGGTTAATATGACGGCTTTATTTAGATCAGAAAGTGCATTCAAAATATTTTGTTTCTATTTGACCTTGATTTTGAAAAAGAGGGGACAGGCTGCTTTTGTACTGTTGGGTTTATTTTTGTGGTGTTTCTAGAATCACAGAATAAGGACAAGTAGTCTCTTTAAGCAAGGATTTCGCAGAATAAAGGAGCCAGTTTTATGGTAGAATTACGGTATTTTCATTGTATTCCTCTTAAATTACAATGTTTTTGGTGCGTCTCACCATTAAAAATGAACAAAATGTTTTGGTGTGTTTGTAAAATTCAGCCCTTTATCTTTTACTCCCAAGAAATATGTGCCTGATGACATCTAGTGACCATGTTCAGCCAGTGCACTCAAAATATTGTCAAGTGTGTGTTAGTGCAGAAATTCGTATTTTGTAAGGGTTCTTATTTTTTTTGGTTTTGGTTTAGTTTTGTTTGGTTTGGTTTGTTGGGGTTTTTTTGGTTATCCTTTGGATATAGAACAACATTGTTCTAACAGAAGATATTTTAATTCTATGCCTAATGAATAAGTGCTTTTCCTTCGTTGCTTGTCTCTTTTCTAGATTAAAATACTCCAGGCTACAGGTTTGCCACAGCACCTTTCCAACTTTGTGTTCTGCAAATATACTTTCTGGGATCAACTGGAGCCAGTTAATGTCGCACCTGAAGTGGATCCTTCCTTATCCTCCATCAGCAAGGAGCCACGGTGCATGGTTGTCTTTGATCACTGCAATGTAAATAATTTTTTTCTTTTTCTATTTTATTAATGAAACTGCAGGCAGACAAAGCAGGTTTATGCTTGCATGACAGTTTTTATTCGCCTCTTTGCTCACATTATAATATTTCATGAGGCTGATACCCTAATACCATTTTTAATAAGAACTTAAACATCTTCAGAGTTCATATCAGTTTGATTATTCTACACTGTTCACTTGTGTGGAAATCACAGAAGATGAAGTGGGTTAATAGAGGAAAGTAATATGTACAGCAGAGAGACTTATGTTAGTTTACCCACAGTAAAGATGCTGCTGCGCATGAATGGAAGAGCAATATTCATCTGAGTACATTTCATGTCTGTATCTGAGCTGATCACTCTAGACTCTGATGTAGGGGAAAGAAATGTCCCAGTCCTGGGACATGACGCCTGTTATTCTAATGTAGTAGATGTTGAAGTTAGGTTATGTAGCTTAGAACAGAATATTTCTTCCCGTTGGCTTTGCAACAACTGTCTGAGTGGAGGCATCTTTAACAGAGATAGATGAAGTCAGCTTAGATGAATCCCAGCCAAATTATCTGAGTTCTCGTCTTGTTCTTTATTGTTTGTCATTACACTGAGCAATTTATTTGGCTTATAATTTCTAAAATAAATACAATGCCTTCTGATGAGTTTTGATTTTCTGACTGAATATTAGAAAATATGATTTTATTTTTTTGGAACCATCAGATGATGACTTGGAACAGCATGCGGTTATTTTTCAGCTCTTTATAGACTCTAATCTTCAGTAAATCATGTATCTTTGCCTTACCTCCTGGTTTTACAAATGAAGGTGACAGTTCTTTCTTTCCTTTGTATTGTGGCTTGGGGACCAGGGTGAGTTTACTCCATGCTTATATTAGAGCCAAGTGTCCTGGGTTCAGCTATAGCAGTCATTTTTCTCCTTCTTAGTAGCTCGTGCAGTGCTGTAAATCTCTAAGCCTAAGTCATTGTGTAGTCACAGTCATCAACCGATTTGTCGCTTACAGGAAGTTTCTGTAAATATTTCCGAAGACTTCATGGAACATCTTTATGACGGTGCTTTGGCAATAGAAGTATATGGTCACAAGCAGAGTGGTGACCGCAAAAATCCAGCCCTATGGGATTTGGGAATAATTCAAGCCAAAACACGCAGCCTTCGTGACAGGTAAACAGGGAAAACAGATCCTTGGTTTAGAATTTTCAGGAAAATTCCTGTCTCAGGTGCCCAATTCTGAGGCCGGTTTGGGATAAGTAGTCAAATTTTGAACTGAAGACAACTGAGCATATGTTTGAGATTGTATACTCTGTTTATTGGAAAACCACCATGCAATGTGTCAGTACGCTTTAAAAAAGTGAAAGAGGAGAAATGCTCATCTCTATTTCAAATTAGAAGTGGTAAAATTTGAAAAACTTTGAAGCCCCTTTTATTTAGGCAAACTCAAGTTGTGTTTTACAAAAGAGCAAGCTGATTATTTTCCTTTATATTGTTATGCTAGACTGCACCAGAAAGAGCTGTCAAGTCTAAAACAGCAAGAGGTTGTCCTGACTGTATGCTGATAAATTTATTCAAGGTCTGACTCCCATTCATTCTTGGCCATGAAATGTCATCCCTGTAATGCTTCCACTGGAAGAGCTGTATTGCCAATTACTTCAGTTAAAGTAGATATGCAACAGTATGGTAATTCAGACTGAAGGGGGCTGCTTGTTTCTTGTCCCCAAAGGAAGCTTAGTAGCATTCTCTTAAATGCTTTCCTTGATTTGCCTCTCCAATTAGAAGGCTGCTCTGCACCTTAATTTATTGGCAGTTATTTCTCTTTTTACTTCCAGCCTAAGCTTTTGTTGAGCATGCTGAACATTAAGCTAGATATAGGAAAATTTAAAAGAAAAGTCAGGAAAATATGGCAAAGAGGAGATAGAAAAAGGGGGCTATAAAATCACAGAATCATAGAATGGTTTGAGTGAGAAGAGGCATTAAAGCTCATCCAGTTCCAACCCTCTGCCACAGGCAGGGACACCTTCCACTAGACCAGGTTGCTCAAAGTCCCATCCAACCTGGCCTTGGACACTGCCAGGGATGGGGCAGCCACAGCTTCTCTGGGCAACCTGTGCCAGGGCCTCAACACCCTCACAGGGAAGAACTTCTGCCTAAGGTCTCATCTTAATCTCCTCTCTGTCAGTTTAAAGTCATTCCCCCTTGTCCTGTCCCGACAGGCCCTTGTCAAAGGCCCCTCTCCATCTTTCTTGTCAGCCCCTTTAGGCGCTGCGAGCTGCTCTGAGGTCTGCCCAGAGCCCCTTCTCCAGGCTGAACAAGCCCAGCTCTCTCAGCCTGTCTCCATAGGAGAGGTGCTCCAGCTCTTGGAGCATCTTTGTTGCCTCCTCTGGACTTGCTCCAACAGGAGTTCCTGAAATTCAGGAAGGTGCCCTGTATCTTGAAAGCTTGTGAGACAACATCATGTTTTATTCCGCTGTCTTCTATATAAATCTGATAGGACTGACCATGCTGGGCTTCTGTGGCAGTAGCTGAGACCAAAGCATAAATGTTTAAATGTAGTGGAATTGGGGTTTGGATTGCAAAGGCTTATTTCTGATTTTTGACTGAAATGATTGTTAGTAAAGTTGTAAGAACTGTACAACTGGTAACCCAATCCTTGCGCATGGCAGGGGGTTGGATCTAGATGATCTTTAAGGTTCCTTCCAACTCAAACCATTCTATGATAATATACACTTACAAATGGTGCATCTATTGACTTGTTCCTTTAATTCTTCAGTCTGTATTCTGAGCTATCCATTGTGCTTATTCTTTTCTCTGGGGAAAAAGGGAAAAGAAGAAACCATATTTGACATGTTTTGCAGGTGGAGTGAAGTAACCCGAAAAGTAGAACTCTGGGTTCAAATTCTAGAATTGAATGAGAATGGAGAATACTGCCCAGTTGAGGTGACTCCTGCCAGGGATGTGTGCACAGGAGGCGTCTTCCAGCTCAGACAGGTAAGGTGGCATGTATAACATTTTGGCTATGAAAAGAGCCTGTGGAAAACCAAGAAGCTTCTATTTTGTATAGTAAAGGGATGGACACAAAATAAGATATTGTGTAGAACAGATATAAAGTGGAAGAAAGTGGAGCCCCTCAGAGTTTTGTGAAACTACCAATGTGCATAAGCTCAAATTTACAGGTGATCAAATGCATACCTGAAATCTTTTTGCTATGTTCTATTCTGGGACAGCACCTGCTAGAAAGTCTCGACTGGACTTAATCATTTTTTAAAGAGGTTCAGAGTTCCTCTTTATTTGATCTTCCGGCCAACCACTCCTTTGTTCTTTGAATTCTACATGCATTAAATTGTTAATGCTTAACTGAGTAGTTAACATTTGTAAGTGATAAGCTATTGCCCAGAGAACACGAGGAATTAGTAAAAGTTAGATACAGGCTGAACCTCCAAAGTTCCCAACTCCTTTGATGATTTTTTGTTTTCCATTTTTTTTTTTCCCCTGTGGGTTTTATAAAGAACAGTTACTGTGCTGCACTGATGGCACCAGTGGGTAAGAATTTTCAGTCAAGCTCACTGAAATTCCAGTAGCTCACAAAATTAGACTATTTTCTCTCCTCTTTTATAGGTGGGGAAGAGACCCTATTTTCTGCCTTCAGAAGTATTACAAATAAATTACTATTAGTGTATGTTTTAAAAATCCTCCAAAAAAGTAAACTGGGAAGTTTCTGGATGCTGAACTTTTATTTTTCTGTAAATATATCAATCCTGTAAACATAAATCCTTGCAACAGAGGGATAACTCTTCAACACTGGGTCACTGAGGTTGCAATACTCGCTGTGTTCTTCGCAAAACAAAAACGTAATGGTGCTTGCGAATGACTGCCAGTAGAGGTCTCTCTGTCATTAAGCTTATGGTATTTTATATTCTTCTCTTTTTCTAAGTATTTCCGATTGTTTTTTTGGGCAGGGGCAATCTCGACGAATTCAGGTTGAAGTGAGATCTGTACAGGAATCTGGGACCTTGCCACTGATGGAGGAATCCATATTATCTGTTGGCATTGGTTGTGTTCAAATAAAACATGTCAAGTCACAAAAAGTACCTGAAAATTATCAGGTAAGTGTGAATATTTCCTGTCATCTACAGCTATTTCCAAGACATGTAAAAGCATAAAATGATGTCCTGTGTGGCACTTGGAGGCAACTCCATTAATTTAAGTATTTAGTTTGGTCTTGGGGGATATTTTTGTAACCAACTTCTTAAACATATAAAGCAATATTAAGAAGAATTGTCAGACTTGCCTTGATGGTGGTTTTAGGAATTAGTCAGGATAGTTTAAATCTAAACCTCTGTCTTTCTGGAAGTGTTACAGAAGATCTTTATCAGAAATCATTTTCCATGGCAAAATAATGTTTCTAAGACTACCTTCTGTGTCTTTTCTGGTTTTAGCATCTTTTTCCTATCCTTAAAAGCAGCACAGCCTTAACACACCATTCCAAGAAGAAAAGAAAACACCAAAGTTTCTAAAATTTATTAGGACTTTGTCCAGTAGACTTTATTTCAAATATTAGATATGGCAGCAATTTTATGTGCAACGTATATTCAAACAGTGTTGAGTTACAAATATTAGAATTATATGAACCAGTTTTTGACTCATAGTTAATGTTGGGCAGTTTGGCAACCCCAGAAGCACTGCATTTCATCTTAAACTGCAAGTATATTGATTTATTTTTAGGGATTGTCTTCTTGCAATCCTCCTATCAGTTTCTAGTGCAGTTTGACTTCTTCCCTCAACAGCTGCATTAAAATCTAGTCATTGCTCTGAGTGAGCAAGCCAAAATCTGGTACAGTAGCACAAGCAAGTCTCCAGACCTGTTTGGTTAGCTGCTCTGCTTGAGACAAGGCCAACTAAATGTCAGGTAGTTCTGGGGACATCTCCCAGCTTTCCATAATGTTTACCCTGTTGACAGAGTATGATTCAGTCTGTGTCTGCTCCTGTTTTTTTGCTTAATCAGTATTGTTTTCTCTTTAAGGCCTGAAGTAGTTAGGTTTTTTGCTGTTTCCTAACCTTAACAGCCCCTTGCCCCTTGCATGTCAGGGGTACAAAAAGGGGAATTTTTTCCATCTTTGCAGAAATCTCATGTTTCAGCAGCATCCTAGGCAGATTATTGCTTTCATTTCCCATTATACTTCTGCTAGCGATTCTACCTTCAGGCTTTTTTAGCTGCCTTTCAATCACAGCAGTTTTTGATACCCATGTCCTATAAAAAAAATAAACTGTTGTTTCTGTTTTACTCCTGAATGGAGCAAGCTTTTTAAGAGACTTTTCTCTCCCAAGACAGAGTGAATGATTCTTGCAGATTTTATTTGAAAGCTATTACGCACCTGCAACATACACATGCCTCTTTGAGCCTGTTTCAGAAGGGGACAAGTCCCAGGTGAACATCCTGTCTGTCTCACCCTGTTTCTTCCCCAGTGAATTCCTGATCTGTTGACCAGTTTCAGTTGTATCCCACAGAGCTGGCAATCCGCAAAGTAGCACATTCTTTCAAGAAGAAAGACTTAAGCTCCTCTTGAGAGAGAGACTAGTGAATTGTGGCTGACACTGATAACCCACATGGGAAAGGGCTGTTGAAAACCATGTTTTATTAGTCCTCTTTCTTACAATAGCCTTCTGACTTAAGCACCTGGATTTTTAGTCCCCTTATTAGCATTTCTCTGTCTCAAGTAAATCAGTATCTATGGAATATGAAAGATTTTCTAACGATCTTGAACTAAGAAAATGCTGTTCTATATGACTTTTTCATTTTAGCTTAGCTAAGATTTTGCTTTCGTTATTAGATACAAAAGTAGACTCCAGTGGCTTGTTGTTACTTAAATAGATCAGTAATAACTCCGTGAGGATTGGAGCCCTCATTGCTTCTCCATTCACTGTGAAGGAGTGGCAGTTGTGCTTACTCTCACTGCAAGTGGCTCTGCTTGTGATGAATGTAAGAGTGAAAGATGGTGTCTCCTATCAGAAAATAATGGAAATAAAAACGTCAAAAGTCTACATTGCGACTCCTGGTGTGACACAGTTATTCAAACTCCCTAACAATTGGCTTAGATGTTTACAATTTTTCCTCTGTAAATGCTACAGCAAGCTTACCCCAAATCCTTTATACCAGACTGATTTTTCAGTAGTTGTTGTAACATTGATACTGAAGTCTTACCAGCACATTTTTCTTTGCTGTGCTGGATCAACAGGTTTCAAGTTGTTTCACTAAAACTCCTATTTCTTTCTTAGGGCAATTCAAGTGTCCCACTTGCTTCCAATTGCGAAGGTTTCTAGTAGCTATATCTCTGTGATATTTTTCCGTTATAATTATTGGATTATTCTGGATGAGCTGATAGCAGCGAGTCTTTGGGATGTCATTGTGTTTTAATTCTATGATCATACTGTTGCTAAGTTCAGACTTTCATGTAAGACTGCTAATCTTGCTAAAATAGTTACACCTTTTGCATTCAGTGTGTATCCTGCTATCAAAAAAATTTAATGGCATGGTTTTATATTCTTTGACCTAGGAAGAAGAGGACGAAATGGACAGTTATCAGGTAGAAATTTTGAATCCTTTGTTTTTTCAAACTCAGTCATTTTCAGGTTAAAACACGTTAGAGGAGGATCAGTATTTTATCTTTCCTGTACTGGTTGGATATGCAGAGAGCCTATCTTCTGAAGAGACTAAAAGCTTAAGAATTGCTTTTATTGTTATGCTATTGTTATGCTATGCTGTTAGATTGTTACGCTACAAAGCTGCGTGGTGGATTAGAGAGGTGGAAGGGAAAGAGCAAGGAGCCTTAATGTGTATTTCCAAAACAAAATCCACTTGCTTTTCAGTTTTGGTGTTCTGTGAGAAGGAGTCTTCATTCTTGACAAACTGTGATATTGAGAGCAGCCCAATATAGATAGACTTGGGGGTGTTGGTTGATGAGAAGCTCAGCACGACCCAGCAGTGTGTGCTTGCAGCCCAGAAACCAACCTGTCCTGGGCTGCATCACCAGCAGCGTGACCAGCAGGTCGAGGGAGAGATTCTCTCCCTCTACTCCACTTTGGTGAGACACCCCCCCTGCAGTCCTGCGTTCAGCTCTGTGGCCCCGACATAAGAAGGAGCTGTTTGAGTTAGTCCAAGGGTTGTTTGCCTGGAGAAGAGAAGGGTCCAGGGAGACCTCAGAGCAGCTTGCAGCGCCTAAAGGGGCTGACAAGAAAGCTGGAGAGGGGCTTTTGACAAGGGCCTGTCGGGACAGGACAAGGGGGTCAGCTTTAAACTGACAGAGGGGAGATTGAGGTGAGATCTGAGGAGGAAGTTTTCCCTGTGAGGGTGTTGAGGCCCTGGCACAGGGTGCCCAGAGAAGCTGTGGCTGCCCCATCCCTGGCAGTGTTCAAGGCCAGGTCAGACAGGGCTTGGAGCAACCTGGTCTAGTGGAAGGTCTCCCTGCCCGTGGCAGTGGGATTGGAACTAGATGAGCTTTAAGACCCATTCCAACCCAAACCATTCTGTGATTCAATGAGGTTGTCCTGATTAAGAACAAGAATAGGCATAGCATTGTTGAATGTTGCAGTCAAATACTTTATGCTGTTTCATATTGTGAATGTGCTATGCATAGGAGAGCTGGAGTACACTGCATGGTCACCAACTCTTAGGTGAAGAAGGGGGATTCTGGTCCCGGAGCCCAAAGACGGCAGGGAAACCATTTTTTTCTATATAATGTCACAGTAACATGAGTCTTAAAGGGGAACTGAGGAGGTTCCCCTGATCAGGTACGGTATCTGTGATACCTTTCTCATCTTCTTGTGAATAACTTTACAAAAGCACATCATCGTTGTTACAGATCTCAACTTTGTATAATGAGAGCAACCAGAGATTTAGGTTTAATGCTCTCTGACAGATTCTGGAATACTTGTAGGGGTCTGCAGCTGAGTAGTACAACTGTAGTTTATAGTCTTGCATCCACCCATTTGTCTTGACAAAGTATGTGTTATACTTTGATGTGGAATGCATCTGAACTGCTGTAACAGAGGCTTGCCTGAAGGCATCCCAGATCTGATAGCTCATCTTTGTGGCACCCAACATGCTGCATGTAGAGTATCATTCATCATTTCTGA
Organism: Strigops habroptila; assembly: GCF_004027225.2. Lineage (NCBI taxonomy): Eukaryota > Metazoa > Chordata > Aves > Psittaciformes > Psittacidae > Strigops > Strigops habroptila. Next base: position 61,093,057 of record NC_044282.2, read on the forward strand.
GCATTTCTACACAAGAGACAAATGAACTGAGTGTTCTTAAGGATACTGAGGTGGGGGTTTTTTGAAGGACATGAGCACTTCAGAAGAAATATTTTTAAAAGGTCTGATTGAAAATGCCAGGATTAGGGATAGTGGCATGATGCAGGGCAGGGATGGATTCCTAATACAAGGCTGCTAAACTGGGTGGGAATGGTGAGTGATGGATAAGGACTGGTGTTTCTAGCTTTGCCACAAGGCAGTAGTTAGTGAGTTTTAGACTAGTTTGAGGGCAAAGATGTATAAAACGCAGTTTTTTCAGCTGGGAAATACAGAATAACAGCTAGAGAAGGATGCCTCAAGCTGGCAAGCAAAAATAATTCAAATAAGATGTGACAAGTTAAGGATTTGGACCTGTGAAGAAAGGCTAAGAGAACTGGGGTTGTTTATCCTCAAGGAGAAGAAAAGGCTTAGATGGGATCTTGTCAATGTATGTACATGAGAAAGGGTAAAGAGGACAGAGCCAAGCTCTTCTCAGTGCTATCCAATTAATGGAGAAGAGGCAATGAGTTTGCACTTCACATAAGAAGTACAAACTCCTCTTTTTTTTAACCATGGTGGTGGTCAAAACACTGGAACAAGTTGCTTGGAGAGGTTGTGGAGTTTCCATCTCTGGTCAGATATTCAAATCTCAACTGGGCATAGCCCTGAGCAAGCTGCTGTGGTTGACCCTACTTTGGGCACAGAGCAGGGTTGGACTAGACAATCTCTGGAGAGGTCCTTTTCAGCCTCAGTTGTTCTCTGTTTCTGTTTAAGTCGTCCTGTGCAAAAAAAAGCAGGGAAGAGCTAAGTGATTCATTGGAGGTCTGCTCTGTCTGTCTTATTTGGTTCTTGGGTACAGGATGAGCTGAAATGTTGAGGAAATGTGTAAGCCACAAATAGGAAACCTTGGCTTTCCTGGGTCAATATTTATCATGAAAACTTTCTTCTCTACAGGACAGGGATTTGGAGAGGCTTCGTCGGAAATGGCTGTGTGCCTTAACAAAGCGGCAGGAGTATCTTGATCAGCAATTGCAAAAACTCGTTGGGAAGCCTGGTAAGCAAAACACTATTAATTGTAACAATAGTGATATGTTGAGAGGCATGCTCTCACACTTTTTATCTTAAAATAAAAATATATTGTAAATAAAATGAAACCTTAAAATAAAATGTATTGTAAAATTTAGAAAAGAAGTTAATGGAGAGTTGGATCCCTGAACTCACCAGTAATTTGCTTTCAGTGAAACTAAAGTTAGAGGCGCCTATATAAAATTGTTCTTGTATACTGCGTGTTTCTTCTTTGCGTGCTGAATATCTGAGCAGAGTGAGGTTTTATTCTATTCTGGCTGGTATAAGATCGCTGAGACATGATAAGGCACAGAGTAAGAAATTCTCTCTATTGTCTTGACTAACAACCTGCTTCTCCAGATAAAACAGAAGATGATGCAGATCGGGAGGCACAGCTTTTGGAGATGAGGCTAACACTCACTGAAGAAAGGAATGCTGTAATGGTTCCTTCTGCTGGCAGTGGGATTCCTGGAGCTCCAGCAGAGTGGTATGAACATACATTGCCATATGCAAGAACGAATGTAAAAATGATGCATGGCCTATTCCTAGCTTGGATCATTGCCATTTTTTGCTTTCCTTAATCTGGCCTCTGTACACCATATGAGCAAAGTTGTTAAAATTAGGCCTCTTGCTTAAATTATTTTATTAGGCTCTCCATCTGAAATGCAGAAATGCTATTTAGTAAACGATACTGTTATTGATCAGAGTGTAATTATGACCTTCTGAAAAAACAGGATCAATATTTATTACCATTGCACTTACCATTTTAAAAAATTAGCTAATATGTTAATTACCTAGTTCATTCTCTTAAAAGGCTGCTCCGTCATAATAAAACTGCATGTACAGGAGCATTTTGTGGCACTCTTGGTTTGAGCACAAAGTCTGTTTAGTCAGCAAGTGTTCCATGTAATTTTCTAAACATTAAAAATAGTAAGCTACACTAGACTTGAGATTGCTGTACTGTAGCAGCTGTGAGTAACAACTGCAGATAAGGAGGCAAGGTTGTTTCACTTCAAATCTTTTGTCTTCAGTTGCTTTCAACTTTGTGAAAATTTTTTCTGAGCAAACATCTAACAGCATTTATTGATGGAATGAGTGTCATGGAGTTTTAAGCTAAAGTTTGTTGAAGCTAGTAATTCTGAAACATGAAAATGGCAAATGCTTGCTGGAAACACATCCGCCTTCACATCGAACTGTTTAACTAGGTTTGAAAAGAGCAGAGCCGCAGGAAACTTCCTTGAGGAAAAATCAGTTTTGAACACATTCAGACCAGAGGAAATGTTTAGTGTTATTTTAGCACCATATATATTACAGAAGACTCCTGCTCTTGTTCACCATAAAGTTCATCAAGTCCAAGTTTGTCTTGAGATAGCTACCACCCTTTTTTACAGCTAAGATCACAACAAGAAACCTTAAAGTCTTCCATGCTTCATGTTACATTTTTATTTCCTAATTAATGTTGTGTGACTTTAACATGCTGGGCCAAGGACTATTTTGTTTTAAAAACAAACAAAACACCACCTATGTTACCCCTTCTTCCATGAAAGATACCTTAAATGGCAGCTTTGACTCTTAAATATGTGTGGTTTGTAACAAAGAGTTATAACTGTGTAGAGTAGCAGCATCAGTGTTAGTTTAAAAACTTTGACACTGGATGCTCTGATTCTCGCTCCGCTGTCTTCACTGCCATTACTGATGCAGAGGGGGTTGCATTTAATAAATGTGTGTGTCAGAGTAAATAAACTTAATTTTGCTATTAGCATTTTAGAGGGAGAAAACATCTCTGAAAGCAGAGGTCAAAGAATATAATAATTCTAAGAGAGCTAGGATAAAAGAAATGCGGATTTAGTTGAGTCTCTTGGAATCTGCACCAGTAAATTAAAATAAAACTGTTTGCCAATGTTATCAATAGTCTGGTTTAAAATGGCAGTTGTTCTGAATGTCATGTACTTGGGGCTTGTATCATAAGGTACGTGTGCTGGATAAATCTGTGTTAGTTTAAATGCTACCATTGTCCCTGTCTTCCATCTTAGGACTCCAGTGCCTGGTATGGAAACTCACATTCCAGTTATTTTCCTTGACTTGAATGGTAAGTGGTTCTTAAAATGACAGAGTGCTTTGAAACAAACTTTATACAACCAGTGGCATTATAGAATTTAAGCATGCTAATAAAATGAAGACATGCCTGGAATGGCAGGTGGATTAATTTGAGAGTGCACATTTTTCACTGAAACATTGTTTCATGTTTCAAAATACACAGCATTATATATGGGAGGACCATAGATTTTCATAATTACAATGTTTTTCATATTTCTTATAACTAAAATAGAAATAGTAAAATGAGTACCCCTGAGGGAGTGTACAAAAAAAGCAGTGTAAAGAAAAAATTATTGTTGGGAATATTCTTTCTGAGTTCTCAGAAGGATATAGCACTGATGCTATATCCTGTCATTTCTTTACTGATGACTTAGAAGAAAATGTGGAGTCACCGATAATCAGATCTGCATATCAAAAAACCACGGCATGATTAGCTCAAATTAGTTTACAGAGAGTGACCATGTGTGTTCCTTTAAACAATGTATTATCCAATACATCCAAATACAAGATCCAGTTCAAACAATGTATTTATCAGATGCTTCTACCAAAGATGGGAAATTTCAGCCAAGAAAGCAGCAACCCCAACATAATCCGGGAAGCCAGCAATGCCTAATCAGTTGAAAAAATTCTTGTTAAGATGTTTAAAAGAGGGTTAACACGTGTGTTAGAAGCATCAGGTGAGAGTGTGGAGGTGGCATTCTGCCTGTTATGAGGAGGTTTGTGCTGCAATGCTGTTTATGTTTATGGTTTGTGCACCTCACAAAGCACGTTGGTATATGAAATGGCTTCAGAGAGAAACTAGTTAATCATTCATAGTGAGAGACTCAAGCCAGAAGAGATTGAGCTGCTTCTCAGAAACCAGATGAAGGGTTTGTTTAATCATGATCTGTATTTTCACTTGTTTAACCATCAGCTTATCTTCATTTAAAAAAAAATCCACACCACCTAACTACTGCCAGATGAGCAATGTACTTGGTATGATTGAGCTGCAGTGCTGAAAACACACCTGTGGGCAAGGGGGGGGGATGTTTACAACTGAGGGAGAGTCCCACACAAAGAGGACTTTATAAGGCATGCTTAAGTCTGTGTTCCCAAATCTTTGTGCACACTTTCTCTATTGAAATGGAATTCTTTTTGAAGTGGAACAATGGAGGAGATTTTCTTTTGTAGATAAAGTGTAAGCCAAGCTGGGGAGTTAGTGATGAAAATGTGAATTTGTGACTTGCTAGATATTTTTAAAAAGGACAATTGCTTTGTGTCTCCTCACCTTCTGCATTCACTTCTCTTTCTAGCTGATGACTTCAGTTCCCAAGACAACCTTGATGACCCTGAAGCAGGTGGGTGGGATGCTACTCTTGTTGCAGAAGAGGAGGAGGAATTCTTTGAATTGCAGATTGTGAAGCATCATGATAGTGAGGTAAGCAGAGATGCAGGCCAGTATATTTAGTTTAGGAGTCTGTTAATTGTTCTCTCTTTATATTCAGATGTGAAAATAATGCATCAAAGACTGCATAGAAAATACACAACATTTGTTTCTTATATGACTGACTTTGTCTTTTCCAGGAGTATTCACTAGGAGTATAACCATGATTTGAAAAATAGTAAGACTGAAGAATATTTCTTCATCCAAATCCAAGCATTACAAAAGCTTCAGATTCTGAGTTTATGTTTAAAAACCAAAACAAAATCCCTTAGCAAATTAGAGGATGGAATACCCCAGCTGAAAAACCAATCGTCTTACCTGTTGTTACACTTAACATTTACCTGTGCATTGTTCCATCCATTATGCTCCATTTTGCCACATAGTTCAGAGTTTTACAACTTTACAATTGTTGATTTATGATTTTTGCTATTAGGCTTAGAATCTCTGATTTTTATTTTTTTTTTCCTTTACAATTTTGCTCCTTACTCTGAAATTTATTTCTTTTTATATTTTTAGAGGAGCTTTATTTCTGATGGGTTTGATAGGTTTGGGGTTTTTTTGTTTTGATTTGTTTTCAAAGCCTGGAAAGATGGCTACCAGGCCGTTTTTCTTATGGCTTGAATATAAACCATTTAAATATTCAGTAATACTTAACATACAAGAAGAGAAATTCCAGGTTTTGCCGTATTGCTAGAAATGTTTCTGCACAGTTATTTCTCACATGCAGACCAGAGTTTATGTGGTGTGATGGAAGATTTTCACTACAATCTCTGTTGCTCTCTGGTTTATGTTAATAAATTAAGCCAAATGGTCCTGTAGTTCTGCATATTTTATAGTTTATTTGCAATGATCCTGGGTATTCAAAGATCTTTTTTCAAGAGGAAATGTTCCAGGGTTTGAGCAAGTTGGCATTTTTAATCCCAGCGTCTTCATTTGACAAACTAATCTTGATTTTTAAATGGCCTCTTCTGAAGTGCAGGGATTTTTCTTCATAGGGAGTGAAATGGAGAAGCTGACTCTCAAAATTTATGTATTATGTATTTTTGTTAATTATGCTTAATTAATTACAGTTAATTATACACCTAATTATGCTTATTAGAGGATACATTTTTTTCCTTTGCAGGTGAAAGCAGAAGCCTCATGGGATTCCACAGTCCACGACTGTATCCAGCTCAGTAAAGGAACAGCAGCGGATGAAAGAGTTTACCTTATTGTGAGAGCCACTGTCCAGCTCAGCCATCCTGCAGAAATGCAATTAGTATTACGCAAGCGCATTTGTGTCAATGTGTATGGCAGACAGGTATGTCTTCTATAATCCTTCACACTTTTCATTCTGCCCCATGGTTATCACTGCTTGAAGAGGGGAAAGCTGTGATTTGTGCAATATGCTGCTGCTATGACTCTTATTTTCCTGTATCTACCTTCATCTCTGCCTGTATGGAAGCACCTTATCAATGTCATGCATCGAGACTTTCAGCTGCCAAGTAATTTTCATAGTATCTTTTATACTGTGGATGATAATGCAGCTTTTTTTTAAAGGCTCAGTGGCACCCAGGTGTGAGAGATTCGGTATTATTTGTATTAACTACTAAGTGCTTTATCCCGAATCACTGGAAAGAGTTAACTTCTCATGAGCTTGCAGTTTATGTTTTGCAAAAACTGTGCATCACAAGAAATCTATGTGTTTCCCTACTCCTATAATATGTTCACACATTACTGCTGATCATTTCTATCTATCCAGATATTTAGAGATAAACTAACAATAGTTGGAGCAGAGATTCCTTTGTGTAATTTGCCAAAGTTTATCACTCTGTCTCTTATGTTTTCCAATTGGCTTGTGCTCTACAACAATGTGTAGGTGAGGGCATGTTGTTTGATAAATGGGAAGCAGAAGGTTGTCATTGTATTTGCAGCATCTTGTTCTGGAAAATATTTAATTCTTGAGAAGGATGGTGAGGAAGAGTTCAGTGTTGTCTCAGAATCCGGCTTCCTCTAGCAGTAATAATAACAAAGCAGAAAGCCTGAATTATTATTCTGTTTGCACATCTGTAGTTAAAATCTGAAGCAAGAGCAGAAGAGGTGTGGTCACACCCTGAAACCCTGTTAGCAGCTCCGAATTGCCTTTACTGCTAGGAATAGAAGAACTTGGTGCTTCAAGCAGGCAAAACCATTTTCTCGGGAAGAGACCAGTGAATTTTTTTGTCATAGAATGGAAGAGTATATTCAATAGGGAAATTGAGCATGCCAGTAATTACAGTTGTGTTAAGTCTTCATCAATTGTTTGCTATGGATTTAGTCAATTATGTGTTTTACTTTTATTCAACACAGAATCTTTGGCTTTCTTGCTAGGTTTCTAAAAATCCTCATCAATAACCTTTCCTGGGTGTTCGTCTCAGCAGCATCTCTGAATGACTCATCTCTGCATTAATTCAACAGTCCAGTTCTTAACCCTGCAAGGCGCCAAGTCAGCATAAACAATGACCATGCTGCCTTAAATCATTCTTCATAACGATCTCTTTGGTCAAGAATTTTAAGTCTGTACTTGTCAATATTCAAGACAAGTCACCCAGGGCTCTATAAAAAAAACCCACACCACTTCTAGAACTAGCAAATGCTTTGTGTGCTGGTTAAATGGTCACCTTGCAATGAAGGAAGTTAATCCTTTCTCCGTATCTAAAATACAGACAAGCAAATTACGTATTTATTGGCTAGTTTTTGGGGTTTGGACTTCTTTCATTGTAAACTATATTTATTTCATTTAAAATACGTTAAACCATGTTTTCCTTGAAGAAATATTTCTTTCTTTTTTTTTGTTTTCCCCTCTCCATAGGGTTTTGCACAGAGTTTCCTCCGAAGAATGTCTCACCGAAGTTCCATTCCTGGCTGTGGTGTCACTTTTGAGATAGTCTCAAATATTCCAGAGGTGAATAAGAAATCACAGTATCTGAAATTGGCTAAGAGCCTCTAAATTTCTGATTTTTCCTCTATTTTGAGCATGCCAGCTCTTGCTGCTGCAAGCATAAACTCTGGTTCTTATAAAAGATTAAGCGTATTCCTTTCCATGCTGTGACTTCGCAGCAACCTGTGTGTTATCAGTGTGACTATGTATTTTGTTGAGTGAGCATCTATTTGCTGAGGTCCTTGAGGAAACATTTTAGAAACAGAGAAAAAGTGGGAGTAAAGATGAGTAGGTTGAAGTGCCTAATGTAGGGAGCATGAGAATATGTAAAAAATAACAAAGTGGCTTTTTCGAAGTAATGTCTTTATGCAACTCTTGATTCCTAAGCATGTTCATAGTTAGAATCTAATCCTTTCCTTACAAACAGATGCTCTATCAGAGCACTTGTGAAAACATTAACACATGAAGAGCCAAAAAGGCTGATTGCTGCCTGACTCTGCCTTTTATGTTCTGCTGTAGTTAGCACGCAGTGTTGAAATGTTTCTCAAGCAATATTCTATTTTTTTTCTTGCCAGTCACTTGAAATTTTGTTTTCTTCACAGGATAGCAAATGTGTTTGAGCACTTTTTAATTATGAAATTCTTCCCTGTGAGGGTGGTGAGGCCCTGGCAAAGGTTGCCCAGAGAAGCTGTGGCTGCCCCATCCCTGGCAGTGTCCAAGGCCAGGTTGGACGAGGCTTTGAGCAACCTGGTCTAGCGGAAGGTGTCCCTGCCCATGGCAGGGGGTTGGAACTAGATGAGCTTTAAGGTCCCTTCTAACCCAAACTATTCTGTGATCATATGAAATACCTGAATGCAGCCCTTTTGCTAATCAATGACAATGTCTCACTGTGAGACTTCCCCTTCCCCGGTCCAAAAAAAAACAAACCAAAAAAAAAACCAAACAAACCCCCCCCCCCCCCCAAAAAAAAACCCCAAAAAACCAAACCAAAACAAAAAAACCAAACCAACAACAAAAAAAACACAAACCACATCTAGCTGGAGATGTCATGACCGTGGTAGGAGCACCCATGCCGTTTGCATGGCGCAAGTTCGTTCAATGTAACAAGGTTTACATTTAGAAATCTCTAACAAAACATCTGAATCTGCCCCTGAGCTTAAGGGCAAACAATGTTGAATATGCTGTGTGTCTTAAAAATTAATTTTCTTCAGGACTGATTGGGGAGATTTTTATTTTATTTTAAAAGGATGTTACATCTTTCATCTTCCTAGGATGCTCAAGGAGCTGAAGAGCGGGAGGCACTAGCCAGAATGGCAGCAAATGTTGAAGATGCAGCTTCAGCTGACTCTGAAGCTTATATTGAGAAGTACTTGCGGAGCGTGCTGGCTGTGGAGAACATTCTCACCTTGGATCGTCTGCGCCAGGTCTGTTTCTAAGGCTGTAGCAGACAGCAGAGAATATGCTTACTAAGAACAATAGCAATACAAATGTTCTCCTAAGTGCATGCAATGGCTAACAAACCAAAAACACCACTTCAGTGCCTACCTCAGCCTAACAAAATGTGCGTGTGGCAAACATCCAAGGATACAAATGTAGCTCACTATAAAGAGATGTTCTCACTCAACTACCTGCAATATGGATGGATGGGACTGGGAATTTTATGTTAAATGCACTGTTATGGGATGCTTGGTTTGGTTTTAAGACTGTGCATTGCTAATTATGGTTCAGAAATGTAGTTGTGTGGCATTAGCTTTTGCTTTCTGAAGCTTGGGGTTTAGTAATAGTTTCCAAAGTTGCTAGTAGAATTCTTGTCATTTTGCCCATGTTCTACCTTGAAGTAACCAAACCCGTTCTGTCAATAAATAAGACATCGATTGGGTTAAGATTAAGTACTGTAACGTGATCTGTTTACCAGGAAAAATACAGAAGAGAAAAAACATTTATTGAAAATTGTTCTTCTGGATATAAATTATGCAAGCACAAAAGAAAGCTATGCAAAACAAGCTGGAGTATGTGCCTGCCCACTATAAATTTATGGTGAAGTGTGGTACACTCTAAGTATTGAAAGCAAGTTCTCTGTCATATATAATTAGTTTAAAGGATTAAAATAGGAGCTCAGCCAGGAAAGGGAGTCTTAGTCTTTACATCTGTAACAGTCATCTCCTAGAATTATAACTAGCTGCAAAATCCTACATGTGCCAATCAGCAAAATACTACATGTTATAGTTTATCCACTCTTACGCTTCTAGCCATGTTACGTGCAAGTTGTAGGTAACAGTAGACTTTACAGACAAGAGCCTGGGCAATAAGACTGTTTAGAAACATTTTCCTTGTATAGACAAAACTATCCTGGGATGATTGGAGCTCAGATTCTTGCAAAACACGCATATTTTCTTTGTTTTGCTTCTCTCTGATTGACAGGAAGTTGCTGTAAAAGAGCAGCTAATGGGAAAAGGGAAACTTTACCGCAGGAGCCTGAGCTCTCCCAATGTGAATCGGGTGAGTATTCCATGCTGGCATCTACAGCATACTGAGGGTAGCAGGTCCAGTCTTTCAATTACAGGTCCCTATGATGCCAGTCATGGAGTATGGCAATAAATTTCCTTCTGTTTGACCCTTTTATTTGTCTGTGCTATTTGTGAGCATGTAAATCGCTAAGTGGAGACAAAATCTGCACATATTCATGCTTTCATCATACAGGTTAGTATGCTTGAAAGCACCCCCATAAATCCAGACTATTTGAAAAAGCAATGTAAGAACTGCTGCGGTTTTTTTTTTTTTTTTTTTTCTGAGCGCTGGAGTTTTTTTTCATTTAGCTACCAACTTGAAAATGTTTTTTTTCTTCACAAGATTTGAAAGCAAGTCACAAGTATTTATTGAACTAAAACTTTGTAACAGTGTTGTGTGTAAGAAGGATGAGACTTCTGTTGTTCAAAATTTAGAAAGAAATCCTTTGATAGAACTGGTAATCAAACTTGTTAAATTCTGGCACCTTCCAAGTCAATAACTGGGATTTCACCTTTCAGCTCTTGGGTTTCATTTCTGCTTTAACTGCAAAACTATTTCTTTTCACACTTCCTTGCATTTGTCAAGAGGCATATTTATCAGTTGTTTAAATTTCCTTAAAGAAATAATTCTGCTTGTCTTAATTATTTCAGCTTTCTGGAAGCCGCCAAGATTTAGCACCCCCTTATAACCTGAGCAGTAACAGAGTGAGTATCCAAAGGTCGCCTGGGAAGTCTTTTATAGAAAAAGGCAGCTACAATAACTACACTGTACCAGTTACGGGGGCGTAAGTAGGAAACATCTGTAAAAGATGGGGCACACCCATGTGTTCTTTGTATCTCTGGGACCATTCCTAGGACATAACTAGTTTTGGATGTGCTATGCTAGACCTCTCTGGGAAAGTTCCTAGACCTTCGTCAGTCATACAGCAGTGCTGCCAACCACTGTGGGATGTACAATGGCAGACCTGGAGTTGAGCAGATGAGATTAAATGTACCTATCCATACTCAGGAGTGCATTTTTCAGGGAAAATTTTCTCATTGTCAAGCTTCAGAGCTCTTCCAAAACTTGGTGGATGCAAACCTTCTGGGTAAGGAACAAATTTGAGTTCATATGTAAGGTTAGGTCCACTCTAAGACAGAATAGAGGCTTATGAGGAGAGTCTCTGACCTTCAGAGGGAAACCAACACTCTTAAGCTTTTAGTGGGTTATAATTCAGCCCATTACACTTCTAAAAAACAATGGTATAGATCAGAAGTATTTCTTTAAAAGTCGAAAGATTAAATTTAAACTTATTTTCCAAATCCTAGATAAACTGAAGGGTCTTCTGATAGATATTCTGCCCAGCAAGCATGTAGTCATTTTAAAAGGGAGAATCTAGTGGTGAAGGTGTTTTAATGCATAATGCAGTTGCATGGAATAATAGAATTTTGATGTAGTGCTCTAGCATTGGTTGCTAAATCTGCTATATCTGATCCATGTAGAGAATACTAAAATATGTGCAGGTGATAAAGTGCTTATAGCAACTTCTATTTGGAGAGGACTGTGTGATGTTTCAATATTGTAGGGTTTTAAAGCAGAAATTAAAGATCAGAGTTCTAAATGATTTTTGGTTTTTCTTCTCCCTTCCTCTCAATGGTTTCTCTCATTGCATGTTTCAGAGTCCAAAGGTGCCAGCAGAGGTAATGCATTAGGTCCACCTAATGAGTGGGATAATAATTTTATCTCACTAGAAAGTTTATTTTGCTCACTTACATGCTTTTACTTCCTGCTTTGAAGATGCTGCTGGTGGTATCTCATTTGCATAGTACGCAGCAAATGAGTATTTCTGTTGAAAAGCCTGTCATTAATGCAGTGTGAAACTGGTACAAATGAGAGAAGTTTCTCCTTTTTGGGTGCATCTTATGGTTTGTTACAGAGCTATAGCTATATAATGCCTTTTTTCACAGTTCTTTGGACGGGGTGAAGTTATTTCAGAAATGGCCCCATCTCAGCAAAAAAAAAAAAAAAAAAAAAAAAAGACACATGAAAGCAAGAGAATAGATGCCAGTCATGTCTGCATTGGCCTGGAGATGAGATAAACGTTGAAAGTTTCTTCCAAATCTCTCACTTTCTTTATGGCTTCTGATAGTTCAGTGTTAACAACTCTTGATTCCTACAAAAGAATGATTTGAAATTAATACTGGGCCAATGGAAAACATGTTTATCCTTAGTATCATATTAACACTCTTGGAGGAATGACTGCGTGTCCCCTTAGTTGTACCAAGCTTTGCTTAATCAGAGTTAATTGACAGCGGTTTGCATGGGGCTTTGCAGCTCTTCTCTGTGGTTGATGTAGCTGCTGACAAACACACTGTAGTACTGCAACATGGAGCTGAGATTGCTAGCTTACCCCTTGCTTTGCAGTGTGCTTCATCTCAAGGCACTTGTTACTCAGCATGTGGGAGGTGCAAACTACCCTTTTGGAAATTTCTCATTTCAAATGGACCTCTGGTTCAGTTTCCACAGTGAGATGAATGGAAGCTTTTGTAATCACAATGAAACGTTAAACAAATTCTTATATTTTCCTATAGCACACAGAGACCACAAAGCACAATGGTGATATTGGTCCTATCTATTTTAGCATAAAGGATTTGAGAATAGCTTGATACGTGGGGTTTCAGCTAAGTTAGATGTCTTTGTCACTTGCAGAGAAATTTAGTGATAAAGAAGTCTTCTCCAGCAGTCATGAATCATTATCTTACAGGAATTTGGTTTTGTTTACAAATGCCTATAATCGCAAACAAGTAGTTTATTATATCATCAGAAACATCAGTCACAGGACAGTAACAGCATCCTGAATTGGGTGCAGAACTAATCTGTCAAGCCTGCATGCTTTAATATTTGTGAAGCCCTTGACACCTTTCAGACTATTCTTCTTAACTTTTATTCCATTACTTCGTATGTCTCTATAATCTTAACATTATTCCTTGCATTCCTGCTGTCTTTACCCTGGATTTCTAGTTTGTGGAAAGGGCTCTTGAGTCTCATTCCGCTATGGAGAGCACCATTCGTATTGGTAACGTTATGAATGTGGATGCTACTTCATTTTTCAGCACTATATTTTCAGCATATTTTCAGCACAGAATAGCCAGGACTAGCTCCCCTGTAAACAAGAATATTAAACAAGTCAGAATAAGAAGTAAAGATGGTGTTGATGCAACTGAAACAGGCAGATGAGAAGTATCCAGAATTAGGACCCGGATTCATCTTGCAGCCGTAGTTGAATCTCTTACTACAAGTGTGGATGGGCGGTCATGCCCCCATAGAGACCTAGAAAAACCCTTCTCCAGGACTGGAGTAGAGGTCCGGGTTTGACATATTCTGAAAAAAACTTAAATTATCTCTGAATACTGACACCACAGAGAGCTTCCAAAGAGCAGGATGACTCTCTCACTGAGATATGCATTCATGTGAAATATTTAAGTCACCACTGGGATCTTTTTAATAATAACTCACAAGATTAAGCTATCTAACTGGCTGAGAAGGCAAGGAGGTGTCTTCTAAATTTACTTCAGAAGACAGTTTCATATTAGGTTAACAGGGCTGCATTTGGTCTCACCTCCAAGACACATCTGCTTGCGTAAATGAGAAAAAGGCAATTTTTACTTCTGTTATCACTACAGATATGGTTACAGGAGAAAGAGATGAATTTTATTTCATCTGGCACATCAGCACATGTCATGATGCAGGACTATAGTCTCTTACTGGTCATACCAGATACGGAGCTGGATTTTTATGTTCCTGGGTGCTTGCATTGGAAGCTTAAAAATTTCACTTGACTTTAAGTGGATGAATCAAATGCACAAAGAGTGGAAGGCACCTCTGACTTGTTTTACAGTTCTTCAGACTATAATCATGTGCTGATGAAATATGTTATGAGTTGTTCTTAAACAATTGCTGTTCTGTCTTTGCAGTCATCCTTCCTTTCCCAAAGGTCCAGAGGCCAAAAGCCTCGTACACCAAAGCCAAGAAAGACATGATTGTGCCACTTAACCTTCAGGTTTTACTGGGAACCAGAGGGTTTTTTTCAGCAAATTGGTACCATGTAGATCTATTTGAATAATCTTGCTGTTCATGAGAACAAGTGCCTTTTGTCCCAGCTGTATGCTTATATTTACAAATGCTACATGGTCATCTTTTCCTAAGCCTTTTCTGAACTGCTAAAATAATAAACCACAAAAAGTATTCATTTTTCTTACCTAGTGGCTGCATTTTGTTGCTCTGTCAACTTCAAGAAAAGAATTGTTGTCAGGTAAAGCCTACAGATGACTTAGGTAGTGATCACCCTTATTTGCTCTAAAGATTTTGTGCATGTCGTTGCTGACCTGAAATAAATTCCCTGGTGTTTTTCATGGAGGATGTGTGAAAGAAAGGAAAGCAGAGGAGAAGTAGGAGAAGGTATTATTGAAATCAAACACTTTATAGACAGCTATGTATCAAAATATATCAAGGGACATGCATTCTTCTGGTGGATATTTTTGATTTGTTAAGTCATTTGACCTCTGTTTGGTCACTTGGCAGAGACCAAATGAATTCATGAAATGATGGCTCCTCTGCACAAATGTTTACAAGCTTCCTTCCTTTCTCTCACCACCTTTCTTGATAGAGGAAATATTCACAGCACTTAAATAATACCAATTGCTTAGACTTTAAGTGTTTCAGTTAGTGAATGCACAAAGCAATCATGTGAGAGTGCTATATAACCTGCAGATGTGAGACTTGGGAACTTCATCAAGTTAATATAGTTAATAATTCTTACTTTTTTTTCTTTTTGTGAGATTGAGATGAGTTATCTTTCAATCCAGTTTAGTAAAATCAATCATTCATGAACTACCTTTTGCCTCTGCAGATTCTTCACACAACAGTTGACCCTTTCAATTGCCTCCAGTATATTCTTTTGCAAATGTTTCTTCAGCTGTTGCCCTGATTTACCTACTTTTTAATGGTTTGCTCTTATCTCAGAGTTGAGGCTTATATCACCCCTTAGAAACCTGACCTTCAATCTAAACCGATGATCTTTCCACTCTCTCCAAAGCAAGTGCTGTTTAAAAACCGAACATGCCTTAAGTGTATGGCCAGACAAATCCTTTTCTCAAGTTCACATTCCTGTTTTCAGGACCTTGTTTTATTTTTCCTGGCAAAAATATTTAAAATTAGGTAGAATATATATGCATCCATAATATCAAGGCTGAAACAAAATTTCCTAAAGATCCTAGGGGAAATAAAGGCTTTTCCTAAAGAAAATGTCACTAAACATTGCCATTCTTTCTGTACAAGGTGAATATTCTGAAAGTGTTTTGCTCCATTTCTTACCTACTCCAAATTTTTTCATCATTCTCCAAACAGGTCTAGAAAGTCAAGGTAGTTGCCTGAGATTATTTTTCTTGAAACAGTCAGTGAAGGGTGCTTCAGACTCAAAAAACTCATGATTAAGAAAACGATTCAGTTGCTCCTTACCTGCATTGAGTCAGTGTTCTATTAAGCTAGAAAACTTTCCCATAATAGTCTTTCTGTTTCTTAAGTCTCTGTGGTCTCCAGAAGCACTTAGACTTGGCCTATAGATAGAACTATGAAGGTGTATCACCTTTATCCATTTGTCTTTAGTAAGTGGATCATTACCCTAAGATCCAAAAGTAACACTAATCAAACTCTGTTATGTCCTCCAAAAGAGAACCCTTCAGATGCTTTGCACTCTCCCACAGTTTTTGTTCTTAACCTAATGCCACCATCTACCAGGCTGATGGCAAACCAGATCAGAAGGCAGCAAAACTGAACAGTGTTTCAAGTGTTTGAGTCTTGTGATGACTTCCCACCAAATAGTTTTCGTTTTTATTTTTTTAACTCCTTTTGTACTGGTGAGCTGATGCTTCCAAAAATACTGAATTACACTGAGATATTTTCCCCATCTGGATAGAGTATGAACTCTTCTCATGTTTTGACTCTTCCCCTGCAAACTAATCTGTCAGTGGGACGCAGAGAAGGAGACTTCAGGAAACATTTCACATCCCGAAGGGGATGACAGTTTGAGTGTAGTCTGAAGATGTTGGCTATTTCCATGCAGGCTTTCAATGTCTGCTGCAGCATGTGAAATCATCCAGATAGAATAAGAAAGCAGACTGAAGCAGTATTCGGAATGGATATAAGTGGGGAAAGACTGCATGAGGTAAGGCCACCTGAAAGAGACCTGAGCCAGCTGAAACACAAGATGGCAAAAGCCCAAGTAAGAGTTTCTGGGAAGTGGAATAGGAAAAACTGTTTCATAGAAGCATTTTGTGGAAAGAATTTTCCAGACATAGGCATGACTTTCTGATGTATGTAAGACATAAATGAGTTGCAGGTCAAAGATAATGTTCAAGTTGGGGCTTAAGGTATGGGTAGAACAGCTCTGTCATCCATGCTGATAGAGCAGGAAGCTTTCAAGAAGGGTTTAAACACCAAAGTCCTCAAAAATACAAGACTAAACAAACCTCTAGTATTTCTGCTGGTCCCAGCCTGGGTTATATCAGTTTTGACGTTCAGGATGGCTTCCTCAGACATTCGTTAGCCCTTAGGTATCCCAGATGTTACTTCACAGAAACAGCACTTGTTGGCTCTACATCTAATAATACAGATGGTAGCTTGTAGAGTCTGAAAACAGGTGCTACGCTGCAAAAGTGCAAGTTACTTGCTATTCAAAGCATGAGAGCTTCTATGGGACTAACTTATAGATTCAAATGGAAACAATTTTTGCTCTGGGCTGCTCAGTGTGACCTTCAACCCATTGGAGAAATCTATTCCTCCTATCCTGGCTTATTTATTCTTTGTGAAACATTCATGACTTCAAGTTACAGTGAAGATTAGTTTAGCTGCCTGTCATTTTTCTGTTCAAGGTTGGATTATTTCCTTGCATCCAGCAGCGTGGAGCTTCTTGAAAAGGTGCATTTCTCTCCTCTTCCTCCAGCAAAAATACATGAAACTTATGGTCTGGGATACAGCAGTCCATCGCTTGTGACTCCTTTCTAGTATGTTCACTGTACCTTCTTGTTGTGAAAGTATCTGTTACGTCTTTTAAAAGAACAAGCAAGATTCACATACAGTATAATTCAGACAAGTACAGATACTATATCACTGATAGCACAACTCTTTACCACAAGTGGGATCTGGCTTCAGTTTGTATTGGTTTTGCTGCACCATCCTGCCTTTGCAACATCTATTTCTGGAAAGTTAAACTCTGCAAGCTTGTAGTCCTGAGGGCATTCTACTGCCCGAACAGGACAACACTTCCACAAGACATTGAGACTTCTTGTAGCATTTGAGTCTAGATTCTTGTGACCCATAGACTCTTAAATGGATATGGAATTTCCTTAAGGTATGCTATAAATTAAGTAAATTAGCATCATACAGCTTGATTAGTGCCTACTCTGTAGCAGCGTAAAGGAACCACTTTGACAGGCATTGTGAGTGTGCCTATGTCAGAAGTTTGCAGGACACCACCTGGATTTCAGTTCCTGCCTTTCAACTCTGCACACATAATGTGGTGCTCGGTTCAGTGAAGCAATATACTGTCTGGTACCCACACGAAACTTCCCGCAGACACACCCTCTAGCCAGTCACTCAGTGTAATTGTTGCAGACAAATCTGTAAACAATTTTACATAGCAAGATGATAGAGTTAGGAACGGACAATTTGGCCACATAGATTCTTGATGCTTCTGCACTGATGTGAAATACTAGCTTGGAGATTCTTTCGGTTAGCCAAGAGATTTTACCTCTGAGCCAGTTTCTGTCACACACCACCTGCAGGATCCCTTGGGATCCATGTAAAACCCAGCTGGAGAACTCTGGGACTTTGGGAAGGCAGATGGCCTACTACTTTCTCAGTCGCTTTTTCTTCCTACTTCATCTACACTTAGGCTCTTGCAGTCTGAAAATAATCGTGTTTCATCCTCACTAATCATGTCAAAACTCTAACCTATCTTTACTTAACCTTTTTCTTGGCTCCTGATACCCACAGCTTGTTGTCATGTGCTCCATTTCTCTCTTTTCCAGGCCGTACTACAGTTGCTTCCTCTTGATCTGACCAGCTCATCCATTCTCTGACACTAGGCACTACTGTCCAGCCTTTAGGTCAAAGATCCTATTTCTTTTTCTTGTTCAGAGCTCAGTTTGTCCTCACCCCTTCTTTCTGACACTCTACATCCAGACTTCACTCAAAGAATCACAGAATGGGGCCTTAAATCACAGACTGGAAGGGGCCTTAAAGCTCATCTAATTCCAGCCCCCCTGCCAGAGGCAGGGACACTTTCCACTAGAGCAGGTTGCTCAAAGCCCCATTCAACCTGGCCTTGAACACTTCCACAGCTTCTCTGGGAAACATGTTCCAATGTCTCACACCCCTTGTAGTGAAGATTTTTTTTCTAATACCTAATATAAATCTACCCTCTTGCTGCTTAAAGCCATTCCCCCTGTCCTGTCACTACCTGCCCTCGAAAGCTATGTCCCTCTGCAGCTTTTCGGGTTCAAACTTAAACAGGGGAAGTTTAGATTAGATATAAGGAAGAAGTGCTTTACTGTGAGGATGGTGAGGCACTGGAATGGGTTGCCCAAGGAAGTTATAAATGTTCCATACATGGCGGTGTTCAAGGCCAGGTTGGACAGAGCCTTGGGCGACATGGTTTAGTGTGAGGTGTCCCTGCCCATGGCAGGGGGATTGGAACTAGATGATCTTAAGGTCCTTTCCAACCCTAACTGTTCTATGATTCTATGATTCTCTAGGATCCCTTTAGGTATTTAGGTATCATGACTGCTTCCAGAGAAGATAAACAAAATATTTAGGAATTTGGGGCAGGCAGTACTGTCTATTTTCACCTGGTTGTAATGTACTCAACTTCCAAAGCACAGCTGCACAATTGAACGAAATATTATATCTTTGAGGGTCTATAAGTAGACTTTTACTGTGCCTTGATGCTGAGGGTGCATGTCTTTGCAGGACTGGGTGTTTCAACTAAAAGTGCATCTGGGGAAGGGTCTTTCCTCATTTCTATGCATTCTCAACTTTGCAAAGGGGCTGTGCAGGCTGGCTGGTATGTAAGTATTAATGTATACTATTGCTGGTGTGCTAACTTTGAAAGATACAACTTCTTTTCCCTAGGGCCGATGGGAGAGTCAGCAAGATGTATCCCAAGGTGTCACAAATTCCAGTAGAGGCATTAGTCCATCTCGTACCTCTCTGCCAGGCTCTAGGCAGCAAAATCACTCTCCTGATCCAGGTAAGGGCTTTCCTAAAGCTAAGACAACTTTCCTAAAAATGAAATGAAGTTACCACAGCTCCTGAATGTCAGATAAAGCTGAGCTGCTTTTAGAGATGCAGAGAAATTTCCTGAGCAATGTCTGTGCAGTTCCCTTTCCATGAACATTTAGCAGTTGTGGCTAAGCTACTCAGACTCCAGGCAACTCTAACTGGCCTTTTCTTTAAATCTGATACTAGTTCTGCTAAGAGTTAAATGCCACATGTTTAAAGTTGTCTGAAAATGCAGTCTTTATCTCAGTGACTCGTTTTCTAAAGCCAAAAGCTAGCTGCTCTCAGAACATGCTGTCTGTTACATGAGTGAAACAGCAAAGACAGTAAGGCTACAAATGTTTTAGGAAATAGGCAGCACTGGAATTGTATGGATATTTTGCAGCGGATGTACCTAATATATAACTGAGAGCACAGAGGTAGATAGATAGTGATGTTTTGCATGTTTTCCTAGGTTTTCTCAAGGGGAAGTAGTCTAGGAAAATGGCAGTATGAGTAAGGAGACTTGAATGCCCCTAACATTTTTTCTTTTTCTTAACTTGGAACTTCTCATCTTTTACTTCTAGTAAGTTTTGTAATTGTTGTTAAAAATATGTGTTGTATGGACATCCTTTTTCAATTTTGCTTCTTGGTTTGTGGTTTTTGTTTGTTGGGGTTTTTTGTTTGGGGTTATTCTGTTTTTTCCTGCTTCTGCAATGTATAAAGCATTTTATGTTTCCATTTGCAAACAGCAAGCTTTTCATGCCATGTGATGGAAAAAAAATATAGTGTATGCTGGGGCCACAGATTACGACCTACCCCTTTCAAGTGAGGAGCAAGCACTCAATGCTTTTGCTTGGCTAATGCTTTGACCACTGGCAGATGTCATCTTAGACTAAAATGATAATAGTTTTGTAATTTTTTGTTGGCGGGAGTTGGGTTGGTTTGGGGTTCGGTTTTTTTGGGTTTTTCTTTTTCTTTTCATTTCTCCAAAGCATAACTATTCTCAATTTTTTTTTAATTTTTCCAACAGGTATTGGTAGCCTTGCTGCTTCCTACCTGAATCCTGTAAAGTCCTTTGTGCCTCAGATGCCAAAGCTGCTGAAGTCTCTCTTTCCTGTTAGAGATGAGAAAAAGGGGAGGCAGACCTCTCCCCTTGCACAGCAGGTAAAAAGTGAAATCAAATAGGCTATGTTGTTGCAATGCAAACCAAGGTTTTGGTTATAGTAAAGCCTTGTGAGGCATTTCCCCTCTTCTCTGTCCAGAGATAGTGGAGCTGTTTAAACCTATTGATACACTCAGCCCACTTGGCTCTTTAGAAGTGCCAGGTACGCTACCAGCATGATTTACGGCAATACCACTTGCAGCATCAGTATCATGTAAATTCATGAAGTAAAATTCATGAAGTGCACTTAGTGCTGTTTGAGTATGGCCAAGTGGAAAAGGTAATTCTGTATTTAATTTGTTATTTCATATACCATTCCTCCTACCCCTCACCCCAGCTCATGTCACCTTTTACTATCTTCTGCTCTGTGCTTTGGCCAGTTGCTTTTATTCATTCTCTTACCTATTCCACACGTCAGAGAAGCATTTGATTTTCTTTTTGGTTTTGGATGCTGTGCTGCAAAATCCTCCTGCTCTAGATGTGGGTTCTGTGCTCTGAGCAGTAGCTGGTGCATGGTCAAGCAGACTAGAAAAAGCTACTGTCTTTTAAAGAAAACAGATTAAATAGACTAACACTTAAATTTTTTTGAAGTAACTTATGACAGACATGCCACAAATAAAAATCAGGCAGATGTAAAATATTTTTAGTTAGACTGTGGTTTTATTCTCTACAAAGTAATAAAGGGAGCAAATTTTACTCCTGTATCTTAATCTAATTTATTTGCTTTACATTTTCGTGTTGTCTTTTGCTACAACAGCCTTGGTGTTGAGACTAGAATCATATAAACTTACTCCTCTATGAAATATAGAGATTTAAAATTGAGAGTGGCTTTGTTTAAAGGTATTTGGGTATTGAAAGATGCAAATAGATGCTCTTTACAATTTCAGTGAGAGCCTTTCACAACTTCTTGAATTCTTACTGAATCAATGAGAGCTGAGATTAGAAACGAGGCCTAATTTCCTGCCTGTAGTCTAACCACCTGTTACCACTCCTTCCTACTGTTCAAGATTATTTGTCTTTAAGTCAGTTTTTAAACTACAAACATCTATTTAAAGATAATTTATATTATAGATTGCTATAGGAGCTCAAGTAATCAGATCATGATCACAGCATCTTTTAAAAAGAGGGAAATGCTATTTCTTATTTGTTTAAAAAAAAAAGCCAACAGGAGTGTGCAATGTTGCATTAATGCTTGTTTGCATTACATTTTTCCATGACCACTGGATCTGCGTAATAAAATGAAATCTTAAAATCATTTGTAACTTCAAGTTTTTTAATAGAACAAGTTCAGTTATATTACAAATATACCTTGCTAGTTTGAGAGGTTCATAGAGAGTCTTTGTAGCCCTATTAATGAGGAAACGGAGCTTCTTCACTCCTGCTAGCAATTGCAGCTTTCAGAAGAGAGAGCAAAAACTGAAGGAACTGCTACAGAATTAGCGACAGCTTCTTCTGAGCAGCACAAAAATAAATACTGGCTGTTGTAGCAAGACGGGCTTTAAGATCATAAATATCACAACTCGTAATCTTTCTTGCTGTTTTTTGCTAATGGTCTGACAATGCAAATGTGGCCAGAAGAATTTAAATGGTGGTGGTGATGAATGGCTGTTGTACATGGTGGGTGATGGGGCTGCTATAGGGGTCACTGTTTGGCAATCAGCTATAACACCTTATCGCTAACCTGCCAGTGCCAGGCAGCAGGCTAGTAATTCTTGCACAACAGTAGTAAAATACACAACAGAGAGGACACAAAAAGTAGTTCTGTATTTTCTGAATTTCAGAAAATACAGAACAATGCATCTTAGTTCTGTGGAAGAATAAAACTTCGATACACAGTAGCAGGGAACATAAATGAACGTGCAAGGTGGGAGTAGGTGGTAAACTATGAAAAATATGAGGGGGGAGTGAAGCCAAACGAATTTTTTGGCTGTAATTGCAAAGAAAACCAACTCCTAATTGGGAACTGGTGGATTTTTGTTGCTATATACTGGGGAGAACTAGGTTCAAGAATAGAAATGACGAAAGGAATGCTTTACAAAGCAAATGGAAATTTCCATATTATCTTTTCCTGGCTAAAAACATAAGCAGATAGGTAAAACAGTTTTTCAACACAAATACCAAAAAGCCGAGTGGATCAGTTTATTACTTTCTCCTGGTTCATCAAACAACTACAGTGAAAGAGAGTTCCCAAAGTTCTTGTCAAGCTCACTTTTCAGTGCATATCTGTTACATTATTTGAGAATGCTTAAGTATCTGGCTGAGAGAGGTGAGGTTGTTCAGCCAGATGTGTTCAAGGCCAGGTTGGACAAGGCTTTGAGCAACCTGGTCTCGTGGAAGGTGTCCCTGCCCGTGGCAAGGGATTAGAACTAGATGAGCTTTAAGGTCCCTTCTGACCCAAACCATTCTATGATTCTATGATCTAATGTCATTAAAACTTGTTCTGGAAAAATGCTGGTGAACCATCTTGAACTAGATGGTTGGTCAAGCTGTTGTATTAAATTTTCAATTGTTACAGTTAAATTATCAGGGTTAGGTGGCTGTACATCCCTACAGAAAGCATCGGATTTGTTTTGTTACTCCTTGTAAGCATAATCTTACAGCTAAGTCGATTTTAGCACTTTTGAGCATTGTTTCCGAGGGAGCAGTACTTTTTTCCAAGCTTATAACTGAAGTTCATTGTGACCAAGCAGCTCTCCGAGTGGATGTGTTACCAAATCTCTGCGTGAGTAAAGAGAAGCTGGAGTTCTGATCAGTTGTTCTGAAAATACCTTTTTGATTTAAGCAGCTTTTATTTCAGTCGGATGCTGTTGCTTAGGCTGGCATCAACCTTAAAGCAAGGGAGGACATGCAAAAGTTTACTTAAAATGTCTTTCCCCGTCCTGTTTGTGTTTGTAGTCAGTGGTTGCCTGAGTTTCAAAAATGCAAAGACGTTTCAGTCAAGGTGGTGGCAGCTAACAAAATTGCTGTCTTTGACCTTCTGATGCAAGTTTAGTAACTAATCTGGAGAATAATGAACCGCAATTAATGAAATCTGCTCTCGTATTCAAGTGTGTTTCTCAGACAGCACATAAAATAATTGAAAGAACTTCCTGCTCTCTAATTAGTTAGATTGAATTAATTTGGCATAATAGGATTCTTTATGTAACTAGCAGAACGGCTTCCGATGAAGCTGTTTATGTACCTAAAAGATTGGTTTCTGATGAAGCTGTTTATATACTTTTAAGTTAGAAAAGGCCTATTTTCTCCAGTATCTGATGCTTTTAAATTAATTGCCAGTAGTCTGTAAATAAAAAAGCCAATAATTTAAACCTTTCTGGACTACAGGAATTGCTTTCTATTTACCTAGTCTATTCTTTAAAAAGCTTAGTACTGCAGTGTGCAAGATTTAACGCCTTGCCAACCCTTATTGCTGATGGGGAAAAGTTTAAAAATCTTGTGTAAAACATGCAGGTGGATGGAGAATCAGAGTTTCATCTATCTGTGCTTAATTATATTATGTACATGCTCTTGAAGCTTGTCTTTTTTATTAACATCCTGAGGCTTTCATAGTGTGCACCAAGCAGAATTACTGTTCTTTACCTTATGACCCTGCTGATCTCCAGGAACTGCCTGTGTAATTACATTTAAGGGCATTGTTGGGTGCTGACATTAAAAATGTACATATTAAATTTCAGTTTCTGGGTTTTTTTGTTGTTGCCGTGGCAGAAGCAAATTCCTCTGACCAATATCATAAGTAGATTTTGGTCATCTTCATACTTGAGGACCTTGTTGGGTGCTCAAATGTATTTTTTAGCACATGGCTTGAATGAGACATCTTGAGTCACAGCTATCTTAAAAAAATAATAAACTCTCTGAATTTCCATGTCCTAATGTCATTCATTTTGTTTGTGGTATGAAAATGCAGATATTTGACACACAGAAAGGGCAGCTGTCAATTTTTTCTCTTTCACCTTCTGATGCAGATGTAGTAATTAATCTTAAAAAATAATGAAATGCAGCTAATGAAAAACTATCTAAATAGACAAAAGCCTTTTTCTGGCAGTGCATTAAAAAATAACAGCTTCATGGATGTGCATGGTGCATGGTATAATTGCTAGAACTGACATTCCTTAATCAAATGTAAATAATGTGGCCTCAGAGAACCATCTTTAAAATCTCGAAGGCTTTTTTCAGTGTTTCAAATAAAGAATCATTTGGATGCTGTAATCAGCATAGCTCAACAGATTCTCTGTGGCCAGCTGAGCTCCTATGTGTCTAGTTCTTCTGGCTGAGTTGTTAGTTTTTTCATTTCTTTCCAAGTTCAGTTTTCACTATCATCCTCATACAAATAGTTTTTAATGAGAATGAGTATGGAAAAATGGCTTTTAAAGTTCTTGGAGCAAACCACTGGAACTTCTTTAGGAACTAACTTGAAAATGGTTATAAATTACCCTTTTAATCTGTACAGACCTAGGAATGAAATAATTTAGCTGCGTAGAAAACTCTATGGTTACTTTTGCATAAAGTAGATTAGAAATGTGGAATTCAAAAGTGCTATTACAGGCTGAAATGTTCCACATATGGAAGGTGGAATAAGAGGGTTTTGTTTGGGTTATGATTTAAATGAAGAGTTTCTTCAGAGAAGAAAACAAATGCCAAACATACAACTAACTTGTACAGGGATTCAGATCTCCTTTTGGAATGCAGGAGACTTTATATTTGAATGATTAATTACATTTAAATTATTTTAAAATTGAGGGCAGAGAGGAATATTGGGGGGGGGGCTTTTTAAAATTGATTCAACTTTTTTTGACTATATACTAGGGGATTCAGAATTCTTACTGCATTGCTCTATGTCTTGTGAAAGTATTTTATCCTGTGTGCTCAAAACTGATTTAAATCTACATTTAATGAAGCAACTGTTATGCCCTGCTGCTGTTTCCAATAGCTGCTTTTAAACGATGATGTGAACATAATACTGTCAGTGTGACAGTCCTTGAGCTCAGTGATTCCTATCTGCAGATGGTAAAGCATAGACAAGAGCAGTGGAAGTTTTCTGCTAATGCCCTTTTAGGATTGCATCAGCTATAACCTTGGCTAGACCATTTCTGGACCTTGGAGGGTGATTCTGGTATGCACTCGCCCAGTCTGTTCTGTTATCTGCCGCTGAACTTTCTGCATATTGGGTGTTAACACTGAAGAATTTTCATCCAGTGACATGAAATCAAAAGGCTTTGTATTGAAGTCATCAGTCACCATTGTCAGAGGCATTTTACAAAATGTTTAATGACATAGAAATACCAAATGTGTTTTTCTGAGCACACTGGAGATGTTGCCATTATATATGTAATATATGGTATGAAAAAGAGTTCATTTAGGATTAATTTTAGCGCCTCTCTAAGTGGGATGAGATTCGCATTTGCTTTTCGTGTTCATGCTCACCAATGTACCAGGTTGGTCTCCAGATTACACTAATCACTAGTAACAACGTGGCTTTTGGTCATCTCAGAGTATGTGCAAACTGACCTATCATCTGACCGGAAAATACGTGCTCTTAGATATCCTTATAAACTCACTGCACAGAGTAGCAGCTCTCAGGAAGAAGACAATTTTTGTTCTACAATGATTCAAAGGTGCTTTAAAGTGAATTCCTTTCATGTTTTCTCTTCGTCTATATTTTGTCAGCTTGGTTGAAGACATTGTGCCAAAAATTATCACTGTAAAAGGATCATGTTTTGCCGGTGGGTAAATATATATGTCTAGTTTAGCAGTCACTATCTGCAAATGTTTAGTGATAGAATTTGGCTCTCGATTCAGAAATACTTTTCATCCAGTAATGTCTTCATAGATAGTCAAACACAGTATTTTTAGTATCCCACCCAAGTAACTTGACTGCATTTCATAACACAGATGCAGTTTAGTACCCTTGCACCCCAGTGAGGGTGTTTCTGCCCATCTGTTTCTTGTCAACACAAATGTTGGGCAAGTGCCACTTCTCATAATTGCTTTTTTCTTCATGTTTTTCTAAACATTGCTTGGCAGAGTTATTGTAGTTTTGAGATTTGTCATCCTTTCAGGAGGAGAACTTGATGAGGCATGATTAAAGCGTAATGGTTTTCTTTCATTTGCTATTTGATATCAACTGGAGTTTTAGGTTTTGTGGATTTACAAGCTGTAAGACTGAAGGTTTTTGAGAGATAAAAACCCAAAACACTCTTCTCTGTTTATTTGTTTTAAAGGGAGAAAAATAAATCAAAGGAACTGAGAAATATCTTTAAACACTTTTTCTTATTTCAATTCCAAGTACTTATCTCTGGATAATAATGCTAGACCTCAAAGCACTTCCTAGCCAAGGCATGCATGCTGGCAGAAAATGGGGCAAAAAGCTCAAGTTGTGTTGTGATGCCAGTGAGCACTGGAGCTAGTTTTAGCTCTTGATACAAGCTCTGCTGAAAAAAGCTTTTTCCCCTGCTCCAGCGTATCACAAACAGACATGTCGAAGCACCAAGGACAGTGTTTCCTTTGTGCAACCTTTCTGAGATGCCAAAATGCTTTTAGCATTGGACCATGGAGAAAGTTAACTAGGATAATTTGAATTCAAGAGCCATGGCCTCTCAATGAGGTTCAGCTGCACCTCTGCAAAAGGTTTGAAGTGCTCTGTAAGTGCCTGCCTAGGGATTAGCCCTAATGTTTTTTTGGTTTTTTTTTAAAGGTGATATTTAATAGCCTCCCAGGATAGACCAACCCATGGTTCAAAGATGGTTGAAGAGGAGAGAATAAGTGTTCTGACAAATACTCTGCTCCCTTTAACACTGTGATAAGTGTCTATTAAGCCTAAAATTTGCAGGGCGTTCTCATAAGAAAGTTAATCCCTCTCCTTTCTAGTCCTCGTTAAAGTGAAACTGTTGTGACAGTCAAGTTATCCTTGCATATCAGAGTTAATGCTTAGGATGAGTCAGAGTACTCGCTCACCTTGTTGCTCTTATCTGTCTCTGGACTCTGTCACAAGTCACTGCTACAGTTGTTTTCAGTTTAATACTTTTGTCTCAGATTGCCACTTCATTCCAAAGGAAGCTGAAGTTCTTGAGTATGAGGTGTCTGAAAACCACTGGATCATGAGCCCTAAAGCTGTGTTTGTGTTTAGGCTTCACTGATTTGTTCTGATTCAGGTCACCGTCTGTTCCTAGAGCCCCAGCACATGTCCTAGTAAGGATCTTGAAACACTAATTCCTTGTGCACCCAAAATAGAGCCAGTTTGCTCTGAACCCCACTTCAGTGGTGTACTTTCAATCAGCAGATTTGATGACAAGCAAACACCACCACCCACCTACCTTTTATTTCTGTCTTTTATTAGACTGAGCTTTCTTTTATTGGACTGAGCTTTAACATCTTAAAATTATTTTCATCCACTGTGAACCTGTTGGATTTTTTTGTCCATCTTTTGTCTTTTTACTTTTTACCTTGAACAACCATGTTTTTAATTAATGCCTGGCAATCTCTGTATAAATAATAACTGTTCTTTTCTCCCATGTTTATTTCTTTCGGGGACAGGGTTAGTCGCATTCCTGCTTTACTGTACTTAGAAGGGATGCAAGAGAAGAGTTACCTTACTCCAGCTGGAAAGCTTCAGTTCTTTGAACAGATTGTTGAATTCTGGAAATAGCTGTCTCAGATGAGCACTGCCTGTGTATTTCTACAGAAGGAGTTCTCAAGTCCCTTGGAGAAAAAAGAAAAAAGGCAGACTGCTCCCAAATCATATAATGTGTCACCCTTAAGGAGCTTTTTCCCTCAAAGTATGAATCTGCACTTGCAGTATGTTATTTAACAGTACTGAAGAGAGATGTTTCTGCCTTTATCTCCTCTCTCTTTTAGTTCATGCTTCCCTTTTCCAAGGTTCTTCACTGAACTGGAGTTCCCTTTCCCTCCTGTCTCAACAGTGCGTGATAGCCCAAGCCTAAGATGTATAGTCAAGTGTCACAGTTTGCTGTTATAGCCTTGGGAGAGTGATTATTTCAAATCTTAAAATGTAAAAACATGAATATGGAGCAAGTGAGGGACGTTTATTGTCCACACCTTCATACCAAGCCCCATGCCATAAAAGAGAAGATACTGTTGAAACACCGAAGTGGTTCTTCTGGCACAGGACCAGATTATCGTGATTAGCAAATGGCACGTGTAGTCTTCACTCTAGCAGGCAGTGGTGATGCCCTCTTTTAAAAAAAGATACACAGATCTTGTTTCTGGCTTCCTTTTCGAGTTAAAGCAAGCAATGCTAAAATCTAAATTGAATTAAGATACTGGAGGTGGAGAAAGAGCTTCAGAGATGGACTGAAGCTGAGGATTTCACTTGCCAGACCAGCGTGACCTCAGATCTCTCTGTCATCTATTTGCTCAGTCTTCTGTCTTTGACTGACTGCATAAAAGAAAACTTCCTACACTATGAATTTGTACTTGTAGCTGCTTATATGTTAAAATTCCGGGAGGCCTTGGTTAAGTTTTTACCCTTTCATAGCACATTATCAGAATGTAATAAAATAGCAATGCTCTGTCCTTTCGTGACAGAGGTTTGTTTGTGATTCCAAAATTTCAAATACAAGTTTTATTGTTTACCAGTGTGACAATATTTAATCCTTTAAGTGAACCACGCTCTTTTTATTCATCCCTGCAGGCTGTCCCACGAATTATGGTTCAGTCTGCCAGTATTGACACCAGTGCTGCAAGGATAAAACAGGTAAGCACATCCCAGGATATGATGATACAGTTTTCATATTCCCATGCCTGGAAACCAGAGGTGGCAGAAGCAACTGCTGGCTTAGCTATTGAAAACCTGTTGCCTTTTTTTTGTTGAGACAATTAAATGCAGTGTGTGTTGCTGTGTTTTCTTAGGTCCTGGTAAAATCTCCCCTTATCACCAGTTACACTTTGTATTTGAAAGGCTGGTAAATCATATGATTGCATTAGCAGTTAACTAGCTTAAATTTAGCTGGTTTGCTGCATTAAAAGGCAAATTGCTGGGCTCTGATGCTTTCTTTAGACAGAATGTGTCTGTTATTCTGAGTGTTGAGCTTAATTCTCGATTTTGCATTTCAAGCCAATTCATGATATTGGCATGAAAAAAAGGCTCTTGCTAAGCTAGAGAGAAATTAAATGCTATGATCTCCCACAGTTCAGCAGGACTTCAGTCTTATGAATACCGAATCATCTTTCTGCCACTTGTGCTTTTATTGTCTTAGCAAAATGTGTATTATCTGAGCACTTAAAAGGGAAAACCCAAAGACCAGGCAGAGTTCCAGAGCCCATGTGTACACCATCCTCTCTATAGAAAAGCCAAAAATATGTCTTTAATCCGCAGGAATATTTAATAAAACTTTTCTGTATTACATTTAGCAATAGCAGGATAGCCTTTGGTTCTGAAATTCCTGTAATTCAGTCAAATCCCTCTTTCTTGAAATTCCACTTACACTTCCAGTGGAAAAGGCACATCAGAATAAGGTGAAAATCCTATAGTTTGGGAGACTTAATCACTATATGGTTTAAACCACAAGGTTTTGAACAGTAAACAAAAATGTACACTTGAGAGTTAAGATATGTACAAATCTGCCATCCTCCAACCACTATTTTTTTCCCCTTCATGTTAGCAGCCTCCTCCCTCCCAAAGAGATTTAGAGACATCCTAATCTTTTAGAGTACATGTGCTGGCAAAAGATATTGATCTATCAGATTTAGTAAACTTTACAGCCAAGAAATACATCACTAAAATGGGCTGTTAATCTCATGAGGTGCAGTTAATTTCATACTCTGCAAGTGTGTGGTGCTGGCAGCATTGAGGTGGGAATGGCATTTGGAAACAGGGACATAAATGGCAGTTTAGTTGGAGAGGCATGATTTATCAATCCTGAGAGTTAAGCCAAATAACTGAGAGACTTATAGATCATGGCTGTTTCACATTTCCTATAAATCCTGCTATTCAAACAGCAAATGACCATTCCTGCAATATAAACAATTTTTCAGTAAATATTGGGGGACGTATTTCTTTTAGTTGACACTTTTCTTATTAATGGAAGAAATGAGCTGACAATCCTACCAGGTTTGCAAAGCTGATTTCGGATCAGCTTGCATCTTTTGGAGATTGCAGCTACATAGGGATTTAGATAAGCCAAAGGCCTTAGAACTTCCCAAAGGCCTTGAATCTATCCTTTTAGCTCAGATATTTTGGATAACAGGTCCCTATCCTTCTCTGTTTCAGATTAACCAAGAGGAAATAGGGAAACAGCCATTTGAAACTGTGGTGCAGATGGCTGAGGTGGGCAAGAGTCCAGAAAAGACACCCAAAGTGCCTTTGCAGCAGCCCTCAGGAGACACCCAGGTGCAGGACTCGCAGGAGGGACCTCCAAGTCCTCTGAGTGAAGCCTCGAGTGGGTACTTTTCTCATAGTGTCTCAACAGCCACCCTCTCTGAGGCCCTTGCAGCAGGAAGTGATGCTGTGGCTCAACCAGGAAGTCAAACACCTGCAGCCAGTGACTTCTCAGCTCCTGCTGTGGCTCAGGTCCCTTCTTCTGACATGCCAGGTCACTCAGACGGTTCATCAGAAAGCTGTCTCACTACTAAGAGAGAGAATCTACCTGCCTTCAGCCTTCAAAGCACTCATGCAAGACCTAAAGACAGCACTGAAGTAAATGGAAATGATGCTTTGAAATCCAAATCGTGCATATCTCCTGTGACTCAAAGCGAGCAGGGAGATGATGCCTCTCTAGCCACTGATGCAAAAACCTTTCTTTCTACCTCCACTCCAAAGAAGGAGTTGTTATCCAAACAATCAATGGAGTCAGCAGGACAAGCTAGGAAAAAGGAAATGGCTTCTGAGTCTTCAGAACTGGGGTCTCCCAAACCACAGATTCATCCCGAACAATTGTCCCAGCCTGGTGTTGCAGCCTCCCCCTTCAAAATCCAGAAAGTGAAGACATCAGAACTGAAGTCCTTTACAAGCATGCTGGGGACAGATCCCATGTGTTCACTAAACACAGAAGAGCAGCAAGAAGGAGAAAAGAGCACATCCACCACCCGTGGACTGAACCATAACGGATCAGAGACAGCAGAAGAAAAGCTGGAGGTGGCTTCTGACTCTGAAGATGCCAATGAAATTCCCGAGTGGCTGAAAGAGGGGGAATATGTCACAGTTGGCGCAAATAAGACGGGCACCGTTAGATATATTGGGCCCACAGACTTTCAAGAGGGAACATGGGTTGGTGTTGAACTGGATTTACCTTCAGGTAAAATATGCAGACAGCATGTCAGGATTTTCAGTGTTCAGTTTCATGACACTTTCTGATGAGGGGAGAGTTCATTAGCCATTACTGGGTGCATTTTGAGATGGGAAATATCTTTCCCTGCTGTCATCCTTTTCCAGTCTGCCTTTGTAAATCTAGTCTCACTGACCTCTCACTGAATTGTGTCCCTTTTCAGTTACTTCATTAACTTCTTACAGTGGAGGTAGGAATCAGGATTGCTTTTACAATGCAGGTCAGTAAGTAAATAGTTGCATGAGACAGGCCTTGTGTCCAAAGAGTTCTCTTCTGGGCTTCTGCTCTGTGGATAGGGGTGTCCAAAGCACAACAGGAGCTCTGGGATTCAAACGACCAAAGGAACATTCAGGCTTAGTAAGTTGCAGAGTCTCCTAACAGGTTACCTAGTCTCTTACAAGCTGTTTTAAAATAAGCTGTTAAATGGCAAAAGACTATTTGTGTGTGTTTGTATGTGTGAAAACTAGTAGGAAATAATCATACATTGACCACCAGGACATACAGATGATTTAAGGTTTCTTTCAGCTTCTCATTTGTCATTCCTGTCTGACGCTTACCTGTACAACTGTAAACTTCACAGAATTTAGTCTCTAACACCCTTTTTGGAAATAAGGGTGCTGTTGCTGGAGAGGCTCTGTTCATATGTGCTGTTGCAGGATTATGTGGAAAACTTAGTGACTTTCGAACAAGATGAAAGAAGGATGATGACTGGCATTTGTTCTCTGCTGCAGCCCCAGGCTTCATAACTTCTTTCCTTTGCAAGTTCATGTCCACTTTCAAAGGACTCATTTTCTCCAAGAGGAGGCAGGACTGGGGGAAGGCAGGGCATGCCAGTGGAAAATTAAAGAGACAAGCGGTATATACCGCTGCCTTTGATAGTGAAAGGGTTTGGTTTACCAAGGGCACATAAAGCTCCTTATGTAAATCCTTTTAACCAAGCTGTAGCATTCCAAGTTTGCAGTGCAGGCTCTGTTTGGTGAATCAGCACGTCCCAGGGAGTTGCCTACACTCATCTTTGCTGCACACTTCCTGGGATGGAAGCTGTTCACCAAGATAAATACTGTGTCAAGGATCCAGAGCTCCCATTAAGTGAGCAGTTATCTTCTCTGTGCCTGGTGTGCTCATAAAAGCTAAAATGGAAGGTGTGTTTTCAGCTGGTTTCAGAAAACTCTGGAGTTTGCCATTCTGGAAAGCAAACTGTAGCTCTAATCCTTTTGAAAGTTGTAAACCAATTCTCAGTCCTGAATTCATACCTTATTTTAAAAAAGATATATATATTTACAAATTCATTTCCATTTTAGAAAGTCACCTTCCCTCCCTGTCTGGCTACTCTAATCCACAGTGATAATTCTGTTAAGCTTTTTGCGCATACCTGGTGTCAGCTTCACTGTCCATGGAAGAGTCGAACAGCTACAACAACTGCTGATGTTACTAGGCTGTTTTTTTTTCCCACCTGTTTCCATGAGGAGTAAGTCCTTGATTTATTGGAGCATGACTGGATTCACATGCACATCTGGAGTTGCAGTTGGGAAGTATGATCACAAATATCTTATCTTGGTCACACTTACAGACAGGGGTAGAAGTCCAAGTCCTTGGCCACATGAGGGTACGTGGGACCCAAAGCAGTGCTGGTGGTAGAGAGAAGGAAACACCTGTAAAACAAAAGGGGCAACGTAATAGAATCATAGAATAGTAAGGGTTGGAAAGGACCTTAAGATCATCTAGTTCCAACCCCAATGCCATGGGCAGGGACACCTTGCCCTAAACCACGTGGTCCAAGGCTCTGTCATATAAAGGCCTATAAAGGTCCAAGGCTCTTTATCATATAAAGATACGACATTTAACGAGCTGTCGTATCTTTTCACATTCCCTTTACAGATGGGAGCCGTCTCTGTCCCGATACCCAGAACAGTGATGGAGGAGAATGTTTAAGGAGCTAAAGGGAGAAATAGAAAGATCTCAACAGCATCAGTGTAAAGAAATTATTCTTTCTGTTCTGTGGAGGTTTTATGACATGGAAACAGTAACTCTTCTCAACTTCAGACTCTTATCAACTCAGAAACCCAAAAGTTCTTTTAAATGTGTGTTTTTGTTTTTTTTTTCCTTCCTTCCTGGTAGTTTGCTAATGCAGCTGAACTGAGTATTTAACACTTTTGGTGAAATTAAAGCACTCTCCCAAATAGTGAGTAGGGAAGAGGAATAAGATGGAGTGTCCCATTTGGGTGCAACAGCTTTGCCTCAGAGCATCTTCGTGGCCTCCTCTGGACCCCCTCCAACAGTTCCATGTCCTTCTTATGCTGGGGGCCCGGATCTGGATGCAGGACTGCAGAGGGGGTCTCACCAGAGTGGAATAGAGGGGAGAATCCCCTCCCTTGACCCATTGGTCAAGGTGATGCAGCCCAGATATGGAAAGCACACCATGCACACAGAATAAAAGCCATTTTGTCTATCATCTTTCTTTTCTTGTCACAGGTAAGAATGATGGCTCAATCGCAGGGAAGCAGTATTTCAGATGCAACCCAGGCTATGGATTGCTTGTGAAACCAGGCAGAGTTAAAAAGGCCACAGGATCAGCAAGACGGCGGAGCACCGGGTTGAGGTTGCAAGGAGGAGTCGCCACTGAGAACAGGAAGAGCGGCGGTTTCTCCGGTTCAGCCTCCAACCTGGCTTCGCTCACAGCCCTGGCCAAATCAGAAGGAGGACCCACATTGCGACTGGAGAAGAGCCAGAAAAATGCAGAGAACAGGAAATCCTGGGCAAACTGAGATAGATCTGCCCACAGCAGCAAACACCATGCAATGCAGCCATGGGAGCAGGTTTTCTAGCTTCGGGAAGTGAAACCAATCACGTGAACTTCTAGTTTGTGGCGAACACTAATGAAGGGTTTTTTCCTCTGCTTTGGGTGATTGACATGTTAATTCTTTGCCTTGTCATGGTGCTGGATCTGTGTCCTTCGTTTCCTGTTACAAACTGTGATGCTTCAGGGTATGGCTGACGGCAGCCGGTGAAAGCTCATGGCAGTGGGTGGGTGTAAGCTCTCCTCTCTTCTGCCTTTCAGAGAAGGAAGAGATGCATAAATTGTTCAAATTATGACATGGCTTTCCAATAGCTACAGAATACTACCCATGCACCGGTGCTTCTCTTGGTGTGGCTGGCAATTCTAAAAAATCCTCCCCAAAATAAGAGTTTTGTAATATCTGTGTCCATATCACATAATACATGATGAAAGGGCAAGGTTATCATGAGTCCAGACAGGCAGAGAAGCAAACATAAATTTTTATTTGGAAATAAAGAACCCCCAAGCCCTTTTATTTAAAAAAACCACCAGCTCTCTGGTTATGTGGCCTGGCACCAGTGCCTGTTTGATTAGTTGTCGCTCTCTCCCGCTGTGGAAATTGGCACAATCTTTCTAGCTGGTTTGTTGGGAATGGGAGAAGGCCCATGACCCCATGTAATATTTTTAATCCCTTCAGGAAAGAGAGGAGTTGAACAAATTTTCTATCTAATCTGTTTAACGTGCTCTCTCACCATGACAGGATCCCCTCTCTAGCTTACTCCAAAGCGGCAGCACCTTCTTCTTGTTGGTGATTTCCTGTGGGCTAAAAGGTTTTCTACAGAAATATCAGCACTAAAGTGTTTTGATGTTTCCACCCAGCCTTTGGAGTTGCTTGGATTTTTACCACTTAGGCAAAGCAGAGGGTCACTGTCTTTGTAATGGGATGAATCCAGTCTATTTATTTGTATTTATTGTTTTAAAATATGAAATGTTTGCGCTTTACAATCATCCACCACCTGACATTGCACAGAGGAGCTCTACCAGATCCATACTGAGCATCCATCCAAAGAGGAGGTGCCTCCACCGCCAGCTAAACCATCCCAGCGGCGCGTGAAAGTAAACCTGGCTGAATGGCTGAGGAGTTGTCCCCAAAACGAGTCATCCCTCTTGGAAGTGGGAGGTTTGGGCTGGCTTTTATGAAACTTGATTTTATTTTCGGTAACCCATGCTAGTTTTTAACTGCCTGTCACATGAACGACGTATTGCTATGCATGTGTTGTATATACATGTGCACATATCGACATACAAACACTCTAACAAATGAGGAAAGGCCACAGACTTTTCTATTCTGATCTGTTTATGTCTTGTTCAGTCATCACGGGGATTGGACAGCTTGAGCAATAGATGTTTTATCTACGTGGGGAATATTTAGGATGCTAAATTAATGATTAAACTTTAATAGGTATCTAGTCGCTGCCCGTGCTGCACGTGGGTATCTAAGTGCCTTAGCCATCTGGTTCAGAGGTCCAAGGGAAAGATTCATTGTCATCAGAGGAGGTAGGGATGCTTAGCGGAGGAGATAATTATGCTGATTTACTGTAATTAATATTATTTATGCAGAAGGAATAAAATTAAAATAGAAACTAATCTGTAGCAGAAGTGGGATGGATTACAATGCAGCATGCATAGTACTGCCAGGGATTTATGTATCCTTTCAGCTCTGTGGAACTAGTTTCAGTGTTTCCTAAATTTTCATAAAGGAATCTTAATATAAAATGTACAGACCAGCTTTTAAAAATATTTCTAGTGTACAGTTTTTCCTTCTTTTCCTTTGCACGAAGCTCCTGTCCATTCAAGCCAAGATGATGGGAGAATTTTAGTAGTAAAGAATTCAGATGCTGAAATCCTGGGGTTTAAAATTGTGACTGGTTTTATGGACATGACCCCTGCAACAAAGCAATGTTCCATTTTTGGGGTATGACGAGTCGTGCTGATGAAAGACCACCCGCTAATGAACATGATGCCTCTTCCTACTGCCTTGTGAGTTTTCTAAACCCCATCATTACCGGTTTTTAATTGCACTTTGTTCTGATGTGCTGCAGAAAGTCAGCAACCGTGAAACAGCCCCTCACCGGTAGTTGCGGTTTTTAGTCTCAGCATTTCATTTACTGGATTTAGGGATATCTTTAAAACTTCTTGATGTTTGATAGGTGGTCTCTTTTGGGGAGACATGAAGGGAAAACCTCTCCAAGTCCTTCTGAAGCCTTTTTTCTTTCACCGCTGTCTCTGAAGACTGGAGTTCTGTGGGACATAAAGGTATTGAAGTTGCAGGGGTGAAAGGGTCAGGCAGAAGCAGTTGGGTTAATAGTTCATTGTTTATGCTACCCACTATAAATTCCTCTGGCTGTATTTGTACCACAGCCCTGACCACGTAAGGACGGATTTCAGTGTTTGCACATCTGGGGCACATGCTCGGAGGCTGCAGGTGGCTGGTACGGGGTGGGTTTCCTCCTCCACCCGCCCTCGGTTGTGTCACAAAACCGTGCTGGACATATTTAGGGGGGTTTCAAACATAGTTTGAACAGAACATACTTGCTGCCTCCTCTAGGATAACTTGTCCTGGAAGCAAACGTCTCTGATATGACTGGTTTGTTTAAAACATCAGTGGATGATCAGCATGATGAAGTGCTCTGTTAAGGGAGCACCTTTTTGACTTAGGTGGAGGGAGGAATTTACTCATAGCTCTTTTGGTTTTTACCATCTCGTTTGACTGTTGAAACTAAACCTCCTCAAATTCCACCCTGGCACCTGCCCCACAAGCAAAGCCACCCTAACCAAACCACCCCAATGTGGCACAAGCCCAACAAATCAAATTTGGCCATGAGGATGTTCTTGGAGGATTCTCTGACTCCCTCCTGCCCACCCCAGCTTTCCTGGTCATTCTTCTCGAGATGCTTTCCAAGATTTTGGCACAGGGAGTTCACATCCCTCCACTCAAAGCCATCTGTTACTTTGCACCAGCTAAGCCAACTAACCAGAAAACAGTTTAAAACCACAATGAAGGTAATATATATCTATTTTATTATTAATAGCATTAGAAAAGCTCTACACTCAGCATAGAGGAGGTGCTCTTAAACTGGAACCACCCAGCGACTGGGGCTGGTGTGTTGATAGCTATGCATGTTTTCCAAGATTCTCAGGCACTTTATACAGGGAAGAGGAATATTTAATGCAGGTCCTGTAACTTGTAATGAGTGTCTCCTCTCCGGTGTCTGCTCGGTGATGCCAGCTTGCTTTCTTGAACCGTGGACAGGTCTTGGATTCTGGATGTTGAAAATCATGTTGGTGGTAGGAAAGGTGATGGTCTGAGCCTGTGTCTGCAGCTCTGCAGAAGTGTTGTCATTTACTCTGAGTCAGCCAAGAGGATTCTTTTCAGGGGGACTTCTTTGAGTTTTTCCAAACCAAGCCAAGATGTTTTCCTGTGTTACATTCAGCTCTCTTGTGGTATTTTGATCTCTATGTACAAAATAATATCTTTCCATTCAAGGGCCTTGTCTCTTTGCTGTTTAGTGGTGTAGTTTAGTTGAGGAAAGCTATCAGAAATTAGTTGTGTGTGGTAATATTGCCCAAGTCCTTGAGAATTTTGTCAGTGTTGAGGTGGAACCTCCCCACTGCCACCAGTGTGGCGGGAGGTTGGACACCTCTTTGCTCTCCTATGAACCAGGAAACCTGCCTCGTTCCTACCTATCAGTTGTGAAAACCCGTAGGAAACGTGCTGGTGTGTTGTACAGACCTGTTCGTATGGGAATGGAGCTGTTGTTGAGTCTTTTCTGTGTTGATGTTTGTATTGTCCTTATGGCGGTACTGCCAGATCTTTGCACAAGAGGATGAGTTTTCGCAGTGCCTTATCTCTGGGTCAGCATCTGATGCAGTGAGGGGCTGGATTTTGTACCAGCTCGAGGCTGTCCAGCTTTCAGGAAAGGGAAAGCACAAGAAGTGAAGGTGCAAGCTGGACACACTACAGAATACTCTTGAGCTGGGGGTCACAAGTGTCTTGTTCCTGGATCTCCTTTATCATCTTTGCTTTGGTTTCTGCGCTCTCCATCCTCCTCCTAAACCACTATCATATTTTCACCCCCAAGAAAGGCTTAGCTGCTGCCATCTGCCCCTGAGCACTGGGCACAGCTGGGTTCATGGAATCATAGAATGGTTTGTGTTGGAAGGGACCTTAAAGCTCATCCAGTTCCAATGCCCTGCCATGGGCAGGGACACCTTCCACTAGGTTGTTCCGCCGGCAGCAGAGCCTCCTGGCACAGCCTGGCTGAGCCTTATCCTGGCTCCAGCATCTGAGTGCCACAGCGGAGGGAGCAGGGACATGGATTGGGGCTCCTTAAGCCCAGCAAGAGGCAGGAGTGCCTGGTGCTGAGGGGTGGGGACAAGTTAAAGACATTTCCCCTTCATCAGCCTCACCCGCTCAGCAGGAGCAGGGCTTCTATCAGGCAGGAGGAGGCAGCAGCTGCTCTCCCCTCGCGTTCCCCTGCCAAACCCGTTCTGAAGCTGACAGCGGAGCCGTGCTCCAAGCAGCAACCGGCCGGGTGTGCACCAGCACGTCCCTGCCTTGCCCCAGGCATGGTGGTGTTGGTGCTGTTCCTCCCCGTGTGCCCAAAGCCTGCGCCGGGACTTGTTTTGTGTTTTCACGTCCGCTAACATCCACTGTGTCTTAGGAGAGCCTGTTCCAGCTCATGGTTGAGTTGACTGCTGTAAATGTAGTGGGTCTGTATATAGAGAGTGGCCATTCACACTGTGGTGTTCTGTGCCGATCAGTGTACTTTAAATGAGCTAAAATCCAAAGATACTTTGTAATGAGCTGTAAAGTTTTTAATTATTTCTGTACAATACTAAATGATTGTAATATTGTATCATACATGCGATGCAGCCTGCAGTACCTAAATAAACGTCTTTAGAGCCCCTAAGTCTGTGCTTTGTTAATCCAGGTCTTACCACCAAAATGTTTAGATGTGCTTGCAGCCCTGCAGTGGAGCAGCATCACCCCAAGGTGCTGAGACCTGTTTCAAACGACTGTTGTCTGGTTGTCTCTGATTTAGGGACCTTGCCATCCATGAGAAACCCATGACTTTACCTTCCCTCCGTCCTCTCTTCTCTTTGATGTCCTGGGGAAATAGGACTTTGCTTGCAGCCATTAGGGTGGGGGAATCAATGTCTGTAGGACTGTGGAGCTCGCTTCACCTATCCTAGAATCACAGAATGGTTTGGGCTGGAAGGAACCTTAAAGCTCATCCAGTTCCACTCCCCTGCCACAGGCAGGGACATCTTCCACTAGACCAGGTTGCTCCAAGCCCCTGTGTCCAACCTGGCCTTGAACACTGCCAGGGATGGGGCAGCCACAGCTTCTCTGGGCAACCTGTGCCAGGGCCTCACCACCCTCACAGGGAACAACTTCTTCCTAAGATCTCATCTCAGTCTCCCCTCTGTCAGTTTAAAGCCATTCCCTCTTGTCCTGTCCCTACAGGCCCTTGTCAAAAGCCCCTCTCCAGCTTTCTTGTCAGCCCCTTTAGGCACTGGAAGCTGCTCTAAGGTCTCCCTGGAGCCTTCTCTTCTCCAGGCTGAACAAGCCCAGCTC
Source organism: Strigops habroptila (assembly GCF_004027225.2). NCBI lineage: Eukaryota > Metazoa > Chordata > Aves > Psittaciformes > Psittacidae > Strigops > Strigops habroptila. The sequence continues at coordinate 61,133,222 of NC_044282.2, forward strand.
TCTCAGCCTGTCTCCATAGCAGAGGTGCTCCAGCCCCTGGAGCATCTTCGTGGCCTCCTCTGGACTCGTTCCAAAAGGTCCATGTCCTTCTGATGCTGGGGGCCCCAGAGCTCAATAAATAAAATATATTTATTATGCCAAACAAAAGCAGGCAGAGGTCTGGTCATGCTCCCTCCATGCTCTCTATCTGCAGGACCTCAGAGTGGACAGGGTGGTGTTGGTGCCGGCCCTGCCCTTAGTCTCTGTAGGGATTTTTTCTTTCCTCTGCTCTTTCCATTCCCCTCATGGGCTGTAAAACCCATTTGCCTGCAGCCTCCTGAAACTGGGCGGGTGTCCCAGCACTTGGGGCCAGGGAGGGTGGGATGGGGTAGAGGAACAGCTTAGAAATCATGACCTGGGAAGTGGGGAGGGAGCTGGGATGGGGATGGCTCCTTTGGAAAAGATCATCCTGAACTTGGTGCTGATTTTAATGTGATTGATTGTGTATTTTAATGTGATTACAGCCTGGTGTTACCTGATCCCCCAGATTTGTGCAGATGACACAAGCAATGAATGAGCAGAGGGGCTGCTCCAGGCTCAGCATCTCTTTGCGCTGGTCAGTAAGATGTAAGGCTGAGAAATGGGTGTGTTTATGTGGTGTCCAGGGTGAGTAGGAACCATGAGAGGGTCTTGGCATTGTCTGACTGGTCTGAAAAATAAGAAATATCCTCTGAGGAGCCACGTGCTCCCCAGTGGCAGCACTGTCCATGGCGCTGGGATATCGCAGCCGTCCCTGGCGTTACCCTGATGTTATTCTGCAGGCACAGAAGCCATTGGGGACCCCTCACCCCCAGCTCATGAGTAACCCAGTGCACCCACTCAATGCTTCAGGGCAGCAGCATGCCCTTGAACCTCCCTCCTTTGGTCCCATCATTCTCTTTGGCACATCTATTTCCAAAATACAGCTCCATGGTGGAACTGTCAGGGTTTGCATTGGGTTTTTTTGGCTGGTTTTGCTTCATTTTGTGTTTTGGTTTTTTTAAGCAGCCAGCACTTTGTTGATGCCACAATCCTGCTGAAAGTCATCTAGCAAAGGATATTTTTATCAGTGTTGTCTTGCAATCAGTGCATGAAAATACAGCTGCCTTCTTTTTTTTTTTTTTCTTTTTAAAGCCACTTCCCTTTAATGTTTTACCTTCTGAAAAAAGAGCCCCCATCTTTGGCTGAAACGTTTGAAGCACCGGTACTTTGTTCAAACCTTGCTTTTCCCAGAAGGTGGTTGTAACACCTTCCCCGCACCGCAGCCGCGTGCCACTGTCTGTTCCTCAGCCAAAGCTGGTTTTAAAAGAAGGCCCCTGATGAAAATGAGCCGGAAAATAAATATAAAAACAAACCACAAAGAACACCTTTTTCCCTGCTTGCCTTCGGATTAATACTGCTTTCATTCATTGTCCTCAGTTGTCTTCAAGTCCTTTGCTGCAAAAGGCAAAGCCAGCAGAGCTGATGGGTTCCAGGGGCGGACGAGTCCTCCTTACAGGTAGGAAACAGGAGGAGGCCAAGGGAAGGATGGGGGGGTTCTGGCTTGGCCCTGGCTGACCCATGCAAGGAGCTGCTCTGCCACCAGCTCAGCAGGTTCCAAACAGGGATTTATTTTTTTTTTTTTGTTCACCCTCAGACACGCACTTGGGATGAATTTATTTCCTTTGATCATGTGGTTCCCTAGGGATTAAAAGAAAAAAAGGCACAAAACAAGCTGGAAGTAGAGATTTTTGCAAAGCACAGGCCTCTGTTTTGTGTTTGTTTCTCTTTTATGAAATATCTCCAAACTGAGCTTTTCTGCATCCCTGGTTTTCGTCTCTGAAGCAGGGTGAGGGCTTCATCCTTCATCGTCCACTGAGGGCAGCAAAGGGGCTGGCTGCGGGGGAGGCAGGAGGAGGCACAGGTCCAGGCGGGCAGCGATGACCCCATCTTCCCTGGAGGTTTGGTTCCCCTGTCCCCAGCTTACTCCCTTCAGGAGAAAACCCCCCTCGGCTACATGGCAGATGATGATGGGGGGGGGGGGTGTGTGTACTTTTTCCCCACCGCTGTGAAGTCCGAGAGAGGCACAAGGACAAGTTCGAAAGATGCTTCCACCCCTAAGGTACGCTGTTCACCATCCACCCCTTGTCCGAGCAACCCCCAAAATCCTTCTCAACCTTTCAATAAATCAATTCCTGTGACATTATGAGTTTCTGCTCCCTGATGATTGACTCGTACATGCTGGCTGCAGGAATTCCTTCTTCCACTGTTGCGTTCCCCAGTACACCCCGCCCCCTGGCTGGAGCCCCCTCCCTAGATGCTCAGCACAAGCAGGCCAGGAGTAACAGGCAGCCAAACCATCCTCCTGCCTTTGGCTTCTCAAAGTTAAGCTAGTGCTCATTACTTCACCATCTTTTGGGGTTTATTACCAAATGGCCCTGAAGTCTCCTTCCTCCAGATTTTAAACAACTCCTTGAGCAAGAGACCCTCCACCTTCCTTTGTCATTATGTTGCTGTATGATGTCCACTTGTGACAAACCCAACTGTGCTCAAAGGAGGAGACAAATCTCTACTCTCCTTTTAGTGGAAAGAGCCTTCAACATCAGCCCAGGGCTCAAAGGCCAAAGAGTGCAACTGCTTTTGACGTACCTTTACCATGTGCACCCCTCTGAGACACCATCCTTATGAAAAAGGGAGGGCACAAAGACTTCAGTCTTCCTCAAGGGAGTTGTTGTTAGTTAGTATTTTGTACATTTAGGAACTGCTCAAGACACATTTTACATCTTACGTGTACCCGAGGCCCCTCTTGGCCTTTCCCACCCAGGCAGTTTTGCACGAAAGGATGACAGCAGAACACAGCGTGCTGGAGTTATACATTTTTATTTTCTAATAGGTACAATACTAAAATAAACACAAATTAAAAAAAAGTTTTATTAAAACAAAACTGTACAAAAAAGCAGTTATACTACATTTTAATTACAGAACAGTCTACTGTCCAAAAGGCACTAATCCAGAATAGGAGATACAATGATACAGGACTCATTTTAACTATTTTAATCAATACAATAGAGCACTTGTTTCTCTGTCCATTCACATATAGAAACAAGGACTTTTGCTACAGTCATTACACATTGTTATAAATATGAGCCCTACATGTAAAGATGCAGTATCGCTCTCCCTGGGCCAGGATCCAAACAGCATCAGAAATCAAATTTAAAAAAAAAAGAAGAAAAATAAAGGAAGAGAGTGAAGGACATGGGGGAAGGGGTCAATACTTCGCCCTTTTGCAGCACTTGCCTGAGGGAGATGTGAGGGGTATTGGCTCTCACCTGCATTTCGGATATGGGCACATGGATGCACGCAGAATGACCCCACTTGCCTTGATGGTCTACAGCAAGCCTGCGGTGGGACAAGGAGGGGAAGTGCCCTCCCCTGTGCCCAAAGCTTTGCATTGTTTTTCCCATCATGTCCTGTCTTACTTTGTTCTCCTCTGACCCCGCCTTTCCCTGGATAGTTCTCCCCTCTATAACAGGTAAGTAATGATTCCCAAGGGCACCCAAGGGATAAAAACTATTACTTTCCTCCTTGCAACAAACAAGGGAGCAGACCCATGGGCCCCTTGCAGATAAAAGCAGTGATTTGGAGAAGATTTTAGAATAGTCTTCTTTTAAAAATCAGTGTCTTTACTGCAAGGGCATCAGGCCTTGAGAAGATGTCCAATACGGCTGCTATGGCTGTTCTTACAGCAAAGGCCCAGCGGTCACAAAGCCACCAGGGATTGGCGTGGCTCATGTGCAGCTCCTGAGATAGAATGATGTGGTTGAAGTGGCACAGAGGAAGTTACAACCTGTTACCTTCCCACTGCACCCTCCTGGAAGCAAACCCGCACTTGAACAACATACAGAGAGCTGTGGAGAACCTGAGCTCCCTGTGGCACCTTCCTCCGTCTCCCTCCGTGCTGGTGTTACCTGAGATTCACTCTCCTGCCATACACAGTATTGCCTCCCTGGTGCCTTTTTTTTCCACAAGCAACTTCCCAAGGATCTGCTAATTCTCCCTCTCAATCTAGCCTACTTCTTGCCCTCCTATACTCCTCAGTATTTGAAGCCAAGGACCAGTACAGACCACAGATGGTGTGGAGAACACCTGTGTGCAAAGACACCAACCATCGAGGAATATTTGACATTACTATTGGGAGCAACAACACAACACACCCATTAAATGCCAGTGTGAATTAAACAGTCACCAAGCTGAACAAGCAGCCCTTGTGAAGATCAAGACCTTGGGTTTGATGATGATGGTGTGTAGCGTTACCTGACTCTTTCATGGTGGAACAGGTTCAATACGCGGGCGGGAGAGGGATACTGCACCTTTCGAACAGTGTCATACACATAAGACAAAGACAGGCATCTGGATGTTAACAAAAATAAGTAACAAAGAAATATGATTAAACAAAATCTCTTCTCACATCATCCTATACTACATCCTCCTTCTGCTTAGCAGAAAATTGTACGTACACAAAAATACAAATACACAATTTTGTAGAACAGTCTGATTTTAATATATTTATATATATTTATATTTATATGAGTGGCAGGTTAGTTCATTATATAGAGCTTTTTGCACTTTTGGCTCATATGCAACAAGGCTTTATAAATTCAGCTTTAGCTTTCATTCAGGTTTTATAGCTTCTTGAACATTTGTTTTCACATTTAAAGCAGCATCCAATTTGCAAGAGGAGTTGGTGGTGGCTACAGCAAGGATCAGGTCAAGAGGTTATTTTGGGACGAGGTGGGGGAGGAGAATATACATTCCAGTGTGTGTGTGAGTGTGTGTGCGCTAGTGCTCATGTAAAAAAGAACAGACTGTTAACATACGACTCTAGGATACCATGTTTACCTCTTGAGGTAGGCAGAACACCTACAGCAGATGAGACACAGGTGCCGTTTCATGGGGGCACATGGCAGGAAAAACAAACACACGAGTGGAAGATGCCAACACAGGACACGCAGGGACACGTAAGAACCTGCCAGTGCATTGCAGCGACTGGCAGAGGTGGGACACAGCTCGCCTCAGGTTACTGATGCATTTGGTAGACACGTGAAGTGTCTGTAGGCGACCACCGGCCATCCAACACACACAGCGCCACCACTGCACTTGCCCCCTCTGGAGATGCAAGGTTGACACGACCCCCTGGCTCCCAGTCAATGTGACAGTGGAACAAAGTTAAGACACACAAAAGTTTGAAATGAAAACCGCGACTCCCCAGCGCTTTGATGGGGTTTTGCTTCACTTTTTGTGAGCCTCAGACACTGTTCCACCGTCCTCTCGCTTCTAGGTTTGCAACAGTCACTACTACATTAATCTTTTTTTCAATTACAACCACTGCTATTGACAATCACTTGGTTTTGGGGAAAAACAATCACTGTTAAAAAAGGCATCTCTAGAGCAGGGCGATGGTACGGCATCCAACGGTCCGTCTGTGTTACAGGCTCCACAACTACTTTATTTTCATTAGTACCCCAGCAATAGATTCACATTTGATCATTGCTTATATCAACACCCATCAACATCCTACAAGCTAATTTTCTCTTCTCTGCAAAAGAGATGTCCTTACAGCTTTTCTTGCCAATAGTAATTTCCTAGGCTTTCCCAACTCATATGTTATTAAGTTGTCAAGAGTGAAAACAACATTTTGTTACTAATGAAAAATAAAACATCTACATATGGATTGCTTTCATTTTCTGAATCCTTAAGTGGTACTAATACATCTTAATAGTGTTATTTCCTTTTACTATGGTCAGAAGAAATTCTCCTTTAATGCAATTTTTTAAACTAGCATTGATATCTTTTTCTTTTTTAACCCACATAAAATTCTCGTGTATGTTTACAAAATTATAACCACCTGCCAATAGTTACAATTATTTGGACAAAATGTTTAGCAGGTGCCACTATTATAAACCTAGAAATAATTAAGAATATAGGAGGAAACTGCTTCTGTGATTCCAAAAAGGGATGATCAATATGCATTAGTTTTTTCTATCTAGAGTCTCAGACAAACGGTCATAGAGAGGTGCATGTTCAATGCACAAAGTTATTTCCATTTGCAACCCAAGAGGCAGTTTCCTACTGAATTCTATCCAAGCTTCCTCCCTCTTTACCATCCACCCCAAATCAGAGATTGCTGAGGTTTGGCTGAGAAATGAGATTTGTTAAAAAGATCCCCACAGCAGACTGAAAACCGAGGGGGGAGCATGAGGAAGGAGCAGAGATTTCCTTCCAGCAGGATTCTGCAGGGCTCCGGACTCCCACCGCTTGGCTGGAGTCGGGTGTGCGCGGAGGGACTGTAGGGAGGGCTCTTTACTTAAGAGGGAAATGAGGTCTAGTCCTATTCCTCCAGCTCACTCTGGAGTCCTGTTACTCACTGAGGCACTTCTTAAATTGACACTAAGAAAAAAAATAAAATAAAAAATTAAAAAAGTACTGCACATATTTCACACTTCCCAGGCTTTCATAAGCCTTGGGAAGATCATAAAGACCAAGAGGGAGACAGCCAAGGCGATCTGTCAAGAAAATAGTGCTCCCCATGGACACAACTGACTTTTATTTGTCACCCTTTGATAGAACTGCTATTGAACTAAATCTAGTTTAAATTTCTTATTCCTGTATTATTTTTAAGGTAAAAGCCTGTCTTACGGTGGTCCTGTGGAGCGATGGTATTGCTTTATCCTATCAGATCTGACATCTGATGTCCAGCAAGACATGGTGCTCTCCCTGTTTAAGCCAGCAGCAGCATGCTGAGTGTTGGCGCCAGCGCGAGATGTGCTGCCCACAACCCTCCAGAACATCTCTGGCAGCAAATGAAGGAGTGTGGGCTGTTGACAAGATTCGGAAAGACCTTCCTAACAGTATGGGTAGAGCCAACAGCCAAAGGGGTTTCTGCTTTGGAGTTTGTATTGCAACAGGTGATGAAATGGAAAATCCATCCCTCTCGAAAGAACAAACAGGGCTCTGACCCCACGGCAACTAGAAACGAATCCTGAGCATCAGTTCAGCACAAGTCTCAAGATGACACCTAAACTTATGCAGAAGCCAAAAATGAAAAAGAAAATTCAGTGGATAATATCGAAAGGTGGGAAGCTCAAACTCCAAACTCTGTTTTCATTATAACTTTTCATCCTCAAATCTAAAACAACTTTAAAAAATCTAATAAAAAGCTATTCTGGCTGCAAAAAGTGATCCCAAACCCTGGGTGAATGAAGTGACAAGGGGAAGCGTCCTTCAGCAAAGCTATGCAAATCCATGCATCCTGTCCCAAACCCTCACATTAAAAAAGCAGGCAACAGCCCGCCAACCTAGGGAAACAACCACACCAACTAAGACAGCTTCCAACGCTGAGTGCCAGCAAGACAAAATGAAATGAAAGAAAAACACACTACTGCCTTGTTTCTCTCTATCAACTATAGTCCAACACCTTGGAACTACCTTATTTCACACAGGAGGTTGCAAGTAAAAAACCTGCCATAATCTGATGGAATTTATGAGCTGATTTTTTTTTTTTTTGAATGGTCAAAGTAGACAGAATTTTTCACATTTATATTACACTGTAGACAAAATAGATTTGGACTTCAAGTAAGCAATTGATACAGCACCATTTAATAGGCAAAAGGAAAGGTGAATGCGTTTCAAGCTGGACTAAAGTAGTATTAAAGGAATTTAAAAAATATCTAACCATAAATAAGCTGCTTGAAGGTGTGAAGGTAATAAAGTGCCTGAACAGGAAAAAGAGAAGAAGAAGAAACAAGTGAATGCAGGGAAGAACAAAATTAAAATTACACAAGTCATCAAAGACTGTAAAAGGGCACAGAGAGCAACAAGGAGTCCTACCAGGAGTGGGAGAGGCAGCAACAACAAATGGTACGAAGAACTAAACAGAACAGATAAACCTGAGCATGATAATTGCGTGCAAGAAACATCAAATCAGTGTTCTGAAGCACTGCTGTATCTGTGATAGGCCTTTGTTTTTGCAAGCAATTTGCTAGAACATTGCTGAGTATCTGCTGAAGTGCACAGCCCAGTACCAGTCTTCCCAATAAAAAAAGAATAGTCCAAGTAATAATAAAAAATATTATACTTAAAAGTTACTATTTCCCTGATTTTCTAATCTAAGCGGTAAAACTGGTATGAGGACAGGGATGAGGGCTGCTAACTAACCATGCTGGAAAAACCCACGTTATTTAAGGTAGCAGAAAGCTAGGAAGATTTCCTAAGACTGAGCCAAATCTAAGCTTCAGCACTATGTTGGATGGCTTTTTATTAGGATGGAAACAATATATATCCTCATCTGGAGCCTGTATGAACAACGGGATCAGGTCAGAGCACTGTGTGAGAAAACCACCAGCACACCAAGTAAACCAGGATTACCCGGGTGTGAAGGAGCTTGGATAAACGATAAAAGAAATTACGTCCATGAGAAGAACTGAAGTTTGGGAAAACAATGTGTGACAAATTCAGTACCAATAACAATCAACTTCAGAGGAAAGGGAATGGCTCAGAGCAGCTGGGAGAGGTACAGCTCAAAACACTCATCTGGAACTCCGTCAAGGAAATACAGGCTCAGTGTAGGAAATAAGAGGAGACATTAGTTTAGCAAGAGGACTTCTGCTGACTGTGATATTTTTTGAAGCACTTTGGCAATTGATGAAAGTACTTGTAAAAAACGCCAGTTGCTCGAGGCGCTGCAGCTAGAGGATGGTCACGACTGATCAAATTCTATTCATACTGAATGATTTTCATGTTAAACGTTCTTGGGTAATAGTAAAAATCACTGCAAGGTACCCTTAGCAACTGGAATTCATGTAGTCAATGTCTAACATAATAAAGGTTAGAAATTCAAACTGACTTCGGCTTTTGGTTAGGGGTTTTTTACTGATTTTTATGTAAGAAGCAAAAATAACAGTTGAACAGAATAATGTTGTTCCAGAGCTACCTTAGCTGCTCAACACTGGCTGGTATGAAAATACTTATCGCTGCGTCAGTGGAATAGATAGCCTGAATTGGTAAGATACTGGAGCAAATCTAAATAATACAGCAGCATACAGAAACCACCTGTTATCAAAACTACATTTGTTTGATTCCCACTATGGCAGAAGTACAAAGTGTAAAAATGTATTTATCATACAGAACTGGAACTCCATGTGGTTTAGAGACATAAGGCACAATATGTTCTCTGATGGAAAGTCAAAGAAGTTCTTACTGCAGAGAACCCCTCTAGTACTCAAATCTCTATAAATTATTAAATACTATGAACAGGTTATAAAGGTAAAAGAAAAGTTTACCTCTTTGGAATCATAGTTTTACAATTAAGGCCAGAAGGGACCAGTCTATCACCTACAAGGAGACCCTGAATTTTAGATGGCCTCCCACAATCCTGATGCAAACTCCCTATTCTATCTACTTCATCCATCAGGATGAATGAACCATCCTGCCCTTCCAAATGCAAAAAAAAAAAAAAAATGCACCTGGAGAAAGAGGACTGTGTCTTAAGAGAGCTCTAAAGGAAGGAAGAGTTGCAGAATTAAACTGTTACTGCCCAGTGAGCAGCTGTGTGCCCAGATGTAAATGTTCAGCTAAACTGATATGAAACTACCTCTTCAACAAACCAAAGCATGTTTCAAATTCCAATAACAACTCCTCAAGGAACTTTATAATGCTACATGGTGAGCCATGAAGACACTCTGGCACAAAGAAACATATGTTGGAGATTTCAGAGCATTTCATAAACTGCTTTGCCTATCTCATCAATAAAGCATCCAATATGTTTACCCTGCTCATGTAGTAGTTACGCATGTTGTGCAATGCGCCCAGCGACACGTCGAATTTCTTCTTCACCATTCTGAATCCAGCATTGCTCCACCTAAACTCAAACCTTTCTATCAAACCTTTTCAAAAAAGGAAGAGCTTGAATGTGTTAAGGGTGAATCTATGTCATTTTTGTCCTGAAAAGATCTGCTCACTTGCCAAAATGCATAAATGAAATGGTTTGCACTCTAGTATAGGAAAACCTGGATCTGATGTTCTGAGTTCTGGCTCTGGTTAGCTCCTGAAGGATATTTTCAGTACTGCCATTACAGTCCTGTCAAAGAGAGATAGCAGCAACTTCATCAGCAGGCAGACTTAAAAAAAATATATCCAAAGTCAAATGTGTTTTGTGGAATGGAATATATGCTTAATATTCTTAATGGAATATATTGGGTGAGGAATATTAGTTAATAATTTACTTTCATTACCTCTTTGCCCTCCTTGAGAGATTTCACAGATAAACTTTATAAGTAAAATGTATTTTTAAATCTCTAATGATGTAAAATATATCTCAGAAGGCTAAAGCCAACCTCTTAATTACAGAGGTGGGTTATTTAAGCTACATATGCCATCTTGCCATAACATGGAAGACTTTAATTAGTTAAGGAGAAGGGCTGGGGAGAGGAGGATAGGAAGCTGAGTTGGGGGCAGTAACAGCAGCAAGCTAATGTCTAAAAACACATGCTAGAAAATGAGCTGCTACTGTGAGTGTAGTACCACCAGAGGTAACCATGCTGGAAGAACTAAAGTACCCATGACCCACGGGTCTGTTCTGAACCACATGACACTGGATGAGATTTACACACAAGTATTTCAGTATGAAGAAGCTGAGAAGTATCTGGAGGATTTAAATAAGAACCTAAGGAAGTTCCTAACTTTGCAAATCTGTTGGAGTCAAGAACCTGCTAATTTTTCTAAATTTGACTAAGAGTCTCTATACGCATCTTTGCACACCACAATACTCCAGAAACCTGTCTGACACTGAACTACAGCAGAACAGCAGCATTATGGAAAAATATGGTCACGAAAATTGAGGGCAAAAATGGAGCACAGGCTCTGCAGTGCTCAAGACTGGTCAACAGATAATGTTTCTCACAAAAACACAGAATAAAAAGGCACATAACACCCTATGAACCCAGCAACCTATCAGAGAAAGGTTATGATGTTATTTTAGGTCACCACCATGTATCTTCTCCTGTAGAGAGGGACAACCATGCTGTCCAGCTACTATCCAGCTGCAGGCTAGTTTGAGATTTCTTAAGCAAAGGTGAGTTAGCTTGTATCATGACACCAAAAGGAGACAGCAGACAGCTTGAGGACAATACGGTTATATACTTGGCAACAATGCCTGATAAGGCTTTCAAACTGAGACACTATGAAGGAGAGCCTGGAGGGGCACAGAAGAGCTAGCTTCAGGATTCCTCACTTCAGGAACCAAGGACAACAGTGCAATTGGTATCCTCTACCTGCAGGCAGGGTGAAAACACAGGATGAGTAGTAATTCAGTGAAGTCCTGGACCACGGCTAATCCTCCCCAAACTACAACTCTAAAACAAATCAAGAGCAGCTAAACCAGAACCTTGGGTAATCATGCTGTCACACATAACTAAATGTCCTTTTTGTTTCTAAAATCCACTGAGAAGCAATACATACATGAGGGGAGGGGAACCCACAAAAGGAAGAGAAGCAGCTTTGCATAGAAAACTAAACTCTGTTTCAGTCCCTGCTGTTGTAAGTTACCATTAGGAACAGGTCATTATTTAAGTTTACGAAGTAGCTGTGTTCCAAGTGTCACTAATAACACTGGTATTTAAGAGAATTAGAGGGCGGAAGATCTTCTGTTTTCAATCGCAGAAAAGACAGAAATCCTTTTAATTATGACCATGCCAATCCACATCTTTCTAAAGCAGCTAATTACATGTCAGGAGGACACCCAGTCATTCAAAAGAACTGCCATCACTTTTACTGCCATACTTTTACGCATTTATCCTACCCATCCCAATTACCCTGGCTGCAGTTTGAAAGGATTTAGCAGAAGTGTGCTGGATGTTTTGATCAGCAGAATACACCCGCTTCCATTTAACAGCGGAGAGAAGTGAGGGAATAAATGGCATAGAGAGCCTTCTGCCAAGCCATCTGAGTGAGAGATGCACTGTACATACAGAAACATCAAAGGCCCATTACGCAGTTCACTCCAGTTCAATGGGTTTAGTTCACTCCCGCTTAAGCTGTTGGCCAAAGCACTCCAAAGCTTACTGGAAAGAATGAGGAAGAGCACAACATTGCAGCAATCAAACAGATTAGTTCGTTTTCTTGATCAGCCTGATTAAAAGGGGCATTTAAAATACGTTTTGTGATTTTTTTTCCTCCGCACTCAAAACGGCAAACCCTGTTTTATCTCCATGACATAAGCTATCCATATTATCGCCTGGATACAAGCACATTGCAGACATCACAGAGCATATCTTATCATTTTGAAAGAGCAAAATATATTTGCTTACTTTTTCCTGTAAGCTCAAGTTAAAGTATGATATGGGTTTTCATAAAGAACAACCTTAGCAAAAACAGAGTAGTTTGTACTGATTATTGTAATTGTGCTGACACCATCTTAGCTGCAGCATCACCCGTGTTCAATGGATGCCTATGTGAAAACAGGCATGAACAAACAATTCTAGCCTATTTTTAAGTGACAAAACCTAAGGCCATGGTTAGCGATGAACAACTCTGAAATTGCTTGAATTTTTCTCCCCACATCTCTGTTTCACTGGTGCTGCTGAGATCACTGCCACTTGTTTGATTTTATTTATATTTGTTGGACAAAAAACAACATCAAAATGCTGTCATCTTACTGATAGTCCTCAAAACAACCAAGTCCACTTTTCTAGTTAAAACGCATTTCTCACGAAGGAGAAAAGTAAGTTTCTGTGTATTTTAAATTTGAATTTATAGCTGCCATCTCTAGAATGCCTCTTTTTTTCATTAGTCAGACAGTTTAAATCCCATAAATTAGACAACAATAATAGATGCTAAAATGAAGGTTTCAGGGCTATGCTTTTCAGCTTGCCAAATGCCTCTTGGCCAATAACTGATTTAATATCCTGAGTAAATATCCCAGCTGCAAAAAAGCCCAAGGGGGGATGTTTTATTTTGAAATGTTTCTGCAGCTCTTCTTGGGAACTGCAAGGTACTTTTTGGTCCGGCCATCAACCTTCCCTTCCAAGAAATCACAGTGAAAATGCCTGACTCCACAAAACTCCATTAAATTAGCCAGGAACACAATACAACCCTGACTACTGCTACTAACACATGCACAAAATCTCCAGCTGTCTAATGAACATGTTAAGTCACTGATACGTAACACAGATTTCAAGACCAATCCTGCCAACAAAGATTCCTGCCAAATGATAAAAGCTACACCAAACTCAAGATTATTGCCTACAAGCTTAAGACTTTGATAAAAATAGTATTATCAATTTAAATAACTTCAAAGAGTGCAAGAGCTGCTTGGGTGGGAAGTCTTGTCTAAAATAAGAGCAAAGATTATTTTGACAAAAACAACCCCTAGAATTTGCTGGTAATTGTCCAATGAACATGAAAGAAGCTGATGAACACTGTGGGGTGAGGGCTGCACAATGATGTAACTGGGGTGGAAGAAGGAATATAAACCTTCTGATGAGAAAATTATTATCTAAAATGAGCAGAATTCCAGGGATAGGGGTGGGGGGGAATCTTACACTAAACATCCACAGGTCTCATACTATGGGCAAAATGTCATACTGAATCTTAGTAAGCTGCAGAGAGAGGTGTGAATCCAGCTTCGCATTTGAGTTAAGATTACACACAGGGAAGCAACATCCTGCATTAAGTGCTTTAGGAGCAGCGATTTTGAGTTTTCAAAACTCTCACACCAATTTTGCTGGTTTTATCTACACAAAAAATAAAACCCGTTTCCTTATGAAACCCCGTGACAACTATCACATGTCTTGGTGACTCAACTGCTCCAGTGGAAGGCCATCACAATGCTTTCATTTTACTTCTTTGCAAGCAGCACCTCATTGTGAAGGAAAATTTTTATACCATCTAAGAGAAGTAAAAATTCTGGTGAAATCATGTTCTTAGGCACCTCGAAGGCAGAAATTAACAGTTGGGAGTCTAACTGACCCCATCTCAGTCCATACTGGCAAACACCATTACTATTGCTCTTCAAAATTACATCCAAATCAGACCTGAAGTTAAGTGTGGGTTTTTTCCAAGTGGCGGCCAACAGCAAACACTTAAGGTAAGAAAAGGAGGATCTAAGAGAGGATGTGACTCTTTCCCAGTCAGACCCTTTCAGCTTCTGATAATCACCAGTTCATGATTTACTGAACCAAAACCTTCTAGCTTATCATAGTCATCAGTGGACTTAAGTTAACAACAGTTAACCACAGTTAACCTCTAACAAGTTCAGCTATGTGAAATTTTTCACCTGCACTCACAGCAGCAAGACAACAATAAATTCCCACAAACGAAGGCAAAATCTGATCTACAGCACAAATGTTACTAAAACATGGAAAACTTACCAGTCTGACGTTAGGCAATGAAACAAACAGAATAATTCAAATATCCCTGAAGAACTGTGTAAACAGAGGAAATAATGAAATTTATTTCTTATGGCTTGATTGGAGCCTGGAGCCAGACCCTGCAAATAAAGCTCCCCTCTATTAGAAAAGTAGGAAAGAGAACTTTTTATGAATAGCAAAAGAGAAAAAAACCCAACCAAATGAGAAAAAAAACCCCAAACAAACAAAAAATCAAACACCAATACAAAAAACAACAACAAATTCAGAGAATTTCTTTAAACAAGTCAACACTTACAGATCAGAACTAGGAAACACCTCAACCTGAGCAGGTCTGTACTGAATCATAGAGTAATTGAGGCCAGAAGAGACCTCTAGAGGTCTCTAATCCAACCTTGTCCTGTTGAGTTTTGAATATCCTCAAGGCCGGGATATCCGCTGCCTTCCTGGGCCACTGCTCTCCCACTTTAAGCATGAAAATATTTCTCTTCACGTTCACTTGGGATTTTCTCTAATGCAGCTTTAACTCGCTGTCCCGCACCTTTTTGCTATGCACCTCTGAGAAGGTCCTGGTCCTGGCTATGTCTTCTCTAAACCCACCCATTAAGACAGATGAAGAACAAAACAGAGGATGCTTCTAGAGCCAGCCCGAACAACCCCAGCTCTTGCAATCACTCACCACATGACATGTGCTCTGACCCTCTCACCTCAGGAGCCCTATAGTGGACTCACTCCTGTCCAACACTGCACACAGTACTCCAGATGTGGTCGCACAAGTGATGAACAGAGGAGACTTTCCTTGACCTGTTGAACGCTCTTCTCGGTGACCTCTGCTGACTCGCAACCAACTTGCTCACATCCAACATGGGAGTAATAGGATTATGCTGGAACACCACATATGTTTATAGAGTATTTAGAAAATGTCTCTGTAACATAAGGGCATCAATGGATAACATGCCTGCTCATCCCTATGTCGACTTATTTTTATCAACTCATAATGCTTTTGCAAACATCTGGGATCTCATATCCTTAGGAAAACAAAAAAGCAAAAACTAAAAAAACCCCAAAACAACCTAAAAAAGAAGTGGAGGTAGAAATTGTTGTTTTAAGAAGACGGCAAGAGACAATAACTCAAGTATAAGGACTTTATGAGTGACAAAATAACAGCCAGAACTTATTCTACAAAACTATAAGCAATCTGTGCCTGTCACAGAAGAGAAGCATCTTAAATAATTTCTTCTCTATTCACAGAACAATAAGGTAAATCTAGTCTGCCACCAGATCCACTTCAAGGGAACTGACATGAGAACAAATTGCAGTAATTCCAGATTGGCTACAATGAATTCCAAATGAATTGCAAAGCTACAATAATGAGACCTAATTTTTCAAGAAAATCCAGAGATGGAAAAACAAGAGTCCCATATTGTGGAAAAAACCCTAGAACAAAGACTAAATTCCAGGACATGTTCTCCACCCATTCACTCACTCCAGATCATGTACACTTCTCCTGATACCACCACACCAGCATCTGTTCTGTTCTTGCTCATTCATGACAAACCAACAAGCCACTAGTCAACTGCAAATTGTTCAGAATCAAGGAAACAAACTGTCATAAGCACCCTGGTAATGGCTGAAGTCCTACACCTTCCTCGTACCTCTCAATGGTTGAAGAAAAGCCAAAATAGACAGGGGCAACCCAGACACTGACACATGGAACTAAGCGTCTGATTGCCCAGTTAAGCCATTTGTTATTTTCTCTGGTGAGAAGATGCTGTGGGAAAGCAGGAAACTGGTATTTACCAGGAAGCTACAGACAGGGAGGATCTGCCAACCTCCAGCCATTCACAAGGGGTTTAACTGTTTAACCTTCCAATAGGATATTGATGCGTGATGAGACCAGCAGCTACCTGACAGGGACAAACAGAATTAAGACGAGATTATTCTACATTAGGTGGTATAGACATGCAATTTTAATGGTGTCAGTTTGATCCTGCATCACATGAACCCATAATCATGATATAGAAGTTCTACTACTATTTTTATTCTTCCCTATTGCTTTAAAAAGGCAATGCTTGAAACAATGACATTTTTTGTAAGATGGTATAGTAAGCAATATTTCTTTTAAAATTACAGCTGTCCAACAGTTTAAGTCTGTTCTTTTTAAAATGAAACAGCCAGAACAAATGGTGGTGGCAAGCCCAGCGTAAAGAGGTCATCGATTATTAAAATCTCCTCACTATAAATCGTGGATGTTGCTTGTCAGCTTGGTGTGTGACTGTGGAATGAGTAAGTAGGTAAAATTCCACTAAGGCTATAGTTTGCTTGATCATTCTGCTGTGCAAAAACAGAAATAAAAGCTCTCCCCGTCCTTTCACTCCTTAGTACCAGACATTCATAGACACATTAAGAAAAAAACTTCAATGGTGCAATGGTCACTGACCCAATTCCTTTCTTTCCTGAGTCTGCCCTGATGCTACTTACAAATTTGCCTACTCAAGAAATGCAATAAAACAGAAAAAAAAAAAAAAAAAAAGACGGCTTCATTCTGCTTCAGTGATCTTTATCTAAGGAAAGCACATAAATTTTCCAATGAAATCCATAAGAGAAAGACGAGGCCAGACCCTACCTACATATCTTCAAAGTTACAGAGCAAAGAGATGCCAACTCTGTGCCTCCTGAAAGCTCAAAATCTGCTCCACACTTACCTAAGCAATTTTCATGAGATTCACAGATGTAAAGATCATCTAGTTGGCCTATGCCTTGAAGGGTGTAAGCTGGCTAAAAACCTGCTGAGAAGCCACATTTTCAGAGTTCACAATACTATCTGATAGTTAAGCGTGAGCAATGGAGGAGAACAAGACAAGTAACAGCAACTTCCCTTCATTCCCCCCACCTGAAAAGTGGAAGGGAGAAAAGGGAAACCCATCCTTCAGACTGAGCTGTTTTCCTTTTTTTAAGCTATTCCCACATAAACTGGGAAGATAAAAATGGAATGTGGAGGAAACGCTATGCAAATTTTTATGTATCTACATACAAAAATTTACATAGGTTTTTAATTTTTATTTTTAATGCAACACAGTCCTGCCCATCTCTAACACTTCCCATGCTGTTTCCATCGAAATGTTTCCTCTTACCGGCAGCAGCATATCATTTTATCAGGATGCCAGGAGATCATTTCCACACAATGCTAGCAGATGTAATTTTCTTAGATGCACACACAGTTCATCATTTAGATACTAGATGACAAGGTGATCACAGGGTGACTCTGCAATGCAAGTTTGCTGTTTGGTATTTTGAATTCTCAAATGATAAAAAAAAGACTTATCAAATATAAATATCTTTAAGAAAAAAGTAACAAAAGTGCTACATATGATCAAGGAAAACAATTCCATTAGTTTCTGCTACTTAAAGTAGGTTTGCTTTACAAATATTACCACATCCATTATCAGTATGGCTTCCAATTATTAATTAAATTGCTCGTAGCAGTATAGCTTTCTCACATCTTAACAAGGACAGAGTAAAGAGAACACAAAACATTCACACCCCATTTCTCAGGTAAGAGATCCTCCTGCCTTTAAACAAACAAAAAAAGTTCGTATTTAGGAGAATATTTATGCTATGATGGTTACCTAGCAAAGGTCAGATGCAAAAGTTCTCCAAGAACCTTTCAGGCTAGTCAGGATGTAGGCATTAGTTACACAGATGTGTAAAAATCCACTCACCCATTTTATGACCTTAATAACCTTCCTGGAAAACATTGCTTTTGAAAGCAGCAAAGTGGAGAGGGGAGTAGGGTGGGGACAGAAAAGGTGAGAGGAAGAATAATAGGTGAAATTGTTAATGACAGATCAATAAAGTCTAGACCTCTTCTGAGCAGGCACTGCTAGCCATGCCAAATAATGAATAGTGGTTTTGAGAAGTGGACTGTTGTCCATTAGACATTCAGCTCATTTTTCATATGATCCCAGGATGGGCTTCAATCATGGTCCCAGAGGCAGAAGGCAGTACTTATCCACTAAGCCACGCAGCTTGTGAGAGTAGAGGATGTCTGTGTTGAATATGTGAACATCAACCAAAATATGTGAATGTATTTCCAATGGACATTCTCAGCACAGCACCCAAAAGTATATCAAGTCACTGTATGACCAGTGAGGCACGGCTTATTGCAGCTGGAAATCATTTATTCCCATGCTGAAGTGGGGTTTCTAGTGTTCTTTTTACTCTCTGTTGATACTCCCGATCTGGTGTCCATCGACCCTGTGCCACTACCTCAGCTTGCATCCTTTCAGTCTCAGAGAAGGAAAAGCATACAGACTATTTTTTTAACACGATCTCTAAGGTTATCCAAGGTTTTAAGTGTAGCCTAAGACTTGTAATTGAGGGCTGTCTAAAATACCTGGAAGCACTTTGAATGCTAAGACAGAGCAGCAAGATTTTTCTAGCCACTGGGGCTGGGAGAGGGAGGTTGGTTGGTTGGTTGATTATTTACTGGGAATTAATACTGAGAGAGTATATGCAAAGGCTGAGGGCACCATGCCATCTTCACAGAACAAGACCCTAACAGCTAACTGACGTACAAGAAACTGCAAAGTTATACTGTAAGAACACATATTAAGGACTGAGGAAAGTCTGCTAAGGTGCTACGTCTAAAACTAAGTTACTTCTTGCTTTGACCCTCCCCTCTCTTTGTATCAGTCATCGTCTAGAGCTTCTGTCTTGATCTCGTTGGCTCCTTGCCGGGCCAATGCCAAGATGGTGTGGTTTACCGCTGCCATTTCCACGGCTAATGAAATGGGGTCTTGATGGTCACTATGGCTAGTGCTGTCATCCTGTGCATGTGGAAAGGAGAAGAGAGAAGCATTGTTACTCCATGAGTAGAAAACCAGTGGATAAACAAGTGTGTAATGGACTATGGGCAGCGAATTACACATTCGTTACAAGGGCAGAATGTGGAAGGAATTTACGAAATTGATTTATGACTGATTTCCCACACTGTGCAGACAAAGGTAAGCAAGGCAAGGAGTGGCACACCCAACTTTTGAGAGGAATTTGAGGGGATAGGGAGGCGAATAGTCTGAGAAAATATTAAATTATAAAGAGAAGTGATACACAAGATATGCCAGGAAACCAATCTAAGATAGGAAACAACGTGCACTGCACAAATTCATGCTACACTTACATTTTGAATAGACAGTTCTGGTCATCCCAATTAAAAAGGACACAATAGAACTAGAAAAGGTAGAGAGAACGGCAGCCCAGGGGAGGAGAGGCATGGGGTGGCTTTCTTACGAGGAGAGGCTACACAGATTCAAGTTCTTCAGTTTGAAAAAGAAACGGCTGGTGGTCGATATGGTAAATGTTTATCACAAATAATTAGTAAATAAAGAACAACTGTTCATGGCTTCTTGTCATCTAACTCACTGGAATGATTTCATACTCCAAAGTGGCAATGGGAAGCATTGCTTCGCTTATCACGATTCAGTTGTAGGATTCACTGATTTTTAGTTCAGACGAAAGTAAAAATGGCTTTAAAAGGTGGGGTTTAGACAAATTCAGGGAAAATTTAGTCTACAAGAAATTATCAAAGCTGAAAGTGGATACACTGCCTGGCTCAGGAAGCCTCTCAAAACTATTGACTTCCAGAAGCTGGAAGCTACTGTAATGAAATACATATTCCTCAAAAATACTTTTTCTTTAAATTCTACTATTGTCCTCACTCAGAAACAGGATAAAAAACTAGATTAACCCTTGGTCTGAGCCAGTGTGCTGTGAAGACACTGAATTCATACAGGTATAGGGGAAAATATGCCAAAAAACTATTAGACTGCTAAGAAAGACAGTGCAATGATTTTGGAGGACCGGAACCAATGTAATTTAAATACGTAGGTGAAGATACTGCCAGGTACTCCAGTCCACTGAACTATGTGCCACACATTTCTTCGTCTATTTTCTAAAGAGCAAAGTCTCTCAGCTGTAAGAGAACCAGTGTGGTGTTGGTTGAGATGGCTGGCGAGAAAAAAATGACACTGAGAAACTTTGCTGCTACACGACTGCAGTGAAAATTTTAAAAATCAATGAACTGTTGTACACATAACATGGTGCATAATGGCCATGCAATATCAGACCTAAAAGGCTGGCAATTCTAGCATAAATTTTATAGCAAGTAAGTATGTTTCATAGCCTATGTCAGAAGGAGGGCCAGGTTTTCAATAATAAGGAGAATAAGCAACATCCAAACTCTAACTCCAGCTATCAAATTCTTTTGGAACTTTGGGCAAAATCATGGTGTTTCCTTCTCTTTAAAACAGGGTACCAACAGTTACCACACCATGATCTCACAAATATTTTTAATTATTATTATTTACTGAAAGGAAATGATAAACATTTATCAGTCTTCCAACAGCCTTTAAGTGATAAACTTGTGAAATTTAAAATGTCTATTATCCATTTTAGATTAAGATGACAGGTGGTAAATGCTGAGGGGGACAGAAAAGCCAGGATTTGGTAAAATCCGGAGGTTATTTAAAGGAATGCATTCATTTACAACAATGTCAGGCAAATATTGTGATGTGCTCACACTCTTAAGGGCCTCTCAGTAATATTTACTATGGTAAGAAATACATAGTCCTGACTTCTGGAGTTTTAAGCACTTCATTAATATTTGGGTGAACTTTGTGCTTTAAAGTTTACTAGAGTTAAGGTGTCACTGTAGAAAAGAGAATTTACGGTTTTAACAGCTAAGGGATGTTAAATGGTCATTGGGAGAGCTTGCCATTTAATCTGCTTCGCTGCTAATGCCTAATTACACTTCATAGAGGAGCCCAGCTAGATTACTGAGAAATGTAATTTTTAAGGGCTCTAAACAAAGATCTTTAATAACCTATGTGTTTCTCTTTTGAAAGTATTTTGGATAGCACACAGAAGAAAAACATAGTTTGGGAGTCTACATAACACTTCACCTCAGTATTCAGGTCCTGTATCTGACTGACAAGGAATTATCTGTGCTCGGCAGCAGTTTCAACATATTTTATAGCCATTACAGAGCAGCCTCTCATCATCTAGCGCTAGCGAAGTTGGTTCCACCAAATCTGCTGGCGATGACTTATAAGAAAGGCCTTAATACCCATCAGAAGCAGAGCGGCTGAGAATGCCTCTGCCAGATATCTGTTGTACTGGGCCACAGCCAAGTGTGCTAAGGACTCATTCCAGGACACTCGGTTGCTATTACTCTCTACCAGCAGCTTTTATAGGAGACCTACCTAATTCTCCCAAATGAGTCAATTAAAAGTGATCTGCCCACCCCAGCTGCTGCTGGGTGTAGCACAGAATACAGCTCATGGCAAAACCAGAACCAAGTGAATTGTTGAAGGCCACTGGTGCCAAGCACACACAGCCCTGGGGGGGTTGGCCAACAATGACACCTGAAGGAAAATTGGGAAGGGGATGCAATACCTGTCAGGAAGGTGTGTGAAGGAAGGGTCACCAACTTTAGGGTAGGTGAGGGCTCAGAGTGCGGGAAGGGGTATTCTTTTGCTAGAGAATTTAAAAAAGAAGTTGCTGTCAAGGGTTAAAAATAACCAAGGAAAATAGAGAATAGGCAAGAGTTAAAATGCAAAAAGAAAAAAAAAAACAAACCAAAAAGACAGATAATATGTAAACAATCCAAATAGTGGCACATAGTTGCAGAACAATACAGAACAGGTACAGAGCCAAATAAATGTCAAACCTCATTTAATCAAATCCTTTCCCCCCACCCTTCACCCTTTGTCTGTCAGTGTCTTCGGGATGGATCCTGAGATGCTCCTGAAAGGTACTGCCACAAAGAGAGGGAGCTCAGTACCTTACAGGAGGGCACTCAGCATCTTGCTGGGCAAGGTTGCCAAAAGGGATTATAAAGTGTCGGGGCAGGGACTTGTCTGGGTGCCAGATAAGCAACTCACAGGAGCTGCAGCACAAGCTGTAATGGAGACATTTCTTGCAGAAAGAAAGAACAGGTGTAAGAGGAAGACACATGCCTAGTTTTGCAGGGAAGCATGTTGGTGTCTGATATATAGGAGCAACTGTTAAAGACCTGTACATCCTTTCTTGAGGGTGGATAGCTAGAACAGTGCCAGAGGTAAGGAGAGCACAAGTTATGCATGGTGCACTGGGTGAGTAAACACTCTCCTAACATGTTTCATACATTGCGTGTGGCGTGAATGGTGTAACTTGCTTGTTTGGAGCAGATCCTCCTGTCTTCTTCTACCTTCTCTGCTTCTCTGCCTCCCTCTGAACATCTTCCCTCCTCCTCCCCATTGCGTACTTGCCAAGTGTCCTGTTGTATGACAATAAATCCATGTGGGTGAATACTGGTTGCTTCAACACATTCAAATAGCGGAGCTGTGCTCTTCCACTTTCCCCATTACAATTACATAAAAGCAAAACAACAAGAGACATCTGATTTGCAAGAGGTATAGGGCCTCTTCATGTTTCAAGTGAACTCTCTCTTTTTGGGCCACGCAGCTCGACCATAGTGCTTACCTGCTCCGAGTAGTCATTGCCATCAACGTCGTCACTGTTGGAATGACCTCCCGGACTCTGGACATCTATTCCATGGCTCTCCAGGATTGCTGCTTCTTCGAAAAAAGCAAATGGATCCCTAATTTATCTGATGCATTGGAGTAATTAAAAGTAACTACTTTTTTTTTCCAAGAAGTTAGAAAAACTGGAGGAACAGTTAGCTCTTAGCCTCTTCCTCTTCACTCTCCAGTATTTGGGAAGGTAGCACATGTACAGATACTGGTTTGCCTGAAATCCTTCCCCACCAACTAACAGACTTGTTTGTGAGTAAGAATCCTTGTTTTCCAGCCAGTCCTATTAGATATTAGTTTAATCTCTAATGCACTGAAGTGGCAAAGGCATTCCCGGTAGATCTTCCCACATAGTTTGGACTGGCAGGACTTAAGGGGGACAGGGAGTGTCTAAAATAGATGAAGAAATTCTTTAAAGCACTTAAGGGATTTAAAACGACACATATCTTCACCTTCCAGTAGGATCCATCCACCTAAAGCTCTCTTTGGTTCTTTTTAATCTCCTTCCAACCCTTCTCCCCAGATTGTACAGATACAGCTATAACTCCACCCTGACTTTGCTTTGTTCCCCCCACCCCTTGACAGATTTCATTTTTAGAAAAATAAATTTCGGTTAAATTTTAATAACACATTAAATGCTGTAAAAAGAAGTTTTTCTTGTTCACAAATATGGCAAGAAAAAGCAGATAGGAAAAGGACACAACATTCTGCAGCTGCAAAAATACTGGTAGTAGGCAGGTATGGATTTCTGTTCGTCTATGGACTACAAATGTAATTCCGCATAGTATCTAAGGAAGCACATAAAATTTTGCATGCACTGCCAACCTTTGTTGACTCCCGGCCACTAATGTGAGTTTATTCTTATTAGAATGTCTTATGTTTATTCACATTAGAAGGTGTACGTCTTACAGGTTCAGAGCCACTTCTAATTTCCTTATGATCTGCTACTCATGCAAAGAACCTGCAGGGCTAACTCTGAAGAGACTTTTGTTTTATCCTGATCATCAAGAAAAATTACTACTTTGTTCCAGCCATTTGTCCCTGTGCAATCCCTTGGAAAGCAGTAAGGAACACAGGTGTAATCAGACTAAGCAGTTGGCTTGAAGAATCTTTGGTCCTAGTGGCTGTATCTGAGATGTAAAACAACTCACTGGACTCTTGAGATCCCTGTGGGGTCTCAGGGATGGCAGTAAGAAATATAGCCCCAGTGGAACACAGACACAAGGAAACCTATAACCAGATAAAAGCTCTTCACAACATCCATTTTTCATTTAAACTGCATGCTAAGATTGTGCACTTGCCATCGTCTCAATTTTCCTTATTTCCCATATTATTCAGTGCAGATATTTTGAGGTTTTATTTCAGATTTTATTTTGGATACCCAAAGCAGCCTGAGAATAAAGAGATACGATTCTCCTCCCACCATCAAATTCTGTTTCATTTTTAAAACTGATCTTCCAGTAAAACTTCTTAACAGCATCATCTTTCCTGTATTGATGATGGAATTCTATAAATTAAACTCCTACCCATATTTCGGGAAAGATCTGGAACAGCAAGACACTAATTTTAATAATTCCTCTGCATTTCTACTAAGAATGTCAGAACCTCTAGCATTTTCATTAATACAATCTTACGTAATTTCCATCTTTCCTGAGCAAGTCTTAGTACTAAACCTTGAAAACAGGTTTTCTGATACATTACCGATATTGGCTCTTCTCTTGATTTCCTTTCTTCTGTTGGCAAACCAATTGTACACTTTAAGGGAGGTAACTCGTTCCAAATCCGATAACTTTTTCCCTATGAAAGTAACGGGAGGTGGGGAGGAGGAATAAACATAGCATTGTTACTCACTGGGTTCCAGAGGCAGGCAAAAAACCATTATACATGTGATAAACCCCTGAAATACGGACAGCACTGAAAACTGCTTATAACTGAGAATAAAGTGAATTTTATGTGAATCAAAGTACTGTGCCCAGATGTTATGGTAATAAACACCAAATATCGCTCTAAAAACAAAGTAGCCTTTCTTCTTTTTTCAAAAAAATCGGAACTACAGGAATTGCTTTGCAGCTTCAATCGACTAAATCCAGAGCCGTGGGAGAGAGAATAAAGGGCTGCTTTCCTAGTTCAAACACAAAACCGAGATTCAGAAACCTCAAATTCAATTCGCAGCCCCACCACAAATCGCGTACCCCTGGGCTAGTTCTCTAAATTATGTGCCGCAAGGATATAGTTCAATGACGTGTCTTCTTCAGTAGCAAAATGAATGAAGAAATTTTGTGCCATCTCCTCCAATCTGCTTTCCTTCCTCTAAGCCACCAGCTGCTATCGTGCTCCCGCAGCACTAATCACACCCTCCCAAATGTGCCAGGACACTTGTGATCTTTTGGGACAACGGGTGGATGTTGCAAACCAGATCACTGGAGTTTTACGCTTAAACCAGCAAAAAAAATGCCAGCCACCACCAGCCAGCTACAGGAAACAGTGCCTTTTGCTGATCACCAGCAGAAAAGAGGGAATGCAAGCATACTGTGGAAATCTCTTCAGTTAAAATACTGGATGTAGCTGCATCCTCAGTCCTCTGCAGGTTACATGGGGATGAGACTCCCCTACTTCAGATTGTTTCTCTAACGTTTATTTATTCAGCATACAAAACATTCATGTAATTGCAGCAATCTGAAAACTTAAGTAGGTAAGGAGAGATGAAACAAGTGAAATTAAAATCTGGAAAGAGCCAGCTATGCTGTTTCCTAATGGTGTGCATCAGTACCACTCACAAGATTTTACTGATCCTGAGACACAATGTATTCAAACAGTTTTTTCCAAGCAGCACAGCCAGGAATAAAACCCCAACCTCTTTGGTGCTCTACCTGATAGATCATTCTGCTTCCACAACATAAAAGACAAGAAACAACACATACAAGTTGCAACAAGGGAAATTTTGACTAGGTATTAGGAAAAAGTATTTTGCTATGACAGTGGCTCAACATTGTGGAACAGGGGCCCAGAGGTGGGAAAACCTCTGCTTTGGAAATTATTGAAAACTGAACAAGGCAAAGCCCTGAGCAGCCTAATCTAAGCTTGTCCTGCCTGACCAGGTGATCTCCAGAGGTCACTTCCAGCCTAAATTGCTCTATGATTCTGTGCTGTTCTGTGACTGTCCCAATGTTCAGGAGTCATGCCTTAGCCTTCTTTTGCATTAATTTTAATTCTGGTTAAGTAAAATTAAAATATATCCAAAATACAAGTTCTGAAAACTATGTAAACGTTTGTTTAGCAAACCTAAGCAAAGGCAGGTGTATTCACTACACTGAACATTCATGCTTCTAACAGAACCAAAGAATTGTTTGGGTTGGAAAGGACCTTAAAGCTCATCAAGTTCCAACCACCCTGACACAGGCAGGGACACCTTCCACCAGACCAGGTTGCTCAAGGTCCCGTCCCTTAGCTGCTCTACTGTTTTTCTGGAGCCTTCTTTTCTCCAGGCTGAACAATCCTAGGTCTCTCAGTCTTTCTTCTCTCTTACGTACAACTTCTCCAGCAACATCAAAAATGCAAGTTTTTGACCCAAATTCAAGTTCCTCTATTAGTACACAGATTCTAATATGAGACCCTTGTCTACAAGCTGTAAAGAAAATTGAAAGCTGGGAAAGCTGTGCTCCTTACTCCTCTGACGATGTGCTGTATAATCTCCAGCAAGCCTCAGCCTCTGAACCTAAAATTTCACATCTGTAAAAAGGAACCAGTAAAACACAGTTTCATGGAGTGTAAAATTCTCAGATGGCTACTGAATGCTTAGATAAGTACTTTGAAATAACTGAATGTAAAGAATGAAAACCTTCCAGACATGTTTATTTTCTTAGCAATGCTATTTACCAAGCTGTATACATGAAAGGTTCAGATGCACAACTTGTACTTCATATCTCAAATGGTGGGAATTTAAGTTGCAGACATCGGCATTTATGTTTGAAAATTGCATTGACTGTCATGTTCATCCCAGTATGGCAGCTCTGAACAACATGAGTCATAGACTGCTCAGGAAGAAACCTACTACTAGTTGAGAGCACTGCATTTGTTAGTAATAGCCATAAAATGAGATTTGCTGAATTTAGCAAGAGATGTTGAAATCTAATTGCAGTTGCCATTGGAAAGGACACAATGATCAGCTCCTCACCTGGCTTTTGTATAACTGCATTACAGGCGTTTGCAATTTCTTCTCTCTTTGCCTCATCTGGATATTGATTCTCATTGAAGTAACTGCAAGAGGGAAAAAAAAAAAGATTGGTAATTTTTATCAGAAATAAAAGCATGAAGGCTCCAAAGCAGCTTCATTAAAGGTGCCAACTGCTAGTTTACGCACAGATGCAGCAAATTTTATGTAAACCTGTATACGCATACGGTAATATGTGCATGCATTCATATCCACCAAGTGGATAAGCCTTCCGAAATGCCTCAGGTAAATAAATATTAGCTCAGCATTTGCAGTGTCACCTCGGCATTTGGAACATTGCACTAGGAGACGCAATAAGGTAGGCAATGCTACGAATATCAGAGTTACGACTGTCAAGGGAAGCATGATGTCAGAAGACAACATAGGCCATGCCTCTGCCCCTGTTTATCATCATTTACTTATTTTTCTCCACTGACATACCCTAGCTTAGGCAGCATCCTACAAATGAAGGAGCTGTTCAATATTTATGTTGATCCCTGGATTAATATATACACACATATGTACATATATATATATATTACGCACAAACACATGCAAATACTGCATCCTTTAAACAGATATGGTCTGAAGATTACACAGCCTAAATTACACAGTAATACAGTAAGATTTCTAGAGTCAGGCATGTTTGTTTTTTTAAAATCACTATTTAAAAATTTTAAATCTTCCCCAGAACAACATATTAAGTATAGCATATTCTAACAGTATTTTTTTTCTGAATAATCACGATTTTATTGTACTTTATATGCAGTAAACATCCTATAAAAGTTAAACTGTTTTCTCTTTTAGTTTATTTAAGTGCTTTACAAATTTTAATGAACTGATTTACATTCTACAGAGCTTATCAGATTTGCATTAAAAACAACAAAAAGTCCTGTTTACTTCAATGGACTCTGATAAGCATGCCGTAAGCAGAGACTACTACATTTTTTTCTGTAGATTGTCCATAATACACAATCCTAAGAATTCTTTGATCAACTTTGATCAGCAGCAGGTTCAGCTGTTGGACAGCTGCTCCGGATTTTCAAATAAGATATTTCATTATTTCTTAGATCATTTGGTACTAGGAGATTCAGGCATATTTAGGCAATTATTATTTTCCATGGTCATAGTTCTCCTCCGGTGGTTCACCCCAGCACAGTTACTTTCTACAGAAATCTGGATTCTCTTCCATGCAGCAACTGTTTCTGTCCATTCTTCTTTCGAACATTCAGTTTGCATTTTAGCTACTACTTCATCCCGTTGGTCACAGTGTTACTTACACTTGCAGCTATACCAACAAACGGAATCCTATTTCAAAGTCGCTACACATTGACTAAGAGAAATCACTAATTAGCACAGCTAGTTACACTGTTAATGTACTTCCACTTGATTTGCTAGCTTAGAGAGCAAATGAAACCACAGAAATAGCTCTGTCTTCATGAATTGAAGGGCGGGGCTACGTCTGTACTACCAATTTGGGCTTTGGAGGCAATCATATTTACATGTGAACATCAACTACTACTTCCCTGGACCTCCAAGTTGCTCTTATGAAGTAAATCCGGAGAGACTGACCATAACTGAAATTCCCACTATGCTTGATCCTACTCTGAAAAAGCAGCTGAGATTTTGCCATTAGATCTGAAGAGGAGGACGCCTGGTTACACTCACTTTCTGGGAAGGTTCAAGTACATAGCACTGTCAAGTCTGGCACTGCCACCAGCAGGAATGCTCCCTGAATTATCAGCAAGAGAGTTTCTTTTTCATCCCCCCTCCCAGCAGTACCCCCAGTCTCTGTGCATGGTATTTTTTAAAGTAAAGTATATTCTTTCTTCTTCCAGACATATTATCCTTTCTATTATTATAAGCCTTTGAAGTGATATGTGTGTCTATCTTGACTTACAAAATTCTGTTCCAAGGGGTCATGTTCTCTACAAGGATTTTTTTGGAGAGCTTGATAAACAGAGCAGAAAATGCTTTTTCTAGTAGTTAGTGATGGAAGCAGAAGCTCAGGACCCCCATCCAGCCACCCCATGACAGTGTCTCAGCTCTCCCACCTACAAAATACAACACTCCACTTTCTGCCCACAGCCATAAACTATTTCCTCTTAAGTGCCACGAGATAAAGGAAAAAAAAAGTCAAGACATCACAGCTGAAAACTGTACCATTATTCACACGAATATATTGTATGACCTGGAATCCTAATCAAGAACCCGGGTCATCACTATGTGTACAAAAATTAACTCAGCAAGTTCTGGTAGCCATAACAGCTATTTTAGGGACCTTTGCTGAATGTTATTTATTTTTTTATAGATACTTGTCAAAAATCAAGAACAAATACCACAAAAGAAACTCCATAAAATTAGAAAACCTGATGGATCTACACAGTGATGTACTAAAATCAGAAGGTGAAACCATGGTATCACATGATATTATGGATCTAGACCATCTGTGGTCCCCAAGTTGCTAGACAACGCCTAACTTTATGGAAGAAATGACAAAAGATGTAAAATTAAGGAACCATGTCTAATTTAACTGCCGATTCTTATGGTGATGCAAGAAAAGACAAGAGCCACTAGTGGTCCTTCTCTTGGCACGTAACACACCATCCCCTTTTAGCAAACCTCAGACTGCCATACACTTTTGCTGGGCCTAACAAAAAAGCTCACATTTTCTAAAATAACAAAACTTGG
Source organism: Strigops habroptila (assembly GCF_004027225.2). Taxonomy (NCBI): domain Eukaryota; kingdom Metazoa; phylum Chordata; class Aves; order Psittaciformes; family Psittacidae; genus Strigops; species Strigops habroptila. The sequence goes on from NC_044282.2 coordinate 61,163,110, forward strand.
GCTCAAGTTTACATATCTCTGAGATAACAGGACATTTCCCTGCAACGGAGCTAACTTTCAGAACTAGACAATGAATGAGACACCTCTCCTGGCAACCAAGGATTGTAGTTCAATAATTTTTGTGATTTACAAAAAACTCGTTGCTGAAACAGTAATTTTTAACTCATTCTATAACTGAATAAGCTACACACGTTTTAATTTGATTGGATCAAAACATACTTTTCATAATTCTGAAACATTTTCTTTAGTTCAAAAATATATATATTTTTTTTCTTAATGTAAATGTCCCAAAGTTTCTACAAGAAAAGTGATTCCCACTTGAAAATCTGAATTTCTTTTCACTCTGAAACCCAGTTTTGGCGGGGGGGGACACGGACGCGACGGGACACCAAACCAAAAATAAAACCCCAAAACTGCCCCAAATTTGAGTTTTCAGGCAGCTCTCCTGGTAAGTAAGGCATTTTAATGGAGACCACAAAGCTAAGCAGGTACCAGAGGGAAGCTGGAAGGGCACTATCAGAGTTGTTTAATTCAGTTTCTGTAGCTGACACAGTAATTTTAGAACCTGTCTCTTACTCCTTATATACATTCATGACATGCTTCCTCCTTCCTCCACAGATTCAAGCTGCCTGTAAACTTGTCCAACCCTCAACTAGTGCTCCCCCAAACTGTATCTACTCCTGATAATATACTTTTCCATCCCCATATTGTCCTTTTAACCTTTGACAGAGTGTAAGCTGGTTTTATCAGAGAAGAGATGATACTCAGGTGTTTTCAGTCTGAAAGCAAAAGGTCTCATATAGCTACAGATAACCAAAAACAAGCAACCTCAACCATAAGAGCTAATTTTCACCCTCAGCCTCAAAATCCTTCATAAATACACACTAACAACACATCGTTTTTAATTATCATCACTTATTTCAAGGTCCTAATGGACTTCGAGCAACCTGGTCTAGTGGAAGGTGCCCCTGCCCATGGCAGGGGAGTGGAACTAGATGAGCTTTAAAGGTCCCTTCCAACCCAAACCGTCCTATGATTCTATGACTTGTGGGTGATATATCATGACACAAACCACAAAATTTAAAGTCTCCCGACACTTCTGGAAAGGCAGGCAGAATAACTGAATTTTCAAGACAGGGAAGTCATGGAAAAAAAAAAAATCATTGATTGTTTTGGCTTGCTCAGGTAGAAGTTGTGAAAACACATTGAATTTTTTGACCACAGTTCTCTTTGCAAGCAGGAAATTTAATTAGTCTGCCTCCAGTTCTGTTTCTTATCAGCCAGGTATACCTTTGCTAAGGGACAGGGAAAGAACGCAGCAAGTCTGCATTTCTCTTCATAGCTACAAACAGTCTGTTCACCATCTGAAAAGTTCCTGAAAAAAACAGATGAAAAATATAAAGCAATGTGAACTTAAAAGTGGGGGAAAAAAGAAAAAGAAAAAAAAAAAAGAAAATAAAAAGAGCAGGCACAAGAAATAAACCCTGCAAAGGCACACTGCTTTCTAGACAAAGGGCAGCTGTCAGCTGAATACCTTCAATGAAGAAACCAAATGATCTCTTTTGTGGGAGATGACAGTGGAGGATTAAAATGAAAAGTGGCCAAATAATTTACATGAGATGAGAATCCATATGATGGTAAAGAATGTAGATATCCTTGAAGCAGTTTCATTTCAATAACACTGAAGCCTAGAAAAATTGCAGATTCAGAGAAACCCTTTTTCTTTCAGGGATAATGTGCTTAGGACAATGACGGGGAGAGAATCCATCTCAGCCCTGGGCTCTGTAATGGAAGTAAATGCATTTCCTCCCCTCCTTCACCAAGGTGCCCCCATCTGAATTCCTGCAATAGCTGCCAATCTTTTTTTGCTTGGCTGTACAGCTTCTGTTATCCAGGCTTAGATATCACATGCATTAAGCAATGCCTCTGTAGTGTTCCTGATAATCCACAGTGGAAGTTTTGCTGCTTCCTATCAGCTTTGCGGCTGCCAGGGAAGGGCTTGAAATGATCCAAACTATGGAGTAGTGAAGGATGGCCAGGTTGGATGCTTTTTCATAGGGCTGGATGTCAGACACAAACAGATAAAACCACAGAATTGTTCAAAAGACCCTGGGCTGGGGAAAAGCTTAGTTTAGAGCGTGACGTAACGGTTAAAGCTTCAAAGTGTGGAAGTGATTCAAAGTAGAGAGGCTCAAATGTGTTGCAGGATAACAATTCACTGTGGGTCAGCTGTTACAGCAGAATTACACACACTTCGAGGTGAGTTAATTCAGGTATGTGTACACCACGGCACTCTCACTGAAAGAAGGATAATTTACCTTACAATTAGTGGGAGGTAAGAACACGGAGACGGATATTTGTTGAAGAAGAGCGGACGTGCTGCAAGCTCACTCCCTCATTTAAGTTTGCAAATAATTATTTCACTCCCTCACTTTGTATTTGCATCTCTGGGTTCCACTTCCATCAATGCAGGAAGCACCTGCAAGTGAAACATCCCAGCACTCTTGCAGGGGCTCTAACTCCCCCACCCAGGACCACTCTCCCTGAGGCTCAGGCTGCAGTCCAGCTTCACACAGGTGAAAGGAATGGCCTCATCTTCTCTCTCCTTCCCTTTTAGCAGGAAGGTTTTCTGCCCAACTGCTTCTCTGGTCCAGCTTTCCACCCACGCCAGGAGCAGTGGTTGTGCAGCCAAGGGAGGCGGGGAGGAGATGGCTGAAACACGCAGCTGGGACCAGCTCCCTCAATGACAGCTCACACACATCCCCTTCAACTAAAAGCAAAGCTTGAGTGATGGGCTCGGCGGCTGGCCCAGGGACATATGGAAAAAAAGAACTGCCCATTTTCCCCAGCTCCCATCTGACCCCTGGTGATGAAGAGAAGATCTTGCTGCCACCAGGGACCGAGCTCCCTGCCAAAACCTCTGGTGTCTCAAAATACACGAGAGTGCAAGCTGCTCTTTTGTCTTTGATAAGACTGCCTGTAATTTCAGCTCCCTATCTAGTTTCCCTTCCAACGGTACCTCTGCTTTTCACTGACAAGTTACATAAAGCACTCGAATATAGTTACCTACTTTATCTCTCATTAGTATGTTTATCAACATACTATCACCCAGTAGCAAGGGGTCATTGTTTCAGTCCTTGTGGCTTTTACAGAACTATTATTCAGGCTGTCAAATCAATGGAAATATTTCTGAAGTTAGTCTGTCATCTGTGCCTGAGATCTTATCTCTGTGTGGCATGAGACAGATTGTCAGAGAAGTGACATTCAAAGCATAATCTCATTGGAAAGTGTAATGACTAGTTTATTTCCTGGTAAATACTGGCCAAGAATATCACTAATGCCATTTTCAGTGAGGTCAACAGATGACACCATCCATTTTATCTACCAATATTCCTACAGATTCAATAATAACAGCACATGTGTCAACTGAACAGTTTGCCTCACAATATATAGTAATTTCTATTTTAGACAGCAAAATTAAAGCTTTAAGATATTCTCTACACATATAAACTCTGATGGAGCCGAGAATTACACTGAAGACACCATCTTCTCTTTTCCCCAAGACTGCAAAACATAACCACCAGTGTAGTTGCTACAGGAAACATCTGGTGAGCCACTTCTGCACTTGAGATCAGCCAAGGATGAGAACTGCAGCTCTCTGGATGCCAGTAGATGAACTTGAATCTCAGGATTCCTGCAGTGTCAGCTCAAACAGACCTTCCATCCAGGCAAAAGACAAATGTGAAAAAAATCCCAAACCCGTAAAAAACACTGATGAACACAATTGCTGCAGTTCTACTATTTTCCCTATAGCATTATCATTTAGCTAATGGCTTTTGTAGGTCTATGGATTTAAAGGACTGTAGAACCACTGTAGGAGTCCAGCTTGACCTCTTCTACAGCACTGACCAGGTTTCTCAGCAATTTTGGCATTGAGCCTAGATCTTCTGTTCAACCTACAGAGCTACTCAGTCCCAACGAAATATTCGGCATTTTATTCAATGCAGAATCTACCATAACTTTAAATAAGCTTTGGAACCAAACTGTGAAAACTCTCATTCTTTAAAAATCTGCATCTTGTTCCCAACTTGGGCTTTCAACCCCAGGGTACTGCCATACTCTTTGTCTAGAGAGAGAACAGTTCTTAAGTCTCTCGCTACAAGAGATGTTTCATTCCTTCTTGGAATGGAAAGTGCAAATCTGGAGGAGAGATCTCAACAGGACTAGATCACTTAGAGCACCACACATACATAAACTATTTCACACATCAGTATGGGTGTCTGTGTACATAAATTTCACAGTCATTTCAGTACACATTTTAAAAAACCCTCGTACAGAGCTGACTATTCTGGTTTTACAAATCAGTGCCTAAACTTTGAGACAGTCATTTTACTGATGTTTCTTAGCAGGAATCTACTCTGCAATGTAGATTAAACTGCCAAAAATACACCTTGCTCTGGAGTGCATAAAACTCTATGACTTTCAATGCTACTATAACATCATCAAGTTTCTCTGACTCTTTTGAAATAATTTTCTCAGTATTTTGACAGCATTCTCAAGCACCACAATCCTATCAAGCTATTAATATTATCCTAAAATTTGTTTAAAAACAGAATTACTTGATAATAGCTCTGAAAGCCTCATACTTGCAAAAGATAATCTATGCCTCCTAATCTATAGCACCCTACTGCAGAGATAATTAACAATTAAAAAAAGAACAGTAAAGACATTGGAGGTGGTGATTTACTCTTCCTCGTAATTGGATTTGGAGATAAGAGTATTTTTGAAATGACACAACAGCTCTCTTCCGAGTAGATAGATTTGGAGTTTTCAGCAATTTGAAACACACAGGTACTTTCAGCTGAAGGCACCTTGACAACTCCCAAAACCAACACATTAAACTAAATTGTTCACAAAATAAAAGAGGAAAAAAAGAAAAAAAATTGAAAGTTTTTAAGCCAGCCACTAACTAACACATCAAGACAAGATAAAGTGATGATTATTCAACAACCAGTTGGTGTGAGTATACGGCACCTTCAAAGCTCTTCCTAACAAGGCATCTAAGCATGAACAATAGTACCTCTTGTTCTCCTTTATTTACTTGCAATATTTAAATTGAGGCCTACCCACTACAGGGATGTATATGTGCTTTAAATCCTCTGGACTTAAACAATTGATAATATGAAGACAACTCAGAAACAAACATCTCATCTACATTTTTAAACTTCATACAGGGGAAGAGTTAATTCAGTTACATCCTTTGGATTATCTAGTTCTCACATTGCAAGCAAAGCTAAGACAGGGTCAGTCCATGAATGAAACATCCTCAAAAAGTGATGAGAAATCACTCTGTGACGAAATCAGACCTGGTATTTAAGAGCCCACCCACTGGTAAGGGCTGTTTTGTTGCCTGGTGACCTGCCTTTCCAATAAGATGTATGGAGATACTAGTTGCAAGACAACAGAGGATTTCAAGGCTTTACATGGCAACACAAATAAACAGCAAAATCTAAGATCTGAATTTTACATTACTCAATCCAAAACATCATTCTCTGCTCTCTTGAATCATAGAATGATTTGAGTTGGAAGGGACCTTAAACATCATCTAGTTCCAACTCCCTGCCAGAGGGAGTCCTTCCACTAGAGCAGGTTGCTCCAAGCCTTGTCCAACCTGGCCATGAACACTGCCAGGGATGGGGCAGCCACAGCTTCTCTGGGCACCCTGTATCAGGGCCTCAGCACCCTCACAGGGAACAACTTCTTCCTAAGATCTCATCTCAATCTCCCCTCTGTCAGTTTAAAATCATTCTCCCTTGTCCTGTCCCTACAGGCCTTTGTCAAATGCCCCTCTCCAGCTTTCTCGTCAGCCCCTTTAGGTACTGGAAGCTGCTCTAAGGTCTCCCTGGAGCCTTTTTTTCTCCAGGCTGAACAAGCCCAGCTCTCTCAGCTTGTCTCCACAGCAGAGGTGCTCCAGCCCTCGGGGCATCTTCATGGCCTCTTCTGGACTTGCTCCAACAGTAAGGAGGAGAACGCCCTACCTTGACTGTATTGAAGTACTGAAGAAAATATTAAACTCATCAGAACCAGAACTGTTTTCCGCTCATCTAAAGAAAGATATTTCAGAACAATAGCCTATTCTTGCCTCAAAGGGAAGTTCAGCACTAGATTACAAAAAATGTATGTACCGAATGTCAAGTGTAAGCAGTACGGTCCCTCAAATTGTTATTAGCTTAGCCTCAGTAAGGCCATGTTTTTCAAAAATTTATAGTCCTTCTGGCTATGAAGCTTGAAGTCTCACTTTGTCATAAGCCTCCGAGAGAGAAAAAATACCAATCATGAGATTCGTGATAAAGCTTAGTATGAACTGACAACTTCCAACATCATCACTAGCATTTCCCCTGATAGAAGTTTTTTATTTTTAATTTCCCAGCATTGGACCAGACTCAGCTCAGAAGCACACAGCCAACCACCACTGCTGCTGCATCTTCAGAAAATAAAAATTGATTAAACTAATGAAAGGATCCTACAGGATTCAAAATACAAGATAAGGCCAATTCTTGCAGGATATCCAGTACCTAAGGTCAAAAGGCTCAGGATTAAAGCTTCTGGTTTAGGGCTCATTACATATATTTTCCCATATGCCTTGTACCTCCAAGATCTGCACCAGAACTACTATTGTTTTTAATTGCTCTACAGACACAAAGCAGAAAAAGGTATTTATTTTTTTAAATCAATCTATTCTCTGCCTTGCAACCTAAATACAATGCAACAGGCGGATATAAGCAAATGAGAACAAAAAATAATGAATCAACACAGCCACCATGCTAGTTGATTAAGCTACTATGGTGCCAAGACCAACTTCATGAGGTTCGTTGTAGCCATCATAGCAAATACAAAGGGTTAAGGCAAGTTTTAAAGCAATGAGGCAGCTTTGTGGATCCTTGAAGAGTACTACTTCTCAAATCTGGCAGCAGCAACATCTTTTTATTTATTTGCACAGATTATTCAATGACCATTCTTCCTCCATGGGGAAAAGAAATAGCTGAGCTTACGATCCAACTTTTTGTAGTTTTTTTTTTTGCCAGTAGGATTGCGAATAGTTACCTTGGAAATAATATGCTCCAAGGACTGTTTTCATTAAAAAATACCCATCATGCTCTGTATTTCAAGAGTGCTTTCTATAACCAGATCATAAACTCCTTTAAAATATTTTGAAATTGTGTTCAATATTATTGGAAGAATTTACAGGTAGAAGAACAGCGAAGTTAAAAGATACAGACACAAGAAACCAGCCGCAGAGCTGTGTAATCAATCCACAGCTCCTTCCTCCTAGATTTGTGCTCCCTATCATGACCCATGTTTTTTGCAATGTGCTTCCTTTTAAATGTCATTGCCACTCCAGCTCAGAATAGCCAAGTTCCCTGGGGACAGCGTCTTTAGGAGCCATAACTTAAACAATCCTGGTAGTAATGCTCTCAAAACAACTGAGGAGTTGTTGATTATATGCCCTATGTCTAGAAAAATGAACTATTCTTACAACTTTTGGACTTCAGTAAAAAAAGATATAGTTACAAATATGAAATTATTCATGTAAAACACAAAGACTACAATTGTGAGATAGTATAGAAAGGAAACATATAACAAAGAATGGGGCTGAAAAGTTAAAATAATGGCTTGGAAGATGGCTATCAGTGATATTCCTGAAGTATCACCTTTGGAGTATCTTAAAAATGAAACACTTAATGATCTTGACACAAAGTCTGAACATGGTAATGAAATCTGCTGATGACAAAGTCAGAAGCCATGTCAATACGTTGAATTGAAGCTCCATAAAAAGTAATAGACAATCCTAAGGGCAAGAACTCAAAAGGAATTTAACAGCACAGTATGCAAGGTCATACACTTTGGGAACAACAACTTCTCATATACACAAAAGGATCATGGGCTTGAAAGACTCTTTTCTGTTAAGTCACAATGACCAAAAGACACAATGCAACAAAATCACCAAAAAGCCAAAGCCTGATATAGCTGAGGATGCCAGCTATTTCCAGTCTAGAAAGTAAAGCATTAAAATATTTGCATGAGAGTATGTACCATCCTGGTCTCCCATGTTCAAGGAAAGTGAATTTAAAACTGAACTTCTTAACGAGCAATTGATGACAGTGGAATGGAAAGCCTGTGTTGCAGGAGATACAGCATGTTTTACCTGAGCAAACCTTAAGGCAGGTTATAGTTTACCACAAATACACGAAGGGGACCAACACTGGAGACAAGAAACAGAGGTAAGGATTTATTTAGTTAAATGATAATACTGATCCAAGAACAACGGGTCCCAAAATCCCAGTAATTTAGATATCTAACTGCTGAAATGATAAGAGCCTGCTGGGCAGCCATCTCCTTTGTACCCTTTCGGGCTTTTGTACCCTTGGCTATACCCACTTCTAAAACAGAGAATTTAATCAGTTTCTGAAAAGCTTATAATAAAGGCTGAGTGAAACAAAAGAAGCTGGACATGAACCTGGAAATCCCAGTCCAATGCTCCTGTGATTAAGAGAAAATCAAGCGGCATTTAGAAACTGAGAGCACGCCAGCCTACGTATGTAATAAGCAACAAACCAGGTGACTTTTTCTGTATCTTTTGTGCTTATGTGCCCTATTTTGTCATTTTTGTTCTTTATAAGAAAATCATATTAAAAGAGCTCTTTGGAACAGATCCATGTCTTCTATTTGGTTGAAAGAGATCTTCACAAACAGCACAGTATTAAAAGAAAAAAAATAAAACTTACGCATGTTCCAAAGGAAAATCAAACTAAAAAAGGTCAATTGTACTATCCTGGACTACCAAAAAAAAAAAAAAAGGATAAAAAAGGATGTGGTAGTGACTTTTGTGGTTAAAGCCCATATGGTTCTCTGATAAAGCACTCTTTTAAGTCTGTTTAAAGCGCTCCGCAGTCTGACCAAGAGCCCATAAATACATGATGCAACATACTTAAGAGTTTTACTTAGGAATTTTCCTCCCTCCCTATTTCTTGTAATTACTCTCTTTATTACTTGCATAAAGACCTCACATCTGTTACTAGATGGCAGAAAAGTTCTTTTCACTGAGGTAGGTTTGGACTCTGTTCAGAGAGTAGCTGCAGTGAGAGTCAGCAGGAACACTTTGCACACTTCCAGAAACCAGGAATGGGTAAACCCAACAGTGTTTTGGGCTGGACGGTGCTCATGTATGCTCCATGCTGACAGCTGGCTCCATCAAAGCAAGAGGTGACAAGGTGCCAACCTGATTACTAATTCCTTCTGAACACTTTCCAGATCACTCAAGAAGTTAATTTTGTAATTCACTTAAGTGGTTTATTCCATGGATATTACTACATACAGCTCAGAGAAATCACACTGTGAGCGATGACTGTCCCTTTTAGCTGAGCTTCGACCTGGAATGACCTTCACTGGCAGGAATGGCTGCCTACTTCTTTCTCAGGACTTTAAGCAGGCTGAAAAAGAGCCAAAAGCAGAATGATCACATCTTTATGGTCACTTATGCCTGTCATTGCCCAGGGAGCCATTTGCCTCCAGGCTGAACAAGCCCAGCTCTCTCAGCTCGTCTCCACAGCAGAGGTGTTCCAGCCCTCAGAGCATCTTTGTGGCCTCCTCTGGACTCACTTCAACAGCTCCACGTCCTTCTTATGTGGGGGCCCAGAGCTGGATGCAGGACTGCAGGAGGGGTGGGGGAGGTCTCACCAGAGCAGAGCAGAGGGGGAGAATCCCCTCCCTCGACCTGCTGGTCACGCTGCTGGTGATGCAGCCCAGGACACGGTTGGTTTCTGGGCTCAAGCACACATTGCCGGGTCATGTTGAGCTTCCCACTGACCAACACCCCCAAGTCCTCCTCAGGGCTGCTCTCAATCCAGTCTCCTCCAGCCTGTGTTTGTGCTTGGGATTGCCCCAAGCCAGGTGCAGGACCTTGCCCGTATCTGCTCACATCAAGTGAGCACACTCCCCAGCACTGTCCCGAGCTCCTTCAGTACAGACAGAGAGACAGCAGAGTGCAACTGTTACACCCTTGCACATCCACAGACACATCACCTTTACCTGGGCTGCAATATGATCAAGAAATTTTGTTCCAGACAGCCTACAGTGAATAGTCACTATAAAGCAGCTACACAAAATGCAGACAATGTGCCAGGATCCCCTTCACACAGTTTCTGTGCCAAGCATGCCATGACTTTCCCTGCCTCCTGAATTCATTTTAACAGGTAAGAAAATAACAATGTAGCTAATGAATATGAGCTTTTTGTTACTATTTGCTTCTGTACTTTAAACAGAATGGTCATAGGAAGAACAGCATGAAGGATTACAGAGAAGTGTAGTGTTGGCACAGAAGTAAGCTCGAAGAAAGATAACCCACAGCACTGGATTTGTGCTTTTACAGTCTCCTTACAGCAAGCAGTACCCAGAGGTCTCAATGTGACTGTAGAGAGCCCACTGCACCAGGCTCTGTACATGAGCAGAATGCAAGCCCTTGGCTCAGCAAAGTTGTAACCTAAAATGACTGGCGTTAACAGTTACGTTAAATGATGTTCTGGAAAGTCAATTATTTATATTGGATACAAATAAAGCTGTTATTTTTGAAATTCACAGCAATTATCTAAACACTCCCATGACTGAACTTCATCTGCTATCTTTGCAGAAAGCAGGGTAATGCAGACGGAAAAGAACAAATTCAAACTCCTCATATACAAGACTGGTTCTAAATTAATTGAAAATGTTCAGGAAAAAGGCATGCATCATTGTGAACTACTCAACATACTCTCAATCAATGCACAGAAGTGATCAGCAAAAACCAGATGTGAGGCTGGAGGTCAGAGAACAATAGGAATCAGCCTCTGCTGCCGGTATAAACTGGAATATTCAGCTTGGAAATATGGTAATCAGTTCTGCTCCCGTCCCTGCTCACCTACCCTGGGTCACTAAAAATTAAATGTAGAAATAGAAAAGGTCCACAGAAGAGTGACAATATTATTAGCCAAGTGAAGACTTGCCATCTGAGAAAAGACAAGAGAATGACTGTTTAGTTCAGAGAGGAGATAAATACACAACACATTGATAGTAGTATATACGGTGAATGATCATGGGAAGGTAAACACAATGTTCTTTCTTTTTCTTTCTCATGATACTCAGGCAAAAGGGACCTCCAACTTTTTAAACACATTTTAGCATACAAAATGAAACTAGGCATAATTAGCTCTCCCAAAGTACCCTGAAGACCTTAGCAGAATTTAGAAGGAATTACATATTTATGTGAATAATAAGAATGCCCACAGCTGCAATAGGAGGATTTAAAAAAAAAAAAGACAGGAGATAAGAGCTTTTGTTCACAGCCAAAGGGTCGCCAGCCATGTGTGAACTAGTCATAGACCAGAGACGATAGGTAGAAAGAATGACAAATATCACCACGATTATCATCACCACCACCTCGGTTATTTATCATAGAATCATGGAATGGTCTGAGTTGGAAGGGACTTCTCCAGGCTGAACCAGCCCAGCTCTCTCAGCCTGTCTCCATAGCAGAGGTGCTCCAGTCCCCAGAACATCTCCGTGGCCTCCTCTGGACTCCAACAGCTCCACATCCTTCTTATGTCAGGGGCGCCAAAGCTGGATGTAGCACTGCGGGGGGCGGGTCTTCCTTATTGCCAAGCATTGAAGCTTCAGTCACATGCCAGAACTCCACATTGCTGGTGTGGTATGGGCACATATCACGAAGTCTGCCCTTGTGCCAGGGACAGAAGATGGAGCTGGAAAAGGCACCCAAGGACAAAAGAGCTGCTCTTAAACTAGGCTGACATAGCAGATGTTAAGAAGCCTATAGTTCACGGTGCTCTTCAGACCTGCCATGTCACACATGTTTTCCTAGGAGAAACTCAGGTTGAACCAGGGTTGACTCTACACCTCCGTCTTCTTACACAGTGTCCCAACACAGGTTTACACGCTGGGGATGGCTACATGAAATCATTGCAAGGGTAAGCAGGGCAGCTGGATGTTGCACATGTAAGCATGCAGTGGTCTGCTCCAAAGTATGGGGCCCGTGAAGTATCTCAACTGGTGCTGGAGAAATGCCGGAGAATATCTGGACTACAGAAGAATTCCTATTCTTAAAATGTGGGTTTATTGCACCAGACAGTGCTGTTGCAGGTCAGATTGACAAGGCTCTTTTGCAAATGTTGATTTCAGTTATTTTGACCTTGGCAGATATAAAAATTTTATCTGGAGTCTGCCACAAAGAGATGCCCCTCACACAGATCTTTTTTATTATTTTAAAAGAGAGAGAGAGGACACAAAGATACAAGAAGCACCTGAGCTCCCTGAAAAGAAAAATAACTCATTAAGTGCTGGATCCTTCAGAGACTAGAGTCTGGCGACCACTATGGACTGACATCCTTGAGTTATATTTTACTGCATGCAATCTGCCAAACAACTGGGATTTGCTTACAGCTGATTAGAATAGGAAGCTCGTATATTATGCATGTCTAAGAGGGAACATAGCTTGATCTAATGCAAAATAAGGAAGATACTGTGTAGCAAGCATAAAATGTCTGCTCTTGCATTTTCTGAAGACATACAGCAATGACCCTGAGCAAAACCACTTGAACTTTCAGACAATAAGATGATCTTGCCTGGGTCTAAATTGTAAATTGAACTTTACTGAATGCCTTTGCAAAGTGCCTGCACTCACAGATCTCAAAGCATTTCATAAGCATGAACGTCAAACAAAGATCCTAAAAAAACACTCCCTACATCTCAAAGGACTTAATGAAGTTGAACCTCCCACTGCAAGTTGCTGACTAACAAACACCTTATGATAGAATAAAGCTGGAAAATAATGTAGCCACCTGATGTTTCCCTCTGCATTAAGATCAAATATACATCAGAATTATCCTGACAAATTTTAGCTAATTTGCTCCTGAGAAATGTTCCATAATTTCTCTAGATAGCCTGCTTACTGCTCAACCATTGCTAGGGTAAGCAGGGCAGCTGGATGTTGCACATGTAAGCATGCAGTGGTCTGCTCCAAAGTATGGGGCCCGTGAAGTATCTCAACTGGTGCTGGAGAAATGCCGGAGAATATCTGGACTAAAGCTAGGAAGTTTTTCCTAATGCCTAACACCAATCTTCCTTGGTAACCAAGGAGTTATAGGCTTTTAGCACCTTGCTCATCCTTTAGTTAAGGTTTGGCTCAGTCTCCCAAGCAGGCAGAAGACCTCTTCAGCCTGGAGAAGAGAAGGCTCCAGGGAGCCTCCGTGTGCCGAAAGGGGCTGACAAGAAAGCTGGAGAAGGGCTTTTGACAAAGGCCTGTAGGGACAGGACAAGGGGCAATTGCTTTAAACTGACAGAGGGGAGATTGAGATGAGATCTTAGGAAGAAGTTCTTCCCTGTGAGGATGGTGAGGCCCTGGCACAGGGTGCCCAGAGAAGCTGTGACTGCCCCATCCCTGGCAGTGTTCAAGGACAGGTTGGACGGGGCTTGGAGCAACCTGTTCTCGTGGAAGGTGTCCCTGCCCATGGCAGGGCGGTTGGAACTTGGATGAGCTTTAAGGTGCCTTCCAACCCAAACCATTCTATGACTCTATGACGGATATTTTACAGTTGACAATGGCGAGTTACTGAAAGGTTCAACGCCATGCAATGTTCATAAGGACAGCAGAGCATAACTCTCAGCACTCCTCATCTCCCAGCAGGCTGCGAAACAAACCTGAAGAAGACAAGTAGCATTCCCAAGCCAACCGATGGACATCGTTATATTGATGAGAAACTGATGTTCTGTTTCTAACAACGTACAAGCCTAATGGAAGGGGCTGAAAGACATTACTTCCTGCTCTGTTGTCAGCTTGAAAAGGGAGAAATGCAATGAATCCAAAACTTAAATCTCTTCCAAAGCCTTGCACAGGAAACTTAGATCCCCTATGGGGCCAGTATTAAGGTTCTGCTAGAAGACATAACTAAGAGTAATGGGATGAAATTAACTAAGAAAATATCCTAACTGAATTTCAGGAGGTAATAGAGCTCTCATTTTCCCCAGGGAAGCCGTGGAAGCCCCAGCGCTCAGGAGAGCTGCAGTAATAGTGCTTTCACAATCGGAAGAATTTCTAATAACGCATGTCAGAGCTGATATCACTCAGCGCCAGAACCATGCACAGGGCTCTGCCGGCCCAGCCCGGCACCGGCTTGCTGGAACCACTGCAGAAGGAGCTTCTTTCAGGAGGGTAGATGATGCTAAATATTCTCCAGCGTAAGCATGCGGCTGACGGAAATGGAACAGTGACTGGTTTTGGCAGGGAGATAACTTTCCTCACCAACCTGGCTCCACTTTAAAGCGGGAACAAGAATACAACCTGGTCAAATTTAACAAAGTTTGGCAGTGTAATACACTCCCGCTCCATGGCAAAAATCAAAGGACACCTCTTCCATGATGCCGGCACAACTGTCGGCATGACTATGCTGTTAACTAAAGCAGAAACTCATCCAGCTGAAAGTAAACAAAATCAGAACAAAACCAAGCAGATCAAAAAAACACCATGGAAAAATTACTTATCATTTTGTTAAACTTCCCCTTAATGTGCTCTCAGTTGTGCACTCCTGTCATTCGCCCTGGGCCAGTTCTGGCACACCCTTGTTGCACAGCAAGCTGAACCAATTCAATAAAATGCAGGGGGAAATAAAAAGGATTTATTTTTTCTGAACTGAGCTGAATTGGCTGGTATTTCCATCAGATAAGAAACATATCTGGCACAAAGTGGGGTGGCAGGAGCAGGGAAACTGAGGAGGAGGAACTGAGAAGGGCAGTGAGACAGGATAACACCCAAGGATAAGATTGTGACAAACTTAATTCAGCTCAGCTATACCACGAAACTATACCCTCGGTATCTTGTGAAATCTAAACCCATTTATGGGTTTATGAATAAAAGTTGCCTTGGATCCCAAGGCCAAGTGGAACGCCTGACTCTGTTTTGCCATCTATGAAATGGGGATAGTAAGTAGCTGTATCATCTAGTCTTATTTAATCTAAATACATCCTCACAAAAGGATGCTTCAAAAACACAGACAAGCGTTAAAATAGAAAAACAGACCCATAAAATCAAACCAAATAACCCTCAACCAGAAAGCAAAGTCCCTGCTCCCTAGACAAACTGAAATACTTTCAACTGATGAATTATTCATTTTGTTTAGAGCAGAATTTTCAGTTATTTTAATTTAATTTTTCCATAAAGCATATACTCAAAAAACAACACCCAGACTTCCCCTTCCTCCCCCCCGCCTCAATCTTTAATGGCACCTAACAGAAGTGCCTTAAAACAGGTATATAGTCATTCATTCTGCTGCCAATCTTGGATGTTTTTTTGCCTGAAAAAGAAGATAAAGCTCAATCCAACATATGATGAGAAGAGAAGCACAAATCACTTGAGGAAAAAAAAAATAGACAAGACAACACAGTTTCATTAAAAAGAGAAAACCCTAAGGGAATTTCCAATTTCATAATTATAATAAGAGGGCTTGAAAAGAAGAAGTAAAGCAGAGAAAAGAAAAAAAAAATATCTGTGGGACAAGATGTAATGAAAAACACAAAACTGAACCAGAGACAGACTTTCAAGTTTAACCTCAGAAAGGACTATTGTAGCCTTAGCTCTGTTCCCAAAGGAGGGTAAGCCACATGCCATCACCACCACACACAAAACTCAGCATATTTCATGAGCAGGAGGCTCAAGAAGAGAACAGGTCAAGGTTGATATCACTAGAGCAGCAGCGAGAGGGAGCTTGCACTGCAGTTGTCTGAACCACACCTAGGCTGCAGTTAAATATAGAACTTTACTTTCTGGAACTATTGCTCCTCTTAACCTTCAGAGCATAAATATTCGGAGAGATATTTAAGAGAAGAAGAAAGAAAAAAAAAGAGGGAGAAAGAGACCTGAATCTATTGTCCGAAATCTAAGCCTAGCAACTAATAAACTAGCCTGGGAGAATTTCCAAAAAAGCAGTAAAGACTGGAGAATTGAATTACAGAAACCACAAACAGCATTCCAGAAATCCAGTATAAACCAATTAGTTTCTTTAATACACATACCCTGTATACAGACACTTATGTACATTAGACATTTAAGTATATATGCTGACCCTAACTCTAATCTTAATTATCTCAGGTTGGCACCAATATAATAATTAACTGCACTGGAATTTTTGTTTATTTTTTAATAAGTGAAACTAGCCCTTCAATCCTCACCCTTCTCATTCAGTTCATGTGCCAAATCCTGACTGGTGCTGTGCATTTTCAGTTGGAGAGCCTGCTCCTAGAAGCAAACCTCTCTAATTTTTGCAATCAAATTCAGATTCTTTCCTTGAAGTGCTCTCAGCTGGTTTGACACATCGACTTTTAGCAACTGCATTTCTTACCAACTGAATCAAAGTCAGAAGCACGTACTACAATTAACTGATAGAGCAGCCCAAGACTTTGATCCTCACCAAAATATGTTTATACAGCTTCACACCAACGTTTCAGAATTTATAGGAAGAAGTAATTCTGCATTACCTACACGAGTTTCCATTAAGGTCTAGATCCAACCCTCTTCAGGCATTTAACTAAATCACCAAAGTTAGGTTTAATTGCACAAGGCTCCTCTGTTGTATCCAGAGAGGAAGGAGCATATAACCTTCATATAAGTTGCATTAGTGGGATGGAATTGCCTTCTGGATTTCTATTTCTCATTGCTGAATAGCTAGAAGCCAAGATGAACAAGCACTTTACTGAGGTTCCCAATTGAGAATCTCAAAACTAGGTGCCTAAATCCCTGTGTGCACCAAGATCTGCAAATCCCTGTGTGCACCAAAAACTAGGTGTACCATCAAGATGCTGCAGGACACACAAAGATAATGCAATTAAATTTGCATTGATTAAGGAAAATAGTCCATTAAACTGAGTAAGATGCCTCCACTCTACAATCAAAACTTAATCCTTCAGACGAAAATGCAAATTACCAGGTAAATGGCACCAGACCACATGCAATGTCGAACACCATTTCAGTGGGCCAAATGCTTATTCCTAACCCTATGGCATCCAGTGAACCTGATCTGCTTGGGCCAGACAGCCAGGAGTCTGGTTACCTCCAACCTAGCTGCTGTTAATCAGCCATATTACATACAAGCCTAGAGGACTCCAGTGACTTGTAAGTGAAATTAGTTAGCTTCTTCCTAAGGCTCACAAGAGAGTACTTCTCTCCCACTCTTTCAAAACTTGTCATATAAAACAGCTCATCCTTACCACTCAACTAGGCCTATTAAAGTGTAACAGTTAAACAACCATAATCCTAACTTGCTTTATGGTGTAGTTTTATTGTCACACAAAGCTTTTACCACAGCTCGAGTTTACTGTGTTCTTGCCTCAAGTAAACGTCCTCAGCCACGCTTTCCAGTACCCACACTCAAGGCTGTGAAATCCAGTGCTCTCAGTGACCTAGCAAAGGCTTTGCAAATAAATATTAAAGCCAAGATTAAGGCAATGTGGCAGAAGTCTACATGAAACAGCAGAATATGAAGAAAAGCCCAGCAGCAAAGACCTTGCAGAGCACAAGACACAGCAAACAAAACCAAGAATGACAAAGAAGAAAAAAATTAGATCAAGTGATTATGTATCTGTATATACAGCTGGATGATTTCCAATGTCAACACCGACTTGCTTCTTTCCATACCCAAAACCAAATCTCACACCTTTCTAACAGACACATACCAAACCATTATAGGTTGCCTGACTTCTTCACAGTGTCACAGCAGAGACTGGCTTTGGGAGAGATCTGAAGGAGGAAAGAGGAGCACTTGCTTAGCTTTCTCCTTCTGCTCTGTGTTCCCACAGCACCTAGCACAAAGGGTCTAAGGCACTATCATGATTCGAACAGCAAATAACAGCAGTTATCACACTTTAGGCCAGACAGAAACCAAGAAAGAAAACACCCTTGCCCAAAAAGCTCTAATTTTACTTCAGAGTAACTCAGTATTTCACACACAGAGGGGTTAATAAGGACATGGTACTGTCCTGAAGGTACATGGAGCTGTAATGATTTTGCCATTTTACATATTGCACTCAGGATGGTAATGCAAGCATTTTAAAATGCTAAAGATCCTACTGCACATTGTACCACCTGTGTGGAGAGGGACACCAGAAAAACCCAGTCCCCTGTACCATCAGACTTCAGGACTTTGCATTAGTTGGGTCTAGCGAAGCAGAATAGATTTCAAACATTCACATTATTTCCTTTGGGGAAACATTCAGCCAAAGCCGAAAACATCAGTGCAGTGCCAGGACAGAGAAGGGAAACAAACACTTAAGTTACTGGTCTCAGCCCTGCAAAGACCCTGTGATAGCCTGTGGCCACACAGATGTATGTCCATCTTGTTTGTGAAATGGCTCGGGTCCCTGAGGGAGCTGAGTGTTTTGGTCTTAGCTTAGGCAAAAGGAGGCACTCTCCTGCTCCTAATCAGTTCCAAAGGCCCTTGTGCAAGCAAAATGAAAGAGAAGCATTATGGAAATGGCAAAAGATCCTAAAAATCTGCTGGCCAAGAACTCAATGGAGTTGCAAGCCAGAGAGGAGTATAGCACACACAGTCATCTGGTGCTTCCATGGAAAGGAGGTTCCTCATGCTCTCAGAGGGAAGAAAACTCCTCCCAGCCATTTAGCCCTTACCAGAAATAAGCATTCATTCCTAAACTACATTTGAGTTCACTAGCCCTTTTCTATTATACAACATTATCCACAAAAGAGACATTAGTGTAAGGAGAGGGAAAGGCAAAGCACATAGGCAGCCAGGAGCCCAGACTCAGAGTGCTTCGTCTCTGCAGGACTGAAGGGCTGGGAGCTCTAATGATCACCTGCCACTCTGCATATGTATTTGAAAGATCCACTTCGCTCTGTACTGTTCCCAGCTCATGTAAAAGGGTTGTAAGAGCCTTTTTGGACAAGGAATCTACTGCTTGTTAGACAAAGTTCTGCATCCTGAACAGTTACAGTGGTGCAGATATGTCAGTTAGCAACTATAAAATAACATGATTCATTATGAGGACAAATCAGTAAACTGGGAAAGAAGAAATACAGAATGTAAAGAGCATGCAGACCCTTCACCAAGCCAGAGCCTGTGCTAGGCTAAATGGAAAGGTTTCAGCAAAAGCAAAGGAAGAGCTGAACACCAATGCTCCCAGACTGAGCTACGGACAAGATGTTTTAGGGGCTACAAAAAATGAGGTATTGTCCCCAAAGCAGCATAACATTTTTTTAAAACAGAAGCAGTAAAATAGTTCCTCTAACTCTATCATCTAAAATCAAATTATTAGACTGCTATTGGCTTGAGTTGCTAAAACACATCCATGAAAATGAACCTGGTGTTCACCAGAGCAGGAAAAAGGATACTTGCATTGGCTTTAAAATGCCCATCTCTGAAACCCCAAAGTGACATACCTTTCCATAACAGCCAGGCACTCCTTTCTCCATGTGAACCGACTGCCTCGCCGTAGTCTGAAGGTCCCAGAGGTAGCTGTGACTGGGGGAGGCGTCTGTCTCCATTCTGGCTCTTCTATTGGGATAGGAGCGGGTCTCATGCTTAATGTAGCCCCTAAGAATAATAAATACTGTGTTTCCTAATGGATTAAAAAACATGCTCATTTTTTCACTCCTGCTCACGAAAAAAGACAAGACAGATGATGAAACCATTCAAACTAAAAAAGCAAAGCATTATCAAACACAGACACCTTGAAGACACAGAAAGCCAGCTAGAGTTCCCATCCCCAACCTCCAAGCCAGAGAGGTATCAGGTGAGCATGGAAATCTAAGGGAGATGTAACTGAGCTGACAGCCTCTTCTAAAAAGCTGTCCGGTCTTCGCTGAGAGGAAAGGGTGAGCTATGCCCCAGCTGCGATTTATTTAGGTGTGCTGCTACCTTTTCTGCCACAAAATGGGAAATAGCAGGTTTCTCTTTAATTGTACAGCAGTCTCAGGAAGCAAAATGTAAATTTATACCAAAGGTATTTTAACATTCCCAAAGACCTGAGTAAACACTTGAAGTAGCTCCACCAATAGAAACACAGTCTGTAACCTGAACAAACATGGGCTCCGAAGTACTAGGTTGCCTGAAAAAGTCACCGAAAGCAGATTAACATCACACCTTTCGTCTTCTGTCCCCCTTCTATGGATATATTTTTCTTTTCAAGAATCCTGAGCTGGAAAGCATCAAGCAAGAGACAGGACTTGGCAAAATGCCTTCAGGAAAGGGCCTTTGAAACTTACCACTGATTTTTTCCACAAGAGTCTCTCAGTTAATAAATCAAGATAAATCAAGCAAACTGAAAGACAGATCTTTCATACATCCCTGGGCGAGGATGGGAACCTGGTATAGGACATTAGTACGTAAAACAGGGTTTGTTCTGAAGGACAGCTTTGTGCTCAGTGACTTCCTTTAGAGGGAAGAAATAGCTGTTCTTGTGTACAAAAAATTTAAAAAACCCCAGTTGTATGAAAAGATAAATCACTACTTGTATTCCATGTGCATACTGAGCTCTACTGGAATTCATGCATTGAACTAGCCTGGATAGATCCAAGAGAAGCAGGCAGCTCTGCTCACACCAGGAATACAGTATTGTGCACATGTAAAAGCAGAGCTGAAACAGTAAATCCCTCTGGGTACGTAGACTTACTCACAATGTTTAGGATTTAACCATGAAAACATACCGTGTTAGTGAAACAAAACTGCTTCTTTAATAGAAAACAGTAAAAGGGTCAAGGGAATTTAAAGTTTAACCAATAAACAAATTCCTAAAGTTAAAAAGCAAGAAATTAGCTATTTAGGCACTTGGCTGTGTTCCTTTCCAGAAATGCACAGCGAGTATTTTTCTTACTGCCAGGGGCTTGCACCGGTATTATGTATCAGAGCCCAAAAGAATTTAAAATTCTTACCCACGAAAAGTCTCTAGGAAGGGAAGCCCACAAACTCTGCCTTGCATGCACAATGGATGGTGCCTCTTCCTAATTCCCAGCTAATGAGCCTACACGGATTACTTAGTTTTATTGACATGTGAAATATTTCCTATATTGCCAATTTATCAGCCATTTCAAGGAAATTTCCTTATCTACTCTTTCTAGTTCTTGCACAGTTTAAGGGTCTGGGCCAGTATCAAGTTGCTAGGATTTAAATACACTTCAAGGACAAAAAAAAATTAACTTAAAAGAGAGTCAGGGGAGAACAGGACAAGAAATTAGCTTTCCCTGCATTGCCTTAGCAGTATACTTTCTCTACCTGAGGATTTTATTTCAAAAGGGAGAGTACAGAAATCTCAGTCATGCCTAACAATCTAGTTGTAGATTTGGATTAGATATTAGGAAGAAATCTTTCACTGTGAGGGTGGTGAGGCCCTGGTGCAGGTTGCCCAGAGAAGCTGTGGCTGCCCCATCCCTGGCAGTGTTCAAGGTCAGGTTGGATGGGGCTTGGAGCAACCTGCTCTAGTGGAAGGTGTCCCTGCCCATGGCAGGGCAGTTGGAACTTGATGAGCTTTAAGTTCCCTTCCAACCCAAACCATTCTGTGATTCTAGGATCAAGGTAAGAAGCACAAAGTACTTCTGTTAAATTTGCCTGAGATTTTTTCAGACAAAGGTTGGAAAAAAATCTGCATTTAAAACATAACTTTGCTCCTGCTGCTTTTATGTTCACTTACTGAACAGAAGATGCTTGCTTTGTTTTAGTAGCCTTGCAAGATCAATTTACCTGTTTCTCTTTTATATGGGGCAACATCAGTATCAGCAGCAGGTCAGAAAGAAGTATGCTGAGAATTACAAGGAAGTACCCATCACTGGTTTCGCACACAGATAAAAAAAAGCATCTGAATGCATACAGAGTCCCAAACGTGCCTGGCTGCACAAGTGGCAAAAGTGGAGGATATATGAACTGCTGTCACTATTGATAAGTTAACATGGAGCTTTTCTTCATGGACCTCAATTAAGTGAGCATTTGGGGATCCCTTTTGTTCTGCTGTTCGAATGCTTCATTTCAATCTTCTTGACACCCAGCTCCACTTCTTTACAACTTAGTAAGTTACACCCTCGTTACTAGGTCAGATTCGTTTTACAAATCCCACAAACACTTTTAAGAAGTGGAAATTCTCTCTTGAGCAGAAGGAGCACAGCAAAGGCAGTATAAGATTTTCATCTTGGTATATGCATCAAAAAGCAAGACATCTATAAGGGGTATACAGGTGAAGCATCTGGGAAGAACTGCTTTTGCAAGAAAAGTGAAATGCAACATCTCTCACTCCCTGCCAGTGCCGTGCACCTTTTGCGACAGTATTTCCACTGTGCCAGGTATGACTTTGGGGATGCTACAGGTGGGTTTTTGGGAGTGGAGGCATGAGTGGTACTCTCCAGCTGGAATGCAGCTCTATCTTTATTCTCAAAACTCCTCATGGCAAAGGCCTGCCTTCTCTCAGCATATCCCAGACACTCTCCTGAAGAAAGAGCATTGCTCTTAGAAGTGTCACATGCAATTGCTGATCCACATCACATGTCTCAGAGGGGCCTCATCATACAGGGGTGATGTGCAAAATGGTTGGAGCAAGCCTCAGGCCACCTCCCAGCTCCAAGAAACCATTTCCTGGCAAGCCTTTGCAGCAAGTACCTATCATATATTATACTGATAAGAACAGATGTCATGCTATATTTTTAGCCAGGCTGACCCGAGATCACATAATAAACACCTTTCAGTTACTCCTGAGCCAGGCTAGATTTGAATCAGCAGCCTGCACAGCAAAATGTTCCCTACAGAGCTCATTGCTTAGATAGAGAGGATCAAAGCAGGGACTATTTTTTCTTTACTCTGTAAAATAGTAAATCACCAAC
The DNA here is from genome assembly GCF_004027225.2 of Strigops habroptila. Classification (NCBI taxonomy): domain Eukaryota; kingdom Metazoa; phylum Chordata; class Aves; order Psittaciformes; family Psittacidae; genus Strigops; species Strigops habroptila. The sequence goes on from NC_044282.2 coordinate 61,186,022, forward strand.
AATACATTTCCAGTTCAAATCTCATGGGATACCCAGCCCCTGATTTTTTCTTTTCTTTTTATTTTTTTCCTTTTGAAGGCTTTTCTTTCATAGCTAAACAAGAACTGCTATGGGAATAACACAAGAGATGCTACAACTTGATAATAACTACCTTTCTTTTTGCCTTTTGTTCAAGGAGGAAGAGCACATGGTTTTCTCCAAGGTGACCACAGCTGCCTTCCTATTACAGAAGACTGGCAGAAATAAATATCCAGACTAAATGGAAGCAGTCTGTATCCATCTGTAACTTCAACACATCATTTCTAGATGCCAGCTTCAGTTTGCAGTACACAGAGGCAAAAGACATGCTAAAGTTACTTATGACAAATTTTCCACGTTACCCAAGACCCAGTGCCTGCCGAATCAGGATAGCAACTACCAATGTAAAAAGGAATATTTATTTATTTATTTAAAACTCACGGACTCTGAAAAAAACAGTCAGAACATTATAGGACTCTGTGCACTCATATACTGGCTTCTGAAACATACACTATTTATCTACTACCAAAATGCTCTCAGTCCTCTACAAAACACAGAGATACGGTGCCTGTCTGAATAAAACTCCATTTAAATTAAAAGCATCTCTATTAATTGGATTAAAGACCTTTCAAACACTAGCATTTAGCACTGACTTCTTCGTTCAACAAAAAACTGCTTTTCACCTTAATTGGCAACTGTTTCCAGAAAAAATTTACAATCACTAGTACACTGGAATTCGCAGCATTGCCATTAACTCTGACATCACTCCTACCAGGAAAAGGTTGATCATGAAATTTTTGAGCCAGATTATTGCATACACTAGGAAAAGTTTTTTTATTTTCCTGATCCATGAGACTTAGTCTCTCTTGCAATGTTCAAGCCTGCTGTTGTCTGAACACCCAGCACCAAAGATAGGAGAAGTACAGAACCTATCCATGCAAACCGGCAATCAAAATCAAGCAAATAACAAACAGCATATTCAAGAGGTCAAAGCAAGCTGACAAATAAGGAAAGCGATGGAATTGCTGAGTCTTTTCTGCATAGGAGCAATGTCTCAACAGCAGCAACATCTCAAAAATGCTGTAAGGCTCCACAACACAAAGTTCTTGGGTTAGCAGATGCAGGACTGCTTGTGGACAATTTAAAGCATTATATAGCACATTATATATCTGAGAAAAGAAAAATAAAATCCTTTTTGATGCATTTTTAAGTCCTCTTTTGGTTATATAAGCACAGTAACAGACAGTCTCTCCTATGAGGAGCTTACAGGCAAGGCAGGCAAGTCACACACTGGAAACGGACTCATCTTTATCTAGGAGATGGGAAAGCGAGGTGCAAAGGAGAAGTCATTTGCTACATGTTGTACAGAAAAACTGGCAGAGCCAAGGAAAGACTACAGGTCTGCCAAGTGACCTCCAGTGCTTTCTGTATGAAACAACTACTCTTTGTTTAGAGTTCATAAATTGATTATATTTGATATCCTAGTCCTTCAAAACTGTTTCAATTTTAAGCAAAAGTTTTCTTTCCATTACTACCCAAATGAATTCAGTCAGAAAATGGACTAACCCTGAAAATCCAGTTTTCTAAAATAAGGAATTGAAGAAACGGGGGAACTAAAAGCTCCCGAAGACTTCACTTTGTCCATTGATAACTCAAACTTGTAGATGCTTCTCCACAGAGAGACCTGACTCTATCACTCAAAGGAGAAGGATTGAGATTTTATTCCCAGCAGCTGGAATTGGAAAAGATGGGATATATGAGAATATAAAGCCAAATGTCACTTCCTAGTAATTGAGCAAATAGAAAAAACACATGCCAGTCATTTAATCTCTTAAATTTCTTCAAAGGAGGACAAACTTTTGTACTCTACAGAGAATGCAATGACAGCATTGCTTCTTTTGAACATGGCAGGAAGTTTTGCTGATTTCCTCATTTTCTGACTCTAAAGACGACAGCAGAATGGCTAGTCTAGTCTACTAACCACTGGATACTGTAAGTAGTATCCAAATCTTAGGCTCCAAATTGGTTTTGTAACAGTAATTTAAAGCCAGGGTTCTTTGGACAAGGTTGTACTTTTCTTAATACACTGTATACACTTGCAGGTATGCATGTTAATTATCTCTTGGCTAGCCAGTCTGACCTGCAATATAGTAGATGGCAGTAATTCAAAGTAGTGGATTATCCTACAATAAATAAATAAATACCACCACATTTTCCTCAAGTAGACTTTTCCAACAGCTACAGGAAAACTGAGAGCTCCCTCCTTTACCTTAGTCTCTAAAAAGAAACCAAATGTTTCTTGGTTCTACAGGGAATTTAAATGCATCCAAATAGTCCCTTGGCATAGGCTGAGGAAGCATTTTGCCTTTTACACTTCTTGGAAATGCTGTGTAATAACTTTTATTTGAAAATAAGTTACACTCGAGCAACGACTCAAGAATTTTTTCCATGCGTGTATAAAGAAAAGTGAACAAGACTTTGGGAAGACAGTGCATCAGAGAAGTAGAGGTTAATGTTGATTCATTTCAATTTAATCCATAACCTTCAGTGTTGTCAGTCTTCCTTCCTTAGATGCTTCTCAAGAGTGAAAGGACAAACAAGATGCGAGCTTGTGGATATGGGGAAAGAAAGAAGTTTAAGAGGAGGAAGTAAAGATTTTAGTGCTAAGTTTGACATGGCTTCTCTTACCTCGGCACAGAATACTAGCTCTTAAACAGCTCCAAACAGCAAGAAAAGATGCAAGGCCATAAGAAAGATCCACACAACAGTTTTCACTGTTAGGGGAGGACTTTTGTTTTGTTTTGAGTTTTTTTGTTGGGTTTTTTTTCCCCAAAATATATCTTCCAAATCCCCTCTAATTCTCTCCACTGTTTTGGAGGCATTACCTTGCATAAAAGGGAAGTGGCTGAGAATTACTTCCTAGGGTACAGCTTCAGGCTTTCAAAGCAGGTGATACTGAACAGTTGTATCCAGTAACTTTGCTGATCCTCAGTATCACAATTCCACCCACTGCAAAATAAAGGCTTCTTGGCAATCCCTGCAGCTTGCCAGCACCTCACAACCCCTGGCACTTTCATTCTTTAAAACCTTTTTCTAAATAGATGCTTAACAGAAAGGATGGGCTCAGCCATCAATTTGAACCAGCCCAACTTTCAGCTCAAGTTTTTCATTCTCAAGCCAACTGACAGCTTCAGCCTCTTGATTTTCAGCTTAAACACAAAGCAGAAGTTGTAAAGATCTGTTTTCATAGGAATTTTTCTTAAGAGAATTCTGGATATTAAAGCCAAGTTCACATTAGGGAGCCCGAGTCTTAGGTTTCTTAAAACAATTAAGACAGTTAATTTAATCATGCCACTGTTTAAAGGAAATTGAATGTAAATATTTTGATCTTTACAATAAAACCGCTAGAGGGAAAAATAAGAACTGTTGTCAAAAAAAATATCTATGGAGAAGAACAATGCAAGGAAATTAATTCTACTGTGATTTTGAAGATCGCTGGTTAGTGAAAGATAACGAGGAGCTTTACTTTTCTTTTTGTATTTAAGATCTATTTTGAGATTTGAAGAAGCAGGTGGGATTTGAGAGGCACATCTCCAACATATCACTCTAACTATCAACATCCCATCCAATGCAAAATCCTCTGAAGTTATCCCAAAGTTCCTCTCCACAAAACTGAGTATTTTTTGATGCAACATTCTATTATGCAGCCATTGTTAATGTTTTTTATTTGTTTGTTCTGAAGAGCCTCAGCATATATTTCATGTTACCTGACTACAACTTCACTGAAAGCTTCTGATTCCCAGCGTTGGCTAGCACTGAGAGGACAGGGCAAGTAACATGACTGAGGAACTGGACAGATAGCTATGGATGAGTCAGCTATAGATCATTAACTGCAAAGCAAAGTGCACGTTTGTTCCTACTCTCCTAAAAAAAAGTAAACTGGTCAGAGGGAATACCTCTGCAGGACACCAGACCAATAGGTGAATGATCAGTGATAAAAAAAACAGTGACAAAAGGCTTTATTTATTTCCATAAATAAAACAGCAGGAGATGTTTAGACTGTATTTGATTACCAGGATTTGTCTTCTCAAGCTGGTACCATCTGTAAAATGCCCTTTTCTTCTGTTCACTCAGGTCTGACCCCTGCTGCAACAGCCAATGGGAGATCCGGCTCTGACTGATACCTGTTAAAAAAACAGCACAAAAGGAAAAAAAGAGAGAAAAAGGAAGAGAAAACTTGTTCTTTTTAAAACATTTTAAAGTGGTTTATATACTGATAAAAGGTGTTGTCTTACAAAGCCCAGGAACTCATAATGTTTCAACCACAGAAAAAGTAGAGTTCAATCTTGCCCACCCCATACCTAGCTGTTTTAACTTCTCCCCATTATCTTCAACTTTACTCAAGGTACATCCTGGAATCAGCACAATCAACCAACAAGCAAAGAGGGTACAAACTGGGAAGCCAGATCTACCACTGACTTGAACTGTCCCCACCTTCCCCGATTCCGAAATTTCTTCATTTGTGAAATGGGAACAAGTCCCTTACCCACTATTATATATAAACAATGATAGTTAGGAGATTATTATCATTCAATGCTTGAATATGAAGGGAGATAAACACAGAAATAGTTTATGTGATATAGATCAGATCGGCCCAGAAATGCAGCAAGCCAACTATCAGTAGCTGTAACAGCAGCCAGAAAACAAAAGACAAAGGGCAGCTGTCTGTCAGCAAAGCAGGATTCATGCTCTAGGTATCCACGCAAGGTTAGTGACAAAAAGTTCTAGAGTTTTTAAAGCAAGAATTCTAAGAAAATAGTAAAATGGGAAAACCCTCTAGAAGTTAATAGCTATTTCCAAAGCATGGCATTGAATGAAGGATCAATGCAGAAAGGGAAAAGAAGTGATTAGAAGGAGAGGAACCAAATAATACAAGAGGTTTGAAAGTGCACTAAGAGGTTCATTTGAAAATATCTAAATATATGTAGTTTGCTGAATAACTGAAGCAGTACTAGAGGATTTCCGGTGCTTTCCACAAGACTCCTCAGCTAGCAGAAAGAGTTAACAACATCTAAACTCACCTGAGAAGTAAAGTTTTAGGAGCTGCTCCAAGAAACAATATACTGCTGAACACCACCTGTGCCACCACCTGCTTGGTGATAACACTGAGGCAGGTAGAAGGCTGGTTTTCACATGGAAACCAAACTACCTCTCCCCTCTTGAGATGCATCAAGGTTTTATAAGATCTCATAATCATATTTAACTCATGAAAAACAACCCCCTGTAGTTTTACCACTTCTAATAATGGGATTTTACTATGTGTGGGATTGGGTTTGGTTTTTGTTTGGTTGTTTTTTTGGTTTTTTTTTTGTTTTTTTTTTTTTGCATTGAAACACTGAAGCTAGTTAACGTTACACTGATACAACTTGACTCTCAAGTATCATATTCGGGGGAATTTTCTCCAACCAGATTTTTACAATGCGGAGTTTATGCTCTTAACTGTTCCTCCTTATAGAGGATTTCAGAGCCTACGAAGTTTTAATTGTCCTGGGGAAAAGGGATAGGTGTATTTTGTTTTGAGTACAGAAGCTTAGTGCTATTCAATAGAGCTCTGCCCACAAAACCTGCTCAGGTTTGGCTTTGCTTCCTGTACATCTACTGACATTCTTAACACCCATTCTCAGAGACTGCATTTGCCCCGCAGCTGGAAGAGTTCAGAAACAGCTGGGGCAGTCAGGAGTTGATTATCCCCATTGGGATATATTACTGAGTTCATATTAGTAGGGAAGCAAAATTATTCAGCTAAACACAAACCTTAGATTCTGCCAAGTTTACATTGAGTAACTGTGGAAGCGTACAAGTTAATACCAAAATAAGCCAATAAAAGTCAATAAACCTCTCTGACCCAAAACAAGGCTTCAGTCTAGTTGAAATCTTGCAATCCAGATGCCTGACAGGCAGTGAAAAGACCAAGTTTTGAAAATTTGCAGCTCTTCCCTTACTAGTATGATTTAGAAAAGCCATTTCTTTAACACAGTGCTGCGGGTCACAACTGTTCATGTCTGCTTTTGGCTGCCTGGCTCCTATTAATCAATGGGTAACAGCACCATTAATTAACTTGTTTACTACAGTCCACTTACGCTTACTGCAGTGAATTAGTATTTGTTGAGTGTTTGGATAACAACGTAAGATACAAATGAAAACCATTATTACATAAAATTATAAATAGAGATTAAGTATCTTCAACAAGAGTCTACTGGAAAATCCAAATGCTGGTCAAGAGGCTGCCTGATAGGGTCATAAAGTGGTACAGATGTTAGCCACTCCAGACAATGTGCTCGAGACAAAGCAAAGGAGCAGGAGCCAGAAGATTCAAGCTGCGTACTTCCATGTCCACATTTGACCCATTGCAAGTCCTCACAGTTTAAAAAGTTGTTCCTGCAAAATGGAGCTTTGAAAGGAGGCTGAGATGTACAAATTCAATGATAAATTCTCAGTACGTTATTATTTGACTGTGGCATCTCGTGAACAGGGCTGCAGTCCACAGCATTTTCTGCATTAACAAAAAGCCCACAGCCCACTTTTGCACTTTGGTTTACAGACCTCCATAGCAATGCTGCAAACCCAGAGAAATATGCCTGGTATGGCTTAGGCAGCTGATCTTTGGTTTGGTCACAGGAAAGCAGTGCATAACCTCTAGAAGACCCTTTGAAGTCCCATATCCTATCATTCTTTTCTCCTTTTTATTATTCTCTTTCTTTGTTTCAGAGATCTGTAATAAGAGCCAACCTTCTTAAATGTTTCCTCTACCTATACCACTCATCCTGTTTCTGTTTTTAAGATACAAATATCTTTCATCTGCCCCTTAGCTTGGTTTAGAGGCCCCAAAACTGTATATTCCAACAGCTTGACTGATTCAAGGTCGCATGCAAAGTCCGTAACAGAAGAACTGATGCAGAATCACCTAGATCCTAGTGCAGTGTCTTAACCACAAACCTATCTTTCACTCCTTTCAATTAAAAAAAACATACCCCCAGATTGTCACATCAGAGTTTCTTGCATCTCGAGTGGGTTTTGCACAGTTGACTTACAGGGACAATGACTAGTACTATCACCAGTACCCTCCTGTCACACTGTCTATAATCATGCTACTTTAGGAAATTGCACTGGCAGGAAAAAATAAATCAGTCTGCTGCCAGAAGCAGATTAATGAAATAAGTTCTCTGCAGTACCGAAAATACAGCTGTCTTGAGGAAATTCACTCTCAAACTGAACCACGGACCTCAAGGAAGACTGCAATCCTCTGGGCTCCACATCAACAGGGGCATGAACACATTGTAATGAGGACAACTAGTCTTCTCACAGAAAATAATTAACGAAGAAGTGGTAATCACAAAGAATTACAGCAATTCCAATGACAGGCTGAGAGAGTTGGGGTTGTTCAGCCTGGAAGAGGGAGGCTCCAGGGAGACCTTAGAGCAGCTTCCTGTCTGTAAAGGGGCTGACAAGAAAGCTGGAGAGGGGCTTTGACAAAGGTCTGTAGGGACAGGACAAGGGGGAATTGCTTTAGACTGACAGAGGGGAGATTGAGATGAGATCTTAGGAAGAAGTTCTTCCCTGTGAGGGTGGTGAGGCCCTGGCACAGGGTGCCCAGAGAAGCTGTGGCTGCCCCATCCCTGGCAGTGTTCAAGGCCAGGTTGGACGGGGCTTGGAGCAACCTGTTCTCGTGGAAGGTGTCCCTGCCCGTGGCAGGGGGTTGGAACTCGATGAGCTTTATGGTCCCTTCTAACCCAAACCATTCTGTGATTCTACGGTTCTATGAAATGTTGACTTGTGCCACATGTCACTCCTTCCCATAGCAAAGGACATCTATCAATTTAGGAGATTAGCAAACCTTGTCTACAGAAAACTTGCAAAGATCAAAGTGACAGAAAAACACATCTTTCACTGTGTTGTCATGAGTATTAAAAAAAAAACAGGAAGGAAAATGTTTTTCAATATCCAATTTCTTGTCATTTCAGGTGATCAGTAACTAAGTAATTTTCTGAATTCTCCTCACAATGGAAGTACTTAAGTTTCACTTTGCTCAGCATCCCTGTGCATCAGTTCCAAACCTTAAGGGATTTTACTTACGTTACAGCAGTGCTTCAAGGCTGCCCTCAACCGTGCTAGATGCTCTGTGTGTTTAGCATAACATAAAGCTAAGTCCTGAAGATCTCATATGAATTAAGATAGAGACAGTAGGACAGGGCTGAATGGTACAAGCAGAATAACTGGGAAGGTTAGCAGAACTGAACACAGGAAAGCTCTGTGTATTATGTATTAAAAAAAAAAATAAAATTTTTGACCTCTTCATTTTATTGTTGTTGATTTCTTTTTTTTAATGGTGGTTCAGTTTTTATGCTACTAGCCTAAGACTTGAGAAATCTGGATTCAAATTCCTGCTCTGCAACAGACTGCTTCCACTGTGACCCTCAGGGAAGTAAGGTTCTTTTTTGTTCCTTCACTCTCTATGTGTAAAAAATGGAAAAGGTACTATTTCCAAATCTTGCAGAGGCATCATCCATCAAAGCATTTAGCCTGGCTGCAAAAGGCTCATCTGTGTATACTCCTCCCTCTCTCCTTTACTGTTGTACATAACAGAAAGACATTAATTTCTGCAAACATTTCCCTCACCCTCCATCTATATTCAGAAGCTAAGAGACAGCATTACTTAATTAATTTACATTTATCTCTTTATCCTTTGCCCTCTGACCATAACACCCTTGGTACCTTGACACAATTTTGGTGGCAATTAAAGCAAATTGCAGCATACGACTTCAGTTTATTGTTGATAAAAAATTTGGCATCTCAACTGCCACACATAGGGCTAAATACCGACCCCCAAGTAAGCTGCAGCTAAGTTAAAAGGAGCTTCAAATAACACGATAGGAAATTCCGCAGGAACTATTATTAGCTCCTGTTTATACTGTCATTTTTCTTATCAGTAGGAGATTATTTATACAGAGCCCAACCCAAGTGCTTCTTGTTTATCTTATTACAGACACCATTAAAAAAGTTTCTATAAAAAGCAGCTCCTGTATTTAGGACCAGCACTAGTAAGTGTTATGCTAGGTTTTTGCTTCTTATCAATAATTCCTTTATTTTCCAGTCACTATTTAACACTTTGTTACTATTTTCCAGTCTGTCCTCTTCTCTCAGTACACCAGGCAAAAGAGATGGATGTTAAAAGCTGAGGCCACACTATTCTGCATTTATTTCAAGTGCTACACAAAAGACTTCCAGCTGATGCAGGGTGGTAGCCAGTGGATGGGCAAGCCAAATACATCCAACATCCAACATCCACACTACAGCCTCCAGTAACAGTTTGCTACAGTAATACAACAGTACTTACAACATTACAACAGTAACCAGCTTCTGTGGGTTACTGATCTGTTCTTGCAGAACTGTCCCCTTGCACAGCTTCTTTGGCCAGAACAGGGTTCCACCTCCATATGCAACATAATGAAGAGGACCCTGAGATGCTTGATTGGTCACTGAAGGCTGAACAATCTTCTGAAAAGGTATCATTTCACAGTAATGATCCTCCCCTACACCATCTGTTACTGACCACTCTTTGGATTTCGTTCATCTATTTTAGCTCTTGTTTACTGAATTATTTACAGAACAACTTTACCGGCAAGACTAAGTTGGTAAATACCAAGATGGCACTACTTGGGATCATATATTCTGCAAAGCATTACCTCTGTCAATACAAACTGCTCTTTTAATGAACCAAAAGTGGTTTTGAGGCCTTCCTTGGGAGCCCATTTCAGAGCCTGAGTGGGAAGGGATGTTGGAAGAATACACAAGTCAACTAGCACTCATCGGGCCTAAGACAGCTCTGGAAGTGAGAGCCCAGGGACATGTGCCTTCTGTGCTGGATCTCTGTCCCAAGCTATTTTCAGTCACTCTTCACCATGGTGTACTTTTGAGAGGAAGCTGATGTTTCTCCCTGGAAGTGCTGAGCACACTCTTTAATCTGGTCCCTTCAAACATCTCTTTGAGATTTACTATTTCTTTTCAGATAAGCTATAACTATGTACTTAATAGTGGCACATAAGTACTACACATCTGCTTACGTGAGGCTATGGGTTATATTTAAAATGAATCGGCTCCAGTAGACCTTCCCACCAAGCACAGGGAGGATGACACAGTTCAACTGCCAAAGGTAGTAGGAGGAAGAGACTGGTGTATCACAGTGCAGTGCAAGCCTTGATGCCATCTCGTCTTGAGAAACTGCATCATGTGCAAAATACCACTTTCTTTTCTCATTTGAAAGGTCCACAGAAACACTGCTGCAAAAGGATGTAGCCATTTAACATTTAGATCTACCTGTTTTCCCATTGATATGGCTTGAAAACAAGATAATAAAGCACTGCCATTACTTAGGTCTTCGTCTGTCCCACTGACAGGCTCAGAAGAGACATCTAGTAATATTTTCTCTGATCACTGTGCAACTACATTCTGGATTCCCCCTCCTTGTCACCCAGGAGGGTTGAGTGGGATGGCTGTGAAACTTAGTCAACTGTGTACGAAGTGGATGGTGTTGTTTACTCACAGGAGGAACAGCATGACAAACAATGAAAGCTCCCAAAGGCTAAATGCCAACTTAATGACAACTGAAATGCAAGACAGTAGGTTGAGGAATGAAGGAGCAAAATGATCAGGTGTGAAGAGACCAGTCTTGACTTTCCCACAGTCTGCCTGCAGGGGTATCAAAGACATGCACCAAGACACCTACAGAATTATCATTAGCTCCTTTCCTTTTACTGACACAGACTCTGTCTTAGATTTGTTGTGATAACTCTGATTCAATGGCTCTGCGTGTAGCAGTCTGCACTGACAAAAAGTAAAAATAAAAATGCTGGCTTCTTTTAGCGTCTTTTTCTGCAATTTTTCCCTCTTTGCTTGATTTCTCCTGAAGAGGAAGCTAGTTTGACTGCTGGTAGACATGAAGGTTAATTCAGAGATGGGTTATTCTAGAACTATATTCAGGCAAGGACTGCACAAAAGTAGGGGAGGGACCCACTAACTGCTAAAACTTCAGAGTTCGGGTATAACTTAAGCAACTAGATATAACGTTTAATTTCTGAAGTACTAATGCTAACATCTGATATGGCTAATAATATTCCTCAGTTACACTAAATGTTAATCTCATGATTTTACAGACAAAATTGAAACTAGGGAAGGACAAATAATTTAGCCCAAGGTCACAGAGAAAAGTTGGAGATGTGGAAGGAATTCCTACCTCCATGGATCAAGCACCCGTTTCTGCCTGCCTACCTCAACTGCTAGCATGTCTGCAAACCCAAATCTCCCAGGCAGATGGGTTCTTATGACCTTTCAAATACTGGAAATACCAAAAAAGAACAACTTCCCTCTTGCTGGTTTGTAATTCCTAGTCATCAAAAAACCTTTAAGATGATCTATTTTCAAGATTTTATTCAAGCTTGAGTTAAAAAAATAATGTATGTTATAGGTATAACATGGGATTGAGCGATCTATTTTAGTAAGTCTGCATCCTAAGATACTGAGGTGCTGAAGCGTATGCAGGGAAGGGCAATGGAGCTGGTGAAGGGTCTTGTGAGGAATGGCTGAGGGAACTGGGGATGTTGCTCAAAGGCAGGTGACGGAAAAACTTCAGTCTATCACAGTATGACTCCTGGATCACAGAATGGTTTGGCTTGGAAGGGACCTTAAAGCTCATCTAGTTCCAACCCCCTGCCATGGGCAGGGACACCTTCAACAGACCAGGTTGCTCCAAGCCCCGTCCAACCTGGCCTTGAACACTGCCAGGGATGGGGCAGCCACAGCTTCTCTGGGCAACCTGTGCCAGGGCCTCACCACCCTCACAGGGAACAACTTCTTCCGAAGATCTCACCTAAATCTCCTCTCTGTCAGTTTAAAGCCGTTCCCCCTTGTCCTGTCCCTACAGGCCTTTGTCAAATGCCCCTCTCCAGCTTTCCTTTCAGCCCCTTTACACACTGGAAGGTCTCCCTACAGCCTTCTCATCTCCATGCTGAACAAGCCCAGCTCGCTCTGCCTGTAGTTATACCAACTATAGCTGTGCCTCCCTATTATTCATATACATTTTGTAATATAAATACATATCTATATATCTCTCTCTCCCCATACATAGAGATGAAGATACGCATCTATTTGCCACTTTCCACAAACAATTTTAGAATTAAGGAAAACCTTTTTCATTTTAAGATAAGAACTTAGGGCTTATTATAATGCTGTAAAATAAAATCTGCTAGCACAAGCCACAAAAAGAAAAAAAAAGAAAAAGAAAAAAAAAAAAGTGATTCACTGGGGAAGTTCCATGATGTGCAGGACAATGGGTCTTAAATCAAAGGCATACATTATCATGACTAAGCTGACAGATCTGCACTGCAATGCAGAAAGCCAAGCAATATTCCAACATCTGCACTGTGCAGAGATAGACAGTTAGGTACAGTTTCCCAAAATGAAGAAAGGACTCCCCGAGCTCTTACCTGTTACCTGTGCAACAACTGCTTGGGAAATTCTCCGATTGGCTAGGAAGGCTTTGATTTCCTCCTTTATCACGCTGCTGTCCCTCCTACCAAAACAAAAAAACCAAAAGAACACACAAAAAGACAGACAGACCAAAGTGCACTTTGGAGATGCAAAATGGCTTTATTTCCTTTATTTAGGGGACAAGGAGAGGGGAAGGCAGGCATTAAAATAGTCAAAGTGCCTCACCGGTGGACACTTCTTTTAACAAGTGTCACGTTTGATCAAAGTACCCTAGCAGGAGAATGGATGACTCATGTCCTATATAATTCATATTAGGTGCAGCACTGCCATATGGAATGTACAAAGTTTCATTATACAGGGATGAATAAATCTCACATACCAGCATAAAAACCTCAGTCATAAAAATGAGGCACAAAAATAAAATATAAAGGATAGCAGGGTCTGCCTGGTTAGCTGCACAAATGGATACACATACACAAATCTCCTCAAACCTTTCAAGGAAAAGACTCAAAGGAGAAAAGATTTTGCAACCTCGATCCCCCCCCCCCCCCACTTCCTTAGTCCACAGCTTGCACTGAATGAACAAGTGCCAGTTATTTAAAGCCTTTATATGATTTTTATAAGGTGTGCAAAGATAGTTCAGAAGGGACTAAAACTGTGCTAAAAAAAAATAAAATCTGTAGGTTGCAGAGGGACTGTGATATGCAGAAAATTTTAACTGCAGTAAACACATACTTTTCTCTCCTCTTCCTCTCTCCCTTCCTCAGAAGGGCAGACAATTAAAACCAGACTTTACTATTTGGTAGTTTGCCTTCCCCTTCTCCCCTCCTGCCTCAGCAGCATTCAAGGCAGATTCAAGCTTGCAAATGTAAATGCAAAATAAATGCTATGTTGTGAGCTCATTTTTAGTTCTGTACCCAATGCTCATCTTTGTATGCCTGCAAATAAAAGCAGTTTCCATTTAAATAAGCATTAAAAGCATAACCTGAAACTTATTGCATAGGAACCCAAAACTCAAAGGAATGATTAAACTTCAGCAATGAGAACTCCTGCACACTGCTAAACCCACCACCTTCCTGCATTACTCCATTATCCTGCAGCCGATAGTACATGAGGTTGATCAGCTTTTCATACTCCTTATCTCTAATACTCTCCTCCAAAAGCCACACTTTCACCCTAAGTCTCCAAACTAGTTCAAACATATTTTTATCCTGGAGCTTATGGACCCTAGATCTCTCACAGGTACTTCATAAATGTTGCAATTTTTTTTTTTGGGGGGGGGGGGGGGAGGGGAGGGAAAGACATTCCAAGACTATGACCAGAACCGTTTTGAGACATTTGGCTTTTCCTCTTATTTCTTTTTGCTATCAAGCCCACTGACTCTGACCTTCATCCTCACTAGTGTAATCCCCTCCTTTCATCTTTGCTGTAATGCTGAAAAGGAAGCCACTAAAAGTAAAGGAAGGTCAGTCTGGGAAGAAAAAAAAAAACCCAACCCACTGGCTCTCAGTGAAGACTTCTGCTTCTTCTTCATTATTTGTATTTTCCTATGCCAACCTGAAGACTGTGGAAATCCCAGAGAGAGTCAGCCCTGCCACAAACTCTAAACATATAACATAACATGCTCTGCAGATCCCACTGGAAAGCATTAGTCAAGCAGATTCTCTACTCGCCCTATATATGGAAGGAAATACAACTGGTATGAAGTAGTGGAGGAGGAGTCATGTGAATTGACACTGTCAGAAGTCTCCTGAATACAAGGAGAGTGAAAATTAGTGCACTAACATTAATTTCAATTTTTGGTACAGATATTTCAACAGTAAAACAGACTGGGATACCCACACATGGCCAGGGCTTCTCTACACAAGACTAAGAGGCAGGTGAGAGGTACTGAGATAGTGACCATTATGGAACTAGCAGGGGAATAGCTGTCTAAAGCCGTTTCTGCTTTCTTGGTAATACCTATCTCTACTGAGCAGCCCTCCAACATGCAGATTTCTTCTGGCGGACCTCTCACTCTGACCTTCCAAACTTTTTACAAAGACTTCTACTAACCTCATCAGTTCCTCCACTTTGTCATCAATGTCCAAGTCCTCTTCAGAAGCTTCAAAACTGTATGACCTTTGAGCCAAGCTGTTTGCAAGTGGGTAGCGCGTAGGTGACATCTTCCCGTTGAATGCAGACAACCTCTCGTTACTCTCCCTCCCGTTCTGATTAGTAGTGCAAGGCTGTGGGGAGGTATCGTAACTGTTGCTCGGTGATGGGGACATCCCAGAATGCTGGGTCTGTGTTGAAGCTGTGGCTGTAGAGGAAGATGCTGGGACATTGTTGGTACTGTTGCTGTAGGAACCACCTCCATAGCTAGACCTTCTTCCAAATTTGTCACTATGCTCTTGATCAAGACGATCCAAGGTTTCCAGCGCGTGGAGAATTTCATGTCTGGTCATTCCGGTACGTCTCAGGCGCTGAAGCAGGTCTATCTGCTCTATGGTAAATCTTGGTTCGTCTGTGTAGTGAGACATGGTTTCCAGCAGACTAAAACAAGGTAAAATGTAAAAGCAAATAATTCAGTTCAATAGTTCTCTGTGGTACATGAAAGTACCTTACATGCTGGAAAGATCAATTCTGGTCCAAAACTTTAAGTCACACACATGATAGAACTGGCAGCTCAATAGTCCACCTCCAAACAAGCTCAGCAGGCAACCTCCCACGAATGCTAGCAACCTCCCACGAATGCTAGTCCCACTATGTAGCAAAAGGGCTTATTTTCTTTGAAGTGCTCAAACAGCAATTCTCTCTTCTAGCATTCCCTACACCTTCTAGAATAGTACCCTTTTGCTTTTGATAAACCGCTGCTACAGACAGACAGTGGTTGCTCAGCAATTAAGGCTGTAACTTGATTTCAGACAAAATATTGTCCACTGCTAAGTATCCACCAGTCAGAAGACTCCAAACCTGTTAGTTCAAGGTTGAGGTTTTTTGGAGAAGTTTTAACCAGTTATGATGTGAGTTTTATGAATCTCTTTCAAATCTTAAGTGCGAGGAGTTCAAGCTGCCCTAACTTTGTTGCTACCTTGAAAAAAAGAAGATAAAAAACACATTTAGCGGAAATTATAGTGGCCTGTAGGACCAAAGTTGATTTGACTGAAGTCCCGTATCTGAAGTTTGATTTCTGAAGTCTGTAACTTTTGAACCTGCAATGTTGTCACAGATCACCGGCCCTAACAAGGAAAGTGCAGCACATCCAATTATTACTGAGCTTTCATTTAAAGAAATAAGTCTACAGCCTTTTCCCCTCCAAAGGCACGCTTCTCATGTAACTCAAGCATCATGGTGGCTCATCAAAAGCATTTTTAACTCCTAAACTTCCCAAAGTGCCAGAACAATGAACATGTATTTGCTGCAAAGGCCAGAAATGGAACTGGAAAAAAAAAAAATCACAACATGCTCCTTTAGTCTCTTTTCCTTCCTAGGTCTCCTCGCTACACATCCAAATGGCATACAAATGACAAGATCACCTCCTTCAGAACTCAAGATTTTGAGAAGGAATGGCAGATGGAGGGCAGACAGAACTTGGCAAAGAGATCAAGGCATTTTCCATTTTCCATCCTTCTTGTGAATCTTCTTATGAGTCAATGCTTTATTACAACTCCTGCAGGAGAGCAGGGTGAAGAGATTACTCAAACTCCAGGAGACATGACAGAGCTAACGTACAATCCCTACAAGTGAGAGCAGACAAACAGCAGCCTCAGGAAAGTCAAGCAAGAATTCCAAGAACCCAATGAAAACAGAAAGAGGGATGATGGCTGTCTCAATTATGCCAGACCTTCCAGACACAGGGCTGCCTATTTCTCTCCACAAATTTTGAAGATCACATCTCATTTCCACTTCTGCACTGGCACAGAGAAGCCCCCAACGGAAGCCACAGAGTGACAATTTTTCAACTGCTACATTTAGTCTTTTTTAAGATACATGAATTGCAGTAAACAAAGTCTGTAGGTTTTTGGTGTGTAGCAAGAGAATCTCTTCAGAGGAGTAACCTCTCACTACACAGACCTGACGAGGCAATGGGAACAGGTCCATCCTTGAGTCAGAGGGTACAGCCATGTCAATGCTAGGAAATGAAATAGTGCCCAGGAAGAGGCACCGCAGCATCTACATGCAGTCATCTGCAGCATTATTAAATCGCTGCAGCTGTTTCTGGCAGTTTTGGATCAGCACAACCAGTGCACTTCCAACCAGTTCACAGGCTTTTTTCAAGACTTTGCGTGGAGCAGAAACCACAAACCCTCTCTGGATGCAGTCATTCAGCTTCAATGCTAGGCGGGTCTGGTAGTATGGAGGTGGCCAAGTGACCTCGAGGTTGAAGAACAGCACTGAGAACTGGCTTGCTTAGTAGAGCTGTAGCTAAAGGGTAGCTATACAAAGTGCTACAAAGCCAGGATGCATAAACCCACAAAAATGGCATCTGCAGCCTGGAAAATACAGAAATGAGAAAAAGCTCCTGTCCTTGGCCTCATCAAGCAACTACTGAGCCCTTTTAATTGTTTCAAGTGTGGACATTGGAGAAAGAAGCAGGAGGACAACACAAGGGGATGACTCCCATCCAAGAAAATGACTGTGAGAAGACAGACGGACTACAGCCATATAAGTGCTTCAGTCCAACCGGAATGCGCTGTCCTTTGGACAATTGATTACTGAAAATGTACAAGCCATTTTAAATTTTAAAAGACGAGCACCCAGATTATTCTACTAAAAGGAGGACACAGCAGCCAATGCAGGAGTAGACTAGCGACTGACTGGAATTGTAACAACTAAAATTTGGAAGTCATATCTCAGACTGAGACGTTCAGAGCTTGACAAGGAGCATTTGGAAACAGACACTGTGTTCTAGGTTTGGCCTCTGCGTCAGGGGAGGCAGGGCTGCTCAGTGCTTTTCTCCAAGCTTTGTGAGAAGTGCCACAGTGACTTACTGACTCACATCACAAACTTCAGTACAGCCTGAAAGCCCCCAATGTCACCTCTGAGTAGTATGGTTTTCAGATAGAAAATCTCTTCTTAAACATCTGGCCTTGAGATGGTTTTCACTAGATATGCCAGCTTGCCTTTCCTTAAAGATAAGCCCATTTGGGGCATTTCTTACCTGTATTTCTAATGCTGCCATTTCCTGGATCATTTATGTGTCAACACCAAGTTTCATGTGCTCAAGTACTTT
Organism: Strigops habroptila; assembly: GCF_004027225.2. Taxonomy (NCBI): domain Eukaryota; kingdom Metazoa; phylum Chordata; class Aves; order Psittaciformes; family Psittacidae; genus Strigops; species Strigops habroptila. The sequence goes on from NC_044282.2 coordinate 61,203,798, forward strand.
GTTGAACTGGAGAATTTAATGAACAAGAACCTCCATCCGGAATTACCTCTACTCAAAATTCCTATTTTACTGACTCTTTGAAGTTTAATACTAAAACATACTTTAGACTGTCTAGGTTAATCTCCCATTTGTCACAGACCTAAAAACCCAAAACTTTTGTCCTTCTAGCCCGAGAACTGAAAAACTAGCATCTGACAAAAGCATGACTTTTCAGGTAGCTTCAAAAATGCCACATAACAGAGAACTTGCCATTTCTTGCAGCAGTTTGTTGCCATGGCCAGTCATTCCTTTTAAAATTTAGGTGTGATTCCTAATTTGCCTAAAATGTCAGGGCTGTGCTTCTAGATCTGGGTTGTCAGGCCAAATTAATCTCCTTTAGTGAATTACATGTAATCCTTTAGTGAATCCTAAGTATCCTTTAGTAAATTACTAGCGAATTACATATAATGAACTGCAGTGTTCTTAGATGAAAGAGAAATAGTTGACCTATTGGGAGGCCAGATCTACCGGAGGCTGGTGGAGCTGGTCTGACAAAGAAGGGGAAGAGCTGTTTTGGTAGGAGGCTTGCCAGGCTGGTCAGGAAAGCTTTAAACTAGATGTGTTGGGGGAGGGGAGCATTGATCCATCCCAACATTCCTGGTCAGTTGCCAGCACCTGTAATAAGTGCTTGGAGCAATGCAGAGATGTTCCAGCTGCCCCAGCCATTGAGTCGGCTTCATTTGGAGCTCGGCTAAGGTGCCTCTATACAAATGCCCGTAGTATGGGGAACAAGCAAGAGGAATTAGAGATGTGTGCAAGGCTACGGGAATATGATGTCATTGGTATCACAGAAACATGGTGGGATGGCTCCTATGACTGGAATGTCGGAATGGAAGGTTACAGGCTGTTTAGAAAAGACAGGCCAGGCAGACAGGGAGGGGGCGTTGCTATCTATGTCAGTGATAGGCTAGAGAGTATGGAACTCTGTCTGGGGATGGGTGATGAGGTAACAGAGTGTTTGTGGGTCAGGATCAAAGGGAAAACAGCAACGGGGGACATTACGGTGGGGATCTGTTACAGGCCGCCTGATCAAGAGGACTCTGTGGATGAAGCGCTCTGCAGACAGATAGGAGCAGCCTCACGCTCGCAGGCCCTGGTCCTCATGGGGGACTTCAACCATCCTGACATCTGTTGGAGGGACGGTACGGCCCGGCACAAGCAATCCAGGAGGTTCCTCGAGTGTGTGGAAGACAACTTCCTCTTTCAAGCAGTAGAGGAGCCGACGAGGAGAGGTGCCATGCTGGACCTTGTGCTCACCAACAGGGAGGGACTGGTTGGAAATGTAACGCTCCAGGGCAGCCTTGGCTCTAGTGATCACGAGATGGTTGAGTTTGAGATCCTCAGGACGGTGAGAAGAGCGTGCAGCAAGCTCACTGCCCTGGACTTCAAGAAAGCAGACTTTGGCCTCTTCAGGAGCCTCCTTAGTAAGGTTTCATGGGATACAGTCCTAGAGGGCAGGGGGGCCCAAGACTGCTGGTCGGTATTCAAGGATCACCTGCTACGTGCTCAAGAGTGTTGCATCCCGACTAGAAGAAAGTGCAGCAGGAGGGCCAGGAGACCTCCATGGATGGACAAGGAGCTGCTGAGGAAACTTAGAGGGAAAAAAGAAGCTTATAGAAGGTGGAAGCAAGGACAGGCGGCCTGGGAAGAATACAGGAGCATTGCCCGAGAAGCTAGGGACCAGGTTAGGAAAGCTAAGGCCCAGCTAGAATTAAGTTTGGCAAGGGATGTAAAAGATAACAGGAAAGGATTCTATAGATACGTAGCAAATAAAAGACAGGCTAGGGACAATGTAGGCCCTCTCCAGAAGCTATCAGGAGAACTGGCTACCATGGATTTGGAGAAGGCTGAGGTTCTTAATGACTTCTTTGCCTCAGTCTTCACCAGCAAATGCTCTGACCACACAACCCAAGTCTTGGAAAGCAAATGCAGGGACTGTGAAAACGAAGACCTTAGACCCACTATAGGAGAGGATCAGGTTCGAGACCATCTTAAGAACCTAAACGTGCACAAGTCCATGGGACCTGATGAAATCCATCCACGGGTCCTGAAGGAGCTGGCGAATGAAGTTGCTAAACCACTGTCCATCATATTCGAAAAATCCTGGCAGTCAGGTGAAGTTCCCGATGACTGGAAGAAGGGAAATATAACCCCCATTTTCAAGAAGGGGAAGGTGGAAGACCCGGGGAACTACAGACCAGTCAGTCTCACCTCTGTGCCTGGCAAAATCTTGGAACAGTTTCTCCTGGAAAACATGCTAAGGCACATGAAAAACAACGAGGTGGTCGGTGACAGCCAACATGGCTTCACTAAGGGGAAATCCTGCCTGACCAATTTGGTGGCCTTCTATGATGGAGCCACGGAACTGATGGACAGCGGCAGAGCAGTTGATGTCATCTACCTGGACTTGTGCAAAGCATTCGACACTGTCCCACATGACATCCTTGTCTCTAAATTGGAGAGACATCAATTTGATAGATGGACCACTCGGTGGATAAAAAACTGGCTTGATGGCCGCACGCAAAGAGTTGTGGTAAATGGCTCGATGTCCAGTTGGAAACCTGTAACGAGTGGTGTCCCTCAGGGATCGGTGTTGGGACCGGTCCTGTTCAACATCTTTGTCGGTGACATGGACAGTGGGATTGAGTGCGCCCTCAGCAAGTTTGCCGATGACACCAAGCTGTGTGGTTCGGTTGATATGCTGGAGGGAAGGGATGCCATCCAGAGGGACCTTGACACGCTTGTGAGGTGGGCCGATGCCAACCTCATGAAGTTTAACCAAGCCAAGTGCAAGGTCCTACACCTGGGTTGGGGCAACCCCAGGCACTGCTACAGGCTGGGCAGAGAAGAGATTCAGAGCAGCCCTGCAGAAAAGGACTTGGGGGTGTTGGTTGACGAGAAGCTTAACATGAGCCGGCAGTGTGCGCTGGCAGCCCAGAAAGCCAACCGTATCCTGGGCTGCATCAAAAGAAGCGTGACCAGCAGGTCGAAGGAGGTGATCCTGCCCCTCTGCTCTGCTCTTGTGAGACCCCACTTGGAGTACTGCGTACAGTTCTGGTGTCCTCAACATAAAAAGGACATGGAGCTGTTGGAGCGAGTCCAGAGGAGGGCCACGAGGATGATAAGAGGGCTGGAGCACCTCCCATATGAAGACAGGCTGAGAAAGTTGGGGTTGTTCAGCCTGGAGAAGAGAAGGCTGCGTGGTGACCTCATAGCAGCCTTCCAGTATCTGAAGGGGGTCTACAAGGATGCTGGGGAGGGACTCTTCCTTAGGGACTGTAGTGGTAGGACAAGGGGTAATGGGTTCAAATTTAAACAGAGGAAGTTTAGATTAGATATAAGGAAGAAGTTCTTTACAGTGAGGGTGGTGAAGCACTGGAATGGGTTGCCCAGGGAGGTTGTGGATGCTCCATCCCTGGCAGTGTTCAAGGCCAGGTTGGACAGAGCCTTGAGCCACATGGTTTAGGGCAAGGTGTCCCTGCCCATGGCAGGGGGGTTGGAACTAGATGATCTTAAGGTCCTTTCCAACCCTTACGATTCTATGATTCTATTCTATGACCTGGTTCAGGGCAATCCCAGGCACAGCTACAGGTTGGGTGGAGAAGTGATTCAGAGCAGCCCTGCGGAGAACGACTTGGGGATGTTGGTTGATGACAAACTGAAGATGAGCCGGCTTCAGTGTGCACTCGCATCCCAGAAAGCCAACCGTATCCTGGGCTCCATCAGGAACAGCATGACCAGCAGGCAGAAGGAGGTGATCCTGCCCCTCTACTCTGCTCTCCTGAGACCTCACTTGGAGTACTGTGTACAGTTCTGGTGTCCTCAACACAAGAAGGACATGGAGCTGTTGGAGCGAGTCCAGAGGAGGGCTGCGAGGATGATCAGGAGTCTGGAGCACCTCCGATATGAAGACAGGCTGAGAAAGTTGGGGTTGTTCAGCCTGGAGAAGAGAAGGCTATGTGGAGACCTCGTAGCAGTCTTCCAATATCTGAAGGGGGCTTACAAGGATACCAGAGAGGGACTCTTCACAGGGACAGTAGTGATAGGACAAAGGGTATCGGGTTCAGACTTAAACAGGGGAAGTTCAGGTTAGATGAAAGGAAGAAGTTCTTTACTGTGAGGGTGGTGAGGCACTGGAACAGGTTGCCCAAAGAAGTGGTAAATGCTCCATGCCTGTCAGTGTTCAAGGCCAGGTTGGACAGAGCCTTGGGTGACATGCTCTAGTGTGAGGCGTCCCTGTCCATGGCAGGGGTGTTGGAGCTGGATGATCTTAAAAGTCCTTTCCAACCCTAACCATTCTATAATTCTATGACCTGTTGTAGGCTGCTGTATGTGAGGAAAGTGGTCTGGCCTCCAACTTGTCTCACTTCAATGCAGCAGGAATATGCTGTGCATGTGCAGTAATTGTACAGGGATGCAAGGGCTGCTGGACAAGGCCATCCTCTGCTGTAAGGATAAGATATTCAACTTGTGTTCTGCAGAGTCCTCTTAATCTGTGGACTTCTTCTAAGAGGCTTGCAGAAAGTAATCTAAGAGTAGCAAACCTACTGTCAAATTAAACCCATCACACTATGTCAACACAAGCATTGGAAAAATGTGGTAATTTAAAAAAACAAAGCAAACCAAACCAAAATCAATGGTCTGCCAGTTTGTCCATGCAAAATATTCTTCTACCCCTCCAACCCTTTAAAAAAACTTCTGCATAATTTTTCAAATGCTTAAAAGTTAAGAACACCAAAATCAGATACAGTATCTCACTGCTAGTCTAACTAATGTCATATACAGATGTAAAAACTGCCTTGCTTATATTTACATACACAGCATATATTGCATCTGACATACTTCTCTTTGGTCTTCTTGATTTTGAACTCTTATTCATATTTTCGGGTACTTCTCTACACAACCATGAGACCTAGAAACAATGCTTCTGAGTGAGTTTTATGTATTGAAAACTGCAGGAAGCGGGAATTTGCCATTAAAAACCCAAAACAAATATTGCAAAACGTGGTATTACTGAACATGTTCCAACATTGCCAACTATCTTTTTAATGAATAACTACAGTAATATTATTTAGAAACGTTATTCTAGCAGGGCTGCAGTTATTTTCTCTTTGCAAAATATTTGAATAAACTTACCCTACTTAAAGATCAATTTGCAAAGCAGTTAAGTAAATCAGCCATTTTAGAATCATTGTAATTTCACTCACCTCGTTAATTAGTGGATATTCTCCTCTACTTCATCCCCCCCATATTGCTGTAAGAGCCTCTTATCCTCCTGAACTCCTCTGGCTAGCTATAATTCAATTTGCTTCCCCCCTCTTCTTCTTTATGAAATACAATCAACTGCAAAGGTAACAAGAAGTAAAAAAAGACAGAGGCAAGCAGAATGATTGGGGGCGTGCAGTAGAAAATAAAGATGGCAAATACTTTTCCTGCGAACAAAGACTGTGGATCGACTGCTTTGCTGTAGTCAAACTGGCAAACTTTGCTGCCACAGTAGCAAAATATCCTCAACACTTGCAGATCTTAGCTTATAATCACATGCATCATCTCCTTATCAGTTAGAAAAACTCTCACCAGTATTGTCAAATTTCCTTGGGGAGATAACCGAAATAGAAAGCACAACCAAGGGAGAAATGTCGTGCATTTTTCTCCCTGAAATTTTGAAAGCAAGACCTCTAGAAAGTACTAATTAAGCTCAAATCTATAATTGACCAATTTTTTAACAACCGAATCTGGCCCTTAAAGTGGATCAAGTTTATTTAGATCCTGACAGAAAGAAAAAAAAAGAAGTAGCTTGAAGTATCAAATTTATTTATACTTTTTACATTCAGTTGGCAGACACACCCCAAGTAAGACAGACCCATTCCACTTCCTGTCTCTTGGTATCCATAAAGCATTAAAACTTCATGGTTTTGGCTCATCCAAAAGTAACCTGAGGTACCTGAATATCACACTGAAGGGAGAACTATAAGGAGCTAAATAAAAAAGAACTTATTTCCACCCCCCCAAATCCACAGATACAAAATAACAAGCAGGTCTCAACCAGCCAGATGCAGCATTGCTCTTTTTCACTTCTAACACCACTTTCCGGAGTCAAAGCTCTTTAGGAGCATAATTGCTCTCAATACCGTTGTTTTTCCTTGTCATATGACCAAGACTTAGTTAGTCTCTTTTTTGTATGAATTTCACCCTTTAAATATGGGGATCCCTTCCCCGCTTTGAAAGTACTGATCTTGAGTGGGGGTATGTGGCAAGGTAACAGGGGTGTTCTCTTACCTCCCTGCATCTCATAAAGAAAAGCAAGGAAAAACACAGCCCCCACAGATACAAGAATCATTTACCTGACACTAACTTTCTAGGTGCTGGAACACAGCAGAATAACTCCATAAAAACAGCTAGGAGCTAAGTCCATGTCCAATTGAACTTGCAGAAGTTCAAAGCAATTCAATTACCTATTTGGGAATAAGGCCAGACACCAGCTTTAACACCTGTAACACTTGAGAAAATGGCTCTGGACTCTTTAATGATCACAAGAAATCATTTTTTCCACTCTTTTACTCACTGTACACGAGTAGGAAGTACTCGAGCATCACTGAAGAGATCCTCTTCTGCTTCTCCAAATATCCATTAAAATTCACTGCTTTATCTAATAAGCTCTGCAACCAGTTGCACTTTTTGATAAAAGACCTATATTTGATATAATCTGCATAATATGGATGTGGGCTACAGCCGAAGTGTTCTGAACAGGATCCTGGTAATTGGTAATCTGATAAAGTCACATTAACTGTAGCAAACAGGATGGGGGGAGATGCCAACTTCCTTTGACATATGGCACATACTGCTGGTCCAGGGCTGGACCCTAACAGCACTACACTGTCCTGCCAGCAGGATCTCCAGAAGTTGTAATCTTCTCTTTGATAGCACCATCATTTTTTGCAACATAACATGTACTTTCCTGGTGTCACTGAACACAGTTTTGCCCTTCAGATGGAAGAGCAAAATTGCACAGTAAAGATGTAGCTTTTCAGCTGAAGGTGGTTATCCCAAAACACAGCAAAAAAAAATTACTTTCTACAACCAGTTAACTGAACCAAGTGTTTTAGCTATCACAAGTGTTTTTCTCACAGCTTGAACTCCTTTGCCTGCCAGTTGTTTTCCTGCGTGTATGTGCATACAGTACTAGTGAGCACTGCTATCTGAACAACTGTGGAGATGGATGTCCTCCAGCTGTGGTGGCTTTGCACACCCAGGGCACAGACCACGCGCTGGTGCAAGCATCCCTGGCCGGTATGACTGGGCTGCTATGTTTCCTTTCTACGTGAAGTCTCTGATCTAGACAGCGAGCAAAAATGGATATTAAGGATGGCACTGCTATTTCCAAAGGCAATATAATTTGCTTGTCAATTGGCCTGATACTCAACAACCTAATTCACATGAACTACAGCTCCGGATGCTTTCTATCAGAACCAGTGACTACAAAGAAACTCCACTTCCAGCTACCCAGTCTGTTATTTTTTTAACCATGCTTTATATTATGCAAGCTTGTTTCTCTCTCCACACATTTTCATGAGCTCCAAGGACCCAAGCAAAGTTTCATTCACTCCTCCTTCCTTTTCTACCTCTCTCCCACCATTACCCATCCCAAAGGATGCAGCTGGTTCTTACAAGATGCTCAAGAGAGGCACCTTCATGCTAAGCTATAGCTGTTCCACAAGCAGAATGGTTGATGTATACCACAAAGTAAACCAGGCATACCATGCACTCATGTTCAGAGGTAAAGACTGTGACCCATCAAGTGCAGCTCTAACGCACTACTGGAACCAAAGTGGGATGTTTACAGCATAACACTAGTCTTTTGAAATTCAAGTTTTGGCCTTTTCTGTTCTTATTGAACAAGTGCATCTCCTTTTATTCACAGCCAACTTAAATATTTCAGAAATGCCCAAAGGTTTGCACTATATTAAGCAAAGCTGCCTTCAAAACAGTAGTTGATGCTATGAATTCTGGGGCGCAACAGAGGATTAAGGATCTGACTCATCTGAGCCAACATTTATGCTCATCAGTTGCAACTCCAGTATTTTCAGTGGAGTTGTAGCAGTTTTCAAGAGAGAGAAAAAAAATCAGGCCTCAAGTGCTCATCATGTCAACGAACACAGAGCCATCCTTATCCATACGTTAGCATAATCATCTCCTGCAGTTGCATCTCTTAGTTCTGATTTTCAAAGAGGACTCTACTCCCATTCATCCTGATTCACAAACAAAATGTAATGCTTGTAATGACTGCTCTCATCCCAGGGAAACGAAAGCTTCATACTGCAGCAAGGAGTGAAATCAGTCTACAAGCTGATCTACTGAGGTTAAACGTCACCAGTTCTGTTTATGAATGCAAAACACTGTCTTATGAATGCAGAACACTGCCATACGCTTTCGATCAAAATGGTGACAATTAATAAGAGCAGCCTGAAACTTCTGAAAATAAATCCAACGTAATCAAATACTCACCGCTACACAAATTACAGAAGGCAAGCTGAGAGGAGAATATCAACATATCATTTCTTCAGGAGGCTTCAAGTTTCTCAGCTAGTTAAAGAGCCCCAAACCCAAATTCTCCTCTTCCACACAAACTGTTCTTCCACTCAGTCTTTGAAATTCTTTACTGCTGATAAAATATTTTTTACTGGATGCTGGCACACTGGCAGTAAGCAAACCCTAGCAGTTTTGCTGCCGATTCCACTTGTGAGTAACTTACTCTGCTTTATAGTATCTGCTTTACATCTTTGGGAAAGAGAGAGAGAACTTGAGATTGATCTTACAAGGCAAAAATATGTATATATAAATGCCAATTATTGTCATAATCCAAGTCTTACAAAAGGGACTGACCTCTGACTAAGCACAGGGCTGGGAGCCAGATACTTCTGAATTCTACTCAAGGCACAGACTGATTCACACTGACACCTTATCTGTCTAACCCTAACTTTCCCTGCTTCTAAAATCTGAGTTTCCTACTATTGTCGCAGTTCTACAGCAACGAGGCAGGAATTCAAACTCTGAGGCTGGATTCAAGGGCAGAATTAAGGATCAGAAGGACTAACAGAGAGAAAAGCTGTAGTGGCAGCTGAGTGCTGAACCAGGGACCGAAGCCCAAACCTGTGCCAAGAGCGAAGGAGGAGCTCTTCCATCTGGGAGCCGAAGACTAAACTTTGGATACATAAGCTCTGTAACAGAATCAGGGCAGGACTTGTGTGCACTTGAGTTATACAGCTAAGCAAATCACCAACACACCAAAATACTGTTGTTATCCCACACGAGGAAAACACAGTCATTGCAGCAATAAAACTGAGACATGGGTCTAACCTAGACACCTGACTGGCAAGTCACATTTTCAGCTGTCAAGGTTACGGGGTAGGTATACTGCAGTCTTCTGCCTTCTCAGTTCACTTCAGAGTTTAATCGCTCCTTTATTAAAACCCAGCACCTCAGAATTCTTCTCTATAAGCAGAAGCTAGCTGGAGTATCTAACTACTTGAACAAATCCTTCCATAGAATACCCCCAAAAGGCAGGAAACTAAAAGTATGCCGATTTTTGAGACCAAGAGCTCACAGAAAAAGCCTGGCCTTCAGACAAGTCAAAATTACTTGTTCAAAGTCACACAAGCATTCTGCAAGAAGGCAAACCAAGCACCTGGCCAGACTTTGAGGGTTTTCTCACCACACATACAGCCATCCTACAGGGTCCTTCTATAGCATCAGATATGACAAGGTGTAGGACAAGTTTCAAGCAATGCCATCACCAGGATTTCCCCCACCTCTTCCACACATAAAGAAAAAGAGGCATTCTGTTGTATTTCAGGCACAGTCTTTCTCCCTCGGGATCTATTACCACCAATAACAACCAACACACTTTCTTGAGAGGAATTTATTGCTTCAGAAAACTAAAATCCAAACCCAGAAAATAACTGAAACTTACCTACCTCTAATTTTGTGCTGAACTACAAAGCAATTTTTTTTTTTCCACTAGAAAAGAGTTTGCAAGTGTAGTTTTACTGGCACACAGTCTTAGGAAGACGGAGATTACACTTTGTGAACAACTCAGGAATAGATAACAGCAGGTCCTTGAAGAATATATATCATAATGGCAAAAACATGGGCTTTTGGCTATGTTTGCTTCCGTATTAAGAGTTCTATTTTATTTAAAAGCATTTCAAGAAGAAATACACATCCTAACTAATGCTCTTAAAGCAACAAACGTCTCTTTGTGCAGCCCAGACTGAACTAGGTAAATTTCCTCTTGCTTGACATAGAGAAGACCCAGCCTATATTCTTAGGGCAAGTCCAAATCCTGATCAGAGGAGAAGAACACCTGAAGATGCAAGTGAGATGGTGAACCACCCTATGACCTGCTCTTCAGCTCTCCTGCATAGCTCCAGGGCTTGGTGGAAATCACCAGACCAGTTCAGCTCACTAACCCAGGAGGAAATCAGTCAACCAAACCACCAACCCACTCATAGCTAATATCTGTCTAGGTTAGCAAGCTGAATGAGCTTAGAGAAGGCTCTGATGATTGCTATTACCAACTCAACAGATGAGGGCAAGCCAATTTGGCCAAAAGCGTAAGTAGGCACAAGAGGCACATGCGCAACAAGATCGCTTTCAGGTTCCTTTCAGAATGGTTTAGCTGCTTGTGAAATCACAAATTCATTCATCCGGTTTATCTTGAGTAAAAGTAAGGGCTCAGACAAGATACTATTTCAGTTAGGGAAGCTTAAAACAACTATTTACACAATACCTTGTCACTGAAGACAAAAAGAGCAAATTAGCCGAGTCCTCTTTCACCCAAGTTTAATTAATGAGTTTCGTGTCACATTTCAAGGAAGCTGGACAAAAGTTAACACAGCTCAGCCAGGCAATGACTTTCTAAGCCACTGTAACTCCACTGTCTTCATCAGCATGTGCCAACTTCAGTATCGTTCACATACTTGTTCCTTTTTTTCCGTTGTTTTTCCTAAACGATGACAGGGCTTCGATCTAGTCCTTTTTCATCTGCATTACTCACACTGATTTTCTTTCCACTCAGCAGGCTTTTACTCACTCCCAAGACAGCTCTGTCGCTGCTGGCAGTTAGATTCATAAACCAGCCTGATAACTTAGGTAAACTTTAAGTGATTATGTTGAAACTGTTTAGTTCTATCAGAAATTGTATTTTGAGAGATAGCTTGAAACATGCAACACAAATACTGATGGCCATATTAACACTCACTATTAACACATAGTAATTGATCAATACTGCCATAAGCCTGTGAAGTGCCAGTAATTATGGAGAACCCAACAGAGATTTACTTTCACTGGCTACAGAAGGACTGATTTTCAGATAAATGACTAATTTTTGTGAGACCAAAATCAAGAGTCTTGTGTTCACACCATGCTTCAAATTCCTCTCAAGTACTGACTCTCATTCAACTGCGGATAAAAATTAAGCAGGTGAAATGGCAACTGCAGCCAGCTGCCTACTTTGCTCTTCTGACAGAGGATGCTTCCCTTTGGTAGAAATAACCAAACTACTCTCTAACCATGGTAGTTTGAAAACTGTTCAACTTTAATCTTATTCAGTATTTAAGTTAAAACTTACTTTATTTTTTTTTTCTCTTAAAAGGCTCTGTTTTCTTCTTTCCCCTTCTGAAAGCACGACACCTGCTTACCCATTTTCAAAGATATCTATGGTTTAATCTGGAAACTTTATAACTAAGAGTATCATCTTGGCCCATTTCCTCTAATTTAATACTCTCTAATCCCCTCCAAAGAGGTTCACCCCAGCTTTCACTCAGTCAAAAATCATTCACCTATACTTCTATTGCATTCTTGATGACTGTATTAACTGCACATATACTGGAATAAATTGAAAAAGCTGCTACTTCTTGGATGGGAGGGTGGAAGCTGATTAATAGGGCAGAAAATGTACAGGGGCAGAACATGACTGAAATCTAGCTAAAACACGGGAATTAAAACTATATAACTCACACTTTGGAAATTTATGTTAAAAGTCTGATCCACAGTTAAAGCTGACACACTGTCCTTGTGCTCACACAAAGTACAGAGTAGCTCTAAGAACACTGCAATCTCTGAATTACCAGTGTAATAAAGATGAACAGGGCAATGCAGCCTTACCTCCAGACTTCTTTCCTGCTATGAGCTAGATCTTTACAATTTCAAGTGGTGATTTTAATACTGAAATCCAACATATTTCCAGCTAAAAGAAAGCAGAGGAGGTGGCTCAGCAGGCTGGCAACAAAGTAGGAAACCACTAGTTTTGAATAGAAGACTAGGCCACCAGCAGTAGAAAATAACTAACTAATGGTTGTATCAAGAAGGCTTTTTGAAATACACTGGTAATTTAGTTTCCAACCCAAAACCCCTGGCAGTCGTTACTTTTCACTGTGAGTCCCCCTACAGAAGTCTGTGAGTGCACTGCCACTTGTACTGTGACTGTCCATGTGCTGGATCATCCTTGTAATAATCCATCTGGGAAAATTTGTCTGCATTCCACAGCAGTCCAGTTTCTTGCTATTTGTTCTGTAGACAGGATTTCTCTTTCCAACTCAGTGTGACAGAAGGTACAATCAGAAGTCAAGAGGTCAAAGTATCTCAAGAATCTGATTGCCAGTGGACAAGCATTTGGTCATATCTTTAAAACAGGAATGAGAAACAATGATATAGGACTGGCCAGTGAGAGATGGATGACAGCACAGTACAGGTCAAGGCTTTCCTTTAAGCCTGACAAGCTTCAAATTTTGAATTCATTTGCTTGTTTATTGAAGAAACAGCATGGATACCAATTACATTGAAGATTCATGACAGAAGTCATTTGGAAGAACAAATTAATAGGCTCAAATTCAAGGAAGAGATTTGGACAACTTAAGTTCGTACTGGGATTCCAGACACTGCAGGAGTTGCTTGGATCAACTCATTCAATTCTAGTGTTAGGTTAGGTGCCGCAGGTTTTCTGCCTTTGCTATATAATACTACGTTAATGGTGTACTAATCGCTTTTCACCAAGTCTGTAGTGGTGCTAAACTCTCTTGCACAGCTCTGGTATCCCTGTAGTATTTCAGTAGATGTATGGAGACCTCTCTTTTAACAGTAACTTTTCAGTGATCAAGCCTAAATTTCTAAGAACTGCATGATTTTCCCTTTCTTTCAGTGACAGAAAAGTAGAAAAAACACATCAGCCAGACCAAGTGAGGAATTAAATGCTCCTGTTCTCTGGTTCAAATGTCTAAAAATACCAAATCAGTGGAACCCTCCAATTTAGCCAACTGTTGATAATCCAACTGTTGATAATGCAACCATTTCTCTGCTCTTTTTAGACAAATTAACAGAAAAAAACCCCAAAACCAAAACAAAAAACAAAAAAAAAAAGCCCAAACTACCAAACAACTGTTAATTTTTGTGGGGTTTTTTTTAGCTTGTACTTACACTACTGGAAAAGTTCTGAGCATACTTTACATGGGGATGGGACGTTATAAAGCCTCTTGAGGGTCTTCAGTGTTATTCACCATTCTGTAAGACACAATGAAAAGATATGAGAGTGTTAAGAGATTTCTAGAAAAGGCAAATACATTCTGATTTCCTGTTATCTGACTTACAGTTATACAACCAGCCTACAGGAATGCCAAATAACTTCTTGTTTAAAAAAACAAAACCAAAACCAACTACCAAAGAAGGCGCCTTCAGGATCCTTCTCAATCATCCAATGCATCCCTCTGCTAAAAGGCAACAGAATGTATAGCAATCACTAAATATAGCCATGGTTAAGAAAAATGCTCCCTAGAACCACATAATTTTCTTATATATATATATATTTTTTTTTTAATGGCCTCTTAAAGCCTCAGCCTCTTTCTTTACTTTGCCTTCAGTGGGACCTTTGACATGGTTTGCAGTGGACCCATGGTCTTAAAAGTATGGCAAATACTCTTTTCCATCCAAACACCCTATGGATTGTAACAACTCAAGTTATTCATGGATACTTCACAGATCTAAACAAGGCCAACCAGCTGAGTATTCTCAGCTTGTGTACACCCACAGGTTAAAAAATGGAAATGTTCAAGCACATTACTCTGGATAATCCGTGACTAATCCAGACCCACATATAATCCCAGACAGATACTTCCGTGAACATGGTAGATTCCTAAGGAGAAAGTTGATGGCTGGTAGTGTAAACAGTCCAGAGACAAAAATTTAAATTACAATTGATTTCTTTTGGCCACAAGTAAATTAATCTATGCAATCATTTAGCCTTATGACAGTTACCTACCCTTTTAACTCACAAAAGCTATTAAAAGGATTATTTGGCTAACATTTGCAAAGAGCTTAGAAGACAGGTACTATGTTCTGAAAAGGAATGAGCTAATAGAATTTTCTTTAGCTATCACTCCTGATGTCTTTCTCCACAAACTAATAAGGACTGAAGTGCTTCAAAAGTCAAACTATTAACCAACAGGAAAGAGCAAGGCAGGATATTATATCCAGGAAGATGCGGAAAGAACAAGAGAGAATATTTATGCTTTGAGCTATGGGTGTATATGACTTGGAATAGAAAACAAGTGGGTAGAGAAGCACAGGGATTTGCATGGGATAATTTGCTCTGCTCCATAAAGAGACGTCTGTAATATCAGCAACCAAGCGTGGTGGATTGACACATCTTGGCTCTTCTCAATGGTTAAGAGTGGCCGAGACACTATAGCATGACTCTTCCTCTATCACGACACTAGAGGCTTTGGGGAAGAACTGCAACTATTCCAGGTGGAGCCCAGTGGGCATACACAGACTGTACCATCATTTAGGTGGATTTTTTTTTTCCCCTTCATGAAAGAAAACTTAGGAACTTTTAGGCCAAAAGGCTGGGCTGAATGAGCTTTTCCAGAAGTAGCAGCAGTCAGCCTCAGGCACCAGCTCACCTGGGGGGTTAAGGCTGCCCCCATAGGGCTGCTACCACCCAGACGTGGCCAAGGAAAGCACTGGGTGTCTTGGGGGAAGAAGGCTGCTGAGAGATGGCTGCTGCCATTTCCTAAACAATTCATTTGGTCCACATCTACATCTCAAGTTGCCTTTTTCCTCTCAAGGAAAGGAGGTCGCCAAAAGCAAGGTCACAGACAAGATGAGTGGTCCCAGCAGACTGTCCCAGGTCATGCAGCATGGCCTGGGAGAGAAACTGTGGCATCGAAGTACTGATGGATGGAAAAGACAAATATGCAGGTCCCTCACAGTCAGTCACGCCAAAGCTTTTTAAGATAGTTCTACACCAAATGCTACTCTGTTAAATCCCTTAACTGCATCTAAAATATATTCCCTGACGCAGTCACAAAAAATATGAGATCATGCTGTTGACTTATTGCCAAATTTTGAGGTTAATACAGAGAGCTGTTTTGTTTTCCAAAAAGGAACAAATTAGACTTAAACATATACAAACTTTCTGAAGGTCAGAGGCTAATGATAGAGAGCCGGATTCCTCAGAGAAAGATTTGCTTCCAGCATGAGGAGCGTGGAGGAAGCAAAGAACAAAACCCGCAAAGGAAAGAAAAGATCACTTTCCATCATCATGAAACATGGTATTAAAACTGGAACACGAGGAGAGGAG
This sequence comes from Strigops habroptila, assembly GCF_004027225.2. Classification (NCBI taxonomy): domain Eukaryota; kingdom Metazoa; phylum Chordata; class Aves; order Psittaciformes; family Psittacidae; genus Strigops; species Strigops habroptila. Next base: position 61,219,471 of record NC_044282.2, read on the forward strand.
ATAGAGAGCCAAAGAAAAGGCTGCAGTAACTCAGGTGTGAGATGACAAAGGCAGGACAATGATATTAGTGATACTAATGGAAGAAAAGAAAAATGGTACAGGCCTCAGATGTTATAAATGAAGAGCCATTAAGATCTAGACCAAATCTGGGATGAGAACAGAGGAGGAAGAAGGAACTTTTCCAAGAGACTCCAGATCTGTGAGCGCAGACAGAGGATGCTAGCATTTCAGCAGAAACAAGCAGGAGAGAGTACATAAGAAAATAGGAGAAATTCTCCATTTTTGCTATGTTAAGGGTTGAGGCAGCAGTATTACGGTCTGAACGCAGTCCCAAACTGTCACAGACAGAGCCAAGCAGTAAGGCAGGCCGGGGAATCCTCCTGTCTGCTTTGGTAGCTGGACTGGTGAAAGCAAATGCAGTTGCACAGAAAGGAGGGATAGCTAGTGCTTCCGACGCCTGATGCCAGAACAGAGCAGCTGCTATTGAAAAGGGTTACAAATAGTCTTTGACTCAATGCTGGTCTAAAGTTCAGTAGCACAGAAATACTTTCCCTGCCCCCATACACATGTAAAGGTTGCTTAAATGTTTTTGTAATTTAAGGGCCTACCAGATGGGAAACAGGCACCCCCCTCACCTCCAATTTTAGCCAAAAAAACCCAACCCAAACCAACATAACTTCGGTCACCAACAAATCATGACTCTGAAATCATGGATCTATATCCTTGTTCCCTCAGCCTCCTCTCAGCAGAAAACCAGATGCGATCACAGTAGCAAAGGCAGGTATCACCACTACCTGTAGTTGATATGCAACCTTCGCCCTTTCACATTATTCATTGAATAAATTACCTGCTAACACTGGGAAAACACTACCAGCTCCCCTTCCTATTTCTGGGACAGACAATAAAAAAGTTCAATATTAATATGGAAATCATCGCCACAGTTGTAGAATCAAATGTAATGAACAATCTTGTCCCCAGCTTAAGTTGCTATAAAGGCAGCTTAAATTTACAATGGACGAGTCTTCGTGGCAATCTGTTTTTCAGATATTAAAAATCTCATTTTCTCGGTGCCAAGGACAAGTGGAAGTGTGAAGCACTGGAGTATCAACTCTGCATTTGTCTCGCTTGACATGAAATCATTCTCATTTTAGTTCCAATTTTTAATACATTCTTGGGATCCACTTCAGTTTTCTTCATTTCTCACTGGATGCAGTTAATTGTTTTGAAGCATAGTTCACCCTGATCCACAATGCCCTGCAGAAGCAAGGAGGAAGTCACTTGGTAAAGATGAGGTTGATACCACTTATTTGGAAGAGAAATTAATTTTCCCTCTTAATTTCTGAGTGAGTCACATAGTAAAAAATAATGCCATCACTTCGTATTTCACTAATATCTTCCTTGGTAAGTTCTTAAAAAGGGCTTTACAAATAACAAATTAAAAGCTTTTGTCCTTGGGGAAGAGAAACATCACTGTTTTGTCACAAGTAAAACATGAACAGAGGGGCTAAATTCTTGGCTTAAAGCCACACGGGATGGTTATCAGTGGCTGAACATGGTATCTGCCTGAGGACAAAGGCCCCACTACTACAACAGGACTATTACCCTACCAGCTACTGAAATGCAGAAGAACCAAGTTTAAGCTTGCTGATAAACCTGGTGCCTTAGATAGTAAAGAAAATCAGCCCTGAGAATAATGTACTACCACTGCTGAATTCACAATGAAATCAGATTCCCAACCCCATGCATAATTACAAACCGATACACTCCCAGAAGTAACAAAAAACACCCCCAAATTTAAGTCTTTTACTTAGTGTACAGATTGAGGTCTATAGGAATCATCAAGTCTTCTGGCTGGACTCTCTGTGTGTGTGCATGTGTCTATAAACATGGGCTGTTACATTTCATCTGCTTCACCTTCTCTGCACTGAAGCCAACATGAAGTAAAACAAACCTATTAACCTGGCTTAACTTATGTCCAGAGGACATCTTGCCTCAAAAACAGCAAGAGACCAAGGATCCATCCATTCCAGTTCATTACAGTGCTTAATCACCCTCTCCATTACAAATCTGTACTTGATTTCTACTTTGAATGCGTCTGGCTTCAGATTCCAGACAGTAGCTCCTGTTAAGCACTCCTTTGCCAGCTTGGAGTCCTTTATTCTTGGGAGACGTTCAGCCAGGCTGTTGTTTACCCAGCGCTTTTAAAGCTCTAGCTTCTGCATTTGTATCAAAACTTAAATTCATCTGCGTGCATGCACAAAAGTAGGACTAGTGTCCAAAATACTAAAGCTAATCTAGGACTCTCTAGCCCATTTTCCCAAAATAGTCCTATTAGGGGAAAAATAAAAAAGCTCTGCCACATGACTTGAAGATGTGTTACACTTGTGCCCTGGAAAGCAAGGTTAAGAACCTTCTCTAAGAACTGCCACCTCCTGAGCACATGCTGTGGCTTGGAGACATGCAGCATCCAGTTTCATGCAGCCTTTGCACTGCAACACAAAGAGAAAAGTTGTTTCTTAAGTATCCAGACTCCAAGTTATTTAAATGTCACTACTTTAAGTTAGCACATTGATCTGTACCTTGAGCACCATCTTGCACAGACCCTCAAGAAGGTGCACAAAAAGCTCTTGTCAAAACTCGTGGCTAAATAAGCAACGCAGTCACTGCATTTGCTGCAGCTTCTGCATAACCTTGAACCCATGTTTGCAAGGAGCACACTGGCTCAGTTGCAAGGTAAAAAGGCATGAATCGCTATGGCAGAGATCTTAAGGGACAGGTTGTGCCCTTCTAATCAGAGAATCACAGAAGGGCTGGTTGAAGGGAATCTCTGGAGGTCCTTTTGCTCAATCCCCCTGCTCAATCAGAGCCAGTTGCCCAGGACCTTGTCCAGATGGCTGTTGAGCGTCTCTAAGGTTTGAGACTCCATCACTTCTCTGAGCAACCTGCACCAGTGAATCAAAGGGAGTAAGAGAGCATACTTTTCATAAACACAAAAATTCTTGAAGAAACTGCTCAGAAGTTAAATCCAACCAATGCTGTTTTCAGTCTTCTTATAAAGAGTGTGTTGGTTTGCCAAAGCCTTCACAGTACAACACAGGAGAAAGCCATATTTTGGGATTATGGTGAGGGAATATAATAGCATCATGCCAAGCCTGCAGCAATTTTTTTTTAAGAGATTGGATCCTTGTCTTCCTCAGAACGCTTTAACTGAAGAGAAAGCACCAAAAGAACCCTTTTTCCCTTTAGAAAAGACACACACCAATCTTACAATAAAGCCACAGTTGGTAAACTTAAAGCAAGCAGGTAAATTATAGCGTCCACAACACATCCTGGAGAACAATCAAAAGTTGCTGTTAAAATTGTTTCTCTCTTTTCCCTCTCCAGCCCCACATAAAACAATCTTCCCTAATTTAGTGAAATTACCTACAGGTCAAGCCAGAGGCCAGGCTCCATTTTCAAGCACATGTATCCTTTCTACAGAAAAACTGAGATCACAAAAACATCAAGTTTCCCAAACACACACAAGGCTTCTAGAAAGACGAGATCATCTGTGTTTCACCAGAAAGGACCCAAGTTACTCCAGAAGTCCAAGAGATACACAAGAGGCTATACAGTCCCAGTAAAAGGACATTGTTAAGCATTGCTTTGTCCTTAGTGGCAGCTGGAAAATGAAACACTGTCATCAAGATATATCTGCAGATGCATTTCAGTGGAGAACCCCAGGTTATATTTTCATTATTGCTTACAAATAAGCTTCCAGCCTTAATGCAACCAGCACCTACGCTGTTGTATCTTCTGAATTTCAGTATGTTGTCCCTCCAATCATATCTAAACACTTGCCTGGAACCAGAGGCCAGACTTGAATCAGCTTTTCTGGTTAAAATTACAAGTGAATCTCAGTGGCGGAAGACTGACAGCAATGAACTCATAGAACACAAACTCGTAGCTAACAGCTGCTACAAAGACCACTTACTTAATGATCAAATAGGTTATCTTAATCCATTCAGGTCAATTTGAGCACTGAGGAATGAGGAAGAGCGATGGTCATTCACACGAGAGAGATTTTAAGGAGATGGTGACTCTCAGCTGAGAGGTTCAGTTCAAAAATGTTTGACATTGCATTGCAAACAGAGGAGAAGCTGTCACAAAATAAGCAACTGCACGTCAGAAGACAACAGGCAAGAGCAGAGAGCTGAAGGAGAAGCCCAATGCCAGCTAACTCCTACAGAGCTACAACAGGCAAGACGTACCCTAAAGTAGAATGAAGATTTAAAACACTTACATACCAACAGTAGGGATTACACCTAGAACTCTGGGTATGTACGCTGTGAGGCATACACGTTCATCTGGACAAAACTGCAGATGGGAGATTGCCAAGTCCCTGAGTCCAAGCCTGGGCCAAACATACAATAAATGAGAGGCTCATTCAGAAAAGATCCCAATTAACACTAATTACCTTGACAGTTTTCTGTAGGAATATGGTGACATAGTAGCACTGGCTATGCCAACCGAAATGAGATTCTATATTGCCAAACATAACGTCTTCATGCCACAAGTATACCTCCACTGCAGAATACTGTTAGATGTCAGCAGCTCTGCTTACGAAGTCTATTCAGGCAGGCTCACATGCAGTCCACACCTGTGCCATGACCATCATGATGCTGCAGTTAAATTTCTCACCAACTGGGGCTGCTCAAACGAGTTACTACGAGGTATGTTCTGGTAAAACTCAACTTCCTGAAGTGTCACATGTTTGCTATCTCTCAAGTCTAGCTACAGAGTATCGGTTTTGGCACAGAGGAATTACCCTGTTTGACTGACATTTAGGTGCAAGAGGACGCAGATCAAGCACATAATGCCCAGCAGTGCACACCTGGAACAAGAAAGAAACTACTGCTATCGTGGCTTCTAGGTCCCAGTGGGGAGCTTGCTCACACTGGAGAACAACCTGACAGAGTTGCCCTGCGTACCTCACACAGCAAGAGGTATTCAAGTGAAGGAAAACCAGTAACAGCACAGAATCCTGCAAGTCCGAGATGGCCAGCAGTGCCTTCAGAACATCCACCCTGAACATCAACCTTCAATAAACTAATCTCAGCCTGTTATTGACAGGACATACAAAGATGAGAAAACATCCTAGTCTTCCCAATGTCGAGAGGACAACTAATCAAGGCTGCTAGAATCAGTGCTTACAGAGCTTGGCTTTTGATCTTGAAGCTGTGCAGGTTTACATGTTGGACTTAAGATATAGTCTTTAAAAGACAGGCCTTCCCTTGGCTGTGAATTTCACTGAGACCTGCAGCTTGCTTGCCCCAAAGAGGATACAAACGTCCACTATGAAGACTAATGCTCAGTTGCCATGCAGGTTATGGCTGGTGACAGGCAAGTTCAAGAGCATGGAAATGGAAGGCATTGCAAAATGTACAACAAGCCCAAGAAAACAGAGCATTCAGCTGACTGGACCAGCAGACACCACGCTTCATGCAGGACTTTCCAGGGGATCCCTCTGCATCTTCACAGATGCCACCAAACTTTCTTTAGCAGAATGCCAGAAATCGTACCTGGCATCAGATTATTTGATAGAGAGAGATTAACTGCAGGACAGGAGTACCTCAAATCCTTGGCATGCACAAAAAACTGCTACTGCACAATCCTATGTGAATATGATGATGTCTAATGCAAGACGCAAGCATAATTAGCTGAAGCAAGCTGAAGAACGTACACCCAGTTGCTGACTTAAGAAACCAGAAGTGTATCTGCTATCACTAGTACCAGGAACAAGCATGGAAGAGAAGTAAGGCCTTACGTTCCTTTTGCTGTACGGCACAAACAAAGTATTAAGAGGAATGTGGTATCACTCAGCAATAGCAAATACACTGCATAAAATTTAAGTATTATCTTTTTAAAAATAGATTTTGTATTTAAGGTCATCATCCCCTTTTCCCAAACAGTAACCTGATAACATGATGTACAATGAATAAACTTGTTAGGAACTTTACAAAACATTAATAATGATGTTCTGAAAAGCTCTGTGAGCTCTCAGTTACTTGTAACAAAATAAGCATGCAGCCCTTTTTTCATCCCCAAACAAGTCTGCATAAAATTGTGCCATAAAGAGAGACTACAAGCATGGCAGTCTCGCCAACATCTGCCCTCTGCCTCACAACTGAAGGCAGGCTGATGACCAGTCATAGACCACCCATCTGTTGTTCACTTCGGAATACAACTAGTTTTTATCAGGGAATCTGCAGTCCACCAGTGATGCTGGAGCCAGGCTGGGATGTGGAGATGTGTCTTCACTTCAGCAGCAGATCAAACAAGTCTCCTTGCCCCTCTCCATCCCCATGCCCTTCTCAACTGGTTGTGCTTAAAATACTGATCCACAGCTCTACCTTCCTTTTTCGCTTTCTCCTCTTCTTCCTCTCTGATGAACTTTCTTCCTCTCTGATGAACTTTCTTCCTCTCTGATGAACTAGACTTTCATCAAGTCCACTTCTAAAGGTATTATCCACATCAAGCAAATACTGTGATCCAAGTTCTCTTTTTCTCATGCTTTGCCAGAAAGCCTATGGGGGTCTCTCACCCCTGCAGAGGTACATGGTGCAGCAGATGTGAGTGAAAGAGGACAATCATTTTTGTCCAAGGTAAAGTTGTACTCTGACAATTATATTCTCGAGACACTCCATCTTATTTCTACCCACTGACTAGTTCAGAAGAGACAAAGATTACTTTGGCCAGAAGACTGGCAGTGATGAAAATGTTCTGGTTATACTGGTGTTATGAAAATAAACATATATATTTATATGGTGGCATTTAGTGATGTGCTGTCATAATTTCAGGGTTTGAAGCACTTCATTATTTGGAATAGCACACTTCAAAAAGAGTAATATCTGTCCATGAAAAAGACATTTGTTTGATGGTCTGAGGTGTTTTTCCTGTCATTACTTATTGCCTGAACAGCATACAAAGGAGAGTAAGAGATCAGTAAACTATAGCCCTTACACTAGAAGTGTACCCTGTACAGAAACCTCACACACTTTTTTTACACTTCTGTCCAAATGAATGAATAAATAAAAAAAGTGGCAATACCATTCAAGCAAACATCAACTGGAGGCTCAGCATGTGGATGCTCCATCCCTGGCAGTGTTCAAGGCCAGGTTGGATGGGGCTTTGAGTAACCTGGTCTAGTGGAAGGTGTCCCTGCCCATGGCAGGGGGCTTGGAAGTGGATGAGCTTTAAGGTCCCTCCCAACACAAACCATTCTATGATCCTAACAGCAAGCACAGCTACTTCCCCTACCTGTCCCTGTAGCCTAGACAGCACTCCCCAGATGGAGATGACTTGCCAGCTAAGTATTATTGTTGCAAAAGCTTTCTCCTGCTTAATACATCAACAGGGATTTATAGGAGTGACTGTCTGGAACAGTGCTTAACAATGCTAATAGCAGAGTTCCAAGAAATCAGTAGTTTGGCAATTACAAATATGGCAATACATGCTGAAATATGTGCTCATGCTTGCTAAACCTGTAATCCAAGTTTTCTTTTTTTTTCCCTCCCCATAATAAGTGGTTTAAATTTAGTAGGAATGATTCACTTGGTGCAGGATTGCCTGCGTTTTTTGGTTTGGGTTTTTTCTTTTTGGACTTGGAATCCATCTTGGATGACATCTAACAGGAAGACTGAAGGAGAGAGACAGAATCTGGCTTTCTAAAGAAAAGCCAGCCCATTAAATGCAGTGTCTTCCATAATCTTGTAATAACTTAAGTATCTCTATAACTTAGCAATTTCCTCCTGGCATAAGCAGCAGATACAGGGCAGACATATACCCAACAAGTACTCTACTGATACTTTCCCCGCTAAGCTGGGTCCAGGCCAATAAAAGAGCCATTTTCTGTAGTTTTTAAACATACTTAATGCCCAGATGGTCTGCTCTTGCATCGTGATCCAGCTGTAGGAACCTCCTGTGTTGCCTTCAACATAATCAGGCTGAACAGCACCTTTGCTTTGCACGAGCCAGGACTGGGGGCAAGAAGTATGTACCCATGCATTCTGCTTTATTAAAAACACAAAATTCCCCCTACTTTGAGAGATTATGAAGTCTCCAATTCTGCTGGTCTCATTTACAACTTTGTGAGCTTCTCCCAAAACTCACCATCTTCGCTAGAGACACAGAGGAATTAACCCAAATTTAGAATCATCACAGAATCATAGAATGGTTGGAAGGCACCTTAAAGCTCATCTAGTTCCAACCCCCTGCCAAGGGCGGGGATGCTTTCCACTAGAGCAGGTTGCTCCAAGCCCCGTCCAACCTGGCCTTGAACACTGCCAGGGATGGGGCAGCCACAGCTTCTCTGGGCACCCTGTGCCAGGGCCTCAGCACCTCACAGGGAACAACTTCTGCCTAAGATCTCATCTCAATCTCCCCTCTGTCAGTTTAAAGCCATTCCCCCTTGTCCTGTCCCTACAGGCCTTTGCCGAAAGCCCCTCTCCAGATTTCTTGTCAGCTCCTTTAGGCGCTGGAAGCTGCTCTAAGGTCTCCCTGGAGCCTTCTCTTCTCCAGGATGAACAAGCCCAGCTCTCTCAGCCTGTCTCCATAGCAGAAGTGCTCCAGCCCTCAGAGCATCTTCGTGGCCTCCTCTGGACTCACTTCAACAGTTCCACGTCCTTCTTACGTTGTTGCCCCCAGAGCTGGATGCAGGACTGCAGGGGGGGTGGTCTCACCAGAGCAGAGCAGAGGGGCAGAATCCCCTCCCTCGACCTGCTGGTCACACTGCTGGTGATGCAGCCCAGGACACAGTTGGTTTCTGGGCTGCAAGTGCCCGTTGCTGGGTTGTGGTGAGCTTCTCATCAACCAACATCCCCAAGTTCTCCTCCTCACAGCTGCTCTCAATCCATTTTCCACCCAGCCTGTATTTGTGCTTGGGATTGCCCTGACCCCATGTACGCTAGGTAATCTGTGCTACCCAGCCACCACAAGGAGGACAATGATGTTCAACCTCTGCACTCTACCTACCATCAAAAGGAGCCGTGTCTGTGGCACAAAGCCTTGACCACAGAAACAGAACTCTGGCAGGTGGCTTTTGACGCATGGAAGGTAAGTGGGAAGGAGGTAGGCAGAAGAGCAGATGACAGCTTTGGGACAGCGCTTAAGGACTATTACAGCATAACTTTGCTAAATATATCTGCGGTGCAAAGTAGGTGGGTCAGAACATACCTCCAAGAGAAATCCGTATTTGGAAGCATAGCCCAAGTGGCAAGCTATATGTTCAAAGTAGGTATAAGCATAAGCATAAGGGCTTTAAGCAAGAACACTTGAAGGATTTGGAGTTTGCGTTCCCTCCTCACACATAAATATTCAGACAAAAGCACAAAGCAAGCTTGCAATGTAAAATACTCTTTAGGAAGCAGGCCAGAAAAATAAATAGATGCACAAAGAGGTGAACTGACCTCCAGTCTCAAATGAAATTATTTAGGAAGCTTGGAACCAAATCGAGACTGAGCTACCAGACTACATCCTCTTACCTGCAACTGGACTGAGACTCAGCAACTCATTCTACATGTGACACACAAACTGCTGAACTGCCAACAACAAGCTTGTTATTTCCTGAACACAGAGTACTCTCAGAGCTATACAGAAGAGAATGCTAATTCCCATGTCAAGAACCCAGTAAGATGAGGACAAAAAGTAGAAACTAGGGAAGCTTTATTATGGAAAATTCTGAAAAACTGATGTATTTTGTTGGGCTGTGACAGAATTCTGCTGAATTCTCTTAGAACAGGAAATCCAGCTTCAGCTGTGGGAATGTATTGCAAGTGTTGATAAAAGCCAAAATTGCAGAACATTTGGAAATGCATAATTTAGTAGAGGACACCCAGTACAGATTCATAAAAGGAAGGTCATGCCTGACAAATCTGCTGAAATCCTTTTTATTATACGATCAAATCGTTAGGTTAGACAAGAGTGAAACAGTGGACATAAGTTATCGGGATCTCGGGAAAGCATTTGATTTTGTTCCACTCAGACTGATTTACAAAGTCATAAAGCATTGTGCAGGAAAAAGGAATTGAAATGGATTAAAGAGCATTTTAGGGATAGGAACAAAAGCAACTCAGTGAGCACAAGAAGTGTGAAACAGAGAGGGGTAAAGGTCAGCCTGCTGCTAAATGCATGACAATGGGCTGCGAGAAGGGTCAAACTTCAGCTCAGCTACCAATTTAGAGGCAAGAAAACCTGAATTTGGTGACGGAATGCAGAAAAGTATTACTAGAGGTTGGTAAATTAGCAGGAAATCAGGTGCAGAAAGACAGATGAGCTAGGTTCAGCATTTGACAAAAGGACATGAGAGGAGCTACAGCAACCTGTGGGATTCACTTGTACTACAGCCGATGTGTGCAAGGACCTTCTGGCTGGGAATTTGCATTCATTTTAGAGAGGATTTTATAATTTTATGGTCATTAATAAAATCTGCAGCTATGCATGTTGTGGTAATGATATGGGTAATTAAATCTGAAGCTTCTGGGAATTAAGCTGATAGCCTGAAAGGGTCAAAAAGAAAACTCCTCCTTACTTAATCAGAGGAATAGCTTCACGAGCTGGATAGGTGCATTAATCGTCTGACCACTACTTGAGACACACTACATCAAATGGACCTCTGGATTGATCCAGCTCAACTCTCCACAAAAATTACTAAGATTTCAGGTAGGACACAGCAACAGAAACAGTCTTTTTGGACCTGCATGAAAACCGTTTGGTTAGCTCCTCTTAGACAATGCTGCACAGACAAAAAGTACTTCCACTTATTCTGAGACTTTCAATGGGCTGTGGTGATATCTCCTGAAAACTGCCAATTATTCTCTTTGCTGGTAGACTGGAGATGAGGTCTGTTGCTTGATAGTGATGCCAAAAGTTTTTATCCTTGTCTTTTCTTTCCTAAGAGAGTAGCAAATCTTTACAACGTCCTCATGAGCCAGGGTAAAATTCTCCACAGAAAACTGAGCTCCAGCAACATGCTACTTGGCTCAAGGTCACCTGTGATAAAGATGAGAACAGAACATGGATCTTCTGATTCCTACTCCTGTGCCCTGAATACCAGGCCATAGTGCGGCTGCCACCACCTGTGGGGACAGCCTTTCAATTTTGAAGGCTGTCAAAATGCAGCAGCTTTTATGAGCACTAAAAATCACTTTAAATAAACTTCAGTTTTTTAAAAAAAAAAAGTTACGGGGGAACAGGTGGACTCCTGTGACACCAGAATTCTTCAATGCACAAAGAATCTTTCATCTCGCTGTTCTACACAGCACCTTTAAATATTCTTCTACACAAAGGCATGATATGCAAGAGCAAAAGAATAACTGAGAAACAGTAATCCCTAACAGATCAACTGTGCTTTATCTACACAGATTCTGCTTTCATAAAAGCACAGAGGAAAGAGAGGGGGGGAAAAAAAGAAAAGTACATTCTTATTGTTTTCTGAAGCTTAAAATAACCACAAAGTGAGAAAAATCAAAGCTGTTCCATAGAACAACCAGGCAAAAAGTCTCACTGAGCATTTGAGAAAGACAGTAAATGGCAGAAGATGGAATGAGAGATTTAGCGAGTGCTATGGTCACCATGCTTAGATCCTAAATTTGGTCTATGCTGAAACCAGTGTGGTTTAAATGGGAAGCATCTGCTAGAATGTATGCGTCCCATATATAATTATAGCTGTCACTGGCACCAACGGCTACAGTTATGGCTACCATTATATATGCCATTTTCACTTCCTAACTTCTCTGAAACCTTTCTTTTTTCAAATATAATGCAACTGAATGCAGGAAATTTCTGCAGGAAACTTGGTAACTGTGAGAGGCACAGAAGGCAAAGGGATAGGAAGAATTAAAACAAATCATCGGTGCTTAAGACAGGTGGAGTTGCCATCAATTTATTTTCATAGCTGATTGATCATGAAGTTTTTCCACTTCCAGAAACAAGCAGAAACATTATCTATTATAGGTGGTTTTGAACCAAATAAAATTTGTGCTTTAAGACAGGGTCCAGGCTGGTGCTTGGGAAGCAGCAGGAAAGTGGCCAAAATGACAGCTAGCAAAACATTCATTTATCCCTCATATTCAGATATTTCATATTTTCCAAAGTGTTGAGCTCTTCTGTAACACCTATGGGCCACTGAGCTATTTCTCTTTATTCCCAGAATGAACCAGAGCCACATCCAGGGTTTGTATAAACCCTTTCCTCCTCAGTCCGTATTATCTGCTGGACTGCCTATCTATGGAAAGCACTGAAAACCCCAAACTTCCCGCTAACCAAAAAGCTTCCTAGCCACAACACAGCTTATTTTCTAAAATCCCTTTGCACAAGCATTTTCATGGAGCTGTTTTCCTGAGCTGAGCTCTCTACCCCTTCATGCAGTCAAGCAGTCTTAAGGTATCTCCTTGCTCCTGTACAAATGGGTCAGGTACCTACCAGCTCAAACCGCAGTTCAAAAGACAGCATCTCAGAGCAAGGTTGACTCGCCTTCAAAGCAGCAGACCACTCTGGTGTACAGCGATAACACAATGAACAGCAACCATCTGAAGAATTATTCCAGTCCTGACTTTCATCATTTTTTGATACGTCTTTCTGTTACCCTGCCTCCATGCTACACCCTGTATTTCAAAGATCATGGAAGATTCTTTGTAATTCACCATTCAGACTTCCAGAAGCTTTTTATGTTTGTATTTTTTTTATACAGGCACGCACACTTTATTTTAAACCCAAACAAATGATGCAGAGTCCATTAACCTCATCTCATTCAGCCCCAAAACTCAAGAGAGATGTAGCAGTTGGAGAGAAACCCAGGACTCTGGCCATTTTACACACATGTGTAATTCAGATTTGAATTAAAGTTACAATGGTTGCCAATTTTAAAAAAGCCGTAAGACTTCTTGTGGCGTGGATGGATGCTTCTATCCCCTCTGTTGCCAGCTGCTGTGGTACCACAGATGAGCCAGCAGCATCCTCCCAAAACATGCTTCAAGAGGCACAGTTGTATCATCAACGGTGGGAACCATACCTTCCCCGCATGACTTGCTGCCACACAGACTGCTAACACTTTTCTATCAATTAGGACTCAGAATTATCAGTGCAATACTGAATCCAATTGTGTCCTGGGCTGCATCACCAGCAGCGTGACCAGCAGGTTGAGGGAGGGGATTCTCCCCTTCTGCTCCGCTCTGATGAAACTCCCCTTGCAGTCCTGTGTCCAGCTCTGAGGCAAGAACGTAAGAAGGACGTGGAACTGTTGAAGTGAGTCCAGAGGAGGCCACGAAGATGCTCCGAGGGCTGGAGCAGCTCTGCTATGGAGACAGGCTGAGGGAGCTGGGCTTTTTCAGCCTGGAGAAGAGAAGGCTCCAGGGAGACCTTTGAGCAGCTTCCAGTGCCTAAAGGAGCTGACAAGAAAGCTGGAGAGGGGCTTTTGACAAGGGCCTGTAGGGACAGGACAAGGGGGAATGGCTTTAAACTGACAGAGGGGAGATTGAGAGGAGATCTTAGGAAGGAAGAAGTTGTTCCCTGTGAGGGTGGTGAGGCGCTGGCACAGGTTGCCCAGAGAAGCTGTGGCTGCCCCATCCCTGGCAGTGTTCAAGGCCAGGTTGGACGGGGCTTTGAGCAACCTGGTCTAGTGGAAGGTGTCCCTGCCTGTGGCAGGGGGTTGGAACTAGATGAGCTTTAAGGTCCCTTCCAACCCAAACGTTCTTTCTGTGATGATTCCGCAATGATTCCACGATTTTATGCTGTGTATCAGTGATACTAACAACTGGCAATTCCAGCAATAAGCTGCTGTTTTAATTTAGGCCTACTGCCTATGCTACAAGCTTCCAATTTTAAGGTCAATGAAAGAAAAACCAAATCCTTTTAATTCACACACTACTTGCATTTTGATTCTGAACTTCTAGATAAGTGTCATGGCCTTCCCTAAGTGCATGTATGTTGCTTAGAGGAATGTTCAACCCATTCAAATGTATACACTTCAAAATTCAGATTTGAATGGACTTTTCTAGACCTATCATACTCATCATTTCACCACTGTCCTTAGAGCTGCAGAGGTGGGATCTTGGAAAGTTTTTTTATCTGAGAATTGAAGAATTTAACTCTAGTTACTGAACAGAGGTATCCAAGCTTAGAAATTGGATGACCACCAGAGGACTGGAGGATATATAAATCAACACATCAGTTTTAAAATGTAAGAGCTACCGTGCAATAATGCAATACGCCAAAAATAAAATGTGAGTTCCTCTAGACAGTCTGCAACACGCAATTATCTAAAAAACGTTTCTTCATAAAGTTCTGCACATTCTTGCTGACTAACAATTCTGCTGCCAAGCACAGAAGACTACAGGATGAATTTTTTACTTTTTAGTTAGTTCTAAATACTGACTTATATGAAGGGGTACTTTCAATTTCATTTATTGCTTAGATCTTTATGATTCTTTACATCCTGTTGATAATGTATTGGCACACTTATCTGCTATATAAATCTCTGTCCCCATCCACGCAATGATACTATTTGTTAACGGTCTAACCCCTGTTTAAATACGACTTACCATTGAAAATGCTGCTAAATTCCCATGACTGAAGTTAGTCATATAAAGAACGCCTGGAAGACATTCAAAAGTTATAGTGGTAAGACTGCTGCAAGATCCTCCAGAGAACAAACCAGGACAGCAGTTGCTGAGGACGTTAAGACCATAAACTACATCTCTCCCTCAGTTCCCACCTTTCTAATCAAGTACCTAAACCATTGTTTTAGGATGCGAGTGCAAGTTCACTGCATGCATTGGTTAGGAGTTCTCTCTCATATAGTAGCCAAAACAGATGGATCTTCCTAGATACACTTTGCATTAAAAAAAAAAATCTGAATTTCTTCTGACAGTAGAAGAGACGACATGTCCCTACAAGAAGATGCCAGTTTCCAAATGGGCAAGGTATCTTAAAACAGCTAATTTAAAAGCAGAATCTTGGGAGTGAAAAACCACAGCAGCGTACTTGGAGAATATCATGACAGACTGCGCATGCTGTGACAGCAGTAGGACTAAGATGCCACTCATGTGGAAAGCTCACAAAATCCTTTCAGGATCTTAGCGAGCAAATGGAGTGGGAGAAGTTATGACCCAATATTACCTAAGCCTCAAACTCAAGCCTCGCCACTCTAGGAAATTACAATATTGTATTACTTAAAGTGATATGATTTCCTCCCTCACCTCTTTACAGTGACACGAGGATGCTTTTATCACTATTCCAACAGAAACAGGGGACCAAGTGCACTGAAGTAAGTAATCCCTCGCTATGTCAACACTGTCCTCTACACAATATTACTGTTCTAGTAGAAATCATCCTTTTCCTCCATCAACACAGCTACGCAGCTAAACCTCTCAAACTAAAGCCATCAAGTCTATTCCAAAAGGATGCTTTTGCCTTGGCCTCTCTTGCTGCCATTGAGGTGCTTGGACAACACATGATGAGCCCTACAAGAGAAGCAGGATACACACAGTGAACTACCTGGATCCTGGGGAAGGGTTAATGACTAGAGAGTGCTGGTTGACTCCCCACAGTTCTCACCAAGGATTTGTACTAACGAAACCCTTTAAGGATTTGAAAAAAAGAAACAGAAGTGGGGTAACTTTGGCAGTCTCTTTTTTTAGGACTTTCTTTAGAATCCAAATCAGAAAGTAAAATATCTTAGCCATTCTCCCACTGTTCTCACATTCACAGTTCGCATTTGCTCTTCTTTAAGCTCCAGCTCCCAGAGTCAAATGATAGAAGGGAAAGTGGAAAAAGAAAAGCTGAGAAATGTAAAGTGAATAAATACATCTTATACCCTCTCTTAAGACAGAAATCAACCTCTTCACTTTATCAAACTCTGATTTAATAACTTTTTTAAAATTTCATATTTTATGCTGTAAATAACAAACATTAGCTAAGAATTTTTTCACTATGAGGATGGTGAGGCCCTGGCACAGGGTGCCCAGAGAAGCTGTGGCTGCCCCATCCCTGGCAGTGTTCAAGGCCAGGTTGGACACAGGGGCTTGGAGCAACCTGCTCTAGTGGAAGGTGTCCCTGCCCATGGCAGGGGGGTTGGAACTAGATGGATATCCCTTCCAACCTGAACCAACCTATGATTCTATAGATTTCAAAATACTGCTCACATCTAATACTTCGGAATATGAAGTTCTTGGGAACAATCAAATGGGTTCTAAGGAACCCTCTTAATCTGTCAAAAGGAGTTTGGAGCCATTCTTACCTGTGACTGAGACTAATCAGTCAAGAGCCAGCAAGTGGCCTTGTTGAGAAGAGTTGCACAGCAGATGTGCTGCAGAAGGTGGGTCAAGTAGGCTTATGGAGAAAAATGGTAACAGAGAGAGAGATTTGTGCAGGAGCAGAGTAGGGACACTGGATGGCCTGAACTTTGTCAGTCTTAATATATGAAGCTGAAGCCCTGAGCATGGTTTCTGCCACTTCTTCAATTGCTCGATAAAGGCTAAGCTTCTGCAAGTAGTGTTTTTACTGTAATCTGGCTAGTCTGACCCTCAGTCTGACCCTGCAGGGATATTACGTTCCTAAATGGCCTGGGCACAATTTATGCACAGCCGTTCCACAAGCCAGAGCGTGTGAATATATTGTAAAACATGGCACATCAGAAAAGACTCATTCTACATCAAGGAGAAAACTGACACCATAAGTCAACACCCAGTTGGCTGGGGTAGAAGGGGAGATGACACATGCATGCATACAAATGGATTAGATCCCAGCCTTACACTTGCTCTAAAGCAATCTAGTAAGATTTACCTTTAATATTCTTAAAACATTTTTATTTTTGAATGTAAGACATGAAAGTGCCCCATTTTTCACTAGCTGAAGCCAAACTTGAAATAACAAAACAGTCTTAAGTAGTTAAGAAGCTACAAAACTCATCCTGATTTCCAGTCAGCATTATAGAGACTTGCAGAGTAACACTGTGTACCCATTAACTCCAAGTCCACAATTTGGCCAGAATTTGTTTTGCTGCATTACAGCCAAATCACTTTTTGTGTCTGTCTTCCTCCTACGTGGGATTGCCTTAGCAGAACAGGATGCCAATACTGAAAGCACTGACTGTCTCGGACTTTACCATCTTTGATTAAGAAGGCCCTTTTATTGCAGGATCACTTAGACTTTACAGATAACTGTTGCTGCATTGAGATGAAGTTACTGGCAGGAAAAGCTTACAGCAACTCAGGGAAGAGCAACCAGAATATTAAGACTCCCCAAGTGAGCTATTCCAGAAGTCCAACACAGAAATTACTTTCCTAATATCAACTTTTTTGCTGAAAATTAGGTCGACTATTTCTTGTACTCCCCACAGCTAACGCAGAAAATGGCGTACTCCTCATTTCTTTACAAGACGCTTTCACATTGGGTTTAAACAACTCTTGGCAAATGGGTGGGTTTCACTTTAAATGTCTTTGCCTTTCCCTTTCCCTGTAGGAATCATCTCAGAACTCAACTCTCCAGCCTTTCATTGCCACATTTTCAGCTTCTAGATTAACTTCACATCTTGTTTTCAGTCCTGTTCCTGCCCTACATTCCTATCCCATTTTTGTTTGCCTGTTCAACTAAGCAAGGGAAAGTACCTGCTACGGCTGGTCAGGAACTGCCTCTGCGTGGACTGATTAACTGTAAATCTCTATGGCTACTCCCATGCCCACATTTTTGAAGGACCAGAGAAATAATAGTATCAGAAATCGGGTGTTTCACAGCAACAGGCAAGAAATCCTTGTATTTTATCATGGCTGGCATGTATTCCTGAAGGATATCCTTTCCATTTCATTTTATATCTACCACCCCCTGTATTATGAGTAAAAGTAAAGAGCAGTTACCACTCAATTTCTCTTTACCATGTGATATTTCTACTCTCTTTCACCTTTTTTCTAAATGGATGTTCCAACATATATAAACTGGCTCAGTACATTGCAGCAGCCACCAACTTAGGCTCCGTATTCAGGTATGTGCAAAGGTTTTTTGAAACTGAGAATTAAAACATTACAATCATAGAATGGTTTGGGTTGGAAAGGACCTTAAGCTCATCTAGTTCCAACCACCCTGCCACAGGCACAGACACCTCATTCTAGACCATGCTGCCCAAGGCCCTGTCCAGCCTGGCCTTGAACACTGCCAGGGATGGGGCAGCCACAGCTTCTCTGGGCACCCTGTGCCAGGGCCTCACCACCCTCACAGTAAACAACTTCTTCCTTATATCTAACTTGAACTTCCCCTGTTTAAGTTTAAACCAATTACCCCTCGTCCTATCGCTACAGTCCCTGATGAAGAGTCCCTCTCTGGCATCCTGTAATCTATGATGTGGGACATAAGCACCCAAGGATATAACAACAGACATTTCTGGTTTATCATAAGATTGTATATATCATTACTCCCTCCTCCCAGTTTTACAGATCTGAACAGCAACAGTATTTTGCACTCATATAAAGGCTTCCCCACCTCAAAAGAAAAAAAAAAAATTTCTAACTTATTAAGCAGAGCTTAACATGTGAAAGAACCTGGTAAATTTGACATTTCCAGCAGCAGTCACTTAAATGATGGAAGGTAAAGCTATTTATCACAGCATCACCAAGGAACACAAATGGCAGCAAATGAATAACCTGACAATACAGAATTCAACTGAAACTGACAGTGACAAAATGTTGGAACCTCACTTTTCAGCCTGATTTACAGTATAGCACATTCAACAACAGAGTGCTGGTAAATCACCACGGTGGGACATTTGTTTTAAGGTGGTACAAAAGTAGAAATGTACATTCTGAAGAATTAATTCTGAGAGTTTTGGGGGAAGAAGAGAGGCCCTGCAGAATCTTCTAGCCAGATACAGAAACAGTGTTCAGCAGACCACAAACACTGTGCTGTAAGAAGCATCACAGATTTGATACTTTTGAAGATGGGAATGTATCATCAGCTTTGCCTGAAACTGTTGCCTTTTTTCCTAACCATAAGTACCTACAGTGCCTGAGAATGTAGAGCAATAAGCAAACAGTTAACAATTTGCTTATATATATACATAATAGTTAACTTCCAAAGGATTTAAGGTGCTCAACAGTTGAGACACAACTGTCATCATCCCATCAATTTTAATAAAATAAATATAACAGAAAATCTAACCAGACCAGTATCTCTTGCCTATTCTTATACAGCCTTCATTATAACCGCTCTACAGCTTCAACTAGTCTTGTGGTCTAGGAACAAAAAAAGCGTGAAAGACTTTTGGTTTTAATCGCAGGGAAACAGAACTGCATCTGTCTGCCTTTGTGAATTTAAACAGCGACCAAACCACTTGAACCTGTCTGCGAGACAGACACACTGTGCTAAAAAAAAAGAAAAAAAAAGTAATCTGCTGTTAAAGTCCTTCGGGGTGGGAGGAAAGAAATTCGATACGTATTCCATGCTGAAAACGAGCTTCGTACATTTCTTTCACGCTGATTATGAAACCTAGATTGCATTCCCCATCAAAAAAATGCTAAGAAATTCTCTGCATTGATATTCATATAGATTTCATATGGGAACATTGAAAAAAAAGTTTTCTGAATTACATTTTTATTGATTTTTTTAAAAGTTCTATTCAAATTTTGGTCTATTCGAAAGCATAGGCTTACTATAACATTATCTAAAATTACACGTAAAATATTTAGCAACATTTGCTATTGCTGTCTTCAGGGGAGGCTGGGAAGGAAGGGAAATAAATCCGACTCCTGAACCAGTGAAAACTACAGCATAAGCACCTGAAGGAGAGTCGCAAGCACTAACCCACTTTTGCCCTCTTTTGCACATATAAGGAGTATTTTGCTCATTTTAGTTTATTCATCTAATTCAAATCAATTACTTGTTCATTCAAAAGCCGAATAACCAACTGGGAGTTTAAAAATAATAATGATAAAATGCATTTAAAAAAAAAAAAAAAAGCCGGAAAGCTTGTTTTCCTCTTCTAGTCTTTGAATAAGAGAGAGGTAAGAGAATAAGATCTACCAGCTCTCACACCTTGAAGGACATGGCATCCAGAAACAGTTCAGTTCATTAACTGCAGATAATGCTTTCTTTGTTTAATGTATCAGTTTTAAAATGCAAAACATTTGTAAGATGCTTTTGTAATTTTTTTTTTTAATATTTTTTTTAAGCTGGCTTTTTTAGATAGCTACATTTAAATACAGATCTCCAAATGGTGAGATTTTTTTACATTCAGTTCCAATCCTCATCTATATAGAGCTCATTTGCCAATTCTAGAAAACGTAAATGTTAAAGAATTTTAATGAGGATTTGTAAAATTATGCACCTGATTAGGGACAGATCCCTGCCCCACTTACCCTACCAGTTAGTTAAGCATTCCCTCCCCTGCCCAAAGAAAGAAATTAAGAAATTAATTTAAGAGCTATACTTGTTTGCAAATAAACACGCTTTAAATAGTTACCAGCCAATGAAAATCAACCTGCCTTTAGGAAAATAATGAAAGTACAATCCCAAAACAAGATTAAAATCAATGATTTAAATCAAAGCTTCCCTCTTGCTGATGTAAATCAAAGTGATTTGAATCACCAGTTTTGATCAATTCCCTCATTTGCATAACCTTGATCGTTTATCCCTTAAAATGTCATCTAGGGGCCAAAGTTAGCTGGGTATTTCTTCAAATCTCAATTCACCCAGCACAAGCAAGGCTTTTGTGTTCTTCTTTAAAAATTTATAGAAGTCACTATCAACTAATACATTTCCATCACTGATGTCTAATCATATCTGGGATGCTGAAGTGGTTTAAAAGATAAACGAACGCACATTCTGCAGTAATCCCAAGTAAAACTAGAAATATATTACAGCTGATGGTTGCTCAGTAGATGTCCTTACATCAACAAACAAGCAAACATGATGATGGGACAAACAAGTGTTTACAAGAGCCCCTCAACCCATCAATTATCTTTAATACAGTGGGTAGCTAGGGACTATTGATCTACAGTGGTAAATTTTCACAGCATGCTGTTTTCCTGCATTGATCATTGGAGCAAAGCCGGGATTAACACAGTGTAGGAGCTACTTCATCAAAACAAACCTGCCTTTTCTAAAGGTGACAAAAGTATTAGCTAGAACCTCTGTGCTCGGCTCGTGAAAGATGGATTTTCATTCCAGTTCCCCCTGACCTGCTTTGGTCTTTCCTACAGAAAGTATTTCTGATGCACTTAGATCTTTCCCACGACTTTTGCCTAGTTTCCTTCTCCCTCTGACTCTTCACCTGAGCTTTCTAGTGATTCTGATACTAGCCAAACCCCTTTGTAAGCCACCCTTCAAAACCCTAACTCTTCTCCATGGTTCCACCTTCTTTTCTGCAGCATCTAGTTCAAGCTACAATGAAGAAAGGAAATGCTGGAGAAACTGGAAGGAGGAGAGTGCACTAAGGATGTCAGGATCATATAAAATTAAACCATTATAAAGCACACTGGGAAACCACAAGAATCTACTACTAAGAATTCAGACGATGCTTTCCATGCACAACATTTTACACAAACTACAAGTCTCAAAAATGAAGAATAAACATTAAGTGCTTTTACCTTTTTTATTGGTATACACAAAAGCAAGGTTGTCTCGAATATCAAGCAGGTTTTTTTAAATGCAAACATTTTAAGGCAACAGCACAAAGCTAATAACTGTATCATGGTCATTTTGATCCAATTACAATACATTTTAGTTTAAAGTATTACAGTACTTTGAAGATTAAATAGTGCTACAATTTCTCACATAAAGTTACCATTTTAAAAAGTTCTTCGATAGAGAACGCACGGCCCCAACTGCGTGAGCCTTTCCACTCGGGAAATTCAAAGTGGATTTAGCAGGATTACTACAGCATTTTCAGGATCAGAGCATAAATGGTATCTCCAACACACATGTGGGGAAAAAACTGAAGGAAAAAGGAATCTGTTCCTAAGAAAATCAGAAAGTTATCAATCCTAAATAGCTTTCTGCTTTTGACTTCAAACTAAGAGGGAAGGAATGAAAGGCAAATACTCTACAGTTTAGTAAAATAGTTTTACCTAAGTCCATGTATTTATAATCTATGAACTTACCACTAATTGGTAAATAAAACAAAGTAAGCAATAGGAAAACACAACATTTTTAGATGACAGAACTCAGATCATACTCAAGGCTTTTATTTGTTCAAGATTGAACAAACCCCACAAACTTCATAAACATTAAATTATTACGCTGAGTGCTAAAAAACCCTAAAGCTGGACAAACCAAGAAAAGAACCCTACCTCAACTCCTTCTATGTAGCAAAACACCATTTTTCTCATTTTAAAAAGTAAAGGGAGCTTAGCTCATTTCAGGGGAGCAAACAGTCCAGACCTACAGAACGGGAAATGTTAATGTCTGGAAAGGAGAGCAAAAGATGCTATTATGGCTGCATACAGACACTTCCTGCCTCAAAATCTCAGAAATTCATTCCCCAATACGCTCAGAAAACTCAAGCTGCCATAAACTGATGCCCAGATTTGTTTCCCAACTTTTTTTTTAACTCCTCACAATTTATTTTTAACTACTGCACAGAAATTGCATCTGTCGGGAATGCTCATTTTGCAAACTGAGCTCCTGCTCCAGCAACTGCAGGGCGACTTTCCTGTGCTCCCTTTAGCAGAGTTCAAACCATTTCTTATTTTTCTATGAACTACTTCCAATTTTAGCGTTTACAGACTGCAGCTCTGCCATCCACTCAAGCACTACTGCTTGGTCAGTAAAAGGATATACAGCTGCCATCTTTAACATCTCACGTGAGCTTCAAAGAAGGATTTGGTAGAAGTAGATGGTCTATGTTTAACTTGCATTTAAAGGCTTTAAAAGTTAAAGAAGTACTATGAATGATGCCAGGGCAAGCATTATCTATAAAGATAAACAAGCTCAAAATAGCCGGCAGAGAGCCCTGTTACACAGCAAGTATCCTGCCATGAATGTATATCCTTCAACTGAAGCAATTTAAGTTCCTTTCCAAGAATCTTCTCGAGACTCACCCTAAAAACTTAGGAGCAGGCACAACAAAAAAGCCAAACTAAATCCCATCATTTAAACAGCTGAATGACTTAATGTAGACATAATCTTCAGAGAAGAGCTAATTCTTAAGAACAGTGCTTGGGTCACTTCTTTTCTGAGTCCGGATGTGAAGGCCATGAATTCTCAGTTAGAATTATAGACTGGTTTGGATTGGAAGGGACCTAAATGCTCATCTAGTACCAACCCCCTGCCATGGGCAGGGACACCTTCCACTAGACCACTCAAAGCCCTGTCCAACCTGACTCTGAACACTGCCAGGGATGGGGCAGCCACAGCTTCTCTGGGCACCCTGTGCCAGTGTCTCTCCACCCTCACAGGGAACAACTTCTTTCCTTGTCCCCAGCCCCACACACCACTGAAAGGCCGGTCACAGAGAAGTGCCCAAATTTGCGATATGAGGCTCCAGAGCAGAAAAGACACTATAGTACCAGGCTGCGTGTACGGGAGATCCACAACCAGCAGAAGAGAGCCAGATGGCAGCACGCCCTGTCAGTCCCACATTCAGCTACCGGGTATCTGACGGGGCTGGGTCTGTCGTTACACATGCCCTTGATTTCACAAACACAGCTGCAATACTCACAAGCAAAGGTGCATCTGCATCGCTGCGGAGTCACGCGGATTAAAAATAAAAGCTTTAAAATTACTTTCCAATTTAAAATAGTTTAAATTAGAAAAATGAATAAGATGCGTGTTTTGCAAAAATTTTCCAAGGGAAAAAGATGACCAAGCCAGTGAACTAGTGGAAGTTACTTGGTGAGCAGTGGGAACTAGTGTCTGATTAAGTGCCAACCCATCTTTCAAGCAGCATCCTTGTCTGCAAGTACAAAAGAACAAACATTTTCTTTTTACTTTGCTTATTTAGCTCAGTTCAATGCCTACTGCTTTCCAAGTTGAGAAATCAGCTGGGAATTCAGAAAGCAGGAAAAACAGTTTCTCGCTTTTAAATGAGGAATAAAAATAAGCTGATGAGTTTCAGCTCTGTGTTTCTGAAGGGCAAGGTAACCAGAAATTAAGTGAAATTTACCTTATCCAGACAAGACTCATTGTATTTAATAAATGTATTGTAAAAGCAAAACTGTATTTTGACATAAGTGTAACACAGCCTTCATGTCAAGTAAAACTGCACTTTCAATTGAATTCCATTTTCCATCCAAATGTAGCTTGACATGATTTTAAATAAGAATCAGCTGCGAAATATGCAGAGAATTAACCATTTTCTAATTCAACATTTAATAAATGTATGGGAAGTAATGTAATTGCTTAGGTTACTTCCTGACACCTGACTTTTTCTGCAGAGCTACATACATACATGTGCAAAACAACACTGAAGATCAATTATTCGAACCAAAGTTTCCTGCCTGCTATTTGAACCACTTCGATTTAAATCGATCTACATCCTGCAGTGTTAACTGCGATGATCGACACATCAACCACCCACCCTCTGCAGCCGTACTTAATACAGCATCTATGGGATGCATTTATTGAAGGTACGAGAACTTCTGGGATCTATCCAACAGATCTTTTACCTACCTAGGAGGCAGTCCTATTTCTGCCCTAAGCAGCTAAGGGAAGGGGAGAAGACAACAGGAAAACCAAAGGCATTTGGGCAGTTTAGCCAGTGCCTGTTCTGGGTGGGTTAGTAAGAGCAGAGTACAAGCGAACACGTTCCTTAGGCTCTTCTTCCAGGTAATGGAGGCAGGAGTCACAGAATGACAGAATGATCTGGGCTGGAAGGAACCTTAAAGCTCATCTAGTTCCAACCTCCTGCCATGGGCAGGGACACCTTCCACTAGAGCAGGTTGCTCCAAGCCCCGTCCAACCTGGCCTTGAACACTGCCAGGGATGAGGCAGCCACAGCTTCTCTGGGCAACCTGTGCCAGCACCTCAGCACCCTCACAGGGAAGAATCCTCTACAAAATCCTCTACAAAATCTCTTAACAGTAGAGTCCTCTACAGATTATTCCAAACAGGAACCTAATTGCAGATTGACTTGCTCCCTGGAGAAACTTCTCTCTGTCTTCTAAGAGGCCAAAGCTAGTCTTTGTGGACACCTAAATGACAAGGTTAGCTAGAAAGCACTGCTACCGCTGCAATTCCACGAGCAGGAGCTACACTCAAGTACGAGGTCCTGCCTGCACTTGGAGTTTGGAGTGCTGCCCCACTCTACCCAGTGCTTGTCAGGCCACACCTGGAATACTGTGTTCAGGCTTGGTCCTCACTCTACAAAAAAGATGTGCATGGGCTGGAGGGGGTCCAGAGAAGGGACACAGAGATGGTCCAAGGACCGGGCAGCCATATGAGGAAAGGCTGAGAGAGCTGGGCTTGTTCAGCCTGGAGACAAGGCAGCTCAGGGGAGACTTTATCATCATGTTCCCTTATTTAAATGGTGGCACAAGGAAGATGGAGACTCCCTTTCTACAAGGAGTCACGTGGAAAAGACATGGGGTGATGAGCACAAGTTACTCCTGGGGAGATTCCAACTGGACACAAGAGGAAAATTTTTCACCATGAGAACAACCAGGCATTCAAATAATCTCCCCAGGGAAGTGGTGGATACCCAAACGTTTGGCACTGTTAAGATTCACCTGGACAGGGTGCTGGGCCGTGAAGTCTAGGTCACGCTTTGCCTAGAAAGGTTGGACCAGCTGATCCCTGAGGTTCCCTCTAACCTGGGATTCTATGATTAAACCAGACCTCGGAGCAATTTAAGTAAATCTGCGCAACCTGAGTGCTATTGTTAGTGCCTGTACCCATTTCATCTTAAACTGGATCCCCATCAGCTTTAACTTGTCTCTCTACACGTAGGAGCTCTCCTAAGCACAGCAAGGCAATACACATGAACTGACCTCTACCCGCTCCCATGCACAGAACTAAATGTGATTTATACCTGGTTGCAATTTCACCCATTATAAGTTACATACACAAACAAACATAAATTTTACGTACATACAAATGCATTTGTGTGTATAAATACATGAAAACAAACCACCACTTGTGCTCCAAATCTAAAAGCTTCTCCCAGCCATTCGACAAACCTTACAACCAAAGCCAGACATGCTTTATGTTTTTACAAAGTCTGCCACTAAACCTTAAAATAAATAATAAAAAAGGTCATAATTCATCATCCTGACAACAAATCAGCAGATTGGGATTTCAGTATATCAGAATGATGGATATAGACTTGCTTTAAGTATGGTTTAGTCTGCATTATACCAGAGAGTTTATTGTTGCCTTTAAGACTGTTTCGTTTCCAATATATTTCAAACAAGTGCAACACTCTTATTTTCCCTTAACTCACTAGATCTGAGTCCACTATTCAGCAGAAAGAAGAAAAAAAAAATGACCCCAAAAAAATCATGCCTAGGGAAGCAACAGGACAGTGGGTGCTAGAAAACACAACTTCTCATTTATCCGTATTTTCTCTTGCTTGCCAGGTAATCTAATAACCACTCTTCAATGGATCAGGAGTTAAGCCTTTCTCAGGAGCAAAACCCTTCCCAATAAACTCCCAACCACCACGCAACCTCTCCATCCACTGCTAATCACCTCTGCCATTTCACTTTGCTACAGTTTCAGGCTGCCAGAGCCCTATTACCCTGTGCCCTGCTGCCTACAACCAAGAAGGACCAAACCAGTTCCCCTAGAATACTCACAGGCATTATCGTCCAGCTCCATGTCTACTTGATCCCCACCTGACCTCTTGCCCATCTCTCTCTGCTTTCGGTTGGGTGAGATAAAAAAAGCTGCTAGTGTCCCCATAAATGAAAACTCTGATCTTGTATCAAATGCTATTCAGTTAATGAATACACATTTTCAGTTATAAGTTACACGTATATACGTTTCCATCACTAAAGCACTATTAATTCTCATTACAACCCTACATGGTAGCAAAACACATCAACTTTACAGACAGTCCAAAGCAGCAGGATGCATGCAAGAGGTCTGTTAATCACCTAGGATGTGCTGTGTAACCTGCACGCTATACATTACTTTATTTTGCCTAAGGCTAAGAAGATGACATTTCTTGACCCTAAAAACCTCAATTTTTTGGAAACAACTCCATGGGCCATGCTGTATCCCACTAAGACACGTGGAAGTGGTAGAGTCATAAAACCACTAACCTTATTGATAGAACATTTTCTTAATTAAAAATATTGATAAAAAATCCTGCATCCCTTCAGCTTATACTTCTCAGACAACACCAGCAAGCACCAACAGCACTGGAGAACATGTCCATAAGTAGAGCACAGAATGTTTAATTTTGCTGCAATTATTTCAGGGCCCCCCTTCTAATACCTTCTGGACCACCAAGAGTCAGAAAGTTACCAACGCCAATATGGGAACTTGCTGTTTGATACAGATTTAAGCAAGACTTCCTCGGTTGATCTGTGTTGTAAAAGGTGCTTCGTAAGCAGAACTGGTAATCAATTTGGAGAAGAAAATGTAAAAGAATAAATTATCATTTCTACCAGCTTCCCTTGCTCCGCCTGCTCCCAGCACAGTTTTTCAACCTTTCTTTGAGCCTACTTATGCGAGCAGTGAAACCAGAGGAGCAGAGGTGAAAGGGGAAAGGATGAGTGGCTGCCACAGAATACAGGTCTAGGAAGAATGACAGTGCCAGAGCTTGATCTGTTTTAGGAAGCGCCCCTATCTTTCAGGTTCCTCATATCACTTTTTTCCTTGTGGCAAAGCTGAAACAGTTCTTTGTGTGTTCTAAGGGTGCAGGACATGGTTTACAGGCACGGGGGTATGTACTCCTCCCATAAAAATACCCCAAAACTGAAAACCACTACCTAACTAAATAATTATAGCAACCCTAGGTCTGGCTGTACCCCTCTTGTGAGAATACTATTGTATATTCTTCATAGCATTTGTAAATAGGACTGGTTTTATCACCTACACAGGCTAGAAAGTCCCTATCATTTACATTGACTTCTCTTTCACTTAGGATGGAAGCTCACACACAAGAGTATGAGTCTGCAAATACAGATAGGCATAAACAGGATAATAGATAAGCCATGGTGCAAGATGAGGCCATAATTCTACCAAGCGAGAAAGCATGAAAGTAACCCTAGGTAATGTAACTGGTTTTACATATTCACACAAATAATCTTAGCCTGTGTCCTGACACTAATAGAGGAACACAATCTTGTGGAGCTTGAAATCTTCCCCCAGAGAAACAACTTTGCGAGAGCAGAATAGAAGAAAACACG
Source organism: Strigops habroptila (assembly GCF_004027225.2). NCBI lineage: Eukaryota > Metazoa > Chordata > Aves > Psittaciformes > Psittacidae > Strigops > Strigops habroptila. The sequence goes on from NC_044282.2 coordinate 61,247,784, forward strand.
CTGTGTAGAAAAGAATGTTTGTAGCTTTGCTTGCTATTTAAACCAGGCTGATTAATCTTTAAGATCTAACAGCTTTTCACATTTTTGCCTTCCCTCCCCCATTTTAACAGTCCTTTTATCAGTGCTTTAAAGTCACAGCACACCAAGAGCTAAGTTATACCCAGGACTGCATACACAAACCCTAGTGAGTGCAAAAGCAACAGCTCATGTAAGAACTCAGAAACCACCAACCAGCTGGAGACACAGGACAGGTCAGAAGTGGAATACAAACCCAAGAAGAACTGGCACGTACGAACCTCAAAGAGATGCCTGAATACAAGCATCCTTCAGAAACCATGCCATTACAGGTTTTCAGGTTCTCTTCTCAAACCGAAACCATCACAGTTCACATATGTAAGCTTTTCACTGCAAAAGTGAGATCTTGGGTCCTGCTAAAATACGAGACTGTTCGATAACATGTAGATTCTCAAGGCTGACATTTAAAAAAAAATCCACCCTAAAAATTGGATAAAAGATGCCCATATTGACAGCTTGCTTTCTTATGCAGCAAGGTGCGAATGGAGGACAAGAAGAAAATACTCAGAGAAGTATGAATGAAGGCATTTATCAGGATCCCGTTACCTGGAGTGAGGGCTGCCTTGTTCTCTGCGACAAACAAATGCATAAAAGATAGACCATCCCCTTCCTTGACACCACTTGTACTCAAAAGCCCTAACTGTGAGACTACGATCTGTCACATAAGGTTAAGTATCTATACAAATGTTTTCAGGTCTAGGCCTTAAGAAGTGAAAGGCAGTCCAAGGTAGTCCTTCAGCACATCAGTGGGAAATCAAGGTTATGTGGAACACAAAAAAACCACACATGGCAAAACACAGTACGAGCACATTACAGAAGATTTCAACTAGGAAATGGGCAAGTACAGCACCCCAGGAGAGAGCTTCCCTTTCTTAAGAAGTTACTTGGGAGATAGGTGAAGAAAACAGAATCAGACCACCATTAATCACCAGGATATAATCCTGTTTTTCCACATCTCAGGTCTAACTGCACAAAGTATAGGCTGTTTGCCTTTGCTAGAACAAGAATTCCTGCATAAAGTGTACGGATGCAATGCATATGTTGCACAAAGCCCAAGTTTACATAATAAAGAGAATATATGTTTGCTTTGATCTCAAGTTGCCCCATAAATTTTTAATAACAGCTGTAAAACAGAAATCTTTGGATGGAAATCAGCAGCAGCAATGAAATTTAAGCATGCTAATCATTTCAGGTTAAGAAAAACCATTTCCAGTCCGTTCCTATTAGAAGTGTTACCAACTTCTTGCAAGGAGAAATGCAAATGTCTTTCACAGCCATTTACTTGCAGATTATTCTCTTCGGCCTGCTGCTTTCCCTTGCTCTCTCCAAAACAGAGGCAGTAAGGGACCATTCAATCTGTTCTGTCATTTCTGTTCCTATTAGTGGTGACAACATTAAGTTCAGATATTGCAGTCCTCTCATTTTATATTTCACTGGAACGATGTCTCAATTGGGGTTTTTCTTCCTTTACAGAGAAACTGTTAAACCAAAAGTACTAAAAAAATACTTTTCTACTATGCACCACAAATAGATTACAGTTTCTAGTTCAAGTGCAAAGGGACAAAGAAACCAAAATCTTTTTCTATGCATACATTAAAATAAAAGCAGGAAACAGATTAACATCTGGAGAAAAACATTAACCCTTGTGCTTTCCATGATGCAGCTCATGGGAACTTCGTTTGCAGCACTGCTTCCAGCTCTTTCCCCCATGCCAAAGAATTACCCCTGCCGTACAGCATTTGAAACAGTATGTTCACACATACCCTATTAAAAAGAATTAAAATAACGTTTTAGGTAAACTAAGAGGCAGTCAGGCTCCAAAAAGCTGCAGCTATCAAATATATATCTAGAAATAAATAAATAATTAAATAAATAAATGTGAACTTTCTTGTTCAAGACTTACAAACATCACCATAGCCAAGAAAATAGTCTTGCACAAATGGCATTTTATAGGAAGGTTTTTCAAAAACTGTATTAAAAGAGAAAGATCCGACAGTATTCAGAGGCAGAAATGAGGAGAGATGATTGCTGTGCAGTATGATGAGCATGAGAAAGAGCAAGCTAATGGGATACAAAACTGCATACACTGGAGAGACCTTTACAAGTTAAGAGACATGACAGCCGAATAGCAATCACACCACACCAAAAAGGTACTGACAAGTCAGAAAAATCCCTTCATTTTCTAAATGACAGCAGACTTAGTCCTTATGTATGAAGAGTACACAGAGCTGCAGCTAAACAGTAACTGCTAGTCCTATAGATGTTTGTACATGACCTAAACTGGAGAGAAATCATTCACTGCCCTTGTTCTGCAGCGTTCACACTACTCTGGATGCAGACAGATGGATTTTTCTGGATGCAGGTATGTCAGCAGAAAGCCAACCTGTGGGTGCCCTGTCTCTCCTGCCATCACCTCCCTGCCAGGAGGAAGCACTTGCAGACTCCTGCTGGCATGCAATTTTGGGTGAGCACTCCCCAAATAACTTTCAGCAAAACTATTTGGGCTGGATCAAGCATAATACTACATAAAGGTCCAGGTTACCCCAACCAATTTAATCTGAATCAAATGAGAGAGTTATTAAACAAGCCCTGTGAATAGATTGGTGAGGATGGTAACTGGGGGAGGGAAGAAGGGTAAGAAGGGAAGGATTTACTACCCAGCACACAGAATTTAAAACCTGTATTTGTTCATGTCTGAAGTGACATAGGATAGGACCGAACAGAGATGCCAAAAAAAAAAAGGGAATAAAACTAACCAACCATCCAAAAAAAGGTGACGCAATTTATCAATTAAAGACATTTGTTCACCAGGAACTGAATTAAGGAAAGCACCTCCCTTCACCAAGGCTACTTAGCCTCTGGGTATGTGACATTATGCAGGTGGAAAACACTGCAATGGACACAGCTCAGGATGGTAGTTTGTCTAGACAAATGGGCCATTAAGGATTTAACATACCTAATCTTCTCTAAATGGAAAAGATGGGATACAAAAGATACACCTAACACCTGCAGCACACAGCGAGGTTATATGCAACTATATGCTGGGGAGGTACCAAAAGTTTGCCCCATTCTTTGAGGCTTTCCTCCACATCCAGGACTGCTGGTTATCATAGAATCACAGAATGGTTTGGGTTGGAAGGGATCTTAAAGCTTATCTAGTTCCAACTCCCTGCCACGGGCAGGGACACCTTCCACTAGAGCAGGTTGCTCCAAGCCCTGTCCAACCTGGCCTTGAACACTGCCAGGGATGGGGCAGCCACAGCTTCTCTGGGCAACCTGTGCCAGGGCCTCACCACCCTCACGGTGAAAAACTTTTTCCACAGATCTCATCTCAATCTCCCCTCTGTCAGGTTAAAGCCATTCCCTCTTGTCCTGTCCCTACAGGCCTTTGTCAAAGGCCCCTCTCCAGGTTTCTTGTCATTCCCTTTAGGCACTGGAAGCTGCCCTAAGGTCTCCTTGAAGCCTTCTCTTCTCCAGGCTGAACAAGCCCAGCTCTCTCAGCTGTCTCCACAGCAGAGGTGCTCCAGCCCTCACAGCACCTTCGTTGCCTTCTCTGGACAAGATGGCTTGCATACATAGTGAAGACAGAACCTTCCATGAAAGGCTGTAAATCCTGCAGCTGAAGCAGGATGCTTACAGATTCTGATTTATCTTGAAGATCTCTCTACTCCCTATTTTGCTAAATGCTGTGGGAAAGGTAGGCTAGAGAAGCTCTCAGTTTTCTTGCGTTCCTCACAAAATGCACTAGCTATGTGGGAGCTGAGATTAAGATGAGCACATTTAGGTTTCAGCATTGTCATCTTCACAGAAAGGAAGAAGAAAAGGTAAATTGTGATTGTCGCAGATTTTGCCTGTTCTACTTCTTGCATGTCAGAGCTGCATTCTGCTTCTCACCCGGTGGATGACCACCTGAAATAAAACCAAAGCTTCACCTCTTTAAACCCTGTCAAAGCTGCCTTCAAGGAGCACCTTTACACTAATGAAGTTTCATTAGTTTGCTAGTAACTTTGAAAGATTTCCAGAATTGTTTAAACAGAACGAGTTGATAAAGACTCTCTTGTGTATTTTATGTGAGCTCAGATATTTGAATATGGACTAGAAGTAATACTGAATATCTGCAATTTCCATTAAATTTCAAGGGATGAATCCTTAAAACAAGATGTAACTAACGTTAGAGGCAGTGGGAGTGCTCTCTGATGGCTTTCACAAGAACTGAACTGGAACTGTATTGAGGATATTTTCTTTTTAATTCTCAGGAGATCACTGTGGTTTAGGTCCTTTATACTTAAGAATAATTAATTCTCCATTGGTTTTGCTTCTGACAGACTTTTACTGTCAACCTTCCAATGGAGACACTGGCCCTTCCTCCAGTTATTTGATGAAACAATTTACTATGTGCAGCCTTTCCCCAACCCCTCATGGTAGAAATCTGCTTCTGGTGTCCTCCTGGGTGCTGCTTCCCAAGTGTTCTTTATGTTCTCTGTAAAAACCTCGACAGTGTTGGGGTTGAAACACTTATTCTCCTTATGCACTCTTGAAAATGTCCAACAGTGGACAGCATGTGTTAAATGTCCTGCAAATAAACCCAGGACACTGGATAAAGTTGATGATCCTTCAGTTTTCTTCTAATGAGAACTACTTCTGAGAAAAGACTATAGGCTCAAGGCCATACTGTCACTGCAGTATTACCAGTATATTTTGGCTGCAAATGTGATTTCTTTTTTTCTTAAATATTTAAAGGGAGGGGTTATGACTTCTGAGGTATAATTGTGTGGAGACACTACTTGGGCAGACTTCCTAAACTCTTCTGCATTAATTTGGATGTGCTGGGTATGATGAACTCTGTGCACTTGTCGCCACTAAGGAGAGTCTTGGACCGTCACTGGTGTTCGCAGAAACCAGACGAATTGCAAATAATGTGTTTGCACATAATTGCAAATAATGTGTTTCCTATTGCATCTTGAGTCTTGCTTGCCTGTTTTTCTTGTTCCTGGTGACGGTCTGTCTTTCGTACCTGTTTCTATGCCATTTGCAATCAGTTCCCAATTACAAACTTAGCTTAAACCCCATTTTAACTAACTTTTCAGTTCCGGCTTTTGTCAGCCACCTTGCAAAAGTGATTGAGCAATGTTGTCTCAGGTTTCTGAAGCCACCATGCCAAAAAGTATGGGTATCTTGCAGCTCTGAGGCAGTTTGTCTTCGTAGCAAGACGTGTCTTTGTAGTCCACCTCAGCACCAACCTAAATCCAGGTGGATCACCACGTCCCTGCACATTTATTTTTAAAGCAAGTTGCACTGGAAAGTTGCATATGCAGGGAGGTTAGACTTGACAAGGTTGAGAGGTGTTATCCAACCTCCACACTTACGTGCAAATGGGAGAAATAAACAACTAGTTTTCATATAGATACATCCTCGCGCTTTTCATCATGTCCCCCATTTTTTCTCTCTCCTTATTTTTGAAAGGTGTACCTTTTAAAGCCTTTTATAACAGTTCTTAAAGACATACTACTCTCACCAGATTTAACACTATGGCTGGCATAAGGGAGGGTTAGAAGCCAGCTGTTTAATTGGCGTTTTACATGGTAGACTTTGAAATCATGAATTCAGTGAGGTTCTTGCTTTGCTGCTCTTTTTCTACAGAGCAGCAATACACGTACGCTACTTCTAAAAATAAGGGCGTATGTCATGAAAGTGTTGTTTGAAGCAAGGCTCTGATCTGCAGTAACGGCAGAGCTACACTAATTTGTACCTCTGAATACAGGCAGCTATAAAATAAGGTTTACTTAAGAGTTGCAAAACTCAACATAGAGACTAAGTTCAGTTAAAATCAGGTTTAATATATGAATGGCTGTGGTGACAGATCAGAAGTTCACCTTATCTCTGGCAGTAGTCTGGATAACAAGAGCCCGTAGGGACAGGACAAGGGGGAATGGCTTTAAACTGACAAAGGGGAGATTGAGATGAGATCTTAGGAAGAAGTTGTTCCCTGTGAGGGTGGTGAGGCCCTGGCACAGGGTGCCCAGAGAAGCTGTGGCTGTCCCATCCCTGGCAGTGTTGAAGGCCAGGTTGGACAGGGCTTGGAGCAACCTGCTCTAGTGGAAGATGTCCCTGCCCGTGGCAAGGGGGTTGGAACTGGGTGAGCTTTAATGTCCCTTCCAACCCAAACCATTCTGCGATTATATGATCTATCAAAGAATCCACAAAAAAACCAGCATGCTAGTCAAGGAGCAATCTAAAGTAGAAACACAAAGGAGAATGACAGGGTTTTAATCCACCCTTCTGTTCAAGTGTGGTGCCTTGGTGTGGGCTGAAGGGAGGCAGCTCCATCGGACCACAAGTTTAAGAATTGTAATATCCCAACTAGAACAAGGTGCCTACAGCCTTCAGTACAAGCACTGGGCACTGGCAAGTCCTTTAAGGAAAAGGACAAGCAGAGGAGATGTCCATGACAGCTTCATGGTCAGTGTCTGCCTTTTACCTGCCAGCTCACTAGTCAAATACCTCTAAATTATGAGGGACATTTAAATAACTTGTGGCTTGAACCTGCCTCACAGACATCGAACACCTCAGAGTGCCCTAACACTGCCCAGCAAGTTACTGGATACCCCATGGGCAGGAAAGCTTATTTCTCCCCTTGAAGCTTTAATTTTACATTGAATTAAAAAAAGACTGGAGGGAGCTTCACACTGCAGCAAGGCAAAGGCCTGAGCAGCATACCTGTGTTTCAGTTTCCACCCTGGTTATTAGCCAGACTGTTTATAAAACAATTTTAAAATGCCAGCTTTTATGTATTACAGTTTTATTAATCTTGAATGATACATCATATGTGCTGGATGCATAAAAGGGTTACAGAAACACGGCCTGCATTTTAAAATGCTTTAGTGAAAACAAATGAATTCTCTTTATTAAGTGAATTGAACCTTGCTGTGTCCTCCACTGAAAGATTTCAGTATTAGTGAATCTCTTTGCTCACTGTTCTTTTTTCCCACCTTATGTTAGGTGAGGAAAACAAGCATTTCTGCATTTACAGCTCCCAAATGGTTTCTCAGCTTTGAATTAAGTCTGTGATCTAAACTGTGTGTACAGAAATCCAGAAAATATTCTCCATGCACATGCAGAAGAGGCTACTTCTGTCAAACATTGGTATACTACTTCATCAGAATCTGGTTCCATGTGCTCAGTCAAGAGTGACAACCATCATTTCACTGGTGTGACTTTGAGATATTGGCAGTAAAAATACCTTGCCTAGGTTCTGTTTAAATATATTACAAGAAATATGGGCATTACAACAGACGGCTTAGGCTTAAGAAAAAGGTATTGCTATATTTTAACCTATTTAAATAGAAAACACTTTTAACAAAACCCAAATTTTGTATCCAGATCATAAACTCCAGTTTATAAAAGAGAGTGTAATTGCAAAGAGAGGGTAGAGATGTTTCACTGCTGGGTTTAGCAGCTTACTTGGCCAACAATCAGCTTTTAATCAAAGATACAGATGCACCCATTTGCTTTTAAACAGATCTGTTTTCTGCAAAGTAGAGGTAGCTCCCAGACTCCAGATAAGAAATGAATCTGGCCCTCTAGCATCCTGAAGTGTCCAGTACAGGAATTTTAACACCTTCTTGAAGCAGTATTTAAATTGATTATTGATGTAAACAAATACAATCTAAATGGACTGCCCTGATGGGCAGTAAGCTCTTTGGAAGTAAAGCGTGTCTCTTGTCTGCATACTTGTTCAGTGCTTAACACTTTGGGGCCCCAGCTCCAGTAATGCTCTCAAACTGTAGCCACTAATCTTCATCTTAAGTATTTTATCAGCAATTTATATGCAAACATAACCCATCTAAGCCATAAAGACCCCAAAAAGAACCTGCCTCAGGGCAGGGGGAGATAATACCTAAACAAGCTACATGTTCCAAAAACAAGGTTTTATGGAGAAAGGGGAGGTTGAAAGGAGAGAAAGAGAGATGATCTTTCCATAGCACAGCAATGCCACAGGAAAGCACCAGGTTTAATGTAATCAAGCTCTACACTGCAGCCATATGGAAACAATTTCAGTCAATAAACAACTCCTGCAAGAAGACAGCAGAGGAACAGAAAAATCAGATACCGATTTAGCTAGGAGGCAGGAAAGCCGCTGGCTGAGCCCAGAGCCTTGCATTATAAGAAGTATTTATGTCCAACCAAACAGCACACATTTTCTGATTCCTATTACTCGCCTCAGACTTCCCCAGTGCCACACCTCAGACTGCAAGCAGCAGAAACAGCATACCTCCTTTTACAGTATCTTTCCCAGCCTCCTAGATCCTGAGCCTCAGTCCTCTTCCCTTTCTTCCCCCTTCCAAATCTCTCCTCAAAGCCTATCGCTGTGGCAGGTTTCCCACTTGATAGCCAGAGAGGAAGCAGACATCCCAAACTTCAGATACTCGCCCAACCTCTTTGCATTTTATCTGCTTGGAATTTGCAGGTTTCAAAACAGGGTCTTTCTCAGAGAATGAGTCCTTTCAAACACCTTCCTTGGAAAAAACAAACAAACAGAAAAACTCCAAACCACAACACACTTCACTTCTTACTGACGGTGGTATTTAAATGAGATTTGGTTTCAAGATGTCATACTATACAGTATCCTAAAAAGCAACGGCAAAAATACTGCCTACCCTACAGAAAGAGACATTCCTGTGCACTGCTGATTACAGCTGCAACATGGAGGGAAGTAAAAGCTAAATCAGGTTGGGACAGGAAAAGGGAAATTCACAGGCACAACCAGCAAGTGAAGGCAGCTGCATTTTTTAACAAAAAGCAAGAAAGCAGATTGCTATGAATAAAACAGAATTTACTTGAGTGTGACAGAGGAGTGACACCAGTATTTATGAGAATAATGCCCATTAAATTAACTGAAGGATAATTCACAAGTGTCTTCAGGAGTAGCCACTTGGAAAGGTTGAAAAGGTCTTCACTTCCAGGCTGCCATGCAAGCTGCAGCAGATGCACCACGGCCACCCTGAAAGCACTGAGACTTTATACTTTTAGACATTCAGGAACAAAAGGATCTTAGTACATTCCTCTTACTAACCAAAGTGCAAGATTCAAGATATGAAAAACAAATAAAGAGTAATAAAATTTAAAACCCAGGAACTTTCCAGTGGAAAGGAGAACCAACACGATGACTGTGAACAGTTTTCAATCAGAATGGGGCAATGTGCTTTCGTCAGATGAAGTACCTTCTAATTCACCAGTAATAAAAGATGATTTTCAGCAAACCTATTAGCAGGGAAACATTTTAAATCAGCCTAAAAAACATGCACCAAAGAGGGCTTTTTGCAGTTTTGTAGGGTGTTTGACCTTTTTTTTTCCTTTTTTAATGAATGACCCTCTAGAAAATGAGGGCAAAACCTCAGGCCAGGTGGATGTTCACATTATGCCAATGCTCAAACAGGGATGAAACAAATCTGGAGAGATGTAAAGTGGTCAGCTGAGTATCCATCACCCAGACAAACCAACGGGGGGGGAAAAAAGCAAATACATATATTTTCCCAATAAAGAATTAAAGAACAGGGACATCAGTAGCGCCAGTCAGCATGCTTTAATGGAAAATGTCTCTATAAAGGCCTAACTTTGTTCTTTGAGATTACAAATATAGTCAAACAGAACAAAGTATGTGCACAGAGCGTACTCTGGTTCTAGTGGCAATCCGCATCGGCTGCTCCCTATCTGAGAGCTGTCAGTTAGCCAGTTCTTAATCTACTTCCTGGGATTGCATCATGCTAATTTTTTGTCACTAAATTTAAGGTCTGATGCAGTTCAACATTTTTATCACTGCAGATAAAAATCTGTGACTGACACCAGGACTATAGGAACAGTACATTATTATGAGGAAAGGACAGGAAAAAATATGAATACCTACCTTAATTCAGCTCAGGAAAGCATAACACATCTGAACACAAATGCAAATTTATAATCTAAGAAATGCAGACTAACTACTAAATGGCACTTGAGAAGGAATCTCAATGCTGGAGGATCGAGGCTCACAAACAGGATTTCCCTATGCAACAGGGCTACTGTGAACCTTTTAGATGGCTGCGTAGCAAAAAGGGCCTTCACCCCTCGGTGTTCAGTATGGACCAGACACAGGCTGGAGCATTCACCATTTTTGGTTTCCACAATGTTAAAAATAAACGGAGTCCATGAAGAATCACCGGATGATCTGAGTGCTGGAGAAAATGCCTCAGAGTGAGACTTAAAAGCTCAACTCTGTTTCCTTATCAATCGAGTAACTTGATTACAGAGTGTAAGTACTTTCATGGCAAGAAAGTACTGGATACTAAAGGGCTCTAATCTTGTCAGGAAAGTTGTAACAAGAACCAGTGGCAGGACTTAGACAAATTCAAATTAGAAATCAGCCACTTATTTTTAACAGTGAGATGGTACAAACTACCAAGAGAAGTGATGAGTCTGAAATTACCAATGACAGACACTCAAAGCTGGAAAGCTTCGGAATTGTTTTTAGCCAAGCATCAGTAACTGGTCTCAGTTTCAGAGTAAATTATTAAAATTTAAAGGCTTGTGATACAAAGCATATAAAACATACCAGAGAAGGCAATTTAATTGTCTGTTTTTACCCTAAATTTTATGAATCTCCAATATGTTAACATCATTCTACTTCTATGGACCAGGAAATTAAAGAGGGAGGAATAAGTTTCAAGTTCAGTAAGTTCCCTCTTTTCCAGACTGCTATACTTACCACTAAACAGCACTGCTCCACCAAACAGATGGAGCCCCCATGAAATGCAAACAGCCACTGAATGACCAACTACGACGTCTGGAAACCATGCATAATGCAATTTAGTTGAGAAAACTGTGAGCAGCTACTTACCTCTCCCATCTGTGGCATGAAAAATGAGCATTAGCTTAAATAACTACTTCTTATTCTGTGTAAATACACTTATGACATTCCTGTTTATACTACCGAGAGCAGCAGCATGCACTACCGCCCAGCCAAGAATCTTCAAATACTTCACGAACTTGAAAGCATCTTAACAGCCCTGAAAGGATTATTTTCATATTACACACTGGAACACAAGCAAGTCAAGAAGTTTGCCCTGGGTCATGAAATAAGACCTATGGCAGAGTCCAGAAACGAGAGCCCCGCGCAATTTCACTGCCAGGAAGAGCTTTCCTTTTCAACATTTGAGCACTACTTACATGTCAGAGCTGCTGCATACCCAGTTGCTCAAACTCCAAAACCCGGCCAGTTAAATCACAAAGAGACTTCTAGTGAAAGCTGACATTGTAATCAGAGAATCTGATCATGGCAGAGAAACTGTCCAAAATAAAGGTCAGAATAAATATCCAAGTAGAAACAGCGCTTGTATTTTATGAACTAACTAAATGCTTTCTGCTTCCATTAGTACTACAGTACCACTGGAAGAACAAAAAGCAGATTCAGTGCTTGCTTCGGAGCTCCTAAGAAACAAGCAGCTCAAAATGCAGGAAATGACTATATGCTACACTTCCCAATTGATAGGGCATTGGCTTATCAGAAGAATAAAACTGGCTGTTCATAAGGCTCACTGAAAGAGTAGCCCACAGTATTGTTTCAGTAGTAGCAGTAATTTTACTGCTGAACTTAAAAGAATTTCCTCCTCCCCCCCCCCCCCCCCCCCCCCCCAGGAAACAGAAAAGAAAATAAGGCTTCTTAAATATTAAGTTCGAAAGTGGGGAGGAAACCGATTCAGGGCAGGTGAGATTTAGTTGGGGGTAAAGCCAAACATAATATATTTCAATCACAAAATACCAGGCTGGAAGGGACCTCAAGGACCATCTGGTCTAACCTTTTGTACACCTGGTTTGTAAATTCCTTAGCTCAATGGTAAGACCTCATCTAACTCCACAGCAGTGAATGAGGTTCAGATAAATTTAATATAGCCTAAAGAGACAACTTATACATACAGAGAACAAAAGAATGCTGCCTCTACACATGAAGTGGGTAATAAAATTTGTTTCCTGGGGCTGCAAGAAACTCCTCACTAGATCAGGAAACACTCCACCCACTGGGCAAAAAGTGACTGGAAGCAGTCCTCACCAGCATGCCATGGACACCCAGACAGAGTCAGGTCTTTGTCAAGCCGTATTACAGAAGGCATTTGGGTGCACACATACACACAACCTGATGAAGGGCTATGCTTGGTAATACCTTTCAGACTAGTAATTGCACTGAAACCAACATGAAACAATGAAGTAAACATTCAAAGAGGAATTCTGCAGGAGAAAGTTAACTGACCTTCTGGTTGGCTGCACAGGAAAGATAAAGCAGAATGCACTTTGTCAGAAGCACTGCGCTCCAGTAGTTCCCAGCTTTAAGAGCAGTCTTTAACTTCAGACTCTGCATGCAGCTTTGATTAAGAACTGAGAAAGGGAAATCTGCACACAGATGGATAGAACCACCAGCCATAGATTATTTTTTTAATTCTTAAAAAAGTGCATCAAAACACTCATTGTTCAGCCTTTTGGTGTCTCCATTAGCACGGTGCTGAATCAAACCAAGTAACAAACATGCATTCCCGAGATAGAGCTGAAGTCCAATGCTGAAAAACTCCTATTAATCGAAAAAGGAGAAAAGCCTTGGAATAAAAAGGGGCATCCCTTACAGCCTGGTAGAAAGTTTACCCTGTGGTGCTTTTGGCCTGATGGGGAGGCAGGGAATCTAATAGATTTAAAAGCAACAAAGTTAGCTGAATAAGTAAGAATGACAAGTGTCAAACCATGGAAGTCAATGGAACACGAGAAATCCTCCCATCACTGTAAAAAGTCTCATTGAATTAGGTATTCTTATCAAGCACATTAGATGACCAGACAATAAATTCCTTGTATGGTTAATATATATTAACAGATCACAGATGTAAGAGGGCAATAGATAGGGAATAGAGATAGCCATGTTCAGCTGCCACTGACTCAGTACATGACCTTAAGTGAGTCACTTGGCCCTTATGCCTCAGTTTCTCTAGTTGTAAAATACTGATACCTCTGTAAAGCACTTAAATATCTACAAACGAAGGTATAAAGTATTATTTTATCATAGAATAGTAAAGGAGAAGGACAGTGGCTCAGCCATAATGAATCAGATGTAACGCATCAGAGCTGTATTACACTAGCATACCACACCAGTTGTGGCCATAAATCGATCACTTCTAATTAGGTTAGGCTTTATGATGCAGTAATTGTCATAGTAGCAGTTTCATAACTGCGAAACGAGCACTTTGCTCAGCAGCATATTATGTAGGCAGCTTGCATGAGCTACAAGCTCTTGGTAAACCTGACTGCAACAGCAAAGAGCAGAAGTATCCCAAACACAATATACTTTTAAAGTTTATCTATCATAAAAGCTTCTCCGCATGCCTTTATGGTCACAGGCTAACCCCGTGTAAGCACCCAGTCGAGTGAGAGGAGAGAGAAGGAAATCAAACAATACCATATTTAAAGACCAGATTTCAAGTGAATGTATCTCCTTTTAGCAGGCACAACACAAAGAAATGCATTTCTCACGGTTACAGGATGAAATTTTCAGTTGGTCAGAAACTACAAAGCCGATTCTCTACTCCTGGCTGTGGCCCACATGACTGCCTCAATACATAAGAACATTTGACGTGCCAACTTGCAATGAAGACCACATAGTTAATAGTTTGCAACCTCCTTTCCCCCAGAAGATTTTCAGAGTTGAGTAATAAAATTCCTCACATGATTTCAATGAGAGGGTTCACTTGTCAGAGGCTGTTTCAAGATAGTATCATATGTCAGGGAGGTGCTGTTTGGGAGAAGCTTTCCAACCTTGTGTTCTCAAGGCTTAACTGAAAAATGAAAAAAACCCAAACTTCAGGCTATAAAGTTTGAAAGTGGAGGAAAAAAAATTATCTCTAGATGTTGTTTTCAAAATGTGGAAGTTTGCCAATTAATGAGGGAAGGAAGAAAACCTCTGAATAAAGCCCTAACGAACCCTTGAGATCACAGTGATGACTAGTTGTGCCGCAGACTCCGCGTCAGAACTCAGGTAAGTTAATCCCTCTACACCTTGGTTTGCCACCTGCGAAATGACAAATAACATTTTCTTTTCATATCCTGTTATTCTTGCTTCTATTGCTCCCCGAATTAAAAGCATTTGTCAAAACACTTATCTTTAGCATTAACACTGGAAATTGCATTCATAGCTAACAAAGAATCCGTTTGCATGAGTGAGTGTTCAAATGTGAACACTTAGTATACTTTGCTATCCAGCCATCCTAATTTTCTACATGTCGGAAGAAAGCTTTAGTCAATACAGGAATATTAGAATGCCAAAATACAGTTGATTAGTAATCTTATGTATAAAACCAACTTTAGGGATATGAGTTTGATGAAAAAAAAATTGAATTCTTCTCATCATCTCCTGAAAATCCTACTATAATCATGACATTGGTCTCGCTTCATTGATAACCCACAAGATCACATTATCAGTAGGTACAATTAAAGCCCAATCCCATGAGGACATGTATGCAGAATCCAATGCCTGCTCCATTAAAATCAGTTTAAAGTGAAATTGACTTCAGTGACTTTAGGGGAAGTGTCAAAGCTGCATAAAGTTATCGATAGGAGAAACAACAGCACAGGGTTTGTGCAGCAGGATTCTTAAGCTGACAGATTCCTTTCAAGTGTTTGATTTCAAAGCCTAAACTTTGCAGAAGATAAAAAATACTTGCCACAGATCCCAACACTGTTAATTCTTTAGTGTCCCTAAAAGCTCTGCATAGAAATCCCTGTAAAGCAGAAGTTGCTTTCTTTAGATTAAAATGTGCTGTCGTTTCATGCAAACTAGTTTATTTTCTAACATATACAACCAAACATCTTCCGAGATCCCTTTATGAAAGGGACAGCACAGCATTCTTCCTTTCTCATGTTTCGGTTTCATTAATTCTTTCAGTTCTCCACCCAAACATCATACCCAAAAGACCCAAATTTCACCACTGCCCCACTGACATACAAGAAAAAAATAGCAGCCCTAAAAGTTAATGATAGAACAACTCTTGAAATTCATGCTTATTAAAAAATCATCTTATTAAAAATAAAATTCATTTTAAAGTGAATGTCTGAACCCCACTGTTTTCCCAGCTCCAGATACCAATGCAAAAAACCCATAGCAAACACTTCCATGAATTTATGGATTACTGCTATAAAGTAAACACTTCATAATAATTTAATTTTCAAAACACAGGCCTGCTATAAACTTTTAATATCCTTTTCAAACAGACCAGTAAGACCCACACAGAATCTGCCTCAGAAGTAAGCTTTCTGCAGCTGACACCGGTTACTGACTGTGTGGAATTATCAGAATCATGCTGCTAGAGAGCTGCACGTTTTCTAGAAAGGTCAACAAATAGAATGGAATTGCTCCAGACTGCTCAGCAAAGTAGTTACAGAGATAAGCAGGCCTCATCCACACAGGATTTTCTTCAAGATTTCCCTACCACTCTTTAAAAATCCTGCAGTTTCACCTAAGGTAGCATTCCTGTAACACAGCTGGCAGTCTGCATACCACAATGTCGTCTAGACCTGCTCTGAACAGTTGGATGACACAGGAGTAAAAATGCTGATGCCTGTTCTGGTGCTTGCACTGGTGCTAAAGGAACGATAGGAGGAAGAACAGCCATTGCTGAGTAAAACACAAGTTCCTTATTCCTAGTCTCAAGCCCAGGCTCGTCAGACGATTCTGTCAACCATACAGAAAAAGTTGTGGCTGTTGTGGGGCTGAAGAAGCAGCTTCACATGAGGGAAAACAGCATTCCCAAACCCCAGTTTTCAGATGCAGTGTCAAAACCTTGCTCTTTCACAGAGCCCAGTACTCCCAGAACACGCAGATAACAAATGCATCCCTGCACAAATAACATATTCCATCCCTTTCTCACTTCTCCCCTACTTCCTTCCCCCATCCGCATCTCGGAGATGTTTTCTTAGCAATTTGGAAGAGAAATGGCAAAAAGGGAGATGTAAAACACAGAAATAAATTAAGTTTGTTCTCTGCTGTTGACAGATTTGGTCCTAGCTTGATGGGAGAAAAAAAAAGAACCTTAAGAGTGATAAATCCATACATACCTACTCCAAACTACACCCCACATCCCAAGGGACACAGTATAATGGTAAATAAATATAGATGCAGTTCCTACTAATGAGGCAGGGTACAGCAAGGCCAAAGAAAATGCAATCATCTCAAGGAAAAAAACTGCACAGGACTCCTCCTCTCCCATCCATGGAGGAAATCAAACGCCAGCTGCACCATCCCAGGAAGGAAGCAGAGTCTGTACCTGATGAGCCCTGCAGAAATGAGCTAGTCATATCACGGGACGCAAGCAGGCACTTCAGGGTTTTGCCAGCCCACAAATTGTCTGCAGAGCACAATTCCTCTCTCCGATACGATATATTTGACATGGTATCATTCCTGCAAATTGGAAGGGGTTATTTTCCCCACCAGTTTCTTTTTCTCCATCCCCATTAGTTTGAAGCAAGGGCACGTAGCTAGTGTCTTTCAGATCTGCTCCGGCAGTGCTCTCAAAAGCGTGCCCTGGCCATCAGCTTAACACTTTCCTCCCTACTAAGTTTAAATCTTCCCACCTTTTGTTCATGTACATTTTGCGCTTAGAAGCCACTTATCTGTAGTCCCAACGTTACTTGAGCAGGAGAACGAACTGAGATACACCCGACTCTGCAGACAGCCAGCAAACACGCTTACAATCTTCATTTCCTCTTCCTTCTTCCCTCCCCACCCCCCAAAAAAAAGCATTTTTTTGTCCCTAACGCGAAGGGACCGGGAAAAAAACAGCACATACACGACTCAGGCTTTTTCAGACCTATCGCAAAGACAAAAATGCTCCCCGAATAAGTGCTCTGCAAACATACCAAGAGACTAAACTAAGCCCAACTGAAAAAAAAACCCACCAGACAAAACTGAGGTTGAAGAACTCGGCTCGCTCTGCCTCGCATGTGTATTCTGCACCTAAAACCGCTCGCCCCTTTTTGGTTTTAACCCCGAACGAGAGCAGAACAGTCCAGCGGCATTCCCCGCCGCTTCCTCCAGCCGGTCCAGCGGTCAGACACACTGTTCTTCCGAAAAAAATATCCCAGGAGCGGCTACAAAAGCATTTAACCCCCTCCCCATCTCTTCCCAACAAGTACAAAATAAACAAGCGTATGACACCCCACCCAAGCCCTCCCCGCACATTTCAGGAATGACTTCCCTTCGAGCCCTCCTCCTTCCCCACCCGTTCCCATATTAAACTCTCCAGCAACAGGACAACCTTCGGGTTCGCGCCTTTGCCCTCCCCAAAAACCCTCTCTCAGCCCCCGGAGCTGCAATAGATCTCGCCCTCCTCGTCGCGCCCCAGCCCTGGGAGCCAAAGGGTTTGGGAACAGCCGGCCCCCGTTCCCCCTACCTCCATAGGCACAAAGCACCTGGGCTCCCCTAGCAAGGAGCTGTCGCACACCCCCGGCAGCCCCTCGGGCCCCCCGGCAGGGCAGGGCAAGAGCCCCAGCGAAGGGGCTTGATGCCGGGCGCGACTCGCACGGTGACACCCGGTCTCCAGCTCCGCGGGGTCGGAGCCTCCCTCGGCCTCCCCCGCGCCGGGCCGGGGCACGTCCCGGGTCCCGGAGACAGAGAGCGGGGCCCCGCCGCCCTCCGCAGCCGCGCTGGGGCTCGCACCAGCCCAGCCCCAAACTCAGCGGCGAACAAAACCGAAACACCACAAAAATACAACAAGGCACCCACCCAGGCTGAGGGGACTCCGCCACCACAAGTGCGTGCCCCCCACCCGGGAGAGGGGTGGAAGAAACAAGAAGAGATAAATAAACGGCAGGAAGAACCATGGAGGGCTCTTCTGTAAAGCCCGGAGGTGGCCCTGCCCTCCCGCAGACCCCGCGGCAGCCTCTCGGGGACACCGTCCTCCTCCCGTGCTCCAGGGCCACCGAGGATACGCGGAGTCCACCGGAGCCTCGGCTCTAACTCTGCCAGCGAGTGTCCGCCGTGCTGCGGGGCTGCCCCTGCCCGCCCCCCGCCGCCCCCCGCCCCGGCTGCCCCCCTCACGCACATCCCGCGCTGCGAGGAAACCCGCTCTCCGCCGCGGCGCGACTCCCCGCAGGCGGCCGCGGCGCCGGCTGAGGGGGGACCCCCTGCCCGCCTTCCCCCCCCCCCCACCTCCTTCCTCCAGCCCACCCACCCGCCCGCCCGTCCCCTCCCCTCACACCGCCGCTCCCCCCCCTCCAGCAACACTCACCTCTGGGTGCCGGCGGCGCCTCCACCTCACCATGTAACGGCAGGAGTGGGGGGGTCCCCCCGCCTGCCCCAGAGTGAGGGGGGATGAACGGGAGCGCAGAGGGGCGAGGACAATAGGGGGGGGGGAGGAAATCCCTCGGCCACCTCGCCCCCCTCCCCAGCCCCCTGAGGACCAGGGACCCCTCCCCGCGCGGCCCGGCTCCTGCCGCTCCCTGCGCCTCGCCCGCTCCCTCGGGTTTGTTTGGGTTTTTTTGGCTCAATCACACCAGACTGACTGTCTTTGTCTGTCTGACAAGCGCCATGTTGATATCAACATCCAAGCTCCCACCTGCTGCCGATGTGAGACCATGGGACTTGTAGTTCCCGCCTCCCCAGGGTGACGGGGAGACCGGCAACTCTTGGACTACAACTCCCAGCGTGCCTCGGCGGCGCGCCGCGCCGGCGGAGCGCGGGGCGCAATGCGGCGCGGACTACAACTCCCGGCATGCCTCGGGAATGACTTCATCCTGGGCGGGGGCGGTGGGACTGCAAGTCCCATGATGCCGTGGGGCGCGGGCAGGAAGCGGGGCGGGGGGGCAGGATTGTCCCGGTAAATAGAGCCGGGGGAAGCATGAAGCTGGTGAGTGCGTGAGGCGGGGGGTGATGTGAGGGGTGTTTCGGGGGTTCGGCCTGCCCCCAGCGGCGGGGCTCCCCGGGTCGCCTCTGGGCTACGGCAGCCTCAGCCCCAGCGGGTGGGAGAGGAAGCTGAGGCGCTGCTGGGGAGGGGTGGCCCGGAGTGGCCCGTGGGGGCGGGCCCAGCGCTCGGCTCCCCTCAGCGAGCCACCGCCGGGGCAGGCCCGCTGCGGGTCGGCGGCCTCGCATGAGGGAAGGGGCATAGGCCCTAGCGGTGCTCCGCCGGTCTTCTGCCGATGGTGCAGCGGCTGTCCGGGCGTGGGGGGTTTGGGTTGGGTGGGCGCGAGTGTTATGAGAGGCGGCTGAGGGACCTGAGGCTGTTTAGACTGGAGAAGAGAAGGCTCAGGGAGGACCTTATAGCTCTCTACAACTGCCTGAAAGGAGGTTGTAGAGGTGACCCCTACACCCCTAGTGTGACCCCTCACCCCTAGTGAGGTGGGGTCGGTCTCTTCTCCCAAGTAACAAGTGATAGGACAAGAGGAAACGTCCTCAAGCTGCGCCAGGGGAAGTTTAGATTGGATATCAGCAACAATTTCTTCACAGGCAGGGTGATCAGGCTTTGGAACAGGCTGCCCGGACAGTGGTGGAGTCACCGTCTCTGGAAGTGTTCAAAACCGTGTAGATGAGGCCCTCAGTGACATGGGTTAGTGGTGGTCTTGGCAGTGCTGGGGTGATGGATTGTACATGATGATGTTGGAGGTCTTTTCCACCCTAGCTGATTCTGTGATTCTATGATAAACATTGGTGTGATTTGTGAGGAAGAGGAGGAGGTGTTTCTGCCCTTCTGCCCTTAAACACAAGCCTCGCCCTGGAGCGGAGCAGAAGCTAGCCCACTGCATATGTGACTTCTGCTGGGTTGCTCTAAGAATATTAATAAATCCCTGTGGTTCATAATAAAATTGTTATTTCCATCAGCAGTATAATGTTAATGCAGGTAGTTATTAATGAGAAAATCAGCCTGGAACAGCTTTGTCAAGGGTGCACTATGCTTCTGGTGGATATTTTGGTTTTGATATAACAATTTGGTAAAGGGAAAGCTGTCAGAAAATACATTACCCATATTATTGGTCTTCTCTCCAGACCTCCCTTTTCGACTACTTAAGTTTCCGAGAGACCTTGCATTCAGCCGCTGCTTTATTTCAGCTATTTTATTTCTGAGGAGCTGTGGCTGCCCCATCCCTGGCAGTGTTCAAGGCCAGGTTGGACGGGGCTTGGAGCAACCTGCTCTAGTGGAAGGTGCCCCTGCCCGTGGCAGAGAGGTTGGAACTAGATGAGCTTTAAGGCCCCTTCCAACCCAAACCACTCTGTGATTAAGAATTTCTGTTTCACATCATGTACTAAAATTCTTTGGAGGTGAAAACTGAATCAGGTTTCAAAATAACTGAGCATAACATCTGAGTTGTTTAACATGAGGTTACACTGTTGAAGATATGATTGTCTCTCAGTTTTGAGACTGAGCAGTTGGTTTGTCTTGAGGAAGCTTCATAGCAGTTAACTTGGATTCTGGGCTTATTTTGAGGCTTCCAGTAAATCACCATCTCCAGTGTAACCATGTAAAATTAATTCAGTAGGCAAGTGGCTGAAGAGCTTGATCATAGAATCACAGAATGGTTTGGGTTGGAAGGGACCTTAAAGCTCATCTAGTTCCAACCCCCTCCCACAGGCAGGGACACCTTCCAGTAGAGCAGGTTGCTTCAAGCCCCATCCAACCTGGCTGTGTAATCTTGCGTATGTGATTAAGCCTCTGTGTGTGGATACTGCCAGTGGGACAAACTCCAAAGCTAAGCACTTCTGGACATGGCTGTAAAGGCTGCTATAATGCAGTATGGGGGAATGCAAACTGGGAAACATTTAAATGAAGACCGTAGTCTTCAGAACCAGACTTCTTTTAACATCTGGAGTCTTGCAGAGGAGTAGAGAGAGGAAAGAGGTTGGATGGGGGGGGCATACAAGCTGTCTGAAATCTGTATTGTAACATTTTTAGACCTGTGTATAAATTTGGAGACTGGGAGAATTTGGAGACAAATTCTCGACCTTACATTTGTCTGGAGATGTGTGTGTATCTCGGGGTTGTGGTGGGAGGAGTTGGGTGTTATTTCATCCTCTTTTTTTCCCATCTATTTGGGTGGAATTTGGAAGAACAAGGGAGAGGTGACAGACTCTAGACCTGCTTCAGAGTCCAGTGAAAATGTCAGACTCCCACAAATTCAGCTGTGCTTTGGTCCAGGCAAATCTACTTGCATGTGATATTAATACTGAAAGAAAGCACTGCAGTATTTGTTGGTATTCAAAGCAGTGGCTTTAACCTGCAAAATCTTGCTTGCTTTGGAGCTGCTAGTGTGAGACATCATCTCTTTTCTGTCACATTGCCATCCATGAGATCACCAAAGACGCTCTGAGCTGAGTGTGAAGCAGATGTCTGCTGAGAACCTGCTGCTGTGAGGGCCTCAGCAGCTGGAATGAGCCCCTCATTCTGTTCTCTGTGCCCTGCTCTGTCAAACTTCCATCCAGTTTGCAAAGGCTGCCAAGAAGGTTGTGAGCCGAGCTGGACATGTCGATATCTTCTGTATGTTTTGTGACTTTTTTTCTATTACTGCTTTTTAGTTAGGTGCCTAGTGTGTTTGCTGCACCAGCCTTTAGCCATAAGGGAATAAAGATAGAAGGAAGCAAATCTTAGAGCAGAAAGGATGTGCATTTTAGTCCAGTCAGGAATATTAGTGACTGGAATCCCTGGATCTGTTTTAAACAGTAGCAAGTATGAACTGGGTAAAAATTATCACATTTATAATGCATTTAAAGATGTATATAGTACAAACACTCAGATTCTCAGATTACTAATCTAAAATTCTAATAGAGGTACAGGCCCAGAAATGTCACCTGTGCAAATAGCTCTGTAAGATATGAATTGCTTTTTTAGTTCTTTTTAGTCACTTCACTTGAATCTGGTAGAAAGAACCCATTGCCTCCCAGGAATCCATTTACCACAGCATGACAGCCACAGATATAGATTATTTTAGATGCTTTTAAAGAAGAAAAAAGAAAGATTTTCCAGTTAGCTCAGAGATGTCAGGGTCATGATCCTCTTCATGATTTTAATAAAAGCAAGAAAGTGTTTTGCTGATAAAAGTGGTGATATTTCATCGCCTTTTTTAATTACTGATAATTCAAAAGCTAGAAAAATAGTTTAGATAATGGATTTTTTCCTTTGTTTCTTTCTACTTGACTGGATTTATAGCATCAGTTGGCAAAGTTCTGGTCTGGCGAGAACTTAATTTCACATGTGTATTTTACGTTTACAAATAAACCAACTGAATTCCTTTCCTGTGTACTCCCTTCTTCACCAGCCTGGCTTTTCACAGTTGTTTTGAACTTTGCTAACAGCAGGCAAAATGTAATGTTATTCCTTAATAACTAAGGCTTTGTGAATTTAAAACAAAAGTCTTTGTGATCTTTTTAATGTAATAGTGGGGGCTTAGTTGCTTTTTAATATTTAAATGTAATTTAGAACAGGTTTCTGATGAATGTATGTAATAGACTCCTTGGGAGTTTTTAATCCAGACACTTGCAGTCCCATGTTAACATATTGTGAGCAGAGGTAGGTAATGAAATTATTAATCTACCTTCTTTCCCCTTTGTCGAATGAAGTGTAGAGAGCAAGCATAACTATAAATGACTTAGAAAATGACTGAGTCTGGTTTTAGTGCAGTGCATGGCCAACTAATTGATATTTTTCATCTTAATTGATCAAAACTTGAATTTAAAAGCTAAAGTTTGACCACCTGAGCTGCCAGATGCACAGACTTCAGAGATGCAAAAACTTTCATTGCAGATGCAAAATCTCTTCTTGCAATCCCTGAAGGAATTAATCCTTCCTCAAAGAAGAGAAATGGTCACCTCGAGGCGGCCACGCTCTATTCAGGCATTTACGTTTCAAATCCTACATTTTAATAGCTGGCATTTTTATTCACTTCTCTTCTTATTCAAAGCTTCAGCTGTTCCTGTGCCTTGTTAAGTGTTTGCCACTCTCCATACAAGAGGTGACTGCATCTCAATGATGCTGAAGTGCCTCGGTACATAACCTGCTCACTGGCTCATTAAGCTTGCAAAGCAGTTGGGATTTCTCAGTACACAAACCCTTCCATTCAGGTGTGGTTGTCCATTCCCTCGTGTTTCCTGTTTGCATTTAGCAAGACAAAAAGCAGGTGAGAGCATGCCCCAGAGCTGCTTCGGTGCACACTACAGCTTCCCCTGCTGATCTGTACCAAGCAGCCACAGCAGGCTGGGGCTGCATCTTGTTTGGTTGTTTAGGCAGGTTTCTTAAGGAAATAAAACTTATGTTCCTGCAGGGATTCTCTCCCGCCTTTTCCACCCCAAGTAATGTTCAAATTTGCTAGCCAACTTCAGCCAGGTTTTGCCAGTAGGACCGAGTTTTGAAGAAACTAATGTTCTGGGATTTTTGTGAAAATAGGTGATTGATAGAAAAAAAGAGATTCTTCATTTGTCCTACATTGGAAAAGGAGCTATGCCATCCTCTCAGCCCTTGACTGAAGAAAATCCACCCCATAATACCCTGACATGGGGATATCTCAATGAACACATACAGCTGTGAGGCACAGATTTATAGGAAATCAGGTTTTGTTCTGGTGTGTATGAAACTACATGTTTAAAAATAAGGGAAGAAAAAGGCAATTTTCGCCAGGAGGGGAGGTCGCTGGTGGTAAAGGTCATGAGTAACTCATCCTCGTCATCTTCTTGCAGTACTGCCTGTCAGGACACCCAACCTTACCATGCAATGTGCTCAAGTTCAAATCCACCACCATCATGTTGGACTGTGGACTAGATATGACATCTACCCTCAATTTCCTCCCATTGCCACTGGTTCAGAGGTATGTTCTGCGGCCTGTAAGCACTTTGTGTCTTCTTGGGTTGCAGTTGGAGTGCTCTGCGTGAAATGGTGTATTGGAAGGAGGGAGGGGATGAGTACAAATGAACAGCATCATCCGATATCATAAATAGACTTTGTTCACTTAAAAATTCTCTTTATCAAAATAACGTCCTTTGGCTCAGTAGACGGAAGACATTTTATGGATTTATTGATTGGTTTTTCTAGATAATTTATTCTAAGCTTCAGTAAAGTATTGCTGCAACTGCTCAGCACAAGTGAGGTCACATATCTGTCATCTTTCTGGCTTCTTCGTGCAAGATGAGATAAATGGGTAACTGAGATGGAGTGAGTGGAGCCCAGCAAGTACTGTTTAACCACCATCTTCTCAGGCTTTTCTTCAGAGGACAGACTAATGCAAAGAAAAGTAGCACTTAACAGTCTCGTTAGTTGACTTGATGGCATAATTGTTCCCTTTTAAAAATTAAATAAACAAAAGGGCAGTGCAGCTGAGCATGGGAATGGAATGGCAGTGAAACAAAAGGAGAATCTAGAAGAGAATCCTGAGGTCAAGGCACTCCCTTCTATGCCCTAACTACAAAGTAATCTTATACCTGATTTTTAGATGAATTTGGTTATTCAGTTAGGGTGATTTATGTCTTGCATAAATGGAATAAATTACAAAAATGAGTGGTTGGAAAGGTGGAAATGAATAAGCTCTTGGTGATGGGAAGCAACAGGAGTTTTCACAAAAGCCATTTAGTAATTTTGATCAACAAGGAAACAAGTGAGGAACGTTCTGGGTTCAGGGGAGGCTTGATTGAGAGAGGGAGAATATGACTGGGAAAGGGAGTTTCCTAAGTGACCTAATGAGGTTAAATCAGTTCGTCCAGCACTTCCTATGATTTGTTATTTTTTGAGACGAAAAGAATAGACAGTGTATGCATTGTTCTGCAAGAACATGGAGTTCAAGATCTGCTGTAGAGTAGGCAACAGATGCCTTAAGACGGATCAGTGTGATAGTCAATTTTTGTCCCATTCTATAATTGCTAACTACAATGTTTAGGGGCAGCAGTAGGTTTGGAAGGGATCCAGAAAATTTGGGAAATTGAGAATTGCCTTGCATTTGCTTTCTCCCACCCCACCAA
This sequence comes from Strigops habroptila, assembly GCF_004027225.2. Lineage (NCBI taxonomy): Eukaryota > Metazoa > Chordata > Aves > Psittaciformes > Psittacidae > Strigops > Strigops habroptila. The sequence goes on from NC_044282.2 coordinate 61,272,850, forward strand.
AGAAAAAGGAAACAGAGGAGAACAAGTAGCAAATTTAGGTGATTGAACAAAGGCTTAAGAGGTTCTTTAGAACTGCAGGCATCAATGCTCCCCCGGGATATGCCAGCTTTGTCTGCTGATAACAGACCCTGGGAATGAACAGCCAAATTGCAGGTCACAACCTGAAATTCCCCAAGTACCTCCAGAATGTCTGCACTGAAATGACTCAAACTCAATAAGAAAGGATGTCAGATGTGACCCCTGATGGCCCAGTGGAATCCGGAGCAAACAGTTGGATTTAAATCCAATCAATCTTGCTGGTAAGGTGATTGAACACCCCTTACAGCAAGGATTGTCCTAAGCATATGGACTTGCGCAAGTAATTGATCTTTTCAGTACTCTACAAAACAGGTGTCCTGCAGGGAGTTGTGGAAATGAGTTAGAAACTTGAGGAGGAATGTGGCTGTCACTAAAAAGTCCAGATGTGGACTTGTTCGTAGTTGTACCATTACCGTGATGTCTAAATACCCCTGAAATTCAAAATATGTATTGCCAACACAGCTGTGTGATGGAGAGCTAACATTATCATCAGTTTCCAGGTGAGGGACTACAAGAAGGACTGACTGCCTGAGCATGAAGCACATAGCATCACAAGAATTTGAGCACTGGTCTGTCCTATCTGAGGTTATGACCAGCTGTTTGTCCTCCCAGAACTGGGTGTGCTGAGATGGACCCATGTGCAATAGCTGTGCTTCTCTCTGGTGTCTCTGGTGTCAGCCAGAGGTGTCCAGAGTATGATCCATGAACCACTTGGGTTCTGCAAGTCTCAGTATGTGGTCTGCAAAGTGCCCTAGTCTTTACCTCTGTGGAGCTTAAAGGTATGATATTACAGAGGATCTTTGCTATGCAGCTAAATCCTGTGTTGTACTTGGCATGGGGCTCTCCTTGAGCAAACATTTTGAGAGCCTCTGCTTTAATCTGTGAGAGGAAAGTTCTGTAGTGCTTGTGTCATTAAAGGGACTGGACATTTTTAGAGTTCTTTGCTCTTCAAAAAAAAAGCTTGTCAAAAGGTATTTAGATTCCACCTTGTCCTGGAAATGGCAGTCCTTGTTCTCACTAGCCGACGGAGCATGTGCAAAGTACCTGCAGTTGCCAAACACTTTATGCCCCATCACATACTTTAAAGGAGGTTTGTCAACTGGAATTTTCTCCCCTGTACCAAAGTCAAATGCAAAACGGTAAAATGAACATGTGGGAAGCTCTTAACCTTTCCTGTCTAGCCATGACACACTTGCTCACCTTATTTATGGGACAGTTCTAGCTATTTTGTATTAATCAATCACTCTATTACAATGTCAAAACTATGTCAGCAGGAACTGTGTTACTTCTTGGCTCCAAGGTAAAGAGTCCTTTCTGTCCTGTGTTGCTTATTCTACTTTCACCCACACACAAGACTTATCTGCTAATTTTGCCTCTCCTAACAAGACTGTATACTCTCCTGTGGATGCCAGGTTTAGTACAAGTCAATAGTACTCTTTCATCATGAATAAAGCAAACCGCATGCTAGGCTAAATTAGGGGGAGCAGGGCAAGCATATTAGGGAGAGTTTATTCGGCTTTGCCTCATGCTGGTGAAACCACAAATGGATCCAGGTTTGGATTTCCAATCAAAGAAGAATGCTAAGAAACTGGAGACAGAGTTCAGGGGGCTTCAAGATGGTCAGGGTCTGGAGCCCATAACTATGCAGAGAGGTTGAGGGAGCCGGGCTTGTTCAGTCTGGCAGAGAGGAGGTGAGATGGGGAGCTAACAGCCACCTACAGCTGCGTGAAAGAAAGTTACAAAGGCAACAGAGGCAAACTCTACAGTGGCATTCAGTGTAAGGGGCTAGTGGCCGCCAACTGTGTCTTGGGAGGCTCAGGTTGGACATTAGCTTCCCAGTGATGAAGTTTTTCGTAGCAATTTCACCCATCCTCAGAGAGGCTCTAGAATCTCATGCTCCAGGGATTTGCAAGACACAGCTGAGCAAAGCCATGGCTGACCTGATCCAGTGCTGGCTTTGAGACATTGCGCTAGAGACCTCCAGGTGTCCTTTCCAACCAAGGCTTCTGTCTTCTTCCTTGTCTGTCAAAGTTGTTGCACCTCAGAATGGTTTGTTCTTACTTTTTCCCTGGGTTTTGGTTTTTTTTTACCATAGCTCTTTTAGCTCACTGCACCAAATCTACTCAGCCTCCTCAGTCTCCAAAATGCTGCTCTTAAGTTGTGCTTTTGAATGTGGCAGTGGGGAGTACATTTAGCCACCTCATCTTTCCTATGATCACACTTTTCCAGACTTACTCCTTATCCTCAAAAGGGGGTTGCAGTTCTCTGGCACAGCTTCTCAATGACGTATCCTTCTGCTCTCACCTATTACCCTGTCTTCACTCCTTGAGTCTTAGATTTCCCCCTTTTCCTTCCTTGTGACTTTCTGGAATGCCAGCTAGGATTTGTTCTTTTATATTGATATTAATCTGAACACAGCATTCCTCTGAGTCCTAGGATCACTTCCCATTTTCAAGATCTTAAATTTGAAAGCCCTGATAGAATATAAGCGTGCCTGTCTGTAGAGCTTAGTGCACAACGCTTGCAGATTTCATTGCGAGATCTCAAGTCTCCAAATCTGAGGTTCTCACAGGACTTGGTTCCAGGCAGCTTCAATTCCTTTGTGTCCTCAACTTGTTCATTTTTGGATTTCTGTAGATATGCTTGAACGGTGGGTTTAGAGCTAAGTTACAGGCTCACACAAAAATGTCACTGTGAGGTATGAATAAGTCTCTCAGTTATGGTAGCAAGAAATGCTGCAGCAGTTACTACTGTAAACTCAGAATTACAACATCCACGTTGAAGTTTCTTTATTAATATGTAAAACAATTAAAAAAAGGGGCCCTGCCATTGCTGGCTGGTACCAGGCCTGCCAGCTTAAAACATGCAGTTGACCTCCTTCCCCCTTTGTCCTTCCAACACAGGTAAATGTGCTGTACAGCTGTTGATGTGGGTCTTTGGGGTGAGACTTCAGCATGAAACCATGGTTTATGTGGGTATAAAATCACAACCTTTGTGTCTCTACATGAGTTAGTCCAGAGCATCGGCCCTTCCCTGCCATTGCTAGTGGGAATATTTATCCCAGAGCAGTTTTACAGTATTTTTGTATTGTTTCAGGCATAGAGTTTGTGGCTGTCCTAACTTCTGTTCCTGCAGCCAGTTTCACCACAGGGCAGTGTAAGCAGTGCTGAGCCTTTTTGAAACTCTCACCGTAAATTATCCAAATCAAACTCCCTGCATGCGTCCTCTTCTTACTCTTTTTACTTATAAGTGTCATAATCATGATTTGTAAAAGTCATTTCAGTGAACATTTAAACACAATGAAACTGTCTATCTGTTTTATTGAGATTGTTAGTTCCCTGGGACAGAAATGGTGTTCTTTTCCTGTGTGACACCAAATAGAAAGTCTATGCTTAGCGAATGATAATGATATAATTAATATTGCAATAATGCTTTTTCTCTCTTTCTGCAGCCCCAGGCTGTCCAAACTTCCTGGTTGGGTTTTGAAAGATGGAAGCACGTTTCTGGACAAGGTACTATAGTGATGGTTAGAATTTTCTTGCATGCAAAAAGCTCCCTGACAGGTTAGGAGCTTGCACTGCATGAACAATACTTCCATGCTGACTCATCGCAAAGGTTTCTATGTGTACCTTTATCAGCCATGATGTCCTTGTAGAGCAGAACATTTTGAAACAAAATGCTAATAGCAACTCTGAGGCTTTCAGTCTTCAGAGGTAGCCTAGCTTTATAAAAATCCTCTTAAAATGCAGAAATCATCAGTATGAATATTTTCTTATTTCATGGAGCTCCATAAATAATAGTGCTTTGCCTTCTTAGAATGCCTTTTATTCAACAGTCTCACTTTTCTGACACTAAAGCTTCATAGCATGCTTATAAATGAGGTTGGTATCATACCCCTTTTTAGGCAGGACAGCTGTGATAAAGTGAATGGTTTTCCCCTCATGGGAGGTCTCTTACAGAGGAAAAGCATGTCTTTGGCCTCTGAAATCAACATGTGTTCTGCTGCTGGACATAGCAGGGAGGATATTATTTCCAGCCCCCTAATTCTAAGACACAGGGCTTCCTCAGCTACATGAGAGACACAGATTTTTTTCTTTTCCCCCTCTTTTCATCGCATTAGTTTTGTAGGCAGAATTTAGCTGGGGCTTCAACCAAAACTAGGCACTGCAGTGTCCAGCTTGATCTGCCATAGGGGAACAATGAACACAAAAATATGTCAGATGTTAGTAAAATAGGCAGATATATTTCAAATATGTGCAGCAATAGGTATCAGTAGAGAAAATACAGTTTTAATAGACTGTTCTCTGACTATGCGAACATTAAAGGAAAACAGTAATAATAGTTGCTTTTGTAGGGGACTTTGAGGTGGACAAAATGGATTGATCTGATTTTTACAGACAAGGGAGCTGAAGATCATAGATTAAAGACCTGATTTTTCTTCTCATTGGAGACAAAAGAAACTGTACAGGCAGCATTTCTGTTAGTAAAATAGTAACAGCTCTATTCAGAGCACATGCTAACTGGCAATCTCACAGCTACAGAGGCTCAGAGAAGGAATAGAGTTGCTCAGCTTGAATTCCCTGGAATTTGTTTCTCCTGAACCCCAGCCTTGGTCTCAGAGCTTTTGGCTCCCTTCTGTCCAACAAACGGGTAGGCTGTCAGTACATTTCTATATGTGATGTGTTTACATTTCTGTGGTGCTGCTGCAGTGTGTGCTTAGGAGAAATCTTCAAACTCGCACAGCATCAATGGAAATCATGTGTTAAAAATTCAAAGGCAGCATCTCTTACCTTCACCTTGACCATTGTAACTGCTTGGAATGGTAAATTCTTTGACCCATGCTGGAAAAAGGCAAGAGAAGGAGTCAAAGGGGGGTGTTTTATCATGTTGGGTGGACATTCCTGTTACAGCACTCTCTCTCTCTACAGCACTCTCTGGATGACAGTTATAAAACTTAAGTCCTGGAGAGGCATTGAAATTTGCTGCGATCTAGTTTTAATCATTTTGAACACCCTTGAGATGAGGTTAGGAGACTTCTGCCACTAGATGTAATTGCTCATTCGTTATTAGTTGGCAGGTGCACTGTAATTATAAAGAATTGGATTCAATCTTTAATTCTGTCAGTCTGAAGCTGGCTGAGACCACTCGCTTTGGGACAAGCAAGAGAAGCATCCACAAGAGAAGGCAGAGCAGGTGATAGGTAGCCTGTGAGGTGTGTTAGGACTAAAGTTGGGAATGTTTTTGTTCCATACATTATCCTGAAGAATGTGACTTTTCATGTGACAAAGGTTTCTGATGTCAGCCTTGAAAAAAGAGGAAGAAAATAGAGGACTAGAGATCCAGTAGAGATAAATCTAAGAAAAAGTACCACGTGGAGCTTAGATCTGCAGAAGATGTTTCATCAAATGTTCTAAGACAGGGGCTAAAAATTGTATTCTGCTCCTAATAAGACAGAAAAGGTTTGATGTTATTGGGAATGAAAACTAAATTTCAAACTTGTAAGACAGGCAGGGCAGTGTAAAGGTGCTGTGCACACCTTCCAGATCATGGGAGCAGCAGTTCCGAGAAGAGTGGTCTTCATGACCCACTTTTCAGTTCGTACTTTACTTCTGGTAGACAAAGGCAGCTTGTTACACATTTTACAGCCAACACATCTGCAGTTGGAAGAGCAGAGAAAATGCAGCCTTATAGGACAGCACCTCCTCCGTGGCCACGGCTAAACCATCCAGTGCTTACCAGGGTCTCTTTCCTTACCTACCAGAGCACTGTCTCTGTTCCTCCAGATGAGGACCTGATCCCTTGAAGTGTGCTTACAGCAAATTCTATCTAGAAAAGGGATAAACATTATGTAGGAGTGGGGTGGAAATTACCTGGGATAAAGAAAACGTTTTGAAAGAGCAAAATGTATTGCACTGGAGTAACACTGCACTGTAATTTTGTGTCTTCTCTGTTGATGTGCTTTTCTTACAGGAACTAAAGGAGTGCTCTGGCCATGTGTTTGTAGACTCCGTGCCTGAGTTCTGTTTACCAGAGGTGAGTTTGTTCAAAGTCATACTGAAAAATCTGATTCCTTTCTATCATGTGGGAGAAAGTTGCTGAATTATTAAATTTATCAGCACTCAGTAAATAATGCTACTAAACCCTCTGTGTTGTTAAGGTGCCTCTAGTATCTATGACACTGGAAAAAGGGTGGAAGCAGCCCTGTTCAGCAATGGTTTGGGGAGAACTGGAAGGTCTGATTGAGCAGATCAATATCTCACAGAAGAATAAGACTTCACTGTCTCTTTTTATGGGCCTTCCAAAGACAATATGACTGAGCTGGGCTTGAGTATGACAGGATACATGCGCTGATCTAGATAAGAGCAGTGAATGAAGACAAGGAAAACTACTTGTCTCTAACCACAGATGCATGACCTGCCTAGTGGAGCTCCCCTGGGGAGCCGACCGTGTGGTTAAGCCACTGTTTGATTCTGCCGGGCTGCACTCACATGTGCTGTTCTGCTGGCAGCAAACTGAGGTTAAAAAGTTTTGCTGCCTTCTCAGCTATTCATCACTGCCTCTTTGAGAGAAGAGCTTTACCTTCATATCCATTGACATAAGTGCAAGTGGCTGCCTCCCAAGCTGGTTTTTTTTTTCCGAGAATACCTGGGTTTAAAAGAAAAAAAATAAAGAAAGGCTATTGAAAGTGTTGAATTAACTGCGATTACCAGACTAATCAATTAACGATGTATATGTAGGAGAGCTGAAGAAGTAAAAAGTTGAGCAAAGAGTGGTGGGGGTGAATGATGGGGAGTAGTCTGGGAATAGTATCCTCTTTCCTCAGCTGTGTTCAGGCTGTGATAACATCAGTTCTTTCATTTCATGTTGGGATGTTTTCTCTGTCTTTCAAAGACAGAGACAATTGCTTTTGGGCAGTGATTTTTTTTTTTGTCCTTTCTGCCTGACCTTGTTGACAGGAAGTACAAAACACTCCTGGAGGGTTGTTGTCAGCTTTGCTGGGGTTCTGGCAATAACATTTCTGTCTTTTCATTCCATTCAACTCACCTCTTGTGGCTTCTGATTCTTGTCATCTTGGTTCTTCTAAGCAAGTTGGCAGCTCTGGCACTGTTTTTGGCAAGTGATTTCAACAGATCTGTGTGCAATCACTCGTTTTCCCCAACTGGAATGGATATAATTGAATCACACACACAAAAAAACCCCAAGCAAAAACTTTATAATTTGAGGTTCTTGTGGGCATTCTGATTACTGTCCTATGCAAGGAAGAGGTGTAGGAAGCATCTTTATGCCTAGAAAGTGCCATTATGGCCCAGATCTTGGGAAGGACGGAGTTTATGTTTTGGATTCCCTTTGAACATATACAGTAATGATAATCTGCTGGGGTTTAGGGTGCTTCAGCTAGGCTTTCTGGTTACTTTGTTGGGCTGGAAAATACCCACGTGTAGCTCTAAATATGAGTGAAGGGGAGTTGTTGCTTCCTTGTGTCGGTATCATCACTGAATGTAACTCTTACAACTAGAAGATCGCAACTAGCTGCGTGTCACCATTGTAGGAACTTTACAAATGGCCTCTCCAATGCTTGTTCCCAAAGTTCCCAGGAGGTGCCAGATCTTCTCCACAAGCCCTAGAAACAGATCTGCTAGTTGTACACAGCTCTCATCTCTAGCTTCATAGGCTCCCCTGTCTAGGGGAGGGTTCAAATGTCGTGGCCAGCTGAATGCATCAGCAGAGTAGAAATGTTGCTGGTGTTTGGCAGAACGGTCTAAGAAGGAGCTGGTGTGAAAGAGCCTTTGTCTTTTTCTTTGTCTCCTTCCACGCCACTTCTTTTGAAGAAACTTGTCTGCAAAAGCAGTTAGTTTGAGAATCACAGTATCACTTCCAGGAACACCATTGCCAAAGAAAGCCAAGTTTTGAATGTGATCCAGAAGCCACAAGGTGATAAGAGGCTGTCTCAGCAGCAGAGTACACTTCCACATGTCAGAGTGCAGGGTGCAGCCCTCTCTTTGCTTGGCAACCCCCTGGTGTCTCTGACTTCACGTTCAAGAAGTGTTTTAATCCTCTTCTGTTCTTAGGCACTTTTAGTGAGATTGCCGCAAGTCCCAAGGAAGATTTTACTTTGATTTGGTTTTGACACCCTTTTCATCCTTTTAGTAAGTGCTTCTAGCATGCTGAGGTGTGGGATGCCTAAGCTTGGAAAGTGGTAGTCTGTATCCTCCTGATAGCCTGCTGGACTGGGATTCAGCTAAGGGCTGAGTGACTCCTCACTTCATAGAATCATAGAAAGGTTTGAATGGGAAGGGCCCTTAAAGCTCATCGAGTTCCAACCCCCTGCCACGGGCAGGGACACCTTCCGCTAGAGCAGGTTGCTCCAAGCCTTGTCCAACCTGGCCTTGAACACTGCCAGGGATGGGGCAGCCACAGCTTCTCTGGGCACCCTGTGCCAGGGCCTCACCACCCTCACAGGGAACAGCTTCTGCCTAAGATCTCATCTCAATCTCCCCTCTGTCAGTTTAAAGCCATTCCCCCTTGTTCTGTCCCTGCAGGTCCATGTCCAAAGCCCCTCTCCAGCTTTCTTGTCAGCCCCTTTAGGCACTGGAAGCTTCTCTAAGATCTCCCCAGAGCCTTCTCTTCTCCAGGCTGAACAAGCCCAGCTCTCTCAGTCTGTCTCCATAGCAGAGGTGCTCCAGCCCTCAGAACATCTTCATGGTCTCCTCTCAATTCACTCCACATCCTTCTTATGTTGGCGGCCACAGTGCTGGACACAGGACTGCAGGGGGGGGTTTCACGAGAGCAGAGTATAGGGGCAGAATCCCCTCCCTCAACCTGCTGGTCACACTGCTGGTGATACAGCCCAAGACGTGGTTGGCTTTCTGGGCTGGGAGTGCACACTGCTGGGCCATTTGATTATGGTCTGGACGCAGCTGAAAAACAAGGCATGAAGGGCCACCTTGGTAGGAGCAGGCATCAGCAGACTCTCATACCCCATAGAGAGTATTTCTGCCTGACAAGCTTAGTAGGATAAAAGGGTGCCGTGTCACAGTTCTGAGGATGGTGTTTCACCTACTGCATTCAGCTTGGAGATCATGCCTCCAATATTAGCTGTGATCACAGATTGAAATCATGAACGCATAGCTGTGAGTTAGGCAGCTTGTCACCAGAGCACCATGTCAGCCCTCTGAAAAGCCGAGTGACCTACTTTCTTGCCTTTTTTATTCAAATTGCTGGACCAAGCCTTGTAATCAGATAATATGTGCTTGATGAGTGTTGAATTCCATTAGCTGCTCTATAATAACCGAGTTAGAGGTCATATATCTTGTAAATTTCTGACTTGACACCATTTGTGTTACAGCATTACCAGTAAATATTTCTGATTAAAATTCCTTTAACAATGTTTGAAATCTTTCCTCCTCTGAACTACTGTCTGAACTGTCACATCGAAACAAATTGGACCCACCCGTCTGTTTTGTTGTATCCTATGAATGAGCTTAATCTCCTGTTGTAGAAATCATGAATGATAAAGATGCCAAGCATTTAGTTTGGGAAAATATGAGAATTATTCTAAGCATATGAATAACTGCAGTCTACATTCATCTCTCTCACTCTCCTGGGGTACAGTACCATGTGCCACAGAAAACAAATACAAGACACTGTGCTAAATAACTAACTGTGGAAGTTTTGGTGTCTACACAGTGTTCCTAAGGAAGCTTGCTACGGAAGTGTACACATCAGTTGTTTGATAAAAGTGTAATCATTGAGCCTTTTTTAACAGCAGCCATTTCATTACATGAAAGGCAGATAAACCCAGGACATGGTTTCCATTTTAGATTTTAGAAAGGAATAATTTTAGGGGGCTTTTAAAATAAATATTGTTAATTTAAAGGAAATGTTATTTCTTTGCCACAGCTGGCACATGCCCCTCCCCATTTTTTAAACTGACTATGAACTGGTTATATTTGTGCAATATAAAGTTTAAAGAAAAAAAGAACAAGAAGTTTTTCTGCCATTGCTTAAGCTGCATGAAAGGGTTACATGTTGCTTATCTCTTTCTTCTGTTTTCAGACTGAGCTGCTTGACCTCTCCACGGTAGATGTAATCTTGATCTCAAACTATCACTGCATGATGGCGTTGCCCTATATCACAGAATACACAGGATTCACTGGAACGGTATATGCCACTGAGCCCACTGTTCAAATTGGCAGGTAAAAAGCCCCTTAATATTCTCTTACTCCTCTTTCATCATTGCTAAGCAAAAGGTGTAAAGGACAATATGGGTAAAGGAGTGATGTCTAATGTTCTGAAGAGGCTCTTAGGCAGTAGCTGAACACCAGCCAAGTCTTTAGTGCTGCAAATGTGTTAACTCAATGTTTCCCAACCTCTGGAACCATTTGTCTTCAACATTTACAGCAGCTGCTTTGTGTAGGCAGTTAGATGTGGGATAGCAGATCTTGAGTGGACTGAGACACCTTGGGCAGCGATTACCATAGAGCCAACTTCAAACCTTCAAAAACCGTGGATCAAAGATCTCTCCTGTTCCTCTCTGCTCCCTTAAACAAAAGAGGAATCACCAGTCTTTTCAACAGTAAATGACTTTGATTATTGCCTTGTTGTTTTTCAGTGTTTGAAATTCATATAATCACACTTTCCTTCACACCATGGAAGGGAATTTAAGCTGGCTTCATCTCAAATGACAGTTGAGATACATAAGCTCTGAACTCCAAAGAGAAACTCCAAAGAGAGAAAAACAGCAGAAATATGAGTCTGAAGTAGAAAATGTAAGGCCTGACAAAGCAGTCAAAAACTTAATACTCGGTCATCAAATTTGGTAGTCTTTTGTTACAAAGTTGTCTGTTGATTGAATAGGTCAGTACCAAAGGCTGCAGGTTTGGCCCTCGGTGAAGTCTCGCTGGACTTGTGCTGTGTGCATCCCTCATGCAGAACAGTGGCCATGTTCAATAATTAGAGACCAGATTAGGCCATGGTAACTGGACCTCTCTGTAAGCACTTCAGGGCAGGAATCTTTATCTGTTAAAGGTCCTATGCAAACTTTCCATGCCAGAGTAATTCTCCCATTGTGTAAAAGCAAACAGAAACTGAAGGCCCTTGTAGGTGAAAGGAATTGTATAAATATGAACTAGTAGTATACCTCTGGGATATAAAAAGGTAACAAGCATAGTCTTGTTGGAGAATATATTGGTGTGGTTCTCCCCACCCCAAGTAATTCCAGGTGCTGTTCTTCTGCAGTTAAATCTGTGACTTCCTACCTTCAAGGGGAAGCATTCATGCAATTACAAATGCTGTTCAGTTTTGGGCAGTGAAATCTGCAATGACAATTTTTAATGCCTGACATTTTTCTGTCTCGAATGCTGCACTGTGCATTTGTAGATGAGGAGAGTTCACTGACAATGTTCTTGACTTCTCTAAGTGGTAAACAAGCATCAGCTAATGAGTTTTCTTTGTATATTTTGTCTTATTCCATATGACAAGCAGTCAGTAACAAAGAAATCATCTTGCACAGCAGAAGAGAGGCTTGGGAGTTCCTCTTGTCTTGCCACTTTCCAAATAAACCATAACCCATGGGCCAGATCCACTGCTGTTGCAACCAGCAGACAAATGAACTAGCTTGAGTTTGAAACACTCAATGAAGAAACAGGGGTAGGATGCCTCTGGGAAGAACCCCTCTTTAAAACTGACTAATAGTGTTACAATTTGTGTGGTATTTTGGGAACATTTGGGACAAAGTTCTCTCCTGAGTGAAAGGCTGAAATACTAATTTAGTTAGGATGGATGTCTTTTCAGACTTCTCATGGAAGAACTGGTGAATTCTATTGAACGTGTGCCAAAAGCTCAGTCTGCCTCCATGTGGAAGAACAAGGAGGTACAAAGGTAAGGAACAAGCCACCAAGAAAGGCTGACTGTCCTAAAACACTAGCCAAAGTCTAGAATTCACTGTAATGATGAGTCAGCTGCCACCATTTGAGGTTTGCTGCTGCCACCATTTGAGGTTTGCCACTACCACTAAGCAGAAAAAAAAAGCCTAAGAGGTTTACAGCTATGACTCCATGGATCAGTTCTTTCTTTGATCAACCATTGTTGGTCTTCCAAACAACTATACAAGTTTGAACCTTGGAGGAAGACTTGGTAACACAAAAGTCTTCCCTGATCTCTGCTCACGTAGTTTAGCTTCATGATGGTAGATAAACCCAGCAAATTTTTGTATTAACATTGTAAGAAGTTGTTGAAATTAGCAAGCTATTTAAACCTAATTATATTGTGTTGGAATAATTTTAGTTTACAATATTTACATTAATGTTTGCTGAAATGCTAAGAAAGTCAAGCTACAGCTGTTGAAGGTCACTGGTGGCCAACACAGAGCAGTGCCACCTTTCCTTCCAGGGCTTACAACCTCTTTTACACTTGAAGAGCGGAGGTGGGGGGTTTATTTTTTGGCTTTTCAAAGCTTAGAAGCAAATTGAAATCTGCATTAAAAAGGTTAGTTGCAAGCTCTCTGTCCATTATTCCATCTATACATAAAAACAGGGTGCTCAAAACTGAGGTCTTCCACATCTAGAATTTTGAAAGCCTATGTAATCTGAAAATTATCCATACAGGTTACTAATTGCAGATAATGCTTTCCTTGGAAATAAAACAGATTTAGGTGCACAACATGTTCTATGGAGGAGACAGTTTCATTTTTAGCACATTTTAAAGATAGGGACTGTTGATTAGAAAGTTATTTTTAAAAGCTGCTTTGTGCATTTTTAATTGATCTCCCATTTTCTACTCCTAATTCTTGATGTTGCTTGATTTAAAAGTTTACTAAAAATGAGTTATTTTGTGCACTGTAAAAGTAGTCCTGATATTTTCCAATATCACAAAGCAAAGAAATGAAAAATCCAAATTAACATATTTTTAGCTACACATTGTACTGCCCTGCTGAGCTTAGGAGTAGTCTTAACTCAGCACTGTAACTCTCACTCTTCTGAAGAAGGCAAATGAAACACAGACATAAAACAAAACCAAAGGCAGTAAAGTTGATCAGGCTTTTGTGCTGGTTGATGTATACTCTGATCAGAATATTGTTGGTTTTTCAATTTTGGAGTCTGCTAGCCTGCCCAGAATAACTCCTGAAGCTCACAGTGTTGTAAAGAGGGAGGATTGGAGCCGTTATTCTCATCACACTACTGCATGTGTTTAGTATGCATGGTTTAAAGGAGGATCATATATCTTGGAGCTCATTTAATGTCACTTTTCTGGTGGTTGTATTTTAGAAAAAGTGCTGTTTAGCACTTTGTGTGCTGTTGACTATTCCAGGGGCGAACACAGAGAGGTAATCTTTGTTCTGATTCCTCTGCCAGAGAAGGCTAGAGTCTTTTTGTTCGAGCGGCATTTAAAACACTTTTTCCTGTCTCATGTTGCTTGGGATGTACCCTAACATCAATAATTCCTCCTTGGTACTGTTAAGTGGCTGTTGTAATGGAGTACCAGATGCAGTAGGAGGAACGTATAAGAGCCTACCCCCTGGAGTAGACAGCATCCTGTCCCACCTACAGGGACACTGTCCACATCCCACTGCCACACATCCACACTGACACATCTCACTGCCATAGTATGGTATGTTGGGAACCTCAATTGGATGGCAGGTCCCCTGGCTTTCAGGAAGTGCACGCCTTGCCCAAATATGAGACAGAGGCAGAGCAATGAAATGCTGTGCTGGTGGGGATAGCCAGATGTAGCCTGCAGCTCTTCAGTAGCGTAAGTCTGTGTATTGTAAACTCTGCCTTGAGGCTGGTATGAGCCAGTGCAGTCTGTGAGCTGGAACAAGGGGGTGAATCCGAACTCTCTTTACAACTGTACCCCACCTGTGCTCTGAGTTTCCCCCTTCAGCTCCCTGTGCTTCTACAAAATGGAGCTCCTGCCCACCATAGAGGGTATACAGGGACTTAATTAATGTTTGCAAAGTGTTTTGAGATTCCTGGTGACAAGTGCCATGCAAGCGTAAATGGAACTGATTATTATAGCATGTGAGCAAACATCTACTGATCCACAAATTAACACCTGGCTAATAGCACATGCAGGGTTGGACTGACATCCGTTATTTAAGAAAATGTGATCCTTGATGAATTTTTTTTTTTAATAGTTGGCAGTTGCTAGAACAGAATACATATTACTTCTGAGTCTAACTTCAATTTTTCAGGCTGATCAATCACCATTACTGCTTTACAGTTCAGCTACTTCTACTCTGAATAGTTAGTATAAAACACAAAGTATTATCATCATCTTCATTAAATAAAGCATTGAAGCATTTTAAATGCAAATAGTGTATAAATATAAAAGTTCATTATAGTGGCTTACATTTTTTCATTATCAGATCCAGTCTGAACTAATTGCTTAGCAAGTTTTATTACCATTGGTTTTTACTTTAAATGAGCAGTCTCGTGGAAGCTCCATAGATGCTCACCCAGGTTATCTTTCACACAGATTAGGATTCAGGGGGCTAAAGAGGAAGTTTGCCCTATGAAAGACACTTTTTCAACTACCTATTTGATGGTTTCTTCTGTCTTTTTGTAAAAGTGTCTGAAATAGGCTAATTTCTTGAGACAGAGGACAAGAGAGGCCAGTATTCTGATCTGGTTCGGTACTGTCATCCTCCTCTCCCTTCAAACAAGAACATGTTATGTCAGACACTAAATGTTATTTGCCTTGAACAGGAGGGACTGTCGCTCTGCAGATGCCCAGTTTAGAATACAAGCCTCTGAGTTTCTTAAGCATAAATTTTATATGCTAACCACAGGACCATGCTGCTTCGCGATACCTTCCTGTTTGTGGCTGTAGGCTGGCTGTCCTGACATCTGCCCACGTACATCTGGGTGCACATCTGGGGTGATCCGTAAGAGGATGTTGCCATAGCATTAGTAGATTCACTCCAGACTTTAAAATATCCTCTAGTAACTTCCTGTACAAGTTTTAAAATGGTGAGTGGCAGATCCAAGTGCCAGCAGGGGCATGTCTGAGGAACCAGCAGTCATCATTGTCTCTGGGTGCCACCTGACAAAGAATGAAACCACTGGAGTCTTGTCCCGCTGGTCTCTGTTGGGGATCAGAGTATATTTACTGTGTAGCCACAGAGTAAAGACTAATAGAAACTTACTTCAATCACCAAGGACAATTCCCCACTTTTCTCCATTACCTGTAGATATATTCTCCTCTTCCCAGAAGAGAAGCTCATGAAAGCATCCAACACTAAATGCTTCTTATGGTAGGTTAAAGGCTTTTACAGGCAATTTGCTTCAGTGCAGTGGTGGACAACTATCCATGTTGTTTGGCTTTTTGTTGCTTATGACTTCCCAAAAAAGACCTTGAAGACTTTGTTTCCTTAAGCGCAGTATGCTTTCAGCCAGCGTGTGCTGGAATTACAGTTCTCACACTAGACCTGTGCAGCGGTCTTGGCAATAGCTGGTCTTAATCCTTTCTTCAGTGTCTTAAATTATGGAAGAGTTCACTGACCTAGTAGATATAACAATAAATTAAATTCCTTTAAACAAATTGATCAAAGAAACTTGACCAATTTCCATAAATCTTTGGAAATTGGTTTGAATTAGCCTTTGATTTAGCATTGGTTTAATATACAAAAAAACCTCCTATTCTTATGCATTTGGCAGCTGTGCTGCTTCCTGTCTCAGTTCATGTTGCTAAGAATGATTTATTTCCCAGAAGTTAGCTATCGCTCTTACAGCCTGTGACATTATAGTTCACTTCTTCCCTTGACGACACTGCCCAGCTAACTTGCAGTGTCTGTGAAGAGCAGAATGGATGGATTTTACTTTGGTGTAAAACGTCTTAAATACTTCCGTGTAGGGGATTTCAAAGAGCTCTGCAGTGTCAGCTAGTATATCCTTGCCAGTATCCTGGGAAGGTATCTGGGGTATTGAAGTCAAGGAAGCTGAGGTGTAGGGGCACATGCTCTTCTAAGAGACTAGTGACAGAAATGAGAGCAGAGCCAGCCTTTGTTCAAGGTCTGGTACCTGCACTTTAATCATGAGATTGCTGCTTACTTTTATTTTCAAATTCTTAAGAATATCCCTAGGATATGCAAAATAGACCCTGATCCCAGATCCCAGTCATCTCTTAATTCTGGTGGTGCATTTCATGTTGACATCTCACCTCAGCCGGCATCTTATGTGAAAATACCACAAGAGTTGCTGTAACACCTTCATCACAGCTACTTCTGTGATGAAAGAGCTGAGTAGGAACAACTACAAAGAGAGCTGGAGGAGAGCAGTCTTTGGGGTGAGGCAAAAAGGGGTAGTGTGGTTCTGCTCCTCAACAGGCAGAAAGCTTTGCACCTCACTTTGAAGCACAGGCATATTTAAAATACAAAGATAAAGAAGAAGAAAAGAGAAAAATCTAAGATCTGGAGAACATAAATGGATATAGAAGCTGGTGGTCCATCAGGAAGTCCTGGAAATGCCCACACCCTGTTGATCTTTGCAGATTGCTGCCTGTCCCTCTGAAGGACGCAGTGGAGGTGTCTATGTGGAGGAAGTGCTACACCATGCCAGAAGTGAATGCTGCGCTCAGCAAGATCCAGCTCGTGGGGTATTCTCAGAAAATTGTGAGTACCTGTAAAGCTGCGGGCAGGTCAGCAGTAACAACTTGTTGTTTCCCAGCTTTTCTCTGGAAATGTCCTTCCTTTTCTGTTTTTCCTCTAGATCCTGTGTAAGATCTGGTTACCCTAGCCTAGGAAAGCAAGATAAGATTATATCGAATGTCCTGCAGTCTACCTCCCAGGAAGGGTTCTTGTTGGGTGAAATCAGGGAGTATCCATTTGTTTCTCCTCTTCCCCAAGAGGACCAATTTTAAGGCGGCGTACCTTCAAATTTGGAGCTGATGGCTGGCCCACTGAGAGCTGGGAGGATGTACGAAATGAATGTATCCTCTCTGTCCGTAAGCCACATCCCCTTCTGAGTTACCATGTATCTCACTTCTGGGAATCTTTTGAGTGCTTTAGCTTCCACTTTCTTTTATACTGCAAATTAGGGATTGTAAACAAAACCTAATGGTTTGACCTGAACTTCAGAAACTCCTTTCCCAGGGTTCCCAGCTAACATTTGTTGTCTGTAAGGCCATTGACTATAATCCAGTGAAGTTTCTAGAATGAACTGAAGCAACGATTCAGTAGGTTCCCTTGTGGCTTTAAGGCAGCATGTGGGCCATGAGACCTGCTGTTGTGGCTCAGGGCCATAAGAAATAAAAAGGTGGGTTAAAGTAAGTTGTGTACCCAAAGCTTTTTCTTTGCTCCCTTTTCTTAAGCAGTGGGCCACTGAAGTTTGGAAACTGCTATTTATGCATAAGACAGTTTGAAGCAGTAACCAGTGCTGCTGTGTACTAAATTTGGTGGATTTGGGTTTGTGTGGTTCTGCATTACGGCTGCTGAAAAAAGACCCCAAGCCAGCACTAACATGGCTGCTGACATAAGTAGCAGCTGCAGCTTTGTCTAGCAGCTGGACAGGTTGGGTGTTTGGATTCCTCATTATCCCTGTTACTGTTCATTTTTTACTATCCTCACAGTGTGGATGCGTCTCGCCTAATTTTAGATCTATGCATCTGAGCCAATCATTCTTTTATAGTTACCGGGAAAAGAGACATATTTTCTCTCTTCCCAAAGCTAGCTTTTAAAGTAATCAGATTCTAATTAGCCAGTTAACCCAAAACTGGGTGACAGCATCAGGAATAGTTTGCTGTCTGTTTTCCCTGTCTCCGTATCAGTAGAACCTAAAGCATTCTGAAGGATGGAGACCCTGCCTTGTTTTGCAAGGCATCCAAATACGTATTGAGATACTAGAAAAATTATTAGTATGGCATGAATCAGATGCTTGTTCTATTATTCAGTAACCAGAAAGTAGATCACATTAGTGGGGTATACATGGAGGCTTATTTTCTTTCTCAAAACAAGTATAACACATTACTGTGTATAGATAAAGCAATACACTGTCTAATGACACTTGGAAAGGAGACAACTATCAGGTTGCTTATGCTTAGAGCTGAAACTGAAATTTGGATTGAGTTTGCAGGGTGTCGTTTCTAAATCACTAGTAAATAGCATTTAAAAAGAAGTAACATTTGAAAGTGAGTGAGTTTGAGGTTACGTTTGTGTTTTCCACAGCAAAATGTGTAACCCAGATAGAGTTTTATATCAGAGCAGAACTACTTGTCCTTCTTTCTCTCCTGCAGGCCAATATCAATAAAATTTGACTAAGGGAGTATAGCATCTTCAAAGATGCTCCTACGATCCTCTTCAATACAGCAAACACAGGCAGAGGATCAAGATCCCGGTTGATTCCTCCATTTAGAGTTATGGTTCAGTGTGAACTCAGTTATATGCCGTAGAATTCACACGGAAGAGAGATTTTATAAAGGTACTACCTGAGGAAAAGCCTTTCTCAGAGCATGTGTCCTGTTAGACATGGGTAAATAAAACCAGCAGACATAACGCTCAGGAAACTAGCTTCATAAAAGCTTTGAATAGCAGAACTACTTTTAAAATTCATATCACTGTTGATAAAATGACCTCTTCTAACATCTCTCAGAGGCTTGCTCATGTTAATGTTTCTTTCTGTGTGTTTCAGGAGCTGTTTGGTGCTGTGCAGGTCACCCCTCTCAGCTCAGGCTACGCTCTTGGAAGTTCCAATTGGATTATCCAGTCACATTATGAAAAGGTTTCCTATGTTTCAGGATCTTCTCTACTTACAACACACCCTCAGGTACAGCCCCGTCTTTTATAAGTCTTCCATAGGGGAATGTGTCTTTGCTCAAAAATAAAAAATAGTGGGGCTTATTCCAGCTGGGATCAGCTGTGGTATAAAAGCTGTACTGAGGTAACTGGTAGCAACCGGCTAGACTTAACAGGCACTGAGAAGACATACTATCCTGATAAGTAGACAGGTATCAATAGTTACTAGGGAAAGATAACTAACATTCTTTGCTGTTAATGATTTGGTATTAACTTACTCCCCAGCTGTGAAATTGTCCTTCACCTTAAATAGGAAATTTTCAACAGTTAAACAATAGAGCATTTAGTGACTTTTTTTACAATCCATATTTCACTGAAGAGCCTTTACAGACAGTTCACAGACTGCTTCTATATCACTTCTGAAACATCCTTCCTTGGGAGAAATGATAGCTAACTGGCTGCCAACTTTTCCACCCTGCACTGCTAAGGGCAAAGTCTTTATAGTGCTGTAGATGTAATTTCCAGTAAATTAATTCTCTCTAGATCCATAAATTCTTAGTGCAAAGAATGGCTTGAAGTTTGCAGTACTGTGTGCTTCAGAAGTTGTCAAAATAGTTAAAAGCAATATTAGCAGGAGGTATTTAAAAATAATTTAGAAAATGTGTCAGGTTCACGATCAGTAAGTAGTTTCCCCCAAGGTGAGTATCTCCTAAAGAGCTTTGCTTCTGAGCATCCTTCACTTAAAAGCTTGATCTCAGGAGCTGAACAACTGCAATAGATAAACCATCCTTAATAGTATGGCTGTACTTAGCTGCATGCAGCATATCAGAGACTTTAAAGTCCTTTTTCTCATCAGCCTCATAGTGGCCTTCTGCTTCTTCGTCACCTTGTAGTAAAGGAGCAGCAGCAATATCTGGCAATATATGAATGGAATATTTGTGTGAGGAGAAACTTTGCACTGTAAGAAGTAATTTGGTAACCGAGAGTGTTTTCCTCTCACTGACATTCTGACACTGAGTTCGGGAGATGAGAAGGCTCCAGGGAGACCGCAGAGCAGCTTCCAGTGCCTAAAGGGGCCAACCAGAAAGCTGGAGAGGGACTTTTTGAAGGGCATGTAGGGACACAACAAGGGGGAATGGCTTTAAACTGACAGAGGGGAGGTTGAAATGAGATCTTAGGAAGTTCTTTCCTATGAGGGTGGTGAGGCCCTGGCACAGGTTGCCCAGAGAAGCTGTGGCTGTGCCATCCCTGACAGTGTTCAAGGCCAGGGGCTTGGAGCAACCTGGTCTAGTGGAAGGTGTCCCTGCCCCTGGCAGGGCGTTGGAACTAGATGGTGCTTAAGGTCTTTCCAACCCAAACCATTCCATGATTCTATAATTCTACGGCATTAAATGGTGGTTCAGTTTATCAGGTTAAACTGGCCATGCTTCATCGTTTTCCAAAGGTGAACATTTCTCTGGAAATTTCTGGTAAAATGCCTGTTTTTAAGGAAATTGCCTCCCTGTGACAGGGAATGGTCTGTGAATGAACTGCCTAGTAAGAGCACAGCCCATGAGCAACAGATCTGCACTTATATACTGCAACCTGCAGAAGCAGTAGCAGTTAGGGCAGTTTCAGCTTTAAGTGCAGGGAAAATTTCTGTGAGCCTGCCTGAAACCCTAGGGACCTACTCTGTTTGCTAACAAGAGATGAAACCATGACTATTCACTCCACTGACAGTGTTGCTTGTCCCATGCACTCTCTGAGAGCCTTGTTTTTTAGCATACAGTCCATTGTGCTTTGCATCATTTTATACTAACACATAGTTTGAAGGAATAGCTTACCAGATAGTTAAAATTACATTTGCTTTGTGCTTTGCTTGCAATTTACCACATCAAAAATGTTACCAGATATCATTTGCATATCAAATATCACCATCATCTTGTATTTGCTCCCAGATACAAAGGCAATGAACAAAGGTTTTGAAGGCAATGGATAGTTTTTGTCCTAACGTTAATCCCTGTCAACATCAGTACAAGTTCCTACAATATGGTGATTCTGTAATGACTAATAGTTTTTGTGAGCTGCCAGCCAACTTTTCGTCTGTTTGATGTTTGACAGACAATATGTAATGATAACAATATTTTGAGTGGCACAGAGTTACAGTTGTGTTCAACAAATAAGCATTTTTTCTTCAGGGACTAAAAGGTTGTTTCTGACCTGTTTCTCCGTAGAACCACAGTGAGCAGTTATCATGAAATTCCCGTCTTTTAACAGCATATGAAAACAGTCACTGCATTTTGTTTTAAAAAAAAATCCAGTTAATCAGCATATGTTTGTGTAAAAGCATATCCAGAGTATAATAGTAAAACATTAGCACTTTTCCAGTCTTCTGGAATTCCCTGCATAGTTATTACAAGCAAGTGTCAGTTTACCAGGATCTCATCAGCCATTCATTTAGGGTGATAAGACACAGATTATTTGGCCATACAAGTGGAAAAATGCTTTGCCCTCTTACTTCTTGTCTAGTATACAGACAAGCCTGGAAAGCATTTCCTTCTCGCAGGGTGGAAACAGGATAAGATTCATCTCACCTGACCGAAACTGGGCCTCCACCCAATTCTTTCCTCCTTTTCCTTTCTGCCAGCACTGGGATTTAAGTGATGACATTGTGGAGATGGCAGCACAGGTGGGAATTATGAGTCATGGGAAGAGAGTGGAATTGCTTCTTTGATATAAATTACAGCCTAAAGTTTCCTTGACATTTTAAGTTACATCTAGGTTACATCTAAGAACAGCAGAGTTCTAGTACATCTGCAATCAGTCCATCTCTATTAACAACTGGTAGAAAGTGAAGCAGTTTGCTTAGCTTAGACATGGCCCAGGCTGTGCTGATTAGCTAAAGCTTGGTGCA
Source organism: Strigops habroptila (assembly GCF_004027225.2). Classification (NCBI taxonomy): domain Eukaryota; kingdom Metazoa; phylum Chordata; class Aves; order Psittaciformes; family Psittacidae; genus Strigops; species Strigops habroptila. The sequence goes on from NC_044282.2 coordinate 61,294,548, forward strand.
GTGAATGCTGGCTGTTGGGTCAATCCTGGATGCAGCAGCAGGAATATCTTGCAAAATCCTCAGCGGGTCTGTGGGAAGAGCAGGTGAAGGGTTCAGCAAGACTGTATTCATAGCTGCTGAAAGTAACTGAACAGCTTGAAAAGGTTTCTTTGAGAGTTCTGGCACCATTAATTGTTCCCTTTACTTCTGTCTTCTGGCAGATGGTTTCTATTGAAAATTTTGCCTCACCCTCCACTGAGGCTAGAATTGACACCAATTGCCACTGAAGTGGAGAACAAGAGTTGACAGCACAGGTTCAGACATGTCACTAAAAGCCTTTTAAGACATATTCTTTACATTAACCCACAAAAATCAATGCAAGCCCTCTCAGTGCAATAGCATCTGAAATTATGCGTATCTAATACGGGATAATCATTATGTACATTATCACAGGCAGATTCAATATTATTTTTTATTGCATTATTGGCATTTCATTTTCACAGACACGCTATGGAGAGTCAAAGATTGCAATAAATCTCACCTAACAGGTCAGGTCCAGCAAGGCGATGCACAGCGTAAACTTCTGTCAAAGTTGATATGAAATTCCCCTGCATGTTTTAACAGAGCAAGGTCTTTCTCAACTGCTTAAGAATGGCACTGAGGAACTGCGAGCAAGGGAATTAATGGTACAGTGGTCTTGTAGAGGAAATCTCTTTTTCAGTCTGTTCTGGTTGAAATCTTTCCTGGTTGGTGAGACTGCAGAGAGTCTGTTAAGAATAAATAACCATAAAGTACCACACAGCTGGCTGCAGTTGCTCACCTTTGCTGAAGTAGTAGCTGTGGGAACTGCATCCCAGCCCAGAGCAAGGCTAAAAGTTCACTTTTCACCATAGCTGTACTGCATCTGCAGAGAGAGAAGTGGATTTTGCCTTTTCAAGATTGGATTATGCTAAATTTTCAGTATTAAGAATATATATTTAGTGTCAGGTCAAACTTAAGTATTATTTCTGGATATCGACTCTACGTTTGCTAATGGAGAGAAGTGGGTATGTGTTTTCATTCTGCTTTAATAAAATGCCAATATAAAACATGTTAAATGATTGACCTCAGTGAAACAAACCTTTATGCACAGTTGAGGCAGAAGCAATGTTTGCTTTAACATTAGCTTGCCTGCCAGTGGCCAAGGTGCCGCACTATTTCCTTGGACTGTTTAATCATCAGTCCCTCTGCTGCATCTGCGAGTCACAGGATAGACTGTGCAGATGGAAACTCTTCTGTCCCCCAGGAAGCAAACATGGCCCAGATAGATGTTTGTGATAGCTACCTCCAGCACTTCAATCACAGAATGTAGGATTGCGCCTAGGACCAAAGGTCATCGGTACGACATTCCCTGTAGATCCAGCGTATCAGAGGTCATAGCCCTGTGAAGACATCTATTCCACTTTGACATAGCTTAGCCTCTAGCACAGTCTTCAAAGAAAGGTATTGGAGAAGGGAATAGTGCTAATCTGATTCATTAGGGAGACTGGTAAGCCAAGTTATATTTTCTCTATTGCTTTAGCTCAGGTGTTGCATTGGGAGCACTACTTTTTTTATATGTGTTTTTGTGTGTGTGTGTGTGCAGTTAAAGCTATGATTTTTCACCTGGTTTTGGCTGCTGACTATTATGGAAATACTTGTCCGTTTGGCCTAATATTACAGCTGTAGTGAAAAAGTTCATATGTGTGATTATTTCTTAGATAAACTTTCCCAATATTGAGGAATCTAAACCAATTTTTCTACCAGCAGTAGCCATTTGCCATTTCACAAGAACAGACTTCTGAGAAGGCCTGCACAATCAATCTGAAATGATTATTTGGAAGTCACGATTGTAACACTGCAGGCAGAAGAGCAGACTTCACAGTCCTTGTGCAGCGTTCAGATTCATACACAAAATTGAGAGCTTCTTCAGTGACCAGTGATCAGAATCTACTGATTCTCTTTGGAAGAGGTTGCGGAAAATGATGCTGCCTCCTGTAGACAGTGAGCCCTGGAAATCAAAGCTGACACCTTAATTTGCAAACGGAAGCGAGTTGGAACCTAGTGCAGCCAGAGATAAGAATGCAAGTGTCAAACCATTCCTGACCGTACCGCCACATTCTCAGCAAGTTATTGCCTTTGCAGTGTTCAGCTCCTGAGGCCATGAAATGATTAGTCTATGGAGACTACTTTGAGATGGATCCGGTTACAGTTCCGTTGTTTGTTTTGGGCTGTAGTGTGCAGGTAAACAGTTGTATGTGTTTTTATTAACTCCAGTTAGGTTTCCACAGATGGAGGACCATGTGTTCTCCTTCTTGGCCACTCTGTGTATTATGTATTGCAGTCTTCTTGGTAGAGAACAGAAAAACCTGTGTTATGACTCTCATGTTACTCATTTTATTTCACTGTTTCAGCCCATGGACCAGGCTTCTCTTAAAAATAGTGATGTTCTCATCCTGACGGGTCTTACGCAAATCCCGACTGCTAACCCAGATGGCATGGTAGGAGAGTTCTGCAGCAACTTGGGTAGGTCGTTGAAAGAAGTTTTCTGCCTATTTTATCATCTTATTCATTGCTCTGGGTGGGAAATAATTCTGAGATTCCTGGAATTGAATAAGTTGTCCAGCTATAGCTTCTGGCATAAAACTAGCTGTTTAGATTTTACGATGTGCTCCTGATGTCATTAATACAGTAAGTGCTTGGAGAGACACAAGTTGTACCTAAAATGTTTTGGAATGGAACAGGTATAATGAGTTTTAATCATCTGCTGCTCTTGGTTTGCTAAGTATGTCGCTTAGGTGCCAACAGATTACGTGTTGCCTAGGTTTTGGATATTGTTCCCAGCTGAAATATTACTATTTCCTTCCTGTATATTAGCCAGTGCAAAATCTTTACATGCTTTTTTATGACTTTCAGTTTTGAAAACAAGCACATCTGCTTCCCTTCTTACACCTGATTTTTAAATATATCAAAAGGAAACAGCACAATCTCTGTTTAAAAAAATATATCAAGATATATTTATAGACCCCAGAAATATAAAACCTAATCAGACGCTTTCACAGCTGGAAAAGCTGATAATTGCAAAGCTGTGGTATCAGTGTGAATGGCAGCATTTTCCAGCCTGTATGGAATGTCACATCCAGTGCTGTTCTCTCCTTTTCTCCCCTTCCCCCACCTCAGTTTCTCTGTGCTCTCACCCTTCTTTCATCAAACCACTTCCTCATGTCTGTCCTGCTGTATATTTTCTGTTCTTTTATCAGATACCTTCCCTTTATTTTAAACCAACTACTTTGTAAAAAGAAGACTGAAAAGCTTGTGATGCGAGAATTGTTACAAAGGTTATCAAAAGACATTAGAAGTTCTCACTGTAAGAAAGTGTTTTGGTTCCCATCACACACCTGGGAGAAATCTGAGCTGTAGTATTTAGGTGGCTTACCCAAGATTGCAGAATCAGGTTAAGAACAGGACTGAAGTGCAAATTCTTAGTCTTACTTTTTACATATGAATGCACCCTTGGAGAAGTAAAAAAAAACCAAACTGCAATACTTTGTTTTTTTTCCCCATTTTAAAATCCTTGTGCATATTCACAGATGCTGAATATCTATGTACTGTCTCACAAGCCCAGTATGAGATTGCCTTGGTAGTGGAAGGCAAATACTGCAAGGAGTATGGTAGACTCCTCCATCACCCACCAGCTCTAAATCAGAATCAGATATCCCTACTTAGGACACAGTTCAAACAGGAGTCATAGATCCTGTTGTGGGATGTACAAGGTAAAATGATGTGGGTTTTGTTTATGTGAAAAGATGTGTTACAGGGCAAGGATGATTCCTTGTCATATAAATAGCCATTAATAGAGTGTGTTTTGGCATTTGTAAGAATGGTGATCATCGGTTATGCCAAAGACCCTCTCTGCCAACATCCTGGCTCCAACAGGAGCCGTCAGCAGATACCTAGAGAAAAGCAGAACAGAATGAGGTTATAGGATACTTTCCCCTCTTCATCTCATAGCCTCCAAGTATTTTTATATCAGGAATTTCCTGAATCGGACGTGGCTTTTGTGTGGTTAGTAATATTCAGTGGATTTCTCTTCCAGGAACTTGTTTGACCTCCCCTTGAAGGTGTGTTAATTCTTAACACCTGTGACTTCCTTTCCTAAGTGATATGTATGGGTGTGTGTACTATGATCTGGATTTTCATTGTTTTTAAGCATTTTTAATTTTATTACCCTATGAGCTGTCACAGATAAGCTTTGGTGACCTTGTTGTGCTAAATCCAGATGTGCTGCCCTTCTCTGTCCATTCTGGACCTTTGTGGGGGTTACAGTCCCCTTGATAGATGGTAGCATGATCACATCTGATCATCTTACCATAAACCACCACTGAAGCAAGCCTGAGCTGAAATGTTACACTTTGTCCTGGAGAGGCTGAGGAGTGGTAGGTCTTGCTCTGCTGCCAACTCTGCTGCAAATCATAGAGTCACAGAACGGTTTGGGTTGGAAGGGACCTTAAAGCTCATCCAGTTCCATCCGCCTGCCATAGGCAGGGACACCTTCCACTAGGCCACTCAAATCCCCCTCCAACCTGGCCTTGAACACTGCCAGGGATGGGGCAGCCACAGCTTCTCTGGGCAACCTGTGCCAGGGCCTCACCATCCTCATAGGGAAGATCTTCCTAACAGTTCATCTCAATCTCCCCTCTGTCAGTTTAAAGCCATTCCCCCTTGTCCTGTCCCTACAGGCCCTTGTCAAAAGCCCCTCTCCAGCTTTCTTGTTGCCCCCTTTAGGCACTGGAAGCTGCTCTAAGGTCTCCCTGGAGCCTTCTCTTCTCCAGGCTGAACAAGCCCAGCTCTCTCAGCCTGTCTCCATAGCAGAGGTGCTCCAGCCCTCAGAGCATCTTAATGGCCTCCTCTGGACTTGCTTCATCAGGTCCAAATGTTCTCTAGCAAGTATCTTGGTGGTCACTCGTATCTTGAACTGCAACAGCTGTATGCTGAGTAAACAAGAGTGAAACCATTGTTATTTTAAATGCTTTCAAAAATTAAACAAAGAGATGTAGCTTGGGCCAAGGCAAAATCCAAAAGATGAATGCATATAGATAAATGTGTTACATATGTAGGTACAGGTGGATGTTCATCTGCAAAAGTTGTTCTGGTTTACAGAAATATTCTGAACTATTTTGAGGGTTTTGCAGAAGGTCTTCAAGCCAGCTTTTATCTTGAAAGAGACAAACTCAAAGAAATTAGAAAATTATTAAAGACTCAAGGAACATGTATGCTTACAATAATGCCATTGTGAGAATCTGGGATTTGAGTGGTGTTTGCCAAAACAGCAACCTGAAGAAATTAAATAATTTTATGAATAATGCAGTCATAGGGTTGTCTTTTACATGACACCAGCAGTACTTACACATTTACCCAACAGTAGAAGAAAACAGTGAATCAATTTTCTTTCAAATGTGTGAAAAAGTCCAAAAAGCAATAGGTTTCTGGGAAAAGCAATGGTGAAGGCAAGCTGCGCACAATCATTTTCATATATTTTTCCCATTTCCAAAATGCTCAGGGGACTTCACAAGAAGCTCAGCATGTACTAGGTGAAAACTCTAAAGCAGACACTGGAAATTTACCAAAAATGTGTACCATGAGGTACTGGCATGTTTGTGAATAAGTGTTGTAAAGCACAGAAATGGAAGTGTGAAAATTTCACCTTGATCTCTGTTTTCATCCCAGCGTGTAGAGCTGTAGATGCCGATTCCCATTATTACCAAGTCACATGCATGATTTCCTCTCAGCATTGTGTGTGCAGCACTGAAGCCACGCTTTGTCACGTCTCCAGGTTCCTCTCAGTTTAGCCCAAACCCCTTTTTTCCGTGCTCAGCACTGCAGCACCAGCACTCTGCAGCTCAAGAAAAGCAATTGTATTTTTACATTGCCTTGGGCATCATCAGCAAATTTGCCAGACTGTCTGTAGGGACAGTTTGTGATATTTTGTGTGCGTGTGCGGTCGTGCCTCTGTGTATGTGTGCATGTGTTTATATACAGCAGAAAAGAGCACAGTTTGCTTTTTAGGTGCCAACTTGACCTTGTGGTGGCAGCTGTTCGAAAAGCAAATATCTCATTGTGAGTTGTAAATTGAAAAACTTATTATGGAGCTACTGAAGGAGACTAAATTTGAAATGCCAAGATTATTATGCAACTTTTATCAAGAGAGTGCATCCATCAGTCACAGAGATAAATTGGGCTTAAACAACTTTCAAGTATACGTGTCTTCTTACTGACAACTACAAAGTTGCTGTAGTGGTGCAGAGAGCCAGATTGGACCTACTGTTTGCATGGAAAGCAATATGCTTGTAAAGGTTTTCATCCCTGTTTGGCAGAAGCTCTTATCCCTTTATGGAACCACTTAACAGCACCCTCAAGAAGCAGTGCCCAGCTGTGCTGACCCCAGCACATACGTATAAACTTGTACCAAGGAACTGAGTAGTGTATTCTAAACCAAAAAGTTGTCACACAGAGCCTTGTCAGAGATGGGATAGCCATGCTGCTGTCCTTTCCTGTCCTGGGGAGAAGTATGCACCAGGCCAGTTTCAAAGGTGCATCACTGTGCCACCCACAACATGAGATTCAAGGGACCAGCAGCCCTGGGTAGGGCAGCTGGCTGGAAGAGTGCTCCACTCCCTGATCGAGATACTAATTACTGGTAACCACCTCTGTAGTTTTCCTGGGAACAGAAACTCAAGTTGGCATCTGCTCCAAGACCTTACCCTCTGTTATTTTCTCCGTGACCCCAGGAATCTTGAACTTCTGGTTTTTTTCCCATAGTGAACCAATGGGTGCAGGGAAGGGAGAGCTGTGAATTCAAAGTGTTATCGGGTTTGCCTGGTAAGGTTTTGGTGTTCAGGGGGCTACAGAGGTGGCTTCTTCTACAGAAGCTGCCAGAAGCTTCCTCTGTGTAACAACAGAACCAGCAACTTCAGCCAGAAAAAGGAGTGAGAAAACATGAGAGGAACAGCCCTGCATACTCCAACGTCAGTGAAGAAGGTGGGGAGGACGTGCTGCAGGCACTGGAGCAGGTTCCCCCGCAGCCCATAGTGAGACAGGCTGTGCCCCTGCAGCCCATGGAGGGCCCCACACTGGAGTAGCGGGATGCCTGAAGGAGGCTGTGACTCCGTGGGAAGCCCATGTTGGAGCAGTTTATGCAGTCTGTGGGAAGGACTCACATTGGAGCAGTTCGTGAAGGACTGTCTCCCGTGGGAGGGACCCCACACTGCAGCAAGGGAAGAGTGTGAGGAGTCCTCCCCTGAGGAGGAAGGAGTGGCAGAGAAACGTGTGATGAACTGACCATAACCCCCATTCCCATGTGGTGCTGGAGGGGAGGAGGTAGAGAATTTGGTAGTGAAGTTAAGCCCAGGAGGAAAGGAGGGGTGCGGGGAAGGTGTTTTTTAAGCTTTGGTTTCATTTCTCATTATCCTGTTCTGATTTGATTGGTAGTAAATTAAACTAATTTCCTTTCCCTAAGTCGAGTCTGTTCTGCCCATGATGGTAATTGGAGAGTGATCTCTCCCTGTCCTTATCTCAACCCATGAGCCTTGCATTATATTTTCTCCCCCTTGTCCAGGGGGGAATGTCTTCTTCATAGGTTGACCCCCCAAGGAGGAAAAACCAAATGTGTAATTGCTAAAAAATTCCATTATATGCCTCCCAAAGTATAGAGGTGATGACCACACTGAGAATGCATGCCAGACCAGTTTCATGATCAATGATTCTATTGGATTACAAGTCATTACCATGAAGTAGAGCGAAACAATAACCTTAGCCTGGGCCCCCCAGCTGATAGATGCTAAAACAGCAAATACAGGCTGTAAGTAAGGTGTGACATGCTGAAACTCTGAGACCAAGCACAACAACTCTGAGAGCAAATAAATAAACATTGTGATGAGTGACTATTAATCCAAAACAATGAATGCTTATCACAAATATGATTAGACACACTCTGGTTAGATCTGTTGTTATCTCAACCCTTTGTGCCCCATGTTGGGCACCACAAAGAACTGTCGTGGTTTAAGCCCAGCTGGTAACTCAGAACCATGCTCGCTCACTCCCCCTCTTCTTCCTTTGCTCCCGAAGGGATGGGGAGGAGAATCGAAAGAATGTAAATCCCACGGGTTGAGATAAGAACAGTCCAGTAACTAAGGTATAATACAAAACCACTACTGCTACCACCAATAATAATAATGATAAGGGAAATAACAAGGGGAGAGAATATAAAACTAAAAAAGGAAAAGGAAAATAATAAACACAAGTGATGCACAATACAATTGCTCACCACCCGCTGACCGACACCCAGCCCAACCCGAGCAGTGATCCGGGCCTTCCAGGTAACTCCCCCCAGTTTATATACTGGACATGGTGTACTGTGGTGTGGAATACCCCTTTGGCCAGTTTGGGTCAGGTGTCCTGTTTCTGCTGTCTCCTGGCTTCCCGTGCCCCTCCTTGCTGGCAGAGCATGAGACTGAAAAAGGAAGGGAGTGACAGAGGGGCCTGGGGGAGGAACCTGGCCTCCAGACAGGGTTAACCCACCACAAATGAAACTCACATTTTTCATGTCCCAGACAAATTCTTTCACCAGCCTGTCATTAGATGAAAGCTCTTCCTCCAGGATCTTCAAAGGGAAGGGTGAGCCATTCATCTTAACCAGGTGAAGCTAGTTGGTGCCTGAGGAAAGAAGAGGGCACCCAGTTCTTGGAGACACACACCTTGGTGTTTCAGCCAGTATCTTTGTTCAGCGCAGAGATAGAGCTGCAGACATACCTCTTACCATGTTCCACTGATCACTAATGCACCCCGCACTCTGCATCCTGTCTCCGGCCCATGCAGTATTCCTGCTGCTATGGATCTAGGTACTCCTCTTTCCTTTTTGCAGAATTTTTGGATGCATAATAAAGCAATGCAGATTCTGGTTCTGGAGCCAGAGACTTAACTTTCAGCCCCCAGATGGCTTTGATAATACTGTTCTTAAGCTCATTCCTCTCTTCACATCCTGTTTACAGATGGGACAGTTTAGACTTACCCATGTAAGAGGAATAATATAACACATTGCTGGGATGTTTTCTAACATTTTGGGTTCTAGACAAATGTAAAATATTGCTATTCATATTCACATATATTTTGATGGTACAGTTTGTATGTGACCTAGAGAAAACCTGGGCAATAATTCACTACACTGCAGTTCTAATATAACTGTGATATAGAAGGTGCCTTGGACCACCAGTTGTTGTTGAGAGCAGCATGTAACAGGCACTGACTGCTAAAAGGAGTTAAGCACCTAAATGCGTGTGAAAAATCCTATGAGAGAGTCTCTGCATTTTCCCAGACTCTCTAAAACCTTTAAACATTCAGCCATAAAAATCTTCTTTGAGCATGCAGGTGGGGCAAAAAGACCCTTAATGTGCTAAATCTGTACCCCATCACAGCTTGTCAATAAATTGAAGTCAAGGAAGTGATTATGGAGGGATGTAATACATGCCTTTTCAGGCTCTTTCACAGCTTTTTGTGTAATGCCTTGATGCATAATGTTACCGCTGCTGCACTGCAATTAACATCAGTAGATGGTTTTACCCCAAGACCACAGATGAAATCCTAGTGAGGCAGCAATTGCTCAGTGAGCTGGACAAAGTATTTCCAGTTTCTCATAAGGTACGGCATTTTGTCATTTATTCTGCCGAAAGAACAAAATATTTGCTCTGTACTTGCTTTTGCTGTTGAACTCAAATCTGTCTCAATTACAGAGTAAACCTATTTTTCTTTTTCCTTTTCCACATTTTTCTCTAGTCCCATGCTGTCTACAATTCAGAGAGGTTTTAAATTGTTCTTTTTATATTGAAATGACAGAAATATTTCGACTTTTTAAAAAGGAGAAACACTCCACCACCCACTTCTAGCTTCAAGGGCTGAAATGACCTTATCTTCAGCTTTTCATCTAGAGCACTGAAAAACAAGTGCAGAACAGTTTACCATGTGTAGAGCTTTCAACTGAGACCTGTGAACTGTTGTCCTTCCCCTTTGGTCCACAGCTAGTACAGATGGAACAGGGTTTATTTTGATGGTGAGGTGTTTTGTGTCACTCATTTATCCTCATGTGCCAGTGCAAGACTGCCCTCTCGTGTCAAGAGTTTTGCTTGTGCTCAGTCTGTTCTGTGCCCCCCATCTAATGGAGTATAATCGTTATCTCCAGTCTTGCTTCCTGGAGAAGGCAGTAAATAAATGTATTAAATGATCATAAGTGTTCCTCCCAATTCATATGCATAATGTCTTCTGCTAATTCATGTGATAGCTTTTTATACCTTATGTGATATTTGGGTTAAAGTAATTTACTAAAAAGTTTAAATATGAACACTGTTAATTGATTTTTCTCATTCTCTCTCTCTCTTAGCTATGACTGTCCGGAATGGAGGAAATGTGCTTGTTCCCTGTTATCCCTCTGGAGTAATATACGACCTGCTGGAGTGCCTGTATCAGTATATTGACTCTGCTGGACTCTCCAACGTCCCTTTTTATTTCATCTCACCTGTTGCCAACAGCTCCCTTGAGTTCTCCCAGATCTTTGCTGAATGGTAGGTGTTGAAGGGCTGCTTCATCAGCCTCAATTCGCACACTTAGCTATGGTAAATAGGTATATGCAGGTTATCTCTACTTGACACACTCTAATATGTACTTGATTAGAATTGTGAACACGTTTCTTGAGTCACAAGGGCGTGTGTGCATGTGTAAGTGGATGTTCTATATTAGGGAAGCATCGTTTCCTATAGAACATACAAACTCAGTAATCTGTCCTTTTTGGTACTTCCCCATATGATTAAATTATGTAGCTGACATGAGTGAATTTTAGCTGTGCCTGTTTGCACATCCTATCCAGTGCCCCCTGAACTATGCCATGTTATCACTATATAAGGAAAATAAATTTTTCAGGCTTAATTTTGCTGAGCCAGCAATGTATTTGCATGGCACAAAAAGCCAGCAGTATCCTGGGCTGCATTAGGCAGAGCACTGCCAGCCGGTCAGGGAAGGGGATGGTTGCACTCACAGAGTTGTAGTCAATGGCTCAATTTCCAGGCAGACACACCTCTTCTATGGCTTGAGCACCAAACTGGAACACCTCTTCGATGGACACAGGCTGAGAGAGTTGGGCTTGTTCAGCCTGGAGAAGAGAAGGTTCCAGGGAGATCTTAGAGCAGCTTCCAGTGCCTAAAGGGGCTGACAAGAAAGCTGGAGAGGGGCTTTTGACAAGGGCCTGTAGGGACAGGACAAGGGCCTGTAGGGACAGGACAAGGGGGAATGGCTTTGACCTGACAGAGGGGAGATTGAGGTGAGATCTTAGGAAGGAAGAAGTTGTTCCGTGTGAGGGTGCTGAGGTGCTGGCACAGGGTGCCCGGAGAAGTTGTGGCTGCCCCATCCCTGGCAGTGTTCAAGACCAGGTTGGACGGGGCTTGGAGCAACCTGGTCTAGTGGAAGGTGTCCCTGCCTATGACAGGGGGTTGGAACTACATGAGCTTTAAGATCCTCTCCAACTCAAACTACTCTATGATTCTAGACTCTGTGGTTATCAGTGTGTAGATATACCTGATGGGGGGAAATGAGGATGAGGGAGCCAGACTCAGTAGGGTCCGCTGACAGAACAAGAGGCACAAATTAAAACACATGAAATTCTCTCTGAAGAGATGAAACACACTTTTTTACTGTGAGGGAGTTCAAACCCTGGAACAGGTTGTGATGAGAGTTTGTGGATTCTCTGTCTATGGAGGCTCCAGAGCCCAACTAGGCACAGTCCTGGATGACCTGCTGTAGTGCTTGAGCAGCAGCTTGGACTGGATGATCTCAAGAGTACCCTTCCAACCTCAACAGTTCTGTGATTCAGAGACCTCAAAAGGAAAACCCAACCACTTGTAACTGTTCCTAAATTCTTACAAATTGAGACATGCTCTAGATTATTAAATAGAGTAAGTTAGCTTTGCCTTCCTTTCTTCCTCTCCAGACCTTTTAAGTCTGGAGTTCAGGATAGAAAAGATACGTCCTGGAAATCTTAAGTGAATTGATCCCACAGGAGAATTGTAAAGAAGATTGAAATCCGGTGAATTTAATTACGTTGCTTTCAGCAGAAGTAGGAAAATCAAGCCGTGGTGTCCAGGCCAAACTTTGTGTACTCACCAGGTTGCATTGACTCATGCAGTTTATAGTTAAACAGTTGTTTGGTTTGTACTTCTATGGTGATTTCATTTCAGTAGCAGGTGAAGTGGTAGCTACTTAGTGTACAGTTCTTGTTGCAACAATGCTGTTAAAGTAACAGGAATGTTACCTGTGCCACTTGGGTCTTTCTGACTGCTGCGTCTAGCTGGCACAACTCAGGCACCCGAGTGTTCAGACACTATTTTTTTTGAGTTCTGCTTTGCTGTAGTGACTTATATTCAACAATCAAACCCAACATTAGCTAATCTCCAAACATTTATGGGTAAGGTGAACATTTTACTAACATGGAAGTGCAGGCAGAGGTTGAACATCTGCATAATAAAGGGTCAGAATTGGAGCTGAAATTCAGGGACTCTAGCCTTCCAGTTCTACTGCTTAGTCAGCCAAAATAAATGTCCTGCTCTTAGTATCTCTTAGACTTTATCAAATTTAGTTTGACTCAGCCTTATTGCTGTTTAATAAAGTGAAGAAAGTATGAGACAGGTAGTGTTTCCCAGAAAAAGCCACCAGGACAATGTCACTACAGATAGCTGCAGCATCACACAGACCTCTGACAAATATTTTTTTTTAACTTCTGTAATAGGTTGAGTCTGGCTAGAGCTAATCAACAGCCTTCAATATTTATATTTTAAAAATAAACGATTGATGTAAAATCTCAGGTAACAGTGAGCACTATGCCATGGTGAGAGGCAGTTAACCAACATTGTAGCTGCAATAATAAAATGCATAGGGGAATTAGATTATAATAAACAAAAGGACCAAGTCACTGCTGAGAAGTGGGATGAGGTAAGTGGAATTTTTCTGTTGATGGGTGATTTGGCTTTGCAAACACTGCTGAGCTCTGCACTGTGAAATGGTGTGGATGTTGAGTTACAAATTTGTCTTCAACAGCAAAGGAGTTCTGCTACATTGTGTGTAGAAAATTACTGTCAGCTGTCTTGCACCTCTTGCGCCTTTTCTATGTGCTCTCACTATGACTGAGTTGTCATGTCCTGAAGGTTCTGGTCCTCTAAACAGAACAACAAAACAAATTGGTTTATTTTGCACCTGATGCCGCAGATGCGGAATGGCTTTTTCCTAAAACGTTTAACAGTAGATGGCAGCAGACACTGTGGGATGTTCTGCACCTCTCTAACGCAGCTGATTGTCCTTTTCTTTCAAAGGTTGTGTCATAACAAACAAACAAAGGTGTATCTTCCAGAACCTCCTTTTCCCCATGCTGAGGTAAGTAAACCATGGTCTTGCTGTTTGCTAAGATCATACTGTGGTTGGGTTTCTGGAACACAGATCTATGTGTCTATTGCTTTTCTGATGAACACTTCTACAGCTATTTAAGTTTTGTGTCATAATTCATGCAAGTTTGGGTTTTTTTCCTTTGCTTTCTGTGATTAATTTGGGAGCATGGGGGAGGAATGAATGATGGTGTTCCCTCCACTCAAAAATCATCATGATGTTTATTTCAGCATATAACTTACATATGCTCGCCTGCTTTACTTCTTCCCCCGCAGAAGGCTATCTGGTGTACACATGGTTGACTGTTTGCTCTTATCAGACTGAAACCGTGAATATTCTCTTTGTCCAAGCAGTTTATTTCAAAGTCTGTAAAACTAAGAGCTTGTTAACAGAGACAGCTTAGTCATCCCAGCATCTCCCTAGCTGAAATAGGCACCATGTTGTCTGCTGCAGGAGAAATGGTATCTTGAAAGAGAGGTTTGATGTAAAAAAGCTTGCAGCACTGAGTGCTGTCTTTGACAATTTTAAATGAAATTACTTGAGCTAGCATCTTGGTGAAGCAAAGAAGAATAAGGTTCCTGTCTTTAGGGGGATCTCCCTGCAACACATGTTGAGGGAATCTTTTCTGCAACAAAATAATAATTTAAGGGGAAGTTTTAGCCAACTAGACATTAAATAAACATGGCATAATTCATGCCTTCAGAGTTATCTCACATATCAAGAAAGAATGTCTCTTAGTTTCTCCACTGTGAACCAATAGCAGTAAATGAGAGACTGGCTGGGAAAGGAAGAAACAGGACTGAGAAATTTAGCTAAATTCTACTCCTGAGAGACAGCCATTTGGGGCATGCAGTCTCAGAAAACTGTCTCTTTTAGAACTGTTTGATGAGATGTGCAGAGTGGCAATTACAGGTTTAAGAGTCCAAAGATTAAATGCTTTTTCAAGAATTGTTTGAGTTGTTTTTTTTTTTTTCCTCTGAGATATCTCATCGAGGGGCTTGTTCTGGAAATTGCCATTGCCCATCACATATATCACCTGTAGGTGCTTCAGAGGCATTGTTGGAAGTAGATCTGGCCAGAAGCCCTGACTCTTTCCAGATGGGAAGGGGGATAGAGCACCTCCTGTACAAAGACAAGCTAAGAAAGTTGGGACTGTTACGCCTGGAGAAGAGAAGGCTGCATGGAGACCTCATAGGAGCCTTCCAGTATCTGAAGGATGCTGGAGAGGGACTCTTCATCAGGGACCGTAGAGATATACAAGAATACAAGACTCCGTAACCATGCTGCTGGCTGTGCTTTCTAATTCCCCCTGAATCTCTGCTTTCTGGGGTGTCCTTGTTGATCCACAGTGTCATTGGTTTCAGTGGCAGCCTATATTCTGCCAAAGACATTGTTTCAAATTTTAGTTCACAATATACTCAGGAACTGGCAGGTTTAAGTGAAAGCCCTTCCAAAAATAAGCCAAACATGCAGCTGTCAAAGACTGGATTAATTGACCCATCTTATATGATGGGTCTTTGTGTTTATAGAGTGATAACTGTGTCCTCTAATTTTTAGGACATTTTATATTCTCCAGAGGCCTGTTGATAATGAGATTTTGCCAAATTATTGTTTAGCTATTGAGACATGCCTCTGTGTTTCATGTGCAGATCAAGGTAATTATCTAGGAAATGACTCACAGCAGTGGATAACAGATCAGTGGATAACAAAATGCAGTGCACAGAGGGAGTAACATGCCTGTTACAGGTACAGCCTTTGGTTGACAAGGCCAAATCATGCAGATCATGACCCACAAAGCCTGGGACATATTATCATGAGATGCACAAACAGCTTTATCCAGACCCATGGATATCTTTGACAGGAAGCCACGCTTAGGCTTCTTACATTTTTACGTAAGGGTTGCCTTAAATGGGCTGAATAACACAATATACTGTGAATGCACATCCTTGTGTCTCCCAAACTATGAAATGGCTGTAGCCTTTAGGCATTTCAGCAGTGAGCTGCCATCTGAAGTAAGTACTGTACATTTCCCCTCAATTCAATTAACTAAGGTTGTGTGTTTGACTATTCACTTATGTATGCTGCTGTATAAACACTGGGAAGTGGAGTAAACGCTGGGAAATGGGAGTAACCTGTGCTACCCCCACTCCCTGATGGACAAAATGGGTCTCTTCATTGCTAATTCCTGATACATATTGGCTTGTCTTGCAAAATCAGTTTGTATGGTGGGAGGCAGCAGCCTTAGGCATACAGCTTTCAAAAGCCTGGCTTAGTAGCAAAACCAAAACAAAGTAATACCCAGGCAAAGAAAGTCTGAGGCTGCTATTTCATTTAGTGCTTTTCCTAAGGTCATAAATCACTGAAGTTTAGACACGTGTGAGAACACCAGATCGGATTGCTCCTTTTTGTTCTGTAAGAGGCATGGGTTGGTTTAGTTTAGTTTTAAACAAAGCATACTGAGGTTTATATAGATGACTGACATGGAAGACCCCCATGTCTCACCAACACAATGCCAAGACATCCATGTCAGGTACCCAGTGCTCAGCACCTGCATTATATTCCTTGCTGCTGTCCTCTGAGGGACAGCTACTGTCATCCTTTTACTCCTGTAATGCTCAGCCACCTCGGGCTGCGCTCCAGTTTTAGTGGTACCTACAGCTGGTTGCAGTTTAATGCTGTCATACTGTTTCTAAGACATGGGAGAGGAGCTGGGTTTCTTATTCTTCTATGAAATACAGAGTTGGAACAAACAGTGTAAACAGAAGGGCAAAACCTTGCAGCTGACAATGTGTATGTAACTTATATGTGAAACATCTTATATAACCTCTTTTCAGTACAATCCTTAACAAATGTAGTATTTATTCCCCAGCAGAAACCCTGCCATGCCTGTGCACAGAGTATCCACGGTAGGCTCAGCTGCTGTGATGTTTTAGTGTAATTTTACCAAGCAAAATGGTCTTAATACAGACCTGGCCTGAATAACCTATGCATGGCCAGTCTAGGAGGGAGCAAGGACTTGGACTCAAGGCTTCCAGTTACTAATTTAGAGCTTTTGTCAGCAGCCAGCCTTTTTGTCTTTGGTGAACATGCTCTTTCTAAATCTGTGAATCCACAACCTCACAATCAAGAGCTCTGCTTACTAGCACTTAAGGGAGTTTTTAATGAGTATCAGAAACAGACATCGAATGATCATTTCTCATGGCCAGGTTGTTAGTGGAGAATTGCCTTACTTTTTTCAAAGTAATGGTAGGCTTTTGCAATGTAACTTAGACGGAAATTGCCCATCATGAAAAGACGTGCTTAGCTGCTCTGTTGTTGGAAGAAAATAGGGAATTACTCAGACATGCCTTTTAGTTATGAGCAAGCATTAATAACATGCCTGGCATGATACACCAGAAAAGGACAGGCCAGGAAATAAGCTTCTGATTATCTACAGAATAAGTCCAACCCAGCATGCTGTCTGATCCTGAAATTCAAGGTTCCTGTTTTTGTTGTATAAACAGCAAAGTTTAAAAACAAACAGGGAAAAATAATCCCCCAAATTGTCGATACAGTTTCTTGCAGCAATGAGTTCCAGTGGTGCCTGATGCATAAGTATAAAAGAGCATTTACTTCCTTTAATCAGTTATGATTACATTTCACGTAACAATCCCTTCATTATTGTTACAAGAGTAACAATACAAAAGTATCTTCATCTTCTCTACAATTATTTTTATTTTTATTATTTTTCTCTATATTAAGTTGTTTGAAGCTTTTTCAGTCTCTTTGCTTGGAAATTTTCCAGGTTTATTATTTATGTTACCTGTTTTGAACTCATTCCTTGTTCTGCTGCACTGAATAAAACCAGACACACTGTTCATCTCTGCAGAGAACCCAAAACACTTCTACTCCCTCCTCGTTACTTCTGCTTTAATGTTGTAGTAGGTGTTCATCATGTTTCCTCCCGCATGGTAACTGCGTACAGTTTTTTGGGGCGGCAGTTTATTTCCTAACATCCAGTCCAAGTGAACAGGGAATATATTTTCTTTCAGTTACGAGCAAAGAATACAGGCTAAAGTGCTTTAGGCTTGTAGGGATGGATTTGGACATCAGTTCCTACTAGTGTTAATATGAATGAAGTGTCCAGATTCTTACACAAGCTTTTGAAGTCTCATCTGCAGCCTTTCAGCAGTGCACAAGTTAAAAGAGCTTCTTCTAAAAGGCATTTCTCTCTGATGGCTGGGGTGAGAGTTGCTGTGACTCTGTTGGAGGGAGTTAGGATCTGGAGCAGGACTGCTATACATTCCAGCCAGCGACTTCTCCGGAGGAAAACTGTGAAAGTGGAGAAACAGTCAGTTAGGGAAGGGATGGATCACACTGTGGATGGCTCTCCCCTCAATTTTTCACCAGCAGTTTCTGTGATGGAGAAAAGAGAAGGAGCTCAATCAATCTGCAGTAACATTGGAAGCTTCTGCAGAGTTAAAAACTAGAGCTCCCAAATGTTTGTGAATATAGCAGGCTGGCCGAGGGAGGTGGTGGCTTTCACTTCCAAGGCACTATGTCAGTTGTACTCTAGGATCAGCTGTCTAAACAGGCTTAGGTTTAAGCTCCACAATGCCTAGCTGAAATGCTGTGGAGCATAAATCAGTAATTTGTTTTGTTTAGAAATGTTATTCTGGTATCCCAGAACCAACTTGCGGTGTTTTACCAAATCCCTTGAGCACATGGGAATGTCCCATCCTAACACAGCCGCGGCTGAGGAATCGGCCATCTCCCCAAGCGTTTTAAAAGGAACCATGGATTGTACACTCCACACCATCCCTTTTGTGGGGGTAGAGACTTTATAAATGAATAGTTGGAATTGTGCTAGCAAGACAAAACGAGAAGCTTTCTGTCCTTTTCCTTTCTGCTTGATCTTTAAATAGATGATTTCAGGCTGTAAGATAAGTGAATCCAGACTCCTCTAAATGTCAGCAACAGAAAAATTTGAGAGGTAATTTATATTGATCATTATTTGCTAGTGGAGGAAGAATTTGGATTTACTGTCCTCTTGTTTAGGATTCTGTTAGCAACATCTAAGAGAAATGGCTCTGAAAAGCCTCTTTTTCTGACTCAAAACATAGCCAGGGCGGGAGCAATATCGATTCTGTAGTGTTAAATACTAGCACTTGTCGTCTTTGTCTTTGATTCCTTTCTCCATATACCAGTTCCTGCGTAACACATTCGAAGCAAAAAATCCCTGGAACCATGTGATTGTATAGTATTATGTTTTGTCTTATAGTATCGTATAGAATTAGGCCTCTGTTAGTGTTGGTCTAATAAAGGGAGGTGAAGTAACAAATGCATCACTCATTCACTGATGAGAAACATATCTGTTCAAAATTCTAGATCCAGAACACACACGCCCAAAAACACACACAGAGTAAATAGCAGTGCATTTTGGCTCACTTCAATAAAGGGTACACAAAGGCTCTGGAGATTTATCCTGTTTATAGCAGCAGTCGCTGACCCTTTAAATCAAGTCTACTGCTTTAAAGGGAATCATAACCATTTGGGATTTAGGAAAAGCACAGCTCTCCTCAGTCTCGATTCAGTACCTTACCATCGTCTATCTTTTAAGTTTTCGGTCAATAATGGTCGTTTCTGTAGAATGATGCTCTGAATGTTGCTTCTGGCTTCCAGGAATCAGTCCCATTGTGAAAATATTGGTTAGCTAAATGCCAGGCATGGGTTTTAGCCCCATCTTCGTACAGGTTGAAGATCTGAACATGACACAGTAACAACTGTTATGTTTATACAACCTGTCTTATCTGTAGATATAAAAGACCTCTACAAATCATTACAAATTTAGCCCCCTTAATGATTTGTGAAATTTTGCTAGACCTGTTTTGCAAATTCAGCTCCATATATTTTTGATTGGGTAATTAGGAAAGACTTTGCTCCAGACACTGAAATCTAGCTGCTTTATCACTGGAGTGAAGAGAATGCCTTTAAACTTGTTTCTGTAGCCTTTCACCCCTGCCAAGTCCAGTGATGGGAATGAGAGATTGTTAGTATGGAGCTTCAGTAGACTTACAAGAAACGATCTCACAAGATAAAAAGAAAACATGGAAAAAACCCAAACACCAGAATTCAGGACATGATGCTGAGGATTCAGTATGTGTCCCTTTTCGCTCCTGAGTTAGCACCCCAGTTAGAAGCAGTGCAGCACAGTGATGCACTAGATGGTTTGTTGCTGGAAATAATAAATAATTTAAAGAAAAATAAAAAGAATGACACAGAAAAAAACCAAGGTCCTGAAAACTGGATTAGAGATCCTTTGTCTCTCTATAAAGTAATAGGAAGGGATTCGAAGCTTCCATAACGCTTTGAAGAGAATACAGCTTTTATGTTTATAAACAATGAACATTTGTATAGGTATAGCAGTGAAATAGGCTGTTAAGAATGCTTTTGCTCAGAGTGCTGCTCTCACACCTTAGCAAAGATTTAAATGCTTTGATTATATGCAGATATGTGTATAATCCTAAGGAACCTGTGAAACAAGATGCTGGAATAACAGTTTGTGATTTTCAGAAGTGTGCTACATAGAATCATAGAATCACAGAATGGTTTGGGTCAGAAGAGACCTTAAGGACCATCTAGTTCCAACCCCCTGCCACGGGCAGGGACACCTTCCTCTAGACCAGGTTGCTCCAAGCCCTGTCCAACCTGGCCTTGAACACTGCCAGGGATGGGGCAGCCACAGCTTCTCTGGGCAACCTGTGCCAGGGTCTCACCACCCTCATAGAGAAGAACTTCTTCCTAAGATCTCATCTTAATCTCCCCTCTGTCAGGTTAAAGCCATTCCCCCTTGTCCTGTCCCTACAGGCCCTTGTCAAAAGTTCCTCTCCAGCTTTTCTGTAGACCCCCTTAAGGTATTTGAAGGCTGCTATAAGGCTGTAAAAATGTTTTTCGTTTATCTATCTGGTGGTCCCTGACAAAGTTTTCCTCTGGAATATCACATATCCCATTTAATATATGAGGTAGAAATTATCCCCTTCTTCCTGTTTACCCAATTGAAACTGCATTTGCAACTTCAATTTTGAGGCTTTTGGCTTCATGGGACCATTTCATACCCATACTTTTAAATGCCAGTATTTTATGAGATCAGCTTTGTTTTGCCCATTGTCTGCTAAACTGCAGTTTTTATTACTGAAGCTAAGTTTAGATTCTAAATATTGCACTCCAGATGTGTTAATCAGAAATCTTTGCCAGTCTTAATTGCAGAAATGTTTTCAAGATTCAGTGCATATTAACTGCCAGAACAGTTATCGGATGTTTGTTCCAAATTTCCCTTTTGTGGATTAAATAGGAATTTGGTATTACTAGTAAGCTGCAAAAAGTTTAGTCCCCTGGGTAATTCCTCCATGATCGAAGGATCCACGTGGAAATAACAGGCTGTGTCCACTTGCAGTTTCCATCTTACATCAAACCCCAGAAGGAATCCTACAATCCCATGTAGGAAGGGACCTCAAGGATCATCTGGTCCAACCTTTCTAGGCAAAGCATGACCTAGACTAGATGGCCCAGCGCCCTGTCTAGCTGAATCTTAACAGTGTCCAGCATTGGGGAGCCCACCACTGGAAAGATACCAATCCAGTTCCATTCTAGCCATTTAGGTATGGGACAGCAGTTACGAACAGGACGTGTGGAAAGTCAGATGCAGGATCGCAGCAAAATACTTGCTGTTAGGCACTTGAAAGAGGCCAAACTCCAGGAAACAAAGGAGTGTGCAGCCAACTTCCTGTTATTGAAAGGGCATTGATGATAAGTTTGTACATTGTCTGTTCTAGCACCAAAGCGTATCTTCAGGTGATGACAGCTAGAAGTTGAGTAGGGTTGATGCTTTTGCTCAGTGATGCTAAATTCAATGAAGAACCTAACTGTGTAATAACCTTAAGTTCTGAAGTGCTTCATTGTGCATAAGTTGCTAAAAGGCTTAAAAGAAGCATTAGAATTCTCAGCTTTCTGTTCATTTCCATGTAGGCACACTATCTTGAGTTAGATTTACCATGGTAAAATGTAACAAATAAAAGAGAATCTGGAAAGATGAATTACAGCTTTGAGAGACCAGAGGAGGTGCTTATCACAATGTTCTTTCTTAGTTCCTCTTTTGAAAATCAAATATGTTACAGTGAAGAGCAATGTCCTGAGTAGCAGGTTTTTCTGCTAGAAAGGCGTGATGCAGACGTCAAGTTATGACACAGTGAAGAGCATTCTGTTTGCTAATTAGTCCTATCATCTTGGGTTCCATGGCACAACAGCCCCAGAAACGTGTTTACTGAGCCCTGCATATGGGAATTCTATATTCTGAGCCATGTTGCAAGTCCTGGCAGGAGACAGCAAAGTATGGTGAGATCTTTGATGAACAGTCCCACCTCCTTTAAAAACCAGCTGACAAAGGAATTACTGTTCCTCTCTTTCACACTCTTTTAGCACTCTTTATGTTCTTGGTTGCTCAGTGTGTGATTTCATTATGTTACATTGCATACTCTTTAAGAAAACTGTACTTACTGTTATTTTCAGACTGGGGATGGATACATATACCTGCCAAGAAAATACTTGCAAAATATTGCATGAGAGTGCTTAGCAGACTAGTCTATTAAACTGTTTTTTAAGTTGAACCTTGCTTTGCAGAGTAGAAAACAGTGGCAGGAGAAATAAAGCAAAATTCTCCCTCAAAAGCACCTTGATAAATAAACTTCCCCACCTTAGTAAAGAAATCTGTTCCACCTGCATGGTTGATTACACTCAGTTTGCCAGCTCTAGTCACAAGTACTTCTTATTGCTTAGCTCGTTGTTAGCTGTAGTTTCAGCGATAGTTAAGGAAGAGCAAGTCGGTCTGTTCTTTCATATGATTTTTCAGAAGACTTGACTTTGTGTGAACGCGTTACACCAGTGAAACTCACAGCAACATACTGCTGAAGGCAAAATTGCCTGGTACTACTGTGGTGCAAGAAAACCAGGTTAAACATCGGTGCCCAGAGCTCTTTGTAGACATGGCAAATAGGAAAAAGTAGATTATTTTGAATTTAGCAGCTGAGCATTCTGTTCACTCCAGGAAAGTCTAAGCAGGGAGTGTTGGCAGTTCTCTGTTACTGTACTGCTGTACCAAAGAAGTGAGAGCAAGGACTTGGAGGCACCTGGCCTCATACTCTCACTTCCTTTTCATAACATTTGGGGACAGTCATGACTAAATTTGTTGGAAAATCTAGGGGATATGCAGGAAGGGACTCAGTGATGAGTTAGAAATAAACTGTAGAATATTTATAATCTCATGTAAATAAACACACTGAACAGAGCAGAGGCATGAAAAGTTTGTAATGTCTGGATTTTTGTTTTTCTTTCAGCTCATTCAGACAAACAAATTGAAACATTATCCCAGCATCCATGGAGACTTTAGCAATGACTTCAAGCAGCCATGTGTTGTTTTCACTGGACACCCCTCTCTTAGATTTGGGGATGTGGTTCATTTCATGGAGTTATGGGGGAAATCTAGCTTGAACACTGTTATATTCACAGGTAAGTAAAATGTAGATATCATTATCAAATTAACAAGAGGTTGTGCACTCCCGTTAAGTGTGGCCACATCCTAGGGGCTTTACTCATTTGTTCTGGGGCAGAAGTTTATGACTTCAATAGGAGCTCATCTAAATGAAGACCCCAGGATTGACTGTAGGGAGAAACGTAATTATTGCGCCATTTAATTCATTTTAGCCCTGCAGAGCCAACCTTTGTCATGCAGAGCCCATTCCTGCCATTTCTAAGCAAAATCTCTGTTATGCACAGCAGTAAAATGCTTACAGGAAATTAATTTTTGTATTAAAAGTGACTGGCTGCAAGTTAAACCCAGGCAAGAGCTAACTGGTGCTGGTCAGAAAGGAGGAACACTTCTCCTTATTCCATGGGAACTACAAACCTTTTCTCATCCCTCCTCCTGTCCTTTCACCAAAACCTCAGGAAATCACACAGTTTGTTTCCCATCAATCCTGACCTTCAAGGTAGTTTCAGGAGATAGGCCCTAATTAAAGTAATAGGTAACATTGCAATATAGCATTGTCTTGGAAATAGGGAATTCTGCTCCAGAATGGAGTCCAGCTGGGACTTCAATTAAAACCAGGGTGCATACACCCTTTGCTGGGTTGTTTTATTTCAGGAATCCCTAGGAAATTGGTGGCATTAATCATGTTCTGAATGTACTACCCACCATCAGTGAGGGTATCAGAAACTGGCCTCTACTGGCAAGAACTCTCATTTTGTGCCTTCTTGTAGGGAGAGGTAATTGACCTTTCCTTCTGTGAAATGAGGAAATAGAGGAGGCTTCTATTAAAACATGGTCCTGGAAAGTTGTTAAGGCATCTGAACGGCCATCGTAACGGATACATTAGGTCATGGTCTTTTGAGATTCATTCCAGTTTATACTTCAAATGAAACTTTAGGTGAGATCTGCTTTGGTTGTCATGACCCTGGAGTGCACAGTGATTCCAGATGCTTGTGATGGTTTTGTTTCCTAAATTCATCTATCCATGGCTTTTGGGCTCTGTGTGTAGGCATATCCACTCAGTGATATGTTCCTAATTCTTTATGACTGTCTCAGCTGGAACAAAGACACATGGTTTAGTGGTGAACTTGGCAGTGTTAGGTGTATTGTTAGAGTCGATCTTAAGGGTCTTTTCCAATCTAAATGATTCTGTGATTAATGTCTACAGAAATTCCTAGCAGATTAAATTCTTCTGTTCTCAGTAACTCCAGTGGAAATCTGAAGCACCTCCATTGATGCCCAGGATTTATTTTATTTAATTATGTAGCTTCTCCTCTTTTAAGATAAAATCTCTTGTAATTATGAAAGAATTGTGGTCCATTGAAGCAGTGTGTGATAGCAGATGATGTTCTAGCTTTTCCTGTGAAAGACTCCTAGCTTCTAGTAATTAGGACCTTTAAACTACAGGCCATCCAGTGTTGTTAACGATGACACTGCTTGTTCAGTCTGCAGGAGATAGGTAGTCTCCACCTTTCCAATTTGTAATGTAAAAAGCAACTACCAGAGAATATAGACTAAAACAGCAGCTGCAGCCAATAGACAGGACACCAGCTGTGAGCAAGCCGTTGTGCTGCTCTGCTTGCTTGTGTTATCTGCAAATGTTACTGCTGAAGCAGTATAGAATAGATTATTGATTAAAAATATTGAATACCGCTAAGCCAGAAAGAAATTCTAGAAGAAAACACAGTAGAAGGAAGTCTGCTTCTTGCTCTCTCTCCAGTTACAACAGTGCTTTAAAAACTAACTCCCTAGGAGATCTTAAAAACAGCTCATGCATGCCACATCAGTGCTGTACAGTGGAAGATTTTATAACACAGTAGTAAATCAGATGTCTTGAAGGGTGGGGAAGCTAAATACCTGTAATTCTGTCAGAAAAACTCGGTATGTGTACTTGACAAGCACTGTCTTCCATCAGACAGATGACTCTTGGTTTCTTGGTAGTTTCAAATCAGTTATTCCTGTATGTCACGTGTTCACTGTGAGACTAGCTCAAGTTATATTTTTAATAAGTTCTAAATCTTCGAAGTCCTAGGTTAGAATTCCTTCACTAGAATTTCTCATTTTTCCAAGGTTCTTGCATTCTTAATAGTTGTTCAGAGAGACTACAGACTGGATGCCTTTTTGGATTCTTAGATCAAAAAATCCACGTCTGTACGTTATCTGAGCTACAGGTTCAAAAATACTTTGAATAGACTGAGTGGCGTTCTCAGATACAAGCAGTCAAATCTCTGTGCCATCCACAACACCAGAGAAGCTGGAGAACCTCTCTTCTGATGACTTTTTAAACTTACTATTTGCAATTTCATTGTACATCTCTAGCAGAGGACCTCCCATGCCTGACTTAAGTTTTCTGATTTTCCGCAAGAAGTTTTAAAATGTCTTCTGATTTAACCCTAATTGACCACTGATCATTCTTCACTGACTACCTTCTCAGTATTCTTATTTTTAAACTTCTGTTCATTGCAATTAAACAATACTGCCATTAGCTCCCATTTTCTACTTTGATATTTTTAGGCTTTGTTTCGCTGCCATTAACACATCTGCTTTTAACTAGCATGGCTTTTTGCCCAGTGTAATTTTGATTTCATGTTTGTGGATTCATGGCTTTTTGGGCATCTAGTAAGATGTTCTTGTACAACTATCATTTCTTGTTAATATTTCTCACTTTGATGTTCCCAGGCAGTTATTCTGACAGTTGCTTTAAACTTGGGAAAATTATCCCTTTGACAGTTCCAAACCTACATATCATTGCCTGATGCTATATTCTGTTCTCACAGGGTAAATATAACCACATCGTGATCTCTGGGACTTAGCCAGCAGTAGATTTTTAGGCTAGCAATTAACTTGTCTTTATCAGTAGAATAAGGCCTAATATTGAATGTTGGATGCCATGCTGGGTGCTGAACTTCCTGTGGTAAAGTTTTAAAGACATTTTTTCTTGCTGTCTACATGAGAAATCCAACCAGTGCTCTCCTCAGGGTGATAGGAAGATGGCTGTCTAAATCTAGACTGAAGTCTCTGTATTTAAATGTCCTTTACGTTCCTCCTTTTGCGCAGCCTGAGCAGATACCAGGGAAATACCTCATACTGTTTTCTAGCAAGGCTTGGTGCTTTGCAGCTGCACTTTGCTCTGCAGGTTGCCCTTTGAGGCCTTGGGGTATGGAATAGTCTAGTAGATAAGTCTTTCATTTACCTCCTTCTCTTTTTCTCATTTTGTACTATCCAGACTAATTCCAGTCTTTCTTTCTCTAGCATTCCCTTTATGTGATCTATCCCACAATTACCAGGTAAATAGTGATGGCATAAGTTTTTCCACACCGTTAGTCAGTGGCCCCCAGAATCAAGTAGCTACATGTATCCTACAGTGCGTCACCTATGAGACCTACATTTTCATTCACCAAAAAAAATAGTATTTCTCTGTAGTATTCTCAATGTTGTATTATTCTCCGTGTAAGTAAAAGCCCATTCAGTGCATGACTTTTCCCTGGCAAACTTCTAATCTGATTTCTAAAAGTCAATAATAAAAGTGCAAACAGAAGTTGAGACTTGCTAGGTCTAATAAAGATAACAACTAATAAAGTTATCACAGCCTTATCTCCTTCTGAATAGCCCCTACTGCAGGCAACCTTCACTTCATACTGGCCTGAACTAGAACTGCTCTGCTAGCATGATTGTAAAAAGCTCAATTGTCTGCCCTTCAACAGGAAGGCTCCCTGCGGGTCATATTAACATTTGGACCCTTGTTTTTCCACCAGTCTAAACCTGGCACTTTGTTTAAAAATACATAAAAAAATATGTATATATGCTGTAAGGGGGGAAAAAGGAGTTGGGAGGCAATGTGCCTGCAGCAGAGAACATCGGTACACCTTCATCAAGATAAAATCTTTACGCTGCTTTTTTGTCACTGTGAAAAACAAGCTGACATTTGGATTACTTTATGATACCCAAAAGGTCTATATCTTGCCTTCTTTTACTGGATCTGATTAAAAATAAGAGATGATGTTTTTTCTTCATTAAATTTGTTATAAAAATCATGCAATAATGTGTTCAAATGAAATAGTGTTGCTCTGTTGCTTGATTAAGGTAAGACTAATTGTGGGCATAATTTTCATCAAATTAACTGAAAATAACGGGTGGGGGAAGGAAGAAAGGAAGAGAAATCTGTAACAGAATTAACATTGCAGAACAACAGTTTGTCTAGACTAGAATGTGGAATCAGAAGAATTGGGCCATCTTTGTTCTTAATAGGCATTCAAGGTTTTCAACATATCTCTTTTCAGAACCTGATTTCTCTTACCTGGATGCCCTGGCTCCTTACCAACCTTTGGCGATGAAATGTGTTTACTGTCCCATTGACACAAGACTGAATTTTATTCAGGTGTCTAAATTACTCAAAGAAGTTCAGGTAATGAATTTTCTGTTGCCTTTTCTTACGTTTCTTCACAAACCTGAAATGAACAGGTCAGTTGTGAACAACTCTCACATTAAACGACAGCAAAATCCAGAAAACAGCCAGATCTTTTTTTCCATGAGAGAGCACATGGCATTGAGCTCTCCTTTATCATCCTGCTCCAAAATGAGTATGACATGACTGACAATCTGCACAGAGTGGCTGGAAGATTCCTAAAAGCTTAGAGTGCAGAGCAAATGGTGTGCAGATTCCTTTCTTCCTTTTTAGGTATATATAGTCATAATAACTTTTTCCCTTAATTCTTTTTCTTGTTTGTATGAATAGGCCTGGCTGTGTCTAATATAAAGGGTGAGTATTCTCACCCTTTGTATTAGAATACTCATACGGGTGCTGAGTATTCTCAACACCCTCAGCTTTAACCATTTCCTCTGCTCTTTATCCTGCAGTCAATACTTGCTTTGGTCCTGGCATTGCTGTTCTGGAGTTTCACTCTCACATTTCTTCCAAATCCACTACTTTCCTTACTCCATTGGCAAAATCCAGACTTCTCTCTAGGAAGAAGATCAGACTATTCATGTAATCTGTGCTCTCCCCCCTTGACTCTTTTTTTAGTGGCTTCTCCTTGACCGTCCAGTTTGTTTCTACTGAAATTTCCTTTTTGACTCATGATTGATATAATACCTTTTTTTTTTTTTCCTGGCTGAGCTTTTCCCTTCATTCTATCTTCGACTTGTTGAACACAAAAATACATATTCTTCCAGACCGCTTAACAATGTCTAGATCATTTTATCTTATTGTTCTGTGACCTGGCTTGTCATCACACAACTGATAGCAATTGCCACTGCCTGTTTTATGGACAAGCATCTCCTTCCGTGTTACTACTGAAGTATAATGCTGTTTCCAAACAGTTTGCAGAAACACTGTCTTGTCTTTTGGCTTCCTTATATCTTGCAGTGATCCTTGTGGCAACCAGTCTATTTATGCTTTGTTAATATACTGCTGACAGGTCATGAAAACTCAGAGTTTATTGTGCTGTTTTGCAGCCTTGTGTGTTGATACATTTGCCTCACTCCATGCCATTATATGATGGTTCCACCTCTACTGTCATTTTCTTCCAGTATAGATGACAAAGATTTGGAAGAAAAAGCTATTGAATATTCTTTCTTTTCTCCCTATGGCAGTTAACATGGCTGCTCATACTGAAGTGGTGATTAAAGATACAAATGTAGGCCTTGTTACTTTGGACACTGTTGTATGCAAAGCAAAGACTGCCTGCCCCTTAACAGCTTGTTCCAATACTGACTGGATCTTCTTGGTTGCATCTTTTGGATGTTGTTTTCATACAGATAAATTAGCTTGCTAACAACAACCTGCAAACCTTCTTAATGGTAATAATTACTGCTGTAGGGCAGCGCACAGAATCAACCAAACATTTTTGTAAGTCACCACACTCTTTTCCAGCCTCTCCATGTCGTTTGCCCAGAGCAGTATACTCAGCCACCACCCACCCAGTCTCATCGCACGGATCTGATGATAGACTGTCAGCCTCCACCAATGTCCTACCGCAGAGCAGAGGTGCTGACCCTTCCATACAAGCGGCGCTATGAGAAGATCGAAATCATGCCAGAAGTGAGTAACAAAAGTGGGGAAAAAGATGGTGGCTTCTTGCTCATACAGCCAAATTCAAGCTGTTGCTTCAGTAGCCTCTTTGACTGAAGGTGTCTTGGGGCTGTGATTTACTGTTGACTATGATCATGTAAAGCACTTCCTATCAGGTGGATGGCTAAGAAAGAAACATTTCTGAGGGAGAATTTCACTGTGTAAACTAAAGGGGAATTGTGGGCAAGCAAAAATATGTTCAGGTTAACTGTCCTGTGTAAGGATATATCGCATCTCTCCTATGAAGGTAGGCTGAGAGAGCTGGGCTTGTTCAGCCTGGAGAAGAGAAGGCTGTGGGGAGACCTCAGTGCAGCTTCCAGTGCCTAAAGGGGCTGACAAGAAAGCTGGAGAGGGACTTTTGACAAGGGCCTGTAGGGATAGGACAAGGGGGAATGGCTTTAACCTGACAGAGGGGAGACTGAGATGAGATTTTCAGAAGAAATTCTTCCCTGTGAGGGTGGTGAGGCCCTGGCACAGGTTGCCCAGAGAAGCTGTGGCTGCCCCATCCCTGACAGTGTTCAAGGCCAGGTTGGACGGGGCTTGGAGCAACCTGGTCTAGTGGAAGGTGTCCCTGCCCGTGGGAGGGGGTTGGAACTGTATGGACTTTAAGGTCCCTTCTGACCAAAACCATTCAGTGATTCTTTGATACAAAGCAAAGGGCAATGGCAATCTCTGCTAGCCACCTGTGAGGCAAGCCAGTCATTTGCAGTTTAAATATGAGTAAGTTGAGGCATTGCAGTTTGAATTAGTGGCCCAGGGCCATGGAAGGGAACCAAGAATCTGAGAGTTTGTAGCCAGGAGTTGTCTTTCTCCTTCCCTAGCTGTACCTGTCATGAGAAATACCTTTTCCCCTGAGGAGCGGTATTCGGTCATATGTTAAAGGCAGTAGTGAAATGACTCATTTGTATTACAGCAGTTTCAATAAATGGTTAATTCCTACAGACTGCTGAAGTCCAGCAGGTTAATTGGTTGCTTGTAGCCCTCTATACTGTGGACTGCTTATTCTTGCAACATCTATTAATAATTTATTAACCCCATAAATCAAATATAAATGTGTCCATAATACAAAGCGTAACCCATATTCTAATAGA
Source organism: Strigops habroptila (assembly GCF_004027225.2). Taxonomy (NCBI): domain Eukaryota; kingdom Metazoa; phylum Chordata; class Aves; order Psittaciformes; family Psittacidae; genus Strigops; species Strigops habroptila. Next base: position 61,324,738 of record NC_044282.2, read on the forward strand.
CATGATCTTAAAATATTTTTTTGACAATCCAATCAGCACAAATGTGTCCTTGGATCAAAGGTCGCAGTGGCATTTTACAAACGGCATTACTGCCCTTTGGAAACTGTTGAATATGTAAGTCTACTTTTCATCAGAGAGTAGAGGAAGTGCCCTTAGTTAAGCCAAACATCGATAGAGAACTGGTACTCCCCTAATGACATCCCTCAGGCAGTCTGCAGCACCCATCCCTACCATTTCACGTGTGTCTGCTTTGTACATCAGTTCTGTTAAGAGCCTGTCCAGCCCACTAGTTAGAGGACTGCCAGAGACAAGGAGGGATTATTTAATTAGAAAATATACTTGGATGCAATTCCATCATGGAATGTATATTTAATTGTTTTGGAAATTTGCATATTTATTGGATCCTATTAAACCTAAGAGTATCAAAACGTGGCTTCCATGCACCAGCATGACCAAAGCAAATCTTACATTCTGAGTGCAGAGAGCCAGCACATGGCTTACCTATTATTTAGATTCCACTGAAGCTTTGGGTTGTCCCCTGAACTGTGAGGGTGTGAGTGAGCTTTTATATGCGAGCCTATCGCTGGTGTCAGCCCTGTGAAGAGGGTGAGTACCAGCTTTCCCTGCAAACAGAATGCAAATTAGCACAGATGCTACAGATGAATATTCACCAACCCTCAGACATTTTGAAGTTCCTGTCAAGGGGGAGGGTTGTCTAAAAGTGTGGCTGGTCTGTGGGAATGGCAGGTTCAGTTTCTTGCTGTGTCAGAGTCTTCCTGTGTGATCAGCACAAAGTCGAAACAACAAAATGCAGCTCACATTGGAAAGGACACCAAAGACTGCATAGTTCCTTGGCAAAGCTTATTAATCCAAAGGCTCATGTGGCTAGACTGCATCAGAAAACAAGTCAGTGTTTCTCTCGTTGGCTTGGCTGTTGGCAGCAAGATCCCTCACACTTGAGGCTCAAGAGGCCATGTGGATTCAGTCTCATTGCCAGCTATTAATGTGAAAATGCTCTCCATTTCTCAAACCCAATCTCCAGCAGTTTTTAGGTGCTGTCACTGAAATGAATGGATTCCTCCTGTACCTCTCGGCAAAAGCAGTGCATAGAAATAAGAGCACTTCCCAAAACTGCCGGGATGTTGGAGGGAGAATGCACTGTAGACAATGTGATGTTCACCAACCTGGGAATTGGCAGCAAAAAAGCACGTAGAAGATGAGAGCTGGTTTCTATTGAATTCACTCTTAACTTGGAGAGTTTGAGCAGAAAGCTGCACAGACAGGAATGTTGACAGAAATGTCCCTCTTTCCCTCTCACAAATAACATCAAATTCTATTCCCCCAGGAGTCCTAATTTCAAAGCTATCTGTGCTCAGGGAGTAGAAACACTAAGTGATTTTCCACATCCAGGTATTCTCTCTGGTTCCAAAGCTGAACTTACCAACTTGTTGCAAAAAGCTGGTTGGTATGTAGTGATACTACTGAAAAGACTTTTTAATATGATACAAAAAATTCGGTATACCAGATAATCTCTGAGACTTTCAGGAAAGCTGTTGTCCTTCCCCACTGGTGTTAGGTATATAGTGTTTGCTTGCCTCTGGGAGTTCTTTGAGAGTTAGACCTTGCTAGAGGTTAGGAACATGCTGGAGAAACAGCAATGCCAACTTTGTAGTGATCACAGACTGTGTCTCCAGGACAATCTCTATTTCAGCATGGCTTCATCACATCACTGTGGGAGGCCTTTTTTTGCTTCCAGTTTGGCCTGCAGAGCAGTGATAAAGCATGGGAGGGATGGTACGTTGTCTCCCACTCTGACTTCGGTATTTGAGTCTTAGCAGCATAGATGGTAACTGCTGCAAAGTGTCACTATGTCATTTCTCCTACTCTGTGTAACCAGTCACAGCAATCAATCCCAAAGGATCATTGTTTGGTTTTGAAATAAATGGGAGAAGATGCCTGTATTTCCTGTGATGCTAAACCCCCTAAATAAACACCTTACCTGCTGTCGTGATCTAACAATTTTTATGTGCCATCTGCATGGCTTGCCTCATTCCCTCCCCCAGCAGAAGAGCCCTGTCTGTCTGTCCTGTTATGCAGAGAGGTCATTAGGACATCATTGGTTTTGAGAGGCTGATGCAGATGGTTGGTTTCAGGCAGGGCTTACACTGTGGTGGCGAAAAATGGTTATAACTTCCCCTTCTGCTGGGTGGGTTGTGCAGTACAGGATTGCAGATATGATTGATGAGGCTCACCGGTGGGGAATATTTGCTGCTTAATGTCCCCTTTGCAGTAGTCTCATCCAATGCCTGAGTATACAGGAGTTTCTATACTGTAAGGAAAGGGCATTCGTTTCACAGGGACTACCACTAGCTCTGGAGTTCTGTGAAGGCTCAAGTAGCAATTGGAAAGGGTGTTTTATAGCTCCTAGCAAACCTTGCGAAGGCTTGTTATTTGTCAAAACCATGTTAGCCAAAAATGGAATGATTAAATTTACCCTGGAAAAAGAAGTAATTGCTGCATGAGCTCCAGGGTTAGGACTTTTGTCTAAAGTACCACTAAAAGCCTCATAAACAAATGTCTGCTTCAATGAAGCCCTGATCAGGGCCCTCTCCTAAGACCCACAGCCGTTTCTCAGGCATGGACATGTGCTCAAACTTCTGTCTGGATTCTTAAAGCTTTTGAAAATCAAAGAATTGGCTCAGCGTGGTTTCAGTCAATACAGACTAATGGTATGGTAGTGTGAAATTTCCTTTCCAAAACTGTTAGAGTGGTTCAGATTCTGGCCTGTCAGACTAGGGTAATTTTATATTGCTGGAGGTTGTCTACATTTCAATCACTTCACCGAGGAGCAAAGTCAGGTCAAGCAGGACTGTTGTATGTTAATGAGATTTACACTTGGAGCAGCTTTTGTTTAGAGAGAGGTTTTAACAGTCCCAAGGCACCGGGCTGGAATGGCTCCCAGAGGGATTGTGGAAACCTTTACACTTTAACTAATTTATTCTTCTCGGCATCTGCTTTTCACTTTAAAAAATAATAAAGAAAAAGACTGCTTCCTGGAAATTGGCTGGGCATTGTCTATTCACAGGAGAATGATGGGAAAATGGAAAACACCTTCTGGAGCAAACAGATAAATTAAACAGTAGTGTTTGAGCAAATAATGTGCCTCCAGTTTAATTACAGCTGAACAATGGTGCGGATCACTTGATTTCAGCAGCAGACTGACTTCAGTGAGGGCTTTGTGGTTTGAAATACTCTATTTGCAAGTTCTTGAGAACACAGGCCAGTATAGGAGAGTGTGAATGTGCAATGCACAGCCTGTCACGAAGTGAAATTATAAGGAACTATTGCAGAGAAGAATTGGCAACCCATTATAATTATGTAGCTTTCACTCCACCCTACCCTTCTCCTGTCTTGATTTATCTTTCTACATTGGATCTTGCCAATTCCTTTTTGAGAGAAAGAAAAGCAAAACACGGCTTTCATCTTACCCCTCCAACTTCCTTCACGTTTCAGGGACTGAAGACTTTTAATTTTTGTCTTTCTTCTAACCCTCAGCTTATTTTGGTGACGCCACATTATCCAATCTCCTGATCTCTCTGTTCCTTTTCCTCTGACTATTCCTCTTTGTATAAAGATTCCATAGTCTCACTATAAAGTAAATGAAATGTAACCCGCCTGCTTGCTTCTACTATTGTCATTCTTCCCTTCAGCTCCCAGCTCCCTGAATCCACTGACTGTAAAATTGCCTGGAGTCCCTCCCTTATTCTTGAGTTTGACTTTCACCTTTTGACATTCTACCAAAACTACGCTTGTCCCAGCTTTTACCAACCTTTTCTTAGACACAGCCATAACAACTGAAGTCTGCTGTCTTCTGATGTATGTCATTGGTGTACAAAGCAATCAGCTGTTCCCTGCTTCTTAAAAATGTCTCTCACCTCACTCCCATGTCTCTTGTCTCCTGGCCATTCAGCCTCCGGTGCTTCTAAAGAGAATTCTCCTCCGTCCTCCCCTCTTCTGTTTGCTTTGAATGTGCTGCCCTTCATTTCCTTTGCTTTTTTCTTTTTTCCCCCTATTTTGTTGTTGTGTTTCTTCTGTACCTTTTCTCTGGTTGGTCTTACCCACATGTTGCCCTATTTAGATTGATGAAACTCAAATCTGCTTTTCTGCTTCCAGCCTGCCTTTGCCTGCCTGCCTTAATATCTAGGTTTGTTTCTCCCTTATTTGTGATGGCTGACTGTAAGAGAACACTCTTTGCTAGCCACACACCTCTCCCCAGTTAGCTTCGACAACATCACATTCTGACTTGACATTCTGACCCAGAAACTGGTTACTATTTTTTTATATTTTGATTGATGCCCTTTTCATATCTTTCAAATTACTCATCTTTTGCATCTGTAAGCTGCTTTGCCTTTACTTTGAAGATGTTTATGTCCTTACTTCCCCTACCTGTCATTCAAGTTTGAGACTGATTTCTGCTTCAGCTGGTTCTGGCTTCAACTGTCCTCTCATACATTTCTCAAACAACTGTTTCCTGCCTGCTCCCAGGCTATGCAGCACACTGGGGAAGAGCTTCATTAAACAGCCGTAAATCTACTTCATTACACTTCTTAAATACCTTCGTAAAACTGTCTCTTGGCACAAGATTGGCAAAAAGCCAGTGGTTAGCTTTAGTACTGAGACTACTGCTTATGTTCCCACCCAGGATTATTTCTCGTTGGTTGGTCAGTGTGTATATTTTTGTTTGGATTTCCAGGCTTCAGCATGTTGATCAGGAGCCCTGGTCCATTATTCGAACATGGAACGTGTACATGGAAAAGTAGAGGTTTGTTTTGTTGCTCAAAACTGCAGGACTACCCTTCAGCTTGTTTTATTTCTCCACTGGATATTGGCTCTGTGGAAGAGATGCAGGCATTTGCAAGCAATAATATCAGAACTTCAGATATTTATGGCATGATTCTTCATCCACTGAAGTTAATGAGACTTTAAAATCTGCTCCAAAGAGAATTGTAGCAGACCCACAGAGACTGAAAGATCTATTAAGTTAGGGTTAGTTTAGCAACTTAATCATCCAATTTAAAACACTTGGATTGTGTAAAATCTGAGGCTGGAGCTCAAACAAGACATGACTCAGATCACCCACTAATGATTATATAGATGCCCGTAGTTCTCAGATGTTTATTCTTCTTTGTTGGAAATGCCCTTGTTCCTTTAAGTCTCATTACAAAAATTCCTCGGATTAGTTGTACTGCACAGTGGCCTGCAGCATGCTTGTGCCTTGTTTAATATGCTTGCTGGTCACGAATGCTTACTCCACAGGCATATTTAAATCTTTAGACTTTTCCCCTTCAGTGCATATGTTTGACCACATATCTGTTTGTTTCCTCTGCAGGATCTGATACTTGCAGACTTTCTGCACTCAGACTCTGCCTGATTTAGCAGATGGTATAAAGCCGAGGCTGAATCTGTTTGAGAGTTCTGCCCACACCGTAACCTCTTGTGCATTTCTGTGTCTGGTTTCAAATGACAACAGAGCTCCTGGTACTTAAATAGTGAAGGGATAAGAAGAGGAAGGGAGGTAGGAGGTGGGGTAAATTTCCTTCCTTTCCTAACATGGCCATCCAAATATAGTGACAGGATGAAGAGCATGTTTTTTCTTCTGTTTATAAGACTGACTGTAAGGTCAACCCTGCTTGTGAAAGGGCTATTGCACAGCTTTTAAGCATGTGGAATATTTGGGCACTCTTTTCCTATGAAAGGTACACTGGAAAGATGCTTTTCTGCGTCCCAAAACTAGGTTTGATGTGTGTGAGGAGCAAGGTGAGTGGAGAGATGGAGGATGAGGCAGGTTGTTCTCCGTTCAGATTTTGCTGAGGACTGCTTACTGTAATATCCTCTGTGAAACTGTTCGCTGCGCCCTGGTGAACTCCCTCTGAAGGCAGGCAGATCTCAAAATCTTTAGGCTTCTCTAATAAATGGGAGAGAATATTTTTCTGTCGCATACAAATTGCATCTTTTTTAAGGGCTAGGATCTGGCTGGGAGTCTCTTCATACCTGGCAAGCTCCAAGGCTATAAGCAATCATTTCCACCCAGAAGTGGAAGTGCCCTCATGGGTTACATGGCCAGAACCCAGCTGCAGTTAGTAATAGTGTTTATAATGTGCCTCAAAAAATGTTAGGCACCAGCTTCAAATTATGAAGACTTTTGCCCCTGCTGTTCCCACTAGAATGCTGTTCAAACCCCCACTGTCTCTGATGGCTAGAAACATCCTAATTTCCAGCTTACGCTTATTCATGGCTTTTCTGCACATACTTATCTTAACATCATGTTTTAGCATAAATAGATTTTCCCTTTTCTTGGTATTTTCCCTGTGGTGTTTATGTAATCAAATTCTCCTTTTGACTTTCTTTTTGCTAGGCTAAACAAGCAAAGATATTTAGTTTCCCCTTACAAGACAGCTTTTCCTGCCCTAATCTACCCTTCAGAATATCTTACTTGAACTTGAATTACCCACAATTTACTAGCAGTTCAGATGAGATCTTGCTGGGCCCCATATAATAGCAACAGCTCATCTCTGCTAGAATTACCTGGTATTTTCTGGAGCTGCATTTAGTTTTTTCATGGCCGTGTCACATTTGTGACTCTCAGTTCTCATGGGATGAACTAATACCCCTGGACTATTCACCTCTGTCATTTACAGCAGCTGTCAGCTCACAGCTGAAATTCTCAGTATTAACCCAGTCCCCGGTCTTGCATTTCACGCTATTGAATTTCATCTTGGTTTTCTCACTCCAGTTCTTGAGGTCATCTAGTTCTTCCGCTATGATAGTCTGATCTTTCTTTCTATTGAGGGTGTCTCTACAAACTTCAGTGAGACCTTCTGAACCCTCTCTTCATTCTGTACTGAGTCATTAATAAAAATTGGATGGGAGTAGGCTCAAGACTGACCCTTTAGGGGTCAGTCTGGGAATATCTTTGCTTTAACCAGTGCTTTCCCCACCTCAGGGCTGCTGTGGAAATCCAGTTTGTAATTTCCCATGTGGTACTTTGGTAATGCTTCATGAAGCACAGACTGTGGCTGCCCCAATTCCCCCAGCAGTTGTCTTATCAGAGGAAGCTCTTGTGTTAGTCGCAGGTGATCCACTTTTGATGATTTTTAAAAATTTTTCTTCATTTACTTGATTACTACAGTACAGTAGCATTAGTAATGAACCCCTGAGTATTATTTCTGAGTTCTAGATATTGCAAAAGCACTGAACAGAACTGGTCCCTGTCCCAAGGGATGTATTACAACTCTATTCTTCATTTTTTTCTAAGGACTTGCAATGTGTTGAGTTCACAACGGGTCTGTTCTGCCCAGTGGTTTCACAGCTCTGTTTCATGTCTTTGATTTCTATGGTTTGATCCAGAATTGCAGCTCTGGCTCCTGCCTCTAATGCAGAGTTCATACATTTATGCACTGTGTGCAAATATGGAAAATACACATTTAATGTTGATGTAAAAACCCAGCTGTGTCCATTTCTAAATACACATGCTGTAATGTAGTGTACACATCAGTGAATTTCAGGTCTTTAAGGTTAAGGAGATTTTAATTACTGATAAACTTTGCTGTGCTCCTGCCTGTTTCCCTTTGCTCCACTTCTGGAAGGTGACGGTCCAGCTCACCTCACTCAACTCAGACTTTGCCTCTCCTTGCTGGGTCAGTCTTCCTACCAAAATGCTATTGCACTTATAAAACTTGAAAGTGAAGAGGGAAAAGGGAGGAGTTTCAGAGGTGTCCCAAAAATCTAGGAATAAGTCATGCAGCTTAGATGTTAAAATACCAGCTGGTTTATGTCTGTCCTTGGGAAAATCATCCACAAGACCAAGACCATGCGTGCTAAAATTCTGGTCCTCTCCTGATTTTATTCACTGATTATTCAGCCTCAGGGGTTTTTTTTCACTCTAAGAGTTTCAGATCCTATCTGGATTTTGGGCTGGTGACTGAAGACAGCATGTGACCTTAAGCCTAGGGAGAGTTGTCCCCAGTGAAGCCTTAGTAAAGACTTCAGAGAAACCTAACCCCTGTACTTTGTTATAAATAACTAAATTTGGCCAACAGCAGTGTTTGGGCTCACATCGTATGTGTCAGATCTCATTTTGTTGTGTAAAATGCAATCTTAGACAAAAGATTCAAATGCAGTTCATGGTAAAAACCTTTGGTTTGTAAAAGCATAGATGGACAGCTCTGATCACAGGAGCAGCACATTCCAAGCTGACTCTTCTCTCCCTCAGCCATTATGAGGTTCACATCAACACTTGCAGTTTCAGACTACTGAGAGTCAATGACTTGGGTTTTGGTTGGTTTCTGTTTTAAACTTCCCTTAACAAAAGGGATTGAAAAAATGAAATATGCAGTACACATATACAGACAAGTTTGTCTTAAGGCAGACCAAGTGCCCATCCACAGGCAGGGGACTGATTAATGTGATGTTAGTTCTCAGTGCTGTGTATCTCTGTTTTCGTGACTTTCCTGGTGCCAGCATGTGGCATTAGACTTGTGATAATGACTAGAAGGAAGACACATTTATTCTTGCATAGTGGGGGGCTTTTCAATCTCACAGACAAAGGCATAACAAGATCCAGAAACTGAAAGTTGGACACATTGAACCTTGAAATAAAACACAGTTTCCTAGCTGCAGGGAAAATTGAAGTTTGGAACAGCTTGTGACAGGAAATGGTGGACTTGCCATTGCTTGGAGTATACTCCAAGATTTGCTGTCTTTCTGAAAAGGGTGTCTTTAATCCAGCATTTTGGAAGAGTTCTGTGATCTGTGTGTGTAGGAGGTCAGTTGAAGGGAGTATAGCATTGCTGTCTGGTCTTGGTGGGTGAATTACTGGATGTGATTAAATGACCTTTTTGTTTTGGGCCAGTGAACTTCTATAATAAGAGGATTGGCCACAACATGGAGAAGGCTGTGAGATAAAGCAGTATCTTAAAGAAAATAAAGATTAACGTCTGCCTTACTGTCTGTTTGACTCTTAATAATGTGTTGCTATTCACCAACTGTGTGGTTAAAAGCTAGATAAATGTTAATATCAAAGGTATTTCAGTAGCAGAAGAGGACTTGGATTCTAAGCAGTGCTCTGTTTTTTAAGGATCTTTCTCTTTACAGTGTTTGTCATTGTGCCATGTATTCTTCATTAGAGCCCATTTCGTATCGATCCTCCTCGGGAAGGTGATGGGAATGGAAAGTGCCTTCGACCACTGCAAAGTGCAGCATAACACACTGCTGCAAGTGTTACTATTTTTAGGTCCCAGGGGAAATCTGAAGCAATGATTATCATTATATTTTCATTCTCTTAGCCTTCAACAACAAACTGTAGAGGCTGTATTCAAACTGCTGGCTTTAAAGATCCTGAGGAGAATCCCAGAGATATACCAATCTGAATTGCTCCATGAAATTTTGACTTTTAAGATTCACCAAGTCTGAATATGTGTAAAATTTAGGGGATTTGAATGCAGCCTTAAAACGTCTGTGTGTTTCCAACACAGTCATCTATCCAATTGCTTTATTTCAAGGAGGTGCTTTCAAAATGTTCCTGCAGCTTTAATAGTGGTAGGTAAGATATTCAGAAGTCATTAGAAGTACCTGAGCTTTGCTGCCACTGAAGCCAACAAACAGAAAAGCCTTCTCAGTGCTTCGATGGCAAAAGGATTAGGCCAGTAGTGAGTGCTTTTTGAATCAGGTTCAGTAGCTTCTATATTCACAAGGATTAGAGCTTTGCAGTAATAGTGATCACCTATATAATCATAATTTACAGCAGACCTGAGTACTCAGCAGTAAAGTATTGGTATCTGAAGTCTTTTGAGAAGTGGCAGTGTTCAGTTGATCTGCTCCATCCCTCTCTTGGATTGGATCCTGTTAAAAATTCACTAGATGGTCTTTGGTAAGGAATTTAATTTTTCTTTGCCTCAGGTGCACTATCTACAAAATGGGAATATACACGCTTTTCTAAAATTCATTCAGTTTCTCCTCCTGCTTTTCATACATGGGAGCATCTGGCAAGCTAAAGATTAGAATGACTCATAGAATGGTTTGGGTTGGAAGGGACCTTAAAGCTCATCCAGCTCCAACCCCCCTGCCATGGGCAGAGACACCTTTCACTAGACCAGGTTACGCAAAGCCTGCTGGTGTTGCCTTGCTGGCAGGGCAGTGGTGACAGCTGGTTCTCCAGAGCTGTGCTCTCTGGAATTGTTGCAGTAGATGGCTGAAGTTTCAAAAGAACTCCTTTACCTGGAGGTTAAGCTCTTCTTAATGTATGGCTCCAACTGGAGGTGCCACGTGTTTGGAGATGAAAGGGAATGATGAAGGTCATCTTGTAGAGGCTCTTTCTGCATGAGATGGGTTGATGCTCTGGGTGCCTTGGTGGTACAACTGTTAGGATAAACATCCAAGTGGATTCTGTCCCTTTAGGTGTTACTTCTCAGAACTAAAAAGTCTTCCCATCCAGAGGTATGAGCAATCTTACCCATTTTTGTTTTGTGAGTCTGCAGGGTTTCCCCACAGGCACAGAGCACACTTCATGCATCCCGGTCTTCAGGTCCACAGTGAATAACAGGGAGGAATACTCAGAAACAGCTCGGGCTGCTGGCCCATGCAGTGTGAAGGTACCTCTTTATCTAGGACTAGATCCTGGCTGCAGTCATGGACAGGACTCCAAGGCACTTGGTGCCCAGTATATTGTCATCTAAAACTCCTTCGGAGGGAAAAAGGGAATAGTTTCCTGTGTTCATGAGCACTGTTTTCTGCAGCGTTCCTTTGGAAGCATGGCTGGGAGAGGTGCTTCCCAGTTGGCCAACCTCCACAGGTCTCAGCAGGTGCAGTACTGCCCACTCCACATTCACTGCCAACACCCACTGTGCTGGGGGGCTTGGGAGGTTGCCATTGAATTCAACGATGGAGCCAAGACTAAATTTTATTTCTTTCAGAGAGAAATTATAGAAAAGGCAGTGGCAGGATTCCTAAACAGTGTTGTAAGGAAAAATTTCAAACCAGTCAACAGAGCCACTGGGTTTTAAAGGGCAAACTCCTTTCTTCCAGCTATTTTGCAGTCAGAATGCCGCAGCAGTAGGGAACTGAAGGGAAACTGGCTTGGATTTTTCATTGTCCATCAACATAACAAACATAGTAAGCAATGCCAAATTAGATAATGAGTTTTACTAATCAAAATTATTAATGAATTAATTGATGTCTTTTTAAACAAGGATTCTTTTTAACTGTATTTTTTGAGACTTGCCTTGGTTATTGAAAACCTTGTGCTGCTCTGATAGTGGTATGAAAGTCAGCAGCTTTAAGAGCTGGGAGGAGGGCTGAGCAGGTAAGAGGAGCGCTTTGTCATTGTATCAGTGAGTTTGTGTTTACAGTTCATTAGTCTATGTTTAAAAATACCATGCTGCCAATTTAAATCACAGCTGGATTCATACAAAGTTTGAAATTATCACTTGCTGAACAAAATCCTTCTTTTGCTTTAGCTTGCAGATTCACTTGTGCCCTTGGAGATTAAGCCTGGTATTTCCTTAGCAACAGTTTCTGCCGTGTTGCATACTAAAGACAACAAGCATGTGCTGCAGGTACAGTATAATGGGAAAGGGAGAAAAATATCCTTACACTGGGTTTCCTGCCATCTGGGACCCCAGCTGTTCTCATGAGACAACCCCTCCAACAACTCTTTCCCTACTGGAGCAGAGTCAGATGCTTTGTCCTGGCATGTGTGAGTGAGGAATTACACTTAGAGTACAGAGTGGGATGCAGATAAATCTCTACCCTCTTTTTGTTGGCCACATGCCTGGTGAAGATAAAAGGGGAAACGAGATTATTCCTGAAGAGAGGCTACAAATCATTCTGCTGTCCTCCATAACCCGTACACTAGGATCAGCATTATCCTCTCATGGACTTAGAACTGAGGGTGAGAGGAGAGAGATGACCTAAAACATCAGATATGTGAAGGGACTGTCTTCCTTAAATTGCCCTGTTCCCCAAGAAGCAGATTGCACATCCTTGTACAAAGAGTGTACACTCTCTTCCTACCACCTCCTTTAGTCTGACACTGCAATTCCTGGCACTAGTGCTCCGCAGAAGGAGATGATGTCTGCTGGACCTGCTTAGCAGCGGATGCCCTGCTCCCCTTTCTCCTTTGATGCATAAGCATGCAGAGAACTTTGTGAAACCACACTGCATGATGCTGCCTTTCCCACGGGGCAGCAGAGCTGAGCTGCACTTGGGAAGAGGGCCCAGTATGGCAGTCTTTAATGCTGGGACATTAAGATCAGTGAAGGATTTATGTCGGTGCACAGCAGACAGTCTTACTTTTTCCAAGTCAGTTCCCTAGAAACACTAGGTAACATTGAAAAAATTGAAGTGTTGCAATGCAGTCGATCTGAGACCACTTTCTCCTTTGTGTTGTTCGTTTACTTTCTTCTCTACTCTGATCCCTGATGCCAAATAAATGTAGACCTAGGCTTAAAATGCAGAGCCCTCATAAATGGATGGAGGTAAGCCAGCACAGCAGTATCTGTCAGTATTGGCTGAGCCTGAGACCTCTGGGAGTTACAGAAGTTGTGTGTAGACAAGCCCCAAAAACTCAGTCTATGAACACAGAACCATGCGAATGATTCATGCACAAATAACATCATGCATGCACGTAGGCACACCAGCTAAAGGGAAAATGGTGGGGTTTGTAAAGTGAGTCAGTGCATCCCTACTTGTGGAATTGGAGCCTAGCAGACGGCATTTGTCTCCCGAGGATGAAAACCACCCTTCCCTGGCTGTCGAAAGAAGCACAGGGACATCACCACCGCAGGTTCATACATGACGCTACATGATGGGAAAGATCCAGAGTTGAAAGGAGACCAATCTGTCACCTGGAGAGTACAGGGTGCTACATAGCACTGGAGTTGCGTCAGGCAAATTAGCTGTGCATCCCTATCAAATCGTCTTGCCAAAATTTTGGAGACATTTTCCCAGTACCTTTTTCTCAGGGACTGAGTTGCTAAGTTCACTGGGAAAGACCAGTGCTGGCGCTTCCCCAACCTAACTACCCCGGTGCATGGCACATGGGCTTATTTTACATGATAATTTCCTCACTGTTCTTTTTATAGGAATCTGGTTTTCATCTCCATGAAATGGTCTTTCAGAAGTGCTTAGTTAACCCCACACTGTGCCCGCACGTGCAGCAACACACAGTGCTGGGTCAGCTACCGCTGCACGTGCTAACCCTGCCTCCCCCTCCCTGCTGATGGAGAAGGGGCTCAGGGATCAGTTAAGCTTTCTGAAGCAGCACAAAATTATACCCAGATCACACTTCAGTGATTTTTCAGGCACTGCAGCATCTCTCACGCCTCCCTGTCTGTATTCGAGTTCTTCCTAACGACTCGCTTTTCTGAGGCCAGTGAGAAATAAATTATCCATTCTTCTCATTCCCTGAGTAGTTACTTGCTCTGAATTTGCCTGTTTCTCAACCTGCTGCATCTTTTAGAGTGTGATTTTGTAGGTACTGGCTTCTTTAAGGCGTGATTCCTAGAAAATATCACAGAGTACGTGAATGCTAAAATAGAAAGCTTCAGTCTTGAATTGAGTCAGACAGGCCTTTTAACATGACGGAAATTTGAACAGAACTGAATTTGACAGAAATTTTAAGATGATGGAGATTTGAACTAAACTTGCTGATTTATTTCTATAAATGGTGGCTTGTGCGTGCAGAGCTGCAGCAGAGCCCAAGGCTGGGTTTCTCCTCTCCCCTTCAGCACAGCACTGCAATATTCCCCTGTAGTCCCAGAAAACAAAATCAGTATTCCTTTCCTATCTCATGTACTTTTTATTCCAACTACATGATAATAAGCTGATGTGATTCACAGCATTACTGTGCACCTTCTCATCCATTAGCTCCCTCCAAAACCTCCACAACCTCCCGCCAGCAAGAAGAGAAAGCGAGTGAATGATGACGTGACAGAGTGTAAACCTTTGAAGCCATTGCTGAGTGGCTCCATTCCTGTGGACCAGTTTGTGCAGACTCTCGAGAAGGTATTAAGTCTTTGGTGGCAAGTGAGGTTCAAGCAGATTTCGACTAATCTTATGAATGTACTGCTTTACTAGCAGAGAAAGGGAAAATAATGTTTGTGTAGCTCGAAATGGAGAAGGGCTTATAAGCTAGCAAAGTACTTCAGGGAACATGGATCCCTGCTCTAGTGTGGAGGGAATAGTTCCCTGTGGAGACGTGTCCTGATACAGGGGCTTCCTGACAGTCATTTCCTCCTGGTTTCTCATGGAAGTAGAGCTTTTGGGGCCGCTCTGGGTGGGTGAATTTTCCCTATATGACTTTTGCATTTATCAGCTGATTTCCAATAAATTTAAACAGTGGGGAGGAGGTCTTATAAGTATTTAAGTTCCTACAAGTTTTGTGAAAATGAGGTGAGCGATTGAAGAAGAGATCCTGGAAATGTCTCCACTGTTGTGAAGTTTTCTGGGGAGCTGCAGGACAGGGGCTTGGTGGCTGAACTTGCAGGCAGTTGGTTACTGCTTTGTGGAGCCCTATTCTCGCCTGTGGGACCCCTTGGAGAAAATTATCAGAAAAAAGGGCAGGATTGTCTGTGAGGAAGTTTGCTCTGGGGTTCAGTAGCTCTCCGCTATCATCTTTGAGGCAGTAATGTCAGCAGACGGTCATTTCTGTAGTTAAACGAGCCATTTGTCCTCTTTGTCTCTCAAGATTTTGCAATTGCAGTGGAAAATGTTGGGTTTAGCCTCCCTTTTCTATAGTTTATCCATCTGTATAGTGATGGGCTGTGTGTATTTCCTCTGCAAATGCCAGAGATCTAGGATGTCTGCAGTGGCACTCTATTTCGTAGCCGTTTTGCCCTCTTCATCCCCCTGTGCCCTAGTTGTTTATCTGTTTTCCTGAGTTGTAGTAACATCTCTCTCTTTTAATCCCTCCTCAACGCTACATCTAGCATGGTTTCAGTGACGTGAAGGTGGAGGACACAGCCAAGGGCCACATTGTGCTCCTCCAGGAGGCAGAAACCCTCATTCAGATTGAGGAGGACTCCACACACATCATCTGTGACAACGATGAACCTTTGAGGGTGAAACTGCGTGATCTGGTTCTCAAATTCCTGCAGAAATTTTAGCTCATGGACATCGTGCTGCTCTGCAAGGGGAGACCCCAGGGCACCAGAGCTAAGAGCTTTCCAGAGGGTGACCCCAGGGAGAGAAAGAATTTACTGATTCACAGAGACCAGAAACCACCTTCCCCTTCATGGAGAAGCAAGGAAGTATTTTTAATATCTATCTATTTTTTTAATTTTATTTTTAACTGGTTTTGGAGTATTTTGGAGGGGATTCTTGTTCTGTAAAATTGGAAGTTTGAATCTTATAGGAGATAGGAACCGCAGAGTAAATAGAGTGTGTATTTACAAGGTCAGGGTGAAATTGTTTGCAGACACAGACATTTCTTTGTGTGACCCACTCAGCAACGTATGTCCCAGTCCTTTACCTGAGGAAACTCTGTAGGAATATTGAAACAATGGGCTTGGATATGAAGAGATTTACTTTTCTTCCCACTGCTTCTTCCTGGTCACCAGATCCAATTTCCTGTCTGTCCTCCATCTACATTGTGTACGTGTATTTCACTGGCACGAAGAGGAATGAGAAAAGTAAAGGTTATTAAAAAAAAATAGGAAAAGGGGGCTATGCTGGATGTGTAAAATAGCTTGGAAGTGGCAAGATACATATTTTAGCAATGCAAGGTGTTTGTTGATGCTGCAGCCTCACCTGGTGTGACCAGATTTGTCCACCCAGCTCTAGGCTCTTCACTGAGACACATGAAAGACCAGTTTCTTCTGGGTTCCTCCATCATCAGGGGAGTTAATACCTCAGAAAGGTACATTCAAAAGTACATGAAGTAGTTAAACACCTAGTGCTCACGAAAAACCTTTGAGATTTAAGTGCCTCTTGTTTCTACCTTGCAAAACCCTATCCTTTCAGCCCCCACAATCCCAAATCGTGGCTGAACTACTGAGTCATTTACACAAAGCCATCTGTACTGCAGACCTGGGGAGGTTTTTCACTCCCCAAATCATATATTTGGGGGCTAAACTTAGTTAATAGTATTGCTTTTAAAAGCAACCGATTTCTCAGATTTACTGCTGTTTGTTTTTTATTAGATTGCTTTGTATTTATTTGGTGTTAAAAATAAAAAGCATAGTAAGACTGCCAAGGAGGAAGCACATTCTGTGGTTTATAAAAGCATCTGCGTGCCTCTTCCACATCTGCCTGTGTGCGTCTATACACATTTGTAAAATATAACTACTCCTTCAGTTTATAGCTTTGGGGAGATGAAGGCAGTAGAAGAACAGCTCTGTAATAAAAACTATTTGCTATTGCTGTTTCCACATCACATTTTGTACACATTAAGGATTCCTGTGCACTTGGATGTACAGACTCCAGTGTCCACGCCTTTGCTTTCTGTAGATGTCATGGGCGTGAGAGAAATCATACCATTAATGTGCTAAAAAACTTGTTGCAGTAGCATTAATCCTCGTAGGAGTTTACAACATTTGCAGTAGCTCGGCTTCTTTATCATCACTCAAAAACAGAATAAAAGAATTAGACATATTTCACTTTGTAATTAAATCTCCAAGGAAATTATTCTTAACATGCAGAGGCCATGTGATAAGCTCAGCTGAGGCAGGGAGAGAGGGAAGAGAGGGCCTCATAATATGGGTCCCCAAGAGCATGTTTACCTCTGCTTGTTACCCAGACCAGTGCTCCAGAGCCTTATTTTGTAATGATACTCATTTGCACTTATAAGGGATTGCACTTGTTGCTTTAAGAAACCAGACCCAAGGCTGTGTGTCAGTGCTTGGTGCATCCCCCATGGCCAAGCACGGGTGTCCCAGCAGTGTGCTGGTGGGCAAAGCATGAAGGCAGCAGTTTCCACTTGGTGAAGGCTGTGCTAGAGTGACAGAGCATTAGGAAATCCAAAGTCATTGTGCTTCCATGGAGTACTCAGAGAGGACCTGCTTATTCTGGGGCAAAGAACAAGGGTGCCTAGTTCCCATGGCCCAAGGAGTGAGAAGCATTAAAGCCCAGGTACAAAGAGTCAAGAAGACCTCAACTGAGGTAGGGTGAGTTGCAGCTACCTGTGGTCAAGAGGCAGAACCCAAGAGCTGAACTAGCTGGGTACTGAGACATAGGGGGACATTTCTAGGACATTTATGTGGTTATATGACATGGAGCCCTGCAGTAACAGGGCTGCTGATTCACTGACTTAAAAGGTTTAATGGAGCTCTGTGTTTCTCTGACTCTGCAGGTGTGTGAAGGGCAGGAAGGTGAGAGAGATTTGCTGTCTGTGCTGAAGTTAGGCAGTCCAACCAGGTTTGCACATCAGGGGAGAATAACGTCCTCATGTACTCATCCAGCACAGCCGCCTCATACAGAAAGTCAGGTTAGACACAGGCTTTACAGATCTCAAGGTATTAAGGAAATATTTAAATATGAAGAGTGAGACAGACTGTATTGGATGCAATCACTGCTCCACAGGAGTGACTAGTGTATAATTGGGCCAAATAAACCCATGGAAATCTCTCAGTGCTGCCTAACGTGGCAGAACTAGAGAGATGCAGTCTAGTGCTGCCTCTGATGGATGCTTTTGGACGTGGTCCTGGCTCAGTGCCTCACTTTCCCCTTACATGAAATAGAAATGGTACCATCCCCCTCCCTTCACAGGCTGCCTTGAGACTTACTGCTGGAAGCTGCTGTGGCAGTGTATTAAAAGCACAGTGGTTTGAAGGTAATTCAGGAACTGGGAGTGGGCTGCTGTGCTCGTTAACGGGGTTAGCCCTGTACTCAATCTCAGCAGTTAGATTTAGCCTGGTTCACTGTTGAAAGGCAACTGATTTGATTGGGCTGTTACATGAAAATCCTTATTTGAGGTGCAAAGCTCTGACTCCTATCAGTTACACAGCCGATATTTTATCAGGTCATCTGGTAGCTAATTGACTTTCCAAAGGCTTTCCCACCCTCCTGGGGGGAAAAAAATCAGTATAGAAGTTTTTACATTCTTGTCATTTTGGGCAGGAAAACCCCTTACTGCTCCAGTCCAGCAGCAGAAAACGGATTCATTTCTTAGAAACAGAAAACCTGTGCCTGCTTGAAAAATAAACATGGGGGGGGGGAAGGGGGAAGGAAGAGGAAAAGTCTTTAATGAAAAATCTTAATTAAACTAGCAAAAACAAGTGCTTGTTCATTCTGCACAGAGAAAGAAAAACAAATAGCATTTCTTCGGGCTGGGTCAGTCCTGCCGAGGTAACCATGGCAGCCCAGGAGAGCTGCGAGCAGAGGGGGATGGATGGCAAACATGTTCTAACCAGACTTGCACACTTTAACAGACAAACAACAGCAAAGGTACTTGGTTTTACGCTCTTTATTCCAGAAAAGAACAAAATAAAATCCCTTTTGCTATTGTGTGATGGTCATTGGGCTGTGGCCATCCCCAGTCCCTGTAACTTCATGTGACATGGGAGCCCCCCATCCCATGCTGTGCTTCGCTGCCCTCCCTCTGCAGCTCCCCTAATCAAATGCAAACAGCTATGGGTGCAGCTGAGCTGCTTCCGAAGCAGCCGCTTTGCTCCTTGGCCCCTGGCAAGTGATTAATTCTCAGTGCACTTCCCAACCTGTGTGCTCCCGCAGCGCAGCCACGGCTGGGGATGATGCAGAGAAAAGGTTAAAATTGGCTTTCTTCACTTGGATTGCTTTTATGGAACAGATATTCCTGGATGGAGTGAAGCATGCTGTGTTTTCTTTCTATTAATGTGAGCCTTAATAAAAACAACTGGACCAAGTCATTTAATTCCAGGCTCATGCTATCCCCCTTGCCCAGATGCAGTCAGTGGCACTTGGGATCACCTGACCACCTGATGAGTGGCCTGAACCACACCAGGGCCACCTCCTTGGGGACTTTGGTGGGGTCTGTGCCCCACCAACAGCTCAGCCTTTGGGAAGAGCGTGGCAGCTGAGTGCAGAGGGTTGGGGTTCAGCTGCACGTCATGGCCTGGTAGGTCATGATGGGGAAGGTAAGTTGGATCAAATAGGTCCCCATTACCCATCACATGTGACCCATCACCTGGTACACATGAACTGTGAGCCCATCCCATGGGACCCATCGCCTGGAACCCCTGGACTGTGAACCCAATCTCTGAGGAGCCATCACCCAGGACCCATGATCTGTGAACCCATTCCTTGAGGACCCATCACCTGGGACCAATCACCTCTGACGCATCAATAAGGACCCACCACTTGAAACCCACCACCTGAGCCCCATCATTTTGGAAAGCTATGATCAAGTCTTTTGGCCCACAAGTACCAAGCCCAGTCTCTCCCTATGACTTTGAGGTGACAGCCATGCCCCCCAGTCCTGCTCTCCAGTGCATGCCATGGGGACCTGTGTTCTGAGGAGGCAGCTCTGGGGGCTATGGGGGATTCTCACCTGTAGGGATGCAGTACTTCTCCCATGGGGATACTTGGGGCCACAGGACGCTGCCCAGGAGCTCAGGTCAGCCCTGACCAGGAACCAGGCAGGTAATGTGCCCTGGGCACAGCTTTGTTAGGTCCAGAGATCATGGGCCCCATCCTGCGCCCGTCCTGTGGACTGATGCATGGGAGCAGCACCACAGCAGGCTCCTAAATGAAGATTCATTCAGCCCGAAGATGCAGTGATCTTCCCAAAGTCCTCTTTCAGAACTCACAGCATCAGTTTGCTGCATTTTTACTGGCAGGTTAAACAATTAAAGGCTCTCTGCCTGGACTACAGCCAGAAATGAAAGTATTCTTTCATCTTCTCTTGCAGGCTACCCCGAGTGTCCCCAGGACACGCTCCTCTCTTTGTCCCCGAGCACACGGAGGGATGATGTCTCCAGCTCAAGCATAGCAAGTCTGGGCTGCTGCTGCTAATTAAAGCTATGTGAGTGAATGTCCTGAGGCAGAACATAATTCAGTGCAATTAGGCCAAGCTGTGGGGTCAGCATGAGCTCCCTGCTGAGAAAACCTCAACCAACCAGCTAGTTCCTACTGCAGCAATAACCAAAGGTGCAAACATTGGCCCCCCTCCTGCTAAAACTTTGCATTATTATGGTTTTCTTGATATTAATGGATATGTGGTAGCAAAAATGGTGAGGGATGGAGCAAAGCTGTGGTTCTATGAAAATCAAGGTGGTAGGAATGGGCGTTACACCTCCCTTCTGTTTTTTCCTCTTGAAGGGAAAAGTAAAACCAAACTGTGCTGGGTTCCAGCTCCAGGATAGGGCTGGTGGTCACAAGAACGGGTGGTGCTTGATCCAGGGTTATTTTCTTTCTTTTTTAATTACTACATTAAACTACTGGGTTAAAGCACACAGTGACAATTATCCTTCCCTTGCAGGCACAACACTGAGTGCAGTTGAGGTCTTTTATTAATTGCCTGGCTAATAACTGCTCATTTCCCTCTGGCTGCTCTTAATATTTACTATTTTGAGCCTCTCAGTTACAGCGTGGGGCTGCCGGCCACGGGGTGGCTGCAGGTGCTGCTGATGCCTGGTTCGCTTCCCCAGTATCCTTCCTTATATCCTGCAGCCATTTGGTCGCACCATGGGCAAAACTCTGCTCTGCCCAGGAGTTTTAAGCCAAGATCAGGGCTCCTAATGCCCTTAACAGGCTTTAACAATTGGTCAGCCCTGAAGTGGTCACGCAGTTGGACTAGATGATCCCTGTAGGTCCCTTCCAACTGAAATAGTCTTCCCTTCGTTGAAAGCAGGACCCAGGGAGCAGGCAGGTGATGGGTCACCCTCACTGTCTGTCAGACACTCATGGCCGTGCCCCAGCCCTTTGCTCTTCAGCCTCCAAACAACTCCAGAATAACTTCTGAAAACATGGAATAAAAATGCTATTTTCCTTCCAACAGCCTCTCACAGCTCCTGCAGGCAGCAAGTGGAGGTGTGAATCCTGCACAGCCACGCTCCGCTTAGGACAGGCCCAGCAATGCGCTCCAGAAAAGGACATGGCTGGAGGGATTTGAGGTGCTCCCTGTTCCCCGCCAGTCCTGCTCCCCATACACCTCGTGCTCCTGAATTTAAGCCTTTTTTCTTCTTGATTTTTAAACAGGAACGTGGTGCCAGGGTCCGCAGGCTGCCCTGGAGAAGCGGTCAGCTAACCAAGCTGGGAATGATGGACCCAAAGTGACCTTGGCTTTGTGTTGCTGCTGGTGTCCAGCAGGATGGTTATGCTGCATTTCCAGCTGGGGAAAAAAAGACCAAACCAAACCCAGTAATTTCCTTCTTCCCACTTGCCTCAGGGTGGCCGGGCACAAGGCAGGGCTATGGGAAGGTGTGATGCCCTCCATCTCTTGGGAGCTGGTTGCTTTTATGGCACTGATGGGCAGAAACATGGGGAGCAACATCAGTGAAATTGCTTTATTGAGGAATGTGTCATCTGCAAGGGAACACTGAGGGGTCTTAGTGTGGAGGAGTGGAGTGTGAAGTGTAAAGCACTTCTCCTGCCCTCCATCCTGGTAGAAGGGAATGAATTATCAAGGGCATTTATCCTTTTCTTCTCTCCTCTGTTCCCCCATCCCAAGGTACAAACCCTCACATAGGGAAATGAAAAAAAAGCAAAGTGGAAGTGAGTGGGGAAGTGGACACTTGGGAACGGGAGCCACCCTGCAGGATCAACTGGATAGGCTGAAAGAGTGGTCTAACAAGAACCCTATGGAGTTCAACAAGGACAAGTGTCCTTGCATAAGCACTATCCAGGGGTGCAGCACAGGCTGGGATCTGCCCGGCTGGGGAGCAGCTCTGTGGAAAGGGGCCCGGGGGTGACCCAGGCTCAATAGGAGTGAACAGCATGTGGCTGCAGCAAAGCAAGTCAACAGGATGCTGAGGAACATCAATAAGGGCATGACCAGCAGAGATAAAGATGTCATTGTTCCACTCAGTGCTTGTCAGGCCGCACCTGGAATACTGTGCAGGTTTCGTCCCCCCTGTACAAAAAAGATGATGTTGGGCTGGAGAAGGGTCCAGAGAAGGGCCACAAAGATGATCCAAGGACCGGGCAGCCATGTGAGGAAAGGCTGGGAGAGCTGGGCTTGTTCAGCCTGGAGAAAAGGCGGCTCAAGGGGAGACCTTATCCCCATGTTCCAGTATTTAAAGGGTGACCACAAAGATGACAGAGACTCCCTTTTTACAAGGAGTCACATGGAAAAGATGAGGAGTGATGGGCACAAGTTACTCCTGGGGAGATTCCAACTGGGCACGAGAGGAAAATTTTTCACCATGAGAACAATCAGCCACTGGAATAATCTCCCAGGGAAGTGGTGACTCTCCAACCTTGGAAACTGTTAAGCTCCGGCTGGACAAGGTACTGGGCTGTCTAGTCTAGGTCATGCTTTGCCTAGAAAGGTTGAAAGATGATCCTTGAGATCCCTTTCAACCTGGGATTCTGCAATTGATTCTATGACTGATTGTGTTTTCGGGGTGCCCCAGGAGCAGCACTGCTGCTGCAAGCCCCATCTTGGCGCCGACCCCTCTCCCGCAGCCACCCATGAAGCAGACACCCAGGCACTCTCAAGTTAAACTCTCCATTTATTGGATCCCTTTACAAAAAACTCGACATTGTGCTCGTGTTGATGGAGTGTTTCTTTCCTCTCGGTTTTTGTTGGTTTCATTTCAAACCCGGTGCTCACGGAGCAGGTTCACGACCACGGCGCGAAGGGGATAGGGGCTGTGCGACACCAGCGGGGCCCGGGGGCTCCGTGTCACCGCAGACGATGCTATTTACAGTGAATGTGACAAAAAACCTCGCTCCGCACCTGGCACCCGCCACCTGCAAGCCCTGGCCCTGGGACAAGCAGCAGAAACACGGGAAAAGGGAAAAGGCCTTTCCCTTGGGAAAGGTGCAGCCACCGAGAAGCCTTCCTGGCTCCTTGGGGCTGGGTTGGCAGAGACCGCGTGTCCTGGGCTGCTCTGTGCTGGAGCTGGGATGAGCTGTACAACCTGACCTGAGCTTCAGAGTTATCCTGGGACCCCCTGGGAATCACAGGAGAGCGACGGGTTGCAGAGGAGGATAGGGATGGTGGCACATCAGGAGTGCTCTCCAGAAATGCCCTTCTCCTCCCTGGTGGTGGAAGAAAGCCCAAGGACAGCTCGGATCCTGGGGTGTCTCAGGAGCAGAGAGCTGGGGTCTGAATCACAAGTGATTTGGGGAGATCTGGGAAAGAGCCCCAGCAGCAGCGGGTTGGGAGGGGCAGCACCAGCCCTGCACGTGGACAAGGAGATGCTCTCGCTGGCTTTATGGGACTCCATCTCCTGCAACACTGCTGCTGCCCTGCATGTCCCCCCCGTGCAGCTGCCACCCGTGACGCACAGCACCCCTTCACCACCAAATCCCTTCCCTTCAGGGGGCCTCACGAGGAGGAAACCATCCCATGACATGCACCATGATCCCGACACGCAGCCTCTCCCCAGTCACCCACAGTGCTCCAAGCCTGACCCTGGCTACTGCAGCACCAGGGATCCTCCAAAAACCAAACCCTCTGGGCAAGAGGTGAGTGCAGGAAGAACGATCTGGATTTCCACCGCTGAGCTCTACATCTCCACTGGCCTTGAACTGAAACACACCAACGGGAAGAAGAAACCCCCAACCTCGGGCTTGCTGCCAAAGCAATGCGGCTCAGTGACTCCCAAGTCCCCATGATGCAAATGGCAATGCCAATATTCCTCATCGCTCCCACCTTTTCCAAGCTCCCTGTGCTGCAGTGTCTCAGCAGAATAATATAATTTCCCTCAAGATTTTTGACGATAAGCTGCGGAGAAGTGGCTCTATTTCTATAAAGTGCAATCCATGCCGGCATCGCTCCTGTGGGACTCCAGCTGTGCGGGCAGGGCGCTGGGAAAGGCAGAGCTGCCTCCACCCTTGGCTGACACAGGGACCTTTGCTGTGTGTGAGCGACTGCATCGCTGCTAACGAACCACCCACTAATGAGGGGAGAATTAAAGCCAGCAGCAGAGCAGGGTCAGGCCCCTCAGCGATGCTGAGGCTGGTGCCGGGTGCCATGTTTCCACTCTGAGTAGAAAACATCCTTCCAGGTGTTCTGGGGCCTTGCAGGAGCCTCCAGTCACATTTTTAAGACTCTGAGCTTTCCTGTGCTCCATTTTGAGAACCTGATGTTAAAACAAGAGAGTGGAAAGGAAAAAAAAACCACCCAGAAGGAAAAAGATGCCATGATCCGTATTTCGCTGCAGTCTGTAGTGCTGGTGAAGGCAGTAGCCGGTGGCTCTGCTGGGGACAGGCTGCCCCTTCCCTTCCCCTTACCAAGGAGCAAATGCTGGTGCTCCCCACCCATGGGGCTGACATGAAAAAGTGGGTGAGACATGGCTGGAGAGGCCACTTCACCCCCCAAACCACGGGGCAGGCTGCGGGAGAGGCTGATGGACCCTCCCTGCTCCCGTTCCAGGACACACCAGAGACACAACCACGGTAACATCCTGCTGCTGCAGGGCGCGGGGATGCTGAGCTGCACGGGGCATGGAAAACCAGGGACATTGAGGTGAATCACATGTTTCACCTTCCCCCCAAACCAGCCAGAGCTTCTCCAGGCTGCTCTTAAGCATCTGGGATGCACTGAGGGAGAACATCGCACAAGAAGGGACAAGCCGAGAAGAGCCCTTGAGCACGATCCCAGCGGCACCTCCCAGCTCCCGTGAAGGAAAGCTCTGGCTGGGGTTAACCTTGGGGAGGGCAGGATGGGGTTTAAGGCAGTTATGCTGAGGCCCGCGGGCAAACCCAACGTGGGCAAGTTTTGCTCCAGGATGGGGGATAAGAGATGAGGCAGAGCAGAGACCCCAGCCCATGGTGCAGCCCCAGCTCTGGGCAGGCAGGCGCCTCACTTCAGCTCTGCTTGGCTGCGCACAGATTAGGGTTGGTGTCTTCTCCTTCTTCCACCCTGCAAAATGTGATTCGATCTCAAGAGAAGGCCCTGAGACCCCGACACCCATCGCACTGGCACCAAAGCTGCACTAGTGCCTGCTCCCCCAGCAGGCACCATGAAGAGCCGGCGCTCAGGAGACCGTGTCCACGCTCGGATGCTTTGGGAAAGAGATTTATTTTATCAGCAAAGGCTCGTGTAGCCGATCTCAGGGTGCTACTGGAGCAGCTCTCCAGGGCCAGTGAACGAGGCCCTGAAAGGCAAGAGGAAAAGTCCCAAAGCGCTAATGGAAAGACCAGGGCAGATCCCAGGACTCTCCACTGCTGCCTTCAGTGCTGCAGTAGCTGTAGAAAACCACAGGCCAAGGCAGCCCGCCGGAATTCATGAGCCTGGGGCACTGCCAGCCCGCACTGTGCTGCAGATGGACCACTCCTAAATCCCAGCCACACTCCCTGTCTCCAGAGGTTTAGCAGTGCCTGCCCGTGTGCCGCATGGGGCAGGAAAGGACACTGAGAACTGAGACTGAAGCAACCGAACTCCCTTGGGGCTGCGGCCCGGGGCCCAGTGCGGAGCTGGGAGCCAGGGAAGGACCCTGCAAGGACAACCCTGTCCCTGCTCACCCCTCTCCGAGGGCAGGGCTGAGGGTGATGAGCAGAGCAGAGCACAGAGCTCATCACCAGCAGCTGACACCTGAAAGTCCTCAGTAGTAGCCACAGGGCAAGACAAGCCAGGACACGGTGTGCAAGAGGGGAGGAGAAGGGCTGCCCCACAGGAGAAAGGATGGGGACAATGGTGGTGACCAGAGCTGCCTTGATGTTGGAATGTCTGGAGCTGCCTTGATGTTGGAATAACCTCTCTGCAGTAAAACACCTCCAACCTGGCTTTGCTACAGTCCCCCCTCAAGCGGACAGACAGGTCCGGAGGGGAAAAGAGGGTGGGGAATGGGGGAAAAAGAAAAGGATTAAAAAAAAAAAAGAAAACCCTCACGTGGCAAATCTAAACCACTTTCATTTTAAATAACAATAATTATAATTAAAAGAATGGTTGCCCTTGGCGAGCGAAGGGGCAGAGCCACCAGCCAACGTGCCATTCCTCAGTGTACGATCCTAGGGAGTGTCTTTACAGAAGCCGTGAGATCCTGTTCCCTGTCGCTCGGTCAAGTCGCCATGGGCAGAGCGGGAAAGGAGGGGGAAACGTGCCCATCCAAATCCAGGACGTCCCTTTTGCTCTGTGGGAGGGAGGCCGGAGTCAATAGCAAAAGGCGTTTTGCACTCACAGCCCCATCAGAAAAGCCACCCTGTGCCCTCACCCGCCTCGGCCGGAGCTCGGAGAGCCGGGAGCGCCCGGCTGCCTCCCGCCGCTAGATGAACTTGAAGCATTTTGTCTTGTCGTGGGGCAGGCGGGTCTTGAAGAGGACCGAGTCCACGCGGAACTGGGTGTACAGCAGGGGCATGTACCCGTACACCTTGACGAAGAAGTTGATGCACTTGTGTCGCTCATGGAAGTGCGAGTCGTCGTGCGAAAGCGCCTGAGGGCACCCGGGGCAGCGGAAAGTCCAGCGGGAAGTCACCTGCAATGAGAGAGACAAAGATGGTCGCTGACACGCTGCCCACAGCAGCCTGGCTGGGGGGACACCCTGCCTGTGCCCAAGGCATTGCACAGTGGGGCTTGGCTTGATGTCCTGTGTGACAGGCCACAGACTGTCACTGCGACAGGGCACGGATTTGGCCGTGCTCTTCCGGCTGTCGGGGCTGCCTTGGAGGGTGTCAAGGTGAGGATGGACATGGTCTGTCAGAGCAGAGACATAAAGGGGGGTGCGATTACCTGAAAATGCTTAGCTACCTTTTTGTGGTTTAACGTTTGAGAACTGTTTCAGGAAAAAAAGACTGAGAAAGGAACTCCTTCCCTTTCATTGGCTACACACAGAATCACAGAATGGTTTAGGTTGGAAAGGACCTTAAAGCTCATCCAGTTCCAACCCCCAGCCATGGGCAGGGACACTTTCCACTAGACCAGGTTGCTCCAAGCCCCGTCCAACCTGGCCTTGAACACTGCCAGGGATGGGGCAGCCACAGCTTCTCTGGGCACCCTGTGCCAGGGCCTCACCACCTTCTCAGGGAAGAACTTCTGCCTAAGATCTCATCTCAGTCTCCCCTCTGTCAGGTTAAAGCCATTCCCCCTTGTCCTGTCCCTGCAGGCCCTTGTCAAAAGCCCCTCTCCAGATTTCTTGTCAGCCCCTTTAGGCACTGGAAGCTGCTCTAAGGTCTCCCTGAAGCCTTCTCTTCTCCAGGCTGAAGAGGCTCAGCTCTCTCAGCCTGTCTCCATAGCAGAGGTGCTCCAGCCCTCAGAGCATCTTCATGGCCTGTGTAATCACTCCAACAGCTCCATGTCCTTCCTATGTTGGGGGTCCGGATCTGGATGCAGGACTGCAGGTGGGGTCTCCCCAGAGCAGAGGGGGAGAATCCCCTCCCTCGACTTGCTGATCACAGATGCTACGTAAGAATTAGCAATTTTTAGGCACCTAAGTAAGATCTATGGAGGGGGCTCCAGTTTTCAGGAGGTGCTGAGGGATCACCGGCTGATTAAAGGGCCTCCTTGTCTGTCTTGAATCAGACCTCCCATTACAAGGCCCTTTGGGTTTGGTCTGATTCTCCTCTCAGCTGCACTGAACTCTATAACCTCCACTTCACAATAGCCCCGGATGCGAAGAACAGCACACAAAAAAACCTACCCATCATATTTATGGCCAAGACCCATCTCCAAGGCAGGTGGCCTGCCATGGTGAGACATATGCAGGGCTGTAATGAGCAGTTTGCCAAAACCCATTTTGGCAAAGAGCAGAATGTTCTGCATCTGAAATTCACGCTCAGAACTGTGACATTTGTTAACGCAGGGCAAGGCAATTTCAGCTGGGCTTCAGCGCCTGGACCAACAGCGCTCCGCACGCGGGTGAGCTTAAATGTCCCTGGCAAGCTACACCAAATCAGCAAGGAAATCATTCCTCCTTGTGCTGTGTGTTATGGAAAGAAGGCAATTTGTCTTTTTTGGATCAGCTGCACAGAAGGGCCTTTGCTGAGCCAGGAAAATCTCTGGTCTGAGCTGTAGCATAAGTCAAACCCCAATTCAGCTGCTCGCCATGGTGGGGATTTGCCTGCTTCTAAGGGCTGTACCAAGTTTTCACACCTTTTTGAACACACAGACACACTACATCTCCCCAAGGTGAGGAGAGGGGACATGCTGACAGCTTCGAGCACATCACTTTTGCAGCACAGCATTTCAGAGACATGACACAGCCAGACTTTGGTAAGGGCAGCTTCTCACTTCAGTAAGGTACAGCTTCTGCACCAGGCTGTGCTGAGGGACCCGGATTGCACCCCCGAGCAGAGCAGCTACCACGCTGCTTGCCTTTGAAAGCCATCAATCCAATTGCTGAATGGTACAAACTCCTGCCCAGCGCTTTACCTTTATGGGAGGTTTTCTTGTCAGGTGAGAGACCAGGAAGTTCATGGCGATGTCCTCGCAGTTGATGTATTCGTCCACCATGTCGCGGATGGCCTGCGGCATCACGTAGGAGTACAGGTAGGCGTAGTACTGGAGAGGACACAAACACATGGTGCTGCTCAAGGTGGTCCCATGCAGCAAGCGCCCACCCACCTCTGGTGCCATCTGCACCAGACCTGGAGTAATTGTGGCACCGCAGGTGAGTATCCAGACCACATGCTGGGATGTATCTGACTTGGAGCTCAAGGGTGCCAGTAGAGAGACTCCCCATAATGCAGTTAACCCTGCACCAAGGAGATCTGCTGTAGCCACAGCAGCAGCAAGTCTATCCCAGAGCCACCACCCTCACTGAGTCCTGAGGCTCCTGTAACCTCAGACATTGAGGAACGGTGGTTTCAGCCCCCTCAGATCTTATTGTCTTTGCTGCTGCAGAGTCAGCACAGCAGCAGGAGCTGGGGGATAACCTTCCCAGTGTGATGTGACAGCTGAGGACAGTCCCCTCAGGAATTTCTCAAGGTCTGTTTGCCCGCTGTCACCTCTCTCACGCACAGAGGCACACATCACAGAGCCATCTTCTGCACTGCTCCCTTCCAACATAAACCAGCCACCAATCACATCCCATGCCAGCACACAGCCACAGGAACCCATGGCTTCCCTGCAAATTACCCCTTGCAACACTTGGAGCCTGTAAGATTCAAGGTGCTCCAGTAAAGACACAAGGGCAGGCAAACCCATGGCCCGCCTTGCCCTCACCATGACCAAGAGCATCACTGAAATGCGCTTGGCCCTGCGCTCCATCCGCCTGCTTCAGTGCTGTGGTGCTTCTCCTGTGGCTCAAACATACGCTGCTCATCGAGGAGAATGTTTGCTGGGACACAGACCAGTTGCTGGCTGTGTTTCAGTTTGGAGGAAGCAAGGAAAAAGGAGTGCTGAGCTCCAAAATTTGTTCTTTAAAAAACCCCAACATTCCCACAAACACACAGACCCTGGTTACTCTGAGAAGGAAAGAAAAGCTCAGGGGTTTGTGTATCTCACCTTATGGAAGAAGGCAGCACCAGTGAGCACCATAGAGAGCTCGCAAGAGTAGTTGGAGTTGTAGAGCCAGGACTGATGGGGGATGTCCCATGCGTGGTAGCGCCCTGGGAAGCCAACGATGCGGTCCCTTGCCTCTCTCCAGACACTGCAAACACAAAAGCTTTCAGTGAGACACAAACCCAGAGAGCCTGTCCGGAGATGAGCATGGTTCTGGAGGAGAACCACTGCACTCAGGACTATGCCCTCGAAGCCAGTGGACTGGCTCTCGAGGGGTTTGCAAGTGATGGAGATGCCTATACATCAAAGGTTTGGCAGCTGCTTCTCCAAAGAATGGCCTATATACATTGTAGTTTGAGCAAAAAGGAAAAACATCATTTAAACGTGCAATTCCCTTTTTTAAAAGTCCATTTAATTATTAAAAAGTACAGACAATTCCAACACGCAAAAGATGTCTTTTTACACAGGCTGCTCAATGCAAGCTCACCCACCCTCACAGACCAAAGCTGCACTGTGGGCAGGAGGGACTGGCTGGCCATCCCAGCTGCCTGAGTGACATATGAAGAAGGCTCACCCTGAGATAACTCCTCCTCCTGTTCTAGTGCAGGAAAGGGCTGAACACAGAAATCTCAGCTTTAATGGACAGGCAGAATTTGCTGACCTTCTCTTGTTAAAGGTTAAAGTCTGTAAGATGTGAACTGAAGCATCCTTCAGTCAGCTCTGCCAAACACAGACCTACGTTGCTCAGTACAAAGCTGAGCTTCTCACCTTGGTCCTCTCCAAGGGAGAGCTCATTCACAGCAAAAGTGCTTTTAGCTCACAAATAAGGTATTTTCTAACTCATAAGGGCTGTTCTGTAGGTTTAAAAGAAAACTAACAAAAGAGCCCAGTGGTCCAAAATTAGTTTCAGAAATACACGAAGAATGGGAAACTTAAGACCTCGTGTGGAAAGGCAGAGGAGGCAGGGAATGCCATATGGTGGGAAACTTCCATTTGCCAGCAGCTTCCCGCAGCCCATGCAGCGGCTTCACTGCATGACACATACACCAGCGCTGCTTCTCTCTTATTTCCCCTCTATGGAAAAAACAGAGCAGCCAAGGCTTGGCCTGGGAGGAACCCAGCATCCCCTGGCCTCTTCCCACAAATCCCTGGGACCTTCCGTCTCCCAGAAGCTCCGTTTCCTCCTCTGTAAGTCAAGATAATATCAAGCTCCCTTTTGGAAAGCTGCTGAGATGCTGAAGACCCTCGTGTCACCAGATGGAAGATCTGCAGTGCCAAACTGCCAGATTCCCATCCCAAACCAGCACCTGGAAGCTTCCCGGACTCTGACTGTACAGGAAAAATCTCTGGGGCCATAAGTACATCCTTCGACCCAACACACACTCACAGTTGAACCATAGGGACTTAAATCCTGAGGTTCACATGGGAAAGCATGGACTTGCTTAACATTCTGCTCTCATTTAAAGGTCCCTCTCCTCGAGGAAAATCCCACGGGATAGCTGCCACACTGGCAGGAATAACTAAGAAAAAAGTCAGAGCCAAGTGCCTAACCTGGGAAATAAATTCAGCCTCCACTGGCAGGATTCTGGCTTCCTTAGGATCACCCTATACCATCTTCCCAACGGTTAGTGTCCAAGTTGCATCTCCAAACCCAGTGACTCCACACTACAAGAAAGAAGTCCCAAGCAGGAGCCTGTTGGACATGGAAGGGTTTCCCCCTTCTTCACAGGCACAAAGCAGGACAGGAGGTGGCCTTTTTGATTTTCTTCCTCATGTAGATCATAGAATCATGGAATGGTTCCACCCCCCCGCCACGGGCAGGGACACCTTCCACTAGACCAGGTTGCGCAAAGCCCCGTCCAACCTGGCCAGCAGGTCAAACCTGCTGGTGACGCTGCTGGTGATGCAGCCCAGGACACGGTTGGTTTCTGGGCTCAAGCGCACACTGAAGCTGGGTCATGTTGAGCTTCTCATCAACCGACACCCCCACGTCCTTCTCCTCAGGGCTGCTCTCAATCCAGTCTCCCCCAGCCTGTATTTGTGCTTGGGATTGCCCTGACCCATGTGCAGGACCTTGCACTTGACCACGAGGTTTGCACAGGCCCACCTCTCTAGCCTCTGGATGGCATCCCTTCCCTCCAGAGCGACAACCACACCACACAGCTTGGTGTTGCCAGCAAACTCACTGAGGGCGCGCTCGATCCCACTGTCCATGTTGCCTACAAAGATGTTGAGCAGCGCCAGTGACAACACCGACCCCTGAGTAACATCACTTGTCACTAGTCTCCACTTGGATATTGAGCCATTGACCACAACTCTCTGAGTGCGACCATCCAGACAATTTCTTATCCACTGAGTGGTCCATCCATCAAATCCATGCCATACAAGGATGCCATATGGGACAGAGTGATGTTCCTCTCACAGCCCCCACTTGCATGCCACTCGAGTTCCTCCCACATCTGCTGTTCCTATGGAGAGCTACAGAAATGATGGCTGCGGGGCAACCACGGCCTGCTGAAGAGACCAAGGTTCCGAGAGCCCTAAGCGTTCATTACACACAGCCAGGAGCAAAGACTTGTTTATTGTCATATCCCCTACTCAAATTAATGAAACTCTGATATAACCTGGTAATGAAAACTGAGTAATTAACACCAACAGCGGCTTCCCTGGCACCATCCTCCCCTCAAGCACTTGTTTCCTGTGGTTTCTGTCAATCCAGTGTGACCGTTTTGAAATGAGTTGAAACTACTCATTCCCTTTCACTTCTCCCACGTCTCGCTTTCCTATGAACACGACACTTTCTCCTTCCCAGCTCAGCCACAAAAATATGGATTTCTTTGGAGAATCATTTTGGGTGTGCTCCTCAGTGAGGTTTGCTCAGGGTGCTCGCCTCCAGCTTGCTCCTGAGCAGTGAAGAGAGCAAGAAGAGGCTTTTGGCCCTGAGAATTACAGCCCAAAGCAAAGTTTCAACAAAACACAGTTGTTATGGGCAGAAGTTCACTCAGTCGCTGAGACACCATCTCTTCCCTGGCTGACTGCGTTAACACAGGGAGGCTCTGTGGGAACCAGAGGTGTTTGTAAGCAGGGGTATGAGTGAGAGTAATACATGGCACTTATAATGTTCATTTGATGCTCTCCAGGGCTAATCGGTAAAGCCTCAGCCAGGCGCTGTGGGTGAGCGAAGGAAAACGGAGACCAGAGGATGAGAAAACAGCCAAGTCCAGATAAAGACCCTGAAACAGGGCATGGAAGGGAAGCCAGGAGTCCTGACGCCTACTCCCCTGCTTTAATCACTTTAACACCTCATTTCTCATCTCTCAGAGAGAGCCTGCTTTATGCCTTTTAATCTTCCCCCCAGACATGAGCCAACATGTTTTGGTGAGAGCGGTGAGCTGGGCCCACCACCCGCCCCCCAGCCAGCTCAGAGCAGCAGTCACAGCCCCTGCTCCTGGCCCAGCGGGCTGATGAGCTGTAGCCAAACAAGATCCAGTGCTCTCCTGGTGCCATCCTCACTGCCTGGTGCCTCTTTGGCAGCCAGTGAGGTTGCGCTGTACGAGCTGCAGGAACAGCCTGCAGAGACCTCCCACGGCAGAGCCCACGAAACTTCTTTCTCCCTTAGCCCTGTAATCAGGGAACTATTTTGCCAGGGCAAAGTCAAAGGAAAATGTAGATGCTGGAGCAGACAGGAGGTGGGAATAACAGCAACCAGCACCAGCCTTTTCTGCATAACATCTCTCTTTTCCATGCTCTGCAAAAATAAAATGCCAAAATAGCTACCACATCCCAATGTCAAATGGAGCAAAGAGGATGGCAGCCCACTGTGAGCACACAAGCATCACGTCTTTCAAAGGCTGCGAACGCCCTGGCCTTGCCAACAGCACATGAAGGATGGAGTGAAACAGCCTCTTAGATTTGTTTTCCCGTTTCCTTCCACCCTAGGAAGCCAAGCACCCCTAAAGCCATTAAGGGAACATTATGAGCACAGCAAAAGCCGAAGAGTTGAGGTTCAGAAGCGTGAGAACCGGGGCTGTCTGGACAGCCTGAAATCAGCCCACCTGCCTGCACTTGTTAAGCAGTTCGTTAGAGTGTAATACTCCTCCAAGAAATTGAGTTGGAAAGCCATGGGAAGAGATGTGATAGCCCTAATTCTGGCCCTGGCTTTAGTCACGAGGCCATGCTGCATTTGAGCAGACCCTAGATGCAGAAAACATCAGAAAACATCAGTCCAAAGGCTGGATGTGCAGAGGCCACTTACCGGAACCCAAACATGATCTCGTCATGGCGAAGGTGAGCATCGTCATCAATGGACAGGATGGCCTCCGTTTCGATCTCATCCCACGGCAGGAACCGGTTGTTCAGGCTGTTCTTCTCTGTGCGGACAACCTAGGAGATGAACACATGATTGTTATGGTGGCTATATATACGCAGAGATACAGGGGCTGCACACTCCAGCTGAGGCAGTCCAGCATTTTGGCACTGCTTTGCAACCCCTTTCTAATCAAAAAGGACCAGCTCACTCCGGCGCCAGTTCCAGCTTCCAGCCACTCTGCCTGCAGCTTCCTGCCCATCTTGCAGGGCTGCTAAAAGCCAAACCCAAGGCCCATGATGCCAGGACCCAGCTATAACAGCTGTGCCTGTGGTCACCTGCCCTTGCACACACTAGAGGGTGGCTCTGCAGTAATGACGGGAGGGAAACACACAACCACAGCCAGACTCTCCTACGGCGACTGAAGAGTAGCCCTTGCAGCATGTCTCCAGTGCTGCTCTAAACTGAATTGTTTCTGCAACTACTCACGGTTTCTGCCTCGGACACAACTCATTTGCAAGGCCTCCCTCTCTCAAAACTCCTCCAGTTCCTCCCAGTGCAATTTCCCTTATCCCCAGCCATACACGTGTAAACTCGTACTGAATTTCTCCCTCTTCTTGACTGCCCCTTCCATGCTGGACCCTTTCCCACTCTTGCTCTTATACTTCGCCTGCCCTGGCTGATCTATAGTCACTCAGCACATCCCGGGCTTCCCATCCCATTCAATCCCTTCAGTCATATTTCTGGCTTGCCTCTGAACAACCTCTCTTGATTTAAAAATAAAGTCCAGCCTGGTGAAAAGAATAAGGCATCACGGCAATAAAACTCCATTAAATAAGATTACATTTGATCACACAAAAAAATCCCACACTGAAACCATTAACAGTGGAAAATATTTGTATTGGGGATCTGCATGACAGCTGGTACAATTAAATTCCCATGTAAAGCCACTGTTACTGCTTTCATCTGTCAATAGCTGCTGGGGGGGGAATGGAACATTCAACAAGAATGCATTAAAATATTTCACTGAAGATCCATCAAAAGCATGAACAATTTACTGCAGGGAGGTGAACAAATTATGCAGCTCTAAGGCACGGTGGAGCAGGGCCAGAGTGGAGCCAGCAGCATTCCCACCCCAGGAGGGCTGCAAGGCAATTAGTGCCCACAGGAAAAGGCAAAAGCAGAGACAGACAATGCTGGTGCAGGAATCTCTCCCTCTCAAGGTGGAGAAGCATGACAAAAATCAGCACAGTGTTTGTGTTTACTTTCAGAGCTAGTGTGAGCCAGCAGATGCACCTGGGGATATCTTTATCTGGGAACTGCTGGAAAAGAGGGGTTGCAGGAATCACAGTGGGAATGGGCATTGAGGAAGGAAGCAGGAGAGGCGGCAACTCCACACACTGATTCGTGGGAGGCAGCTGGTAAGACAGGAATCAAACACCCAGGAGCTTTGGCAACATTATGGCCCTATGGCACTGGCCCAGGAGGCCAAGGAAGACCTGGACACAAGGAGGCCAACATGGGCACTGAGAAAACCACCTCTGTAGAAGCATCACCAAACCCAGCATGCTGCCGGCATCCTTTGGAAAGGAGAGAAGCCAGAATGGTCCCCAAATTGTTGACAAGGAGAACTTAAGTCTCATTCTTCCTTGTAAATCTGCACTGGGAGCTGCTCTAAGTTCTCCCTGGTGCCTTCTCTTCTCCAGGCTGAACAAGCCCAGCTCTCTCAGCCTGTCTCCATAGCAGAGGTGCTCCAGTCCTCGGAGCATCTTCATGGCCTCCTCTAGACTTGCTCTAACAGATCCATGTCCTTCTTATGTTTCCCCTGCTGGAGTCTTGTGACTACCATTTTTCTCCTCCCATTGCAGACCCTGCATTCTGGGATGTTTGCAAACTTATTAAAACCAGCACCAATACATAATTCAGCCTTTTGCTAAAGAGCATGTGCCACGCTGGGTCTCTGCTGTTAGAACGGTATCTCCTCAGAAAGCCTGATATCATTGAATCCTGTGGGTATCTTACTCATTAGGATTAGCAGAAGCTGGATTGAGTCCATAGTAAATTGATATGCTTTCCAGGCAAGGTCCTGCCTTGCCAGTTGAAAATGTGTGGATGGCTAAAGGATAAAAGAAGCGCTAGCACCACCAGGCTGAGCAGCGGAAACCCTTCTCTGCCTCACCGATCTGCTGGGAAGTGGCTATCAGCTCACAGGTCTAACAACCCAACAAAGTCAGGGTGGTTTTTCACCTGAGCTTTGGAGTCAGACACACCTTCTTGTGTTGTAAAGATCCCGACAGAAAGCAAAAATGGCACAAGTCTGCAACGGGTACATTTCTCGTTACTCCATCAAGTCTGATGCTTTGCAGGTCTGGAAGTGCCAGTATTCAGCTTTTGCATTTCACAGAAAACAGGTATTCTCTTGCCTTTCATCTGGGAGTATTTAAGATTTAAGCAGCCTGTAAATTTATAGATCCCAAGGAAAAACCCAGCAAGCTTTATTGATTTACTTGTTTTCCTATAACATGCTGAACAATAACATGATGCAACTACTGTCAATTGAGACAGTAAAGATCCTGCTTGAAACATCTGAAATTGGGGTCTCTAGAGGACAGAGAGATCAGTGCACTGGCATTAAACTCTTCCCAAAGAGGAAGATGCTACAAAGAAGCCGGGTACCTCCAAGCCTTGATAAGCACATTCAATTAATAACATTAGCTCCA
Source organism: Strigops habroptila (assembly GCF_004027225.2). NCBI lineage: Eukaryota > Metazoa > Chordata > Aves > Psittaciformes > Psittacidae > Strigops > Strigops habroptila. The sequence goes on from NC_044282.2 coordinate 61,361,282, forward strand.
GCAAAAGTTAGAACCAACTTAAAGCTATTGCCATTGATGGTTTGTTTTCAAAGAAACTGTCCTGATTCACAGCGCTTTTAGGATGCAGCTAACTGTCACCAGACAACTATTCAGCAGCTTTTGTAAATCCCTGCGCTTTCCCCTGGCTAACTACACCAAGGAAGCACGTGGGGACCTGAAGGCAGCAAGCTGAGGTGGAAGTGGTGGGGCCCAGGTTTGAAACCTTCTTCCCATCTCTCTATCCCCCTGAGACAGTTCAAGCATGGTGCTTCCCCAGGCAAGGCCAGGTTTTGATCTTGACTGCACACACTGCATCCCGAGCTGCGGAAACGAGGGCATCGCATTATTAGAAAGAAAATAAAACTCTTCAGAAAGATAAAAGTGAATTTTTGGGAAACTTCTGCTTTAATACAAGCAACTCACCTTCTAAAACAGGTTATAGGGAATGGGAAGAGTATTTGGTTCAGGGACTTGAAACTCGATTTCTATGTCTTCTTAAGTTTTTACATCTCAATGGGCCTCTAAAACCACCAGATTTCTCAGGCATGAAATGGACATTATAGGTACAAATGTATGCAGAAGCTTGTTAGGCCAGGTGAAAAAAGAAGGGTTATTAAAGTAGCTAAACACAAAAGTAGTCAAATCTTCTCCTTCACATGGCATTAAGTGAGATTTAGCAATTTTTCATTATTTCATTACACACTTAAAATCCAGATCTAAACGTACAGAGAACAGGCATGTTATGTTGTCAAATTCAGGGATTTACAAGCCAGAGGAGGTCACCTTGATAATCTTGTGTGACCTCCTTATATGGTGGACCAGGCGACTTGATGGAGCCACCCTTCCTATGGAAGACTCTTATCACACGGCACCGTAAAAGCCATGAAATGACAACTCAGACCAAATTACAAAGCCATGAATTCAAACTTCATGGCACCAGTTGAACTCAAGATGTTTTCTGGAGAACCACTGGCAAATGGCTGGTGGGGTTCACAGCAGTAAACTAAGCAAAAGGGACTTTCAAGTCACCTACATAAACTTTCTGCATCATCCAGGTCACAGAGACGTGCCTCAGACCTGAGCTGTCAGCGGTACAAGTAACTCTGTAAGTAACTCTGCTGGAAAGGCATCCTGTCTCCCTTTGAAGACGTCAAGAGGAGGGGACGTTCACTCTCAAATGTTAACAAATTGCTCCTTGTGAGTGTGGCTCCAGCTCCCAGTTGCACCAAAGAATACTTGGTGGGCCTCATTCACCCCAGAACAGCACAGAGGTGCCATAAACAAAAAAAGTGTTCTTTTTCAAACAGATGAGGTCTCAATCTCTCAGGGCTACTTCTCCTGCTCTTCCATCATCTTAACGACTGATTTTGCCACAATCTTTTTCTCAATGGTCTTGAGCCAAGTGCTCTGTCAAAATCCAACCAAAGATGTTCCGTCAGCAAAGCTGAAACGCTGCGCTCCAGCAGAGCAGAGAGTCAGCAGTTATCCAAAACCAAAGGAGATTAAAATAGTGAGGAGGACACAAAATCAGCAAGTGAGCTACAAGAGAGACACAAATGCATTTACCAAAAAGCCCACCCTCCCTTACGGCAAATGTTAAGGCTTCAAACACTGAGCACAGCATCAGTGGTAAGACCTGCATGCAAACTCTAGCCCCTCCAGACTCACAACTATACCAGTTTGTGCACTTCTGGTTGTCTTATTTTGGTTATTTTGGGCTTTTCCTTATAATATTTTTTTTTTTAAACACTGCCATCAGCTAAATGTCACCCAGCTCCAAATCGTGACCCCTCTAAACAGTTTGCAAACTTCTGAAACAAACTTCAAGACCTAAAATGCCTCCCAAGCACTCAACATACCACATTAGAAGTTTCTGTTCCTTTCAGCAAATAAGTTCCAGGTGATCCAGTTCCACAATGTGGGGGGTTTTTTGACTCAAGAAGCACAAACCCCCACAAGTCTATGAAAGCCCATTTGCTCCTGCTGTTGTTCACAGCTACACTGGCCAAATGGATCTTAAAAACATTAGAGAGAACCAAACCAAAGCATAAATCCAGAGTCTGCCCAGCAATAATGCCGTTAACCAATACTTTATAGTACATTTTTATACATAAAATACAGAATTGCAGTAAAATCAATATCTTCCAGCAATCTCCTTTACTAGTGAGGCTTTACACTTAAGCTTTAAATTAAGTGTCACATATAATTTGGCAGTGAAAACATGAAGAATGTCTATGCCCTTGGAGAAGTTCTGACAGCTCAACTTGGTGAACTGGATTTATTTCTGGGCAAAGAGCAAACTCTGCAAGAAACCGGGAACCTCATTGCTCACATCAGGTCTTTTTGAGAAAAAAAGCCAGAAGGATGCCCTTAGGAGAGCTGGATAATTTGGGAAGACAAAGAACAAAGTCTCAAGAAAAGGATCTGTTTCCATCATTCCCAAATACATGCCAATTCAACCCAATTGGGCTGGGGAAAATAGCACCACAGGGTAAGCGGGGATGAGGATACCATGAGCTCCATTTAACCCTGCAGCTGAGAAATATGGTGCTGAAGGTGCGGGAGCCAAATGCATCTGCCTCTTCCACCTGAAGAGTTGACCTCGATCTATACTTTGAAGCAAAAAGCTTGATTGCTCCTGCCAGCGCAGGCCTCCAGGGAGGATGCAGATTTACAACACTGTCAATCCCTTTTCTTGGCACCAACTCTGGATGTTTTATTAATAAGATTCAGTGCAGCACGTCTCCTGCTTCGCAGGGGAGTGCTCAAGCCAGAGGCTACGGGGCCGTGTCCATCTGCTTGAGACTGTCCCAAGGAACAAAGCCCTCTGCAAAACTCAGCTTAGCGTGATGGGGACAGCACTGACCTCAGGAGTGGGATCTGCCCAGCACCTCATCTGGGGCAACACTCCCAACAAGGAACCTGATGTTCTACTCTGCACTGAGAAGCAGCAGGCGTTTAGATCCTCTCCATGAAGAAAACTGGTATCACATCTCCCATATCATGAGTGACCAGTCTGACCACTTGGACTTGGCTCCAGAGGTAGCACCATGGTCATCCCCACCACCCATCAAGGAAGTCAAGATTGGCATATCTGGGAGCTGATGCTCTTCGACCCACCCATATCCCATATCCTTGTTTCAAGTTGAGCAGGCTGCTTCCTGTCCACCTTGAGGATGGCTTTTCCTTTCTGCAGAAAGCACATGGGAAGCCAAGACTTCCCTAGCTCTCCCATGGACCTGCAGGCTTGCAGCATGTGTGTTTGCTAATGTGGAAAGGAAAACAATGAAAAATCAGCCAAAGTGGCTTACTAGAGTTTGGGAGAGCTCTGTTAGAAGACTTTGGGAAATGGCAAACTCTGGCAGAGGGGACAAACGAGCAGGTACCAAGCATTCCTGAAACTGTTCTGAAATCAGACATTTATTTTCAGCTCCTAGTTTGGACAAATTTGGACATCCTCTGATTAAGAAAGTTGCACAGATCAGCCCTTAAAACCTCCAGACTACCAGATACACCAGGGTTCCTTCCCTCCATGCATCAGCATACAAGTGCTGAGATTATTTACAAGACTCCCTAGAAGGAGTTCTGTGTGTAAAGATTCAGGTATGCATAAGGAGAATCTCTTTTTACGATGGCTGACTCCAGTCCCTACTCCCTCTGCAACTGAGGTGTTAGATCAGACTGGCACTTGCTTCTCTGCAAATACAACCAGAGATGCAGATGAGGAAGATGACAAGTCTGCCTGGTCCCACAGAACAGCATCACTGTTGTAGCCGTGTATTTCATCAGGACTGCGGCTGCCACAACAGGTTTGCACTGACCAGCGGGAAATCAAGTGACAAGTTTGGGATGTCAGACAGGGATACTGCACGCTGTAAACATCCCGGCTACAGCAGGGATTCTGGCATCGGGAGAGGCTCCCATGGAAACTACACATCCGAGGTTCAGTCTTTTAAAAATTACTTTGATCCTGATATCTCCTGTGCTCTGTGTTAGCTTCCTCCTGTTTAACATGTCAGGGAGCTGAGAAGAGAGAAGAGGCCAGTCCCAAGGCAAAGCACCGCATGTGCATGTTGGCTGCATGATGAGAAGCCAAGCTTTCTGCCAAGGCTGTTGACAAGGAGAAGCCAAAGAAGCTGTTGCCATCACTACAGATGCCACTAAAGATCTCTGCAGCCCTCTACCCACCCCCAGTTAGGTGATGTTCATGTGAATCATGTGTCTGACCAAGACTGCAGTCTTTTTTCCTCCATTTTCTCAGCATTTTATCTCTACCTGCTCCTGGGCAAGCTGAGACGCTCCACAAAGCTGGCAAAAACACCATGGCTCTCAGCCCAGACCTCAAATCTATCTGCCCAAGGACAACCACATCCAACTGCCAAGGACAACTACAGCAGTACTTTCTGAAGACTCAATTGCCTCCTGAAGCACAGCATCAAACTGAGCAGCCCTGGTGTCCTGCCCTGCCCACACAGCACTGTTTCCTCCTGCCAATCTCAACTCTCACCATGAGAAAATCCTCCCCATTTGCAAAGGACAGAAATTCATCCAATTCCTACTGGCCAGCATCCTGCTTTCCAAAGCCAAAGCAAAAAGCACAGATCCAAGCCTTGAGCTCAGCCAGCAATTCTTCATTTCACAAGAACGAAAAAAATCTGGCCTCGCCTGATACAACACAATGCTGCCAGGCTTCTGCAGCAGGCAGAAGATGGGATGCTAGCGTGGCCTTTCCGCCATAACCAAGCCCCTGGGATGATGCCTTTCCTCCCTGCAATCACACTCCCACTCCTGGCTGGGACCCAAAACCTCAAAGAAATTGAGTCCAGCCCGACATGGGACTAGAGGGCATTCCTGACAGTTCCTGATGAGCTGCAAATCCAGGGGAAATTGCAGCCCTGCACTTGACACACACAGAAACATGGTGTTAAATCTCCTTCACAGAAATGCCACCAGCACTGGCAGATCTTTGCAAGTTGGCATTTTGTAAAGAAATGGATGCTCTTTTGATTGTGAGCATTTATGATAATTGATGTTTAAAAAACTTGGTTTGCAAAGGCAAAATCACAGATGCAGAAAGCAGCTCTTTAAGGTGTTTGCTAAGACAATGATCCTCTGCCATTATCCTAGGGTAAACACGCTCAAATACACAACATATTGACAAATGGGCACAGATGTGACCACAGCTCCTAAACAAGTCCTGTTACCGCAGCCAAAGCCATCCTGAAGGGAGATCCAGGCTGCTCGGATCCACCTGCATTGAGAGGTACAGCTGTAGGGGGATGTGCTCCTCTCGTGACTGGTTTCTCCCCATGAAATAGCTCTGCCATCCCCAGCTGGCTCCCAGCTCTGCTCCAACTAGTCTGGATGAGGCCCAGGCCATGCATGCTTGGCTCTGGATGGTGCCACACCAGCATCTGCTGAGGCTGGGCAAGGGGGAGAGCAGGCAGGAGACAGCACTGCACTGCTGGAGCGTGTTCCCAGACCTCTTCTACATCAGTTCTCACCTACCCTATACGCATGTATCCTATGGAGTCTGCTCTCTTGCTTAGTTTGATGGCACTTGCACCAAAACCACCAGTCATTTATTTGAATACCCACCCAAAACAAGCTCTTTTAGAAACACTTAGTGAGATGTTTCTTCACTCATCTGTTGCCTGATGAGATGTCCTTGGTTTTTACAGTGGCTTCCGCTGGTAATTGTTCACCTTCTTGTTTTCCCTTTCATCTTTGCTTGTAAAGATGGATTGGAAAATTACTGTTATCCCTTTTCTCATGTATTAATTATTCTGCTGCTCCTTCTCCGCTTCCTCTTCACCTTGAAACAGTTACAGCCCCCCACTTCATGCCCTGATCCTCCAGAGTTCTGTGCTTTGCTACCTACAACTTAAGGCATTTTCAAAACTTCAATGAAAAGGATTTATAGACTATTTTAAGACTTATCACCAGAGGTATGAAAAGAGTTTCACTGGAAGGGTATTTAGCTACAAAGCTATCCAAAGGCAGCACATACTGCATGTAAATTGGCAAAGCAGATGCACTTTTAAAATACACATAATTAAATAATGCAACATAAAACCAAGCATAAATTATCCCCCACTGAGAACAAAACTACACAGGAAGATACTACTGGAAATCCTTTTTTTAAGCTGATATTGTATCCATACATGTAATATGTGCAAAGACTTGGTCTGTCTTTAAACTACTCGATGGCTATCAGTGGGTTGCTAATCTCTGAGTTGAGAAAACAGCTTCTGATACAAATAAAACTGATTATTTATTCATTTTCATATGATGCAGCTGCTGCATCCTTCTAGAGAAACGAGGAGAAGAATGCTTAGTTTAACACTGAAGGGATCTGGATACTCACTTATTTTTATTCTCTCTGTGTGTTGCTGTTAGCGGCTGTGCTAAGATGCACGTTGAGTTGGTTGTCCGATTGGATTTATTTACTTTACAATTATTCGCTCTAAAGTACATCCCATGGATAACATGCTGTCACTCGCAGCCGAGGCTTTCAAATACTTTGTCTCCCACTACTTCATCTCCTTTCTCAACTTTCTGAAACTCTGCCCTGTGCTTTTACATGGAAGCTCTCATCAAAAAGCTGCTGAGTGCAAGTGTGGGACAGAAAAGCTCATAACCCAACTTCCATTAGCACGTTTGGGATCATGAGCCAGATTTGCAATTTGTTGTTTGCTGAGAAACCAGAGAAAGTCATTTGAGGAGGGAAGACTGCACACTCAGGATTCTGATACTGATAACCCCAATTTTGGGTTTGCTGGGGTTTGGTTTTTGGTTTTTTTTGCAACGAAATAGGCAACATCCAAAACCACGATGTTCTGACAGATGCTACAGCTCTTTACTGATGCTCTTTCAAGTGGCAGGTAGATGAACATCGCAAACCTGCTTTCACCTCACAAATCCTGTCTTCGTATTCAAGGCCTGAAAATTCAGATGAAATTCTGCCCAGCCTAGAAGTGGTCCCAGAGCTCAGAGCTGAAGCACACTGGGGAGATGATGGACAGCAGCAGAAGTGTCTGCAGCAAGAGCACACACAGATTGACTGCAAGCAGGAGCGTACATACACAATAATTTGTCTGCTTTAAGACAAAATAAGACAAATAAATTAGAAACATCCCATCTGCAGGGTTTTTGCTGCAATTCAGAAGTGGTGGTGTTGAACCAGCCTGCAGCAAGGCAGTACCAGACGCTGATTCCGCTATGAGGTTCAGCACTTGTCCTGCTGTTTATGGCTCCTCAAAGGACCTTTTGCAAGGAGACATGTGGGGTGTCACATCCTGCTCTCTGCAGGGAGGACAACCAAACACAAAGACAGGCTGGGCAGAGACTGGATTGAGAGCAAACCTGAGGAGAAGGATTTGGGGGTGTTGGTTGATGAGAAACTCAACATGACCCAGCTTCAGTGTGTGCTTGAGTCCAGAAACCAACCGTGTCCTGGGCTGCATCACCAGCAGCGTGACCAGCAGGTTGAGGGAGGGGATTCTCCCCCTCTGCTGTGCTCTGGCAGACCTTAGAGCAGCTTCCAGTGCCTAAAGGGGCCAACAAGAAATCTGGAGAGGGGCTTTTGACAAGGGCCTGCAGGGATAGGATAAGGGGAATGGCTTTAACCTGACAGAGGGGAGACTGAGATGAGATCTTAGGCAGAAGAGGGTGTGAGGGTGGTGAGGCCCTGGTACAGGTTGCCCAGAGAAGCTGTGGCTGCCCCATCCCTGGCAGTGTTCAAGGCCAGGTTGGACGGGGCTTGGAGCAACCTGGTCTATTGAAGGTGTCCCTGCCCGTTTCAGGGGGGTTGGAAAGGTCCCTTCCAGCCCAAACCATTCTGTGATGCTATGATTCTGCCACCAAAGTGGTGTCACTTCTCTGGTGACAGCACCAAAACACTCACCCTAACAACAAAAGTATATTCTCAGAAAAACTTTTCTCAGCCTTCATTTTACCCTTTCCATGCTCAAGCTCTTCCTTCTGGTAGTCCATCTCTGCTCTACACTTCATTCTCTGTGCGTCTTCTTCCTCTCCAAATACCCCTCAGCTGTTATAAAGGTAATTTTATTAGCAAAAAGGTTGTTGGATAAAACAGCTTACTCTTCTAAAGCTTGGGGTAATGATGTAAAGCACTGTCAAAACTACTGGTATGCTCCAAGCCAATGCGGCTGCATTTTAACAAATCAATGCTGTCTATCCCTTCCTAACCTAGCAGGGCAGCTGTTAGGTTGACGAATGTTTGCCAGCAACTCAAAGATCTTTGGATGGAAATAAATCGTTAAGAGGATTCTCAAAGGTCTGTCCTGCACAATAGGAATATTGCTCTTACAGACTCTAAGTCATGAAAAATGATGAATTTCACCCAACACCTGAATGCAGCAACAATTAAGTGAAGTGGTGCAACAACAGTATTGTATGTGTGAGACTGAGACCCAGGAGCTTGGGGCTGTAGAAGCACAGCTCTGTATCACTTAATACAGGAAAAAAATCAGTAGGCCTCTGTCAACCCCCCATGTCCATCCCCAATAAATTTTATCTGCTCTATAAATTCAATCTGAGAGGAAGCTTTTTCCCCGCTATGACCTCCCCATCTCTACAGCATAGTTGCTACAGCTCCGTGTCTCCATCCGACACTGAGCTCTCCCCAGACAAGATCATTGGGGAGATGCTTGGGGAGAGCCAAGAGCTGATGAAATGGGGACACCTGCCTTGCATTTTCTGCACTAAAGCCATTTTGCTAATATTAGGTAAGACACAGAGATGCCATTTCTAACCAGCCCTCACTGCTGCAAAAGAGAACACGCAAGGAGACAGAAAGAGGGCAGGCAGTGTCTTTGAACTCTTTTCACAAGGTGGAGTATTAGTGCTGGGAGCTCAAGGATGGAGGATTCAAACTGCTTGTGGGTAGCAAAAGCTTTCCAGAGTTAGAATGGTAAATACCAACAGCTCAGGAACAGATGTGTATATTGCCACATGGGAACTGATACCCCCTTTCTGCTTCAAATTTAAGCCAACTCTGGTTCCTGGGATCCCAGTAGGAGTTTTGTCCTGCCAGCAGAGGAGCTGCAGATCCTCACAGCACCCTCGCCAGTCCTCAGGGGCAGGCACATCAGACATCAGGCTGGAGTGACCACTGTTCTGAACTAGCTTTCATCTCCTGGATCTGTTTTGGGTATCATAGGGAAGCCGGCACTGCACCACGCAAGGCAGAGTTGCACGAGGCTGGGGTGATACCTGCAGCCAGGACTGCTGCACGCTGCTTGGGCTAATCTGTTTTCAGAGCCGCTTGTAAAATTCAGAGCAGCAGAGGGAAAACAGGCCAGGAAAGAGCCCATGGCCAGGACTATCCTGGTCCTGTTCTTGAACTAATCACAGAATTGCTGTGTAATCCAGCTGGTACGGATGAAAAAGAAAAACCTAACAAGCTCACAGAGGAACCAACTGGGAAAGCCTGACCTTATTTTGGCAAAAGTATTGAGCATCCGTACCTTGATTTCCCAGGTGCGCTATGTAAGTGGAGCGCTCACCAGAGATGTGTCAGGCCAGGTACAACCTCATTACGTTGTCCTCCTTGGAAAAGCCATACAAGAGCCTGAACAGCCAAGAGCCTAAGAAAGATGCACAAACAGTAACTCTCTGACCTTACAGAAACAAAACAAAACAAAAACCAAGCAAACCTCCAAAACTTCTCAAGAATTGAAGCCCAGATCTCTCTTTGCCCTTCACTCTTAAGACTCCACCAGTTAATTCATGCGCTTCCAATTTCACTGGAAAGGACACGTTGTTAGTCCCCTGGTCTGTGCTGAGAAGTTTGGCAGAAAATGGATTGAGAGCTCAGGGATGGATCTGAGAAGGGCTGTCACATCTCATCTGCAAGACAGAGAGCATTTAAAAGTCAGCAAGGCAGTTTAGGAGCACTCTTGAAGTATCCTCTTCTTGCCAAGCCATCAGCTGCAGTGCAATACGAGGTCATCAGCATCAATGGGAAGGAAACACAGCAACATCCATCTCAGAGATATAGAAATGCACAACGGAGAGTCATAGCATCTCCAGTGGAAGAAGAAAGTGCTGGAAACCCGAGGGATGCAGTCCCGGGGGATTATTGGAAATATCTTCTTTCTGTTCACTAAGTGAGGCAGAGCTTGTCTTTCCACACTTTGCTCTTTGGCTGATAGCCCAGCTGCTTTAATTAACAGAGGCTTTCGTCGGTGCAAATCCTCAGTATTGTTGTGCAATTACTTCTTCAACAGGTTCCTTCTCTTTCTACTCAGTATCTGTCGAACAGGATTTCCACTACAGCAGTAAAACAAAAACACCTGGCAGAGCAGGTGCAATTATTTTTAGATTTGTTAAAACTGGTACATCTCATTGTTTAGAATACATTACATCCAACGACACTCGGTGATGTTGTTCAGCATTTAAAGCTGCTGTGTCCCATCCTGGAAGAGCTTTAGAGCGCAGGCATCCGTATCGGGGCTGAAGACATCAAAATGAACATTACATCTCAACTAATAGAAGAAGGAATTGGGGTCAGACTATTAACTTACTGAGCAGCTACTGAAAAAGCTGGGATATAAACTTCATATATGAGCAGAGCCAAGAGCCATCAAGTTTGCAGGTAGGTTATTTTTTTTGATGGGAAGAGGACAGAGGATTTATTAATGCTTACGTGGCCAGAAGCAACAACCATAAAGAGCACTCAGGCACGCAAACCCACTTTTGGCTTCTGGATTTATTCCAGACTGGAAGCTTTCTGAGGACCTCCGAGATGAGAAGGCTGAGTTCTCACTGAGAAACTTCTGATGGCTATGGATGAAATGACAGCTTTCCACCATGCACGTCTATCCTGAAATCCATTATCTAGAGATGAGAGTTCTTTTACGTAATGTCAGAAGAAAAAAACCTAGCAAACCCATCTCACAATTCCCTAATCAGCATTTTATCTCTCATTGTTCTTATTGTTCCACGAGTACAACACATCAAGAAAAGCCATTTCCATCAGCTCAAGTATCAGGGAATATGGTCAAGATATTACCCTGAATGTCGACAAATAAAGGGGAAAGGCATTTTCACTAAACACACAATCTCACCTCAGCAAGCAATAAACACCTTCTCATTCAACGTGGCAGAGCCAGTTGATGTCAAACCAGGATACAAGTCTCAAATCAGTTTCTGAGGACTTTTCCTTTGCTCACAGGCTTCAACTGCCAGATCCTAATTGTTGGAACCCCTGGCTGAATCCTACTTCACCTGGTCCATGTCTCACACCAGCCCACTACCTTCGATCCAGATGGGAGCAGAGGCTCAGAAGGACCATCCCCACAGTCTCCAAGCCATGGGTTTTGAGGTGAGCAATGTCACGCTGTTCAATGCTTGGCTTGCCCCAAGACTTTCACTGCTTAATGATCTATTTAAACTTCTCCTGCTAGTCAATTAAAAAGTTAAACAAAATTAAGAGGGAACAAATGCTTCCATCAAGACATAGTTAATACATTGCTGCCAAGTGCATAGTTGGGATGAATACAGACCACCCCAACCACCTCCCACAACCCACAGTATGGGTTGGGAATTAAGGAGCAGCATGTGTTAGAAATTACAGAGTTTACATAAAAGAGGCATAATTAAAAACAATTCCCTTTATAAATTTCTGAGAAAATCAACCTCATTATTACCAGTGTTTTGAAACCAATTTGCTTAGTCACCTGCATTCAGAGCAAGAGGAAAATGAGCCTTATTGCAAAGAATTATCTAGCTTACAGCTGTTACATTCCCCAGAAAAGTGCTTTTCTTATTCCCTGTTAGTTCTCTTCTGTCATAGTAAAAGATGGGGCTGTCTCTGACTGTCGAGATAAGGCAGGTTCCACCAGCCGGGACTCTAGGCAGCTCAGGAGATCAAAGCTGTGATTAGCCAGCCCTTCCACACAGAAGTTGGAAACCAAACCTCCCTGCCCAAAATGCTTTAAACTTTCAGTGTTGAGAACCAAAAACATTCCCCTTCCCTACACAAGCCTCAAAAACCCCTCAGAGTTCAATTCAGATAAGCATTCAGAAACCTGAAGACTTTGCTAAACTATTCTGACCTAAAAGTGTTATCTGGGAAGTCTAAGAACAGCTTCAGCAGACTTCCCATCCTTCTCCTGCTAGTAAATCTGGGAATAGTGAAAACAGCATTTCTGTGAGCTTTTAAAGAGATTACAAGTGTGTGCTTTAGTGACCGGGCATGGCTTTCTGTTTTCTGTACCTCAGTTTCCCTCTGGCTTATTAACAAGATGCCCTTAGCTCCTTGTTTATGGTGGTTTTGCCAACTGCATAAGTGAAATATTCCTCACCTTTCTTTGCAGGGCTAACACAGATTTTCATTAATTAACTGAAGGATTTAAATGAATGGAAGTGACATACAGCTACTGCTTTTCCCCCTGATTTTCTTACGCTCTCTAAAATGGCAGCCCCTATCTGTCATCAGGAAAAAAAGCCTCCATCCCTTCTGGGTACTTGTAATTTAACAGTACTGATTCCAGGGATCCAGTAGTCAGGACAATAGGAAAACAAGCTGCAGCCCTTGGTTCTGAATCCAGCTACTCCATCACCTTTCTGTTCATCAACCACTTTTCACAGGAGATGAACCTCCTCCTCCAGAAGCACAGGATGGAGCCAGGCACTGCTTTTTGGAGAGGGGAGCACTCTGCATGCACAGCATGGCAGGGAGATCCGTCATGCTTTATCACTAACCACAGGGTTTGATTTCAAGAAAACTGGAGGAAAAGCATCCATCAATTAGATAAGGAAGAGCAGAATCTGCTTCCTCGCCAGATACAGGCAGGTATCATGTGGAAAAGGGATAAGAGACTGTCCAGGAGGTGAGTAATATTGTGGCTGCTGTGCCAGCCCACTGGTAAACTTGGAAATAAGTCACCATCTTCTATCTGAGAGCTGCAATATCTTTGCTGATCGATTCCATAGAGCTTAGGGAGGCATCTGTGAGCTACACCAGACACATAAGAACAAGCAGTGATTAAAATCTCTCTCTTGCTTCTCATTTCTTTCTTTAACCTTGTATCCAAGAGTTACCTTCCTCTTTATAACCTTCTCATGTCCCTTACAGTTGCCTCCTTGATGTCCCAATGTCCCACAAGGTCCTTCCTGTTTCAGCAAACTTTAACAACACAGATTTTCTTTTGTCCTATCTATTTAATACCCAGAAGCCGAAGCCAAAGCCAAATTCATGACCTTAGTGACTACAATGCGTTCCTCTCCTGTGCTGTTTCCTGTGGTACAGCATCAAGTTATAGCTGCTCTGGGAGACAAGGCTGTCTTTGCTTCACAAACAAGGCAGCCTGTACAGAATGCACAAGCAAATGATTTTGCACAGCAAAACCACTCCACCAAGACAGTTAAAAAGCACAGGAAGAAAGGAAATGCAGATACCCAGGCTCTGGGACTTTGTTGGAAGAAGGCAGTAGCTCACAGTGAAGTGGATATCAACACACAGTGCCATATGAACCAAGTAAGAGTTGGAATAACAAAGTCACAAAGAATGAAAAGAAGGTGAAAACAGAAGGAAAAAAAAATAGAGAAAATGCATCCACACACTTAGCCTCCCTCCTCTCCCACCCCCCCCCCCCAACTTGTTCCACTGTATGAAATAATTTGGGGTAATTTGGGGACATTAAATAGTCTGTTGTTATTTGAAAAGGCACATACAGGCCACTATGCAAACCCTAGAAATAGCAGGAATCCAGCCCTGGAAAAATAACATGGTATTTTGCTGCTGCACCGACTCCGGTGCCAACCTCTGTTGTGCTGCTTTTGTCCCCGAGCTGTTGTGACAGAGTCTGCTCCTGAGCGGAGAGTGTTTTAATGACGCACAGACAGCTTTCGTGTTGATGGTTAAAGGCTTCAACACAGGGGGACTGGCCCCCGTGACATCTTCAAGCTTTCATATGCAAGAAAAAACATCTGATTATGGACACAGTAGTGTGAGAGATGCTTCCCTCCCTTGTTTTTCCTTTCCAGTGCCCCAAAGTAACGCCTTCCTTCTACTCACTGACCCTATTAGCTGCATCCTAAGCCAAGGGAATCCAGAGAGCTGAGGCGACAGTAACATTTTGTCTATGGAAAAACTGTTACAAACCAGCATATGGTACGCAAGAGACTTAAACCCTGGTTTTAGGCAGTAGCAGCAGAGTATTGCAAGGGTGTTTGAGTTAATATTCAGAGTGCAAATCCCTAAGAAACCGGCACTGCTTGTTACATTATCAGCGTACATTCACGCATCGCTGCGCCTTTGCACCGGCCCTGCAGTGACAAGCATCTGGATTTTAGCATCACATGTAAACTAAGCAGCAAATTTGCTCCTTCTTCTTCTGCTATACAGCAGTACATATATATAGATAGATGGGAAAAATAGCAGGGATTTGAGAAGCAACCTGCCTCTCCAGCAGCACCCTGCTCTGCAGGCAGCAGGTGGTGCTACGTACACGGCAGCAGCCCACAGACGTTCCCTGCAACATCGCCTTATAAAATTGCTCTCATAGACTAATTTAACTTGTAAACCAGTGATACACTGTTGGTAGAGCTGGTGGACTGGATGGGGCCCATTTAACCCACGGATGGTGCAAATCTCTTGCGTAAAGTGACTCGGTGCTAAGAAACAAGGTGATTTTCTCAGCTGTTTTGTCATGGAAAGCATAGCCTGAATTGTCCCCTCTGGGAGCAAACCTGTAGCTCTCCACTCCCATATGCAACCCAGGACCTGAAAGTTAAGATGGGTTCCTCCTGATTTTGCACACAAGAGCTTCAGTCAGGCAGGGAAAAGCAGTTAAGTGCTCAGTGTAAAGCTCTGATTTATCCAAGGGCTTCAGCAGGTGAGTTGGTCCAGAAAAGCACAAGTCATGTCACCAAGGAAGGGTTAGGTACGTGCTTGGTTACCTGGTTGAGTCAGGATCTGATCTGATGTTTATGCAAAGCTCCCAGGAAGGAAAAGGATGGATTGAAATGGTGGTACTCTGTGTACTCTCAGTACAGAGAGTTTTACTCTTTTTTAACTCGTGGTCCCGGTGAGGGCCTCATCTTGGATCACGCACACCGCTCCAGCTCAGCTCAAGTCACTGCTGCTGACCTGAGCGAGCTGTTAGTTTGCAAGGTTGGCTCTGCTCTTACCAGAAAACCAAACTTGATGTTGAAGGACAAGCAGAGAAGCTCATGTTGCCACTTTGGCATGCAACACACATGTTACAGCCTGACCAGGTGCTGAACCTCCTCTTCCTAGCCAGAAGCATCACCTATGGACCTTGACATGCTCCTTAAAATGGAGATAGCAAAGCAACTTCAAATATTTCTGCTAGAAAAGACGTGCAAACCTGAGGCATCTGTCCGTCAGCAGCAAGCTCAGCACAGTATGGTTATACAGACACTGCCCAAACAGAAGGGAAAGGCATGACGGCATTTCCCCCCAAGTCTGCCCCTGATTAACAAGTGGCATTTCAAGGGACACCGTGGCCAGCCAAAGAGGTCTGCAGATGCAGCAAGGCTTCCGGATTAGACATTTTCCAAAGATTATTCCTTTTTAAACAAGCAGCTAAATTGAATGAGCTTTCTCAGCCGGCCACCAAGCCAGCAGAAAAGGACGTTACGCCACTGGAACTGGCTGCAGAGATCAAAGCCAGCTACTTATTCTATAACAAAGCTGAAGGAAAGGATTAGTCACTGCTGAAAGCCACAGGAGCTGGCATTGGCAGTGAACCCAGCTAAATTGCTCAGAAATGCCTACAAGCACACACCACCTAACCCCGGAGGAAGAGGAGAAAGCAAACTGCTGCAGGGCTTTTCCAGCCACGGCTCTGTCACTGAAGGACCTGTACGCACGCAGGAAAGAAAGACAAGTTGGAAGTTTGGGCTGTAATTTCTCAGGGCAAGGGCACAGGTTGTTACAATATTGCTTTGGGCTGAATAACACTTAGCTCCAAATGTGGCAAGCCTTTTCACAGCTCAGCTGGGTTCATAGGCGATGCTCCATGTGTGACACTGGTAGCCCACACAAAGCCCCAGGGCTTCCGAAATAACACAGCCGAAAGCCAGTCATTACTGGGGAAGCGGGAGAGATGTTACACTGGCTCAAAATAAAGTGACACCATCACAGAGCTGGATAGTCCTGATCCAACAAACAGAGCCCAACCAGCTCCAGTCTCAGGTGAAGCAATGTTTTTTGAGAAGTTTGCAGGTGGGTTGCTGAGAGACAGCAAACATCCAGATGGTGCCACCAGCCCCAAGTCTACATATCCAAAGTGATGGATTTGAGACCAGTAAAGTCAGCAGCCACCCCAAGGTGCATGTGAAGGGCTGAGGAGAGTTAAAAAACAAGACAAGCCTTGAGAAATAGAATCATAGAATGGTTGAGCTGGAAGGGACCGTAAAGCTCCTTTAGTTCCAAGCCCCCTGCCATGGGCAGGGACACCTTCCACTAGAGCAGCTTGCTCCAAGCCCCGTCCAACCTGGCCTTGAACACTGCCAGGGATGGAGCAGCCACAGCTTCTCTGGGCAACCTGTGCCAGGGCCTCACAGTAAATGAACTTCTAGTATCTAATCTACCCTCTTTCAGTTTAGATTTAATAAATAGATGTAGATTGAATAACGAAGAACAACGCTGCTTGGTAATCACTGTTCCAGGTTCAAACACCCCTGCGCAGGGCTGAAGCATTTGTCCCCATGAGCCCATCTGTCTTCCTCCTCATGTTGCTTGGACCTCTGCAGCCCTTGGCAAACAGAGATGGCTGCACTGGCAGCACAGTACTAAGCCCTTGAAGTTTGAAAGCAGCAGTTCCTCTCTCTTTGGCTGGAAAATCCTTTACTTAGAATGAGATGTCTTCTCCTTACTCTACTAGACAGGAAAAGAGGTGCTAAAAATGCATTTTTGAGCAGTTTAAGAGACAGACCAACCCAGCGATGCTGGAAATGGATGGCAGAAGGGGCCTACAAAGGGCAAAGTATTTTTTGTAATGAAGATTATAACCAATTTTATAGTCCTCCTAAGCTCAGTCTTCCTTTGTCTGGTCTTCTGCCATCTCCAGGGTACAAACCACAGGCTGAGAAGTGTGGACAGGAGGGGAGGCAAGGGGAGGCTGCTGAGTGCACAGTTTCCTTTCCTGACTTGGACTGCAACTCCTGGGGGCTTTAAGGAAGTTTCTGAAAGGGAAATGGATAATTTAATTGCTGCATTAGAGGATCTGTGGCTGTTTGTGAGTGCAAGCTGCTCCACAGCTTAATCACCTCACTGCTCTGGGCTTTGTGCTCTCCCCGCTGAACCAAGGGCATACACAGCACTGGCAGCCTCATGAAATACATATTCAATATATTAAAACAAGCTCTCTTCAGGTAACTCTGGCTGTTCAAGCTCAACTGATTCTTTTAGTTTTTTAGGATTAAAACCAGAGCAGAAATAGGGAAAATTAATCCTGTCTCCCTGCCCTACTCCACGTCCTGCTCAGAGCCGCATGGAAGATGGATGGTGAATCAGTTCCAGAGAATTTGAAGAGCTGCTAAAACCATGTACTGGGTTTATTAAATATCCAGACTTGCACCTATGCTGCAAGCCTGCCAAGGAATTGCAAGCAAGTGCCCTACAGCAACCGGAAAGCAGCAGCACACTGGTGCTGAGCACATTGCAAAGCGCAGTAAGATCTGAACCAATTTGGGTGCATCTTATTACCATTTGTGTGGGTTGGGTATGTGGTTGCCTGAGTGTTTTGTTTCATTTGTTTCCCTTTACTTTTATTCATGTGGATGAAAATGCTGTCAAGGAATTGCAAAGCAAAGAGTGAGGCTTCTCCTGTCATCGCCTGTGCACTATTTAGAAATCCTGAGCACAGAGATGCTGAAAGGGGAGGCTGTAATTCTATTCCAAGATTAATCCAGATTTTCTCCTTAATGACTCCTCCTTTATTCTGCCACAGGCAATCTTTCCAAGATTCAAGTGCACACAAGGACAGTGCAGGAGAAACAGCCAAGTATCACCTCACTCAAACCCTAGTGCAAGTCTTTCCACCTGTTCAGAGCAGGATTTAATCAAATTTTCCTTTTTCTTTCCCATAAGCATGGCAATAGCAGCAGCACTTGCTGGTGAGGTGCAAGTAGCACCACAGTGGGGACTTCGGTGATCACAGCAATGCAGCGTACAGGATGACTCTTACCCTTGCTACAAGAGAGCAGAGCTCAACTGCTGGCAGGGATTGGTTGTCCAGGCAGTTTTTAATTCCTTAAATTGCCAGATGCTACAGACATCTTGAAGTACTTATCTTGAAGGATGCATCAGTGCTGTGTAAATCCTGCAGGGAGGCACTCAGAAGTTACGCAGTGGTTGCAGTGTCGCTGGGAGTCATGCTCTCCAGGTTCTTCTGTCTGGGGAAGTTTGAACGCAGTCCTAGAGACACATATACTTGCAGAAAGCAAGTTTTTTAAGCCAGCACAAACCAGACTTCTCACTCACAACCTTTGTTTTTTGCCGCAATACTATTTAACGTGAGATGGGAACAATTTTTATAGCTCAGCTCCAGCACAAAGGCACTTTAAAGTAGAGGGTAATCTACCTACATCTGTTCCAGGGGCAGCCTTGAATGACTACACACATAACTTCACATTAAATTATATTTGCACCTAATCACTTCAGGCTCTGTACAGGGCCAGAATACTTTATCAGAAACCCCTGTACAGCTAAGGAATCTTACTGATTTGTCTGTAAATTATGCCGTCACAAGAAATCTATTTGTAAGTAAAAGTTTTTAAGAAATTAAATATATTCTGTAGCCCTGTTTAACTCATTGTCCATGAAATGATTCAAAGATCCAACGCAGCTTTAAGCTTTGCTCTTGATTAACTCCCAACCCATGAGGGAAAAGAAACCACATAACCTGCTTTGGAGAACCAAATCACAACTGAGCAGCGCAGTCTGCAAACAAAGTTTCAAGGAACTGATCAAGAATTAAGGTCATGCAGTAAGGCTGAAGAAGGCAGCTCGGCTCTCCTTTGGGGTATTCTGCTAGCACAAAGCCACACAGATGAAGTGCCCTAAGTCCCTCGGCGCTGCTGGAGCACCTTGGTGTGTCTCTGGACTATACTGTGCTTCCAAGGCTCTTTCAGCCTAGGAAATGCTACACACATTGCTTTGTCTCATTAGGCTGCAGTTTTCTTCAATAACCTTCTGGCTTCAGGTGCTTTGATCGTGGATCATGCTGGCACACATGTGCTGCTGTTGTGCTGCTCCTTGCAGTCAGATGGTGCCTGGAACCCGCTTCAGCCATAAGGAAGGGCACCCTCCCACCTCTTCTCTTCCCCCCAAGTTTCCTCTGCATAGCTCTGTGCTCTGAGACTTGAATGCAGGGTAATTCCTTGCATCCCAGTGTTACTGGGAACATATTTGTTACACAGAGATACAGCTCTGCTTCAAGATCTGAGAGAATTGCATATTCCCCACCAAAAGACACTTTTTTTTTCCTGTAGAGAAATCAGATTCACAGCTCTGCAGTTTCTTTTGACACCAGCAGTCGTATGGGCTTGCGTTTCTTGCCAACCCCAAGTACCCACCTGCCTCTTCCCCTGGCTAGCACATCCCACGTCTCAGCCGCCGAGGCTCAAACAGAACCTCACCTCCACTTCCCAAGTTCTTCTTGCCCTTTTCCACAAAGGATCTTAGGATCTGTCACTGTCGGATGAAGCCCAGGTAAGTTTTTCTATCATTACCACACTAAACCATTCATATAGATGAATACTACAGACACCCAACATGACTTGGATACCCAGTCTGGAGAGGGACTTAGCAACAAGCACTTTGGTGGGATGGATGCCTGGAGGCTGCTATGAGAGATCCCAGGAGACCTGGGCTCTTTTAAATAACAGGATTTAGAAAAATGGGAAGGAAGCATATCACCAGCTCAACGTGCTCCTTCAGAAAGGACCCCAGCAGAAGCTTGCTGTGCTCCAGCCATTCCCTGGCGCTTGGCATGATGTTACCATTCAACACTCCGAAGGACAACTTCTCCCTCTTGAACCAAGCAGTACCGAACATTCCCCATAGCACACAAACCCCAGCTTGCGGCTTGAAGGACACACATAACAACTCAACCCTCCCTGGTCTAGTGGAAGGTGTCTCTGCCCATGGCAGGGGGTTGGAACTAGATGAGCTTTAAGGTCCCTTCCAACCCAAATCATTCTGTGATTCTATAACTCTATGATTCTATGTGTGATAAAGTCCCCCAAAAAGCCAATGGGCCTCCAAGACAATAGACATACAGATGAGAGCAGCCATTAACTTCCATCAACGGAAACATATTTTTCTTTCACAAATAACATCCATTAGCAGCTCCAAGAAGAACAATCCCCACTCTTCAGCTCTGAAGGAGTACACAGTTTTCCAGCAGACACGATACAAAGATTTTGCACAATTCAGGCATTCAACGGGACTAATGTGAAAGATTATTTTGCAATTATCCAAGCAATTTTCTCTCCTCATTGTCCCTGGACCATACGGGTTTTTAAATGTGAGCAGAAGGATTTATTCATCACAATAATAATAAAATGAAATATTAAATCAATGAATCTCTTTGCATGAAGCATAAAGCTCACATTGCTATTAAGCTTAGTAGCGTCCTGTCACATAAACCACACGCAGTTTGTGTACTTAAGTACCATCTCCCTCTTTTATTTTTCCCTTCTGTAATTTGTAAGGCATTATCCTTCCATTTGTCCTCTAAACACAACCAGATTCAGACAACAGTGTTGCTTCTTGTTAGTGGCTCCACGCCTGTGCTCGCTTACGAGGGCATGTGAAGATTTATATTTAATATTGATTTTTAACAATGGCCAGTGCAGAAAATTATGCTGGGATGACAGAGAAGTCTAAAATAAATACATACATAAGTAATAATTTAAGGAGAATTAATTCCTTACAAGCAACACTGCCAATATGCAAGTGAGTAGCCTGGCATGAGAATGAGTGCTGGTCTTTCAAGGTTTGGCTGGGGAAAATCAACCCTAACCTAAGCAAAAATCAATTACAACCTTTGGAGTGTGGAAGCATTGGAGCATGTTGGCTGTGGCTTGTATTTCCCTCTCTGCCATCCCTTGTAATATAAAGTGATAAATGTCTTTCAAGGCCTTTGCGCTCGATGGGTCTCATTTTTGTTTTTATAAAAGATTTATCTGGTAAAGTGCAGAAACAGTCACTGCTTAGGTATTTATAAGGTGCCAACTGTCCCCACAGTGTGACACTTAAAGAGCCGAAGCAAAGATTTTCAATAAACAAGGATTTCTAGCTTTTAGCCTTGAGATTGACATTAACAAACAGTTACTATTTCATTAACAACTATAACGATCCTGTATTTTTACAATTTAGGCTCTTCTGGATAACAGCTCCTGTATTTTGTAACCCAAAGGCCACCAAATGAATTGTCTCCGGACAGCAATTCATCTTGCCTACGTTAACACATCCACAGATCACAGCCATCCACCTCTGAACATGCACCTCCCTTCAAAGGTGGTGCACTCCCTAGAGCAGGAGCCATGGCATTCTCATGCAAACACCTAAAATGGGTCAGATGAGTCATGCCTGTAATCTCCCTGTTTTTCTCCACCGATAAAGCACCCAGATCAGGTACAGATATTTACAGCCATACAAGATGAATGCTGTCCTAGATGATTTAAGCTGAGCTGACATACTATAGAACAGCTACAGTCAACTTTAATGCACAAACCCCACAAGGAAGCAAGACCATAGTAGCTACATCTTTCTTACCATGATTGGGACACCAATGTCTGGCCACAAGAGATCCTCAGAGGGAAGCTTGGGAGAGTTCCACACTACCACAACTTTATTTAAGTATGGGAGACCATTGAGCCTTTCTAGGGAGTTCATCAACACTTCCTCCCGCTCGTAAGTCAACATCACTACTGTGAACTGCTCCCGGGGGACGTTGCCACCCAAAGCAGCCTGGAACTCCTTCCCAGAGCCACCTGCACCTCCACCAATTGGTCGAAATCCAGTCCCAGACCCCAAAAATTTTGCTTCTGATGGTAAAACAGGGTCAAAGGGAGTGTAGGGGAAAAGGTGGAAAGGCCCCGGAGCAGAATTCCAATTCCTGTAGATGTCCATTGCAGTGAGGGTGAAATTGCGGAGATATTTAGGAGATGCATAGGGTGGTTCTGTTTCCACAGGCCCCAAGTCCAGGTCACCATTGTCTGCCATATTGGGGTCTGTACCAGCAGCTTTGCCAGACCGGTGGGGAATCTCCACAGCAGTTTCTTCTCGGATAGGAGCAGCCGGGATTTGGATTCGAGTCCTTATGATAGCTAAGACTGTGCTGAACACATTGTCAGAGGTGGAGAAGTAGGTCTCCCACAAGAAGCGGCCCTGCCTCCTCATGGCAAGGAGATCATTGTCAGAAATGCTTCTCAGAAGAAAGTGCACTTCTGTGATACGTGGCTTTGGTATAATTAAGGCTGCCTCGTTCCACCGGATCACATCATTATAGGGTAGCTGAACTTGCTCTCCGAGAACCACCGGGATGGCTCCAACTTCCAGAGCCTCAAACAGTCTCATGGCACACCCTGCGGAGATCACTAAACGGGTGTCCCCTGGGGTGATTATCAGTGCAAAAGTAGATAGCTTCAGTAGCTCTAGTCTGTCATCCCTTTCTCCACACAGAGCCCACTCAGTGGGCAGACTCACCTTAGGCTGGTTCTTACATGTGAACTCCACCAAAACAAAGTCCAACTTGCTGTCCTGAACAGCCTTCAGGGTAGTAATGATCCGATCGTCGTAGTCAGCTGGGGCATTGCCTTCTATTTCCTCTTCGAAAGAACGGACCTCTTGCAAGCTAGATCTGAGAGACTCGATCTTCTCCCCCTGGAAACTAAACAGGTATTTACGCTTGACCGGCACCTGGGGTGGGATTTCTAGGAAATTGGGTTCAGACATAGCGTGGACCAGAGGTGATACCACAATATCAAACCCTGGTCGATACTGCACATCGTAAAAGGTGGACTGGGCAATCATGGCGCGCCCTGTGCTGATGTTGTAAATGAAGTTCTGAGTTTCCGATTTCCTTGATAAACTGATGATGAGATGGTTATGTCCATCAGTCCTCCAATACGGCAAAGAGTGCAACTGTTGCTCTAGTTCAGTAGGTTTTGGCATTACGGGCTCTTGCATTTCCCCCACTAAAATTATATACACACAAGCAATATTTGCATTTTCAGTAACATAAACATTAGTTCTGACAGTTGCCTCAAAGGCTTGTTTAATTAAAGGGTCTAAGGAGCTACCAAAAGGGTAATCGTCACTGTTGTAGACATAGACTGGAAAGCCAGATGTCAACGGGCAACGTGAGTAGTCAAAGCAGTTGTGCAGCCTGCAGTTCCGGTTGGATTTTGGCAGGGGGAAGGTCACATCATCTTTGTCTGGCAGCAGTCGGATGGGCAAAGAGAGCTTGGGCTGGTTCTGAGCCATCAGCTCTTTGTAGGAATGCTCGGTCTGGCTAATGACGTTCTTCAGCTGCAGCAGGTCCTGCTTGGCATTTTCAATGCTCTTTTTGCAGGCCTCGATCTTCAAGTTGAGCTTGGCGATCTCGCTGTTGAGCTCCTGCCGCTTCGCCTCCAGCTGGAGCAGCTCCTCACTGACCGACTCGCGGATGCGGCACAGGTCTTGAACATGCTTTACCTCGCACAGCTCGTTGCCAGTCCGAGGGCCAAAGATGCGCTTGCCGGCATCGTCCGCATCATCGATGGTGGTTAGGTAGTAGTGGGCAATGAGGGGAAAGAAGACGAGGATAATGAAGAGGGTGAAACTAAGCCATGTGAGCCGGATCCGACTGGACCATCTCAACATCCACGGCTGGCCTCCGTTCCCCACTCCCCCATTCCGCAACATCGTATATCCAGTCATGAGTTCAAAAGTCGCTGCGCGCCCAATCACGTTGGATCAGTAGCCATAACCAAAACAGTTTTTATAGCGAGTCTCTCAGAGAAAGATGTTATTGTGCCTGCTTAACGAGAAGCCAATAGAAGGGGAATTCCATCTTCTTGTCGTGCTGGCAGCTTTTCTACAGTTGTTTTGCTGCAGGCACAACTTTTGATCCTGTTAGACTTGATCATTGACCTTCTCACCCACCCCCAGCCCACCCTTGGTCTGCGGGTAACCTTTGCTGGAAGTGTCACAGCGTTGTCATGGTGATTCAAAGTCTCAACCGGCAGAAGAAAAACACAATGGGATCAAGCCAAACTCCACTGCTGCTCTTGACATCCTGCATTACCATCCAATGAATATGGAGAGGCACCAGCCATTGTGGAGAAGGAGCCAGAAGAGACTCGT
This sequence comes from Strigops habroptila, assembly GCF_004027225.2. Taxonomy (NCBI): domain Eukaryota; kingdom Metazoa; phylum Chordata; class Aves; order Psittaciformes; family Psittacidae; genus Strigops; species Strigops habroptila. The sequence goes on from NC_044282.2 coordinate 61,385,640, forward strand.
ACGAATGTCAGTCTCTCTCATCTCTGCTGTGCAGCTGATGCTCTGCCATTCCTACAAGAGAACAATCATATATTCAGATAACGAAAACAAAACGACCCCTTAGTGACTTAAGACACCGATAGTTTTTAAAAGCTCTCTGCAGAAGAGCTACCTTTGCATATGTCTAACACCTCTGGGGTTAATACCTGTAAACCTGACAAAGTGATGGGATTCATTAGACGTGGACACATGGTTTTCTCTGGGCACTCTGCTCCTCATTAGTGTTGCATGCTTCAGTGGCCAGACCAGAAAAAAATCACAGGCCCTGGATCTGGTTTCCTATTTCTGCCACTGCCTCGCTGTGTAACTTTACTGAAGCTGCTTAATATCTGCAAGCCCCTGTCTCCTCATGTACAAAATGGAGATATTCATATACACCTGCTCTCTCTTCCCACCTTTTAATGGCATGTTGTGATCCTGGGACACAGCAGTGCTGTGAATTTGTACTGCATAACTGAGTGTAATGACTACTGTTCTGGTCTAGTGACTAGAGCTGATGAGGAATTTTTAGATGAAGTGTTTTGCCTTCATTTCCTGCTAGAAAATTTTGATTCATTGCAAGAGAAAGTTTAAAGGGAAAGTACTTATGTTGCTTATGATAACCTCCACTGGCTGGCTGCACATGGGAGAGAATTTCTGGTTAAAACTAGAAAAGTCTACACTATACATCAAAATCCAAAGTTAGGATCTGTTGGGTACCGTACCGCCACAGTATCAGCTTGCTTAGATTTGCCTTATTCCTTGGAAAACTGAGATGACACTGAATGCCTACCTAGCATGGGCATAAAAAAAGCAAGGATGTGGCAAATTCAGCTCTGAGTCTTTGGTCTATACTAATAGATTTAAATCTAGGCCACATGAAAATGCTGCCACTAGAAACTCTGCCTTCCCTTTTATTAGCATCCTCTGAGGTACCCAAGTTGCTGGGATATTCTTTCATACACTGGACTTCCCACATCACTGGTGAATATAGCGCAGGGCTTAGCTTTGACTCTTGCACAGCCTCAAGAGAAGCTTACTAATTTCCGCTTCACTTTTTAATTAGAGGAAAGTCATCTATACTGGTGACGGTCATTTTTCACTAAATCTATTTAATGCTCCTCTCATCTACTCATCAAGAGTTAGCAGAAAGAAGGTTAGGAAGCAAATCTCAGCTGAAACAGATCTGGAAACAGTCCAGAGCAAAAGAGAAGTTCATCTTAAAGGAGCAGAAAGAAGTCAGGAATAATTTTCAGTGTAGTACACAAGTGCATGTCAGAAAACATAAATAAAAGATTTGATTTTAACCAGGAAAAATCATAATGAAAAGAGAAACAACTGCAGTAATAAAACACAATTTTTAGGCCTATTTTGTTACGCAGCCCCATGACTAACTGGGGAATCCCCCCGTCTGACCCACAACCGAGTTGTACAGCAGTACAGACACTTAAAATTAAGGCAGATTTTAAATTCATAACATTGTCTGGCAAACAGCACTGGTGTAAATCTCAGAAAGCCGGGAGAATAAAAGGGCTAAAAGTCAGCAAAAGGCTAAATCAGCTTTCTTGGATCTTGGCAGCGCAGTTGCTGTGGGCAGATGGGGGAGGCTTCAGCTCTGCTGGCAGGACATTTTAATACTATTCTTCTCTGTGCACCAGCTTGCATTTGCCCAGGCTGGGAGGGAGGCTGGTGGTGAATGTAAATCCCCAGCGCTTCTGCATGGGGCTGTCAGTCAGGCCCAGGAAGCCCTGGCAATAGCAGCATACTTGTATCGTGCCTCTGGGACTGCTGCTACCCAACAGAAGGGTTTTAGCATGCATCAGTGTACAAAACCAGGCGACTGAAGGCAAAAATAATCATACTTAAAAAAAACTCTTAAAGTCTATTTTTCTTTCTTCCCTGCCGCTCCCTTTCTAAGCTCTCCCCAGGAAACAAAGCTCATGCTATCACTGTTGTGTGTGTGTACCAATTGGTCAGCCCCTGCTATTTCAACCTGGTCTCATAGGGACTGCAAAGATCCTAGAATTGCTACCAGCTTTCTGCAAACAGCTGGCCAGATGAGAGCTGCCCTACTAACCCTTTTCCTGAGGGAAACACCAGTGCACACACTCACATCATCATCAGTGAATCTAAAAAAAAAGCTTAATTTCAAGGCACATGTGGGAAAACAAGCTCTGCTGCTTTTTCATTTGGGGGTGCCATGGGATAAGTGTGGTCTAACCCTGCAAGGTGTTGAGACAACACAGAAACAAGGGATCATAAATGTGGTTAAGACAGAATAAGGTGGTACGTGGACATGTTACTTTGGACTGGCCAGAGAAAACTGCAGCCCAAGAAGCAATGAAGTCAGTCCCAAAGGTTACCAGATGAGACTACATCTAAATCTTGTTCCTTTGTAGCTGCTTTGCCCATTTATGAGCCCTAAGCAGTAATGAAATGGCAAACTGGACTCCCTAAAATGGCAACTGGGGTCCTTGAAAAGCTAAATCCATCACCCCACACATGATCCTCTGCAGCTGTTCTGCCACCTAATCCTTCCAGTGGCTCCTCTGGTCCTTCCGTTCAGTTGACACCGAACAAACTATATCCTCCTGACCTAAAAATATGGGCTGTGAATTAAAAAAATGCATATGCTCAGAAACTTGAAGCTGACAAGCTGACTATGCCACTAGCTTGGGAAAGACCACATAGGAAAGACCAGAGCAGGCTGGGGAGGGATTTAAAATGCAACAAGCGTGGTTTGGGATCAGTGAAAAGTATTGACTGTCAGCATGAAATATGTGCTGGCAATAAAGCAAGCACTTTAGACACACTCTCGGAATCTTCTTCATTACTAAGACTTTATTCCTCATCAACTCGATAGAGCCTGAGGTTGTAACACATTGTTATTAGAACTTCAAAAAGAAGGCAAAGTAAAAACCCAATCTGTGGTTTTACCAACAGAGACCTCAGTGTTGTATTTAAGAACAATAAGCAGCCCTGGAGAAAAAGGCTGCTGATTTCCATAGTTCTCCAAAAGAAGTCTGGGAGGAGAAGAAACAGGTTAGCTGCTGGACTTTCTAGCCAGCTCATTCCTCTCTCTCCCAAGTACTATTTAGTCCTTTAAACTGACTGAATCCCATACCGAGAAATTCTTGTTGACATTATAACACAATGTTGCTGCCTGACAAACCTAATTACACACACACAAAAAAGATGTGGCATGAAGAGCTCTTAGGAAATCAGATGCTCAATAATTATCAGAGACTCTTCCCAAATGCCAATATGACTGACTTGCAGGCTGCAGTTCCTTCTCCCATGGCACAGGGCTGCGAGACTAAACTGCTGTTGAAGCACGTAGTCAGATCTCAGTTCAAACCCCGGGTTGTATTACCAGCTTTCCTCAACTCTACAGTAGGCACTCCTTGTGCCAGTCAAGTTATGGGAATACCTGAGGTTCTCCCTCATTTTGCATTCCTAGTAGAAAGAGCCAAGCTGGTTTGATCTTTAGATGCTCATGAAGTCATTACTCTGCAAATGTTCACTCACAAAGGTCCTTCTGCAAACACCTGAGCACACCTATTCCTCGCTGCTTACACCTCCTTTTGTCCATCTCCCTATAAAATGAGGGAAACGTTGTTCCTTTCTCAGCATATTTGTGAACAGAGCATGGAACTTTTAAACTTACAGTCCTCCAAAGCTTAACGCAGGAACAAATAACCATTAGGCAGATTATGGTGACACAGAATGCATTGAACTTCCCAGGAGGAAAATCCACAGGGATCCTGCATCTGCTAAATTAGAGCTCCCAAACTCTGTCCCTAGGCACTCATACTCAACCTTAGCCTCTTTTCCTCATCAAATGATGGGTTTGCTATGTTACCTCCACAAGCTTTCTGCTGTGCTGGCCCTCTCCATGGAGAGGGAAGCACCGTACCCAACTCTGTCACACAGGCTCCCTCCTGATCAACAGCAAAGGATGTCAGGGAGTACATGTTAGTGGCTCCTGTCCTTTATCTGTCCAGTCTTGAACAGACAATTCCTATTGCCAAGTCTCTTTTTCACCAGCTCTAAAAATGAAATCAAAAGGGGGGGAGAATCACTTTTTTTTATAAAGGAAAAGTAGAAAATTCTGCTAAACAAAGAAAACAGAGCATATTCCTCCCCCTTTAGAACAGGGTTTCTGGTGAAATGGAAAAGAAACAAACACAAAACGGTCCTTCAGCAATGATAACATTCTACTTCCTAATGCTCTCAAAGGAAAGGATTACACCCCAAATCTCCGATCACTTTGGGAACAGGAGCAATTGAACAAGGAGAATAAATCGATTAGGTGTGTGCTTTAAAGTATGTTTCAGAGCAGATCTTTAAAAGGAGCAGATGGAAAATTCACTCTGAAATGCTCCGTGTCCTACAGCTGTAGGGATCACCATGAGGGATTTGTACCATCTTGAGAGCTCACAGGTACAGAGAAATTCTCCTAGGCTAAGATCAATGCTGCTACACGCACAACCAGTGAAAGGTCTTGTAATCTGTAAACTCAGGGGATAAACTGCATCCCTGGGTTTAGGAAGCTTTTATCTAAACCAAGGCACCTCCACCACATTTACAGCTCCATGTGAAGCCAAACCTGCTCCCAGCCATGCTCTCCATCCGCAGCTGGGCATGCACAGGGTGAAGGGGACCTGGACACTGGCAGAATGAAAAAGCACGTGGAGGTGGGGAGTGCCATCAAACCACACCTCTGGTCACCACCTGCTTAGCCAAAGCTGTTCCCTGAAAGAGAAGGCCAAAAGATTTTCAAAACTCAGCTGGACAATGCCCAGGTTCAGAGACCTCCAGAGGTCCTTTTCAGTCTAAAGGATGGTATGATTCTGCATCTGGGCTCTCAGGTGGCAATAATTCAGAAATGTGAGCCTTCCAGTACCTTAAGGGGCTGACAAGAAAGCTGGAGAGATGCTTTTTACATGGGCCTGTAGGGATAGGACAAGGGGGAATGGCTTTAAACTGACAGAGAGGACATTTAGATGAGATCTTAGGAAGAAGTTGTTCCCTGTGAGGGTGGTGGGGCCCTGGCACAGGGTGCTCAGAGAAGCTGTGGCTGCCCCGTCCCTGGCAGTGTTCAAGGCCAGGCTGGACGGGGCTTGGAGCAACCTGCTCTAGTAGAAGGTGTCCCTGCCTGTGGCAGGGGGTTGGAACTAAATGAGCTTAAAGGTGCCTTCCAACACAATCCATTCTATTATTCTACGATTCTATGAAACCTGGAGTCAAGATGTCCTGTGTCTGCCCCCAGCTCTAACATTGCTTCTCTTTAGCACCCAGAAGAAATTATGCAACCTCCATGCTCATTCTCCTTCTTTACAAAGCAAAGATGAACTCAAACTGCTTCAAAAGCAGCCAAGTGAAGAACTGGCAGTCTGGCTTACAGCTTTTTCTTCCCCACGTGGGGCAGAGGGACAAGTCCGTGCTCCAGGAGATGCTCAATACTGCGGCAAGCAGAAGCTATAGAAATTTCTCCCCCACATGCTTCCAGGTACCTGCCTGCTTTGCCTTCTGCAAAAGGTAGCTGCTGAAGGTCTGTCATGCTCCTCAGCTGAGGTTTATTGAGTAGTTCATGAACATTCAACTATTCTGATGAAATCCTGAAGACCACAGCCAGCTTTCAGAGGGTGGGTAATGAGGGTATGGAGAAACAACTTGCCCAAGGTCAGCCTAGAAGCTGCGCCAGCTTGGGATTCACTCCACATCTAATTGTCCTGTCTACAAGATCGTCCATCTTCCCAGCCTGCCTTTTTCAAGCCGTTTCCTTCTACGTTGCCTTCTTGCTTTCTGCATAATGCATTGTAAAATCTACTTTACATATAGAGCTTTTAGTTCTTCAATTTATTAGTGTTGTCTTCCAGTAATAAAGCAGCCACATTGTTTTATTTCTTTTCTAGGCTGCACACAAGCACTTCGCTGCACAAAGAAATATCCAGCTTACAAGCAAATCCTTTTATGTTCTGTGGTATTGAATGGTAGAGCACCCTGAATGCAAAGGTCAACCCCCTCCAAATCTCAGAGCAAGAAATGGCAGGGCAGAGCTTTACAAGAAGGCTGGTAAATCTGTACAACCACACAGAGGCTGGTGTCATACTGCTCACTGCATTCCCATCTACAAAGTGCTAAAGATTTTTTGGGATGCGGGAAGCAAACCGAGGAAGCAGGTACTTCACTCCACTGTGTGCAGTGGCACAAGCTACTGAGGAGCAGCTAATTGGCTAATCTTTTGTTCACCACTAAAAGGGATGAATTAGGAGTGGGAGGAGGGGAAGGCTCCTTCTGCTTTTACCTTGAAGAAATTAATGAACAAGAACTGTCTTGAGGTTAAACCATGGCAAAGAGCCAGGTGCTTCATATCACAAGAGAGAAGCACACAGAGGTCAGCTCCAGGCAGGAGGAGAGGGCTGGCTTTCCAAACAGTGGCTTTGTAAGACAGCTGAAGTCCTTGGTATTCTTTGTGGTTTTCAGCCCTAGATAGCTCAGCCATATTATTTTCCCCAAGGCAAAAATACAAACCTCTCTCACCTCCCTATAACACCATCATTACCACTTCCTCAGCAGCAAATAACCATGTGGCAGAATTCAGCCTCCTGCTTTCTGACAGCTGCTTCTGGTCATAATTAAGCACATATTTAAAATTTTCTCTGTCCTGGATAAGTTATAAAGAAAGGAAACATTGCCCAAATGGCACAGAAACATACGCAGTGTTTAACAACATCTCACTTAGCAGAATGAGTCACTATGGTAAATAACCTGTGTCTGTGAATGAGGGTAGATTTAGATTAGATTCTAGGCAGGAGTTCTTCCCTGTGAGGGTGCTGAGGTGCTGGCACAGGTTGCCCAGAGAAGCTGTGGCTGCCCCATCCCTGGCAGTGTCCAAGGCCGGGTTGGACGGGGCTTGGAGCAGCCTGCTCTAGCGGAAGGTGTCCCCACTCATGGCAGGGGGTTGGAACTGGATGAGCTTTAAGGTCCCTTTGAAATTGAACCATTGTTTGGAGCGAGCAAGCGGCTGCATGGTACTTAGTTGCTGGCTGGGGTTAAACCAAAACAGCTGGCCTAACAAACCAGATGTCCAGCTAATGAAAGTCTGTGTAGGACACTTGCACTGTACAGTTTAAACTGTACAGTTTAAAATGTGCAGATGTGGAAGCAGCCAAACAGGGCATTTCAAAATACACAAAGAGAACAAAACACGGTGCCTGAAGGCTGTGGTTGTGCTTAACAAAGTTATTACCCATCAGAAGAGTGTATGATAGAAGACAAGCACTAGCAGAATGCATAGTAATTAAATTTCTACAAAGCGAAGTTGCCACTTGGGTTTGAAATGCTGGATAATTTCACATACGCTGTGTGCTGTTTTGTCACTGGTGCTCAGTGCTTCACTTGCAAGATATCATAAAGAAACATAAATGACAAAGGTAGTCTCAAGCTGAGCGGCTAGAGAAGACTAACACCACCCAGTCCCTGGAAGAGGCAGGATGGGAAACAGCAATCTCCACTCAGCATGAGTGTCCAGCACAGAGACTGCTCCTACCATAATGGTAGGTATAAAAACATACAGGAAACACTGGGAGACAGATGTAGTAATAACAAAGCAGTTAGGAAGGGCAAAGTTACACTGTTCTGTTTAATAAAGGCCTAAGAGAGAGGTCAGGGAAAGACAGATCAAAAGAATTGGCCAAAACTGAAGGAAGGCATTAACTTTTTACCTCCATGAGATAGATTCAATCACTGAACAAGATTAGATGGGTTTTGGAAAGCCACAGGTTATGAAAGTTAAGCTCGGGGTTAGATTGAGTCTGCCTAGAAGTAAATTGATAGATTAAATATACCCACTCACCAAATTTTTATTAACACAGTGTTATATTAGCCATCAGATACCCAAAGAAAGCCTCTCCCTGCCCAAAGCTTGTGCCTGTGCTGAGGGTCCCAACAGGGCTGCTCCCTCCCTCCCTCCCAGCTTCCCCACTGCAGCTTGGGCAAGATGCAGCCCAAACCGACTGGTTTCCTTTTAGTGTTCCTTCGTATCTGAAATATTAACAGGAGAAAACCCCACCAAAACAGTGAATACCAAAACTCCCTAGTTCTATAAAATTCTTGTCATGTAGATAATTTATATATTATTTAATTTTATTTGAACTCCTCTAGTTCCCAGCTCACATGCCAGGTGGAGGCATCAGCACCCTCCATACTCTGGGAAACATGAGTGGGATCCCATACTTCCACTGACATTTTTTTGCACTCCCATGTGTTACACAGCGTGTTCCTCACCAAGCTGCTCCTTCACACCTCTGTAATGGCCACTTTTGTGGCTTTAGGATCCTTCAAAGCAAAAGGTGATTCTGCCAGCTCTCAGTGCTGGGAACTTGGGCATATCAAGAAGAGTATGGCAGAACTGTTTAAGGGTTGCAAACTTAATGAGCAAACACAGCACTTCTTTTGACCTCAAAAATTACTTTTTAGGATAAAAGAGAGGAGGTCTTAAGATAAAAAAAGCATGATGAAATGCTTCAACCAATGGCACTGCCGCACGGAGCCTGTTCCTTAGCATCCCAGAGCAGATGTGCTGCACTCAAAATGTCTTTGTCTATTAAAACTGTGTCAGCTTCAGAGACTCCAAAACTCCCTGTGGCATAAACAGAATTTCTAATGAACAGCTGCAGGATACAGGAGTAGCCATACAAAATGCAGCTGCTGGGATCTTTCTCTTTATCCCTCTCTCACCACCTTTCCTCTGCTGCCCAAATCTCATTTTCCCCCCATTTGGGTCCTTCCCAGCTCCACTGCCTCGCTGTGTCTTCTGCACCCTCCACAGATAAGCACTCTGGGCCCATCGGCTTAGTTCACCCATAACCTTCTTTGTGTTTCCCTGTGACCTACCTCCATCCTCCTCCTTCGCAGCAAGTCAGCTAAGTACCAGCAGTTTGAGGGCAGACACCCAGCACTGCTTTCCTCTACTGACATTTATTCATAGAATAGTTTGGGTTGGAAGGGACCTTAAAGCTCATCCAGTTCCAACCCCTGCCACGGGCAGGGACACCTTCCACTAGAGCAGGTTGCTCCAAGCCCCGTCCAGCCTGGCCTTGAACACTGACAGGGATGGGGCAGCCACAACTTCCCTGGGCACCCTGTGCCAGGGCCTCACCACCCTCACAGGGAACAACTTCTTGCTGATATCTAAATCTCCCCTTTTTCAGCTTGAAGCCATTAGCCCTTGTCCTGTCACTACATGTCCTTCTAAAAAGTCCCTCCAGCTTTCTTGTTGGCCCCCTGAAGTACTGAAGGGCTGCAATAAGGTCTCCTGGGAGCCTTCTGTTCTCCAGGCTGAACAAGCCCAATTCTCTCAGCCTATCTCCATAGGAGATGTGCTCCTATTAGTTCCAAAGCTTGCAAGCATCACTCATCTCCTTAGACCGCATCTTGTGCCCACAAATTTCCTGGTCTAAGAGAACTGCACTTCCATGCGAGCCCTTGAGTGCTCTCACGCCTCTCCAGTCTCTGTGAGAGCTTTGCTGCTGCTTTGGCTGCTAGCACTGAGAAACTGCAAAGGGGAGAAATAAAGGAGAAAAACTATCATGCCAAACCCTGTAATTCCACAGAACATGAGCAATCCTCAGGGAAGGATTCAGCCCGAGTAAATTGAAACCCACTAATAGATCTTTTAGCTTCAGCACTGCCTTCCAGGCCAAGGCACCAAAGCATGACTCCTTGTGTGAGTCAATTTATTTTTGTTTTTAAATCCTCTGCCTTTGAAACCAAAAACCTGTCAAGCGTACAGCCTGGTCCAAAGGCACTTCCCGACTGCTCTCCCAAACATCATGGTGTCCTGTTAGCTAGCTGGAGAAACAGCCAGGATGATTATTAATTTAGTCAGGCACTTGTAACAGCTCCTGTGATGCTCAGCATTGTACTTAGAGAAAAATATAATCTGTCTCAACATAGCCCCAACAAGTACTTCTGGGAACACCAGCACAAATGAAGCCTGAATTCTTACTGTTTGATGCTCTCAATCTTCCATGGGGTTCCCCAGTACCCCATAAAAAGCCTTGCTTTCCTATTTTCATGACATTTATAGGGAGTTAATACTTTGGTGAGCTCTATCTCTCTAATTTGAGTGAAGACAGGTGATGGATTCAACAGTTACTGGAAGACTAACAGACAAGACCACATGCCAAAGTCCCATTTGATTAGAACACTGACAACATTACAGAGAAGCTAATGCAAAGCAACAGTGTCTTTTTAAAGAAATCCTTATTAACTGGTATTGAACACGCAGGCCAGCTAGACAGACACCTTGTGGCTTTGAGACAATCTGTCTGAGGTAATCATACAATGTCCAAACGCTTTAGCTATTCATCCACTGCAATGAATGGTGAGACTGGTACTAGCAGCTTAAACCAGCCAAGTTTTTGCAAGTTAATGGCTTAACAGCTTCCCGGGATTGGCAGCAGGATGTGCAGGGCAGATCTTATTCGTAGCTGACAATGCTTTGTATAGTTAACATCCCTAATGCACTGGAGGGAATATTCCCAGAGAAACTGTGTGCCATGAATACTGTGGATACGCTCTGCTCTTCTGAGATTGCCCAAGTAATTGTCACTGCGCGAGTCCCACCTGCTCGTTCACAACAGAAGGTGAAGAGAATCCAAATGTCAGCAGAAGGGGTACATTTGGGAAGGCTGAAGCTACTTTGGCGAGGACATGCCAGGCTTAAAAATACTCCAAGCAGAAATCTTCAATGCACAACAGCTATTTTTGCTGGGTAACTGGGGCCAAATGTCCTCGGAGCAGCTCAAAAACGGGCAGTGGGACATGCTGCCAGCACAACACTCGTGCAGATGAAGCAATCGCTTCCAACACAAGCTGCTGTCTCCCAGCCATTAGCCCAAAGATCTGACCGTTTCCAACTCATGTCAGCTTCAGGGACCATTTGCAGAAAAGATGCTGAGAGGTCCTAATGGACAAGGAAGCCATGAATGTGTCTTCTGGCTGTTTGTATCAGTTATTATGGACAGAAGAGTCAGGCCTAGCACCTCTTATTCTGTGCCATCCCACTCTCATCTAAATGGCTTAAGCCATTTACAGCTCAGACTGCACAAAATTATTGCAAGGGACAGCACAGCTATCTCTCTTTTAGGCTTAATAGTATAATAGGTTGGCTAGTGTGTGAGTTAACTATTGCTGTCCACTGGACAAAAGCTGCTTGTGTCCAGAGTAAATACCTGATGCCCAGCCAAGAAAAGGGGAGATGTTTGCAGAGCCTGGGAAAGCTGCCGGTGAACACATGCTTTGAACGGCTCAGCAACACAGCCACCAACTCCACTGAGAACGTGCCATGCAGACAGACACGAAGGCATCGGCTTGGAACAAAGTCATTAAGATAGCCACAAAATTCACAACTCAATTTGACCACTGTACAGAAACCAATAAAAATAATAAAAAAGCACTAGGATGACTATATTAGATCAAACCAACGATCTACCCGCTTCAAGCCCTCACTCCTGAGTGCTCATTTCCAGCTGCTTTGGTGGAAAATACTCATAAATCATAGTCAGAGAACAGTTTATTCAGAACAATTTTCCCCTCACCACTAGCAAACAGGAGTTGCATGAGCCCATGAAGAACAGAAGCTGTCCATCAAAAGATTTTTTTTAAGCCATCGATCACGTGCATTCCCAACCATACAAAGTCTGAACTGTTTTGGGATTTTTTTCCTCAAAAAAAAAAAAAAGGGGGGGGAGGAAATCCTCATCAAGCATTTTGTTTCATAGCTTCTTGCAGCAGTGAGTTCCACAGCTGAGCTCTGCAAGTGATTTCCTTTCATTCTTCTACAGCATTATGCACCTCTACAGTGCTGTGTACAACAGGGCTCTCACTCGACCCACTACAGACCCAGAGCAACAAGGGTACAAAAGCCACCAGACCAAGAAGTGCCACCTTACCTTCTCTAAGCTGCCTGACATCCACCATATGCTCCTCTCTGAACTAGGTAGTATTAATCTTTCCAATACTTGCACTCATCAGTGATGGCAGAGAAGTAGAAATACAAGGATCCTACTGCCAAGGGATAATTTCAGCATAAATTTGCACTTCTGCTATTGTCTCATCCTTCCTGATGGACATCTTGGATCTCCAGTATACTCCTTTTGTGGAGTAGCCCTCCCTCTCTTCTATCCAACGTCCTCTCTAACATCTCTGTTCTGTTTCCATTCCAGTCATTTCCCAAATTTGTGCCGAGTTTCTTTTTTTTTTTAATTGCTCTCAATATGTCACTCTATATTACTCAACCGCAGACTTATTTAAACGTGTCAATGCTGTTGCTTAGCAGATCTGACTGTGCTTTACAATCTTGCCTGCTTCAGAAATCACGTGTTCCCCTTCCCAGTATTCCCCAGCATATTTGGATCATCCGGAAATTTAAAGGAAAATCAAAGCAAGTCTGACTCTAAGGCAGTGCACTGGCCTGCCTAAGAAAGCTTCACTAGAGATCCTTAAAAATAACAACCCACTACCAAAAACCACCTGGGAAAAAGAGGAATTCTGCCAAAAAGCCCTCCCAGTTTTTCTTCTCCATTAGGAAGCAGTATCAGGTGCTACCTGTCTTCCATTTTCTACCTTGTACTCACAAGCTTCAATAGGAGCCCATCAAGTAAATGATCATCAAGAGTTTTGTAGAGTCCTAAGACAGAGCTAATGTGGGCTGTCCCCAAGCAGCAAGCTAATTTTAGATAATGGTCTTCCATCACTCTATAAAATGCCTGGCACACCCAGGTCAGGTCACATTCTGACCTTTGAAATTAGACTTGGGTCTTTGCTGAGAGAGAGAAGATAATATGCAACTACATCACATACACAGTATTTTTTGCTTGGGCTTTTCAAGCTTTCCAACCAGCAACAGTGTAGGTTTAGTAACTGCCCCCATGCACTCCAACTCGTGCATTCACAGCCAAGTGAGTGGAGCGCCTAATGGCTCCATGCAGCACCAGCAAGCTCCGCACACAAATGCAGCGAGAGGCAGAAGCTCTCCCACAATGCTGATGAAAAGGACTAAGCAGAACCAAGGAAATGTCATTGTTCTGCAGTCCACTGAAGCAGAATCAACGCAGGCAAATTGCCCAAGAGCACACCAAAACCTGCTGTGCAGCCACTAACAGACACCAAGTTTTCTGTACATAGAATCATAGAATCAACTAGGTTGGAAAAAGCCTTTAAGATCATCAAGTCCAACCTTTATGCCAGCACTGCCAAGACCACCACTGAACTGTGTCATTAAGGGCCTCATCTACATGTTTTTTTGAACACTTCAAGGGATGGTGATTCCACCACTTCCTGGGCAGCCTGTTCCAGTACCTGATCATCCTTTCCATGAAGAAATTGTTCCTAATATCCAGTCTAAACCTCCCCTGGAGCAGCTTGAGGCCATTACCTCTTGTCCTATCACTTGTTACTCGGGAAAAGAGACCAGACACCTCCTCTCTCCATCCTCCTTTCAGGAAGTGAGTGAAATTCACCCAGGGCTCAAACCATGAGGTCACCTCCTTGGGCTTGTCTCCACTTGAGGTGTATTTCACATAGCTGACCTTGTCTTCTGCCCCAAAATCTCCAGCTCAGTCATCACCCTGCATATCCCTCCAAGCCGGGCTGGTTTAGGAGGAATTAAATCCCATAAACTGATGCCATCAAGACAATCTCCAGCAGCTGCTAATTCCAGATTTGGACTGCAAACCACACCCAGGAAACCAGGTTCACAACCCCGGGAACTGATACCACAACAGGAGACAAAAAGGAGACAACCAAAGACAAAACTTGCAGCAAGAGCTGCCAGAACGGCTGCTGGTGGGTTTCCAAAAATAACCCAGTTCCCTTTCTGCGGTGCCCAATGTCCGTTTACTTACAGCCACCTAAAAATAGCCCTTCCCATTATGGATCAATGAAGAGAGTTGACAGAAGTGAAAGACGTTCATGACTCCACACTCACGCAAGACGAAAGGAGATAAATCACTTTTGAAATGCAGCAGAGGGAACAATCCCGCACTGGCCCCAACACAGCCAGCTGGATGGGCCTAATGATTCTTCTCCAGCAACAGCTGTGATTGAGTTTATTTCCATTTTGTGTGATTAAAAAAGGAAGAGACAGATAAAAGGGAGAACAAAAAGTCCAAGATTTCAAAAGGCACTAAAAATAAAACAGTTTGTATTCACTTGGCAGCCTACCTTGACACCATTTTATAAATGATAGCCAAGCAGTCCTCAATAACCCAACGGGAAAATGCAAGTAATGTATAGGCAGGGAAACCAAGGCACGGGAATGTTAAAATACTGACTCAATCATCAATAGAATCAGCAGCAGCAGCAGCAGGTTTAAAGCGCAGGTGTTCCTGACACACCTTCCTATATTCATGCTGTAAGACCCTTCTCTATTTATTCTTCATGGAGCCAACATAATTGTTTCCATTGCCTGGCAAACGTAAATCGATGCCGAAGAGTTCAGCGGCTCCTTACAAGGAGTTACAGTCCATTTAGCTGATAAAAGTTAACTGGTTTTCAGAGCCTGTTCACACCTCGCAGGGAAAAGGCACTTTTTCAAAACTCCAACATACAAGTTTAGCAGCAGGATACCTGAAATTAATCCCTTTATTTAAACACTAACAACTTTTAAGTGTCTCTAAGCAATTGTAAAGCCTTTATTAGCTAAGGCAACGAAAGCCTGTGAGCAGCCAAGTCCAGATGAAGCCAAAGTTACCTGCAGTCAGTTTCCAAGCATTAACTTTGACAACACAAACTCGCTCTCGAGAGTATTTGTACCTCAGAGGTAGTAATAAAGAGCACAGCAACACAACTGGAAAGGCTTCACCTGCCCAGTTGCTATCTTGCTGCTGGCAGAAGTTCTGTGGGCAGAGTTGGATGGAGTGAATCCTCCTGGAAGCCATTTCCATGGTCATGAAGGGCAATAAGATGATTGGGAACAGCCCAGATGTACTGTGGGCAAATTGTACCTCACCAATCTGATTGTCTTCTGTAACCAAGGGACTGGTTTGGTAGATGAGTGTAGAGCAGTTGACGTTTATTATCTTGACATCAGCGAGTTTTTCATGTAGTTTCTTATGACTGCATATACAGGGAGAAAAAAATGACTGGAACAGAAGCCCAGGGAGCTGGTAGACTCTCCACCCCATCGACAGTCAAACCTCAACTGGACAAAGGCTTGAGCAACCTCACCTACCCTTGTGGTTAGCTTTAAACTGAGCAAGATGTTGGATTAGAGACCTCTAGAGCTTCCTTCCAACCTGATTTGTTCTATGATTCGAAGAAATGCCAAAGAAAAGGTGGTAGTCTTTCCTGGAGATACCTGAACTAGATAAAGCTGTAATGTGTAATAAAAACAGCTCTTTGTAAGCTTTTCATTGCACAGGTGACCTGGCGACAGGGAGATGTCCCCCAGCACACTGTGCTTCCTTTCCTCTAACATTTACATCTTGACAGAGGATGTATATGTATCCACATGTGTTCAATTAAAACACATGTACCACTTTCATGCTAAAATTTGAGGTGTTTTAATGGTGTTGTAAACCTGTACCTGTTTTATCACCTGTAGGAGGTGATAAAACATCCATGAGAGCAACACTACGGGATTAAGTGGGTTGGGCTGACATTAAAAGGCATTTTAAGAGGCATTCTTTTAAGGATTCCTCTGCTCCCACCTCTCTGCTCAACCACTACATAATCATTTCCGCAAATCCTTTCATGTATCCAACACGCAGAGAGATACACAAGGCACGTACATCCCAGACTGGATCCCATCTGGTTGCTTTAGTGGGCGGAAAAAAGGATTAGATGCTGTCTTCTAATTCTAGGCATCACCAGGTTTGTGATTTTTTTTTTAGAAATGTCTTCTGTTGTTACTGGAAAGTGTAACTATTGAGTTTACTGGAGTCAAAAACTCCTCTCGGGTTCACTTTCCTTTCAGCTTGCTAACAGCTGTCTTGCCAAAATCCATACAGGACAAAAGTCTATAGCTCCTCGTAAACACATCTTGAAATGGTTTCAAGTGCAGAGTAAAGTTTTCACCTTTAATGCAGTCTTGTAAGGCACACAGATATCTTCCTGACTTTGCTGGGCCCAAGCCAGAAAGAAAAAACCCCCTAAAACCACAAGTTACTGTTTCTGCTGACCAGGATTACCTGACTTAGTGAGTATCAGCAGCCTTCAAGGACACGGTATAACACACCTGAGTGGAAATCACAGGTGCTGGATGCAGTTCCCTTAAATCCTCTAAGCCTCTCCTTCTCTGCTGTAAAAACCGTTTCAGTGCTGATAAACTCACTTTTAGATTATTTTCATAAAACCGAGGGTCAGCAAACGATTTGGCAATTAAGACTGCCACATAATTCTCAGCCTGATGCATAACTCAAGCCTACTCCACTGAACAGACCAGGACGTAAAGGGGTGTGCTGCCTATTTGAGGTGTGATGTGCCCCGTGAGGCCACCAGGCCTTGGTGACAGATTTCTCAGAGCCACATCTTGCATCAATACGTGCTTCGCAGCCTCCCCAGGCTCTAGCTACCCTGCTGTAAGCACCTGCATCCCTCTGCAAACCTTGGCCATGTTTCGTGACAGTATCTGCTTTTGTGCATGCCTTGGACAACTCCTCCTGCTTCACCTGCTGAGAAGTTGCCTGTTGCCAAGGCTGGCTTTGCAGATGAAGAAACGAGCAGTTGCACTGACCACAGGAGATGTGGTCCAGCCCACAGAGCATCCTCATGGCCTTCTCTGGACCCGCTCCAACAGCTCCACGTCCTTCTTATGTTGGGGCCCCAGAGCTGGACACAGGACTACAGGGGGGGTCTCACCAGACTGGAGTAGATGGGGAGCTGGTCACACTTTTGGTGATGCAACCCAGGACACTGTTGGCTTTCTGGGCTGCAAGCACATGCTGATGGGCCATGTTGAGCTTCTTGTCAACCAACACCCCCAAGTTCTCCCCAGGGCTGCTCTCAATCCAGTGTCTGCCTACCCTGCATTTGCATCCAAAATTCTCCTGTCTGTCTTCAGAGTAAATCTGAAGAAACACGCTGATCTTGGCCAAAAAAGTCTCTGATACAGGGAGGTCATTCTAAGATCAACCAGTGGAGGGCAACCACACACATACACAACAGTCAGCATCCTACTGCCTGATACAGAGACAAAAAATGCACTTTCTTCCCATTTCCAACCATCAGAAGAGTTTGTATTCTACCTTTCCCATTTTGCCTTATTTATGTCTATGCCTCTCCTTGCGATACTTAAACAGCATCCCCAATAGCAGAGTATATTCACCTGAAACTAGGCAAAAGAGAACCTAAATTCTTCAGTTTCCCTACTCAGTGGCAGTTCTGCTCTTCAATCTATCACTAAGAGCAACCTGCCAGGCCACACAAGCAAACCACACAGCAGAAAAGCAACCCCTTCCCCCTCACATTTCAGCATACAGCCACATGGACAAGATCACAGGAAGAGTTTCACCACCTTTTTTTTTTTTGGATGCAAGGCCTGAGTGATAAGGGGCTGCTTGAATTATGCACTAAGAGAAAACAGCAGCTGCAATCCAGCAGGAACAGATCTGCACCTGGCAGGTCTTCAGCAAACAAAATTTTTACCCCGCTAAGCAATATGTGCAGGATATAGAGGGGAAGGCAGGTGAAGGCTGTGTGGGTCCTATGCCATGCAGACAAGCCACAATGCTTCTAACTCACAGAAGGCAGGAGTGATGCAGCCCCTCTGGACAGCAGCTTCTTTCATGCTATCTGGAGATGAAAGGCTAAAGCAAGCTACTGTCTTCAGAGGCTTGACCAAACGGCAAGCCACATCAAATGATGCTTTAAGCAACAGGTAATCCAATAGTTTCAGCTGAGCAATTGTTTTGGTACAAAGACAGATTGAACATTGATAATCTTCATTTCCAACCCAAGTAGGTCTTAAATAAATAGGAAACAAACCCACTCCTTTTCCTTCACCACTCAAGCAAGCTCAAAGCTCCTTCCACAGCCCAACCAAGTGTGTCTGTGCTGCTGTCAGCCCAGAGCGAGCAGAGCAGCGCTGCTCTGCATGACACTGCCCTAACTCCATCAGCTGAACCGATAACCCCCCGAGCTTGTCAAGACAAGTCGGTTGCTCTACATGCCGCTGACCTAAGGAGAATACATCAGTCACAGCTGGTAATTTGGGCACTGGAAGCAAGGGAACTGCTTGTGAACTGGCTATAAACAGCAAAGGGACTGGGGATATTTTCTCCCTCTCATGTACTGCCTGCCTGCCCTGCTCACACAAACCCTTCAGAGCCCTGCACCAGCCTGCTCTGATGCTCTCACGATTCAAAAAAAGCAGGAGATGGAGGCAAAAGCGTTTGCCCAGGAGAGCCCGACCATAACTTTAATACTCTGGGCAGGATATCCTGCACGCAATGCCATTCCTCAGTAGTTAGCTGGAAAACCCAGGGAAAGGCACATGTTTGTGGGAGAGGCAGCGACTCAAGTCTTCACCTCCTCCTTTCTCCCAATCTACATTTCAACAGTACAACGCATTGCTGTTACAGGAGTGAGACACAGGGACTCACTGAGTACATGAAATGGAAAGTCAACAACCCAATCAACTCTAATTTCTTCATCATGTTCTGTTGTAAAAGTCACTTGAAGATCTCAGCTAACCTGGGACACTGTTGCAACATTGCCTGTGAAAACATTGTTGATAAACAATTATTAAGAAAAAAAAAAAAAAACAAAAAACAAAAGAAAAGAAGAAAGAGGCAAACAAAATAGTGCTTCTCCTCTGGCCTCCACAGGATCTTTCCACACTCAAACATGTTTTGGTCACAAGGGTTTTAGTTGGCAGAGATTCATAGAGTCATAGAATGGTTTGAGTTGGAAGAGAACCTAAAGCTCATCTAGCTCCAATCCCCCTGCCACAAGCAGAGACACCTTCCACTAGACCAGGCTGCTCCAAGCCCCATCCAACCTGGCCTTGAACACTGCCAGGGATGGGGCAGCCACAGCTTCTCTGGGCAACCTGTGCCAGGGCCTCAGCACCCTCACAGCCAAGAACTTCTTCCTAAGATCTCATCTCAGTCTCCCCTCTGTCAGGTTAAAGCCATTCCCCCTTGTCCTGTCCCTATAGGCCCTTGTCAAAAGCCCCTCTCCAGCTTTCTTGTCAGCCCCTTTAGGCACTGGAAGCTGCTCTAAGGTCTCCCTGGAGCCTTCTCTTCTCCAGGCTGAAGAGGCCCAGCTCTCTCAGCCTGTCTCCATAGCAGAGGTGCTCCAGCCCTCAGAGCATCTTTGTGGCCTCCTCTGGAGTCACCCCAACAGCTCCACATCACACATTTGCCTGTAGGTTGTACACAGCACCCAAAACACTGTGTCACAGCACTCCTGCACTGAGTGCCTGTAAACCACTGTGGCTTTCCAGCCAGGGTTGGTTTTCAGTATCATTATCACTGGAAACAGGGTAAAGAGGGACTCTTAACTTTCTCACCTTCATGAACACCATGGCCACGATGACTTGCATTGTGGGTTTGCTTCCTGGTTGTGCAGACGTCTGTCCCACAGTCAGGGACCGTGTGGGTCAATGGTAACAGGCTGAGGCCACTGTCATGTGGGTTACACCCCGGGCAAGTGAATCCCAGTGCCCAGAAGCATCCCCTTGCACGTCACTGACCAGGCTCCCTAAGAAATAAATACCCACGAAACACATGGGAAGGGTTATTGCTTCAGTATGTCTAAAAGGAGGCATTGAAGTAACAAGGAACTTCACTTCCCACCTTTTTTGAGAGGATAATACAAACCAGCAGAGCAGAAAGAAATCCAAAACATCATTTATCAAGCCAGCAACAGAATTTTCTGTAAAGGAGTCTTCATGACAAGGATGCTTTTGGCATGGGAAGATCCATGGCAAAACAATGATGCGATGCGAAGGATACATGATAGCTTCTTTGCACACAGTGCCGCAAAGCTTTCAGAAGCTTTATAAAATTAGGGCTGCTTATGTTTAACAGCTAAAACGAAAAGGTGGGGAGGGAGTTCTTCTCCTGTGCAGTTCTCTAGTAGCAGAGCTCATGATTGTACTCAGTGGGGAACATGCTACTCATCGAGCACTCTCAGCACCTTCCCTCCCGCTGAGCTGCAGGCACAGGGGAAGCTCAGCATTTTGCAGAATTGGGTCCTTGCTTTTGTTCCTCTCGCCTCTCTCCCTCCCCACGTACTCTCCATCCTCCCTTTGACACAAACAGCTGGAAAGACTGACGATAACACGCCAATTAGGTTATTTGAAGCCTTGCTAGTAGCTACTCTAAATGCAGGCACATGAAGCAGCAGGATTCTGCTGGTGACATTTGGACCACAAATGAAGTCCCCTAGAGTAATAAACAATCAGGTAAAGAAATCTGGAAAGAAATTACCCAGCACACCTCGTCTTCTTGGCCCCCATGAGATCCATATAAAATGTGTTAATGCATCTGATTATGATCTAAATTATGTACAGAGGCTCCTGCCAAGCACTCTGTGAAGTTTCTTTATTGTTAAGTTGAAAGCTGTTTAAGAATGGTCCAGTCATCATGTTTCAAATTAGATTTTGGGGAAAAACATTTTCCTACTTTATTGCTGGCTCGGAACACGGGTTTGCGGGAGAAGGTCGATATGTGTTTTTTCTCTGCTGGAAAAAGAGCAGGCAAAGTGGTGACAGAAGAAGAGCCACTCTATTACCTTGTATTGTAACCTGACCTACATGGATTTACCGTACACTGACGTGCCAGAAAACAACTGCAGCTTCAGCTGGCTTTCTAAAGGTGTGTTTTTTTCCAAAAGGAGGGCATAAACCCCAAGGTGGTCTCATGCACACATTCCATGGATCATAAAACTTTGAAATACAGGGTTTCTGAAAATGAAGTTTGATGAGAATGGCTTGCAGAACAGCACATGAGACTTGCACCACGCCTGTAAGGGCTGGCTGAGCTGTTGCTCACTCTGCCAGCAAACCACTGTGTGGCTTGGAGGCAGGTAAGGAAGCTGGTTATCTCCCTGGTACGCTGTACGAACACTGGAGCTTTAAAAAACATATATATAGATACACACCTCCCAGGTATATATTCAATACATATAAGTTTGGGAGAGCACTCACAGTTTTACACCTGAGGCCTGACAACCTCACTTGTAGTTAAAACTCCACCAACCCAACCTGTGTTTTTATCTTCTGCTGGCATCTCACTGAGCCTTCACCACCTTGATCAGCATCTCCTCTCCACCGCATTGCTGGCTTCCCAAATTAGAAGCAGAGCTGAGGTCACTTTGCTCAGAAGAGCTGGTTTTTAAAAGAAGAGTCCTCATAAATTAAGTCTTCCATCTATTACCTCTGCCCTTCCAAACACACAGCTGTAGCAGCAACTGCATTAATTTGAACTAAGCAGGGCCCTATGGAAGAAAGATAACATATAATAGTGCTTACATACTGATTTTCCTCTGTACATGCATAGAAAACATACACATACATACATATACATATATACATATACATGCCAGACAGCTGCCTGCACCTCCTCTCAAGGTGCTCAGCTCATGTTCGGTACAGGGCTCAATTTCATATTCATCACTCTAGCATGCGGCATAACAGGCATTTTAAGGAATCAACCACACCCAACCCTCTGGTATGTCAAGATGGTCACTTGATATGCACAAGAGCAATATCGCTCCACAGGCTGACGTCAGAAGTTAAGCATCAGAAACACACATCTAAGGCAAGCCTTTTTTGTTCATGGGATGTATGCTAGAGACTCTATTTGAGAAGCTTCACTTCTACCTTCAAACACCTTGAGTTGGGGAGCAAGGAAAACAAAATGCAGATACTGAGGCAGATTTTTAAGCCCAAATGTTGAACTGCAATGTCCTTGGACTATCTCAGCACTCTGAAATGAAAGGCTCAGAGCTTGGGTTGTTCAGCCTGGAGAAGAGAAGGCTCCAAGGAGACCTCAGAGAAGCTTCCAGTGCCTAAAGGGGACGACAAGAAAGCTGGAGAGGGGCTTTTGACAGGGACAGGACAAGGGAGAATGGCTTTAAACTGACAGAGGGGAGATTGAGATGAGATCTTAGGAAGTTGTTCCCTGTGAGGGTGCTGAGGCCCTGGCACAGGGTGCCCAGAGAAGCTGTGGCTGCCCCATCCCTGGCAGTGTTCAAGGCCAAGTGGAACGGGGCTTGGAGCAACCTGCTCTAGTGGAAAGTGTCCCTGCCCGTGGCAGGGGTTGGAACTGGATGAGCTTTAAGGTCCCTTCCAACTCAAACCATTCTGTGATTCTATTAAAACAACAACTAGGCAACAAGGCAATTATGGCAGTGACCAACACTCCTGCCTGTGGTGAAATGTGGCACAGACATAAAGAGCAAACTCTGGAGGTAGCACAAGTAAAACTCGGCCTGACCCAGACCTTGTTATCAGCAGATCTGCAGGAAATTCGGGATCAGAACTACCATTTCTAGCCGCTGCAGTAATGTAGTGGTTTAAACACCAAAAAAAATGCTTTAATGTAGGATCACAGGCTGGATCTCTGCCAGGCAACAGCACTGCTTTAAAAGGAAGTATTTATCTCTACAAAACACTTACTAAACAACATGCTAGGTGCTTGAAAACAAAGCCTTTGCTAGACAACCAGTTTTTAACCCAAAATTCTGCACGTTGACATTCTCTTCTGCTACATGTAAAACCGACTCACACCCACAGCACGCTCATTTTCTCTCTCTCTTTTTAAGAAAAAAAGGAATTTTCTCTTTCAGTTTAACTTTGAGGTAAGACGGAAGACCACAGCCTGGCCTCAAAGACATGAGATCTTTTGAACTCAAAGTCAGCAGGCTCTCACAGGAGCTGAGCTCAAGGGCTGCTCTGGAATAAATCAAAAAGGATTTACTCTTTCACTTGAACAAGGCAGGGGAAAAAAACCCAACCTGAACGTACAGATATGTGGCTGGGGGTGAGGAGAAAGATAACTGGTAAATAAAAATAAAGGCAACTTAAAAGAGGGCCACTATGGCTTGATTGCCACGATCCCATAAGCTAAACACCATCCTGCAGGGTTGGATTTCTTGCAGGAAATCACCGGTACAGTTGCTAAGTCTGCTGGAAGCAGTTCAACCCAAGTGTATACAGAGCAGATGCTCCAAACATGACACACAAGGACACAGTGCTCCTGGAGAAATCTTTTGACAGCAAGTCAAAACAGAGGCTTGAACTGGTCATGTGTCATTAGAGATGCAGCTGTGATTTTCTCACAGATTAGTAGAGTTTGAGGCCAAAAGGGACCTTGAGAGCACCTAGTCTGCTTCTTGCTGCATCACAGGCCATTACATTTCATCCAAGTTTTCCTAAGAGCAGGAGTTAGATCTGGCAGCCAAATCCCAACTTGAATAACCGCTGTGGCTCTCAGTAACAATCTACATGCTACTTCTACTCAAAAACCCGGGCTGCCAGAGTAGCTCCGCGTAGGATGTGACTGCCTCTTGGTGCCCATGGCTCCCTCTGCCAGAAAACGCTACTCCCTGGCAGAGGCAAAAGTGACTTCATGCTCCAGCCACTTCACACTTGACACCTTTGCCCAAGCCCAAATTCACCAGGAGTTTTGACAATACTCTGGAGTTTGCCTGACGGAGCTCAGCGCAGAACACAAAATCCCATCCCCTGGCTTCATTACAGGAGTGAGAGGAAAGCTGGAGGAGCAATGTGCTGCTGGCAGCAATCTCAGCCTCTGCAGTGAGATTGCCTGTGGTTCCCAATCTGCTGCACACCCCCGCAATAGCTGCACATCAGCACCCATGGGCTAATCCTTACACGGTGAACCTACCTTGGTTAGAAAGCGCATTAGGACAAGAGTCTGCTTGATGAAGGACACTAAAGAACGAAGATTTCAAGATCATGCCTGTCGTTTCAGAGCCCAGCTCCCCCTCTGAGCTGTGTGCAGGGCTTTGGATCACGAGGCACCCAGACACTGAGCTGGTGAGCTCAGACCATTAGTGACATTTACCACTGCTTTTAAAATCAGAGTTTAAACTGCTGAATTCAGAATATTGTGAAATGCCGCTTCTTTGCCTGCAGTTCTGCCAACTGAATTTGGCTAAAACTTTCAGCAAATAATAGATGATTAAATAGAAAAGTTGATAGCTTAAAAGAAAATATATGTAAAGAGCTCGACTAAGACTCCATGGGAACACTGCACTGGCACTGCCCAATTTTTATAAGCTTTCCCCATCTCACCATTACTTAAACTTGACTATGGGGAGGAGGGAGAGAGTTGCTAGAAGAGTAGAAAGATGTTTTGGTAGACTGTGTTAAAATACAAGGGAAGAAGCAATCTAATGCCAGGCATGGGGCAGAGGGATACGGCAGGGCTTGTGTGTGCTTTACCTTCTGCTCCTTGGCTCAGGCCTGCTCACACATGGACTCCTTCACTACCTTTCTTTCTCCCAGTGTTGATCTCAAGGGTTCCTCTCCTGTTTAATATAAAAACACAAACAAAACCACATGTACTTAAGAAACATATTACCCATCGCCTAGAGGTATCATGCAAGAGGCCGTCTATTAGCACGCTGGCTAAAAACACTCCTTCCAGACCAACTCCAAACAGATGAGAGATTCACGACATAGAATGGTTTGGGTTGGAAGGGACCTGAAAGCTCATCTAGTTCCAACCCCCTGCCATGGGCAGGACCACCCTTCACTAGACCAGGTTGCTCCAAGCCCCAACCAACCTGGCCTTGAACACTGCCAGGGATGGGGCAGCCACAGCTTCTCTGGGCAACCTGTGCCAGGGCCTCAGCACCCTCACAATAAAGAACTTCTTCCTAAGATCTCATCCAAATTACCCCTCTGTCAGTTTAAAGCCATTTCCCCTTTTCCTACCCTTGTCAAAAGCCCCTTTCCAAGTTTCTTGTCATCTCCTTTAGGCACTGGAAGCTGCTTTAAGGTCTCCCCCGAGCCTTCTCTTCTCCAGGCTGAACAACCCCTCCTCTCTCAGCCTGACTCCATAGCAAAGGTGCTGCAGCTCACTAAGCATCATGCTCCAGCCCTCTAATCATCACATAAGGCCGATATAATTGGCCATAAGCTCTGACAGGCTTGACAATCTGGGCTGCTGGAGAGTATTGGAGCTGAAGGACACAAGCTGAGGAGACAGACACAGGATTAGGCCCAGGGCAAAGGACACCTCCCTGGCTACTATGATGCTTAGAGCAACGAGGCACATCCTCAGCTCCTGCGTATTCCTCAGCATGGCAGAGGAGTGCAGAGCATCTATAATAAAAAGCAAACTGGCCAAAATCCCCCAAAGTTTTGATGACCTAGGCTCCTGGGTCCTGAGCCCCTTCCATTGCAGGAACACCAGGAAAATGAACTCTGAACCTCCCCCACTTGAATTCGATGCTTTATAAGGGCAGTATGCATGCTTACAGGGACAGCCAGGTCCAGAAGGACACAGGAGATGCTCTTGGTTGTCAGTCCTGCTGCTGACTTGCTGAGCTACCTTCACTCCATCAAACCCTGGCCCATTACCTGAAACTAGCAATGAGGATACGTTGCTTTGTATGAGCCAGTACAATCTACAGCAGCAGAACTGCAGTGGGAAATGATCAGCATGCTTTACAGACACTGCTGCTGCTACCTCTCTAAATGAGACAGCCTTGGAGAAGGGATGCTTCAAATCCTTTGTAGCTAAATGGGATGGGATGCAGGTCGCCGGCTCCGCAGCTCAGAGCCAGCTCGCCGGCGTTCTCAGCTCCCTTCACAGACAACATTCCAACTACAGCACCTGGCCACTGAGAGCTCTCCAGTCACATGCATCTGACCATTTCCCACAAAAAAGGAAAATAAAATAATCCACTAGGTTGTTCCACAAGCGCCAAGGTCAAAGAGGATCATTCAGCCTGACCTGCTGCATGACAACCCACACACCAGATCCAGCCTCAAGCCCAGTAACTCACCATGATTTTTCATCCAGCTTTTTCCCTTGCTCAAATCCTCTTTCAGACATGCTTCTGCTGCAAACAACTGTCTGATCTCAGCAGCAAAACATACAGAAAACTGAAACAAACTAAAATACCTTTTGCTAACTGAAGTCCAAGGCTTTGGGACTATCATTCAGCAGGCGATGCCTTTACTGTAGGTTGCATTTTCTGTCGTTTCAGAACAAAAACTGCCATGCATCAGGGCTATCCACATCCTGCCTTCATCCTCCTACACAGCCTTTTGGACAGTTTCAGCGGCCAGTACAAGGAAAGCGTCTCAAGCCTCCCTCTTCCCACCCCTACTCTTACTAATGTGTTCCATACTTGCAGCCTTCGCACAGTCCCAGCTCTGCCGCTGCTCCCAGCAGGGAGCTGCTGCTGGTCCTCGGGGGCTGATTCTGGGCTCTAGTGACAAGACTGGCAGCTGCTTATGAAGGCTGCTTCCAGCCTTTCCACTTTGGCTGGCAAAATGCTTCCCAAGTGCCTACATCTCTGAGCTACAAAGAAGGAAGCATATCATGAACGCAGCTCTCCTCTCTCTTGGCAGGCTCCAGAACGTGGCACGTTTCCATCTGCACAAGGCTACAAGATGCTTGCAGAAAGGAGAACTAAGAGCCACGACCCCTCTACCCCTCGCTCCTCCCCGGACTGCAAAGCTTTCTTGAGTTCTTTAGAAATCACGAGTGAAGATGTTACTCAACAGCCACAGCTGAGGATTTCGTTTCAACATGCCTTGCAAAACACGCTTCAGCGCTCATCCATACTTTGCAATCCACATCTGCACACAACACTCACTGGCTCTTTGAGGTCTGGAAATGTTTTATCCCAAGCTCTGAATGCATATGGTTTACAGAATAAAAATACACATTGGTTACGGTTATTTTTTTTTTTTCCAAAGTCAAATTATTCTGGGACCCTGAAACTATGGACGCTTGGGGCAAAGGACCCAAGGAGTCAGAGCACCTAGAAAGAGGATGCCCAAATTTGCATCAGCCAAATGAACCAATCTCCTGAGAGCTCAGGGGTTTTAAATAAAGGCACAATTCTAATACAAGCTCTGAAAAACATTAGGGTGCTCATGAGATAAATGCTCCCTTATGCTAAAAGCAAAGCCCCTTCTCTAATAAACAGAGTATAACTTAAATAATGTAAAAATTACAGCATATATTAATGTCAGTGATCAGAATATAATACTAACAGCAATAATAGTACACCAGCACAGGCTCACCCAAAAAGAAAGGAGGTTTCACCTTACTCCCCCCATCAGAGAAGCAGTGACAAGTAGCTGTTATGACTTCATTTCACTTTTTTATTAGTTTTTACAAGCCAGCTATACTAAAAGGTTGCACCAGTAATTTAAACTGCAGTTGTCAGCAGAAGCGAAGGACATTGTGGGATACATTTTATTCTTGCTCTTTTATTGCTTGGCTCCATGGAGTGATTCAAGCAGCTTAAGAATTTCAGAGGTACTGTCACAACAATATTGGGCCCTTAGCACGCTGCCATCTAAAAAAAGTAAAGAGACAAAACACCCCATAGCCTTTAAAGAAGCAGCTGGACCAGCAGAAGCTGCTCAAGAGCCAATAACTGCTGATTGCTACCCAATTGTTCCCTCACAGCAACGTGCTCTTTCTGCAATGTTATTCTTTCTTGACAGAATGGGAGGTGGCTCCGTAACACGTGGTAAATGCTGATCTTGGCAGCTCTGCCAAAACACATGCACATACACACACAGGCATCGTGACACCCCCGCCACCAGTGGGAGCCAGCAGCGCTCTGGCACACATCTCCTACAGCACAGCAGCGCAGGCGACATGCTGCTCCACGTCCCACAGGCTGAAACCAAGTGTGAGATGGGCTCTCCATGGGATGGCATCTGGATGGACAGCATACACTGTGCAGGCATTAAAGGAGATCTTATTGTAATTTGCTTCTAAATAAGCCTCTGCTTTATCCTTCTCCCTATGCACAAAAATTAGCTCCTCTAATGTCTGCTGTGATTGAAATGTGGCTCACCAAGATGCTGCTGGCACCCAGCAGAAGCAGGTTGGGGTGGTCATCTCCTTCAGACCCAGTCCCAGGAGACAAGAGGAGACAGCAGGTATCCCTGGGGTGTTTGTTTCACCATGTCCAGTGCTGCCCCATCAATCAAGGACAGGTAATGCCACTTTCCTGTTGTGCCAGCCCCTGAAGGGGATAAGCAGAGGACAGGAGCACAAGGTGGCTGGCACAGACTTAACCCAGGAAAGCCTCAAACAGTGCTGGCAAAAGGAGAACTGTTTTGAAGATTCCCGAGAGAGCAGGCGTCTGCTTTCTGTCCAAGCACCACCCCAGGCTTCTGCTGGACTCTTCTCTACAGAAGATCAAAAAGCAATTTAATTTGCATCAGCTCTTTCTTGAACTTGCAAGCATGGACCAACCCAATCACTCCTCCCCACCAGACCAAGCTGGTAAGAGATGCTGGTCTTCATCCTCATCCAGCTGCCCCGAACACCATGGGGCTAGAGGGCAGAGAACATCCCGCTGCTGAGATGTCTGCTGGCTGCTTGCCTGGCAGAGGACGTGCTTCCAGATCTGACTGTGAAAACTAACCCAGAAAAAAAGGCAGGAGGGCATTACTTTGAGGGAGGGCAGAACGAATGGGGGCATTCTTGGTCAAAGCAGTGCATTACTTAGGGCACCAGACAGATCACAGGACTGAAGTCCTGCATCCCCATTGCTCCACAGGGTGCCAAGCTTTCCCGAAGTCCCTAAGTGCTACCCCCACACCAGCAAGTCATGAAACACGTGGGCCACCCTACCCCAGGTGCTTGCAGCAAGGGCTCCAACGCTGACAAAGCTCCAGCACTGACAAAGTTCCGCTGGAAGGGCATGCAGGGCTGTGCTTTCATCTGCACTGTGGATCTTGGTTCAGCAGAGGTAAAATGCAGCTGAACCCAGGTCACTTTGTGCTTGGGGCAGGGGCAGAGGCAGCCTTGCTGCCTGTAGATCTTGATACACTACTGAGTTGCAGCAAGAGCTTAACCTGCCTTGCCCAAGGCATAAGGCAGCACTATTTGATGCCTCAAAAGTGCCTCTGCTACTGCCTCTGCTACAAAGATGAGGAACCGATGCTTTAATTTGTTTTACCTGCAGAGATAGAAGCCTTAGAACAGCATTAGCAGCCCCAAATTATTCCTGCAGCAACATCCTCAGCAAGTCACCGCTGTCACCTCAGAGAGAAAACTGTCAAATACCATGATCCTAAACCCAGCTGAGATGACAGAACCACCGAGTGGTTGGGTTGGAAGGAACATTTGAAGATTATCTCATCAAGCCCTCCCCTGCCACAGGCAGGGCCATCCTTCACTAGACCAGGTTGCTCCAAGCCCCGTCCAACCTGGCCTTGAACACTGCCAGGGATGGGGCAGCCACAGCTTCTCTGGGCAACCTGTGCCAGGGCCTCACCACCCTCATTGTAAAAAAATGTCTTATGTCCAATTTAAACCTACCCATTTTCAGTTTAAAACCATTGCCCCCTGGCTCTGTCCCTACAGGCCTTGTTAAGAAGTCCTTCTCTTTCTTATAAGCCCTCTTCATTATTTTTAAAGGCCACAAGAATGTTTCCCCAGGGCCTTCTCTTCTCCAGGCTGAACGAGCCCAGCTCTCTCAGCCTGTCTCCACAGCAGAGGTGCTCCAGCCCTCGGAGCATCTTTGTGGCCTCCTCTGGACTCACTCCAACAGCTCCACGTCCTTCTTATGTTGTTGCCCCAGAGCTGGATGCAGGACTGCGGGGGGGGTCTCACCATAGCAGAGCAGATAGAGAGAATCCCTTCCCTCAACCTGCTGGTCACGCAGCCCAGGATACAATTGGCCTTCTGGACCGCAAGCACACATGTCCAGTTTTCATCTGCTGATACCCCCAAGTCCTCCCCCAGACCGTACTGATACTGGCCATTGCTCTGACCCAGGTACAGACCTTGCACTTGACCTTGTCGAACTTCATGACATTCACATGGGCCCATTCATCAAGCCTGCCATCCTTTCCCTCTAGTTTATCAGATGACAGATGATGCTACACCATAGAGTATTGGAGAATGGGTCATTCTCAGCTGCCAACTTGCTGTGGGTCCCTCCATGTCCCCCTCAGCACATGTGGACACTGGGCCAGGAGAGCTCAACGTTTGCCAGAGCAAGAGGTAAAGATGCCCCTGTGTCAGGCAACCATGCCTTAAAGTCTGTGAAGACAAGCAAAACTTACTTTGCAAAGAATGAACTTCTAAGCAGAGGGATGGCTCTTGTAGCTGCCGTTGGGGATTTTTACATTTGGAAGCTTGCTTCTTTTTCTTTTCTTTTTTTTTTTAACATATTAAAAAATATTTTTCAGGTCACCTTTGATGCAAAGAGTCATCTAAAAAGAGGTGGCTGTCAGATGGTCTCTCAGCAAGGGAGTATCTGTTCCCTGGGCATGGGCTCTGAGCCTTCTGAACTCCCTACACCATCTGCATATTACATGTTTGTACTCCCAGCCCCATGGACTCTTCTCTGATGTGTTCCCATTTGAGGAGCTGGAGCTCCCAAAGGTCTCTCGAGATCACAGGCATCTGCGTGATGTGACGTATTTCATGGAGAAGGACCTCTCCATCCTTCAAAACAGAAGTTTGTTGTTGCTCTCTTTTTAGAAGAATATTTAAGTTGATTTTCTTTTTCATGTCGCTCCCGTCTTTCATCCTCTTTTATTTTGATAAGTAAAAGGGGTTGCATTTGGCACAGACGGAGCAGAACTGCTGCAGAGACAACGTTTACCAACATCTGTCGCCACCCCACCATCAACCTTTAACTGCGCGCCTCGCCGCTGCTGTCCATCAGGGAAAAGCAAGTGACAGATGTCTGCTGCTGAGAGCCTCAATGAGCCTGTGTGCATCAAAGAGTCACTTGAAAAAGGAAAAGTCACTTTGGAAAAGTGAAAAGGAAGCTCTGAGCAACCACACTATGTCATCAAGCTCACCACCAAGTGCTGGAAGATGGGAGAAGTCCAGCATGTAGACTGCTGGAATACCTAAAGTTGGGATTAAAACTGTCCTTACGTCTCAGCAAAGATAGGTGCAATCAGAACAAGGAAACATTAATTCTGTACCATGTACCACAGACAGGGTCAGTGTGTTGCATTGCAGGGATGTGGGGCTGGAAGAAGGCAGCAGGAACACAGGCGCACAGCAGAGCAGGGCATGGCTGATGCAGAGGTGCCCAGGAAGGTTCCTCTGCTCCCCGGGAGTCCAGCCTGCTCTTAGACACATGGTCTCCTCCTGGCCTCTCCAGCTCGCTGCTCCAACATAAACAAATACAAGCTACATCCTCCTGGAAATTAAAACCAGCATTTCGGACATGTACACGGATCCTGCCCTGCAGGAAACTGGGATGGAGAATTTGCAGCCCCACGTGGCCTGGAGCAATCCATGTTGGTTGGGGAGGGCCAAGAGTGAAACACACAGCACTAAATGGCATCTTGGGATATTTAACTATATCAGTTTTCTCAACCCTTCACTAGCCAGATAAATTTGTCCATTTTGTTTTGCTCATCCTTACAGTGTCCACTGAAAAGCTTTTTCCTTTACCTCTCGGTCACACAAACATCACAACCTGCTTTCATCTCACCCTTCCCCGGCAATCACGTCCACTTGCTTCCCTATTTTCTCTTCTTTCAAGGCTCTCATCCAGGCTGGTTATTTTCTTCATCTGCCTGTACCATCATTATTTTTCACATTGTCAGGCATGCTGTTGTGTATCTAAAATTTGTTTTCAGTATGGTTATTTAAGCCCATTCTCCTGCACTAGGGTAGACAAAAATTGCAACCTAATACAGAAATACGCCTGTGGAGCAGTGGGAGGCTACAACCAGATCTGCTGTGTGCACATGTGCTGGCTTCTCCCCAAAGGTCTCTCTGCCAAAGCTGCTGAGCTGACCATGGTCGGGATGGAGACATGACACGAGAGGTTGGGCAGGAGGCAGTTCCCCATACCTGCGGTACCAAGTGCCACTAAGGAGATGTCAAAGTCCAGCAGCAGTTTGAATAACACAAAACATTAAACAGAGCTCTTAAATATCAAAGAGCAGAAAGTTTCACAGGCTAATGCAGGCAACATGTCACATAAACTGGCAACATAACCATCTGGGTCCATTAACTGCACTTGCTCTATAGCATTTGCTGTCTGAATTGTTTATGCCTTGTTTGAGCACAGAGGCTACTCAGCATATTAATACTCTGGAAAAAACCCAACATGTAGAACAGAGCTAGAAGTGAAGGACTGTTTGGGGTGCCTGTTGATATGCCAGGCTTACAGTGCAGATTGCAATGGGATAAGGCAGAAGGGGTCTATGGAAGAGAAAAGCACAGCAGAAAACCCCAGAGAGCCCATAGCTAGCTTCCACTTTAGTAAATAAAATCAAACAAACAGTGAAATTAAAGCCTGTTGTTGCAGAGCAGGGAGAAGGTCGAAGATTTTATGATCCCGCTGCAAGAAAGGAATTTTAAAAGGATTGTGAAGACCAGGGATAAATACCTAGTTTCTTCTGCAAACCTGAACAAAACCAATTGATTTCCCAGAAACAAACTGGAAAATTATTTCCCCCCTCTCCCCTCCCCAAGAGTCAAGTCCAACCCTGCTAGTAAAGGATTAAGCCTTCTCCTTACCCTTTACCTCCAAAGACTATGCCAGTCTGGGTTCGGCCTTGTAATTGAAAGTTGAACAGGTTAGAGATGCCCTAAAAGCTACTGCCTCTGACTGCTGAGTCACTGGAAGGGAAAGGGATTTAAACTAATCATTTACTGTACAGCTCACTAGGAGCTTGTTATCCCACAAGGCAGAGTGCAGCCCATGCTGGAGATGCTGTGTACCCCAATCACCTACTCCAAAATGTCCCTTCCATGTCCCCTTGCAGAAGACATAATTTTTGACCACGTGCCTCTAGATGACCAAGTGACTATCTAAATCCCAAACCAAGATTCCCTTTAAAAATCATTAAATTTCCTTGGCAACTCACATCTGCCAATGGAGCTGATATGTTGATGCACAGAGGAGGCTTTGCACAGTGGAAGTGGGGCTTGGCATAAGACAAGGAGGAATGCACAAGGATGTTCAATGCAGAAATGAGGGTGGGTAAGGAAAACAGGACACTGGCACTGTTACTCCTACTGTTTATCAACAAGGAGTAAAGAGACAAGAGACAGTATTAGGACTTATTTTGGGGAAGGTGAGGGGGGAAGAAAGATTTTTTTTTTTTTTCCCCCCCTCAGGTAACTCATGAAAGAAGCCACTTTCTCACATGCTTCCTGGGCTCAAGATGTTCAGGAATAAAAACCGGACCTTCAAATTAAGGTCCTCTGTGCCTGGCTTGTCCCTCCTTACCTGAAGCCATAGCACACTGCTGGGGATAGTACAAATCCTTTTCGCATTAAACCAGTTGTGTGAGACAAAGAATTGGCATGCCAGTGGAGGGGCAAATTAGCTGCCTCAAAGAAGAGCAAGACGCATGTTAGAGTCTGCCTCAGCACAGAAGTCCTTCCCTCTTCCACAGGCAGATAAAACACATAGAAGTAAAAATTCCCTTTCAGAAAACTGTCTAAGCTTCCAGTCCACTGCAGAAATTCATTCAAAAGGCAACAGTCCAAGCAAGAACTTCCAGCACTTTACTATGCGAAATCACCCTGTTTCACAAAGGCATTTTGCCTTCACAGCAAAAATGATGCTATGGGATTTTGCCTTCAAGAAAGGGAATGGAAACTCCCTTCACATCACCAAGCTGGTGTCACAGCACAGAACTGTGCTGCCACGAGGTATTCAGAACTCACTTTCTGACATGGTCTCAATTTTGTGTCAGACACTAGACTGATACACACCATCACTTAAGTTTGTGACCATGCCATGGACCCCTTCTGCACAAGCAGAACAACCTCACCCTCTCTGTACCTCAACATTCCCATATGCAAAGCAAAAGTAACTCCCAGTAAACCTTGTTACCTGCTTTCAGTTAAAATACAACTTCCAAAGATTCATCCAAACTCAATCCAAAGAGGTAGGGAATCCATCCCTTCCTGGTAATTTGTTAAATGATTGATCGTAGCCCATGTCTACCTTCTAATGTCACCTTCCAAACAGCTGGTCCTCTCTGACAGCCTCAGCAGCATCAAGCACCTCTCCCCACAAAAGGGAGTTGTGTTTCAGTCTCTTTCTTGACCCGACAAACACAGCAGGAGATTTAAAAAGTTCAAGTCTAGCTATTTTCTCCCCATTCCAAATACTGCCCTGCCGCTCCTTCTAGCTTCTTCCATGTCTATTTTAAAATACAGGCAGCACAGCTAAATAAACTATTCCACCAGTATTTTCACACAGGCAGTTTTGGAAGTAAAAACATCCTTTGTTCCTATCTTCCAGCTCCCATGTCCATAGATGGCATTCAACACTTCTTACTGCACCACCACTCTGGGAATCCAAATGGACTTGGCTGCTCAGTACAACCACAAGTACGTTTTCACAGTGACTGTTTCTGAAGGGCAGAGCCCTCTTCCTCAGGCATGGCCCATGCTGCTTGCTCCTCCACGTGCAACTTCATTGCGGGTCATTTCACATATGATTTGTAGGACTGCAGTTTCCAAGTCATCTGGATTACTCCAAGCCATTTATCATATTCTCGTAACGATTTATTACTCCATCAGTTTTGTGAAGTCCATGGATTTTTTTCAGCAGTGACTCTGTACTTGATGAAAATCACAAGAACAGCAAGGATGAAGCTATTCCTAAGAACTTCCATGATCACATTTACAGTGCTACAGCTTTATCACAGCCCTTACATGACTTTTATTTCCTACACTGACGAAAAAAGAGCAGAGACATGAGCTTACACTATCTTTGTGACAGCTTTGACACTGCCTAGTCACACAAAACTGAATTTGTTCAGAGCAGCATTTTACCACGAGCTCACAGAGAACCCACTCCTACCCATAAGCACAAGATACTACACTCAATTTCTTTCCACTTTTCAAGAGAAAAATGATTAAGCAGGTGAAGTCATCCTTAAAAAAAATTAATCTGCTTACCTACTCTTTATCAAATCAAAATAACCTGAAAAACTGGAAAAAGTATTTGCCTGAGAGTTAAGACAAATACATCCTTCAATGACTCTCACACTTGCCTCTTCCTATCCGGTACTTCCACAGGCCTTCATCACCACAGGAACCATGCCTGGTGCTGCCAGCAATGCTTGATTCCATAATTTTAACATGTGCAAAAGCTGTATTAGAAGGTCATTAAAGTCCAGAGGCTCTTAGGGCTTCTGTGATTCCACCTACCCCAAGTGTTGCATTTTAATGTAGGCTTAAGCTTTAAGTCAAGCAGGTTGTTTGCTTGTTTGTTTTGTTACAGAAGAATCTGTTATGCACTTACTAATTCCTGCTGGGCCAATTGAGCAGACATGAGATGTCTGCTCAACTCAGCCATCCTGCAATTAAAACTTCCCTTTATAAAGGAAGACTGGCACAAAATCCTCTGCGTTGCCTCACTGCATTTCTTCTTCCTGCAGGTCACCACTGCCTCCACCAAAAAGAAAAAGAAGGGGTCATTATCCTCTCCATCCTCCACAATACAAATTGGCCAATGCACCAGCCCAAGCAGCAGGAGCACAGAGAAACCACAAGGCTTCAGGTCCCTGTTCTGCAAACTTCAGAGTATGTTGAAGAAAAAGGCACGATGTATCAAGTGGAACTTGCAGAGCCTGATCCAAGATGTCCCTTGAGGGGTTTTCTGCTCCGTTGGGCCTCCATTTCTACAGGGTCACAGCAATTTGCCTGTTTGCTTCCTGCAGGCACTAACTGCCAGCAGGATAGAGGTGGGTACCAGAACATCTATGCCCCACGCTCTGCATCTCACTGATGCTCTGCCCAACACTTGGGGGTGTGAAACACTGCTCTGAGGCCACTTGCAGCCTAGTTTCTTACAGAAATAAGATTTGTACAATTATGTTTTCTTATACCTCTTCTAAAATCTTCTGAAGCAGTTTCAACCCAATGAAGCTCTGAGGACATGAGCCTCAGAGGCAGGGATGGACCAAGACCAGCAACTTCTGCTAATGTGGGGATGCCTCAGACCTCAGTATATCTATATATAGATATATTTTATTGTCTTGACCAACATACAGCTACAAATATATTTTCACATACAGGCCCACAGAGAGAGGAGGGGTTCCACTGAACCCCACTAACCCTGCAAACCTAGATCCAGGGCCTCCAAAACCAAACACTACTTTGAGAATGGTATTTCTGAAGAGACTGTTTCCAGCAACTTCCCCCAAATGACACACTATAGCAACAGCAAGGAGAGGATACAGCTCAAGGGTGGTATTCAGCAATGCTTAAGCAATACAGCTTTTCTCCTTCCTCCTACAGTTCCCTCCCCCTACTGTTCCCCCACACATTTCCAAATCGGCTCAACTTTGGTGGATTTTTATGGGAACTGCAAAAAAGACATCTGCCAAACATCAAATCACTGCTCCCCAGTGCAGGGGCACAGTGACTTGAAATGGTCACCGTGCCCTTATATTTTATTTTTTAAACTGTAAGAAAGTATGTATTTTCTCAGTCTCATTCTCCAAAACAGCTGAACAGTTTTTGCTAGACTCTTCCCAAAAAGCACATCTCCCAGGAGATAATCAGCTGGAAAGTTCGAAGTGAAATAAGGTCTGACAAAATAAGAGCAACTAAAACCAGGGATTTTCAAACACAAAATCTGGCAAACTTTTAATAATGGGTGTTAGCACCAGGCCCAGATACACTGAGAAGAGAAAATCTGGTTGAACTGCAGATAAAGCTTTTATACCACCAAACATTAGGTGCTAGGTGGCATGTCTAGGATCTCTCTGAAGTGGAAGGAAAAGGGAGAAGCAGGTACATTCCTCCCAAGGGCAGTTCAGGACAACTTTTTGCCAGATGCTCACTCAGGAATTCCTCCTCTCTATTGGAGGAGGCCACTCATCTGGATGGGGAACGTGTGTGGGGTCTGCAAGCCAGAAGCCCTCATCTCCCTCAGAGCCTTAAAAATCAACCTCCAGCTTCAAACATCACTTGTGGGAAAAGAAGGTGTAATAAAAGCACAACCCCTTGATCACCATAATTTAACTCTGTTCAAAATATAATAATCACACCTTAAGTTACATGTACTCCAAGTATTCTTATGAGATTGGTTACATGGAAATGCTAGCAAGGAGAAGCTTGGGAATGCCACCACTCATCTCTCCCAGGCAAAAACCTGCATCAGCCCCCTCTCAGGGCTCTTTATTCACCTTTCTCCACTGTTTGGTTTTGCTGCATTATCCAATTTAGGCTGTGTGTTCCTTTGGAAAAAGGCCTCGACATTTAAATCACCAGAAAAGTTACTCAGCACACCAACACTGCTGCAGAAACATGGACTTTCAGCTGTGAAGGTACCAGTTCTACATAGGCACCCTAACAAATGCATTTTAAGCAAAATGCTCTTTAAATATCCTTCTGTTCATGCACAGGCCCCCCCAGGACTTCTGAGCAGGCAGAAGATGAATGCGTGTTGTGATACACGATTAACATCCCCATAATCAGGATTTCACGTTACTCAAAAGCACTTTGCTGGCTGCTTTGCTTTTTATTTTCTTAAAGTCTCCAACAAGCCCTGAAGCAAGTACCGCGTGGGACAAAGGAGAAGGTGGGCAGTTAGAGCCCTTGCAGGTTAAACACTGCCAGCCACCTTGTTGCTTTGCAGGATCCCTTGCCCAACTCTGCTTCTCCATAGCCAAGCTGCAAAAAAAATCTGCGTCACAAAAATCAGATGGCATCATAACCAAGCCCACCAAGAACAACAAGGAATCAGAAGTGAATGAGATCTTTGCAGGATGCCAGTATAATCTGACACTGCTGGTCTTTTCAGCTCATTACTTTTGGCAGCACAGGCTCCCCATGAGGTCCCATAAAGCACGAATGACTTAATCAAGGGACTTCCCTGGGGGTGAGGGAGATGCACAGGCTCTGTCAGGCTCATGAATAAGAGCATCAAATCAAAGCCTGGGAAATCTGTGTTGCCCTATGGAAAATTGATAGTATCAGCTGGTAAATTCTTAAGCTATTAAATGGTGCTTAAGGCCCAACCTTATACCACAAACTCAATTGCTCTGAGCAGAGCTGGAGACACAATGAACACTAAAAAACCAAAATCGAGGAGCAGGAGCTGGTTTCCAGAAGTCCACAGAAAAGTGCTGAACACATCTGGATAGTGCCACGTTACTGCCATGTGGGTGAACTCCCTGTGTACCCTGCTGTCCCAATGAGATAACAAAGCAGCAGGAGTACATAGAGTAGACAGGATGCAGACAGAAGTAGATGATGAAACTGAAGCACTGCTAGCCCACAGCCAACACCCAACACATAAAATAATAGAATGTCCACCACTGGACACTTGTGCAGAGAGTTGAGGCACTGCAGTGCCTCTGAACTCATTCCAGATCCAGACTGAATTTATACCAGCTTGCAAAATCTTCCCCCTCTCTTTTCAACAGTGTAAATGCTACTACACAAAACAATCATCTGACTTTTCACAGATTACAAACCAGGTAACTTTTTCTGCAGCTCTATATAACGCAGATCCAGGCTGAAGCCTGCTCAGAGGCAGACATAAAACCTGTTCTACCCAGGAATCTTCCCAGCGAGGTAAGCCATGCTCCTTGCTTGCTACAAGATATCCTCTTCTAAAATTTTAAGCATCATATTCAGAGCAACATGTCCATGACTTCCACTCCAGTCCTTCTGACTTAGGGTTGGAAGGGACCTTATAGCTCATCTAGTTCCAACCCCCTGCCACGGGCAGGGACACCTTCCGCTAGAGCAGGTTGCTCCAAGCCCCTGTGTCCAACCTGGCCTTGAACACTGCCAGGGATGGGGCAGCCACAGCTTCTCTGGGCACCCTGTGCCAGGGCCTCGCCACCCTCACAGGGAACAACTTCTGCCTAAGATCTCATCTCAATCTCCCCTCTGTCAGTTTAAAGCCATTCCCCCTTGTCCAATCCCTACAGGTCCTTGTCAAAAGTCCCTCTCCGGGTTTCTGGTTGCCCCCTTTAGGCACTGGAAGTGCTCTAAGGTCTCCCAGAGCCTTCTCTTCTCTAGGCTGAACAAGGAGAACTCAGCCTGTCTCCATTGGAGAACATGTCAACTACTTGTTCACAGCAAGGCTGGATAATGCATGCACACATACAGGCACACTTGATTTTAAGCATATTCTTTGAATAGATCTCATTTTCAAGCAAAACCGGACAGCAGCTTTACAGTGAGTAAGCTACTTGTGCATAACAAGCGCTGCAAAATCTGCAGCAACTTCAAGTTCTTTACTATTAACACATTCTCAATATTAATCTTCCCCAAATGATCCATACTGGAAATTTATGTATGACCCTGTATTAAAACCCACAGTAACAATCTCTCTGAACATGTCATGGAGCTTAAATACAGGACAGTAGAGTGCCCTAAGAGGCTGATGAGAACCATTTTCTAGTACACTGGAAAGGACAAACTGTTTTTATGAGTATGTTTTATAGTCTGGTTTTTCAAATTAAAACTAAAATAGCTCCCAGATGGGAGCTGCACCATCGTACCATTCCAACTTCAAACTAAGAACACTTTGAAAGAAAAAACCCCCACCAAACAAAAGCAACACAAACCAGGCAAAACTTCACAAAATTTGACTCCTCCGAAAGGCTGACAGCATCTTTTGTTGCTCAGAGAGGACTCAGAGGCACGGTGAAAAAAAGTCTTGAGATTTTTTCCTAGCAAAGATTCAAATAATAAGGAAATAGTTTCAAAATGGTGGCAGCAAAGTTTGTCCTTAATTCTACAATGTGTGCATCAGACTGTGGAAAATTTCTTTACAAAAGCTCCAGGCATCCACACAAGCAGCTGGAGTGGGAAAAGGATTCCTTTGCCCACAGTGTGTTTATCCACTGCCTCTAAGGAGCCTTCCTTCTGCAAATCAATATTATCCATTTCTTTTTAAGAGTCTCATATAGCTATAGCATGGCTTTAATACTCTTTCCAACTCACAGCACCTCAACAAGAAGCAACCTCTAAAGCTCGAATTTAGCTTTTAATTTGCATGAGCAATATCTAATGCAGATGACAGTCCAACTCATCTCTTATTCTGGTGCTGGAGAGGCAATGCAGAACCGTGTGTTTTTGCCAAGAAAACTAAAGCAGAGAACAGGAGATCTAGGAGATGAAAGCAGGATCCTTGAAGCTGCCCTTCTGCTAGCACGTGAGGGTAGAAGCGCAACCAGCACCTGGCTTTACTCACATCTTGCAGGTACTGCGAAGACCACACATACTCATAATTTGGTAATAACAAACACAGGAGCACTTTGATCTATGGGATCACAGGAATGCAAACTTGGCAACTTCCAGCTCTGGAGGTCCCTGCCTGCTACAGGGTAGGAGGGAACAGAAGGGGAATCACTATAAACACCTGGTCTGCACTAAGCATTCACTAGTGCTTAGTACACAGGACACTGCTCTGAACAGAAATATGGCCCAGCCAACTAGTACAGGTCTTTTCTTTGAAATGAAGCTCTCATCAGGCTGCTGTGTACCTACTCTCCAAATAAATCAGGCGTCGAGGAGCAAACTCATTGCCATCGTAGGTCCAGGGGAGGGAACAACTCTCGTGCCCTATGCACAGGGCAGGGTTTGGTCTCACTCCAGACCAGTGAAGGCACCTCTTCCAAACACCTCCTGGGTGTCTTGCCCAACTCCTGGGCAAGAAGCCACGTCCGCCCATCAAACTCAACAGCAGCCCCGCACTCTGCAGCATGTTACCTTCCAGCCCTTTGCCAGAGCAAGTTCCCTAGGGATCACCAGGGAACGGAACTGAAACAAACACGTGTGCTTCAAAAGAAATGCTTGGGAGGAAGTGAGAGTAGATCCTCATTTCCTCCCCTTTACACAGACACCTCTCCTCATTTCCTTCCCACGCACCTCATCTGCTACCTGTTAATGCTGTCCTTCCTCCAACTTCTGGCTCCTACCGCAGCCTCTTTACTTTCTTCATGCATCATCCAGCAGCCCTCCCTTCCTTTTCAACATCCTCCCATCAGCACCAAGTTCCAACCTATGGTACACTTTCTGCTGGGCACAGAGATCCTGTTACAGCTACTGAAATGTTGCCTGTGCTTCGCGGTTTTAGAGAGGATCAAGTCACGCCACAGCCCATCCAAGCTCACGACGCTGTCAGTAACCATTACAAAGCTTTCACTCTGCCTGATGAAGGAGAAAACAGTTTTGGCCAAACTGGAGAGCTGGGAGGGAAGAGAATAATAGCCTTGGTGGTAAGAAGATCTGATAACTGGTTAGAAATCGTGCTGTCAACAGGAGCAAAACACACCATGCCGGCAGAAGTTATCCCTTCTCCAAACAATTTCAGGCAGCTCAGTCAGCAGTGGAAACACCAGTTTATTCCACACTTGTTCCCTCCCAAAATTAATTTTCCAGCTGCACATTTACAGTTCATCTTCCAAGTGGATGCATCTTCACTGTATTTACAGTTCCTAAAAGGACTGCAAAAAGCTTCTTTCAAGCAAAATGTGCAATATTAATCCCTGGGCCATCAGCCCAAGCGAGCAACCAGAAAGCTCTCGATGGCCACAAGCTTTGCGGCAGACCCCTGCAGGTGCTTCCCTCCCTGCACTGCCTTGAAGCCACTCATGCTCTGGTTCAGGGGGTAAGCATCACTTTCCTTCCTCCAAAACCCACTTGAGATCTAAGCCAGAGCAGTCCTGCTGGAGAAGCCCCACCTCAGCGGGAGCAGGGAGCTCTCCCTGGAGCTAGGATTGAACAGACATCTTCAAGCAGGGTTCTCACACCCCTCCATGTTACCAACCCTGCTCTTCGCTAAAAGCAGCACTGAGCAGCTCTTCAAACAGCAACCCCACGCGAGGCTCTGCCAGCAACCACAACAGAAAGTACAGGTTTCCGTATTAATTTCTGCTCGCTGAAAACCCGAGGACACAACCAGACCAGAATAATAATACCAATTACAGATATTGAATGCGGTAATTCCAGAGCCAATTAACGTAATGAACCTCCTTCTCTTTCAGATAAGTCATCTCAGAACAATCAAGTTAAAGGTGATCGGGCTGAAGCACATAATAAAAATGCTAAACACTGTTACATGAATGGAGCTGGGAAAGATTTCTACATGGTCCTTCCTCAAAAAAAACATTCCCCCAGCCCCCCTCTGCCTCCACACTCACACAAAACAAGGATCCATGGTATTTATTATCTCTATTTTGATAGGGAATAGTGTTGGAAGCTTTTCATAAAAAAGATACTGAGCCAAACCAAGCCCTGCAGCAGATGATTTGGAGGCAGAAGGGTAGTAAGGTGGTCTTGCAGCAAATGAGGAAGGAAATAAGCAGCAAGTCCATGATGAGAAGAAACACATTTCTTCTGTATTCAGTTGCATGATAATCATCTGCACTAGAGGCACAGATCCGTGTCTCTCGTGTGAAACACAGGCACATGTCCTCTTTGCCCTCTGCAAAAGGTGTAGCCAAAGAGGCTAAGAAGAATCCACTCTTAAATCCACATTTGTGGTACTTGAAATTGACATTCTAGGGGATAAAAAAAAAAACCCTCACACTAATGTTTAGGGCACTAAGTGGTGGGGAAAGAGGTTATTTATGACTTCCCCAGGCATAAATTCCCCAGCCAAATCAGTTACAAGAACATTAATGCTTTGGGGGGTGAACATGAAAACTCACCATGGATGTGGGTCGAAAGACCATTGCACTGACCAGGTCAGTGGCTGCCAGAGCAGCCCAAGTCTGTTCATTCAATATAGCCTTGATTTTTGTAGCTAGACATACAGCTCACAAGAGCCACAACAGCCCTGTCTAAGCCTGCTGTGCCATGGGAACGGGCTGATAATGCTGCACCACAGCTCATGAGGATTTCCTGCATTTAAAACTACAGAAACGGCTTAATATAGTGGGGTTTTTTTCTTTTCTTAGAAATTAACCCAGCACCTGAACCCAACCGCTGTGCTGGAAGCTCGCTGCTCCCAGTGCTGGCACTGACACCAAGCCTTTGATGTGTTCATAGAAACTCAAGGTGCTACACAGGAGATCCACAATGCCCACAACAACAAGGCAGCCCAAGAAGAACAAGCCAACAGACATAAAAGATGCAAACCGCTCTAGTTGTGCTTAACCCAGACACTTGGACGGCACAACTCTTTCTCCTCCCTGGCAGGAGGGTTTGATCATGCTTCAATAACCACGAATCTTATAGTTCTTCAAATAAAATGCACTGTAGACATGCAAAAGATTTCTAGGCTGAGTTCATGAAATGAACAAAGTTGGTTTATGCACTACAACTTTCACTCCATCACTTCAAGACATGGCAAAACCCACCCCATGATTCAGCAGAGGACAAGTACCAAGGATATGTTTCAATGAGCATCAAACTAACAAATTGATCAAAATAACAGATAGTTTAGTTTCAAGGAAAGGTCACCCCAGTACCACCTGTTAGCACCCATGCTGGAATGGGCAAGCAACCCTGCACCGACGGTTAAGCCTTGTGTTAGAAACTCAGTTGTCAATCCGAATTGTCATATTAAACATAGCAAACAGGAGTTTTCATGTTTATTTGGCTACAGACTAACAGGGAACCACACTGAAAATGTCCCCTCTGCAAACCAAGAGGTTCCTTGTCATTGCCTCAATGTACAACCAGCAGTACCAATTACCAAGATTTTGAGATACCAGAAAGCAATAATTAGGTAAAATAAGGCCAGGAAGAGCTAAACCATTTGCCCAGGGCCAGGGAAGGCAGTAAGTGGTGGAGAAATGAGTGTCATTTAGGAGTCTTGTTTACAGCCCTCTTCCCGAAGCCTTGACAAAACCCCCACAAGACCAATTCATGTGGGAGCTGCTGGGACAAAGCTTTGGCATCTCAAAACCTGCCACAGGGTGAGAAAGCCGCGCT
Source organism: Strigops habroptila (assembly GCF_004027225.2). NCBI lineage: Eukaryota > Metazoa > Chordata > Aves > Psittaciformes > Psittacidae > Strigops > Strigops habroptila. Next base: position 61,429,709 of record NC_044282.2, read on the forward strand.
GCAGCCAAACACAACTTTCTCCCCGCTCCCTTCCTCTCCGCCCACAAAGACAAGAGTTTTGCTGGCTGAGTGATCAGGCAAGATGTAGAACTCGACTGAAGACAGAAAGAAAAACAAACACAAGTCCCTCACCCCCCAGCGCTTGGGGCTCAAAGAGCCGAAGGCTGCCGGAGGGACGCCTGCTTGGTTGGGCTGCCTGAGACACGCTGTACGGTACAGGCCCCTTTGTGAGCAAGCAAAGCTACCAACAGAAGGAAAAAATAAAAGCTTCTCATGCGTTGCAGCAGCAGGAGGCATTGCCAGGGATCTCACAACCCAGCTTCGGGAAGCCCACTGCTGAGCAGGGGATGTTGAAGCTCGCCTCACCACATGAATTCCTTGAGATAGCACTGCAGGGAGCAGAGCAGAGTGGGATAAAGCTTTCAGGACTAGACTGCCTACGACTCAGGTATCCCCATACTCCAATTTCCCTAGAGACAGGAGTAACTAATTAATAAGGAGTCACAGGATATAAGTGAGCAGCTAAATATTTAGGATTAATTTAATTACTTCAGCCTCAAAAGCATCCCAAAATTACAAGAAGAATTTCTCTTTACAGCATCCCTCTAGTACATCAACACTTATTACCTGTACTCCCAACTTTTGCTGCAGCTCTTGACATCTCCAGCAGTAGAGATTTCCTTGGGAGAGGCTTCTGGCAGCCTAGCTGATTTTCAGTGTTAGGATGTAATAAAAAACAGAAATTCATGAATTGGCTGCAGCAATTTGAAGGAGATTTGTGGCCATAGCAACATTACTATAATGTATGCTGCAGAGAACAAAGCTATTTTGATCATGTTGTTCCCTACCCTCTCCACCCCACCCATGATGCTAGACAACAGTGTCCAGACACTCTCCAGTCCCCCAAATCCCAACGTGTGCTCTCCCACTCACTACCCTGAGATGAAATCACTGAAAAGGGGACTCAAAGGGACTTTTTGAAAGGTTATCCAGTGCATCTGCCATCCGGACAGACTCCCCCCCCACCAAGCAACCACTCTTGGCAGACCATGCTACTGTGTGATTCAGGAAGGGGCGATGCCTGGCTTTCCCAATTGCCCACCAAGCACCAGCCATTCCACAGTGCTCCCAGTGATGTGATCACTTGGCTGAAGATGAACCAAGAGCATTAATTGTGCCAGTAACAGATAAAACAACTCACTCTGGGTTTATCGCTGGTTTATGTCACATGGCTTCAATCTGCTGTTTCCTTCCTATCTGCTTAATCTTAAATTCATCTAGAAGATGTTTAGGCTCGGATAGTCTCTTGCAATGCACTCATGTCATGCCTAGCTGACGCCTTAGCAGGGGTCTAAGCTGCACTCAAGCCAGCAGGCACTCCTGTAATACAAATAAAAAATTAAATCAAACTGTCAAGAAATGAAGCTAACAAGCTGCCTGCACCCTGCACTGTACCTCCCCTATGACAAAGATGCATCTGGAGCACTCAGTCTGCCCAGTGAGTTGAAGGCAGAGATCCGTATTAATGTTCTCACTATTTTTAGCTTCACAAATCAGGGGTAGCTGACTCCCGCTTCCTGCCCCTGGACACAACATCTGGGCTCTTTATGGTCATTCAAGCTCTTTTCCCACACTGCAGAACCTGAAGGTGGAGCCCTGGAGGGGAAGAGGCAGCAAACCTTCCAAATTAGTAGCAAAGAGCAGAGGGCTGCAGTAATTCTACAGCTGGGATAGCTCAGCAGCAGTGATTACAATCTGCCCACTTAATTTGGCCCTGCAGTTTCTATTAGAGGCACAGTAGGAGGAAATTCTTGTACAGTAGTTAAAGCCAGGGACGGGGTGTCGGGTGACTGGGGTTTTATTCCCCAGCTGTGTTTCAGACCTTCCACACAACCTCAGGGAATTCATTCCTCATCTGCTCCGGTTCCCTCGCTTGTAGCATTCCTCAGCAATTCCCAAGGGATCTCATAGGTTACAAATAGCAACTGAGACTAGAAATATAATCAAGAGCAACTTCCTGTTCAGCAGGATGTAAACCATCTTACAAATTTGTTTGTAACACGACCAAAAGATTTAACTACATAAAATTGATCGATCTGCACCCTCCAACCACCCCACTTTCATAAGGATGAAAGGGGAAACCATGCTGAGCTGTGCCTATAGACCCACAGTGCCCAGGAGCTTCTGTGAGGACATACTCTTGATAGTCTCAAAAAACGATCTTGGGAGACAGGAAAAATTCAGCACCTTTTGCTGGTCTAGCTTAAATTATTTCATAGCTCTGGCTCTGAAATAACACCTGAGCGTGGGAGCAAGACATGGCAGGAATGTGCAAGAACTCTTGGTGGAGACCTTCTGGCCCCCTGACTTCAACCTGATTCAAACGTCAAGCTTTTTAAAAATAAAGAAATAAATAGATATGGGAGCAGAACCCCAACAGTTAAACACAATAAAAGAATAAAAGGAAGGAGGAAAAACATGCTTATTTCTGACACTTCATTGACGTAGCTCTGAAGTTTGAGGTTGTTTGGAAGTGAATGTATTCTAGTACCCGGGATCTTTTGCTCCTTTGCAGGGGGCAGAGCAGGGGCAGTTCTTTGTAAAATGCTCTGAGGTCCTCAAAAAGAGGCCTAACGCTTATTAATGGTATACCCTCCAGGTCAAAATTCTTGCACCACATCAACTGTGAACTGTTGAGAGAAAGTATTAACTCCTCAGAGTAGTTCCAACACCAGAAAAGCACTATAATCACAGAATCACAGGATGGTTTGGGTCGGAGGGAGCTTAAACGTCATCTAGTTCCAACCCCCCTGCCATGGGTAGGGATACAATCTGCAAAGAAAGGTCACAGCAGAAATGGGAACTCCTCTTTAGCATCTTCTCCCACCTCTTTCTGCATATCCATACTCACCGACAGCATGGTGATCCAATTAGTTAATTGGCACGTAAGGATTAACAGCTCAGACCCCTGGAAGAAAGGCAGTGCCACTGCAATGTGTTGCACAGATTTAAATCATCATGTGCCAGTTTGAAGGCAAAACACGTAACACTGAATGAAGCAAGTGGCCAGAAGACAGGCCAGCAGCTCTGCTTTGCTTTCAGGGTGAAGTGTCACGAGTACCACTTGGTAACACTGACCTACTTATCCCTACAAAAGGGCCATGCAACCAGCCAACAACCGCATCTCCTGGGCTGCTGCTGCACACAGCTTCCATAGCTCCGGAATCTTGCTGAAAAATGCACCATAAAGAATAGAGCATAAGTGGGACCTTCTGACACCACTCCAGCTTCCACAAAAATTGCTAGTTTTGCCACTGCGTTCTGTGAAGGCAGAGTCAGAGCAAGGGTGCGTTCAGGAAACCCCCCTTTGCACCTTTGCCTTCCAACAGCATCTTTTGTCCACTATCTCCCTAATGTTAAAACCTCTCTGTAATCCTTCCAAAAGGGCAGACAGACTACATTTTTTCCAGGATGAAAGCTTTCAAATCTGCAGGAGGGTTTCAAAAATGATCATTCACGCTCACCAATCCAAACAAAAACCCACACGCAAGTACATGGGAATGCTAAAGAGAAACAGCCTGCACAGCAAGTGGCATTACACGGACCTGCAGCCCCAGCAGACCAGGCAACCTGCTGCTCCTCAAGCCAGAGACACCATTCGAGCAATACAAATGTGCAGGCAGAATAAAGTTGGGGGAAACAGCACAGTGCTGATTGAGAGCAAAAGAGCCTAAGCCACTTGATAACTCAGAAGCATGCTGTATACAAGCAGGTTTTCCAGGATAAGCCTAAATCACTGCAAAGCCCAACAGCCCCTTCATGGCAGCTTATGAAGTCTTAAGTTATGGCTTTACTTCAAGGCAAATTTTTACGTGTGGCTTTATTTTCAATCATGTTCAAGAGTTCAGTACTAAAGCAGACTTTGCAAACAGCAAAAGGCTAAATGATAACTCTGTAATACTGAGGAGCCAAGGAGACACTGGTTAATTTGCAGGGCAGCAGCGGCACAAAGCTGAGAGGACCCAGGACCCAACTCCTCCTCAGACTAGCTCAGTTAACCATAGCACCAACCTCTTCCTAGAAACAGATCCTGCTGCCCAGCACCATTTATAAGCACAAGACTGTGAGCTCAGCAGGTTCTCTTGTTTCATTTGCAAGCAAAGAACTTCGGAAAAGTCTTCAAATAAGTTTCCTGAACACCAGCCACAACTTCTGAATCAACACTCCGGTAGCAGATTCCTCCTCATCCCAGCTGATGGTGTGATGTCTCTTTCCTTGCCAAACACCTGCTCATCAGAGATGAAGCTTAGCGCTTTATAGCATGAAACAGACTTTGCAAACACATGAACTAACCATGCAAATGAACCATTTGTTCAGGCTTCATGCACAGCAGCCCATTCCTCGGCAGATCTGCCGTTCAGAACGGCAGCGAGATGCGGCCTATGTGGCTCGTGGGGATCACTCCGAGGCAGAGAGGCACAACTGGAGCCCCTGAGAGTTTCAGTCACTCAGACCTGGGTTCTTTTAAATCCTGTCCCGCAGTGAGCTGTTCTAATTCATCCCAGAATCACAGGCAGGGCCATCATTAGGGAACAAGAGCACTACAGACAGTGCACACATCTGAATAAACACTCAAGAGTTGACCGCCTCCATTCCCCCCATTCCTTTGAAGACCTGCGTCTTTTATGATGTTTGGCATCTAACTGCTTCAATGTGCCACAAAGATGAGCAATGACAAGCAGCTGCATGCCATTAATGCCAGGCATTGCTGTCTTCGATTAAAGCGCCTCCACCGAATCCAGAGGAGGGCCACGAGGATGATAAGAGGGCTGGAGCACCTCTCGTATGAAGACAGGCTGAGAGAGTTGGGGCTGTTCAGCCTGGAGAAGAGAAGGCTGCGTGGAGACCTCATAGCAGCCTTCCAGTATCTGAAGGGGGTCTACAAGGATGCTGGGGAGGGACTCTTCCTTAGGGACTGTAGTGGTAGGACAAGGGGTAATGGGTTCAAACTTAAACAGGGGAAGTTTAGATTAGATATAAGGAAGAAGTTCTTTACAGTGAGGGTGGTGAAGCACTGGAATGGGTTGCCCAGGGAGGTTGTGGATGCTCTATCCCTGGCGGTGTTCAAGGTCAGGTTGGACAGAGCCTTGGACCACATGGTTTAGGGCAAGGTGTCCCTGCCCATGGCAGGGGGGTTGGAACTAGATGATCTTAAGGTCCTTTCCAACCCTTAGGATTCTATGATTCTATGATTTCATACGACACAGGGAGCTCGGTGTCTCCTCTCAATTTGCACCACACACTTTGTACGACGCAGACTTTTCCAAAGAAATTTCCCTTGCATGGAAGGGAATCACAACTTGGGAAATGTGACATGACAGAAACATTTTAGCAGAGGCAATCGGGTTAAGTAAGGCAGGAACGAGCATGGACTCAAATGCACACTTCATCTTTGTTCAAATTGGGGACAAAAAACCTGGATCCAGAATTTAGCCATGCAAAGCAACTGTAATTCCCAATGAGTAAGTTTAACCCTCATGCTTTGACTTCCACGCGACCACATCTTTTGCTACAAACACAACAAGCACAAATACAGGCTGGGTGGAGAATGGATTGAGAGCAGCCCTGAGGAGAAGGACTTGGGGGTGTTGGTCAATGAGAAGCTCAACATGACCCGGCAGAGTGTGCTTGAGCCCAGAAACCAACCGTGCCCTGGGCTGCATCACCAGCAGCGTGACCAGCAGGTCGAGGGAGGGGATTCTCCCCCTCTGCTCTGCTCTGGTGAGACACCGCCCCCCCCGCAGTCCTGCGTTCAGCTCTGCGGCCTAAACATAAGGACATGGAGCTGTTGGAGTGAGTCCAGAGGAAGCCATGAAGATGCTCTGAGGGCTGAAGCACCTTTTCTACAGAGACAGGAGAGAGCCTGGAGAAAAAAAGGCTGCAGGGAGACCTTAGAGCAGCTTCCAGTGCCTAAAGGGGCCAACAAGAAAGCTGGCCTTTTGACAAGGGACTTTTGACAAGGGCCTGTAGGGACAGGATAAGGGAAATGGCTTTAAACTGACAGAGGGGAGATTGAGATGAGATTTTAGGCAGAAGTTGTTCTCTGTGAGGGTGCTGAGGTGCTGGCACAGGGTGCCCAGAGAAGCTGTGGCTGCCCCATCCCTGGCAGTGCTCAAGGCCAGGTTGGACACAGGGGCTTGGAGCAACCTGCTCTAGAGGAAGGTGTCCCTGCCCATGGCAGGGGGTTAGAACTGGATGAGCTTTCAGGTCCCCTCCAACCCAAACCATTCTGTGATTCTATGAAATCTTAATGTCTCGACAGGTGATCATTAGGGTCAACTAAACAGAAAAGGCTGAACACCTGCATATAACACTCCATGCAAATTACGCACAGGTACTTCACCCCATACAAAGCTATTCACAACAGTCCCTTCCCCCACATATTTATATGTCAAATCCAAAGGGTATTTATGTACAATAAGTGCTGCCCACATCACACATAGAGCAGTTTGCTCCTTCTGAACCATGGGTGTAACATGAAATGATTATACACAAAAGGCAGCTCAAAGACATTCAGCTGACCTAACTAATGGTTATTTCCTGGTAATTTCACTGAACTTTAGAATTTGCAACACCTCAAGCAATCCACATACACTGGCCACACAGATAAAAGCTGGTGCCTTTACCATCTGTGATACCTGTTCCACTCTGCACATCTCTGATAAGCACCTGCTGTTGCCAAGAACTACCACAAGACTGAAAAGTCTCAGATCTCTTTTTGACTTTATTTATCCTCTAGAAGGAGGTGGTTCCAAGACTGCAGAAACTGTGAAGAAGCAGTAAAGATGAATAAAAACCCAAAGAAACTTGCTTTCACTGTATTAGTCTAGAGAGTCCCATATTCTCTAAAGGAGAAATTCCATCCAAGAAAGGTGAATATGAAGGCTGGAAGCAGCATGTCTTACAGATGTGAATTCATAAGGAGGTACAATTTTGTTTCGAAAAGGAAACCAAATATCCAAACTGCTCTGAAACCAGCACACAACACTGAAGGAGCGCTAAGAATCACCACATTGTCCATCCCCTTATCTGCTGCGCTCAGCCTTCATCTTCCAAAATGTTTGTGCTGCAGCACTGGGTCTCCCTTAAGCCACCTACACAGGAGAACGCCCTTCAGGAGGTTCTGCCAACACCACACTGTCCTGCCTTAGAGCAGCCTTTGTAAACACTGAAAAACAGGAGACCCAGGAGATCAAATCCTTGCATGTATTTTTAAGTGCTTACAGATGAGCATGAGATAAGAGGAGGGAAGAACCACATATTTCTGCAGCTCCTGCAGCCGGGGTTGCACAGACCGACTGGCACTTGCAGAGGGAGGTGAGGTGCTTCCTCCAGAGACTCACAGGACCCGCTCGGATGTAGGCTGGGGTGGCTCTTGCTTTGTGTCTGTTCGCGGCAAAAAGGAAACCGGTACAGAAGTTTCCAGCTATATTTACTTTATGAACTAAACAAAAGGAACTGAAAGAATATAAATATTTACAATTTAAAAGCAGGTCAACACCAGACTAAATTATTAGGCTAATTAAACCCTGCCTACTAAGCCCATTTACTCTTTATCTAACAGTGAAATAGTTATTTCACACCACTCCCTTCCCCAATTAATAATTTTAATCCTCATGACAAAAAAGCATTATCACGGTGTTGGTGACAACTGGTAGCTGCATACAACGGCCATGCAACTCCTACAAAGCTTCGTGTATTTACTCATAGACCAAATTAGTGTCTCCACACTGAGACACTAATTCCTGGTATCAATCGAAGCCGTCCACGCAAATATTAAGCATGTAAGATCCCATCTTAGGAAACAGTCATCACAATCAAACTAGATCGGTTACAATTAGTTGTAACCAATTGTGGTTACAACTAATTCAGGTAGGAAGGATGACTACTCAAGATAAAAATACATGAGGTTTAACATTAAGAGCATGTATAGGTGCTTTTATAGAGAGAAATCTTATTTGATCTGTGGTGCTTGAGAGAAATTGTAGGTCTCTCTCCTTCTCACACACTTATCTTACAGCCATCCGCTAGAGTTCAGCTGAGTGCAAGTGTTCCCCTCTTAGCAGGAACTTGAGAATGAACAAGATTTTAAAAGTCAATACGTACAAAAAGAACAGCAGCTTGAGATGAGGAAAATGGCTTAAATTTCATTTCTTCCAAGTACCTGCAAAAGCACCATCTCTCCCCTTTGCTCAATGATCTTTGCACTTGTTTTTCTTCTTCATCTCCATTTATTGATTTTACAAGGAAAACCAACAGCAGAGCTTTTGCTAGGAAGGATGAATTATGTGTGTAGATTCAAGAAGTTTAAAGTACACTTGCCCTGAAATCTGAGAATCAAGTTCTAAACAAGATTATTCAGACTCTACTGGGTCCACAAGGGAAAAGCGTTTTCCATGGGACAACAGGCCATGAGCTGCCCAAGCTTTCGGTTTAGACTATTTTTCATTTCTGAAGCATCTTTAAAACCTTTAGATTTCACGGCAACGTTAATGTTCTCATTGTAGATTTCGGGACAGATATAAACCAAAATTGTAATTTCCTAGAAGGATCAAGGAAGCTTTCTTATGGGGTGGATTTACCGCGCGCGGGGAAAGCTCACCGCATGCAAACACATGGTAAGCAATACAGACATGCAGTGCCCAGCCAGCGTGCCCACAGCAAAGGCACAGAAACCGGCCATGAATAAAAACAAGCCAAAAACCCTTTGACGATTCAACAGGTCCTAACAACAATTCCCAGGTCCTAACCAAGCTCTGACTTCACTATAGGGCCACTCAGGGAAAATGACTCTATTTTAACTAAAAGGGTATTAATCCAAGCCAATATTAGTTCAAGCACACAAAACCTCTATTTGCAGAAGTGACCTTCTTTCAAATTAGCTTAATTTTGACTCCGGAAGTAAATTAAGACAAATCTTCAGGCAAATTTCATTCCGAGTAAGAACTAAATTTTGTAAGCTTCAAACAATTGAACCTGAGAAGTTGAATTCAGATTAGTTTGCCTGCATATCCATATGCAGATGAATCTCCCAGCAATTCTTCCAAACGCCCCACAGCAGTCTCAGCCCAACTTTCTGCTCCCAGACTGAGGTGTGATACCGCTCTTCTAGTCGATAATCATCTTTCCACCTCCCAGATGGCTCTATTTCCATGGAGCTGTGAACGTCTAGCTGTCTAGGGCTTAGAGAACCTGGAAATGGAAAGCATTATATGATGCTTAAGGCTATTATACGTGCGTTTTGAGTGCTGCAGCCCAAAAGCCAGCCATTAAAAGTCGAGACACAAAGCTCTTACAAAAGAGCTCAATAGGAGGTTTCTGTTAAAAAAAATAAATATGTAAATACAGGAGACCAGGGAGTTTGAAAATATTACGGAATAAGAAATTTGTTTTCCAAGTTCATTTTACTGTGTCAACTGTGTTAAGTGAAAGAGACTGCTTACAGGGGATGAATTGAATCAGTCACTCCAGTTTAGGAAAAAAACAACACAACAGTGGGAGGGAATAACTCACCCAGCTTTGGAAATGCAAGTCTGCCAGGAAAAAGAAAAAGGTCACTGGGGCAGGCAGACAGCAGAAAGGTCAAACAGGAGGAATGGATTTCCGCTCAACTTTTGAAGTGAGGGCTGACTAAAATACCAGCTGAGATTCCTGAGACGTGGCTCACCAATTAAATCCAGCCCAAAAGGAAAGGCCTACAATGAGATGAATGAAACAAGATACAGAGATGGGAAAAATCTCTCCTCTCAAGTGCTGTAATTAAGGCATATGTAAGGAAACAAATGATGCTAAACTTGCCTGTTAATCTCTTCTGCTCTGGTAACAGAAAAGCCCCAGAGCTAAGAGCAGCTTAAAAGCAGATGAGAGGAACATGTGATGATGGCTCCCCATATTTTAAGAAAGGGGAATTATCTGCCAATGATACACAAGGCTGTGCTTGAAATGACAGAATTACAATTTCAGAGATGTAATTTTGTGCTTTCTTCAGATGATGAAGCTCCATTGGAACATCAAAAAGTCCCCTAAGAGCAGGAGAAGGAGCCCTGTTTTTCAGCAATAAAACCACAAGATGATGCACAATGGAGAGGCAGTTTGGTTTCTGGTCCAGGGGTATGGCTTGACAGCTTCCCTGTTTGCTCATCTCACTCAACTTGTCCATAGCTGTGAAGATCATTATGCCGCAGAACTGCATGCGACAAGAGCTCAGGGTTACAGAAACAAACTCTGCATGTGCAGTTTCTGTATTTGGCTTCATTTCCTCTTCCAAGTCTCTCCTCAAAACCAAGTGCCCTTTATTCCCCCACCCAGGTTTGCTGGCCACAAACAACCAAGTTGCCACAAGAGACACGTGCGCTGCCACAAACAGGACACGCGGTCATCCAGAGGGGAAAAGGGGTTTGGAGGAGGGAAAAACTAACCCTTAAAAAACAGACAGCCAAGCAAAACCATTTCCAAAAAATGAGGTAACTAGAAAGCCTCTCCTGGCTGAGACTAGCACTGGGAATACCCCTCTTGGTGCACCACCTCCATGAAGGACATACAGTCCAGGGCAGCAGGGAAGGTGCTGCCATAAGATCACATCTCAGCAGTTCCCTAAAAGAGCAAATGATTATTAGGATGCTCAGATGGGCTCATTTCTTGCTTTAACCAAACTTGTTGGTGAAGTCATCATTCACTCAAAGACTGTCTGTTCCCTTTAAGGGACCAAAGTGCAGGGAGGCAGTGCTGGATTGCATCTCAGCTACCAGCCTCTTCACCCAACAAACACCACAGACTCCAGGAAGGGGTGAAGTGCATGCACTGGTCTAAAATTTATTAGTTTAAAAAACATCAACACCACACATGGCAGAACTCAGAATTCTCTTCTGGAAAGAAGAAAGTTGCTATGTTTTATGTGGGAGTCAGACATCTCCACAGTGAAGTTCACACCAACAAATGGACACAAATCTTCATGGAGTCGCACAACTCCTCCCACCCTTAGCAGGAACCAGGGATATTCAGTTCAATTTGGAGCATCAAATCCCTCAAGCCAGAAGCACCAGGCAGAAAATAACCACATCTTGTACTCTGTGATGTATGACTTGGAATTTAAAGAGGGAAAAACAAGTTATCACACTGCATTTTATTTTTTTGGCTCTTAAACCCTTGCCAATAAAAAAAAAGAAAAGAATTTGTCACTATGAACAAGCTCACTTTCTGATAGAGGTGCATGTGGTGGGACAGACTCCAGCTCATTCTCCCACAGCATTATTTCATCTGAAGGGCAAACAGGAGCAAGGGTTTAAGTGCTAAGGCAAACAGATGTAGCTTTAACACACATGGTTGATGAAAGCGACTGTACATAGCTACTGTTGAAGTCATTTCTTTGTAGCCTTCATTCCCACAGATAACGATGAGCTTAAACATTCCAAAACTTCAAATGATATTCTGCACCTTCTTCAAGTTAGAAAAAAAGGATAAACTTTTTATCTTATATGCTTTTTAAGTGAGGATTAACGAATCATAGAATCACAGAATAGTTTGGGTTGGAAGGGACCTGAAAGCTCATCTAGTTCTGATCCACTGCCACAGGCAGGGACACCTTCCACTAGAGCCAGTTGCTCCAAGCCCCTGTGTCCAACCTGGCCTTGAACACTGCCAGGGATGGGGCAGCCACAGCTTCTCTGGGCAACCTGTGCCAGGGCCTCACCACCCTCACAGGGAAGAGCAACTTCTTGATATCTAAATCTCCCCTGTCAGTTTAAAGCCACTCCCCCTTATCCTATCACTACATCATATACACACTATTGCTCACAGGAATAACAGTAATAGCCGCGGTTACCTCAGCAATAGAGTTGTGGGGGTGGTCAGGGGTACCCACTTTTCCCAAGCCCCAGTTCCCCATGTCTGTACTTCCCTTGGAGGCAGTATGGGCTTGGCAAACCTACAAACCCATCCAACTCTGCAGTGGGCAACCACTGCTGCAAAGCACCAGCTACATGATGGTGCTGCAAGTATGTGCTGGGATGGATGGAGACAGCATGACACGGCATGCAAGGACCTGGTCCCACAACAAAGTATCAAGAACAGCAGCTGTATTTGGAAAACGGAGGTACTTCTCCCTTTTTCCACAGATATGCCTATGGTCTCGTAGTAAGGCTATACCTCAACTTCAGTTGAGCCCATAACCCATATTTAATCTAAAAATTGTTAAGCTTAATATTATTCTCTTGAAGGCTATACACATACATGCCTTCCTTTAAAACTAGATTTGAGTAATACAGATTTTTACAAAGAGGCTTTCATAAAGTACTGTTTGCAATAAAATTAGCATTTGGCAGAACAAAGCTCTAGGTCTTAACTCCCCAAACGCTGCAAGTATGAACCCAGGGGAACCTGAGCCCAGGGAATGGAGGAATTCATCTTGTACTTCACATCGTGAAGTACTTCACCTTAAAACAAAAGATGACAGCTCACAGGCCAGCATGCCTCTCTGGAGTGGCTGGGATTTAATCAATTATGGCAATATTAAGAAAAAGGATAAAACCAAAAGATGACAGCATGCCCTTCACCAAGGGCACAGACAGAGGGGTAAAGACAGAACATAACCTGAGACACAAATAATATGTAGTGGAAAATAACAGGTTTTATGCTTTCCCCCACATTTGGAGAGCATGCTATATTTTGCGTAGCAAGCACGTGGGGAGAAGGAGTTGGGGGAAGAGAATATCAAAATGAAAACAAGTCACAAGGCATCAACAGTCCCTTGATGACAGGAGAGTAGTTTTTGTTGGCACAGCTCACGACAGCTGGAGGAATAATTGCAAAGCTGAGCGAGAATGCCCAGAATATATTTTGCCTTTAGATTCTCAGATGAAAGATGCTATCCATGAGCACTTTGCAAACGTTAATTAAACCCTCACAGCCCCTTTTGGCAGATCAAGAAGTATTTATCTTTATTTTGCAGAGAGAGGAATGAGTATCTCAGACACTTTTAACATGAGGTATCTACTCTTTTTAAGTTAGGAAGTGCCCCCATGGATATATATACACCATAAAAAACACAAATTAACCTTTCCAGCCTGGCAGCCTTCCCCAGAATAGAGTTGATACCTCTCTTACTTTCCTCTGACTACTGCCCCAACAGAAATCTTGACTGCAGATAAAGCAAGCAAGCTCTAGCCATGCAGGTGAACAGAGGCAAGTATAAGGACTACAAACAAGCTTTAAAGAAACATCACCCCCTTATAAGTTGTAAAAAAAACCTCAGCTGCTCTTCCTTTGATTTTCCTCTTTAAAGGTGGTTCAGCATTTCCATACTGACTGAGCTGCATGCTGGAAAGCATCTCCCCCAATGCGAGAGCTGTTCCCTACAGGACTGCTTTATAGACACCCACCTTTGCAAAGCCACTATCCAAGGAAACCTCTCAGGCTCTTGGGCCACTTCCCTACATTCAGACCACACACTGTCAGTTCAAGAGCCTCACCACAGGCAGGGAAGAGTATGCCCACCTCACCCCCAGCAATCTGCCTGCTGTAACACCGGCTCTCCTGCAGGAAAAGGAGAAATACTTGGAGCATCTCCCTCACATGATGCTCCAATTAGGGACTTGAGTCCTCAGCTTTGGCTGAGTTCCTCCTCGCTGAGCCCAAGGCAAGCACCTGCAAATGCAATAACAATCAAGTTTCATTCATCTTCCCTCTAATTAGACTTTATATGAATACACATAAGTATTTCAAAGTAATTCTATGCCTTACCATGAACGGCTACCGCTACTGTTCCAAACAAGCTTTCTATTCCATATATTGATACACATCCACCACTCTCCAATATGAAAAAACTGCATCCAGCTCTGATGCCCCAAACATAAGGACGTGGAGCTGTTGGAGTGAGTCCAGAGGAGGCCACGAAGATGCTGTGAGGGCTGGAGCACCTCTGCTATGCAGACAGGCTGAGAGAGCTGGGCTTGTTCAGCGTGGAGAAGAGAAGGCTCCAGGGAGACCTTAGAGCAGCTTCCAGTGCCTAAAGGGGCCAACAAGAAAGCTGGAGAGGGGCTTTTAATAAAGGCCTTGTAGGGACAGGGCAAGGGAGAATGGCTTTAAACTGACAGAGGGGAGATTGAGATGAGATCTTAGGCAGAAGTTGTTCATGTGAGGGTGGTGAGGCCCTGGCACAGGGTGCCCAGAGAAGCTGTGGCTGCCCCATCCCTGGCAGTGTTCAAGGCCAGGTTGGACGGGGCTTGGAGCAACCTGCTCTAGTGGAAGGTGTCCCTGCCTGTGGCAGGGGGTTGGAACTGGATGCGCTTTAAGGTCCCTTCCAACCAAAACCATCCTGCGATTCTATGGTTCTATAAATTTAATCCAATATGCTGAGTTAAAGCAGGGAAAACTAGCAGAGATGTAAAGGAGCAGTGAAATATTTTGCTCTCTTTTGTAAAGAGGCATAAAGTATTTGAGACATCTGCACTGGCAGGGCAGCACTACTGCTGTCTTCTGTAAGAAAGAATATCCTCAAAATAACCCCCAGCCAATTATTTGCTAAATTGACATGAAAAAATTTATATTTAAGAGGAGAAGGGTCAGTTTGTTGGATATCCAAAGAGTAGCTGAGAACATCTGCAAGGATAGGAAGAATATGCATAAACACACATGTGAACTAAAAAGCCCAAATATACAGTGGTGGCCAACACTTGTGATCTTCACATAAAAATAAGCGTATTGGAGTTCTTCCCTGTTAGAAACTGAGGCAGCTGATTAAGTATTTCATTTGGAAATACATTTAATGATGCAGTTGGAAAGGAAACCTAAGTGGAGCATGTTCAAAGCCTTAAGTCCCTAAAAGGCATTAAATCCACTAGTTTTCAAAAAATCCCACCCCAACACATGTATAGCCTAGAAGAAGGCTGAATGGGAGCACAACAGTATAAAATATGCAGCTTAAAACCTTAACCCTAATTTAATTTCTTTTCTAACACATACTTGACAAAGACCCCTTCTGCCTTATGCTGCTGAACATACAAGAGGTTCCCTGCAGAGATGGGAATGGGAAGCGACAACAGTCTCCATGAGGTGCTGAGTGATGTCTACTGCCCTGAAGCTGGACAAACACAAGTCCCCTCACTGCGACAGCAAAGTCAGATGCCTCCATGCAACCGAGCTGGCTGCCGATGCCTTGGACATGCCAGTTCAGCAGCAATTGCAGGTCTACCAGTTTTGTATACAGCGAGTGCATGGAGTTAAAGCAGTCTTCAACCTAAAGGAATTACAAAGGAACTAAGAGTTTGGGATACAAACTGCCATTCGAACCATCATAGAATGGTTTGAGTTGGAAGGGACCTTAAAGCTCATCCAGTTCCAACCCCTTGCCATGGGCAGGAACACCTTCCACTAGACCAGGTTGCTCTGTCCAACCTGGTCTTGAACACTGCCAGGGATGGAGCAGCCACAGCTTCTCTGGGATGAGATGGACACATGTGCCAGTGCCTCACCACCCTCACAGTGAAGAAAATCATCTAGTCTCACGGTCTCTATTTTACTCAAATTCAATGACATTCAGGTTATGTTTTCCTACAACAGCAGATAATCATAGAATCAGCTAGGTTGGAAAAGACTTTTAAGTTCATCAAGTCCAACTGTTACCCCAGCACTGCCAAGTCCACCACTAAACCATATTACTGAGGGCCTCATCTACATGGTATTTGAACACTTCCAGGGATGGTGATTCCACCACTGCCCTGGGCAGCCTGTTCCAAAGCCTGATCACCCTGCCTGTGAAGAAATTGTTCCTAATATCCAATCTAAACCTCCTCTGGTGCAGCTTGAGGCCATTACCTCTTGTCCTATCACTTGTTACCTGGGAGAAGAGACCGACCCCACCTCACTACAACCTCCTTTCAGGCAGTTGTAGAGAGTGATAAGGTCCTCCCTGAGCCTTCTCTTCTTCAGACTAAACAACTTGAGTTCCCTCAGCTGCTCCTCAGATCACAGGTAAGGACATTTTCAAGTTGTCTATCACATCTCCAGCTGCTCTCTGACCCCACCTCACTGGCCACCTGGGCCAGTGAGCCTGGCTTTTTAACCCCCCTCCTCATGAGGTCATCTTAGCCAGATATTGACACCCACCAGAAATGCTGTCTCCTGGAGAGCTCTGATAGCCAACAGCAGACACTAGTTACACAAACATGGTGTAACTATGTTTTTTTAGATATATAATTTATATTCAATTTATGTTTATAGTGTAATACCATGCCCCACAGGGCACAGCACAGGTTTCACCACCATCTGATCACTGTGCTCAGCAAGTCAGGAAGACTGTCCAGGGCTGCAAGCAGCATTCAGACCAAACACAGAAGATGGATAGCTTTCCCTAGGCTAATCCAGTACCTCAACTGGCTCTTCTGGGAGCCTGCACAGTCACAGCAACTTTCTGTAGGAGCTGCAAGGTATGGCTTGCAAAACCAGGCTGTTACACACCACAGCGTACTGGGGCCACCACTGGAAAGTCAGCTTTGTCACTGCCCCACGCAGGTGGCCACCATCTTCTCTTTCCTGATCCAAGGCAGAGGCAGTTCCAGTGACCCAGGAATACATGACACATAGCCAGGGAACCAGGTAGCTGGTTGTGCAATTCCACTACTACATGTGCTGTTGCAATGTGGCACAGCCGGGAGACATCAGAAACATGTGGGGTTCAGCCAGCAGATGTTTGCTGCTGCATTTAGTTACCCCTTCTCTGAGAGTTCAAACTGCTTCCTCCACCCAGCCCAACATGCCAGATCCAGTCAAGGCTCTTCCCACGCAGCTCCTTGCTTCTTTTGCCATCCATCTCAGGGCTGCTTCTCCAACCTGCTCACTCGTGATGGTGGTTAATACAGGGGTTAAAATAATGCATCTCAACTGCAAGCATTAGCTTTAATGGTAGAGTCAAAGTGGTTTGGCTCAAAATCTCATCTATGCCCCTGGCTTCTAGTTAAATTAAGATTGCACACAGTGAGGTAGATATTGAGATATTATTAAAGGTGTCCATCACATTCACAGCAATTCTTACAGAAATGTATGTATTTGCAGTACACTTCATCTTGATGACAACTCTGAATCAAGGCAATTCCAGATGAGAAATGTTGCTGTGTTTTAACACACACTGTGATGCGAGGGAGCTGCATTCACCTTTCCCAGTTGCCATTCTGTCATCCTTACGACAAACATCTGCAGTTTTTAGACTGGTTTTGGACTTCTACCGCCCTTTGAGGAGCAGAGCAGCGCCCTCCATCACAGTACCAGCTGAGAAATGGCTTGATGACCTGATGCCTGCACCCAGAACAGGGAGAGGATGGGAGGGCTGGGGCAGCTCTGCCCACAGGGATGGCAGAGGCTGAAAGCCCGCAGGAGAACAGAGGCCCTGAATTCAAGTCCATACATCAACCTGTCAATGCACAGGGCGCTTTGCTATCTCAGCCTCCCTCCTCATCTAAGCTTCACAGAGAGGTGGGAGGCTCAGCAGTAGAAGCTGCAAGAGGACCGGGACTAGCAGTGGTACCCTTCTGCCTGTGTAGGCAAGGGGCAGAGGCCAGGCCTTGTTATTTTGCTCTTTATGATAAGAGAGAGAGAGCACATTTTTGGCCTTCCCACACAAATCCATAGGTGTATGGCTGCCAACTCTTTATCACTTCCCATTTCACTTTTTTTTTGTTTGGTTGGTTGATTTTTGGTTTAAAACTTTGCCCAAGGTTATATTCAGCAAAGACTTCTCCCTCAAAATACAGCATTAAGAATCCTATCACACTAGCATCTGGAATTGCATCAAAGTCCTTCTCGAAAGTGCCATGCTTTTCAGAGGAAAGCCCCAACTGAGCGAAAGAGGAAACTTTTGCCCCACATACCTTTGGCAGGTGAAGCATTCTGCAGAGGCCACCTTGCAGGCTGTCATCATGACATTGTACAGATCAATGACCCACCTCTGCTCACCCTCTCCTGCCCTCATGGGAGGCAAACACCACACGCACACAGAGCAATCATTACTCAGTAGCCTTGAACCTCAAATAGCAAGTATAAACAAGCTTGGAACAGCTCAGGACCTCATATATCAAGTGCAATCTGCTACAGACACCAACTCAAAGTCCTCTCTGAAAAGCATAAAACTCTCTTAGAAAGAGCCCAACCAGCTGTTGAACTCACCTCCACTCCCTTCCAACCCAAACCATTCTATGATGTGCAGTTCTTCCGCTTCCTCCCCTGTGGTGAGTAATGTGGGGCAACCATCTTAACATCATGTTACTTTGTTGTCCCGAGTTAAGTTACTTTTCCTGGAAATGGCTGCATTTGCTTACAGCCACCAAAGTGCGTGCAGAGCTGTGGGCAGATCATGCGTACAGCACATGCTCTGTGATGTTCTGTGCGTTACAGCCAACTTGAAAAAATATCTAAGAAAAAATAACGTTCTTGCTGGATGTTGTTGATACTTAATGGAGTTCAGTGGCAGTGAAGTGCTCCCTCCCCAGGGAACTTTCCAGAGTCATTAGACTCTGTAAAGGATGATCTGGAAGAGTCTGACACATAAGAAACGTCTGCTTCTCTGAAGTGGGGAACATCTGCTGGACACTGCAGCTGCAGAAGAGGCCCTGTCAGGCACCCCTGAGCAGATACAGGGTAGGAACAGAGGTGTGCTTGGGATTCTGAAGGGCAGCACAAGGGTGGCTGACTCTCTCTGTAAATGTATAATACAAATCGCAGAACCACAACATGGTCTGGGACAGAACAGACCTTAGAGCTCATCTAGTCCCAACCTCCCTGCCATGGGCAGGGACACCCTCCACTAGAGCAGGTTGCTCCAAGCCCCGTCCAGCCTGGCCTTGAACACTGCCAGGGATGGGGCAGCCACAGCTTCTCTGGGCAACCTGTGCCAGGGCCTCACCACCCTCACAGGGAACAACTTCTGCCTAAAATCTCATCTCAATCTCCCCTCTGTCAGGTTAAAGCCATTCCCCCTTGTCCTGTCCCTACAGGCCCTTGTCAGAAGCCCCTCTCCAGAGCTCCTGTTGGCCCCTTTAGGCACTGGAAGCTGCTCTAAGGTCTCCCTGGAGCCTTCTCTTCTCCAGGCTGAACCAGCCCAGCTCTCTCAGCCTGTCTCCATAGCAGAGGAGCTCCAGCCCTCACAGCATCTTCATGGCCTCCTCTGGACTCACTCCAACTCTGGACATCCTTCTTATGCTGAGGCCCCAGAGCTGGACACAGGACTGCAAGGGGGGGTCTCACCAGAGTGGAGCAGAGGGGGAGAATCCCCTCCCTCGACCTGCTGGTCACGCTGCTGGTGATGCAGCCCAGGACACAGTTGGTTTCTGGGCTCAAGCGCACACTGAAGCTGGGTCATGTTGAGCTTCTCATTGACCAACACCCCAAGTCCTTCTCCTCAGGGCTGCTCTCAACCCAGTCTCTCCCAGCCTGTATTTGTGCTTGGGATTGCCCCAACCCAGACGCAAGACCTTGCACTTGGCCTTTTTGAACTCCATGAGGTTCACTTGGCCCCTCTGACAACACACTACTGGCACGTGAGACTATCTGGGATGTGGTCTTGCACTGTCGCTCAGCTGATCTAATGGCCTGGTGCTGCTGAAGAGAGACATCTCTTCCCAAACTTAAAAACCTGGATCTAGAGTAAGCTGATTCAGGGAGTTCAGCTCAAAGGAATTTATCTATACTGAGGAGGAAGATATCAGCAGCCCAGAAAGATCAGTGGGAAGACAACACTGGGAGCAAAACCTTTCCTTGCATCACCAGTCTGACATTATATCAGTTCACCTATAACACACAGACACACTCTAAATTTAGTTAGCTTTATAACTTTAAAGTTATATCTCACACTCATTATTCCTCTGCTAATGCAGGAATGAGCCATTCCATTATAAATGCTTTTTTATACCACTACTGTGCTCTCCACCCTACAGGAGCACACATCAATTGCAGATAAAGTGGTTCAACTTTTGAATGTAGACAAAAAACTGAGACAACGCTAATGGTGGTGAAAGACAGGTTGCCTGGGGAGGGAAATGATCACAGGTTTAGGAGGAAAGGGGAAAAAGACCTACAACTTACCTGTCGGGTCACTGCTCATTAATGCTCTGAAGAGAATCACTTCACATGTCATAAATTATGCTGCTCTCTGCTTATTCCCTCATTATACATCTCAGAATCCAGTACCCTTTCACACACACAATCTAATGGGAACACTTACTCTGAATAAAATGAAGAGAAGGAAAGAAAAACTGGGGACCTTCATTTGAGCAAGGAGAGGGGACCCAGGAACTCATCAGGGGACCCAGCAACAGCACCAGGTTTCACCACTGACTTCTTTAGGTCACTCTCTGCACTTCCACCTTCCCCAAAAAAAGGGAAAACCTCTCTGAAGAGCTTCGGTCTGCGCAGGCAGAAGACACAGTTGTTTTCTCCTGTTGATATTTCAATCTCTCCCCTGCTGATTTGGGGTTTCCAACAGACTTTTTAAGAGCTTTTCCATTAGGGCTGCTCTCCATTTTAAGGAGTTTCTGGAGAGACTGAACTGTGTTCAAGGCAGACGCATAAAACTTTTAACTTTGGCTATTAGGCAAAGCTGAGTGTTCAATAGCAGGTGGGGTTTTTTTCTAAACATGGCTTGAGGAAAAACAAAAACAAACAAAAAAAAGCAGCTATAACACCCACTTCTTTAAATATTTAAGATTTTTTTACCATATGGAAAAAAAAACAATCCAACATCGGACAGTAATATACCAGCGCTAGCTTGTATCAGGGCTGGCAAGGGCGAGATCACTTTTCCCACACACCTTCTAGTCTTCTGATAGTAGCACTGATAAAATAAACCAATAATAATTATTAAAAAGTGCTTTAGTCTCAAGATGCCAGGAGGAAAGAATCCCCAACTTGCTGGGAGAGAATGACAAAACCCAACTTCTACCATAAAGGCTAAAACATCCACTCTCAGCCCAAGATTTTGTCAATTCCCCCTCCCCTTCCTGCTACAGATCCAAAACTATGAACCATGTGGTTGCAGTCCCACAGACAGCAGCAGACTGACACTTCATCTCACTCTCACAGCAAGTTCTCAGGGGCAAAAGCATATAGAAACAAAGACACACTTGACTAGCAAACCCAGGAGTATCAGTATAAATTGGCTCCCTAGAGACCTAATGAAAGCTTCCTTTCCTCCTGAAAGGCCTCAGCTCTGTGATGCCTCACGGTGAGAACTCCAGACAGAATTAAAAGGACACTATATCTGTCCCCAGGGAAAGGCAGCAGCTGGATCAGCAGGATGAAGCAGAGGATCCAGGCAGCCCCACGCTGAAGACAGGAGGGGAAAAGGGAAGAAGTGCATTCTCCCTTCACTAGGGGCGGTTTCAGTGCAGCAATGCATTTGCCTTCCACCCCTTCCAACTTAAATCTCTCTTTTTAGAAAGCTTTCATAGAAACCACCTTGTAAGACACGAACTACAGCCCATAAGAGCTACACTGTCCAGAGCAGCAGCCACCACTGGACACTTGTGCAGAGAGTTGAGGGACTGCAATGCCTCTGAACTCATTCCAGATCCAGACTGACTTTATACCAGCTTGCAAAATCTTCCCCCTCTCTTTTCAACAGTGTAAATGCTACTACACAAAACAATCATCTGACTTTTTACAGATTACAAACCAGGTAACTTTTTCTGCAGCTCTATATAATGCAGATCCAAGCTGAAGTCTGCTCAGAGGCAGAAGTGAAACCTGCTCCACCCAGGAATCTTCCCAGCGATGTAAGCCATGCTCCTTGCTCACCGGAAGATTTCCTCTGATAGAATTTTAAACATCATATTCAGAGTGACATGTGCGTGACTTCCACACCAGTCCTTCTGCTGCCTGTGGGAGGTATAAATCTTGGCTTGTTTGTATCATGAAATCACAGAATGACTTGGGTTGGAAGGTACCTTAAAGCTCATTCAGTTCCAATCCCCTGCCACGGGCAGGGACACCTTCCACTAGAGCAGGTTGCTCCAAGCCCCAACCAACCTGGCCTTGAACACTGCCAGGGATGGGGCAGCCACAGCTTCTCTGGGCACCCTGTGCCAGGGCCTCACCACCCTCACAGGGAACAACTTCTGCCTAAGAACTCATCTAAATCTTCCCTCTGACAGTTTAAAGCCATTCTCCCTTGCCCTGTCCCTACAGGCCCTTGTCAAAAGCCCCTCTCCAGCTTTCTTGTTGGCCCCTTTAGGCACTGGAAGCTGCTCTAAGGTCTCCCTGGAGCCTTCTCTTCTCCAGGCTGAACAAGCCCAGCTCTCTCAGCCTGTCTGCATAGCAGAGGTGCTCCAGCCCTCACAGCATCTTCATGGCCTCCTCTGGACTCACTCCAACAGCTCCACGTCCTTCTTATGTTGTTGCCGCAGAGCTGGATTCAGGACTGTGGGGGGGGTCTCACCAGAGACAAGCAGAGGGGGAGAATCCCCTCCCTTGACCCGCTGGTCACACTGCTGGTCAGCCCAGCACACATTTGGCTTTCAAGCACACACTGAAGCTGGGTCATGTTGAGCTTCTCATCAAGCAGCATCCCCAAGTCCTTCTCTGGAAGAAGAGCTTGTGTGCCACTTTGGAGGTGGTAACAGAAGAAAGGTCTGAAGAAGTAAGCATCCTCCAGTCAGAAGCAGCACCAGCTAAACACCCAGAGAGCAGCACGTCTGAGACCCACAGAGTACAGGAAGCACAGGACAAAAACATTTCCAGAAGTGAAAAATTTAATAAGCTTGTTATTATTTTTGGAAAAATAACACTGATTCCTACTCTTCCTTTGATCTGCAACAGGAGGAGGAAGGAGTGAGAAACAGGTTGTTTAAACAACAACAGCTGTTACATCAATACCAGTATAATGGAGGCATAAGCATCCTGTTCTTATCAGAGTAGTTGCTGTTTAAGAGCTCTGCCTTTTGAAGAGTGCTTTATAACCTCAAACACAAACCTTCAGCTATATTTTCTTCCTAATCACATGTCAATTATCCTGCTGAGTGATGACAGAACAATTTCACAAAGTAAATCCTTTTTGTATCTGGGCCTTCTGTGATCAGGTTTCATCGGAAATTTCCTTGCTCAAACAAAAGCAAGGATGACTTCACTTGCCCTTCCCACAATTGCTCCCAGGGGCTTCCCTCCAAACTACAATGTGAACCTTGATTGTAGAGAAAACATCTGACAACATGAGCTAAAGCACTTTTATTCAAACTGAAACTTCACCAGTCAATCTTTTATCAAATCCAGGGCTATCTAGAAAGTGTTTGTGTTCAGCTGCCTATGGATTTTACTCATGGAAGCACATTAGTGCTACTGGTACACATTGTTCCTGACTTCCCAATCATTACTACAGTAATGCAAACCTCCTGGAGAGTCCCTTTAATACTTTTTAAATCACTTCAAACCAGCTTAATTATAGTAAACAATTACTGCAACATTTTTGTATCACAAGCAAGTTTTAATCTGTTCTCAGGCTTTGTACCTTACAGTATTCTCATCTCCAACACCATTCCTTTCCTAGGTGCCAAAGTCCAGATACACTTAAATTACTTCCAGAGCAGGCTACTGGTACCTGCATTTGGGTAAATGAATGATACTGCACTCCCGAGAAGTCGAGGGAAGCCAGAAATTCTTAAATCAACCCAAAATCTGGCCAGTGCCCAGGGTTACTAACCCCATTATTATGCAGAATGAGCACAAACAGCCAAGGCCTCTGCTTTACAAATTATCCAGAACCTGACACTTCCCGCAACATGGAGCCCTCTTAGCCCTGAGCACACACAGGCTCCTCAGGAGTGGAAGCAGCTCCTGAGCTGTCACAGGTCACTGCTACAGTACCTGGGGGGCTCAATGGAAGAAAATGGAGCAGAGCAAGGCAAAAGAACCATCAGGCCACGTTCAATGAAGCTTGCCTGCCTAAAAGGAGGCATCTACTGAAGGCTCAGCTCCCTGGCTTCAGTCCAACTTCCAAGATGATCTATCATCCACAAGCGACATCCTTTCAGCATATCTGTATGTAATTTGAATTCAGAGTTATTTGCCTGGCCAAGACACAGGTTAGAGCCAAGATAGCCTTTATTTTGCAGAGAAGACCCGATGTCATCCCACAGTTCTCCAGGCTGGCATAATCCAGCTCTACTTCCTAACTCATTCTGCAAACAGCTCTAGGAAACCATCCCCGCAGGGTGCCTGTCCTCCAGGGGACAGGGTTTCTGATCAGCTGCTGTTATCTCTAGAGCAGAGAACACATGTTCAGTGAGAAGTCCCCACAAACCATGCCTGTAATAAGTATGAAGAAAAGCCTGGCAGGAAATGGTCCCTTGTAGTGAACATGTGCGAAATCCAATGATCCTCTACCTTAACACAAAAATTGCAGCTTCAAGTTCAGTAATTCTCTGCCTATTTGTCTCTGCTGCTCCAGGAGTGTCATTAGATGTTTATCCCTGCTTCAAATGAAAGAGCTGCATGATGTTTCTGAACAGGAATGGTCAGATTCTTCCTGCTCCTTCTTGGTTGGGAGCACAAGACAGAAGCAAAAAGAAAACAGTCTAGAGCTTTGTCCCTGTAGCAAAGACAGCATGAAAAATACAGCTAGGGAGTGTGCTCAGGTACCCTCCTGGGAGCAGTTCAGGAATGAACCCAAGAAAAAGCCTGGAGAAGAGCAGCAGGGGAGCTGGAACCACAGCCCAACAGGGGATAGCTGAGCTTTGTTATTTAATACCCTAAAAAAATAGCAACACCAAGAGAATAAGAGGGATGCAGAGCTGCAGACCTGCATTAACACAATATAGAGGATCTTGTATGCAACTTGATGGTTTTAGCCTTACTTGAGCTCTCTTCTCTAACCCGCCATGTAATTCAAGAAGAACTGCAAGCAGAAGAGAAATAAATACACGAACAGTGGCTTATTCTACCTAAATATGAACCAGTTCCTGGAGGGGAAAGGAGGAGAACAGAACCCAAACTGATACTACAGGCTTAGCAAGCAGGAGCACTTTAGCGCATACTGCTGGCTTTGTAGTTCTACCACAAAGGCGGCCTGTTACAGCTCTACCATTACAGCATTGTCCCACGCAGCCTCAAGTCTCAGTTTCAATGGCTGCATTAAATGAAAATGTCCCCTGGGTGATGGTGCTAGTTGGCTTCTTGAGGTCCCCATTTATAGCATACCGCTTCCCTAGCATCACTGCTGGGTCTCCGAACCTGCCCTCACTCCAAGCTAACACATGAGGCTTCCCCTCCACAGAGTCTCTCCATCACAAGAGATTTTCCTGGGCAGAGCAAAGTCCAACACGTAACTCAGCATTTTACAAGCCCTTTCCACACTGGCTGTATTATTCAGTCAATGTACTAAAAAAAGTTAAAATAGAAATAAATAGAGGCAGTGTTCCAGTGCTGTCCAGGAAGAGCTGATCCGTCTTTCAGAGGGATCAATGTCTGGTGTATTTACACCCTCCAAGGACTGGCCAGCCAAAAATAACCCTGAAACCAATAGCAGAAACAGCCAATTTGGCTGTTCTTATCCCAACCGGATTAAAAATTACTCTCAGTTTACTATCTTACTAAACTACATCTGAAATTGTTACAGCAGGCTGGCTGTGGGCTGGCAAGCTAGCTGTGTGCAACTTCACATAAGCATGAGTAAAAAGAATGAGAAAGAACCATAAAATTTATACACTATATATACAAAGACGACAAGAAAAGAATGAAAAATCCTCCCACAAACAGTCCTTCACTTCAAACAAGCAGGAGCTGGGACTCCCTGGGTAGTGATAGACCCCAGATCAACCAGTGGTTTCTGGACCCGTTTCTCTCCCTCTCACCTCCTTTTCAGGACATACATGTCCCCTGTCCAAGGGGACTCCACAGTTTGGATTCAGGATGGCGTGATGCAGCTCAGTGTGCCCAGGGTGACACATCTTGGCAGGCTAGGTGAGACTTTAGGGAGCTGGCATTTTATTACCAGTGTCTGGACAAATCTGTGCAATGAAGTGATTGTACATTTGTTGACATACTTTCCTGGACAACAGCAACACCAGCTGCTTCAGGAGAAAAAATGCTAGGAGAACTTGGTCT
Organism: Strigops habroptila; assembly: GCF_004027225.2. NCBI lineage: Eukaryota > Metazoa > Chordata > Aves > Psittaciformes > Psittacidae > Strigops > Strigops habroptila. The sequence goes on from NC_044282.2 coordinate 61,455,845, forward strand.
GCAGACACATGTAGGTCTACTTTGCAGTACTGTGATACCACAGACCAGTACCAACACCAGAAGATTTGCACGGCTTTTGGCATGGTATTGGTATGGCAGAAATGGTCACCATAACCTAATGGTGATCAACATGGGCCCCTTGAAACAAGGGGTTGGCTGAGTCAGACGGAAGCCAGGTCCTCTGGCTTCTCTGAAGAGAACAAAATCCACCAGCAAAGGCCAGACGGGCCCAAACGACTGTGGGGGGTTCTTAGGTTTTAAAGGCAGTAAGGAAGTATCAGGGAAGATGGCAGAGAGGAAAGAGGAAGCAAAGCCCAGTGGCGGGAATTACCATGCAGCTGGGAGGCATCAGGGAGGATGCTCAGAATTTGTAATCTAAGCCTCAACACAAATTAGAACTGCCCTGGATGATCCGTGGAGCTCTGACTCAGTGCTGAGGAAAACACCCAAGTGTTCCTTAGCCGAACAGAGGAGGCCCAGGTTTCCCAGGCTGCCCACAGGGCAGGGCTTTAACCTCCCTTGTGGGAGCCATGATTCACCTTAGGGCAGCACAGAAGCCATAGATACACGTCAGGGCAGATATACAAAACCACATAAGACTTGTCATAGCCCCAGGAGTGTCAGACCATCACTGCAGACCTGCGACTACAACCCGGGGTGTTAAGATTTTAATCACGCTCTATTCCAGTTCTACTTTTTGGAAGCCACAGCACTAATAAGTATCACTTATGGAAAACACAGAGGATAAAGGGACCTCCTGCCTTTCCCTTGCAGAATCGGTACCTGTTTGATGACACTAATATATATTTATCTAAGTAAGACTAAATCTCTCTTGATATGGTTTCCCCTCTTAACCAATCGGGGGAGGACGACAAGGTTTAACATTAGGGTGTTTCTTGTCCCCATTTAGAAGATGCAGCATATACCAGCTGCCATTTAGCTTCACAAAATTGCTGCAGTATACAAAGATACATCTCATATCCTGGCTGACAGCTTTAGCACAAAGCCACACAATGTCTGCCAAGGCTCCTTGTTAAATACTATATTGTTCTAGTGACTCAGTGCACTGGAATGTATCAGGTTTATTCATAGCTTTTCTGATAGAGTCTTTAGATTAGACACAAACTTCTGCTTTTTAGAAAAAGAATAAGTCTGTGGCTATTATCATGTGGAGAATACAAAATCCCTAGTTTCTTTTCCAGGGTTATAAAAGCAGAGAATTGAAGCAGAAGGACAGGCCCTTAGAAACCTAATGGTTCTTTCAAGCTTCTAGTAAGTACGACTGTAAGAACATTTGAGAGAAGAAAAAAAACAACCACAGACATGCACCATGACCAAAAGTTACTGGCAAAAGAAAAGTGGACAGAAGCATAGCGAAGACTGTCACAGACATGGAGCATCTTCTGTGAGGGTGGTTGAATTAATTAGGATATTTTAGTAATAGAACCATAGTTTGGGTTGGAAGAGACTTTCAAGATCACCCAGTTCCAAACCCCACTGCCACAAGCAGGGACACCTTCCACTAGACCAGGTTGCTCAAAGTCTGGAAAAAAGACCTCTGACAGGGGACACAGCAAGGATTTACAGAACCCAACCAGTATGGAACTGGCAAACATGCAAACAATTCCCTAAACAGGAGCTTATTACCAGAAACCAGTTGGCAGCAGTTGGTTGGTTCAGTTACCAACAGGAGGGGGCCCATCACACAAAGTTCTAGTTGAATTTTGAAATGCGTGGTAACAGGACAGAGGCTAAAAGCACACGTGGGGTCAAACAAGAGCTAAATAAATCAATGTGAGATGAAGGCTATTTCCACGAGCTACTGCTGGAGATAGGACAGACCTCTGGCCTCCCACAGCTCAGGTGTTTGTTTGCCATGTTCTGAGTTGTCAAAAAAGCAAGATTCTACAGCATCTTCCAAGAACAGCAGCAAGAAGCAGGAATTTGTCTCCTCCACCGCTCTTCGGGAGGACTGTAGGCAGGAGGCACAGGCAGCACAAACCCTCTCTGCCACACTAAACTAACCGCTCTTGCTTAGCCTTCTGAGTTGCAGTTGTGAGCAAAGACCACACAAGCACGTACACAGCTAAGCCTGGTGCTTGCACAGGAAGCATCAGGCCTACGCTCATGTTCATACAGATGGTGCCACATCCTCCAAGGAAGGGACCTGCAATACAACCTCCTGCAATACTTAGCTTTGCTGCCAAGGCAGGAAGCCTCAGGTGATGCCTGAAAATGAGTCTCCTGAAAATATTTCCATATTCCAGCTGCAGCCCAGCTATTTAGGTATTTAGTGCCATAGAGACAGTCTTGCATAAGAATGACTTGTTAAGGACTCCCTTGAAACATGTTTTTTTCCCATTCTGTTCCATGGCAATCACAGACAGACTGTGTTTCCAGCATCTCCTCTGTTCCAGCTCTCTGCCAAGAGCAGCCTTTGCTTAGCTATCGACCTAAACTCATACCTGCAGTCTTGTTTTAATCACAGTCTTCTGCCCTATAAAAAAATACTCCAAAGCCAAAATCTTTGTCTCCTACATTATTCCTCCAGCCATCGGGCCCACAAATGCATAACAGCTTCTGAAGGTCAATGCTGAGCCTGCTGCACGTGACACCAGCCATAATAAATGTTCTGCAGGCCAAATTATGCCCTCAGGGAGGCCTATGCAGCCCTGTGGCCTTCTGTGGATTGCACAGCTGTCAGGCTGCAACTTACTATGCTCTACTTAAGATATGCAAGGAGAAAGAGAATTCAATGGTATTGACTTATTTTAGCTACTGAAGTCAGCAGATCTAACTCTAAACACACATTGGGATTAGATCTGTCGATTAAGACCATGGCATGATGGCACCGTTCGTCAATAACAGCATCATTTGTTCTTCACATGACCTCCCTGCTACCTCCAGTTTTATTATTCACCATCACGTTTGTGCTATGGACCAGCAGAGAAGAGAGTCCCCGTGATGTTCAGCATGCTGCAAAAGTAGGCTAGAAAGACTGCCCGAATCCAGAATCATAACCAGGTAGCCTAATGGTGTCACGAGTAGGAATAAAACACCTGAACCAAGAACATCCTGCATGTCACACTATACTGCTCAGATACAGGAGAATTTAAGCAGCCACAAGTAAGTACGCCTCTTTTTCCCCTTCTTTCACAGAAGCACAGGAGTTCTCTGCCCTGCTCCCACAGTGTATTTAAACCAACCTGATGACACAATCCAGTTTCAAAGCGTATTATTTCATCCTCATCTTCTGTTACCAACACCTAGAGTTTTAAAATTTGTTGTCCCATGTTACCCTTAGGGGAGTCACCTGCTGGGACTGTTACATGAACTGTGCAGTGGTCCCACTCAGCCAGTGCAGCTCCCACACTCACCTGCATTTTACAGCCAGCAGCAAAGCATCCTCCCTGCCTGCAGATGCCTACAGAAGGCAGTTAACTATTGCAGTTGGGCTATGCCACTGCACCAGATGGGCCAAGATGTTCCCATTAGCCAGTACTTGCTAAAGTCCCTCACAGGAGCAAGTTTAAACACATTTGTAGACACCTCATAAAGCATGAGTTCATTATTACAGCCCATTAACATGCATGCAAGATATCTTAATGTGTAAAAATCCCCATGAAATAAAGATTTTCTCCTCCACTTTCAGAGAAAACCTGCCATCCTTACCATGAATTAGGAAACACTTCCCGCTTCTTTTTTCTTACCCTTTCCAGCCCACAAGTCAAGCCAAGCCTCATTTGCCTGATTTCACAGCACAGTTTTATGACTAACCCCTACACGTGCCATGGCAGTTCCCCCATTCATCCTCCTCGGAGTTCAACACCTCCAACAAGGCTGGAACGGAGGAGGTGAATCTTTGCTCTCCTGACCCTAGAGCCTCCTCTGCTCTGCAGCACAGGAAGGCACACATGACACCTTTAGTGTCGATTCCCGACAGCCTTGAGCAGGTTACAAGACATCACTGCAGCAGTTCTCTGCTCTGCTGAAACATGCACACGACCGGAAATGGGATATGAATAAAATTTACCGCTTCAGATAAAGGGAGCTGGAGCACTTCTCCCAAAACAAGAACTGAGCCAAGGAAGCTTGTATTTCTAGGACAACACTGTCCAAGCATGCAGAATTAATGCTGCACCCCAGTGAGGTCAACTTTAAGTCAACATTAGGCACTATAGAAAATCTTGTTCTTGAAATATTAAAGTACTCACTGTACAAGATGATCTGCTGGAAAACTGGAATCTGCCCCTTTTTTGTACCCAATTCTCTACTCATCTGGTTGGAGCCTATTAGAGAGGAAAAACAATTGTAAACATAGATGAAGTGATGCAGGTTTGGGGTTGGGGTTTTTTTTGTTTTAAATCAAGAAGTAGACCAGCTAAGTAATGCAAACCAGACACACACACACACCCCCAACACTGAGGTCGAGAACAGAAAGAGTGTGCAAAGCTCACAGCAAAGTCTCTCAACCAAATGCTGTAACATTTGAAAACAACTATGGCACCGGCTGCCTCTGCAGGCTCTCAGGAAGGCCAGACCTGATCCAACCCAAGAGTACAACAGGATATAAGACAGCAGCAGCAAGAGCTATACAAACCCAGCTACTAAAGGGACAGTGAATCACAGCTCTTTGTGCTACATGCTAGCCACCAATGCACCACTACACACGTGGCCAAGAGCATCACACAGGGAAACAAGTTTTTCCTCACTGGTTGCGAGAACTGCTTATCAGACACAGTCCTGAAGGGTTAGATGGGCTGCGACCTAGCATGCACCAAAGAAGCTCCTTTAACAGGTTTTGTTGTTTCAACGCCCTTTATCCCCTTAATAAGGAGCCACAGAACTTCTGCTTAAACCCATTTTGATTAAGCGAAAGATTACCTATAGAACTGCACTGGGACACAGACAATAGGACGACGCATTGCTAGGCATACATCTTAGTATACATCACACAGACCAATTATGCTTCAGGGAGACATTAAATCCCCGTTCAATTAATAGAGACACCTCTTAAGATGAGCATTAAATAATTCCCTACAATGCAGCAAGACAACTGGCTACTTCAGTAAACTGGAATAGCAATAACTCCACATCTCCCTACCAACAAAATCCCCAGCCAAACTTGCCCTTAAAACAACAAGAGGTCAGTAAGGAGGGATGGGGGGAGCAGGACTGTTACTTCTGCAGTATTATTGTATGCTTATATTACAGATTCCTCATCAGAAAATTAAATGAAATGGATGCCTTTCATGTTTATCAATAACAGAGCTAATGGTTTTTATGTAAATGCCATTACTTTCAGCCAGATCTGCAAGAGGCTCGAGCCATACAGCCCCATCTCCCCTTGCAACGACTCCCCTTCAGGCAGCCAATCTAAATGCAAATTATAATCAAACGGCAAAACCAAGAGCTCTCTGGTGATACTGAAAACGGAAAACTAGGGACAAAGCACACCTATTTGAGAGCAACCCTCCTCTTCTGGAAAGACCTGCCGATCTCGCGTTGCTTTTTCATCCTGAACATACATAAAAATTAAAGTACAACCCAGTTCTCATCTATAATCATATTATTTACCTACACACCAAGAGTATCGTCATCTTCCATTCTGTTGCCTTCAATGTTAAAACAAGCAGGGGAACATTCTTCTACCAAGCTATGGAGAGAAGGTGTCTCTTGGAGATGTTTCACCCACAACAGGAGCATCCCATCAGCAAGGATATTAAACCAGAGCACTAGAAATCCCCTATTGGATTTGGCACAACAAACAGCACTTCCACATTTTTGGGGGGAAATTTCTCCTTGGAAGTGTTTTTTTTGTAAGTTGGAGGAAGAAAGTGTTATCACAGGGTAGGGGAGAGAGTGATAAAACTGTTGTCCACACAAGGAACACCATTCTTATAGCATAAAAGCTTTTTTAGAAGAACACTTAAATCCCAACGCCTACCTGGAACATATATCAAATCAGGTACTTTGTCAGCACTGATTAAAACAAAGTACTAATGGCAAATCTGAACATAACTAACATTAGAAACTACATTCTTTAGTAAGTAGAATGCAGAGGAGAAACTAATGATTAAAACAAAGGCCAGAAGACTGACAACCCAACTACAGCACAAGTCCACAAGCAAGTCCCAGAGGGGATTTGCTCTATACTACCACAAGCAGCTAAACACCAAAACTTCCATTCCCAAGAGGGGCACACAGCCTTGGAGGGATGCAGTTAATTAACTCTATAGCTATATATACACGTGCTTGTTACACAGGTGAGGAGCTCAGCACTCTGTCTGCTTTCAAAGTGCATGCTACAGGAATATCCATAGAGCAGAACCTCCCTAATTAACATTAATAACGAGACAACTTCTGAAAATGGCTGGATTTTGTGAGTTAGCCAGCGAGAGAACATGCAAAGCTGGGAAGGCAGAGACAACGCAGCCCAGCAGGCACCTGGCTCGCTGCTTTGGATATCTATAATTAAATAATTTATCATTGTGCCTCAATGTCTGCGAGTGAATGTGAAGCTGTAAATAAGGCACTACCTATTACGCAAGGCCCTGCTAAATCTGATGAGTAGAGTTTGACTGTGCATCAAAAGAGGTCATTAAATTAAAAACCACAACCCTGACTGTCTTCTCTCGGGAACTTTTCACGTGGGCCAGCAGTTCAGAAAACTCATTGACAACTTCTTCAGCTGTTCTGACAGACTTCATGCTTAAATAATTACTCACTGATCCTTGATCACAACTTGGAATTGCTAAGGCTCCCTTCTCCTCTCTAAGCCTGGTGAGGCACATCTTGGCGTGTAGCCACATGGTGGGTCTTACAGAATCATAGAATGGTTTGGGTTGGAAGAGACCTTAAAGCTCATCCCGTTCCAACCCCCTGACATGGGCAGGGACACCTTCCACTAGACCAGGTTGCTCAAAGCTGTGTCCAACCTGGCCTTGAACACTGCCAGGGATGGGTCTTCTCCAGCAAATGGAAAGTGAGCCCCAACACAGAGCTTGTCACCATACCAACCACATGCGGAATCAACCAGTGAGCAAAGAAAAAAGAAAGCAGCCCTTCTAAAACAGGCACAATTTTCTCTTCCTCTATTCAGACGTTTCAGCAGTGCAGTTCACAGCCCAAGCCTGCAAAGCAGAAGCGGTGAGCAGCAGCACTGGGACACAAACAAGCATCTCCAAGTTGCCATGCCCGAACAACTCTGCCGCTCAAGACGTCGTGCAACCACACAGTGGCGTGTCGGGGACGGTGCCACTCAGCCACCCGGGATTGCACACCCAGCCACCACGTGCAAGAGTAATCCAATTTAGCAGTCGTTGCCCAACTTCAGCTGTCAAACCACAACCACGGTACATTTGCTGCTGCAGCATGCGCAGCAGTGAGCTTGCAAACCAGAGCTGTTCCTGTAGCAAAGCTATTTCCTCCCAGAGCCAAAGGTTCAAAATCAGAAATAGCAAATCCATAGCTCAGTGCCCAGCCGAGCCACACGCACCACCCCAGCTGTCACTCGCACAACCTCAACCACCAACTGAGAAATGAGGTGCCAGCGATACAAAGATTTTCGTTTCGGTGGCAGAAACTTCCAATCACTTGAGTTTTGCAATTTTGCAAAGGGAAAGAACATAACTGGAAATATTTCCCCTTGCAAACAGCTTCCTAACAGCTCCTGTTCTTAGCTGTACAATTCAAGACGATGTTAAATGTACTCATCACTTAGTTTTTCTTTTCCCCAAAAACACTATCATCACACACACACAGAGCCTGTGGCTTCCCCCGCTAAAGCTCAGGGTTTTCCCTTCACAAGAGTTCAGGTTTATGCACACCAAAACAGTCTGTTCAGCAGTCTTTTCTTACTGCCTTTTGTGAGAGGCTTCAGGCTACGATGAATGTGTAGAAATGCAAAGCAGAAGTCCACACAAAAAGAAGCTCGTGTGTGAGGTGGTTTTGTCTTAAAAAGAAGAGAGGCAGGAATGACTTATCACCTCACTAAAGAGTTCCAGGCTGCAGGTTTTATTAGATATATTTAAACACCAATGGTTTAAACAAAAAAAATAAAGAAATACAAAAATACAAAAAAACACCACCAAAAAGAAAAAGGGGGGTGGGGAGAAAAAGCAGCTATATTCTTAACATATGGTCCTGGATCAGTTACACAGATATAAACTAAAATAGGCATAGCAGATTCTCCAAGCACAGGCATGGAAATCATTTTAATGGTGCACATGACCTAGAAAATGTCAAGTAGTACTGCTCCACACAAAGGTTTGACAGAAATTAGCTACTGCCAGGCTGTGCCTTGTCCCGTCCCCTTGCATCTCGTACGCATGCATGTGTCACACATACTACAGAAATAGTAAGAGGGAGGAAGAGTAACTCCTGCTTGCTCCTAAGGAGCACGCACACGCACTCACAAACCCTTTCTAGCCTCTCTTCTAAGGAAAAGAATCTGGTCTCAGCACTGCCTGCAGACAGAAGGTCCAAACAAACGCTGAACTTCCCAGCACACCCTTATCTATGGCATCTCAGTGCTTGCTTGAGTGTGGCTTGGAAACACACTGACACTTGGTTTTTCACCACTCCTGCATGAGCATCTCGCCACACCTTGCAGTTAAGATATTTGTCCAAAGCTCATATTTGTTTTCTGACATCATTACACAGATGGAAGAGTTTGCAAGCTGTCCAAGGACGTAAAAAGGCAAGTCATGATGTATTTCCTTCCCAGTGGGGAAACTGAGGCACAAAAGAGGCATATTCTGCCTAAATTCATGTCCTATCTCGGTGATAAAACCGAGCTGATATCCCAGCCATCGGCCTCTTCACTATCAAGTGTCTCCTAGGGCACTGCTGCAGCCCAGTGTCATCCCAGGCAGCTCCCTCTTCATGCTGTGACCTCTATTCTGCAAAAAACATGCAGCTCCAACAAAAACTTAATTCAAAAATCACGAGTCACTGTATACAATTCTGGCGTGCCCAAAGCACAAGTTACTAATGTTAATTATATCTCCCGAGCCTAATGGCAATGATAAATTACAGCCACTCATACACGTGGACACTTTTACTAAACAAAACAAGGAGGCACACCCAGAGCAAGCATGTCTGCTAACCACTAAACACACATTTTGGTGCTGTACGTGGGCAGCAACTGTTGTCCGGAGTATTTTAACAGCAGGAACTGCACTGCTTGCTGTAGAAGGGAAGAAGAACAAAAAAAAAACAAACAAAAGAACACCACCACACCACCAAAAATCCTGAATACATTCCTCTTCATGGCCAAAGCCAGAGCATAAGAAACAAGCAATATAATTATTTCCACACAAGAATTTAAATACACTCAAGCACTCACACACACGGAAAGAAACAAGCCTCCAAACGCAGATTTGCAAAATAGTTCAAGGCCTCAACCTCCCCCAAGTCAAGAAGAGCAAAAACTACAGCTGAGCCAGCTGCAGGGCTGATGCACACTGCAGAGCCCACAGCATGCCCTCCTCTGCCCCGTTCCCTACCCCAGCACTAGCTGGTTCAAAATCAACCCACAACTCCCCTGCTCAGCATCCCAACAGCAGTGAGTGTGATATGTGCTGGCTCCATTTCAAACACTGGCTCCATTTCTGCCCCAAGCTAGTGACCCCCATCACAGCCTGCAGCAGTGCCTGCACACAGGCAGCACCCAGTGCAAGGCCTGCAGCAGCAAGTGCCCTCAATACTGCACATCCTTTAGTCCGTGTCCATGTTTCAGTATGCCTAAAGTTACCCTTTCTGGGTTGCATCAAGCACAAAGCCCCATCAAGTGAATGCTGGCTCACCCACCTGCCCAGAGATACTCCTCCACAAGAGGCACAGCATCCCCACCATCCCAAGGGGAAGCATTCAGCACATCCAGCCCAGGTTCCCCAGCTGGGATAGTGCTGGACCCAAAAATCCTTAAAAGCTGCAGGCAAACAAATCTTCAGCAGGAGCAAAGCCAAGCTCTTACCCCACCGTGCTTCTTCCAGATAGAGGAAGCATGGCTCGGACACACTCACTCTTCACCACAGACAAGTAAAAGCACTTTAAGGAGGGCTTTTTTCCCCTCCCTTCACTTTGTGTTAAAGGACTGAAGAATTTCCTTCGTGAATGCTCCCGACTGTGGCTCATGCTGAGTTATTTTTAAAAGCACAGAAGTAGATTTCCAAGAGTGTGAATGAGGAAATGCAAAGCTTTTATTAAGCAATAATAGCCCAGACAATGGTCACAATTTCCCAAGGGTTTGAACACCGCAGCTGACAATAAGCTTTATTCCTCCACAAAACCCCCTTCACTGGCTCAGAAGGTTTGCTTTGTATGACCCAGGCTCAAGTTAGGGAGTTAAAACAAAAAGCTCTATGGTAGTTTTCAGTGTGATTTCCTCCACCAATGCACGTCTGATCAGAGAGACAAAAATCACTGGGAAAAAGATATTTGTACTGTCTCGTTCCCTCCTTTGCTAGAGCAGTAAGACCCCACCAAGCTTCCTACCAGGACATCAACCCACCTATCTGGACCTTCTTCTTGAGGATGGATCACACTGACAAAATACCCAACCTTTCCAGGGTCAGGACAGCGAAACAAAGCCCTTCAACTTTCTTCCTTGATGTCTGAACCATCACACAATGATTTTCACTTAAATGGCCAGAAACATGCTTCAGACCTCAGACCTGCTACCACATAGGATAATTAGATCCAGTGACCACATCAGCTCTTCCTTCCTCTGAGAAAGAGGAAGTTGCAACTACAAGGAGCTTGTACAGCCTCCAAAAATACCCAATAGCCAAAGTCTGGCCTTGCGTAAACCACTTCTCACTCAATACAGTGTCATGGTTGGCCACAACCAATTACCATTACACCTAAACTACCTGGTCTAGCTATCCCTACACCTAGCAAAAGTAGCAGGCACTTCCGGGGCACGTAAATTTGATTGGTTCAAGATGTCTACTTAGGACAAGATGAACCGTGCTATAGAAAGGGGTGGTGTTTTTTGCTGACTATAAAGCAGATCTCAGAGGAAAAAAAACAAGGAAACTTTGTAGACAGCTAGACCTGTACAGAAGAGTCCCAGCCTCAATGTTTCCAACTCAAATGCTGCCCTCACCTTAAACAGCAAAGAGGCAAACACTGTAAATTCCTTAGTTCTTCAAACCAAAACCAGATTATTTCTATCTACCCACCATCTCTCTTCCTGGTCCCAGCAAAAGCATGGTGTGGCTGCACAGCAACGTCAGGTTATAACTAACCTCACAAACATGAAGCAAGCTTAGATTCAATCTGATCACTTCCCAAACTGGTCTACCACAGAGCCAGGAGACCACAGAACCTCTTTTTTCCAGCTTACCACAACTTCGAGGGGTTGTGAAAACATTTCCTAATCTTCTGTACTATATGTCAGTCAGTCTATAACCAAGAAAGTTTATGTGCCCAAAGCAGAAAATACTTCAACACCCTTCACAAATAGCTGCAACACTCCTGCTGCTGGTGCCCTCTCACCAACAGCCACCACAAGCTGCAGATGCAACACATTCCTGCCTGCTGCATCTCCTTCTCCTGCTCAGAGATGTTCAGACACTGGGAAATGGTTTCAAGTTTTCTACAACTTCCTAAGGGAGAGAGGAAAAAGGTGTTTAGAAGTTTTAATTCAAAAGATGCTTCAGCCCCTTCCCTTTTTCAACCCTGCCTGTGAAATCAGACATAAGACAATAGCCTTATAATCCTTTGTTGTTTTTACTGTAAACTTCAAGGTCTCTTGACCCAACGTAATCCCTCAACTTGGCTTAAAATGCTACTGAAAAATGATTAATAATTGGCTTGTCTGTAAAATGCTGTTCATGTTATATGTGCAAACCACTGCATACTCTGTCCACAAACGTATGTAGAAATTCAGGATGTGTTCAGAAAATGGATGTACTCAGAAATCGAGGATGCCAAACACAGCCAGATATTGCCATTTAGAGATTTCCCAGAAGCACTTTTTATGCAGCAATACCTGTAAATCAAAGCTTTTTATTTTCCACCCTAATAATCACTAGATTTGCCAGATTATCTAAAGATCCGTCTGATCATGACAAAGCTGTTGAACCTCATGCAGCTGCCTGAAATGCACGCTAAGGCAAAGAGCTTACTCGTAACACCAAACAATAAACACAGCCCCTTCAGTGCTCACTTCCAAGTAGCAAAACACTCTGGGATGAGGAAAGAGCCCATCACAGCAAGGAGTGGCCACAGGTGACAAACACGCACACCAGCAGCTGCTGCTTGGCACACGACCCATAGTCTCCATCTAACCAAGTGAGGCACAGAGGCAGACTGCAGTCAGTGCTTCATCTGCGGTCAGCAAGAACCAAAGACACTGGAACAGCATGAGGAAGACAGACAGCAGAACTTAAAAAGGCAGCCCTGACAGCAAGCATAGCTTCAACTGACAAGCTGTATTTGCAAGGCCAGACTCCAAATATGCTCCTCAGTATCCAAGTGTTAAGCAACACACCTAAGTGTTGCTTAAAGCCATACCATGATAAGGAATTGGGTATCATCCGGCTGAACAGCTAATCCTGGCCAGATGCTAAAACTACCAGTAATAAGTTGTTCATATACCCTACACCATTCAGGGCCCTGCATGCCCCTGTGAAAATGGTTTGAGAGGTTCCTTGCAGTCCCGAATCCATTTGCCAAATGATACCGCATTTTTGGTTCAGGAGAAAGCAGATCACAGCCCACCTCATTGCTGAAAAGCCTTTTCATTGCTATCTTTACAAATCATGTTATGCAACAGGTAATTCACTCCTACAAATGTAGGAGCAAAAATGCCCTTCAGCATTAAGAACAATTCTAGATTACTATAATCTTAATAGAAATAAGATCATGGAGATTTTATTATACGACTCTGCAAGTTACTTAAATCAAGCAAAAAAGTACAAGGTTAAATTAAGACACTTTTTTCCTGCTCTACCCTTCATGCTTGCCTGTGAGTCCACACAACATCATCAAATACAGTTGTGAACTTTCAGATCCTGCATAACAGCTATTTTTGACCTACAGAAGATCCAAGCACGTACCTCAAAAAGTATGTGCCAAGGATAAGTTACTCCAGGTGCTTTAAGAGACACTGCTCTCAAGAAAGTGGTGACAGATACCACCTTTGGAAAGATTCAGGACTGTGTTGTACTGAGCCTTCATTGCACCAGTGAACTTTACAGTAATATGATAAATATCTTCGCATATAATGAATTTGCTGTATTACATTTGCTGTCTGGGCTACCAAAGATCATCTAGGAACTGATCAGTTGTAGGTATAAAGCTCCCACGGAGCTCAAAGCTATGATGGAGATCCTACTGCCTGCACCAGAACTGCAGCAAAAAGCTGGGAGGGTGAAGAATAAAAAAAGGTGTATTTAAAAAACACCGACAACTGATGACCTCACAATTTACATCAGCTTCCACATATTCACAGCACCAGCAGCAAGATCTCTGCAGTCACTCAAGCTGGACTGGTCCTGAAGCTGCATCTTTACTGTTTGAATCCCAAGATTCATTTACACCAGCAACAAACCTCTCAAAGACAACCTCAAAAAACTCACAAGCATCCCAGGAGCTGGAAAGACAGGCTGCACAGTAGCTCTGAAACACAAGGGAAGTTGTGTGTTTTAGGCCCAGTTCCACCATCAGCTCATTCAGATGACTCATATGACTTCAGACACCTCTTTGCATCTCCATTTCTTCACCTGCTTGGAGGTATCAGTGCTTTGTCATTCTGCAGTGGCATCTCAAAAAAAACCCAAACAAAACAATAAAACTAAAGCAGACAACTTCATGTGTGGGGTATCTCCTCAACCCAAGGAAAGGAGATGCTATGGTCTTTTTCTGGATATCCTTATCTCTGCAGTGGCTAAAGGCATCCATAGAACACATGAAGCCAGCAGATACCAGTGTCTGCTGATCTAGGCAGAAACCTCAGCCAGGCAGATTGTCTCATTTTTTTGGATCTCATTTTCAACAGATTAAATAAAATTATCCCAGGGGGTTGGCAATGGACCAGAACGCAGGAGATCACTTCAAGATATCTGTAATAGCACGCAGTTAACAACAACTCCTCAATTTTGTCTTATGACCTCACTCATTAGGAAGAGTTTTATCACCCTTCAATAACATCTTTACAAACACTCCCCCCCGCATCTCTGCCAAGTCTTTCCTTACGGCCATTATAAGCCTGAGGCTTCTCTTTCCTCCCCTTGAGATGGAGTCAAGGTAAGATCTTAATTTCCTCTACCATCTGCAATGAAAGTGCCTATACACACATGCCAAACAAGCTGGAATTACACCATTAATTTCAGCTTAGTCAGCTAACACACTACAGACTAAGTCAATACTTGACAGATGTTTAGCAAGGACTACAATTCATGTAAATTCAGTGCATTGCGCCCACAGGAGCTGATTATACTGAAGGAGGAGAGAGAGTAGGACACGATGCTTGGGATTTGGGGGACAAACACTAGATAATCACAAACTTCTTTCAGCTGGAGAGCTCCTGTTGTCAAGAAAAAGGGGGTTGGAGGAATAGAAGGAGCCCTGTCTCGAGATCAGTCCTCCAAACCAGGCCTGCTTCACAAGAAACAACCAGCCTTCCTGCAAACAGCACTATGTGCGAGTGAGAACATCTCATCTTTCAGAGAGGCAGGGTTGCTAAGGCAATCACACAAAAGGCCTGTTGTCTGCACCACTCCACAGTTTCTCAGCACATCCCCATCACTATATGAGCTGCTATAGGGCAGCTCAGCCCATACAAGAAGCTAAATACAGTCTCCATCGCAAAACCATGCATCTCTGCAGCAGTTCTTAAGAGCAGTTAATGTTTTCTTGTATCTTCACAGCTGCTCCACAGCTGGCAGAGAACAGGGAAATTCTGAGGAAAGGGATTTATGTGAAAATAATGCCAAAGAGGAGGAAGTCGCAGTCAGAAAGCAGAGCGTGAGAGATAAAATAATTATAGACAGAACAGATGAAGCTCAGCTTCACCATAAATTTCTACCAGCCCACTACTGTTACTCTTAGTTTTCAATAGCAACCATGAAAAAAAAAGAAGAAACCATCAACTGCAGGACAGTCTCTCAGCCTCCCACCCCTTTCTGCGATTTTTCACAGCTTCTGAAATGCAGTTATTTAAAACGAGCACATCCCAGCAGATATCAATGCTGTGAGTCAGCAACGTCTCTTCGCAGATGTGATCTCTCCCCAAAGTGACTGTTTTCCCAAGCACCGTCTCCAGGCCAAGCGCGGCATCAGCACAACTCGCTCTGAATTTTCTGCCAGCACTGTTTAGAAGAAAAATTGCTGAAACCACCCAGCATGCCAAGTTGGTTAATGACACCGTGAAGAAATTGGTTCACCCCAGATTGTGTCAACTTTTAAAAGGCAGCTGATCCAAGTTAGAAAACTGAATTTTTGCTTTTCGATATAGAAAGCTAGACAAGATAGAAGCAACCATGTCTGGGCTGCATCACCAGCAGCATCGCCAGCAGGTCGAGGGAGGGGATTCTCCTCCTCTACTCCACACTGGTAAGACCCCCCTGCAGTCCTGCATCCTGCACTGGGGCCCTAACATAAGGAGGATGTGGAGCTGTTGGAGTGAGTCTAGAGAAAGCCACAAAGTTGCTCCAAGGGCCAAAGCTCCTCTGCTATGGAGACAGGCTGAGAGAGCTGGGCTTGTTCAGCCTGGAGAAGAGAAGGCTCCAGGGAGACCTTAGAGCAGCTTCCAGTGCCTAAAGGGGGAAACAAGAAATCTGGAGGGGTTTTGACAAGAACCTGTAGGGACAGGACAAGGGGAATAGATTTAAATTGACAGAGGGGACAGTTAGATCAGATCTTAGGAAAAAGTTGTTCCCTGTGAGGGTCATGAGGCGCTGGCACAGGTTGCCCAGAGAAGCTGTGGCTGCCCCATCCCTGGCAGTGTTCAAGGCCAGGTTGGACGGGGCTTGGAACAATGCGCTCTAGTGGAAGGTGTCCCTGCCTGTGGCAGGGGTTGGAACTAGATGGGCTTTAAGGTCTTTTTCAACCCAAACCATTGTATGATTCCATGAATTCCTTTTAACTGCCACTTTAATTTTTCATGATAGCATCTTCTTCTCTCTATCATCACAGGCAGATACTAAAGCTTCTGGATCTCTCTAACCCTGTTGCATGTGCTGGTTCATCCTGCTAGTTGGCAAAGTTCTTTGTTTACACAAGACCTGGGAAATGGTGTCAAAATAGAAGATTAAAGGAGTATGTCAGTGAAAAATCCCAATAAACAGAACATTGAGGCGTGGGGGGAAGTACTGATACAACCTCCCTCTTACACAACCAACCACAGTTAGTCCCCTCCTGTCAGTAGATATGAAGCATTACACAGTCAGAGCTACTACTGGCAGAGAAAGCTGCTCATAAAAAAACAAAGCTACACGCGTGAAAATGAAGTGTTCCTTGTTTTGTACATAACTGGGAGAGTAGTGTCCAAATACCAAGTAAACAGTCACACCAGCTGCAGAGCATGGAGCCTTCCACCCGGCAGTGTCCATGGGACCTTGCAAGGAGACAATCCTGTGGGCAAAAGGAAGGTGCCTGCAAATACACCAGATACAAAATCAGAAGCAACACTGCTTTGCAGTGCTGCAGCTCACTGAAGGGATGGGTTTGGTTTTAACTCAGTCACGGAGTAACTAAAACCAAAGATACATAAAAGTTTATAACAACATTTTTTCTCACCCCTGGACAAACTCTGTAGCTGCAGAAGCTGAAGGAAATGCTGCACCACCAGCAGTGAACATGTATGTACCCTGCATTTGAAAGCACAAAGAACAAAGGTCTGCTGAATCTGGGAATTAGAAAGCCTGACAGGTTTAACTTTGGTTTATGCCCTGGCAAATTAGCTACTGTTTAAACATGGAGATTGGGCATTACATCATCTGTTTGCAACGGATTTTTTTCAGGGTTTTTTTTCAAGTTAAAAACCATTCTTGTGTTCACAGCTTGAGGAACGTCGCTCATTCCCCACAGACTCAACAAAATGAAGGTGTGGATCAAACTTTTTGCAGGAGCCCTGCAAGCAGGGAAGCACACACCTAAACTGCTCTGCAAGTTCAAACAGTAGATGATCTTATCTGGAATGTAGCAGGAAATACAGAGAGCCCCTCAGGTTTGTCTATTCTGATTCAGGGATGAAAAGCCTGCTTTTGTCAAGTTACAATGTGCAAAAACTAGCCTGATTAGGGGCCGAAATCACACATGCTTCTGCTCACCCCCCTCGAGTGCAGTGTGGATTTAAGACATGCGGTTGGGTCCCATTCCATTCTTCCACTCATTTCTGTCATGAATATTTGTTATTCTGTGCAAGTAACTCCAGCATCTCAGTCTTCCTCAATACCATGCTGCCTTAGTGGATCAGACAGAGGCGGGGAAGGATCAGCTGCACACAGAGCTACCAGAGATACTTTTGGTATCTGTGCTCTTGATTCAGCTTGGACACCCATTTTGGAAGCTTCCTTTCCCTTGAGACACAGAGACCTCAGCGCAATTTTGTTTCTAAAAGCTTGGCAGAACCCTAATATTGCAGCACCTGCTCTTGGGCATTTGTTTCACAGAGCTTTCTGTGGTGCATTTGAAGGACGAGGCTCCCACAGCCTCTCCAAGCACAGGTTTGGAAAGCACACAGTGCAATGGGCTATCACGTGGAAGCCTGTACTTGAACACTGAGTTGATCTGAGAGATTTCACACAATCTGTTTCTCTGACCCTTTGATCTCAAGATTTTAGAGAGGAAAGAGGAAGAAAGCCAGAAGAGAATTTCAAAAGGGTAAAAGGAAGAACCATTGGTCTCACCCCTGAGAAGAGCAGGTTTCACACAGACACACAGTTTGTGTGGAATGAAGCCCTCTCAGATGTTTGACATTTTCCTACATACCGAACCCACAGTGGGCTGTGACCACAATCCAATGACACGAAGGAAAGAGATTTCACACAACTTTTGCTAAAACTTTGTAAAATTAAGGAACACCCTATTTTTTGTCCTTAATCCAGTAAGGTTCTAAGAACTAATCACATTACAACCTCTGAAGCTAAAACAAAAACAAAATACCCAAAACAAAACCAAACTCAAACTCCAAACAAAACCCAACAAGCCATAGCTTTTTCATCACTATGCCTCGGAACATTCAAAAACACAGTGAGAATTTCTCCTTAGATTAAACAAAAAAGAATACAGCACTATTTTGAAATAACCCCATGGACAAGTAATTCTGGCTCAAAAAAGCCGAAAACAAAAACCCAAACAAAAATCCCAACCTCCCCAACCCAAAGTTTCAGAAAACTACATTTGTGGAAGTCCTGTTACAGACAGCTTAACCTTTAAAAAAGCCAGAAGTGTATCGCACACAGAAGAATAAGCTTTGCTGTCAGAATGTAATTAAAACAAATCCAAACCAACTCAATTCTGCTCTGTATCAAGATAGCCAGAAGCTGATCTGGGAGAAAGTCAAGCAAACAAATTTTCTCTCAGAGATTCCAAAAGGTCACTGCAAACAATTACTAAAATGCAATACTGAAAACAACATAAGCCAATTCTTTCTGTTTCAATTTAACAGAATCTCTTTACTGTTCTAGTTATTACTTGGAAAGAGCAGTAATTCCAAGGATTGCATAGCCAGTTAAATAATTATCTAAATACCAAGGAACGATTAAAACTGCATTTCAAAGCAAGCAGGCTACACAATTGTGTGTTTCCTCTTCCTCTCCCTCTGATTTTGTATAATACGGTTCCCAAAACAGATCTCATCTGCTGTTAAACTTGGGCCAGAATGAAGACATTCCTTCCCATGTATGGGAAATAAGGGAGATAATTTCACTTCTCCTAACAAAAGTCATAGCAAGAAGGCCTCAGAGTAAAGAGGCATGCAATAAAAAGAAGCGCCAAAGTCTGACCAGATTTGTACCAATACCACGTCTTTCCTGTTGTCTCCCTACCAAGCAGCCTTCAAAATGGGGCATTTTCTTCTTTCAGTGCAACTCCAGCCCCGTCAGCAGAACTGCATGTGTCAGCACAATCCTCAGCTTCACCCAGCAGCACACAGGGGCTGAAAAATGAGCATCCTACTTCAGTGACCTTCATAGTCATACACAATTATTCTTGTCCCTTCAGCATGTTCATTTATGACAAGTCCTCCCTCTTCATTAAATCCCGCTGAGCAGATTCCAGATTTGCAGTAAAGACAGAAGAGCTCTGGGGCAGACCTCTGACACAGCACAGCACCTGTGTCACTGTCCCATGACCTGTTCTAAGCCTCACAAAGCTCAGGCACTGCTGTTGCTGCCAGGGGATGAGGCACATGTAGGCAATTCCTTCCCCAAGTAGCAGGTACCCATCCAAACCATCCCCTACAGCAGCTAGAAATATAAACAGGCTACCTCCTACCAGGTATTTACCCCTTGTAGCCTTGGGACAGCAAAATACAGAGTATCAGAGCCGCATAAAAATCTCAGAATTGAGATATTCCCTGCCAAGTGAGCAAGTCTCCTCCTTGGGCACTGTCTGTTCCTCACATCTTGGAGAGCCAGGCTGGCCAACCTGGCCTTGAACACTGCCTGGGATGGGGCAGCCACAGCTTCTCTGGGCAACCTGTGCCAGGGCCTCAGCACCCTCACAGGGAACAACTTCTCGCTGTTATCTAATCTAAATAGACCCTAAGACAGTAAACTAACAGTAAGAAAAGGGGAAAAGGTGTGGCATATGCACAGACTCAGGTCAGTGAGGATACTGAGACAAACTTTATTACAATCAAGCCGCTTTTACTCCCTCATTCGGTACTTTCCCAACAAGCATGAGCATGCCATGCTCCATTTCATTAGATTCTGTGAAAATCCCATCGGTTAAACACGCGCACAATAGTCCAATGACAATGTTGATCACACGCTGTTCACACGACGACAGTTCAGTCTTCTTGCTTCACATTTTGCTACATTCCCTGACCTTCGACTAACATTCTTTGTTACATTTCCTGTACTTCAACATCCTGGCTTATCGGCCCAAGGCTTGTTTGGTAGCAAGGCCTCAGAGCTTGTATTGAGAGTGTTGCTCAAGCTCATCATGCAGATCCTGTCACCTTCACCTCCCACAAGAAGGGTTGCCTAGAAACTCCTCCCCCCATCCTAAGAGAATTCCCACTTCCCCCCAAAACCCACATGCAGTTTGCTGTTCAATTATCAAACTGAACTACTTCACTGAGGCATCATACAAATGACAGCAACTGCAGAGCTGAGAGAGGGAAAGGGACCAAGGCCATCCCTTCCAGCAACATGCTATGAAATCAGTTCAATCATGTCACAAACCTCAAACACAAAGATCAGTATCAATCAGCACTGGGCAGTACTTCCCCGCATCCAGAAGCTATGTGATACACTCAGATATCATGGAAACATTAATCTTTTTCCTAAAGATTTATAAAGCACAGAAGCAGGAAAAGGTGACAAAAGAACTTGGCTATAATCCCCTCTCTCCCCAGAAGGCTCCATATAAACATATAAATAGTCCATACACTGTACGAGTTAACACAGAGCTCCCTCAGTACGCAAACAGCTTTTGGTAAACAGGCTAAGAATAGGTACAGGGACAGCAAAGCATCCAAGCGAGACACCCCTGCAAAGCAGCACAAAGCTCTCAAGGAACATTTGCAATACTGCTTTTGCTTTAATCAGTTTGAAGAAGATGAAATTCACTTCGGTTCTTTTTATAATACCTACTCTATTACATTTGTCAAACAGCTGCCACTTTCTGTCCCCAGTATAGCTGCTTTCAGTGGTAACCAAAAGGCTCGCCGTGCCTGCACATGTATTATAGATCAGAGATGCATATTAAAACAGACTCGAGATCTGTCTAGAGATTACATGTCACTCCTTCCAAGTCAGTGGAATTCTACAGAGATGCAAGTCACAGCAAAGCCTGGGTCATACTTGTGTAAACTACTCCAGGAGATGCTCTTGGCCTTGCTGCCTGAAAAACACCATCTGAAATACAACCTCAGCAAGACAGACTCATGCAAAAACATCTTTCCCGACATCTCCTTCAACAAGGAAGAAATAATTGTGTTGCTTGGCCTTTCTAATCAAAATCTCATTGTCCTGGCAATATAAAAGCCGTCTCCAGAGAGACAGCAGGTCTGACTCCTGAGGGGGGTTGGGGGGGAGTTAGCTTCTGTACAAAAGCCTTGAGATACCTGCCAGCTCCATCTCAATCGTTACTCTTAACTAACTACACCCTTGGGACACTTGCAAAAGGCTTGGTGCTATTCATCACTGCCACAAAGTAAAAACAAAGTCAGAATACCCTGGAGGCAAACGTGATAAACCAACTGCAAGATTTGTTTGAATGTTTTTCTTATTATGTTCATTAAATCTTGGGTTTTGCTAAGAATTCTAAGATTACCATCAACAGTAACACTTTGCAGATGGTACCAATTCACAGCTTTCTCATGAAGAAAGGTAGCCTCAAACCTGCTTAATAGCTACAAGGTGTAAGAAGTTTGCAGGCTATGACAGAGCCCAACAGCAAAACACCAAAGAGCTTCTGGATTCATCAAATTCCACCTGCTCTGCAAGAAAGGAACTGTGTTAGAATCTACTCCATGTTCTACTTTTAGTGATCAGTGAAGTAACAACCACACAGAACTGTTTTTAAAGATCATGACAAGGACAGCTCTTGCCTTCCTCCAGGTCCTTGGTTTTGTTTCCTGACACACAGTTGAGAACTCGCAAGGAAAGGCTCAACAACAGCTAATTGTCAGACACCACAGTAATTAGTGGCAATTTTCCAACACATCCATCTCTGGCTGGATTTCCAATAGCTGGCTCCTCCTCAATCTCCACATTAAAATGAAGGTACGCAAGGTAGGCAGCACATTCATTTACAAGCACCAAGGTCTTCCCAGGAGAGACACCTCAGAAAAGAGATATCCTAGCTAACCAATGCATGGGTTGGGTTTTTTCCTTCCCACCTGCTACAGGATTATCTTTATTAATTATTGGAGATCGATGTTACCTGTTCCCTGACATACATTATTAAATGGATGATGCGTTTCTGGGAGACAGTGGGCTCCTGTATCACATGTTATCTCTGGCCAGCAAATTACCTCTAATGAAGAAGATGAGATCACACTGTCCTGTCTTCTGCCCACCTGTGGGTTACACATCACAGCTTTGATGTTACTACTCCACTTATACCAAAGGTTTCCAGCCTATTTTATTTGCAGACCCTTACAACTTTCCCTGCAGACAGAAAGGCTCCAGTAACAAATCCAGGACTGCTTTGCTTAGACTTTATAGACCCTTAGGAAGAGACTCACACCACTGCTCTATATATTTAGGCTCTGTTCTCAACTCTGAGGCTCCCCACTTGTTTGGCAGCTCTTCTCGTCGCAAGCTCTGATGCTTCCATGCCAACCTTTTCCAGGCACCATCTGCATGTCAGCAGTACTCCACAGCATATACTCCACTCAACACCAACACAATCCAGAACACATCACTTCCCACTAAGTGCCCACATAGAGCAGACCTGCAATATAATTACTTCCTCCTGCCCATAATAGAAACACTAAGACGTGTACAAATTTCATCCCAACGCACTCCTGCATTACATACGATGCGGAGGCATTTAATCAAGGGAGGATAAAAGATAAGTCTTTCCCACAGTGACGTGCTTAATTCCATCATATTCAAATCTGGCCCCAGAAGGTGGGGTACATACAGGATAGGAAAAAGAAAAGCTTATCCTCACACTGATAATTGAGGCGCGTTGACGGGACGACGTAACAGAGGGTGTCGATGGTTTTAATTGTACTGCCTTTATGTAAGCAAAGGACCCAATTCCCACAGTAAGCTGCCAAATTTGAATTCATCATCTATTTGACTGGTCTTAGAAAGTACTCAACGTCTCAAGAAGTGTCCCTTTAGGAAGGCAACACATACACAGAATAACAAATCTCCTGCTCCACAGCATTTTGACTTTCAAATAAATGTACTTCACTTCCAGATGAATTCATAGATGACCAATATACTGGCATAGATTTGAGATGACCACATAGCTCCACAATCCTTTCATGTTACACAGAAGGGCTAGCACAAAACACTAAGCAAGCTCATCCTACAGAGTCAGATGTCAGAATATACAGTTTGGCACAGCAACACTCATACCAAAACACAATAGGAACAGGAACAAACCTCAGGCTATCTGCATTGCCACTATCCCTAAGCAGAAAGTCAGATAAGATGATACCTGCAAGTATTTTGAATCATGAGAGAATGCACTTTATGAAACCAGACAGATAAAAGGCTAACCAGCTGGAAACTGGACATAAAAAAGGAAATTTAAATGTTACTTGTGCAGTGGAAAATGTTATTAGCATTTTGCATTACAGAAACTTGGGGGTTTCTTCATGTTTGTGCGTTAATCCCATGTTCTGCTGCTACTCTCAGGCAGCCATTTGCACTAGAAAAGTGACAATTTTTTTTTAATGCACCAAAATTCATGGGTAGGGCATAGGCAGAGAAAACACACACCCCCAATGCCAGGCAACAAGATGCCAAGCATTTAAGAAACTGACTGTAAGAGCAGAACTTCTGAGCCACATTAAAACACACACCTTATTAAAAAAAAAAAAATCTCTCCCTTACATCCATTAGTGGCTACAGATGGTTTGGAGTTTCAGGGTTCCCTCCCACCTGACAAACATAAAGGATTGATTTGCTGGATTTATGAGTCTCCATTTTCTCTGCTCCACTTCATTTTAATCAATGAGAGACAGGTCACTTTGTAGTGTTATTGGTTGTGTCAACATAGCCCTGAAAAACCAATGTCCACTCACCACGTTAGCAGGGACAGATGCCAGCAGAGGGAGCACAGCAAACCTACGCATTTCTGATACGAAAGGCTTCGGTATCTTAAACTTCTTCAGCAAACACTAAATAAAAAAGTAAAGCTATTTGAACTTGCTTTTAAATCGCTATAGTCTTGATAGGAATGTCCAGCAAGTCAATGCAGAAGCTACAAAATGGTCTTTCAAATCCATTTGTGATAGATTAGCCAGTCCTCTCAACTGCTCTTGCTGGTAACAGACATCAATTAACTAATAGCAATGATTTCACAAAAATAGGATTTCAATTTGCACTTCAAAACTGGCCCTGCAGCTGCTGCGTAACAACATCAATGCACCTGGTGGGCCGGCGCTCGAGGCTTCCTACGCCCAGGCAATCCAGGCATCGATTAGCTGTGAGCCATGGAGCTGTACACACTTCTGTCTTTATCCTCCCTAAAAAACCCCAAAATGGCCCTGCACCTCTTCTCAGGCAACATCCACCACCATCATTTGCATCTGACAAACAGCCTCTACACTGCAGGAGCCAAACTCAACCACCACAATCTCCAGTAAATAGCACTTTCAAGTATTCTCCAAGAAGAAAACTACAGGCTCTTTGCTTTAGACACACCTAGAGAATGCGTCTAAATTGCAGCCACAGAACTGCAAGCATATCATGCTAGCTTTAGTCCAACAGCACAGCCTATGTAGCATGGGTTATAGGAGAGAGCTGCAAGTCCCAGCTGTGCCCCCCAAATCCCATGGGAATGCTTCCTCTACTGCCTAGCCACATGCTAGCAGAGATATGCCTACCTGTACTAAAATAGCACTTATCTAAATACGCCTATGAGTATCCCTTGCTTTTTTTTCTTTTTTTACAAGGAAGCAAACAAAAACCTCACACATTTTGCTTGTTGGGTGGTTAAGGCATAGGAATCCCAGCCTGAGTTAAGATTCATTTGCTATGGTACCAACAAAAAGTCCACCTCAAGTTAAAACCCCAGAGCTGGGAACTACTTCAAAATGTTCACACTCTGTTCCTGCCCTAAAAAAAGGAGGTTTTAGCACAGAGCACAGGTAGAGATGTGAGACAGTAGTACTGGCAAAACCTATCTGCTGGTGAGGCAACAGGAGGCAGTGATCAGGAGGTCCCTTCCCATTCCGTGTTTTTGTGAGGTTTCCAAAACAGAAAAACTGCCTCTGGACTAGGGACTAATTCACATTTGACTGCTGTGATCCTGGCTGCAAACAGTTAGTATATACTGTTAATTGCATGTCCCACCTCAGTGAAATCATTATTGTGGGCAGGGGGAAAGTACCCTGGGAAAACTGGCAAGGCAGCTGGGAGAAGTGATAGGAGTCAAACGGCACAGAAAACAAGTCAGGCAGCAGAGACTGAAAGGAAAAAAGAGAACAAATACAGCCAGGAGGAGAAAGACAAACTCTAAAAACCTAAGATGATAGTGTCGTGGCATTTTAAGACATGATAGTCATGGAAAGCAGGCTCCAGGTAGGCTCTGGCTCCACACACACAAGCAAGCTCTGGGAATGCATCAAAACAACATTCAACTCATCGGTGAACAGTCCCATATATCCACGCTATAAATATTCACGGGAAGATGATGATGGTCCTTCCCACCCCATCTGAACAGCACACAAACAAGCTTCCAATTTTGCCATATATCACTGGGGAACAGTCCAAGCAAAGGCAATTCAACAATCATGTTTTTCTTGTTCTACACAGTTGCTGCTTTTGCTCTGACCTGACAACTGCCAAAAGCCATCCTCACATGCAAACAAACACGAAAGCTAACAGTCTCCACTTGAAGAATTAAGAGAATTTTGGAAAACTGTTTTGGACTTCCTTTCTGCAATAAGACCTCAAGAAGCTCAAGAACTGTACCACAGCTGAGCTGCCAGAAGAATTCAGCTGTACCATGCTCAAATGAAGACAGTCAATTACCCCTGCTCCAGAATCTCATAACACAGAGCTGAACTGATGGAAACTCCTGTTTCCGGAACGAAAAACTGAAGAGAGGTCTCCCAAAGCCATGAGTGAACACAGATACAGCTGCACAAAATAACTGAACTCTCAGATGGTACATGAAGCTAAGGGATTTGTCAGAGGAGAACACTTCTCTCTCCCCATGACCACATAATCACACTGTGGTTCATTTCTGATGCTACTTCTGCACAGAAACTAGCTTCACTACTCATTACTTGATAAAACCCAACAATGTACAAAACACACCCCACATTCCAAGAACCCTACTATCTTATACATAATAGATTTCTCCATGAAAACATAAATACCTTTAAGATAACCACCTGCATGTGACACTCCTTTCAGGAAACAAAGTTATTTAATCTTCTTCATACAGATGTTAGACTTGCAGCACAGGAACCCAGACATTTTAAAGCCAAGCTATCATATTGAGATATCAACACACACAATTTATCAGGCACACACATAAGCAACAAGAGATTAGAACTACTCATTGAGATTCTGAATGCTTGGATTTTAACACACACAGCAACAGCACAGCACATCTGGAGTGCTTCTCAGCATCTTTGTGAATCCTTAATACCATTTTAACCATTTCCAGCTACTCCAGGCTCCAAATTGTTTGGTTTGGGACCATCATCACGGGGTGTTAATCAGCCAGCAGCAACATATTAACCCCACAGTGGTCAAATATTTGACTGAGGAAAGACCCCAATGTTTTTAAGCAAGAAGAGACCTCATATGGGTAAAACAGCTGAGAAAATAAAACAACACGAACCTCAACTTCGGCAAACAATTCACAGGAGCGTATTACGGGCATACAGGGAACGCTGAGAAGACAACAGCCTCGCCGCTTCTATCCTCGCCATCTCGCAAGGCGAAACCCCAGCGAGAGCAACAGGGAGCACGCCTCGATCCGGTCCGAGGGAGCCCGCTGCCGCAGGCTTTGTCAAGTTTCCAAGCCACGGGACAGCCCTGCGAGCCGGCCAAAAGCGCGCCTGGGTCAACGCTGCCGCTGCCGGTCGAAGCCGGACCGGGCGCTAGGCCTCAAGCCCCCCCGCCGATACCTGCCTCGGAGCGGGGGGACGGGACCCCGCCGGGCACAGGGGACGCGGCGAACCCCCCGACGTGCAGGGGGACGGGAGGGGGCTCAGGCCGGTGCGCCCCGGCCCCTCGCAGAGTGAGTTCAGCGAGGCGGGAGAGAGGGCAGGGGCCAGGCGGGGAAGCTGGAGCCCATCAGCAGCGCCTGGGCGCCGGGTGCCGCCGCAACCCTCCCGCCATGAGGGTCGCCAGCCTTGTGGGGACCCCGCCGCGGTGCCCCTCACCCTGTGAGACACCCGAAATGGCTCTCGCACTGCGAGGAAGCCTCGCACGGTGTCCCCAGCCCCGAGGAATCCTGCACCACCCCCGAGACTGCCCCTCAGGGACGCTCAAGCCGGGCACCCCTCCCGCCTCAGGAGGGCTTCCCCCGGACTGTACCACTCCCACCACTCACCCAGCCCCACGGACTCCCCCGGGGGGGGGTGTTTGTGTGTGAAGATGTGTGTGACCGCCGCGAGTCGCTCTCCCCACCTTTCCCACACCGCCCCCATACCTCCCCGTACGTGGTACGGTCCACCCTACCTCTTGGCGCCCTCACTTCACCCTCCTGGCGGATCCGCGGTCCCGGCGCCCGCTGCGCCGTCCCCGGCGAGTGGCTGGGGGGGGAGCCATAGCCGCTGCCTTGTCCTGCCCCTCCGTCCGCCCTCCCCTGCTCCCCCCCCCCCGGTCCGGATGCAGTTGGTTTGTTCCGAGAAGCCGGCCGGTCTTCTCTCCTAAACCGCTGGGTCTCTCACATCTTCGGCCATTTCCGACCGAACCGGCGGAAGTTGCCGAAGTGGTGGCGGAACTTCACGGCCTTCTCCGAAGGGTTGGGCGGAGAGAGCCGAACAGGCGGCGGAGCGAGCCGAAGGGATGAGGGGCGGGGAGCAGCAACGCGGAGGAGGAGACTCGTGGCTGCGGAACCTGCCGGGAAAAGTCGAAGCTCCGCAGCTCTGCTCCGTCTCTAGGGCGGAGAAGAGCCCACACCGTCATGGAGCTCACACCGCGGTCACCCGCCCTCTCCCGGCTCTGAGGAGGGGCAGCAAAGCGAGGGGGAGCTCCGTCCCTTTAAACGGTGGAGGAGGCGGAGCAGCTGCTCCCTCCCTTGCGGGAGCCCGCCCGCCTGCCGCTGCGCACGCGCGCGGCGCGGAGGCGCTTTTCCCGCGTAAAGGCAGGCACGTGGCTGGTTACCCGTGTCCCCGCTCCCCGCTGAGGGGCCGCCGTGAGGCGCCGCCTCCCCCGGGCAGCCGCATCCAGTCCTTTAACTGCCCGTAGGAATGAGGCCTGGGGCTGTGAGGTATGTGCTGAAGGGATGAACAAGGTGTGGTACACACACGTTCCCATAACCACCTGGTGTGAGTTCCTGCAAGAGAGTGTGAATTGTGGGTGCCCCATGGGCTGGGTCATGAGGAAGCCACTAGATCCACACTGATGAATTACAGCATGGTTTGGGTTGGAAGGGACCTTGGAGATCACCCAGTTCCAATCCCCTGCCACAGGCAGGGACACCTTCCACTAGACCAGGTTGCTCCAAGCCCCTGTGTCCAACCTGGCCTTGAACACTGCCAGGGATGGGGCAGCCACAGCTTCTCTGGGCACCCTGTGCCAGGGCCTCACCACCCTCACAGGGAACAACTTCTGCCTAAGATCTCATCTAAATCTCTCCTCTGTAAGTTTAAAGCCATTCCCCCGTGTCTGTCCATACAGTCCCTTGTAAAATGACTTAACTCTGTCATTCTAAAACAAAAGCCCAACAAAAAAAAAATAGTTGCCTGGTTCTAAACCATATCTAAATAAAATATATCTACAGAAATCAATTTTAGAATTGATTTTATTATCTTCCATATTGCAATTCTCCTGGAAATTTCAGTGACTATTAAGAAAAAGACACGATCCAAAGCAGGAAGCAGCAACCCACTCTGGTGACAGCCAAGCAAAACTCTGAGTGGATCTTGGCAATGACTGAGCAATGGCACAAAATACCAGCGCTGCCTCTTTGCTAAGGCTCCTTCCCCTTCTGAGCCCTGCTACACTAAGGAATCAGCTGCATTTCTGTAAAATTCCCTTGAATTCCTTGACTGTTACAGCTAACCATGCTTCCCCTTCATATCAAAACAGATCCTTTGAAGTTTTCCAGAGATACCCAAGAAAGAAGACACATCTAAATACCTAGACTACCCCCAAACTCCACCCTGGAACAGATGGTGAGCTTATAAACAGAAAAGCATCTAGTAACCACTGGTATGAAAAAGCTGGCAAGCAACAGCTTATTCTGTTCTACTAAATATTCCGTAATTTGAACTATATTTAAACAGGAGTTAAAAAGAAACAATCATTTCATTTGTATATAGCATAATCCCAAAACACCTACATATTGTAACTGCAGCATAGCTTGGGCACTACACCCTTTGTCTACCAAAAGCATTTTTTTTTAATTAAGTGTTCAACACTGTCTAAACGTAAACTAAAAGTGACTGCAAAACAAGCAGTTCAGTGAAGTACAAAAGCATCGTTTTAAGCATGTGCTTTGTTGCATCAGACTGCTGGACTCAAGGCTGAGAGTTCCCAGCACTTCAGCTCACCCTTGAGTCCATGCACTTTAAGGGGCCTTTGACAACCTGCCAGGTTGCTGAGAGTGCTTGAAAAGACAGAAGACCTGGGCAACGCAGACTCCGCTCACAGAGATCTACGTGCTTAAGCCAGCTGTTTCGTTGGTGCCCGGGCTCAGTTACCACAATGTAAACTGGGGATAATTCTTCCTACATGACTATAAACAATCTGAAAACCAATCTGTTAGAAATTATAGTCCTCATGTAGTAAAGAAGGCTGGTAAGCACGTACACAGGTGGTAAAAAAAACCACCCTTAAAGCCCCAAACCAAAGTCAGACCTGAGCATGCACACCACCCACGATAACCCCAAATCTGCTTCCAAAATTCTATTTAAATAATCTTTTGGGACTCTGCTCCGTGGTTCCTTCTGCGATCTGAGTGAATCATCTGTGTTTGCTAGAAACCTAAAGCGATAGCATGCATAAAGCCATCGTTCTGGATTAAAGTCACTTTGGGGAAAGACTGTAAAAGGCTGTCTGCTGGGATTGTATTAGACGTCTGCTGGAGCCCCCACCGCTGGATTTGGATGTGTGCAGAGAGCTTTGAAAAATTACTAGAGAGAGAAAAAAATAATACTAGAAATGGAATGATAAAGGAGTCTTAAATTCCAGATATAGAAGGAAGAACAAATACTAACAGCAGGTCCTGTAAGTCTGGGATGTAATAGCCTACAGAATTCTTTACAAAATAGGCGCTGAGCAAACGAGAGGTGATTTGTCTGTAGACTTTCGGCAAATAGTGAGGATGTTGTAATAAAAGCTGCTTGTGATCACTCAATTTGAGCCTATTTTTCACAAATTGGTTCAGTTTAAGCAAAATAAAAGCAGTTCTTCAAGGTTTTCAATTTCAAAAAGAAAAATTTTTTTTTGAATGAGGTAATTAAGGGAACAAGTTTGAGAAGCTTATGGGGTTGAATGGCTGAAAGGCTCCAATGAGAAGACCTTGAAACCAAAGGGGAAAAGCCATCAGCCATTTGCATTCTGAAAGGATGGCAAAAGAGGCAAATAAAAAAGCACACATAAGGAAGCTGGAGATTGGAGATAGTCACAGTCAAGACCCTAGATTGAATACAGATGCTGCCTTGCTGCTGAGTAACAAGGAGAGTGTAGAATGTAGGGGCAAAAGCATTGTGGGGTACAAGAAAGCCTCCCTGCAATTGCCCAGCCAGGGGGAAGTCAACTCCACTGCTCAGTGCCCTCTCTTCAGGCTACTGGAACATCAAGTCTGCTAGCAAGTACTTCTAACAAGTCTACGCAATCCCTCAACTAAAATACAGAAATCTTCATAATAAAAGCCTTGAAATGCTGCAATGAACCTCCTTGTCCGACAGCCGTGTTTGAAAGTGCTGACGTGCATGTCTGATGTTCTCCTGTAACCACACGGCATCCCATTGTTATAGCCTACTTCAACCTGCGTCTCTCCCAAATCATGGAGACCTCTACAACACAATACTTCTGCTGAAGGAAGGAGGGCTAGAGACAGCAGCGCTCAGGGAGGCCACTGCTATCAACTCCAGACAAGACTTGAGAACAGAATCTGAATCAAAACATAAAAGGCACGGGAAATACCCAATATAAAGTGCACCCTGAGATCAAAGGTTCATTGTGCTAAAATAGCTTGGCACTCATCTTTGATAAAATAACTGGGTTCTTTTGACAAAAAGGCAGTTGGTCTTATTTATTGGGATTTTAGCAAAGCGACAAGGAATCTGGGACTTTCAGTAAGGGGGGGAAATGGGGATGGATAAAGAGAACGGTGAGATCGATAATAATCACTGGTGTCCATTAAGTGCTGCAGGTTTTTTTGAAAAGCATCACTACAAAGTTAAATAATAACTAATAATTGACATAGTTTTGAGCACAGTGTATTTCAAGGCCTAACTTTACTATAATGTACCAAAATGCTTTGAATTTTAAAAAATATATATCTAAGTAGTACAGGCCTGCTGCCAAAATCGACCATTAAAATGGGGAAACAGTTGCCAGCTGCTGCTTTTTCCCAGTGCAGAAAGGATACTTCCTTCCTTCTGCAGGTCACTCAATTCAGTTATTAGTGCATTAGAAACAGAGAAACCAACTTCAAGCTGAATCATCATGAAAATATTTCTCAGAATTAAAACCTTGTATGTTTTTTCTCATACCTGCAGGATTCTTAAGTGTATTTGCAAAAGCACAGGAACGGAAATCCTGAGTCTGATCCCTTAATACTGAAGTCAACCACATTGCGTAATCTCATTAATACATTTATCAGGCTCCATCTTCACAGTAATCAGGTTTTTAGCCCCAGTTACACAATTCCCATTAGGAGGCTATTCAAGAACCTCCCTTAGTTTGAAGCCGTTCTGCTCATTTCCAGCCTAAACTTACTCAGAGCCATTTGTTCTTGTGCCAGAATTGTCATTTAACTTAAATAACTCTTCCCCCTCTCTGGTATTTATGCCAGTGTATTTATAGAGAAGGAATTTAATTTTTCTCTACCTTTTTTTATCACTGGCTTTCCATCCAGGCTCCTTTTTTGTGAACCAGCTCCACTGTTCTCCGGATCATTTCCAGCGGACACCCTCCCCTGCACCTTTTACAGTTGAAATCAATCTTTCTCCTATATGGACAAAGAATTCATAGTACATTTTAAACAATGCCTCACTAAAACCAGTTGTGGCGGCATTCGCATTTCCTTGTCACTAGTGGAAATAACTTGATTGGCTAATGTGAT
Source organism: Strigops habroptila (assembly GCF_004027225.2). Classification (NCBI taxonomy): domain Eukaryota; kingdom Metazoa; phylum Chordata; class Aves; order Psittaciformes; family Psittacidae; genus Strigops; species Strigops habroptila. The sequence goes on from NC_044282.2 coordinate 61,488,137, forward strand.
TCTGTTATGTACCTTTATCACCAGGACATCACAAGTACCCTATGATTGATTAATACATTCCAAGATAGAAGCCCCAACTTTCTCTCAGAGCTTGCATTAAAAAAAGAACTTGCAATTGCCTACAGGCAAATAGTCCTGAAGTCATTCATTTTTCTGATGGACTGTCCTATTTTTCCTCTTTCAGTGACACCTCCAAATCCCATTGATTTCTGCTGTTAGTCAATACACTGATTAACACTGGTCTTGAGACCAGTCATTGAGGAACACTATTGCTAACTTGCCCGCCAATCCTTTTTCAACCATCCTGCCTTTTCTCCTGTGAGTACAGGATTTATTGATGCAAAACAGCGAGCAAAATGCTTAAATTCTGATTGATTTAAACTGTCTTGCTTTGCATTTTTTGTCTTTTTTTCCATAACAAAAGGCTGACTTTTGCTGGTGGAGAACAACAAAGGCATATTTATTCATAAATCAGGCCTTTGGCTGAACTGGAAAGCTGTCCTATTTTTACAGTTGGGCATTTATAAAAATTAATAAACTATGCAAGTCAACACATTTCATGTTAAAAATGGTAAATGAAGTTTCTTAATGACTAGTCTAACTTTTTAATTGTACTTAGGATTTATGTCACGGATTGAAAAAACAATTAGAATGCAGGAAAAAGGCATGTAAAACTTGTAGTTAAATAAAGTTAAGCTAAATGTGCTGAATACATAGTTTAAATTAAAACAAACTGGTTTATTGTACAGAGGAATTCTGCAGCCTGTAAATAGAACCAATTTCTATCTATTCAGCATGTCTTCAGGTTCTCAGAACTTGAAACAAAATTAATTTCTATTCTCATGCAAGGGAAGAGCGGATGTTCAAGTCAAATGAATGTGGCAAGAACTAATTCATTAAACATTTTAACACAGATCACTTCTGCAGTTCAGTTGCCCACACAGCCATGCCCGTGGCACATGGTGTTAGCAGGATGAAGGAAGAGCAAAATCGGCAAGCAAAGATGGGCAGAGGAGAGCAGGACTGCTTGTGCTGATTGTAGTCCTGCCTCAAATGTGGCGAAAGTATATTCACGGGTGTAGTTTTGGGGCAGACTGAGCTGATGTAGACTGTCCTCATTGCAGTCCTGTGAACTTCAATGGGCAGTTGCATTTGCAGTGTCTTATCTTGGCACTGGTGATGTCAAGAATGAATCACAGAATCCCAGATTGGAAGGGACCTCAAGGATCATCTGGTCCAACCTTTCAAGGCACAGCATGACCAAGACTAGATGGCCCAGCACCCTGCCCAGCCAGAGCTTAAAAGTGTCCAGTTCTGGGGAGTCACCACTTTCCTGGGGAGATTATTCCAATGACTGATTGTTCTTACAGTGAACAATTTTCCTCTCATGTCCAACCGGAATCTCCCCAGGAGTAACTTGTGTCCATCACCCCTTGTCTTTTCCATGGGACTCCTTTTAAAAAAGAGTCTCCATCTTCTGTATAGCCACCCTTTAAATACTGGAACATGAGGATCAGGTCTCCCCTGAGCCGCCTTTTCTCCAGGCTGAACAAGCCCAGCTCTCTCAGCCTTTCCTCACATGGCTGCCCAGTGCTTGGATCATCTTCGTGGTCCTTCTCTGGACCCTCTCCAGTGGGGAACAAAACTGGACACAATATTCCAGGTGTGGCCTGACAAGCACTGAGTAGAAAAATGACATCTTTATGTCTGCTGATGATGCCCTTGTTGATGTTCACCAGCATCCTGTTGACTTTCTTTGAACAGAGCTGCACACACTGTTCACTCTTGTTGAGCCTGCATCCCCCAGGAATCCCAGGTCACTTTCCACAGAACTGCTCCACAGCCAAATAGATCCCAGCCTGAGGGATTTGAACTCCATACAGAGCAAGACAGTTCAAGCAACTAATCAGGAACTAAGTCTGCCAAAGAAAGTGATTTCTCTTCTGTTTTCCTAAATGCAAACCCATGCATTCAGTGCTGGTGACGGGTGTGCAAACACTGGCTTCTTTAATTTAGTTATCATTCATAGATCTCCTTAAGAGCAGATTCATAACAACCAAATCAATAAGGCTGTGGTTCTCAGCAGAGATGGATGCAAGCTGCTTGGACCTAGTGGGAGAGAGGACTGTGCACTGACACAACCCTGTGCACATACTGTCCTCCTGCTATCCCTTCTCTCCTTCCCTATAAATTCATGCCTACATGCACGAACTCCACAGAAACACAGTCTGACACAGCACATCGGTTTGAAATCTCATCAGCAACAGAACTGAGCAATGAAGCTTTTTATGGTGCAGGTACAGAAAAGCAAAGGTCAATGAGAGGGGCGAACCAGAGAATGAACACGGAAGTCCCTCCAGCTGGAGTGGGGAGGGATTTGATCTACCGCAGTACGTACGCTGCTATGGATCAGGAATTGTTGTCCCCAGTAATCATTACCTCAGTCTGAGCCCTAGGAAGCTGCTTCAGCTTCCTTATCGGTAGAGGAAATAATGACATTCTCCAAGTCCTCCTCATTCACCTTGTCAGTCCTGAAGTGCTTTGAGATCATCCAACAGATGACAATACTTGTGCTTATTCAGTATTAGTACTGGCTCCCAAGAGAGCAAGAACAAACAATAATATGCCCTTCCAATTACAGCAATGTTCTACTAAAACCACTGTGTATATCGAGTTGTAAATTCAATCAAATTCAAATAAGAAAAAACCTCCCTTTCTCCCACCAGTGACAGAACAGTACAACCCTTTGCCTTTTTTTTTCTTTTTTGTAATTAAAAATAGGTTGAACTTTAGGAGTGTTATTGCACCACTTGAAGCAGTAGAAGAAGCGGAATAAAGTGCATCATAAAAAGATGCCACTGGGATCACTTAAAGTCAACAAAATTGAAAACATTTAGAAGGAACAAAGCCAAAAGCACAGAACCAGATTTAAACTTGGCATATGCTGTGGCAGGAGGCCAGCAGAAGGAGAACTTGCTAGAGGAGCAACAACAGGGAGAGGTCCCTGCTGCAGCCCACAGGTCAGGTATGATCGGCCAAATAATCAGGTGTCATCAACTGGTGCAGCTGGGATGAGATCAATGAAGCAATGCCTATTTCAACTTGCTGAAGCTCTGACCTGGCGTATCTGAACTCAGCTGTAAAAAATTCTCATGCCATTAATAAACATTGAGCTGTTATACACTACTTGCTATCTTCAAAGAGCTTTAAAACCAATGACTAATCCTCACCACCACCTCCTTAGGTGCAGGCACTTTTTATAAAGATGGAAACAAAGGCAAAATGGTGAAGTCATTGGCCACAGCTCCTAAAAGGTTATTTTTAAAACCAGCCAAGCACAAGGCAGAAATTCAGAGATCCCAGTCACAAAGTCCCTTCACCAGGCAGAATTTCACTTGCATTTCTTTGACAGCAGGAGACATCTACAACCTCAAATATTTGCCCCCAAACCTGAAACCTTATATATATAAAGTTACTTCTTAAATGGAGGTAAGCCTGATTTTGTATCTTCTCTGCACAGGCAAGGATCAGCAGAGGAAGTAAAATGAGTGAAGTGATGCTGTGATGGAGATCAACAGGAAGTTTTGGCCACTAACTTGCATTTCAGCTGATGTGGTTTAACCAAGAAAAAAAGACAAAAAAGGCAGCTAAGCCTCCTCACTAGAAGGTCAGTAAATCACAATTCCTAGATTCTTTTCTCCATTTCAGGTTTTTTCCTCCAGCAAACAAAATTACCTTAAAATTTACAAGAAAGCTGTGAAACAAATTCAGGTTTGTAACAAACTCTTGGAGGAAAGATGATCTGGATGTACAGAGTTACTAATGCTCTGCAAAGCAGAGATCTCCAGGGGAGACTAGAACTAAAAGACTATTTTAACAAAATGCCAGAAACAGGAATAAGTTACTAAAGGGAGAATAAACCCAATACACTTGTGTTTTTAAGCACCTCAATAATGTTATCAATAAACCCAGATGCATCCTTTCCACAAATGCAGCAGTGACAATTGATTCAAATAGATGACACTTCTGTAATGTGCCTATTTGACTCTCGAGCTGAAGCAGATAAAAATTCAAAGATTGGACTCCCTTGGTATTTGTATGTTAATATACACAGCTTTAGGGAAATTGTTGCGACTCAACCTACAATTCAGTCCGCACAGTGAGTGACATTCAAGTACCTACCGGCAAGTTTCATAGCGCTCACAGTGTATCTCACAGGCTGTCATCAGCCTGATGCATTATCTTTTTTGCTAAAAATCTGTCATGAGCACCAGGCTCCCCTTGGTTCAGACAGGCAGGAGTAGAGCTGACTCATCCTCTTTTTTCCCCTTTCTTCCTGATTTGTATTGTCTCCTTTTCAATTTAGTTTTCCCATGTTACACAAGGAGAAGGAGATGGAGACTCCTTTTTTACAAGGAGTCACATGGAAAGAAAGGGGTGATGGGCACAATTTCCTTCTGGGGAGATTCCAGTTGGACACTAGAGGAAAATTTTTCCCAGTGAGAACAACCAGCCGTTGGAATTATCTCCCCAGGGAAGTGGTGGACTTCCCAACACTGGACACTGTTAAGATTCAGCTGGACAGGGTGCTGAGCCATCTCGTCTAGGTCATGCTTTGCCTAGAAAGGTTGGACCAGGTGACCCTTGAGGTCCCTTCCAATGTGGGATTGTAGGATTCTATGAAGGGGTATGGCTATATGTATGTATAATATGTGTGCATGTGCAAGAGACAACAAGAGAAAGAATGTGTTTTGAACCTCCACCTATTCCTTTTACAGTTCCTTTTGCTTCATCTCCTTGGAGATATTTTATTATGAAATTCAAATGAATTATCCTTTCTATTGCTTTTGTTGAAAGAAAAAAAAGTAGGACAGAAAGCTACCTAGGGGGAAAAGTTCATGATCTGGAGTCCTTGGACTTGCTGAAGTTTCTTGCTGTGTTTCTACAGAAAGTGGGCAAGCAGCTACACCTCGCACCAAGCCACCAAAGTTTCTCCCTCACCAACCAGTTTTAACTAGGGCTGGTTTTGCCCAAACCACCACTGCATTTAAACTGAAAACAGGTTTTACTGCAAATAGAAACCTTCATGCATGGGACTGGGCTCTACCAAGGCAAAAAAGGGGCCATGCTCTGGCTCCGGTTGATCGATCTTAACGACTGAGTTGGAAGATCTCTCCTTCACAGGGACTGTTTGGTATCCAGTCATGCAAACTGGAGCTGCACCTCTCCCTGAGGCTCAGTAAGTACCTGGGCTATCTCTCGTGCCTGGCTGCCTGTCTTTCATGAACTTATGCAACCTTAATTACACTTGCAGACCTGTATCTCTTTGTCAGCCTTGACTGAAATAGGCCAACAGGTTCAGAAGTTACTGGGGTGGTGCAAACATGCATACATGTGGGGTGATAAGAAACCTGGATAAGTCTGAGTCTCATTTTGTAAGAAAACGACACGGATGGATGATCATAAGGGCAAAATAAGGGAGTGTCATTATGGATCCGAGCAGAGATCCCAAGCACTGAGCTATCCACATTGAAGCAAACTAAAGATTTAGGTGTAGCCACCCAGAAAAATCAGTTATTTGGATGTACTCAGTAATAGGCAAATGTCTAAAATACCACATTCAGAAAGAAACCTCTAGCCCAGCTTCTCTCTTCAAGACTGATGACAGGCTGCATCTGCCAGCAATAGAACAACACTACCAAGATCTCAGGACAGCTGATGCCAGACAGGACCACCCAGAGCAGAATCAGAGGTTGCACCAGGCTCCCAAACTGCTTCACCAACAAGTCTGGGGTCAAACCACAGAAACACAGGAAGAAGAGAGCTGAGATGAACCAGAAAAAGCCCATCCCTTTGCTTCAGGCTGCACAAAGTTTTACTTAAACAATTTTTTTGCAGATGTCCATCCAAGGTTCTCCAGGATCTCTTAAGACTATGGTTCAGTCAGGCTCAGGTCAGCAGCAAACCACATAGAGGAAAAGCTGTAACTCATTAATTCCTTTAGTTCATTAAGCCCTCTCTTTCCACCACCATTGTGATTATTTTCCTTTTAATAAGGTTTGGAAGAGTGATGAGAGATGTACCACTTGAAGTCTCGCTTTGGCATCAAGATGCAGGAAGCCCTGCAGTCATGAGAGTGCCGTGCAGTTTTCATAGTCACGAGGTTGACGTGAAGCAGCAAGGAAAAAGCACAGGAACCAGCACTCCTTCTCCAAGCTAGTTCCAAGATACAGGAACACCTACTTGAGAGGGTTATGTAAATTTAACAGCAAACATGGCCTATACTCAGGTAACAACCTACTTTGCACTCAAAAATTAGGATTACTATTATGCATATTTCCTCATTAGCAGTCACTAGATGAGAACTTGTATTTGCACATGTGACAGTTGGTTGTACACAGCTACTGGCCAACATCCCCACCCTGCCCTCCCACAGTCAGCATGCATGCTGCAAGTCTTCCCATGCACAAAGCATGCAGATACAACATGAAAAACCAGGGCTGCTAGCGGCAGTGCATTGCTGGTCTGGGCTCTCCTCCTGTTGGGCCTTCAAGGCAACATGAAACACAACAAAGCAATGAGCAAAAAAAGTCCTCAGGTGGCCAAAGATTCATTATAACAGGCAGAATCATTCCCTTCATCCTCTCTCCAGCCCCCACTTAATTGAGTAGCCTGGTAAATTGATGAATTACACTTAAATGATCTTGCTGTGATGCCTCATGCTGATGAATGAAGAATACCCTGCCAGAGTCTCCTAATTTCAGGTGATGGATTTGAGCCCAGGCTGCATCACAATTCCTTATGACTGACAAGCTCAGCTATTTTCACTCTTTATCTTGATATTATTTGATTGAATAAATCCAAGGTCATAATTTCCTAGGTGGATACAGTTGTTCAAAATACCACCAGCCCTCCAATTACTTTTAACTGCATAAAAAAAATAATTAAAAAAACAAAGGTGAAGAATATTCATACAAGAGCTGATCATATCTCAGCTTTGTTGCTGGAAGATACCAACACCCAGAACGCACCTTTGCTGGAGCATGAATGAGCAACTGTGAAGTTACATTTGTCATCTCACAGCCCCAAGCTCTTATCATCTGTCCCTCAAACCTCAGGGACATGGACCCCTGGGGACTAACATTGCTCATGTTCAGTCACAGTCCAGAAGATTTTTGTCTTTCACTGTGTTAGAAGTTTGGTAAGAGGCAGCTTGGCTGAATGGGAGTGTTTTGAAGACATGGGAAGCAGGGGAATGAGGACTATTAATTTGCATCATTTTCTGTCAGCACATACAAACAAACACTTCTATAATTGGGGGAACCTTAAAACTCCCACACTTGAGCATTAGTGAACAGTTTGGGACACAACCTGATTTTTCCGTCCCATTTTCTTTGCCTTCAGAAGGCACAAATGGGAGCAAAAACTTCTCCAACTTGGCTGTGCAGAACTTTCACACAGATCTCTGTACAGCATCAGCTGGATTGAAAGATGTTGTGTCATGCGTGAAATATTCCAGCGCTTTATTGTGCAAGCTCCTAATTATTAATGTCTCGGCTCCACATTTCTGCAGCGAGATTTATGATGTAGCTTAGGGTGGTGGATTTGAACTAGTTTTCTCTCAGATCTACAGATGGGGAACGACAGAAATGTTTTTTATCCGCTCAACTTCTGTAGTCTCCGGTGCAGAAAAAAAATGAGGAACAAACAAGCCCCTCAAAAGAGGAACCTGGGTGAAAATTGCCCTTCTCTGCCTCTACCACTACCACAGTAGCGTAAGTGTCTTAAACAACTCCACGCTGTCCCTTGGGAACACCACAGCCAAAGCTTTGCAAAATTTCACTGCTGTATCTGTTTTTAGGGGATATAAAGCACATGATTGCAAGTCTCATTCCCTCCCACCGAGGCCTCCCAGACCGGGTCCAGAAGCACGACTGCAGCAGGAACAGGACACAGATGGTCCCCTGGGGTCAGGAGAAAAGAGGCAGCTGATGCAAAAGCCAGTGGCCGTGCATAACCCTTCCAGAGGGAGCCAGAAGCTGCCCCATTGAACAATAGAAGGAAATGCTGTCACTGAGCTGACTGTGGTCTCTGCCTTCAAAACCAGCAGTTGGGGATGGAAAAGTCTTGCAAAGGAGAAACAGAAAACTTCTGGGGATAAAGGGTTTCACTTCTGCATATGATTTTCACAGCAAACCGAAACGGTAAAATTTTAAGTCTGAAAATGAAGCTGATTTTGGAGGTAAACACATGGTTGGAAAGTCAAATGAAGCTAATTCCCGTTCCTCCCCCAGAGCACGGTACATTGGAAAAACCTGGAGAGTAAGCAACCAGTACCCAGACTAGTGGCACACGCTGCTCTTACTGGTCTGACAGGGGTTAATACAAATGGCTTGTGCTCCAAAACACAATCATATTTATATATTCATATATACGCGTGTGTGCATATAGACATGCTGAATCACTTCTTCTGCAAATCTAAAAGAAAAACCCATCTTTTGGCCCCAGGATGTAGGATCTTAAAAGAATAATCTACATGTGCTACTGCAAAAGTTGCAATAAAATAAGCACTACTGATGCCAGTGAGTTATAGGTGCTCACTACAGGCGGGATAATGGGATTTCACTGTGTTCTGTTTCCTCAGAGGTAACTGCACTTTTATCAGGAGATACAGGATATGAGGCTCTGACACTTCTCTGCTCTGATTCATACACTGGAATAAAGCAGACATTTGATGGCATCTGCATTGCTGACTCAATCATGTATCTTCAGTGCAGATCTTGTTGGTGCCAGGAAAAAGGATTTGGAGGGGAAAGTGCTCTTCTCGCCTGCATGCAGCTGGCAGCGCGGCCACAGCTTTGCTGTTGTGCCTCAAGGCCTCACCAGTAGAAATAGGTAAATAAATAAAATAAATGCATTCCTTCCTCCATCCCACATCCACCAAGGCAAGAGTTTCAGCTGGTTTTCCCCACCCACACCTGACAAAGCAAATTAAACAAAAAAAAAAGAAAATCCAACTGTTCTGCTTTTGGGATATATTTGAAATTAAAAGAAAGTAAACCTTGCCCTGTTTTCTCCCTGTGCTTTACACTCAGCCAGTCTCAGAAAAAGGTGGAAGACAAACATTTTCTTGTAGAGGCTCAGTCTACCTCCAAGTGGTTGTTTCTAGTCCGGATTTATTCGGGTTTTTTTTAAAGTTTGAGCTCTGGCACATCTAATTTTCTTCCTTAGGGGAAACAAACAAGAAGTGCAGCAGTCCAGCAAGTAATGAAAGAGGTTCTCCTCCAACTCTAAAATATAGAGTTGGGACTATGGAGGTGACACAGAAGATAAATTAATACTTTACAGGATGCTAATCACATGTGGGAGCAGTGCTTTCCAGCGGGCAGGCAGTTTTTTCCTCATCTCATGCTCTGGCAGCCCTTGGCGAATGTTCACAGCCCCATATGCCAGACCCAGCATGGGATGGCCACTCGTGTTCTCTTCCTGCCATGCCTTCACCACCCACCCACAGCTGCGATGGATGTAGCTCCTCAGCCTCTTGCCCGCTGCGGTCACAGAGCCAGAGGGGCCGTGACACTTTCTACACTTAGAAGTGGGCCATTTAGCAAGAATACAAATCTGCAGCTGCATGTGTGTGTCTTCATCCCCATGGCATGATCCAGGTTAGGTTATCTCATGTTGGACAAAGACAATACTGAAGAGGACTGGCTATACCTCATATCCCTATTTTGTTCATCAAGAGTGCAAACAGGACCACAGGGTGGGTCAGACTGAATGTCTTCTTTGCTGTCCTGTTTCTGGTGGAGACACTGTACAAAAGCAAGAGCTTGCCCCTTTGTACATCCTCCCAACCTGGCCTGCTTGAGCCCATGCAGCTGACATACATAATGTCCATGCTGGATCTGGAGACCTTTGGGGTGAGCCAGGAGGAGGCAACCCCACCAGCTGGTGAGGCAGCCCAGGCCATGCCAAGTGCCAGCTCCCGCTCGACCACCTGGACTGCAGCAGCAGCCCCACCAAAATCAAGACCTGAAGGAGCCAGAGGATTTACAGCAAACAAGAACAGACCTGGGGTTTATGGCCTCAATGCCCAGTGCCAGGGCTAGGCCTCCTTTCCAGGGAAGTCGTGTCTCATCAGGCACAAGCCTTGACTGAACGCTCTCCCAGGCTGAGGCATGCCGAAAGGTTCTTCCTGGTGCAGCTTGGCTGGTGACTAATAACACATCCCTGTAATCACCTCTTCCCTCCATCTCCCCATTTCTGCCAGCACCCACGCATCTTGCACAAATCCCGTTGGATTTCCTTCCCTCTGAGACGCCACCGCTCTACCAAACGTCATCAAAATTGAATCAAAGAATCATCAGAGATGGACAACAAACAGCATCTCATTAAGCCTTCGGGGTTTTGGGAACCACCTCCAACTATAGCCACCACTGACATCTCCGGGTGTGCACATACCTTCAGGTGTACCAAGCAGCAAACCCTGCCCATGCCTGCTAATGATGCCCATTGCATTCACTTTCCCAGCTCAACAGTTGCTGAATTTTCCCCATTCCAGTTTGTCTCTACTGTTTTATTAATCAAATACAGAAATTCAGCTTTTCTAGGGGGGTGGCACTATACAGTCATTAAATAAAATATAAACACCTCATCTATACTTAACCTCAGGTTTGATCTTCACTGTTTTCACTCCCCTTTTTCAAGGTGATTTGCAATTTCTTTGGTTGCTTTTTGGGAAGGTAGAATGTAGGGGAGGGCTGACTTACTGTTTAATCTCATTTTTGATCTATTATTAAAACGCCTGCTTTCTTTTCTTTTTTCCTGTTTTTATCCTTTCTCTAGGAAGCCAGAAGCCCCAGCAGAAATTACAGCCAGAAAGAAAGGCGAACTGTGGAATGAAAGCTGGGAGAGAAAGAATTGCTTGGGCTTTGTTTTTTCAGAGTTTTCTCATTTTTCAGCTATAAGGAATCTCTATGGTACCAGTTAAGTAAAAGAAAATGTGCTGAAAATGATGGAAATGCAAAGCATTGTCCCCAGTCCCACTGCTGACACACGTGGCCAAACCCTCTGATTGAGGCTGGCACGTGTCCCCATGGGATCCCTCCACAGACTTGCTTTTCAAATACAGACACACCGACATTTCCTCACCCTTTTACCAACGTTAGTAATTCTCCAGCAAATCCCCAGGCTCAGGGAACAGTGTTTATGTGCCGTGAAGCCACGCACTCTGCTTTGCAAACTGATGCCACAGCCAAGACTTGGTGAAGGCCCAGGACAGGACCGTGGAGCACGAGGCCAGTGGCACTTAAGGCATGCAGGAACATCTTTACTTTTTCTTTAAACCATTTTTATACAACATCTTCCAAAGGTTTGACAGTACTGTAACAAAACATGATTCCTGCAAGGAGTTCATGCAAAACCATAGCACACAGCTGGGTAGAGAGCACTGTGAAGGCGTGTTCTGGAGAATGATTTGTTGTTTTTCAGATTGATTTTTCAACCCCAACATTATGGATTTTTTATGATCTGCTTGTGAAGGATTTAATAACTGTATATTCAACTTTTTCAAATCAGGATGTAAGACAATATGTCACAGTAATACTTCTGTGCTGGGTTGTATATGTACTTGGACATCAGTTCTCAACCAGTATTCCTCTTTTGGGCCTAAGGTCAAAGGTTGTTTCCAGACTAAAACTATGCTTCCATTTTCAGGATATACCATATAGTCCTTCCCTCCAGACACAGTGATGGAACTATGCGCGACCCGTGCTACTGCATGGGTCTTGCCCTTTAACAATGTTAAAGGTGTTAGTGTAGGGGAGAGCATTCGATTATTGAGAATTTGTTGGGCTTCACTTAAATGGTCTCCCCACTTAGCATAACTACCATTCCCCAGACGCTTTAATTGGGCCTTTAATAGGCCGTTTATTCGTTCCACTAACCCCGCTCCCTGGGGATGATGTGGCAAATGCCATGTCCAACTAATATTTCGTTCATTAGCCCATTGGGCTACCTGTGCGTTTTTGAAATGTGTTCCATTATCAGACCATATCTCTGTTGGAGTTCCGTAATATAATTCAATAGTTTCTAAACATCTGATAGTGGCATGGCTGTTTGCATATCGAGTTGGAATTACCACTATAACACCAGAATAGGTATCTACGGCTGCACACGCATAGCGTTGTCTCCTATGCTCTGGTAAAGGACCAATAAAATCGATTTGCCATACCTCACCTCCCTTGGTCCCTCTTTTCAGCTTTCCCATTGGGGTCTGAAAGACTTTTGCATTTTTTAGGAGTTGACAAACTGAACAATTTCCAATCACCTGTTCAAGTGCTGTTTGGGATAATACGATCCCACGAGCAAGCGCCCATGCCCGTGTTGCCTCTCGTCCTGCATGACCAGCCTTTTCATGGACCCATCGACTAAGACCCAATTGTTCCTCCTTATTCAGGGCGGCCGATCTGATTTTTGTCTGTCTACTTCTTCATTCCATTTAGCAGTTTCTGTATTTTTCATTGTATGTGCATCTACATGATGGACCTGAATCATTCGGGTACGCAATGCGTCCCATATTTTTTGCCAAAATTCCTTTCCCCATACTTCCTTTGTTCCAATTTTAAAATCATCTTGCTGCTGCTTACCTAGCCAGTTCACCAGTCCCTGTGCTACTGCCCATGAATCTGTGAACAGATAGCATGCTTGACCTTCCAGCGTAGCATCAATGGCTTGCCATGCAGCTACTAGTTCTGCTAATTGGCTGCTACCTTGAGTGCCCTCTAACACTAGTCGTGTGTTAGTTACAGGAGTGAAAGCCACCGCGTGCCACCTTTTGGTACCATTACTACTTCCATCTGTAAACCAAGCATTTTTCTTTTGTTCTTCCATGAGCTCTTTATACGGAGACCCCCGTCTCCCTACTTGATAATTTATCTGTTCTCGATTAAACTGTCAAGGAGCCCCTGTCACTCCATCACTTATAGCTTCATATAAAAACTGCACTCCTTTTGGTCCTGGTTTGGCTTGTTCCTGTATGTACCACCTCATCTTTTGTATAGTAGCCTCTTGTGCATGTCCCACCTTATGGGTGGTTGGATCACTAAGGACCCAGGTCATGATTGGAGTTTCTGTTCGTAAGATGACTTCATGTCCCACTGTTTTCGCTTCTGAATCGGCCAATGCCCAATAAACAGCTAGTAATTGTTGTTCAAAAGCCGTACAGCGAGTGGCTGCTCCCGTGAATTGATGTGACCAGAATCCCAGAGGGCAGTGTCTTCCCTCTTGCAACTGCCAGAGGCTCCATAGAGCTGTTCCCTGATTAACTGAAACATGTAATTCTACCAGCCCAGGGAGAATAGGGTGTAATTCCATATATTCGCCTATTAGGGCCTTAACTGCTTCAAATGCCTTATTTTGTTCTGGTCCTCACTCCCAGTTTGCCTTTTTCCAGGCAATTCTATGCAGAGGTTTTAGTAAAATAGCCAAATTACGTAGTTGATTACGCCAAAAACCCACTGCTCCCAAAAATTGCTGTATCTGTCTTTTTGTATTTGGGGTTGGCCATTCTTGAAGGGTTTTTCGTGCCTTTTCAGGCATCTGTTGGATACCATTAGACTACACAATTCCTAAATAGGTCACAGTGGTAGCTGGGCCTTATATCTTTTTCAGGTTCACTGCCCACCCAACATCTCGCAACTTAGCTATAAGTTGTGTCAACGTGTTAGCTACTGAGGCATGTGCGGGTCCCTGTATGAGGATGTCATCAATATATTGTACCACCTGGACCTGCGGATCTATTGAAATCTGTTTCAAGGTATGAGCCAATGCCTGATGACAATATGTAGGGCTGTGCTTGTAGCCTTGTGGTAACCGTGTAAATGTATATTGTGTTCCCTGCCAAGTAAATGCAAATTGCTCCTGCGTTTCCGGTGGGATCGGGACTGTGAAAAAAGCATCTGCCCCATCGATTACTGCATACCAGTGCCCACTCTGTTGTTGGATTTGTTGTATCAATGAAGCAACATTGGGCACAGCTGCAGTGATTGGAGGAGTTTATTTACTCCTCTATAGTCTATTGTCATACACCAGCTACCGTCTGGTTTCTTTACAGGCCATACTGGCTGTTAAAAGCAGAATGTGTGTGTCGTACAACACCTGCTGCCAGTAGGTCATCAATGGTCTGTTGTATCTCCTTATCTCACCTGGGAATTTTGTACTGTTTGAGGTTTATGATCTGAGTGGCAACCGGTATAAGTGCTTCTTCAGGGATATACCCTACTGTGACAGTATGAACTTGTATCCATCGGGGGAGCCAAATGACCACAACTCATTCCCTAATACTAGGCTGTTACCTTTCAACAGGTCAATCCCAATTATATATTCACCTGTTGCTGCAATCATTACATTATATTCTTTGGGTAACCAGTCTCCAATTCGCAATTTTAGTGTGGTTTGTACACTTTGCACAGGAGCATCTCCTAATCCCCATACAGTTGTTTTCATTCCCTTATGTTTAGTCAGGTTTCCGTGTAAAATAGTGACCTCTGCCCCAGTGTGCACCAACGCCCGTACCCATTGTACATTGTTATCTGTCCACCAGATACAACATGTGACAAAGGGGCACGGATCATGTCAAATTACACGGACTTGGGACTCTGAGGCTTGGCCGCACCTCTATTCTGCCTTGGGGTGAAACTGCGCAACAACTTTATCTACCTCTTGCCATGGATATATCATCTTATCCAAGCCAGGGGGTGATCCTCCATTTCCTTCTTCCATAGAGCTTAATGCGGTCACACTACGAACCTTCCCCCCCTTTTCCTTTGCCATTCTCCTCAACACACTGGTGGGTTGCCCACTGATATCTCTCTTGGGAACCTCCTCTTGTAACAATTGATGGAAAAGGCGGGTATGCTCTCCTGGATCCCCCTTTTCCTCCTGCCTAGTCTTGGGTACCTCATTTCTTGACAGGCCGGGAGGTTTGTCTAGGCCTGGTAGTTCCCCCAACTGTCCCATCTTCCCAATCATGTCACTTATGGCCATGCCCTGTGCCGTCATTACCACTGGGATCATATAGGGTTTCCAGGCTGCTGGGCAGCCTTCTAGCAACAAATTACGCACTGATGCTGTAAAAGGTTCTGCTAAGTATCTGCCAGGATCCCCTTGCTGAACAGCCATTTTCACCCCTTCCCATTTCAGGAGGGTTTTTGCTTGAGCTAATGTTACCCACTGGTTAGAAACAGGGGGCCATGCACCATCAGAAGTGTATCACTGATTTAATCCACAAGCTATGACTGTGCTTAGGGGAACATTGGTGCCTGCTGGCAATGCTCTTAAGGCTTGTTGAACATACGGATCGTTAGAGATTCCACTGAATTTTGTAGCGTCGATGCTATCTAGCATGACACTATCAGTCCCTTCTTCCATTAATCGTACTAACCACTGTTGTGGTCTCTCTCCTGGTCACTGACTATATCTTGCTAACAAGTTTCTGACATCCTCTGGTGAAAAATCTTCCATGGTATCTGCTCTTGCCCATCTCCCTGATACAGGGTCCATCGCCCCCCTTCGCTTTACTACAGGGGCAGCTCGAAGTGATTCAATACCCTGCTCTTCCGATTCCCCCATGCTCTCGCCTGAATCCGAAGAGCTCCAGATATTACCATCCCAGTTTTCAGGGTCCCAATCAGGCTGAGTAATTACTGCTCTAACCCGTAGACCCGGATCTGTTTTTTCCTTAGGATGCCTCCATCAGTGCCGGGCAGCTTGTACTGCATACGATGCTGCCAATGTCTCTAATTTTTCCTGCCACCCTGCTCCAGTCTGAGTGGCAGCTACTAGTGCCTGCTGTTGTACAATTCCTCTGGCTTTTTCAGCCTGCACTTCTTTTTCTAATTGTCCTATCTTTTCTGCTAACACTTGATTATGTCCCCAAATGATCTTAAAGGCACTGAGAAGGCTGCCCCCCATTCGCCCAGCATCTTGTAACCTCTCTCTACTTTTTGTATTAGGTCCCTCTATGAACTGTCCCCAATACTTCAATAGTTCCAGTGGACCTTGCTCCATCCATGGCTCAGGACGTACCAATGTGCAGGTTTCCCACCTATCCCATAATGTGTTCCACAGCTTGGCCCCCCATTCGGGCCGTTCTACTGGAGGTGCTGCAGAAGCAGCCCCAGCGACCTTTTTCTTAAACATAATGTTAATTCCCCTGCTAAACAATAGTAGCAATCACGTGAACGGGTCTTATCTCTAATGGTGGCGCGATCCAGTAGTTGTGCACTCCACTACACGGCCCCACACGCACCTGTCAGGTAGTTGTGCACCCCACTACCTGACGTGCCCTGACCCTCTGTTCCAATTTCCTCAGTTCCGGAATCTCCTCCTTGTCACCAATTTATGTTCTGGGGAATCGAAGGATTCCAGTGAGGAGATAGTGGAACCAACAAGAACGTGTCTCTCCCTTACTTTATTACAACGATTAAAGTAGGGAAGAAAAAATGGTTAAAGGGTGTTCGGGTTACTTATTAGGTTATACGCTTACCGACCCCATCAAGGACCCGATGATCAAGAGACCAGCTCTGAGATACATCCTAGCAGGAGAGGTGGCAGGTACTACCTTGGCGGGTGTCCCCACAGAGGCAACGTGGATCTCGGTGGTAGTGAGATCTGCCTCCACAGATAACCTAATAAGTAACCTGAACACCCTTTAACCATTTTTTCTTTCCTACTTTAATCGTCGTAATAAAGTAAGGGAGAGACGTGTTCTTGTTGGTTCCACTATTTCCTCACCGGAATCCTTCGATTCCCCGGAACAAGGCGGAGCAGCAGTTAGCGCCCGCCGCCTTTGCTTCAGGATGCTTTTTAATAGCGTTCTGATTATTTCATTACTTTATCCTCCCACGTTGCTGAATAACAGTGTTTATGTCTGCCCTGCAACCCAGTACGTGACCTCCCCTGCCCCAGCTCATGGGGACAGATTTGATTTTAAGCTAGCAAAGCCAGCCCAAGAAACGAAGAGATTCCCAGGTGGTTTCTTTGCACTCTGCAGTCACTTTACCAGAGGCAGTGCTGGCAGATGGCTTACGTTGATCCAGGGGAGCCTCACTGAAGGAATTCCCACCATAAGGCAGGAGTAGAAGTCCAATGCTATCTGTAGCATGCTCTGAAGGTGGATCAGTTTGTTCCTAAGGCCGTGCTGGAGGTGAGTCAAGGTTCACAGGGGCCCTGAACAAAGTGCACCTATCTTGTGCTTTTTCATCACCCCTTTTGCCTCATTTCAGCCCCTGTACATCGCTGGAAGTGATTCCTCCTCCTGCTGTGTTTGCAGAAATAAGGAGCTTCTCCTCATTTGGCACCAGGACATGCTTCCACCTCCCAGCCAGATCAGGCCAAAAGTAAGCACTGCTTTGCTGCCAGCTCCCGCTGAGAGCTGGATGTGCACCTCGCTGCACCAGCCGTTTGGCTGTGAGCAAATGATCCCCGTGTGAAACTGAGATTCCCAAACGGGGGTTCCCGCTTCCCAAGTGAGCCCCTCTGCTCCGATGTCTGGGCTGCCCCAGGCTCTGATGGCTCCAACCTCCAGCCAAGGTTCACACGGAGATCACCCCTCGGCAGCCCCAGGGAAGGGCAAATGCTCACTAGCATTTCCTATTAATTGAATTAATTAATTTGAGGATTTCCTATTAATTTCTTATCATAAACATTGCTAAATTAACTAACAGAAGAAAGCCAGCCACCCTCCCCCCATCAGAACACAACCCAGTGAGAGTCCCACACAGCAGTGCTATTTTTTGGAGGTAAATAACAGGTTTTTAAGTGCCTTTATTTTTAAAGAATGGCCCATGCAAGCAGTCAAAGATTTTGCAGCAGAACTGGGCAGGTTCAGACCCATTTAGAGGAAAAAGCATCCCCAGGCCATGTTCCATGGCAAACCCTCTGTTTTTCCCAAGGGAATGTGGGAAGAGGAAGGAAACGGCACACAGCCCAGAGAGCAGCTGGGCAAGATGCCATCATCTCCTTCTGCCCCAGCCATAACTGGACATCCTAGAACCTCCTCTCTGGGAAAAGCCAGGGGATGTTTGGGAAAGAAATGGCACATCCTGAAAGAGCCATCCCTGGGTGGGAGCAGTCAGCAGCTGCATTCACCCCATGCGACAGCCACCAGTGCCCACCTCTTCTCTACCATTTCAGAGGCCACCGTGACCCTGTTCTAGTCCTCCTACAAGGCATCACACATCATAAAACCTTCTGTTTGATATGAGATAGAGGTGATGGATTTTGTTCCTAGCGAAGGGCAGTGAAGCTGGCGAAGGTTCTGGGGCACAAGTCCTTTGAGGAGCAGCTGTGGGAACTGAGGTCATTCAGCCTCAGGGGAGACCTTATCACTCTTTACAGCTACCTGAAAGGAGGATGTGGCAAGGTGGAGGCTGGTCACTTCTGCCACATAACAACTGATAGAGCCAGAGGAAACAACTTTAAGTTGTGGAAGGGGAGATTTAGGTCAGATGTTAGGAAAAATTTCTTCACTGAAAGGGTTATCAAGCACTGGAAGAAGCTGCCCAGGGAAGTGGTGGAGTCACCATCCCTGGAGGTATTTAAAAGACATGCAGATCCTAAGGGTCTTTTCCAACCTAAACAATTCCATGATTCTATGATTTCCAGCCAGCTGCTCCCAGGACCCACCAGGGAATGACTATAGATATAATAAAGCCAAAGACTGACATGGGACTGGAAACCCTTTTCTCCATCCCAAGAGAGACCAGAGAAAGAGAAAAAATGAAGGAAGCAACCATGAACCTTTGATTCCAAATCACGCAACAACCACAAAATTCTCTTTGGGATCCCCAGTGATCAAATCTCAGCTGCCACAAAAATTGATGTTGGTGACATGGGAGCAGAGGTTCCCTCACTTTCATTATTTTTTGCTAGATATGATTAATTCAAGTTTCCGGGCAGGACTAAAGTTGGAAAAAGCCTGTTCCCAGTAATGTAGGTCTGCTAAAATAAACAGAGATGGATGTCACTGTGATATGAGGGGTATATGTGCCACTTCTTTCCTCTGTCTCCAGCCTAAATCATAGAATCATAGAATGGCTCAGGTTGGAAAGGACCTTAAGACCATCCAGTTCCACCCCCCTGCCACGAGCAACTAGACCACCTTCCACTAGACCAGGTTGCTCCAAGCCCCGTCCAACCTGGCCTTGAACACTTACAGTTCCTTAAATGTATTCCATCATCTGATAAGAAAGCAATGAAACATAGCTGCCAATGTCTAAAGTACAGGGAAAATGCTGTTGTATTGGGACAGGGGGAAGATTTTTTACGCACTGTGCAGGTTCCCATCCAGCAGTCATAATATTTACAGAGTGTTTTGGGTTTTTTACCACATGTGCACTGACATTTCTGTATAAAGCAATGCATGGGAAGCAAAATTGGAGGTGACATGAGGGAATGGAGAAACCCAGGTAGATTCCTCCCCAGCAGGACCCTTTGTACTCTCAGAGAGTTCTGATTTCCCAGCATCTGGGGCTGGTATAGGTGATGTTTTCTTTTCTCTTGATATGTTTTTGACTTCTTTATACCAGTTTTCATGCTTTGAGGGGAGGGAGGCTGGGAATGTAATCAACCCTGTCGAAAAGTTTGACATTTTGTAGCAGATAAAGCCAAATGCAGACAGTTGCTTTGATTTCATTTCTTTTTGCTGAATCTTAGGGGAGGCAAGAAAGGATTTAGATAAGGCAGAAGTTCTTCCCTGTGAGGGTGCTGAGGCGCTGGCACAGGGTGCCCAGAGAAGCTGTGGCTGCCCCATCCCTGGCAGTGTTCAAGGCCAGGTGGAACGGGGCTTGGAGCAACCTGCTCTAGTGAAAGGTGTCCCTGCCCGTGGCAGGGGGCTGGAACTGGATGAGCTTTAAGGTCCCTTCCAACCCAAACCATCCTGTGATTCTATGATAACATTTTCAACCCTGTATAAATGCTATGAAGCCCCCTCACTCCTCAGTTCCCGCACTCACTGGGATGCAGGTGGGCTCCAGCTCCTTGACCCAGCCAGGCCTGCAACAGTGGGCATGGGCAGAGAAATACCTCAGCACTTTGGTCGTCTTAACACCCCTTCCAGGGACAAAAATAACACTGGCTTCCCTCCTGTACAGCATCCTCTACCTCCTGAGCTAAGCAGCACGAGCCAAGAAGCTGGCACGCATCCCTCGGCAGAGCACACAGCTCCGGCTGACGCACGGCCGCTGTCAGGCCAGCCATGCTCACACTTCCCACATCTGCAGCATCTCCCACCTTGGTCCTGAGCTGCTTTGTGGGGATGGGGCTGGAGGAAAAACCCTGCAAAACCCTCCCCACAGCAACCGAGAAGAGAAGCACCCAAAGGAAAAGCACGCCAAAGCAGAGGACAGAGCAGCCTCCATAGGGAGCGAGCTTTGCAGAAAGGAGCAGAAGTTTTTTTTGCTCAGCCACTGAGACATATTTGGAGAAGGTTGGATGTGGAAACATTTGTGGCCGTAGGGAGCCCAGACTGCCCAGAGCAGAGCGGAAGACAAAGAAACCCAATCCCAGCATGATGAAATACAAGTTTATTTGCTTTAGCCCATGTCCAACTTCTCTCTCTGGCACAGAAAAATTTCTTTAATGCTGCTCTGGCTGAGGGCTTTTGTGCAAAACTGAGGTTTTTCACCAACCAACTGACCCAGACCACAATTTGAGGGTGCTGGTGAGTCCCAAGCACCCTCAGATCCACCACATGAAGAGGGAACCGGTCAAGGAAGTGATACTGGGGCATCCTGACTTCTCCAAGCCCTTCTGCTCTCCCCGTGCTCTCCTGGTGCACATCCTGGGATGAGGAGTTAAAGCAGCCACAACCGACCGATGGAGAGGTACCACTAAACCAGCAGTGATGGTCATGCTGGGGCTCTCGGGATCCCTCTCTAAGGAAAAGCCAAAGCCATTCCTCTGCTTTCAAGGGCCACTCACCTCCTCTCTGGCCATCCCAGGCTCTCCCTCCCAGCTGGGAGTTCTCCTTGTGGCTCAAAAGCCCTTTCAAAGCAGCCAGTTTTCCTTGCATTCCCCGTAGCCCAAATTCTCAAACTAGAAAGCAACTTTCACCAGGTGCAGCGAGTCCTTGCCTGCTATTTAAACAGCTGCTTCCACATTAAGCCTATTTTATGTGGCATCATCCCAGAAACAAGCCAGAGCCGCGGGCAGAAGTTTCACCCAACTTTAAGGGGCTGGGTGACACCCGCCCCCCCCAAGAATGCAGCCACCAGCCCAGCCAGGGCTCACCCCACTGCCCATGCTGCCTCCCCGCCAGCACCCGAAATCCCCTGCCCTGGCATGGGGAGGGAAAAAGGCGGGTGGGAGGGTGATGGGTCTCCTATCAGCCGGGAGCCATCCCGGGATGGGATGAGGCTGCTCCCTGACACAGCCCGGCGCCGCCTCCTGGGCTGGGGGAAGGGATTATAAAGTAAAATAAAAGAAAATTAATCAATTGAAATAATAATTAAAAAAAAAGAGTAAAATAATCAGAAAAAATAAAATAAATATTAAAATAAAATGAAAGGAAAAATAAGAAAAAATAAGATAAAATAAAATAGAACGAATATTAAAATAAATTGAAGTGAAATGAAATCTGAAAATAAAAAATAGAATTAAATCAATAAAATAAAATACCAAAACAAACCAACAGTAAATTAAAATAAAATAATAAAAATAAATTAAATCAAATACAATCAAATTAAATGAAGTAACCCCCCGAAGCGCCCGCGCTCGCCCTGAGGGCTGGGGGCAGCGCTTACCTGCCGGCGGGGTTGCGCGGTGCTGCGCGGTGCTGCGCACTGCCCTGCGGCCGCAGCCCGCCGTGCGGAGCGGAGCGGCGCGGCGCGGAGCGGAGTCCCCGGCCCGACTCGCTGCATTGTGGGAAGCGGCGCCCAAAACTGGGGTCGCGGTGCCCTCTGGTGGCAGGTCCGCGGTCCTGGGGCTTCAAGGGCTCGTGTGTATGTGTATGTATATGTATGTACGTTAATCCATATGCACCCCCAAAAATTCCCCCTCTGGGTCAGCCCCCTCACGGGCTCCAACCCTCCGATGAGGAATTTGGGGGACAGGCAGCCAAAAGTGGGGTGCGGGGAACAACGGGGGCTCATGAGAAGCTGCTGCTTCTCTCTGCCATGCTAATACGGCCCCTCAAATCTCTGTCCAGTCCCAGACAGCCCCCAAATCACTGCCTAGTCCCATGTAGCCCCCCAAATCTCTGCCATGCCAATGTAGCACCCTAAATCTCTGCCTGTTCCCAGGCAGCCCCCAAATGTCTGCCTGGTTCCACACAGCTCCCCAGATTTCTGCCCAGTCCCAGGCAGCCCCTAAAAAGCCCCCCCAAAAGGCACCTTAAATCACCACTACGAAATACGTGCTCTGGGATGCACTGGTTTGGAGAGGAAGGGGCAGAGGCTGAGGCACACTGGATTTTGGGGTGCAGCTCATGGCTGAGGGTGTGAAATTTGGAGGATTCCCCTTGTTGTGGGAGATGACATGTTAGACACATGTATAGATTAAGGCATAGCTCTATAAACATAATGATAGCTATGCTGCATGCACCCATGGGTGCAGCAGGGCGGATGTGGGGCCAGGGTGGCTCAGGGGTCCCCAAGTCACAGCCCTGACTCTTCCTGCCCTGCTTTTCCCCCTCTCTCCTCTGCCTGGGCAGCTCTGATGGGTAATTAACACAGCTCTGGTGGGTAATTAACGAAGCTCTGTAGAAGGATGGCCTCAATATTAAGGATGCTTTGTATCTTGCAGGAGATGTCCCCTGCCTGTGTCACCACTGGAGGAGCTTTGCTCTGCTGAGCCCATCGGAGGGATCCTACTCAAAGGCCAACCAATAATTCAGTAAAAACTGAAGAAGGAGGATCACAAAAGGGCAATGGCCATGGCAGAGTGAGACCCTACACCCAGCCAGGGTGGGATTGCCCCAAAAATGGGGTTAAATCCCAAATGCCACTCCAGAAGGGAGCCAGCAGGAGACGCCACATGCTTTGATCCACATTTCCAATTTGCAGCAGGCTCCTCTAATGTAATTCTTGGGGTTTTCTTTGAGAGCAGAAGCAACAGCAGGTCATGGACAAGATCTGAACAAGATCCACCAGTGAAGATGGAGGAGAATTACTGAAGGAATCAGTGGAAAACCAGTGGCACAGCAAGCAGGCACGCGCACAGCCTGAGCTCCAGCTTTGTCTCTCTCCTTTACCAAGGCAAGAGCGGCCAAGTGACTGTGGGCATCTGTGCAGGTAGGGCCGGGCTTCCTGATGCCGCCCTGTATCTGCTCCAGGTGGGAGGTTACAGTTCACATCCCACCGGTAGCTCACTCTGACTCAAAAAGCCTCCTTTTTAACCCAGTTCCCCATCTTGTCGGCTCTGCTCGCATGACGTCACCCCACACACTCCTGTTGTTTCCCAGAGCAGGGTGGTGACCCTGGGGAGATCAGTGTCCATTTGGCCAAATTCTAGGGGGAAGCTGCAGAAATTTCTCAAATCCAAGGGAATCCCAGGTTTTTGTGCTATAACACGGGGCGTTTGCCAAGTCTCGCGTCCAGAGCAGCAACGGCTGTTTCATACAGCTGCATAAAGCGAAACATTGGGGATGTCCCCTGGGGCAGACCAAGGACTTCTTTACAGGAAATCTGGCCTGTAACCAATATTCCTGGCACCATTTACTCCAGCCTCTGGTGGCAGCTTGGACACGGATAATCCACTGTCTTCAAAGGGGCTGGTTGCTGCGAATGTTCCTCCTGGCTTCGGAGAACCCATATCTGGACAGACCCATGATGGACTGGGCAGAGTGAAGCCACCGAGCCCACCGAGAAGCAGCTCCTCTCCATCACCCACCACTGGGGCGGTTCCTGGGGTGCCCAGAGGGGGTGAGTTTAATCTTTTCCATTTGATTTTAATCGGCTCATCAGCGATGGGCATTGACAGCACGGCCGGCTAAGAGGCTTACATCTATTATTCCCAAAGGATTAGCTGTTTTGATCCGAGCGAAGGGAGGTGGCTGCGTCTCAAGCCTCACTGGGGCGTGCATCGTGCCAGCGATCATCCACGAAACCATCTCCTCCCCATTATTTGGCAGCATGCGAATGCTGCTCTCTGTTTATTTGCACAGCACAAATAGCCTTGCGTCCAACAATTCCTCCACCAGCCTTAGGTGGACACGGTGATCCCATATGGACCCTGTAGGATAGGGGTGCCCTCCCAACAGCCTTGATGGGACTATACGGAGTGTGTGGCCATGCTCATGTGTGCCCTGCTGTGTGTGTGCACTCAGAGGGTGCTGAAATATCAAAACCTAACCCTAAAAATGCTCAGGGACAGAGGGGTCCTGTCCTGAAAGCTTCTTGTCCCCATTTGACACCCTGAAACAGTCTCTGGGATATGGGAACGTGGAGGGAGGTGGGTTGGGATGGGTCAGGGTGGGTCGTGTTTCTCCAGCCTTCAGGGTGTCCCTACAAACCAGAGGCATTTTTGGCATCTGCAGGATCCTGACTGCCACGGGATCAGGTGATTCCCATGGGGACGCAGCCGTCATCCTTACCCCGCTGCTGCCGTGCCCATGGCCATGTCTCACACCCCCAGCGCCACAACCCTACCGTGTCGGCGGACCCTGTCCTTCCTTTCACCCGGCTGTGGTCCAGCCAGGGCCACTTGGGCCCCTGGTGCCACATGTCACCGCAGCCAGCAGCCCAGGGCTTGCACGGGGTGGCACTATTGCACTAAAAAATCCCAGCTGGCCTCTGGGGATGCTGTTTTGGGAGATGATTCCCCACAGCCCCAAAGGTTCCCCCTGGGCTCCCCAAACCCGGTGGGTGCTCAGCCTTGCTGGGATGAGACCTCACATTTCCCCGGGGGGTTTTCCTCTTCCAGGGCGATGGAGGGGTTTCTGTCCCGGGGTTGCAGTGGAAAAGCCGCGGTGGGTCCTGCCCGGCTGCTCCGAGCAGCAGCGACCCCATGGGCTGATGTGGCCAGGACTCTGCGCGGGATGAACGCTGCGGCTTCTCATGTAGCGTCCTCCCGTGACCTGCCTGGTTGGGTCCTACAAAGCCACTTCCAGCACTGCACAGCTTTGCCATCCCAGGCTCATTGTCTTCACTCCAAGCAGGCAAGAGCTCAAGCTCTCTCAGGGTCCCACTCTCCTTGCCATGAGCAGGAGCATCCCTGTGTCCTTGTGAGCATCCCTCCATCCCCATGAGCATCCATTCATTCCCATAAACATCTTCCTCCTTGGGAACATCCATCCTTCCCTATGAGCATCCCTCCACTGCCATAAGCATCAAGTCCTCCCCGCATGTACCACTCCATCCCCACAAGCACCCTCCCTCCCTGCGGGCATCTCTCCATCCTGAAGAGCATCCCTCCTTCCTCATAAGCATCCCTCCATCCCCACAAGCACCAACTCCTTCCCATAAACATCCACCCTCAAGAGCATCCATCCCTCCCTCCCTGTGAGCATCCTTCCATCCCACAATCATCCGTTCTTCCCAAGAAGTATTCCTCCATTCCCATGAGGATCCCTCCATACCTCTAAGGATCCCTCCATCCCCCAGAGTATCTATCCCCCTTCCTGAACATCCTTCCTCATGAGCATCCATCTCTCACTCCCTGTGAGTATCCCTCCATCCCCACATGGCAAAGCACACTCCCTGCACCCAGGTTGCTCCAAGAGCTTCTTCATGAGGCTCCCAATTCCCCACCAGCCCAGGAGGCAGGAAGGGCCTTTAAAGATGGTTTGTCCTTGGGGAAACAGGGCACGGAAGGGGATGAATATTTCCCAGTGAGCTCTGCTTACAGTGTGAGCAGAGGAGAACAGGAACAGAGGCTTGCCTGAGCTGGGGCCTGGATTGAGCCCAGCCTCAGCCCCAGCATCAGGCACTCAAGCCTGTGGGATGCTGCAGCTCTTTCCCAGCTCCTGTACCAGCCCTGATCCAACTAATCTGATCCTGATCCAACCCCAGAAGGGCTGGGGTGGGGGCAGCATTGGGAGTTTGATTTACTGCTGCTCAAGGAGGGGATGAAGATGGCACCGTGTCAGCCCCGGTGCTGCTGGGGCCGCAGGGCTCCTCTCTCCAAAGCGTTAAGCAAAACCAGGGAAGTTTCAGCCCTGCCAATCACGGCTTTTCCAGCAGCAGCTGCTCTGGAGGGAAGAAAATCCCTCCGTGCAGCTGGAGGGAGAAACATCCCTGCAGACAGGTCGAGGGGCCACTCACACCCAGCGCCGGGGGGTCAGGGTTTTGGGGTGACCCTGCACCTGTTAACGGCAGCAGCGCTCGGCACCTCCTCGTTGTGCCGCCGGTGATTTATCGCAGCTCCGGAGGCGAGGCCGTCACTCCAATTAGCGCTGGGGCCCTTCACCCCGCTCGCGGCCTAACGAGGTTTGGCAGGGTTCAGGGATTTTGCTCACAGCTCAAGGCACCCAAAGGCCAGCGTTAACCCTTCATCTGCCAAGCTGTGTGCTAGCAGCGCTGTGGGCTGTTTCATAGGGCTGCTGCCAAGTTCAGGTCCCAAGTTTAGGTCGACCTTTGCTGCACCAGCAGGTGCTTCAGAATTGCATTTAGGGAGAAACTTACCAAGAACAAAAAAAGATTTGCAATATAAAGAGGGCTTCTTGGTTTTGATGGGGTCCAAACCCTTGGTTAATCCCAGGTTTTATTGTTCTTACGCTGTGCGTCAGTGCCACCGTCCCTAGACACTTGGCAGCACCTCATCCTTGGGGCTCGGGTACTGCCATGAAGCCCCGACCCCCCCATGCAAGGGAGAACCGGTGCAAAGAGCTAGTTCCCCCTCAGAAATTAAAGATGAGGAGCAAGGTTTGCTTCTGTCTAATCCTGCTTTCCGCAGCCAAGCCGATGTTTCGTGTCTTCTGGCAGGGGCCAAGCCTTATCTGATGGCAGCATTTCCATGGAGGAGCTCATGAGCTTTGAAGCTCATGAGAGCTCAGCAGAGGTATGTCAGGGCTCGTCGCTTCTTACAGATGCCAGGTGGGATTTGTAGCTGGGTTATGTTGTAATGCAGGGCCTAAGGGATTTTTGTCAGTATGTTCTCCCAAAAGCAGCTCTGGGCCAACAGGCATGAGAAGCAGCAGAGGATGCATCTGTGCCAAACAAGATGGAGTTAGAAAGAAAAGGGATGTTTTGTAGATCCCAAGACCAAATAGTAAGAAGTAAAGTCTATGTCTGAAGCTCCGAAAGCCAAAAATGCATCCGGATCCACTTGGTTTTGGCACCAGACAGGAGCCCCACATCTCCCTCATCCTTCTGTGGCTTGTGCAGATCGACGTGAAATAAACCAACACATCAGCTGCTCTTCCCACCAGCACCCATAGCCCCTGCCGCAGAAGTTGGCAGCTGAGGAGGGTGAAACCATCCTCGTTTTCTGATTAAACCAACATATCCCCAAAGGTTGAGAGAAACCAGCCCCCAAACCCTAAAACATCAGAGGTCAGGGAGAAGGGTGATCGGGTAAAAAAAATAAGACATCAGCCCAAACCTGGGAGCTGAAAATGCAGAATCAAAGCACCCAAATGTGGCCTCTGCCTCGTGCAGGACAGACTTGGTGGCTTAGTTCTGAGGACATGAGTCGCTGTGAGCTGCTGGCTTCAGTCTCTGCACAGTTATGGTGCTTGTTGGATACATGGATATATTTGCATCTATGTGTGTGTGCCATGGTTATTTTTACACCGTATTGATGACAGTTTATATTTTTAGACTCTATTTTGTATGACACATTACCTTCCATTATAGTGTTATTGTATTAAGATATTAAAAGTATTCTATTACAGCAGCTTGGGAAGAGGCTGGCCAACATTTGCCATCAGCCTGGACAAGAGAAGGCTCCAGGGAGACCTCATAACAGTCTTCCAATACCTGAAGGAGGCTGACAAGAAAGCTGGAGAGGGGCTTTTGAGAAGGGCCTGTAGGAACAGGACAAGGGGGAATGGCTTTAACCTGACAGAGGGGAGACTGAGATGAGATCTTAGGAAGAAGTTGTTCCCTGCGAGGGTGCTGAGGCCCTGGCACAGGGTGCCCAGAGAAGCTGTGGCTGCCCCATCCCTGGCAGTGTTCAAGGCCAGGTTGGACGGGGCTTGGAGCAACCTGCTCTAGTGGAAGGTGTCCCTGCCCGTGGCAGGGGGTTGGAACTGCGTGAGCTTTAAGGTCCCTTCCAACCCAAACCATTCTGTGATTCTATGATTCAGCACCTCAGATCCATCCTTCTTCAGCTTCCCCACCATTTCAGGTATCACAATACCTCCAATTTGCCAAGCATCTGCTCAGCCCTCCCCTGCCCGGCCACCCAGGGAATCGCTAAAGCCAGCCGCGAGGCAGAGGCAGTTAAGCTTTGAAATGAACCAGAGCTGTGGGGGGAGTTGCAGAGGGGATGTGGTACGTGGGGGCTCGGTGGAAGGTGGGATTTAAT
Source organism: Strigops habroptila (assembly GCF_004027225.2). NCBI lineage: Eukaryota > Metazoa > Chordata > Aves > Psittaciformes > Psittacidae > Strigops > Strigops habroptila. The sequence continues at coordinate 61,516,604 of NC_044282.2, forward strand.
AAAACACAAAAGCAAAGAGATGGGTGAGGAGAAAGCAGCTTTCCCTGTGCTGAGCTGAAGCCTTCAGAGATGCCCTGTGGGAGAGAGGGGGAACAGGAGATGGCGGTGGGGTGGTGGGATGTGGGTGCTGGGAACAGGCACTGAAACCGAAGCTGGAATATCAATCAAACATGCCGGGAGTATCATCATAAAAACCAGTCGGACCGGTAGCAAAGCACGTCTGAAACGTGGATCCCAGCACACGGTCCTGGTAAAGGGTCGGCAGCTTTGTCCGGCTGCGCAGGAGCAGCACGGAGCTGGCAAGAATGCCTGAAGAAAACAACGTTTTTAAAAGATCCTTCTCTTCCCACCTATTTTGAGTCAGTCTTTTGCTCTCAAGGGTTTCTTGCAGAGTTTAATTTCTTTAGGATTTGTGCATGGCCAGATGCTCTTCTCCACTCAAACTGGCAAAGAAATCACAGGGGCACCAGTTGGCAGAGCTGAGAGACAAAGCTGGACCCAAACTAGCAAACGGGGTGTTAGGTGCATCAGGAATACAATAGCAACTAAAATACCCTGTCTTCCTCACATGCAGGTCACTAAAACCATCTTTAATGTGCTTTCTGTGCATCCTGAGGGCTAAGCGTACTTCCATCACCTCCCCAAGCCCTGGTCCCCTGCATTAACCCCTTTGGAGCCTGCTCAAAGCAGGCTGATGGATGCCATGAGCCCCAATTCCTCATCCCGGAGGTTTTAGCTGCAGTGAGAATTCCCCCCCGGGCTGCCCCAAGTAGCCAGATAATTTCTTCAGCTGCTCGACTTCGGAGCCGGCACGTTCACAAAGCCACACAGCGGCCATTTAAACTCAGGAAACATGGAGGAGAAAGGATATTGTCCCACAGGTCCCTCTGGCAGGATAGGCAGCTGCCTTTATCATCCCCAACCAGCTCCGTAAGTGCACAGCGCTCGGCGGCCCTGCCTTGGTTTTTCCCTAGGAGGAATTTTCCATAGCCGACTGCCACTGCTCCAAGGGGCTCTTTGGGTGCTGCAGTTGGAGCATCCCTGGGGAGACAGATGCTTCCAGATGGAGTGGTTCTGCCGAGGATGCCATGCAGGGGCTGGTTTCACACCTCTCTGTGGCCTGGTAGGACCTGTGTCTTAGCCAGCAGCTCCTCACATTTTATCCCTGAACTGAGTTGTTTATCTTAACAAGACCCAAAGCAGCATCTAAAACAGCTTCGTCTGTGATTATTAAGACTAGTTATGTGTCACCAGCCATGCGAGCGTATGGCTTCCCAAACTGAAAGAACCCTGAATCTGCCGGAGTGCCTGACAGCTACTGAAAAGAATAGTAATTGCTCCTGATCTCTGGTTTGATTTGGCAGTAAAAAAACCCAGCACAAACCCCCAAACCCACCTCGTCCTGCTGCTGCCAACCGCTTGGTGCGGCTTGTTGGCTCCCTCGTCTCTGCTTGTGAAATGCTGGTGGTTGAAGTGGTGTGTTGCTCAGAAAAGGGTAGAACAAACCAGAGCGCGTAGTCTGTGGAGAGCTTTGTGTTTGCTGGAAGGTTGCCCAGCGTCTACAAGTGCATGTGTTAGGGAGGGATTAATTCTAGAAAGGCTTTTTTCAAATCCAGAGCACTGCCAGCCAGAGAAAAAAATTAATATCCACAAGAAAGCTGGAGAGGGACTTTTGACCAGGGCCTGTAGGGACAGGACAAGGGGGAATGGCTTTAACCTGACAGAGGGGAGATTGAGATGAAATCTGAGGAAGAAGTTCTTCCCTGTGAGGTGGTGAGGCCCTGGCACAGATTGCCCAGAGAAGCTGTGGCTGCCCCATCCCTGGCAGTGTTCAAGGCCAGGTTGGACGGCGCTTGGAGCAACCTGCTCTAGTGGAAGGTGTCCCTGCCCATGGCAGTGGGTTGGAACTGGATGAGCTTTAAGGTCCCTTCCAACCCAAACCATTCTATGATGATTTAAATCTTGAATCAGCTGCCTCTGAACAGGGTTTTTGGAGAGGGGTGTAGTCACTACAGAGGGTTTGAAAGGTCAATGAGGAAGAGACTCGGATTTTTCCATCGTTTTATTAAAAACTTGCAAAGGACCCAAATGAAAATGTACACCTACTACATTATAATCAGTTTGTACACTCACAGTTAAAGTGCTAAAAATTAAATGATACAAAACCGACACTGGACTACCATGGACGAGTCTACCAAGAGCTGCGGGCGAGTTGTCAGCTATGGCCAGGCGCTACCTCATGCTAACAGCCATGTGCACCCGCTACCTGCAGGTCTGATGGACACGAAAGCTTCTTCCTCTCCTGCTCGGAAGAGGATGGCATTGCAACAGGACCACGAGTTCATCAAGGGAAAGCACTGGAAGCGGCGGCAGCGTTGGTGCGTGCACTGAGTCCCCCAGCACAGGGACCCACCAGCCCTTCATGACAGGCAAAAAATGCCTCGGGCGAAAACAACTCCCAATCCAGTTATGGAAGTGGTACATTGGGACAGGAGTTAAGTTTCACATTCAATTTGACATTCTGCTGCTCAAGATGAACCTCAGGATGACTCCCACTCTGCACTCTGGTTTCTCAGTGCCGCCAGGGCTGCCCAGTCCCTGCTGCTGTCTTTTTTGGGGTCCTCAGCCCCTCCGGAGCTGCAGCATTGCCGCCCTGGAAGGGTGGGCATTACTCCTTCTTGCCCAGCTCTTCTTATGGTCTTCCCAGCCCTTTCCAAAGGGTTTTCCCTCCCCTTGCCAGAATGACTCGGCAGCACTGTTGGATTTTCGCTGGAGCCACCCGCTGCAGCCCTGAGCTCACTGCCCCCCCTAGGTCCAGCTTGTACCTAAACCTTCCGCAGCAGAACTCAGGTCTAAGCTCCAAGGAAGGGCAGAGCACTCAGGAGCACAGATCAATGTACAATAAAACGTGGCTTTTTGCTGCTGTTGGATTTTTTACACTTTAAACCAACAAGTGCTACCGACCCAGCGTGAGGGCAGCTTGCGTCGGCCTGAGAGAGCTTCTTCCATGCAACACGGCCGCATCTCTGATTTGGGATATTTCACTGAATGACGAGCACCACGAAGGGATGAAGAAAGAAGGAACAGCACAAACTCAGGGGAATCTGCTGTCAGCGGCAATCAGGCCGATGTCCACGTTCACCAGACGCAGCCGAGCGCTCGCCGGCCCTGACATAGCCTGGAGAGGACAGCAAAGCTCTCGGAGCAAAGCACACTGTGCAACGCGCTTGCAGTGGGATAAACCGGGAGATTCAGCTCCCTGGGAATGCTGGGAATAAGAAGCTGTGGATTTTATGGGAAGCTTTGATATTGCAATCTTGCAAAGCAGCATTTTGGAGCTTCGGTCATCGCGTGCATAGGATGGAGACACATTAACCTGCTGTTGGGACAAGCTGGAGAATCTGGGCTATGTACAACTTCTCGGATGGCTTCGGAGCAGAGAGGGTCAAGCTTTCAGGGGCTGCTGGAGAGGGACAAAGCGCTGCTGTTGATCATGAGGAGCATCTGTTCAGCTACAAGTGTGTCAGGTCAGCTGAAGCCCAAAGCATCCGGAGTGTTTCAGCAAGTGCAGTGCTGCTGTCCTGGGCAGGGGTTGAAGCTCCAGGGGAAATCAGAGATCGGTGCCAGCCCCAGAGACCAGGCAACCATACTGGAGCTGTGCCGGTTAACAGGGGGAACCAAGTGGGAAAGCCCCCTAAACCCACACTGAGGTACCCCAGTTGGGCTGCATTCAAACTCGGATATGCTTCAAAGCCCCCTGGTGCGATGATTTTGGAGGTGAAGCCCTGTGAGTGCCCCAGCTGGGGAACTGCATTAGGGCTGATGTGATCTTACCCAGGAAACCTGAAACAGCCACTGGGAACGGGTTTGAATCCCAGGAAGGAGTGCTTTGCACAGAGAGAGCGTGGCATGCAAGTTCAGGTGTCAAAGATAAAAGGTAGGGCTCAGGATTACAGGAGTAGGGAGGGCAAAAAACCCAGCCAGGACTCGAGTTCTACATTTTAACCACCTCCTCCGGGGTGACAGGAGGCTACGTGATACACAAGCAAGGAACAGCTGAGATCCGGAAACAACCTGGGCACTAAACCTCACAAATAAACACCATTTCAAGCAGGATATATTTCAAATCTCCATCATCATTCCCCTCCCTGACTTTAAACAATTCGAAGCATTGCCACAGTTTAAAAAACCCAGAAGTACTGGAAATTGAGCTGAGATGATCAACCTAAACCCTTAGTTTAGGGTTCAGTTATTTAGTTCAGTTATGGTGTTTAGGAAAAAATCAGCTACCGGCTCCTTCTGCAGATCAAGGTTCCTACAGCTCTCACCCCCTTTGAAGCAGCAGGTTATTCTGTAGAAGCTGAATTTGAAAATAAAGACGGGTTCCACCTCAGGGGCTTCCGGGTAGTTTAAGTCACTCAAAAGATTTTTCATACCCATCTGCTTCCAAAGAGGTGATCCAGCATATCCGGACAGTTATCCCGCAGACGTCCCCCGGGGTGTTTGCTCAAAGCAGAGGCTGCTCTGCCCTGGGGCGGGTGGTGCAGCCACTCCCTCCCTGGATTCACAATAAAGAGAGCACGGAGCTGTGGCTAAGCTTTGTTATTCCCTGTTGGGTTTGGTTTGTGCTTCTCCTTTGGAGCAAAAGCCTGGTAGAATCAAAAGAGACGATACTTAGAAATGCATTTCTAAGACACGGTGACTCCCAGGGCAACCTGTGATTCCACAGGGCACACGGCTCCGTGCTGTGCTGTTGTGTCATCAGCTACAATTAAAATGAGTAATTGCAGCGTGGCTCCGCTTCTGCCGCTGGGGAAAGCCTCTGCAAGGAGCACCACGGGTTGCTGCCCCAGACCTGCCCTCGAGCCTGTGCTGCCGAAGCGCGTACGAAGGCTTTTAACGTGCCTCCAACAGGTCAGAAAGGGAATTAAGTAAGGACAATGAAAAAATAGGGATTCATTTCCCAGCAACGATGTGTGGTAATTACTGAGGTAGGTTTAAACGCAATCGGGGTTTCCTCACGCTGAATGAATCTTAACAGTAGGTGCTTCAGAAGATCTACTGCCCCCTCTGAGACACGCGTTGGCTTTTGCCTGCAGTGTCAGCAGAGACTCGCTGTACCCCAACAGATTATTTACACACAAAAAAGCCCAAACTGAGAATTCTCTACTGCAAAGCTGTAGTAGGGAATGAAAATAAAACAACCTACAGCCGAGGTCGGTTGTTATGACAAGCTCCCCAGTTGGGAAGGAGCCAACAACTGATGGTGGATACCCACCTCCTCCTCAAGTACACTTCCGACTGTTGGATCCCACTCTTTCCCACCTGCAGGCAGCTCCTGCCTCAATTTCTCCCACCATTTCTAAATTCTTGCATAAATTCTTGCTCTGCACAAAGAGAATCCTCTCCAAAAATAGCCCTGATGGTGCAAGGAAAGTGGGCCACCCCTGACTGAACTCCTCGCATCCTCAGCCCTCCTCACTCAGGTTATGGGGTTTGTAAACAGGTTTTGTTCTGTTTGTACATTCCTGTCTGGGCGACAAATCCAGCTTTACTAGTATTTTTTTTTTCTTTAAATAGATCAGGAACAGGCAATCTCAGCTTTTGTACATTAATCTAAAAAATAAGTGGCCAACTATGATCTAGAGAACTGGTTTTAAAACGGATCTCTTCCTACAGAAACTGTAAACAAGTAGAAAATTTAAATAGTCTTTTGTAAAAAAGCAAGGACGATCCAAGTCATACAAAAATCACCCTTCCCTGCCTCACTCTTCCCACCCTCCCCACCCCACCCCAACAACTGGGCCTGAACCGCTCTGGCACGATCCTCAGCAGAAATTCCTTTCCTTTCCTTCTCCAAAACACTCATCCCCATGTGGCATTTCCAGTGTGACCATTAGAAACGCCTGCCGGTCCACACAGACGTCCTTTACACGGCATTTAACGCGCCCCCTCCCCGTTGATGAAGACAAGGACGGGTGTTATCTAATCCGGGAGGTGCGGGAGGAATGCCTTCCATATTCAAGAGTTCCCTTGTGCCTGGGAAGGAAAAATCTCAGCGTGACCCTGCCAGTTTTCAAGGGGAACACCTACCGACACGCAGAGCCATCGGAGGCAGGGGGAGGCTTTTTCCAACAAAGACTAAGAAATTCAGCAACGGTGTCTGATGAGTAACAGTTATTGAATAAATAATTACCTACAGGTAGGTTCAAAGGAGGCAACCGGCTTTTTACTCAATAATTCAAGATTGCTGAACACTAGCTCTGACTCAAGTACAAGAACGCTGGCTTCAACATGAAGAAGCTTCGGCTTCCTGATGGACAAAATCAGCACCCGATGAGAGGCATGATAATACTGAGTGCCAGGACATTGCTGAGGAGGGGACCGCGACCCCGGCAGCTGCTCTGTTCCCATCCAGCGGCTCAAGCGCTGGTGCCGTCCTCCTCGATAACGCGGTTCATGCTGGTCCCGTGTGTGATGTGTGTCATTGGGTTGCCGCTGAGATCCCTGATGCTGCTGTGACGTGACTGTTCGTTAAGCCGATGCGAACTGCTGTGCCTGGAATGATCAGTCAGTCGTGACATGCTGCCGTGAGGTAGTCTTTCTTCTACGCCTCTGTAGCTGCAGGGAGTGTACCTGATTTAGAACAAGAGAGGACAACTATTACTATTGTTACTGCCATAGTCATGAAAGAATGTAAATAAATCTCGGTGCCTGTGCATGCACACACACACAAACCCCTCTGCTTTAGTGAAAAGTCATGCTCTGGGTAGCTCAGCCATTTCGCCAATACAGCCCTGGGCAAATCGTTTCAACTCCTCATGCAGCTTGGTTTTTACTACAGCACTATGTATAGTATTGATAAATAGGTGAGTAAAATACATGACGATAAATTATGTTCTAAGCCTTAACTACACCTCAAGTTAGAGTGGGTAACTTTTGTTACTGTTTTCTTCAGCAGGGCTAAGTCTATTTACAGAAACAAAATCAATTTACACACAGAGGAAAGCTGCCACAAGAATACCAAGCTGACTTTATCATAGAATCATAGAATGGTCTGGGTTGGAAGGGACCTTAAAGACCATCTAGTTATAGCCCTCTCTGCCACAGGCAGGGACACCTTCCGCTAGAGCAGGTTGCTCCAAGCCCCGTCCAACCTGGCCTTGAACACTGCCAGGGATGGGGCAGCCACAGCTTCTCTGGGCAGCCTGTGCCAGGGCCTCACCACCCTCACAACAAAGAACTTCTTCCTCAGATCTCATCTCAATCTCCCCTCTGTCAGTTTAAAGCCATTCCCCCTTGTCCTGTCCCTACAGGCCCTTGTCAAAAGGCCCTCTCCAGCTTTCTTGTCAGCCCCTTTAGGCACTGGAAGCTGCTCTAAGGTCTCCCTGGAGCCTTCTCTTCTCCAGGCTGAACGAGCCCAGCTCTCTCAGCCTGTCTCCATAGCAGAGGTGCACCAGCCCTCAGAGCATCATCCCTTTAGGATGAATCTGTTATCCTACATGCTCAAATGATGTACCACATATGACTGACTGCCTGTGCAGGAAAACCAGCATTGAACACATTCACATCGTGTAATTCATCAAGATCAGGGTTGACTCTGAAAATATCGAGATGTTTTTTCTCTTTCCACCCCAGACATAACAGGGAGAGGAAATGCAATCAGAGAAAGTAAATAGTAGCAGAACTTCCAGTTTTAGCAATGTGATGGCCAAACATCTGGCTGCAGAGGCTTGTCCAATTTTCTACATGATCTGAAAGGGAAGAAACGTACCTGCCGTCGCGCGAGCGGTGCAGGCTGCCGTGGTAGCTGCTGACTTTGCTGTGGACACTGCCTGCCTTGCTCCTCTGGTCGTCCATCATGGCCAGCTGGGTGGAGGAGGCATGAGTCGAGGTGCCCTGGGTAGAAGTGCCTCTGGATTTCCGGATGATGGGGGTGTTGGGGTCTCTCAGAAGAGACTGAGCAAAGTCTGGCTCCTGCAGCACTTGACGACTCTCATTTACAACCCTGAACAAGACACACCATTTGAGCAGTTACCATTAATGACTGCAATAGGAAAGTGATTGCAGTAACGGTACTGTAACTATTTCATATTACAGCTTGGCAAATAAGACCATTATTTACATTATAATGTCCCTATTTGCCTAATTTTGAAGCACGTCAACATTTGGATATTTAAGTAAAGTTCTTATTCTTGAATCCTCCCCACTCCCTGCATCTGATCCTCTAGTCTAGACATGTGGAGTAATTGTGGTGTATTTGCTTATGGCCTCAGTTTGTGAATATTGTTGCAAGAGAAATCCTTGGGCTCGTGCTGTGGCTCAGCTCGCCCGGATTACCCAGGAACTGCCTCTCAGGGAACATGGAAAGAAGCTGCTTCCTCGCTCAAATAAACATTTGAATTCTGGATTAAAACTGGCAGCAGGAGGAGAACACCAGGTGACATGCAACATATATAATAACACATAACTGGCTGGCTGTAGCCCTTAGATCAGTGGTTACAGTCTCTGATTGCCAAACCCCCTTGCTGGGAAGGGCTGGCAGCGGGGCACACACTTGGCCGCTCCACCATGGCATGATGAAAGGAGGTGTTATCACATCCTCTACATTCCCTTTTTTTTTTTTAATCTCTTTTCATGGGGAGGCCTTTTCCTCCCCTCCCATTCTCTGTATTATTCTTTCATGTTCTATTTTCTCCACCTGGCTACCTCCTCCTCTTAATTTTCTTGCTCTCAGAGGATCACAGGCTACGTAAGGAGGGAGGTTTGTAGCGGCTCTGCCTCTTACTGTTCAAAGGGGGAAAAAAGGGGATGTGGCTCCAGCCAGACAGTGCTGTGTGTGGGAGCTCCTGAGCTGCCTAGGAGCATCAGGAGAGAGGACGGCACGCCAACAGTCACTGAGATAGCCAGGCCTATAAAACAGCTTCCTCTGTCTTCACTAACTCCACTCCTGTCCTCTACCCGCCAAACGAGTATGTCACTGCTCTGTAAATCCTATCTAAACATATGTATATGTATTAAAACATGAAGTTGTTAACCCCCTGCATATCTTAGTAGGTGATCTTCTGAATAAAGGTTTACTCCAACTTCGCAGAAGGTAATTTTACTTAAATTTAACCTCAGCAGAGGGCCAGTCCTGCTAAGGATGGATACGTCAAAGTCATGGAGTACTCACTTAAAGGCTCATTGTATTTGTGGATCTATTTTGAAACATCTACTTAAAAGACAATATTTACAATTATGACAATAGCTATTCATAACTAATACAATATCATATAGATAGTCTCTAAATTTATGCCATACCTTAGTGTAAATTCATTTCAACCTTAGAGAAGCTATAAGACATTCTTATTATGATTTTTATTCAACTGTGCTTTGGCACTAATGCATAAGGGAAGATTAAAAGCAGAGACAATTGCTTTTAACTGTGATCATAGTGAAAAGAACTTCGGTTTAATTTCAGTTTAAATGTCTGATTCAGTTGACTAGATAAGCACGTTTATAAATAACACCTTTCCATTCCACCTCTCAGTACATAGCAGAGATGTTGTACTATTCAGCTGAAACCTAATTCCTATTAAAAAACAGTTTGAAAACAGATGGAGCAATGCAGATTTGATTCTGGTACCAAAGCGTAATTCTGGAAAAATAAGGGAAAATTCTTCAGGGTTTTTTTGAGCTGTTGCTTGTCTTGTCCTTCCTTCCTCCATTTTGGATAGCAAGAGAACTCTAAGAAAGAAACCTGCCCCTGTCTTATCTCCATGAAAAACTAACCAAAATGCTCTTCCAGGACTACAAGGTAAGAGATTATTTGCAGTACTCAACCAGTTCTGTATCGATACACACTCTTTTTTCCTGCGTCCGTGGAAGAAGCTAGCCCACTCAAAACAGGTCTTTTTGCTTCCAACCCAGAAGACAGAGGGTATCCCAACAACCAAAGCCATAAGATACTTCATGAGAAAGAGAATCAAATCTGGACGACTCATCTGAGTGACCTAGAGAGAAAAAAAAAAAAAAGGAGACAAGATTATACAACTCATCATAGTTCCCTGCTCCATTTATGAACTCATTTAAAACAACTGTCTCTGCCTTGAGCCAAAGTAAACATCAACAGGGTTCCTTTGTTTTGTGGCTCTTGGGAGCGTGACCAAGTGTGTCGTACAGCCCACTGTTGAGTAAAACAAAAGGTTCAACTGCTGTGAGGTCTTGGCCTTTATCTGTATTTCTGGCCTTTTGTCTGTGCTCTCAATAATCATGAAATATTTTCTAGTCTATAAATTATAAACACTCATTTCTTTGATAGGATTAACCTATATAAAACCAGGTGCTACATGTGCTGTTTGGAAACATCCCAATGAAACGCTTCATGGGATGTTCAACACTGATCCTTTATTCCTTAGTGGAATTCCTTCAGTGGAGGGTTATACCCATAGCTTCCCTCGCTCAGGAATTTGAGGCAACAGCAAGGTATGACTGTCTGATTCTTATTGACCTGGCAGAGCCCCTACGTCTCCCATTTCTTCAGGGAGAGCAACTGAATTTGAAAACACGAGGTCTATTTTCATAACCAGTTTGATATAAAAAGGGTTTGTGTGAAAAAGATGCAGAGATGATATGAAGATATTATTTCCAGGAAGGTCTGAAGGTAGTTTTCAAAGAAATAGGCATCAAGTCACTTTCTGGAATCAATAACCCAGCTCCAAAAGTGAACATCAAGGACAGAGAACTTCAAGTGCAAGGTGAAAGATACCACTAATTTGTTACAAGAGAGCTGTAAAGGAACTAACTTATTCTGGAGTCATTAAGTCCTCTGTAAGCATTGTTGTGACACAGTCACCCTGTGACTGTGGAAAGCACTCTAGATCTCTACACTTGGGGTATAGGAAGAAGTTCCCTGCTTTTCGTCACGCCTGAGGAAGAGCTGGTCAGAAAACCTAAACGAGGGATCAGTCAAAAGACTGAACACAGTCAGCGACCAGAGGAGGCAATAAAACTGACCACAGCAAGGCTGAGTCTGAAGGAATGGGTCTGCAAAACACCTTGAAGAATTCTGTTATAAGAGGGGGTGAGGACTGAACAGAGATGGCACAAGAAAGGAGACAAGCAGGTAGTCCCGTAAGCAAAGAAAACAAAGTCAGCCAGGGAGCAAGACAGAATGTAAATCATGAGCACATGATGTCAAAGGACAGGAGGCATGATGGCACAAGCAGAAGACAGACCAGAAGGGAGGGAAGAAGATCCTGGAGCTGGGGACTCCTTGGTGAGGACTGACAGTCCTATAACCAGAGTGGATCCAGAGCAGACAGGTCTTCTGCCCGAAAGGAGCACGGTTGAGAGCAGCAGATGTGAGGCAGAAAAGGAACCTGTCAGGCAAGGGGAAGACATCAGTGATTGTCTCATATCGTGACACATTGAGAGTATAGAGTTCTCACTAGAATGGCTTGAGGATGTGTAATGCTAAGGCTGGAAAAGATGTTTAAACAAGTGGAAGTTTGATTGATCTTCTGTTAAATTCTCCTGATCCCAACAGAAATAAAGTAATAGGATAACAAAAGATCCACAGATGGCTCAAGGATTACTATGGCAGGAAGGTTTGGGGCTGTTTAATCGTGGGGAGATGCTCATGAAATTAGGTCTCTTTCCAACAAGGAGTACCTGCAGCAACAGCTCTGAGGCTGCAGGTGAGGCAGCTGATAAAACCCATTATAGTTAAGAAAGTGATCTGAACATCTACTGGCCTGTTTAAAAGAAGAAAATATCAAACAAGCTGTTTCAAGCCAGGGGAACATTGCTCTGTAAGTGAAGAGTGAGACTGAAATACTTTTTACAGTTCTGGGAATTCAGTTTGAATTCATCTCCCTAGAAAGCAGAGGGATATAGAGAAGGGCTGAGAGGATGACAGGGATTGCCTGTCTTGCAAGAAGCTTGTCTGGCTGACAAAGACTCAAAGGTGTGAAAAAAATAATTGCTATGTAACATGAATTATCTAAGCACTGAAATGTGGGAAAAAAAACCCCTCTCAGGAGTATTTAAGCTAAGCAAGAGGACAGAAATATGACTGCATCAGCTGTGAAGAAATGCCATCCTTACAGACAGATTTTCAAACAAGAGTTGTGGGGATGGGCATCTTTTAAGGCTGAGTGTTAACAGTTTATGAAAGATGTTGGCAGTGACAGACAGAGCTTCCCTCTGATCCTATGAGCCTATATTAATGTAGAAACATATATATAATCTCCTACACTAACATCAAGAACCACTTTTTTCCCCCAAACTGAAAAACTGAATTCAATAATTCCCCTTTACTCTGCTGAGACCCCCCCTGCAGTCCTGGGTCCAGCTCTGGGGCCCCAAAACAAGGAGGATGTGGAGCTCTTGGAATGAGTCCAGAGGCCATGAAGATGCTCCGAGAGCTGGAGCACCTCTGCTATGGAGACAGGCTGAGAGAGCTGGGCTTGTTCAGCCTGGAGAAGAGAAGGCTCCAGGGAGACCTTAGAGCAGCTTCTAGTGCCTAAAGGGGCTGACAAGAAAGCTGGAGAGGGGCTTTTGACAAGGGCCTGTAGGGACAGGACAAGGGGGAATGGTTTTAAACTGACAGAGGGGAGATTTAGATGAGATCTGAGGAAGAAGTTGTTCCCTGTGAGGGTGCTGAGGTGCTGGCACAGGTTGCCCAGAGAAGCTGTGGCTGCCCCATCCCTGGCAGTGTTCAAGGCCAGGTTGGACGGGGCTTGGAGCAACCTGCTCTAGTGGAAGGTGTCCCTGCCTTAAAGATGAGCTTTAAGATCCCTTCCAACCTAAACCATTCCATGATTCTATGAACTACATGTCCATCTTTCAATTGAATGTAGAAACATAATGAGCATTACTATGTTTCTTAGAGTTCAGCTTTATATGGGGTGGGATCAAGGCTCTCCCCTTGATGATGAGGGAATTCTTTCTTCAGCACTGTTTAGTGTGCTGCCCATCAACCTCTGTCTCAGGAAAACTACTGATGTTGACAACACTCCGCACCATTTTATGCTTGCAACCATTTAACCACACAAAACGAGTCTGAAGGCTTTCTGGGCGGTTTTGTAGTCAACTAGTGAGATTCCACTCAAGAAAAAAAAATTATTAACAATTATCCAATAAAAAATTATCCAACAAAATTAAGCTTTCAAAAATTAACCTTATTATCTCATTTCATAATGTGCAAATGTGGCGTTAAGTGGAATAAATGGTGAAATTTATTGTTTCTTAATGAAGGTAATATTCAGGTAAAGTTTTATATTTACATATAGTGCTTTTCTGCTGGGCCAAGTCTCCCCTGGCACAACTACCAGCCTGAAGGTACTGTAATTCTGATTTTTGCATGAAGAATAAAACAGCAGTTCTAGCAGTAAAGCTCTCATTTGCTCACTGAACTACAGGCCACCTTTATTTTATTGACTCAGGCATATTGCTTTATGTTAGAGCCAACAGAAATCAGGTGCTGTGATGTGTATTATTGCCCATACTGAATATATTACAAATCCCTATTGCACTGAGTAAATTATATTACTTCCATGAAGATATTACAGTAAATCACTTGATATCGAAACTTCTGGCTCAACATATTCATGCTGGGTGCTATAAATAATTCCAAGCAGAAACTAAAAGAAATTCCAACCAAAAGTTAAAATAAATACACACAACAAATACTTTCAGGTGAAAGGGAGAACATCCTACCTTTGGCAAGGCAAGTTATTAAACATCATTACATACGTTTCTTGAAATTAAGCCTCTTTGCTCAAAGCAATTCCAGTAGGAACACACATTAGACTCAGTGATCATTAACACTGAAGTGACTGCACCTGTTTTAAACAACATACATCCACGGATTATGAGACTTCTATAATAATTAACACAGCAAAATGAAAACATGAAATGACTATTCCAGGCTTATAGAACTGAAGATACCAGGTGTTTAAAGCCTCCAAGTCCGTTTCCAAGAAGCACGGCACTCATGGATCTGCAAGCCTGAAACACTGCTGTTTTCTGTCATTAGGACAGAGAACAGGTTGTATGGTCTTCAAAAGCAGTAAAACAACACAAATGCTCACTCAAAACACAAATCAAGCAGATTCTCACTTTTGCTATACTGCCCAGCTATTGATCTTGAGTGAACCTAAGAAGTATGTGGAGCTGTTGGAGCAAGTCCAGAGGAGGCCACAAAGGTGCTCTGGAGGCTGGAGCAGCTCTGCTATGGAGACAGGCTGAGAGAGCTGTGCTTGTTCAGCCTGGAGAAGAGAAGGCTCCAGGGAGACCTTAGGACAGGAACGGCTTCCAGTGCCTAAAGGGGGCAACAAGAAATCTGGAGAGGGGCTTTTGACAAGGGCCTTTAGGGACAGGACAAGGGGGAATGGCTTTAAACTGACAGAGGGAGGCTGAGATGAGATCTGAGGAAGAAGTTCTTCCCTGTGAGGGTGCTGAGGCGCTGGCACAGGTTGCCCAGAGAAGCTGTGGCTGCCCCATCCCTGGCAGTGTTCAAGGCCAGGTTGGACACAGGGGCTTGGAGCAACCTGCTCTAGTGGAAGGTGTCCCTGCCCGTGGCAGGGGGTTGGAACTGGATGAGTTTTAAGGTCCTTTCCAACCCAAACCAGTCTGTGATTCTATGACTAAAATGGGAGACACAACTCTTGGGTAAACTTACACCATTGATAATTTGCTACAAATATCAAAGTTTCTTAAACAAACATCCCCAAAGCTGAACTACTGAGAAAACTGAAAGAAGGAAAAGAAACTGAAATGCAGTTACTAAGAATTTAACATGTATTTTAATCTTATTTTTCTACAAGACCCTTGAGAGCTGCTGACTTTCACTGAGCTCCACATAACTACACATAACATATACTGTAATAACAAGGACTGGCAATCACTAACGTGAACTCTGTGCAGAATTTCCTCTTCTTTTATAGAATTACAAAGATAGCAAAGCACTGCTAATAGTTATTATGTTGTAATTTACTCAGGAGATAGATATCACACTCTCAGCTGCACAAGAGAAAACAAGTGGTTAAGAAATACAGTCCATTACTGTTTATGCTTTGGTAAGTGCATGAAATGTAACTTCTGAAGGTACAATTAAAGATTTAAGAGTATTTTTTTCATATAGTAACACACTACATCCCCACACACTTCCTGCAGAGATGCAGGACGTCCTCCTGCCCTCCCCCAATGGTTTAAACACTGAAGGAGGTTTAGATATTCAGCTTTCAAAGCAGGGATCTAAAGGGACATTTGATCACAAAATACCTTCTGCAACTGCAGCACCATCCAGCTCACCCTAGTTGTCTATTCTGTGACATCAGTGCTAAATAACTGCAGGTTATACATTTCAGTGATTACCCTTGAAATTAGTTCTGGATGAGCATTAACTTCAACTTTCAGTTTTGTCCTGCAAGTAATCCAAGTTGTGAAATGCTAATAAAAAGTCCCAATGTGCATCTGAAAATAGAGGGTGAACACTGTTTCAGCTATAAAATAGCAGCTCTAAAATACTATTACTTCTTTGGCGCACATAGAGAAGTAGGAATCCCATTAGAAAAGTGATCCCTTCAATATTAGAGATTGAGTTTCATTGCAGATGCAGCCAATGTGGGAAAAAATCTCTTAAAACTAATACTACAGTTTAGGCCTGCTACGGTCACACTATCAGCTGAAACCATAATTACAAACATCTACTAAGTTATTTAAGTCAGTCGTTTCATCTGTTTCACACTTGGCACCATTGCCAGACTCTTCTTTACATCTGGAGAAGAGAAGATAATGTCAGTGCTCCCTTCGTTATCAGGTATCAAAGGCTTTCATAACACCTCTTATATTGGCAAGCCACTGACTCAGATCTAGAGATGTGGCAGATCTCCCCTGGGCCTTAAGAAACTTGGATAATACCTTTCTTTCTAGATAAAAGCCTGTCTTACCAGCACACTGGTCTGCTCTAGACATCAAGAGCTGCCTTTCTATGAGGGCAGTGTCAAAGAAACACAGACCAGACAACAGCCAGTGGTGATGTCCTTCAAGACGAGAACCTCTCCTAGAGGAAAGATAATACTGGTGGTGATTCTCCATTTTCCTTTGTGCCTGATTGCTTTCCCAGAGATGCAAGAGGGGCTTGTGCACTCCAGCAACATGAGAACTTGGCAATTTAGTTCAGCCAGCATGAATCAGTTAGCATTGTCCCTGAGCTAGTTCATTGCACATTTGGTTGGACCTGCTGCAAGGGCAGCTCAGCACAAAGATGTGACTGGAAAGACTTGACAGGCTCCATGCAGACACCTGTGTGAACACTAGAGTGCATGGATCTAAGTCCCTGAACTGAATTTGTCTTGCTGTGCAGCTCTACGCCTTCAGGGGCATTTAGTTAACAAGAAAAAGTAGGTGACGAGATGTAGATGCAGGGGTTTGAGTTGTGTGCTCTACACTTTATTCTGTTCAGACACGTCTCACGAGCAGCACGGGTACTTATGTTTCACCTAGCGAAGACCAACAAACAAGTTCTGTCAGATAAAGATTGCATATGCGATAGCGAGATTTCTGTAACCCGTTTTCTCCCATCTCCCATCTGCTGGGTTGTTGTGGCAGCTGGGTTGGTACAGATTGTCAGACAGAAATGTACTTTCCTTCATGAACACAAAAAGACATCAGTTTGAATGCATTGTTTCCCCACTAAAACAGTGGCAGGTGTTCAGAAAGGAGGTTAAAAACATCAATTTCAGCATTCCTCCAGGGAAAAACAATGCTTCTTTGTAGGCACACTGTTAATTTAAGATGCTCATATAACTAATTTCTGAATATTTTCCCCTTCTGCCCCCAAACGATCAATCATGGCTACTTTTTAGTGACAGAGACCAGTGGCCTCTTCCCCCTAAAGTGAATGAAATCACAAATTAATGAGCTTGCTGCGTGTGTGAAGTGAAAGCACAAACACAACACCTGTCCCCCTCCTTTGGGGCACAGTTCCACAATAACGCTGATCATTTGGTATTTCCCTAAGGATAAAAAGCAATGAAATTCAAATTAACCCATCCTTTTGTGGAAAATGGGAGAAAGACCAAAGGGGTTGAAAGACCAAAGAGAATCTGATCCAACAATCTCATACCCATTTCCATCACTGTCATTGCTTTGAGACTTAGAATATTATACTCACACTGCTTGTTTCCCAGCAAAATGTAGTAGCATTTGTCACTAAACAATACAATTATTTTCCCAGGTTATTAAAATCTTGCAAGTTGCCTGTTTTACTCTTCTCCAACAAGCAAACCCATGCCACCATTCTGGCTACTAAGCTGCACAAGCTGAAGAATTGAGCAACTAAAAGCAGCTGAAAAAAAGGTAATGACTAACCTGATTTAGCCTTCATTTAAAAGCTAATGATAAAGCCAATATACACTTCAGGAGCTTCAGAATACCTTAAGTCTGTGTGAAACAGTCTCAACAGGATCAGGAGACTTCCCTGCATCCAAAAGAAACAAAAGGAAACTCTTCTGGCTCTAAATACCAAAAGCCACATGGCTCATGAGATATTCAGACTATTCCAAGCAGAATAAATACAATAATTCAGACTGTGGGACTTCTGAAGGCGCAGCTTTGCAGTGTCATGAGAGAACACGGATGCTCTGTGTTTCTTGCTCTTAGCACTGTGCAGTAACTTTGCCTATTGGCTCACATTAAAACAATTACATAGTTAGAACAATTATGAAAAAGCATTGCTAACTATTCTCCAGACTTACTTAATAACTACTGAGTTGCTATAAACCCAGAGTGGAAATTAAAGCGAAGAGATCAGCCTATGCAAGACTTGGGCCAGTAACAGATAGCTTGGAAACCTAACCCAAGCTGAAAATAAACAAATAAGACGCTGTAATAAAAGCTTATAAAATTACCATCTTAATGGGACACAAGCTATTCTGGAGTGAAATTATTCAACACAGAAGTTTATTGTTAGCCCAGGCACTGCAGATCCATCTCACCATGCTGAACTCATCTGCAATACATTTTTTTTTCAAGATTTAATCTATGTAAATGCCTAAAAAAATATATCCTTACAAAAACTGCCTCTACAGAACATTTAAACTGAAATGAATTATATTTTAGAAGAATTTCTCTTGAGTTTCTCTGGCACGTTATGGGAAAGAAATCATTCAGTTCATAGAAGAATTGCTCTGGTTTGCACCAGAAGTCATCCCTTGTCTGTGTTGGGCCAGGAGAACACGCTGCAGTCTACCATCTCCTGGAAAAACAGCTTCAATAAAGAACAGCACAGCAGAGAGCGGCCTCTCACAAGGTAATGCTGCAGGGTTTTCCTCATCTATCTCTTTCTTGAAAAGGGATCCCAGAGGACATCTAAAAAGGTCCTGACTCATGACTAGATTCTAATAATGCGCCTCCGACGCTTTTGCCCTTCAGGCCCTGCAGTTGGTCACCGTGTCAGGAACCAGCAATCACCAAGAAGTTTGATGCTAACTGCTCTTGCGCTCATGCAATGGGAATGCAGAAATGCAGCAGACTACAGCTTCAGCCATTGCCTTGCAGGTATCTTGTAGCAATCTTGGGACAGGGTGATTCCGCAGCTTCAGGAGACTAGTTCTGCGAAAACGCCCTGCTTATCAAGGGAAAGCTGAATCTCAATGAAGCTATCAGGATGTCTGGTAATTTGTGGCTTTATCTTGAAACAGAAGACAGCATTCAATCACAGCAACTAATTTTTTAAGTGCTAGCCATGATTTGTCATTACAGAGATTGCCCAAGCACCTGCCTTCTGTTTTACCATTAGGAGGAACTTGTACCACCAGTCTCTCAGCATTAATGCCAGGCATGAAGCATGCGAAAAGCAAGTCTACTTGAGTGTACTACCCATGAGGGACTTGTTCCCCTCTTTCCTTTTCCTGAGGATATGTACAAGCTGAAGGGGGGTGTCCTCTGCAGAGAGAAAAAAGCAAACAAGTCCCCACCCACGACGCAGTTGTTTTCCCCAGCACAGCTTGTCTTTCCTCTTGTCACTGGAATAAAAGAATCATGTCACAATACTTGAACATATTCCCCACTTTGGACCATTTCAGCCCCTCTCCCGCTTTGGGATGAGCTGTAGCTTTCTGACGCAACAGGTCCAAGGACCCATAAACTCTTTTTTCTGTTACAGACCTGTGACTAATGTCTGTGATTAAAATGACAAAGTATCACTTCAAGTCAAGGCATGACTCACGCAAAGGTGTCTAACACAAAGGATGAAACACACCCGATCTACTACAATTTCTCTTACTTAAATCCCAATGCTCACTAAAAAAATAATGTCATGCAGCTCTGTGGAAAGGGACCTGCGCATCCTGGGGAACACAAGCTCAAGAGAAGTGAACAGTGTGCGGCTGTGGCAAAGAAAGCCAATAGGATGCTGAGGAACATCAACGAGGGAATCACCAGCAGAGATAAAGATGTCATCGTCCCACTCTACTTGGCACTTGTCAGGCCACACCTGGAATCCTGTGTTCAGTTTTGGTCCCCACTGTACAAAAAAGAGATGGACGGGCTGGAGATGTCCTGAACAGGGCCACAAAGATGAACCAAGCTCTGGGCAGCCGTGTGAGGAAAGGCTGAGGGCACTGGGCTTGTTCAGCCTGGAGAAAAGAAGACTCAGGGTTTATGAGTACACTTAAGATAAGAGACGTTATTACCACGTTTCCAGTATTTAAGGGGTGGCTACAAAGAAGATGGAGACTCCTTTCTACAAGGAGTCCCATGGAAAAGATGAGGGGTGATGGGTATAAGTTACTCCTGGGGAGATTCCAGTTGGACATGAGAGGAAAATTTTTCACAATGAGAACAATCAGCCACTGGAATAATCTCCCAGGGAAGTGGTGACTCCCCAGTGTTGGACACTTTCAAGTTTTGGCTGGACAGGGTGCTGGGCCAGATAATCTAAGTCATGCTTTACCAAGAAAGGTTGGACCAGATGATGCTTGAGGTCCCCTCCAACCTGGGATTCTGTGATTCTGATTCTGTGATTCACGCAGTTTTCCTTATCCCCACTCTGGAAGCCGATGGCATTACTGTAGTATTCTGTCTGTGCAAATAGGGACTGCAGTCGGAACAGGCTAAAATGGGTCAATAAACTTAAGAGCTGAAACAATGTTTTATCAGCAAAAACTTCTTTACTGGCAACCTGTAAACACACTGCTTGATGTACTACCTGTCTTCCACAGAGAGACAGATTAAAGAGACGCCTACCTGAATTACTGGCAAATCTGTCAAATTGGGTATAGTGAGGGGTTGCTGCAGTAGGATGCATTTGGCAGATTTGTCCCATGGCCAGAAAGGTTGAAAGCTCCATATGGCCATTCAGAAAAAAACAGCTTTTTTTTTCTTCAGATATTAGCACTTCACTGGGACTCAAACAAGTCAGGAAAAAAACCTTAATGAATCAGAAAATCTGACTTCTGTCAATGCTGCTGATAAAAACATACTTGGACTAAAACCTGTGCAGCTTTAATGTCTATTTTGGCAGTAGATATTCTTCCTTGAATTAATTCAATTTTTACAAGACAGAATTTAGCAAGCTGGTATGACTCAGGCTTGGAATATATTCCCATTTTCCCATTAATAAACTCCCACTACTTGAATGAAGACACTTGGCATTAAGAACACAGAACAGAAGAAACATCCTTGGTCAAGTCTTCCATCGCTGCAGCCAGCCATGGCACACAAGCCCATTCAGTAGCCAGCCTCATCCTGAAATCATGAGCTCCCTCCCTCAATTCCTCACAGAATTCTCTAATTTCCAATTGAAGTTTATTCATGACCATGTGATCATTCTGCCAGTGCTGCCACTTGACTTTAACAACTCTTTTAAATGTCCTTTATGGATCATAGAATCACAGAATGGTTTGGGTTGGAAGGGACCTTAAAGCTCATCTAGTTCCAACCCCCTGCCACAGGCAGGGACACCTTCCACTAGACCAGCTTGTTCAAAAACTGGCCTTGAACCAGGCCAGGGATGGGGCAGCCACAGCTTCTCTGGGCACCCTGTGCCAGGGCCTCACCACCCTCTCAGGGAAGAATTTTTTCCCTAATATCTAATCTAAATGTCTAAAACTGCAACTGCATCCCTTGTTACTCTTCCTTTGTAGGGCTACATACACTCACACACGTTCCTTCTCCAAAGACAAGTTCCAACAGAACCTTAATCCTGGCACCGTTTCATTACTTTTCATCTATTTTTGTTTTCTTCTTACGGTCTTTTTTGATCCAGCACAATGCAGTCAGCCACACAATGCCATACAGTAAAAAAATGAGTTGCACATTAGATTGTATTTGTTCCTAAATGGTTGTGAATGAGTAATTACTATGCCGTGAAATCGCTGGAGATGAAGTCGTAAGAAACAGATTAGTGTAATTTCTTAAAGATGCAAATAATAGCCAAAAGCAAAAGCAAAAGTACAGAACTTAGGAGAGAATAAATAAACAGCTGCTTTAGCGGACATGGGATTTATAAAATACTTATTCTCCTCAGACTCCAGAAATACTATGTTCATTAGTCTTAAGGCTGCTTTCTTCAAGTTATAGTGTGAATGGAATAACATCAATCATCATTTACATTATCTGCTTTTATGAAATCAGTTCAACTGAGTCTTTGAAAAGTAATTTGGTGTCAGGATTATTACATCAATTGAGAAAATTTTACAATGTAATGAAAAATACCGTACTGCTGTAAGGGTGACTGGAACTGGTTGCCAAGAGAGGTTGTGGAGCCGCTGTCCACAGGGATATTCAAAATTTGGCTGGACACATCTATGAGCCCCCTGCTCTACATGAGCCCACTTTGAGTGGGCGCTTGACTAGTAATCTCCACATGCCCTTTCCACCCTCAGCTACTCTCAAATCAATACAAGAGTATAATATACACAACTATAATAACAAGAGTTATTAATACCCAATTTCTACTTCAAATTCCTCTTAGTTCTCTCTGGAAGAACTGCCTCAGACTAGAGACAAAAGTATTTTCATATATTAAAGTTGAGCTGTTAAACCTACACAATAAGGCATTTTTAGAATGATGAGTCCCAAACGTCAAACACAAGCTGTAACATAGCCTGGTCAAATGTGCTACATCCTGGAAGACAACACAGCTCAATAGTTTTGATATTGCTTATCAGTTTTGATGTTCATCAGTTTATGATACTGCTTATCAGTTTTGTGTTCATACTTGGACACTTTCATGGTGATAATGAGAAATAGTACTGGTCCTTAGGGATTTTGAACATAAGAGATATTTTAACATAAATCAGTCATAAACATTACATATAATGACTTCAGAAACTCTATTAGAAAGAAAAAATACATAAAGAAAATACAAGTAAAAATCTATCTGTATTACTAAGAATATAAACTGTTAATGGAAAATGTGAATAACCCAACTCTTTTATATACTTATATATAGTATTTTTTTTTTTTTGTATTAAAAGATTCTTATTTATTTTCAAAGTAATTTTTAAAAAGTATTTTTATGTTCCTTGGTTGAATTTTGATGCTGCACCTGATTGTTGGGTGGGCTCAGCTCATGTGCAAAGCAAACCCTCATACATGTTGGGAAGAGATACTGTACTCTTCATCTGCATTTACTTTTCTATCAAATGGAATAATTCTCTGTTAAGAAAAAAGAATTAACAGAAGGATGATGCAGGGGAGCACTGTTTGTTCATACGAGTAAGGTAAAAGGATAATCCAACTTGCAATGTGCAAGTATTTGTTACATTTTCATGCTACATAGCCCAGCCATGCCTAAGCTCAGTGGATGTTTACTAAGACCAAGGAACACACAGAACATGTCTGAGAGATCTGGACCAGTCTTACAGGTGAACTTGATTCATATATGTCATTATGTTCCATCACTGGGATAGATCTATTATTTTGAAGTATAGTCTTTACTTAATAACACTGATTTTGGGTCTAGAAACAAATTGTTCTAATGGAGAGAGTAAACGTCTTTCTGTATTTACGATTGTATTCTGAACTGCTTTATGTTACACCACGAAGCAAACCTCTCAAAACACTCACAGCTGGAGTTGGTTGTTCATGTTATGCCCAGTGGCATTATGACTGTGATCGCAATTTCCTGAATATCCAAAGCTTTAGGAGAAAAGATGTTGTTAGCAGTATAACTGTCAGAACTGCTTAGTCCCAAGACCGATGACATTCAAATGGAAGTATCCTTTCAGGACTGGAGTTTTAAAAATGTGTTGACAATAATAAAGATACTCTGGAATCACTAGGAATAAATGCACAGATGTGCAGTATCTCCAAAATTTATTGTACCTTGTGTTCTGTGCTGACAGGCCAAGTCATTCAATGGTCAAGGAATGCTACAGAGAGCCACCAAAGCCATCGCACTGAAATCCACTCGGATGTGGAATATCCAGACTTACAAACATCCAGGTTCACCATTTGATGAGATTTTGGCAGAGATCTACAGTTAACACCCCATTAAAGACTTTTCTCTTTGAAAGCTATTCTACAGCTATTGTAACATGACTGTCCAACACCTCAAAGCAACTCTGAAAGAGTCATAAGCGTTAATGAATGCAACTCTCTTCAGAATTTTCAAATGCAAATTATAGGCAATTTCCTTTAATTTATTAAAATGAAAAGATTAACCTTTTTTAGGTGACTGATATCCTAGCACATGTACATCAGTGCTCAATTCTGACAGTTAAGAGTGACTGGTGGTTCAAAACCAAGAAATCAGACCTCCTAACTTAAGGGTTTTGTTGCCATTTTAATAGCAATTAAAAGAGTCAGTGGGAAAAGAGAGCTCCCTTAATAATTAGAATTAAAGGCTGTTCTAGATATAAAGCATGCTTATTAAAAAGAGAATGGAATGAAACTGAGAAGTCAAAAATAGCAAGATCTGACCTGCTCTGGCAAGTTACCCTCAGCAAAATACTGAATAAAAAGAAAGGGGAAAAAAAGAAAAAGAAAAAGGTGACCTTGAGGAGTCAGACTTGGGTACAAGTACAAATCAACCTGTCTGAAGATAATGGTTGAGAAATCAGCATTTCCCTTTGGCTCTGGCTCAGGCAATCCAATTAAAAAAACAGCCAGAAATGAGTCATGTGAATGAAATGATTGCTTTCACTCAATATGCTAATTGACTGGAAATTGCATACATGCCAAGCAGAGATAAGAGAATATGCTGCATCCTATGTAAAATTTATTGAAGTCCTGGATGTGCAAGGAGGAGACAGGATTGCTATTTTTAATGCTGAAAAGGAGAATTCTGAGACATTAACTTGAGTATATGCTTTTCCTTGAATATGTTCTTAAGCCGCTAAACCAGGAGAAATTAACTGAATCACTGCTAAGAAACAGTGTGATACTGTGATTAATGCTGTTCTGAGCTGAGATTACTTTTGTTTTTGAAAGAAGCCTAACTCATAATTCAGATTTACTCAGCCTCTTCTGAGTAAACAGAAATATGGAAAATATGTTTTTATCTCAACCTCTCCTTTTTCCTTTTAGGACAGAATAATTACATTCAACAAGAAGCAGTTCCTTAGGGCAGATTTAAGCAAATCCATTACCTCTTCTAAGAGGAATTCTCAACAATAACTAATGAAAAAGAGGTGGGGGGGGGGGAGAAATCTAGATTTATAGACATCTCTAAATATATTCTCTTGATGCCTGTGCCACACACAAACAGTAATAAGATGTTTCTTAACAAAGCCTCTTTTCTGAATCCAGCTTAGCACACTCCCCCGCACGCTTCTGAAGACCCACTGTAACGCAGATGGTAAAACAGCTGAGATGTTTTGTATTTTAAAAGATAGTGGCAACACCCATGATTAGTGGAGAAAATAGCAAAAACTGGAAAATGCCATATATTGCAGCCAATAAAAACAGGGAAACTCCATCCCAACTTTTATCAGCGCCCCAAAAATGTAGACTCTACGTCTCAACAGTTACTTCTTGCCACTGTTTTCAGCAAGATGTTTGCAAGCCCTGTCTTCTCTTTGGTCCATGCGTGCAATTGTTCTAAAGCACTTGTGCATGAAAATAAAGCTGGTGTCAACAGGGGCTACACTTCACCCACAATGCAGCCATGGGAAAGACAGGCTGCTACAAGAGCATTTCTAAAGAGCACGTGAGTCAACTTTCCCATTACAACATTTAAAAACTCTACAGTAAATCAGTGTCTACTAAGAATTTGGGGGTTTAGGAAAAATACTATAAAAACTGAACACAAATATAATTTAAAAGGCTTTTTTCTTTGTTTTTCTTCTCTTTTTGGGGGGATGGGGGAGAAATGAAGAGATGGAGCTAAAAAACCTGAGCAGGAACTTACAGCAGCTTGCCTCTGTGTCCCTTTTGCTTCCGCTCATTCTATTTAAAAGTAGGCACTATGCAATATGATATTTAAAAGTGAAGTAACAGCAAAGCAGATGACTAAACATCCCCATTCTCTTGGCTCTCAGCCCACCATTACTTTACCACCATAGTCGCTTTTCAGTTGGCACCTGGTCCTAAGAAAGCTTCCCTGTGTTGAACTGGCTCTGCGAGACGGCTACACGTAGCCTCTGCTTTCAGTAACCTTCCTGTGGTGTTTGCTCAGGGCACTGGGCGTAAAGTAAAGGAAGGACAAAGCCAGGCCAAGAGGGAGTGAAACACATTTGGAAATGTTGCCCCTACCCCTGTTGCGTGGGCAACTTTTGAAAAGGATGCAAAACAAACAAAGCAATTTATAGTTGTTAGTGATCCAAACCAGCCTGAAATGAAGAGATTTTTATCACAACACTGTTAATTTTGAGACATCTAAGATGATCTTGAAAATATATAGCAAAAAAAGAAATTAATTGTGATTAGATCAAAAAACCACATTTGTGAAAATGGGAAACAAGAAAACTAACAAATTCTTGAGCCAAAATTATCAGCAGGTGACAGACATTAACCCTAATATTAAAATCCATGTCTCCAATGTTAGTTGTCAAATGATGTATTAAAATAATCTGTAATCCGTATACTTTCAGTATGAACAGAAATATATCAGCAAGCTTGTACTTTGCTTTCCTTTGTGCCTGAGCTAGATACATGTAACTGCCCCTGGCAGACAAGAGGTACCACCAACAAAACATTCTCTCCATTTACACTTCTGGTATCTTAGGCAACCACAATTAATCCTCTCTTCTCTATCTGACACCCTCAACGAAGAGAAGTGAGTGGGTGAGAACTCCCACCTGCAGTAAAAACCCATTTGACATCATTACACAGCACGACTGGGGCCTCATCTTGGAATGAAATAGAGCAGAAAGGAATAGAAAATTGGCTGCATTGACTATTTTTGTTGCCGATAGAAATGATATTCAGTATTACATCATCTTATAGTATCGCTCTTCAGAATTAAGTCCTTAAAAATACCAAGGCAGGTTGGTTTTTTTTAAAGCAAAGATCAAAATGAAAATAGAAAAGATTCAGAGATAAGCTTCTCTAAATTGCTTCAAGAACTCGGTTAAAATTACATTTGCAAAACTAGTTGTGTTGGGCTCATTGTTCTTGCAGAAAAAGTCGTCACTATCAGTAGCTGAAGCATGTTTATGTGACGTGTAGCAAAGCAATACTATCTGTCTGTGGGATTCCCAAACTCAAGCCTATGTCCTTCCAGGTACTGTGCTTTAGGTGCTTGCTTATCTTTCTTCAAAAATGAGCAAAAACCATGTTACAAGGTTTTCTTTCTGGAATAGCTGCTATTCAAGCCAAGACTGGTCAGGACCTAGAAAGAGTGTTTAAATGTGTTGAGGCATATTCTGATTTTTGAAGGGGAGAGACTGCAAAAGCCCCATAACCTCTCCTACCCCTTCCCCCCAAAAAAATTTCCCCAGAATTTTGTAGTAAAAATCCTAACAAAAATATCCAATAAGAACAAATGCGACCTCTTCAAACAGATAATGAATTAAGTTAGGACACAATTCATTTGAATGTCCATTGAATCGCCACAGAAATGCCCATTTCTCTGCTTCAGCTGGAAAAGGAGGCTAGGATGTCTGGCTCAGATGGAAACATCTGAAATCAGATAAATGAGTGCTGCTCTC
Organism: Strigops habroptila; assembly: GCF_004027225.2. NCBI lineage: Eukaryota > Metazoa > Chordata > Aves > Psittaciformes > Psittacidae > Strigops > Strigops habroptila. The sequence goes on from NC_044282.2 coordinate 61,543,693, forward strand.
AGTAGATGTTCTTGATTTTCACATTGTTTTCATTCTAATATAAGTCCATTATTTTATCTCTGAAGGTCTACTGGTTTACATGAGTTCAAGCCCAAAGCGAGCAAATAGATGAAATAGTGAAGTCGACACTGAACAGGCATAGTGCCACACATTGGTTAAATTGGTTGTAAATATGCTCCATAACTGGATCTGTACATTTAAATGCCTTCATTTCTAAATGTACTCATCACTACATTTACTTCTGGTTCTGGGCTTAGGAATCTACCTGGAGTACACTGCAGCAATGCCTGAGCAAGCCTGGATGGATATTCAGCATCCAGCACAAAACTGAGATCCTCATGAAAAATAAAAGAGAGTTTCCAATGCAAAATCAGAGTTTGCAATTTGTTCTCAACTCCCACCGCTATCAGGTTTTCCCCATCGACAGTAAATCAAATGTGTTATCCACATCTGCTTCCATTCCTCTAAATAATATTGAGAAGATAAGCAGGGAGCACCACGTTCACTCTTAGCAAGTTAGCACCGAGGTCTTTTAATCATGTGAGGCTACATTAGGAGGGAAATTATGAATATCAGATCACAAGCAAAGGTAATTCATACTGCTTAGTTTCATTTCTCACAGACTCCCACTAAGGTAGCAGATGTCCTTGAAATAGTTTATTTTTCTTTTTTTTTCTCTTTAATAACTGAATTAGATGTCTGTCCCATCAGCACAGCACCTAGCCTAGCCCTAAAGCATTCATGAAAACTGTGCAGAGTCTATTTATGTTTGGATTTCAGAGGAATGAATCTTAACTCAGGATCTTCTTTACTTTATAGGAAATCTGATTTTGTGGTTCAGCCCAAGAAACCTTCTCAGGCCTAAGCTACTTACATTGTACAATTATGAGACTACAAAAAGAGTTAAAAGCTTTTAACACCATCCTCTGCCATCCTAAGAAAGCAGACACATTTCCATATCTTGGGAAGATGACAGTTACCACTTTCTTCCACCTTTCAAAGTTTCTGGTTTGCTGCAGCCTTTCCCTTTTCTCTGCATGAGAAAAGCTGCATTGACCATTTGAACTCCTGCTTTTCGTAAGAGAAACAGCTTCAGAGACAGATTTTACTGAGTATCTATTTCACTTTCAGCCAACTTCATCCCAGTTTCATGACATATTTTCACAGATTGGGGCAGGTCACTGTGTCCCAGTTTGCCTTTGTAATTCCCAAGAGGAACAAATCTATGCCACTCTCCTTGTAAAACACCATGGTGCCTGGAAGACAAGAATATGGGGTGTTTTTTTTCCCTTTTACCCTACTTTTTACCTTACACCAGCTATATCTGACATGAGATGTCTGATAGAAAGGAACTTCCAGCTTTTACGGCAACAAGAATTCAAAACCTGACTAGACACGGTCTTTGGCTGACCCTGCTTGAGCAGAAGGGTTGGAGTAAATGACTTCTAGAAGTCCCTGCAACCTGAGCGATTCTGTGCTTCTGTAAAGTGACTGGCCAAAATTTTATCCCTGTCCATCATATCATCTGAATTCGTTCCCACAGCATGACCTCCATCAACAGAAAAGGTAGAAATTGCAAAGTAAGAGCAAAGAGATGAACTTTGATAGTGTTGGGTCAGGACTGCAGACGAAGAAGACAGACCACATCTGGAATACTGTGCTCAGTTTCAGCCCCCACTCTACAAAAAAGATGCGGATGAGCTGGAGAGGGTCCAGAGAAGGGCCACAAAGATGATCCAAGGACCGGGCAGCCATGTGAGGAAAGGCTGAGAGAGCTGGGCTTGTTCAGCCTGGAGAAAAAAAGGCTCAAGGAGAGACCTTATCTTCATGTTCCAGTATTTAAAAGGTGGCTACAAAGAAGACAGAGACTCCCTTTTTACAAGGAGTCCCATGGAAAAGATGGGGGGTGATGGGTATAAGTTACTCCTGGAGAGATTCTGAGTGGACACAAGAGGAAAGTTTTTCAACATGAGAACAATCAGCCATTAGAATAATCTCCCCAGGGAAATGATGGACTCCCCAGTGTTGGTCACTGTTACGGTTTGGCTGAACAGGGTGCTGAGCCATCTAGTCTAGGTCATGCTTTGCCAAGAAAGATTGGACCAGATGATCCTTGAGGTCACTTCCAACCTGGAATTCTGTGATTCTATGAGCACCAAGAACTTGTTAAGAACAGTAAAATTATTAGTGCAACGATGATAAGCATGCTGAACAGCAACAGGAGGATGCAGAATCTTGTTACCCAGATGTCCCTCCTTGAACCCAATATTACAAGAATCCAACTCTGCCCTCTGAATGACAATATGATATTGGTAGAACCACCACCGTTACAAATGGGAGCAGAAGGAGGAGCGGCAAAGCATGTATTTCCAACCACAGCAAAAGAGGTGACTAGATGTGATTATTTTATGATTGGATTGTGTCATGCTTCCCTGCTTTCTCCCCTCATTTCTGCGTTTTACCTTCATGTAAAATTGTGCTATACTCTCATAAAAATGATTATATATGAGATAAAAGTCTGACCTGAAGAACATGTCATGCACACACTCCAGTTAAAATGCTACATTTCTGATGGAGGTACCAGGTTCTAAATTAATTTCATTTTCCACTGCATGAACTCATCTTGCACAAAAAAAATTAATCCATTTTTTGAGGCCAAGCATGAATTCATTTTTTAAGGCAAAGAGTGAAAAGTGGGATACCAACATTAAATTCACCTCTTCATTTGAATATTACTGTGCTGGAAATTGGTCACAAAGGCACTGTTCCCACGCCGGAAAAAGAAGAATGTGCCAACCTCAGTGAGAATGGAGATGGATGGGTTAAGGCATTTTCAGGCCACATATTTCACAGAGAAGTAATACCGGCTAGAAAGATGACACCATTACAGTTACTGCAAATAGTCCTGGCATCAGAAACAATACAAATAATTATTTGTGGCAACACTTTAGTCAATTTGCCACCATTCATATTGAAAGTAGGATGTTCTAATAGAACAGCCTTGATTTTTTGAACTAAGAGATTTATCCAGGTTGATATACAAAATACAACTCCCAGAGTTCTTACTCTCTCCAGCCTCTCCTCCCCTCCTTAGTCTCTCCCAGAAACCTGGAGAACTAAGGATAGAGGGCAAGGTAAGGCAACATGAGCTCCTTTTTGCCCTGTATTTATTCCTCAAGGAGAGGGAATACTGAGATAGTGATTTCCTGTCTTTGTGGCAAAAATTTTTATTTCACAAGGAAAGCAACACATGCTTTCCAGATCTGTCCCAGAACATATGCTGTCCCAGATCTGACAAATAACCATAATAATACACAGCCAGGTCAATCCAGGAAATATCTGGGTAGCCAGAAATCAATATTGAAGCATAAAAGTTCTTGTTGCTTGCTCCATTTTGGGAGTATTCAGCCCTTTAGGTAGTCAAAGAAACATGATGTCTATCTTTCATTTGATCGCCAGCTGCTGAGGCTGTCTTTGGTTTAGCAGCAGCCAGGAGAATCTGCAGCAAATGATTAACCCCGTGGTACCTCCTGTGAGCAGCAGCCACCCAGGAGGGAGGCAGGAAGACATGCCTCTAGCAGCTGTGTACCCAAACTCCCCCATTAGCCACTTTCCAGAATGAGTTACTGTGACATCATCCTCTGATGGCAAAGATGATGCAACGGTTGAATGGACTAATGAATTCTTAACCTCAGATTTGCTGGTGTTGGCAAAAGGGTGCCTATGCAAGCAGCAAATTCCAGCTACCACAACACCGTGTAAATTTGGCACATAAAAACCTATGTCCACTGTGGAATCTACGACAGCTCTCAATTCAGGATAGTCTAATCTCAACATTCATTGATATTCAAATATTTGAAGTTAAATAACATCAAAGCTTAGAAAAAATACGGTCTTATTTTGCAAGTGAGTGATACTCTCCACAAAGCTTTACATTTCCACTTAATTTGATAATATATTTCACTAGTATGATCTAAGGATAAAATTATTTTTCCTCATAGCTTTGGAAATCTTTTTCAGTTGTAAGTCTGGATAGTTTAATTAGGAAAGCATGTTTAGTTTATGGAAAAAAAAGAAGATGGGTTAGACAAAAACCCCTTCTAATACTCTCTAGGGTCTACAGGTCCTTCAACCCAATTTGATGTGAATGAAACCATTATTGTTCTTTTGACTCCCGCTGAGCCATTATGGCAACGGTTTTCTAGAGATTTGAGTAGCATTTACTACATGGCTTCATTATTCCACTAGCCAGGATTTTAGACATCAGATGTTTCAAGTTTTAAAATAGTTTTTGTTCAACATTATCAGAATGCAACATCTTTTTAATTCCATAGATTCTTACACAAATTTTGGATCGCCACACAGTGGGTATTTGAAATTAACTGAGAGAAAACGTCATCTGCCTCTTTTTCTCTCTTTTTAAGCATCAGCCAGTTTAACATATTAAAACCTGCAGCAGTGAAGACTTAATCAAGCAAATGAAACCGAACACACCCACTGACAGATATTTCCTGCCATAAAAAAGCTCACACATTGGATGGGAGGGAAGAGTCACACCCTAATAAAATCTAAGAGACAAAACAATAGAAAGGGTTAAAAGGTAATAAAAGGATTATTATCAAGCTATATAGGCTAAGCCAAACCTTTAAGTGATATTTTATTGCATTAAAATGTGAGGTCTGGTGATCTAGCTGGTCTTTTAACTGCTTTAGAGCCAAAATATTAACTTTTTTTTATACCCCTGTGTGCAGCTATAGAACATACGCTTGCTGTACAACCTTCCTGAAATAAAGCTGCTTTCAAATAAATCGCAGAAATTAGCTGAGCAATATCATACCAAAACCAATGTGCCACTTTGGCTCAAAAAAGGAAAGTAGGCTTCGAGTAATTAATACTCACAATATTTTCTTTGCAGCTGCACCAGCATAATACTGAAGTAAACAGTGGACAGTTTGATATCTAGTGCTCTTAGAGGCTTCTGTTCCCGTGACAACCCAATTAAATTAAGCAGGTAAGTGTAATCTTCTTGAAAAAAGAAAACAACAAAGCTGATGAGCTGTAAGCTCTGGTTTTCTTCAGAAGACACTTCAAGCAAGGTTTTAGATAGATGTTTCTGACACATGCATAGATTGCTCTAAAATGAGCACAGAACCTCTAGGCTAATCAAAGCAATAACACTGTTACAGATGAACAAGAAAAAATAGAAAAAGCAGTAATCAGGCTGACGACAACTCAGTTTAAATGCCAAAATTCCTTCAGAGCAAAACTTCTAACACACTTCTAATGACCAAAAATAAACTTGTTAAGTCCTGTTCTTGAAGTTGGTTTAAAATAACATCTTTATATCCTGTATAGGTCCCACAAAGCCCAGAAACTCTGCAAAAAAACACCAAGCAGCTGATGCAAGCCTTCAATTTTCCAATAATACCTACTCTTCCAGAAGGCCTAATGCATGATCCAAATATTTTGGGTATGGCAAGAACATTCCATTGCAGGAAAAGCCACACTTTCAGTTAAGGATGACAAGTGAGTCTTAACAAATCCCCTCATGACCCATTTTCTGCACTCCTGAATATGTCATATTGGTTTCCTCACCTGATAGGGACACGGGATGTGATATTCTCTGCAGCGTTCTTGAATCCATGTCGTCTCCCACACACCTCGATAAGCCTGCTCATAGAAATAGCAGCCAATTACAACCAACAGCGGCACGAGGTACAGAACACTGAACACGCCAATCCGGATCATGAACTTCACTAGTTTGTCCTGGTTCTCTTTTTCTAACGGGATTTCAATGCGAACCCGATTGAGGGAGATAATGCCAGCTAGCAGAAGGGAAACTCCGACAACAACATACAGGCAGAGAGGTGCAAGTACAAAGTATCTTAATGCATCCACATCATAGAGGCCAACAAAACATACGCCGCTAATATTGTCACCTTCAATTTTATTCATTGCTAAGAGGATGATGGTCAGAGTTCCTGGAATGCCCCAGGCGCTGGCATGGAAGAGCAATGCTTTCTTCTCAATTGCTTCACTGCCCCATTTTGGCACAGCTGCCAAGAACCACGTGATGGTCAGAATGACCCACCAAACGCTGCCAGCCATGGTAAAGAAATAGAGCACCATGAAAAGCATGGTGCAGGCTTTGTTGTGAGAGCCCTGTGTCACTGTGGAAGCCTTGTACTGGGCCGGGCTAGATGCATTACACGCTACTCGGTCTTCAAGCAGAAAGCCAATGAAGAAAATTAATGACACCATCATGTAACAGACAGCATAAAATATTATCGGTCTTTCTGGATAGCGAAATCTTGTGACATCTATCAGGAAAGTTAAAAAAGTAAACAAGGTAGCAGAAAGGCAGACGATGGAGATGACTCCGATGAAGTAGCGAGCAAAGGAGAGTTCTTCACGCCGAAAGTACATATTTGGGCAAGGAGGGGAACAGTCCCGTACCCTCAAGAAAGAGTAACCCAGATCAGGGTCTATTTTCAACTCCCGAGGACACCAAAAACCGTAATCCCTCTGTACTGCCATTGGGGTGTCTTCTGTGGGCTCCCCAGCTAAATTGAGGTCAACAAGACGAGGATACGGCTCATCACAATCTGGGAATCTAAAAAGTAAGAAGATAATGATTTACAAGAAATGTACACATGCTTTGCAAAGACTAGTGCCCTTATTTATATACCTGACTTCAGACAGACTAACCGGAGTGAAAACAAACACACTCCAAATAACAGGTAATCCATGAAGTCATGAAGTACTGCACTATGTGTAAACAAACCCTAGAACTCATTGTCCCAGAATGCAGTGGATGTTGAAACAATAAAATAGGTTTAAAAATAAAATGGAGAAATAAATGGACCCATTGGGTTATAAGGGGCCCATTGGGATTTTAAGCATAAAGGTAAGGATACAAAATCCATCTCACGAAGTCTCTAAATTTAGGCTTCCTGTAAACTGAGACTGTGCCCAAGGAAGCACAATTTTGTAGAACATTTAAAAACCTTTCCTGAAGCAATTGTACTAGCTGCTATCATACAGGAGGTGAGCTAGTCAGACCAAAATTCCAACCGAGAACTACTACTAGCATTAATAAATAGAAATTATTAGGAAGATATTTCTGTAATTACATAAATCTTTGACTGGAGGCTAAGAACTGCTGGAGGTGTGGTCTGAAGTCTTGAAGGAGGGATTCCACACATAGCTGCCCGGTTCTTTCCTCTGCTGAATGTTATCTAAGCCTTAGCAAGAGCAGCACAGAGAGCAGCTAAGTACACCTGTTCCTCTGAACACCATTCATGCCACCATTCATGTTCTGGCACAACAGCACTAATGCACCACCAGCAAAGTTTCAGCAGTTTTAGCTCTGGTTTTGAAATTTCACTGTGTGGGCCTTACTGAGGAGATGGATGGACCTACAGGGCCCAGGCATCTGTTCAGAGTATGGAGTTAAAGCCATCTTTGATGCAGATCATCAAGGCCAAGAAGCACCCCCTGACATATTTTTTTGCTAAAAGAAGTTTTGTTTTTAATTCTCTCCAATCCAGCCATAAGAGAAACTATTTCTTCCTGTCTGTGCTCCTGCATGTTATTAGCTGTTGGAGTCACTTATAAAAAAATAAAGCCTAAAGATATTGTTTTCAATTTCATGTATATCCTGTTTCAAACAGATTGGAACATCATTGAATACTTTTCTATAAAGTTATTTCTCTTTGTACACAAGCTCTGAAAACAGAGATTTAAGATTTTATACACTTGCCAAAACCAGCCAGCTCCCCCTTCAGAAAAAGACACTATTCATCTCTAGCATATGGAATTTTGACTAACTCTCAAGAGAAATTAACTGCAGTATTACCTATTAAACTTTATAAAACAGGTCAGCATAAATGACAAAGAAGAAAACTAAATGGGTATATTCATTCATTTAAGAATATACATGTGCAGTTTACTGTAATTACCCACCAAAATTTTCAACTTATCTCTTGGGCAGATGATAGAAATATGAACTCAGTTTCCACCCCAGGAAACAGGCTGTTACACACGTGGAAGGGAAAATAAGAGCACATGTAATGGAACATATTTAAAACGTCTGTTTCAGATCATAAAACATCCTGGATCATACTAAAATTTTAGGCTGGGATTCTGAAAACAACCCCAAATCTGCTCACCTGGTGCACTCCATATCCTCAGGCCAAGAGACCCCAAACATCTCCATGAGTTTGGAGCACTCACTGTATGCTCTTTGGCAAAGTCTGCGACATGGGAGAGTGACACGGCCGTACTCCATGCACACAGGAGCGTAGAGGGCACACAGAAATGGTCGAAAATCTCTGGAGCATTCCAAGTTCACCATTGGATGAAATGGCTAGAAAAGAAAAAGGAGAATTTAACAGCTACCAACAGCAGTCTTGTAGAACACATCAGCATGCAGCTATTAGTTGTATCATGAAGTGTTGGGGCTTTCACAGCCATAACCATGACCTTCTTTTTCTGAACTCTGTCTGCTGGAAGAAGTGATCTTCATAGCACAGCACTTATGTATTTTAGGAAGACAGGCAATCAAGAGGCCTGGGGACAACGACAAAGATTCACAAGGGACATTTATCGACTTGATTTGCATTAAAATCAATGGGAATTAGACAGCTGAACACCTCTGAGGACTTAGGCTTAGCTTCACACTCTCCAATAACAGTCATATAAACTTGATTCCATTTAGTGTTTGTGTAACTGACAGACACATCATGAATTGCTAGCTGCTTATTGAGTAGGATAGTATGAAAAACTGCCAATTGGTCGATGAGATTAAAATCTGAGGAATGTTAGATAATGCAAGATTCCTTGAAATACAGCCTACTGTGATCTTTCAAATACTATTTTCAGGTCACAACATAATAACTGTAAATAATCTCTCTTGAATTTCTTCAGCAGGGCAGTGTTGTTCATATCTTTCTACAAAATGCAAACACAGGACATTTTCCATTGTGTTCTTCCCACAGCATCTCATCCAGCTGAAGAGAACCCATCTGTTAAAATCTCAATTCTATCATCAGAATATATCTGTAGAAGGAAAACAGTCGCAACACAAATGCTACCATTGTTATATAAATTCTCATACAGAGACAGAACTTTCTAGCTTACAGAACAGGGCTGTAATCACAGTGAAGTCACATTAAGGATGTAATTTCTTCACTAACCATCAGAAAGCACTGTGCAATCAAAGCCTGACAAAAATTAGGCAGAACAAAATAACCAGTGTCTTATGCTACTGGGTTGCTTTATAGCAGGTGTAAGTAATGGTGATAGTAACCCCTTGGAAGCACTGAGAGAAAATCACTGACAATTGGCCAACATACAGCTGTTCTTCAGTGTTTCTGAAGAAGAAGGAAAAAAAGTAGGACACGGATTTATGTCTTAATAAATACCGGTGCACATTGATACTCCATGTGATCTTCTTACTATCCTGTGTGGGTTCTTTTTGCTCATGCTTCTTACGGCTTGTGTTTAAAACTCTCCAGGAGTCAACCAATATCTTATTCCAAGTTTGTGTGGCACCTACCACTACACAAAGCCTCTCCATATTTTTGGTTATTAATATAAAGTCAGTTCTATAAAGAGTGAAACTATTGGATATTTAAATATGAGGAAATTATAGAATAAAACAGAACAGCGTATGAATGCTCAGTTACTCTGCTACCTCCAGACTGGAGAAACAGCAGTGACATTTAAGTCAGACTTTTGTTGTCTTTAACTTCTATTTTAAGTCATAGCTTGAAGGGAAAAGGTGGCAGTTGTTTGATCGATGGCAATGCTAACATGAGATCTGTCCTAGAGAGATTTTTATTAGAAGTCCATTTTCTTGATACCAGGTTCCTCGTCTCCACAGCCTAGCAGAATTACAAAGCAAGATGGCTAAACTTCAGAATTTGTGGTGCAATAGAAGGAGCACAAATGAATCTGATATATATATATATATATATAAAACCTAAATCTTATTACAACTGGAGCTGGAAGATAGGCTGCAGAAAGATTACATTTTCAAACCGCAATTTTCTGAGAAGTATTTTAAATCAATTCAACATTTTTTTTTCCCAAACTATAGAACAGGACAGACCCAACAACAAAAAAAAATAGGTCATCTGCCGTAGCAATATAAATGACAACTACTAAAACTGATGAGGAAAAGTTTCACATTTCAGTTCTTCCTTATCATAGAATCACAGGTTGGAAGGGACCTTAAAGCTCATCTATTTCCAATACCCTGCCATGGGCAGGGACACCTTCCACTAGAGCAGGTTGCTCCAAGCCCCGTCCAACCTGGCCTTGAACACTGCCAGGGATGGGGCAGCCACAGCTTCTCTGGGCACCCTGTGCCAGGGCCTCACCACCCTCACAGGGAACAACTTCTGCCTAATATCTCATCTCAATCTCCCCTCTGTCAGGTTAAAGCCATTCCCCCTTGTGCCACCCCTACAGGCCATTGTCAAAAGCCCCTCTTCTGCTTTCTTTTCAGCCCCTTTAGGCACTGGAAGCTGCTCTAAGGACTCCCCAGAGCCTTCTCTTCTCCAGGCTGAACAAGCCCAGCTCTCTCAGCCTGTCTCCATAGCAGAGGTGCTCCAGCCCTCAGAGCATCTTTACCTCATTCCTCATCCAATTCTTCCTATACGCTTCCTTAGCCCTGCGAAAGGTTAATTTTCTGAATACAATACACAATCATGCCGTGATTTTACTGAATTTTTTAAAACATTATTATTATTTACAAACCTGATTAAATTTTCTTGAGTGCTGTGCATTTTTGAAAATGTTCGCACATGACAACAGAGCCATGAAATTTGGCAATAGCCTGTATGAAGCCTTCAGAGCTATTGACAAGAAAAAATTTAGCAACAAACGGGAAGTTTTTACATTTACAAGCTTGTTGTTACTCAGGGAACACCTTCTGTTTGTCTGGAAGTTTATTTCAGATACATACATATTGTTGTTTTCAAATAGTTATTGCTTCTAACACAGCTAAAGCTATTGCTTGACAACAATCCAATAAATTGATTTTAGGTCATTATGGCACTGACATGTTTGGAAAAGCTTGAGATAATAGTCTTTATTTGTGGAAAGGCAAAATAAAAGGAAAACTCCACTTTTATCTTTGGAAGTGTTTATATTTCCTTCTTTTCAAAGAACCTTTAGAGGAAGAAAACGAAGTGATAATCTTACGAAAAAGAGCTACTGGCTTAATGCCTTTCCCTCTGAAAGTCTTGCCTCCTGCCACTGGCTTAATGCCTTTCCCTCTGAAAGTCTTGCCTCTTGCCACCACAGTTTTGCATGTATCCATACCAAAATTTCAAGTTCTCCTGACAAATGCTCTACTACTCTCTCGTGATACATCTTCCATTAGGAAAAGATGTTTCAAAAATTTCTCTTTTTCCTGCTACTTCACCTTCATTAAAAGATCCATCTGGTTTTGGTTGGTTAGCAGAAAGCTGTACCATTTAGGAAGATCTCAGACTATCTCAAGGTGTGCACATAAGCAAACTGTACAAAGAGAGCTCCAGGTCATGGCTGAAAAGTAGCAAAGCAAGTTCAAGGGAACAGAGAGGCACCAGTATTTCCTTGTATCCTGTTGATTCTACTATGGGCAGGTGGCGGTTGTAATGGCTTTCAGCCAACTCCAAAGGACACTGGGCAACATGTCCGAGGCAATATTGGAACAGAGACAGGACACATCCAAAAATGGGGATGCAGATGGTGCTCTTTGGCAACGGCTTCAGGGTCTGAAAGAGCACTCAGTACGAGAAGTGCATGCCTGGGCTGCCCCCTTCAGCAGCCTGAGGGCTGAGTTACAGGGTGCTCAAACACACAGGAAGCACCGGCTTCTCCTGCTAGCTAAGATGCCAACTGTTTTCCAAGACAGCCACATGGGCCTGGATGATCAGGCACAAGATCTGCCCTCTCTTGGGCCTGACAGATGTGACACAGGGTGTATGCAGAGCCTCACTTCCTTCTGGCGTAGCAGCTGGAGCCTGGGTTGAAGACACCGAAACATCCAAACTAACACTAGTGTAACTGAATCTTCCCTGACAAAGTCCCCCAGAGGGCACATGAGCTGCACGTAGGGTTCTTGTGAGCTGCAGAAAACAAGCCTGGTTTTGAGCACGGGCTCGGCATACTCCTCAAAACACACTACAGATGTACTCAGCCCCGACAACATGGAAGAAATATACTTAAGTAGGGGTAATTTAATAAGACTGTTCCTCTAATGCTGGCTGTTCTGTTTCTTGGCAACTCCAGGCCTCTCTCCCACTGTTCTGTCTCTCAAAATAGCAACTGCAGGCAGACAAAAACTCTCTTATGAATTATATCAAATCAGTGTATTTTAAAATCCTGAAGAGGCTAAGCTAGACAACAGAAGAATTAAAAACCCCTACAACCACTCCTCGTAATGCAGAAAAAGAGATTTCCTTGCTTTCAACCAGAAACAGCAGCATTTGTGCCTGTAAGCAGCTCAGTCTCTAAGCACCCTATCTCTAAAATTATCTTACCCTGCTGCAGCTCTAAGATGAAAAGTCACTTCCACCTACTGATGATGTTGTTCACTATTAAAAATAAAGCCAGGGAGATTAAAAGACTTTTTTTATGATCTTGCCCAAGGATGCAATACAAGTTATGACATTTAGCCCTACACCACTGGTGCCTAACAAAAGTCTCTCTGTTAAAATGGAACATGCTTTTGAAGAATGCCTGTTGAACAACGCAACCTATGGAGGAAAAAGGAAGAGGACAAGAACAAGAGAAGGCGTGAGAGCCAAACTGATTTCAATAACTCCGGCCAAGTCCTGGGTAATCTGAGAAAGGGAAGGAGATATTTAACAAGAATCACAGAATGGTTTGGGTTGGAAGGAACCTTAAAGCTCATCTAGTTCCAGCCCTCTGCCATGGGCAGGGACACCTTCCACTAGACCAGGTTGCTCCAAGCCCCGTCTAACCTGGCTTTGAACACTGCCAGGGATGGGACATAAGAGATAAATACCTACAGGAGTGGAGAAGAGTTTAAGTATTTAAAATGTGCCAGATAACAACTGTATAATTTATCTACACTTGTACACTCATGGGTCCTTCCACCTGTAAGAACAATCTTAATGACCATGCAAATTCCTTCAAAGCCAGTGATAACAGCAGTGTTATCTATCTCTTTGTTCCCTCTTCCCCAGAATTTTCTTTGCTCATAGCAAAGTTGCTTTGAGAAATTTCCTGATTCCCAGCAGCGTGGCTCCAGCTCCTTCCCTCCCTAAAATTCCTATCTGCTGAAAATGCTTTAAAGGCTATGCTCTAATGGAGAGTAGAAATTTCCTGCTTGCCTTTGGTTTTCTTTTGGGTTATTTTTTTTCAGGAAGGGGGTGAAAGACAAAGGAGAGCTGGAATGATACGTGTAGATTTTTCTTCCCAAATAATTTTTTAAACAAATTATCTCTTTGGGTTACAAAGCCAATAAATACACTGTGGAACCACATTACAGCTTCAGACGTCTCGTATTACTGACAGATGATAATCCAAATTCTACCTTTTATTTTACACAGTGGTAGCCATTTAGCTGGCTGTTATTTGGGAAGTGACATTATTGCATGATTTAAACAGAATTATTTTTATCTTTCCCTATTCTCTTTGTTTATATAGTCCTTTCTTTTAGCAGAAAACTCAAGAGGAAGCATTCTCAACAACTCACAGGCGGAAAGAGGGAAGTTTTCTTCCCTCAGGCTCATGGGAAAAGAGTGATGCTATGACTATCAGTTACTGTTGCAATTCTCTGGAGGAAGCAACTGCCTCGGGGCGCATCCTGTCTCAGGCCAGTCACAGGATCTGCTCTTCCTGCCCTGTACTGCTCTATGTTTGAATTTAGCTTGCTATTCATTAGCAAAAAACCTTGAATTGTATCTCAACATGCATGGGCAATAATGCTTTCCAGGCTTCTTCGGAGGAGAATCGCAGAAGCTGCTGCTACATTTAACTCTTCAGACAATTACTAGTGAGACTGAACATACAGCTGCCTCCTGCTTTTGATACTGACACGTCTGCTCCAACTGGATGGCTCTCTCAGTTGTGACAGTTCACGTGAATGCTCTCTAGAGACCGTTACAAGCAGAATTGGTTTCCTTGAGACAGTGGAAATTCGTTCTCCAAGGGCTCTGACCCGCATGCTTCTCCGAATATTGCTACGTCTGCTGGAGCCCACAGCCAACAGTCATGCTGGTACACAAACTCAACCTAGAAAACATTTGTTTTAAGTTCACATCCTGAACTGAACAACTGCTGTAGTACTTAAACTGCTGATGCTAACTTCAATTGAGGCTATACTTGAGAGTCCTGCCTTAACCTAGCTGGTGTTTCCTAAAGAAGATAAGGGAGTGCTCACGCAGGCACAGCAGAGTAACCTGCAAAGAGCAGTGATCTGGGGCACTAACTTCTTCAAAAAACCTATTGCTGGATCTAACAGAAAGCTATTTCCTTTTCCACTCAGTTTGGCCTTGAGTTAGACAGTGGCACATAAGGAATGTTTGCAGAAAGGGCCAGAAACACGCAGTCAGGTGTGTAAGAGTAAGTTCAGTTTCTTCTGGAATCAATCCACAGTTGATCAATTTAATGTGACTATGGAACTGCAGTTTTATTGCACAGACACTTGATTCTGTTTTCAAAAGGCAATAGGCTAATTTGCCCAAGCTTGCTTTTAGTGCACAGTGCCAAGACAAATTTAGCGTGGAATACTTAGCATAATGTACATTCAAAGCTTACCTCACCATTAACTTCCTTGTCTGGAGAAACTGAGGTATACATTTTTTGGTAATTATTTCTGGCTTTGCACAGTGAGGCATGTGTGAAAAGCCAAATGGGGTCACAATTCTGGCTGCCTGTTAAGCTTTCCTTGTCAGGATGGAAAAAAGCTATTCTCACGTTATTTGTATGGACCCTTATGAACCACATAACCCATTGGCTTCTGACATCCCTCATCTCAGCATTTGATGTTAGCTGAAAAAATCATGGTTGCAATAAGGATTAGACTGAGACTGTACTACTTTATGGACTGGGAAGCAAAAAATTTCAGTTTGTTTTACCTTGGTACTAAAAGTCTATGTCTGCATTTAAATAGCTATAAAGTCATTCCAACAATAAAAATGTCAAGTAATTAGTATGGTTTTAAATGGTATTTTCTCATGCTGTAGACAATCACTTTGTTATTCCCTTTAAAACCTAAAACCAATTATTTTCCCTGCCTTACTTGTGAAAGGGCAGCAATCATGCAAACCATCCTAAACTTTCTGGTCTGCAAACAGACAGCCCAGGCTAACTTCTCAACTGCAGGAAAAAAAAACTGTAAGATAAAGATGAAAGTAGTTAAAAGACAGCAAATTACATTAATCTCTATCTATATGACTAAAAAGCAAAGCCATCTGCTCTTGTTCTTTGAAGAGGTCTCCTGCTTCATTTTAAATTCTGAAGTTCTTTTGGAAGACACTGAAAAGATGGCATCCATCTGTCAATTTGCACTTTGCCTAAATGTGATCTTTCTGTTTCAGGAACCAACGAATGCAGATGGGTGGTCCTGGTAACAATTTCTATTTGCAAGAAGTGTTAGTTTTTATAAGACAGCTGAGACTGCTTGGACTTCCTCCTTCCTCTCCATATGCCTCCTGTGATGGGCTTGGGAGAATTCCAAAGTGTCACAGAGAAATAAATATATAGTCCTCCAGACTGTATTTTAGATACTATGAAGTTAAGATGCTATGAAGCACACTTGCCTGGGCAAGCAGGAGACTATGGGGCAGGAGTTCTAAGTCTTGATAAAATAATATTTTTCATTTAAACAACACATTTATATCTCCTGCAGCTACAGAGACAACCTTCCAAGCACAAACTGAGCATGATCGCTGCTTTGATGCCTGCCAAAAAAAAATGCTCCGGTTGTCACTGTGGGAAGGAGAGAGATACCCATTATGAGAAGTGGAGCATTAGCGATAACAACCTTTTCTTTCCCTCACCTCTGCCACTGCACACTGATCTGCATGTCAGGGACCCAGGGACTATTTCTACCAACTCAAGGGAGGTCTGTCTCCTTGAAAAATAACAGGAGTGAAGAGTATAAACAATTCACTGTTGGAGTAGTGCTCAGAAATTTATCTTGCTGAGCAAGGGAGGAAAAGCATTTGGTATAAAGATTTGTTGGAAGACTTGGCTCTAACTTGAGAGCACACAATGGAACCAGTAGCCAGATCAAGTTCTTCAGTGCTCATAAAAAAGGGAATTTCTAAAAATCAGAAACATAAGGGAAAATACAAATTAGGACACAGCCAAGATTCAATCAGATTTGCTTCACCTTTTCTTTTTTTACTGCCATTAACATACAGAATGACAGTGTCTGCCACATAATAACCAATGTTAATACCCTGCAGAATAAAATTACACAAGTTGGTTTTCTAAAATACAATGAAAGCGACACTGGACATTCCTACTGAAGAGAATTCACTTTTATTTTTCAAAGGCTTGATGACTTCTGCTATTTCACTTGTGACTTCACTGACTGTGGTTTTTTACACAGCTGACTTAGCAGAATACCTAAGAGAGCTTAATATTGCACAGCAGTGCAGACTGTGTGAACCTCCATGTTATCCACTGGGATGAGGATGGAAGAAGGCTTCTGTTTTCAGAATTCTGACATTCAAGCCAAAGCGCTTCTTGACAGACTAACCAAGATAATCTACAATATGCTGACTCCCTTAAAAGTAAATGTGAGCTGTGGCGTTATCATCCTCCTCTTCTGTGGCTGTAAAATTGAGGACAAATCACAGTTGTCACCTCATGCACTTCACGGTGCAGTTTCACAATGGGCATAAGTTTATCGACCCCTGCCCTCTCCCTGCCACCAGCCTCCCTCGCACTGACTTGGGTTTAAGATCGATTTAAACTGTCCATGAAACTAACCTCAAAACCACGTGCTGTATTTGGACCATTAGTAGTGTAAAAAGTCAGGGTAAGGTCCTGAATGCTGGGAATTTAAAGTGTGAGCATCTACATAATCTTTCCTGTAAAATACACCTAGGTTGATCAATTCACTTTTTTCTAAACTTCTTTTTTTTGCTGGTTTATCTCCTCAATGACCTTACAATAGGTTTGGGCAAACTCGGGTGCCACGACAAGAGGTGCAAAAGGGACATTTTACTGGAGGACAAAGAATGGGGCATAGCTAAGCTGACCTTACAGCTAGTTACCATCGAATCCTCGGCGCATCCAGTATGTTCATAACGATCTAAAACAGAGTTCAGCTGCCCTGGACTCAGCCAGACTCAGAAAACATTAAAGGATATGTTCAAGGTAAACCCTCGAGTTTATAGCCTTAGCTCCACAACACAGAAGACAAAGACTTCTTGCTATGGCAGAGAAGAGGTATTGATGCTGTTAAAACCCAGGAGCATAAACTTTTGCAGACAGAAAGCTGCAAGAGAAAAAGCCCACTAAATGAATTCAGGAAACTCTATTTGCTACTCTGTTGGCAGCCAGTCTGCTGTCAAAATTCTCTCACAAAATTGTCTTACTAGCCAAAACACTTGGTTTCATGTACGAGAATACAATGGCAGAGTCAGATGTTGTAATAAGCTTTCTTCTTGAGCTATGAATATCGGTGTTCTCAAAGAAGGCATTATCATTCAAGAACTCTCATGTCTTACCTGCTACACTAGAACGAACATCTCCTTGGGCATAGGCTAAATGACTTAATTTTGCTCCTATGAAAGCCCATAATGAATCTAACCTAAATACTTCAGGGAATGATCTTGCAATATCCACTAAGACTGTTGTGTTGTAATGTGCTATTATACAGAAAAAAAAGCAAAACTGGTTGTGCCAAATGGTTTTACAGACATGTTTGAAACTTTTCTGGACTCTGCCCAATATTTATTGTCCAAATTGAAAATCAAAGGAATACTCAGCTAATACAATAATGCATCTCTAACAATGGAAAAACTGGGGGTTTTGGTAGATATGGCTTGGAAAGAAGAAGAGCATGACACTGATCCAATAGAATTATGAACATAAATAATATGATGCAAATTGAGGTAAGAACATAATCTGTTGGATTAACGCTATAAAAATCATGCTGAAGAGCAACTAAAATCTATCTGTAAAATGAATGCTAATATTTCAACAGCTGTGTCTTAACTAACATTACAAACCATCTGTTACATCTACATACCAGCAAAGCCATACACACACAGAGACATATTCACACACACACACACGTCAGCGTTTGGATAGAAGATCTGCATCTTCACAGCTCAAAAGTAAGCATATGACCCAGCATAAACACATATATGTATATATGACCTGGCAGTGTGCGCTTGTAGCTCAGAAAGCCAACTGTGTCCTGGGCTGCATCACCAGCAGCGTGACCAGCAGGTTGAGGGAGTAGAGCCTGTACGGACAGGACAAGGGGGAATGGCTTTAAACTGACAGAGGGGAGATTTATAGAATCATAGAACAGTTAGGGTTGGAAAGGACCTTAAGATCATCTAGTTCCAACCTCCCTGTCATGGGCACGGACATCTCGCACTAAACCATGTCACCCAAGACTCCGTTCAACCTGGCCTTGGAACACCGCCAGGGATGGAGCATTCACCACTTCCTTGGGCAATCCATTCCAGCACCTCATCACCCTCACAGTAAAGAACTTCTTCGTTATATCTAACCTAAACTTCCCCTGTTTCAGTTTGAACCCATCACCCCTTGTCCTATCACTACAGTCCCTGATGAAAAGTCCCTTTCCAGCATCCTTATAAGCCCCCTTCAGACACTGGAAGCTGCTCTGAGGTCTCCACGCAGCTTCTCTTCTCCAGGCTGAACAGCCCCAACTTTCTCAGCCTGTCTTTGTACAGGAGGTGCTCCAGCTCTTGATCATCCTCATGGCCCTCCTCTAGAGTTGCTCCAACAGCTCCATGTCCTTTTTATGTTGAGGACACCAGAACTGTACACAGTGCTCCAAGTGAGGTGTCACGAGAGCAGAGCAGAGGGGCAGGATCGCTCCTGTCTGGATTCTGACAGGAATGACAGGCAGTACACCAACACAAGGCTACATGGCTAAGTCCATTGCTTGGTAATGCAACCACCTTATACATATTCAAACATACTCAGAACTCACCTTTAATCCCAAAGATGTCCTATAGATGTTACCCATTTTACAGGCATTTTCTTTCCACGATAAACTTTGGCAGCTTTATTGGTAGATATTGCTAGAAGAGATCTGAGGAAGAAGTTCTTCCCTGTGAGGGTAGTGAGGCCCTGGCACAGGTTGCCCAGAGAAGCTGTGGCTGCCCCATCCCTGGCAGTGTTCAAGGCCAGGTTGGATGGGGCTTGGAGCAACCTGCTCTAGTGGAAGGTGTCCCTGCCCATGGCAGGGGGTTGGAACTGGATGAGCTTTAAGATCCTTCCAATCCAAACCATTCTGTAATTCTATGATATCTCACAGAGCAATGTTTAAAATGTATTATCTACTGGCTTGACAGCTATTTATTTTCTTTCCCTCATGCTTAATTGCCAAGAAGGCCACACTATCAGTCTAGTATACCAAGTTGTCTTTTGGTATAGTTAATTCTAGAAATTAACAGGTTGTTTCACATGCATAAAGAACACAGGACAGTTTTCCTGGATGTGTGGCCTCCACTATATAAGCTTTGCAGCCCTGCTGTCCCCTACATGCATTCACTAGAGCAGAATCTATCCCAAACCAAGCTGGACCATTTCAATTCAACAGCACCTTCTGCCTCACTTTACAGTTACTCTGCTACAGTTCTTACCATGTTTCTTCTCTCTCATTTACCAATTACAGTTTTCAGACTACTTTGATTGTAAAGATTCTCAGGGGATTATTTCTGGGTTTGTGATTATTTTAAGCAATTTCTAACACAAGAAAAGTAAAGCTGAAGTACTTAGTACTCTTTACAAGCATTAATTGGGTAGAGGTGAGCAGATAATGCTATAATCCAGGTTTTATTTAGGAAAATGTGTAGATTTACCTCAAAGTTTAACTAAAAAACCAACAGATCTCAGTGATACCAGGGGCTCCATGCAGAATCACCCTGTACTGTTGATCTTACTGAAAGCAAGTATAATAAAGCTATTGCCAAAATCAAAGGTGACCTGGGGCTTGTTGAATCTTGGGATCAATCTTCTATATTTTGGTATTATATATGAAATTCTTCCTGTCTGCTGCAGACAAACAATGAGAAAATGAGACTTTGGGGTAAGTTTTTAGTCTTTCAATTTTGGGAGATTTTTCTGTCATTACTTTAATTCTACAGTGAGTTTATATGTACTGAACAAACCTGACTCCATTTACTGGGATGGCTTTTTTAACTTTTAAAAGAGATTGTCCATCCCAATATTTATTTCTTCTACCCAATTACAGAATTACAAGAAGGGCACTCAATGAACAGGCCTTGCTACTTCATCAGACAGTAACACAGAACAGAAAAGTGAAGACTGAGAAAATCTCAATTTAACATATTAAATGAAAACTCATTTCTGCTCTTAATAGAAGCTTTAAGGTAATTAGCTGATGACTTCAATCTTTAACCATTCTTAAAAAACATGTCTGAACACAGCAGCTATAAATTATAATTGAAGATTCATCAGGAGATACTGTCCCTCCCCTTTAGTGCCAAGTTAATGAGGTCACAGATGAACATTGCAGGGGAGGATAGGGAAAAAGAATAAAAAATAATTGCAATTGTAGAGCACTTTTCCACGGGACAGAAAGCTGCCACCCGCCTCACAAGCATCCGAATGACCAATTCTGAAAGTCTCACCAAAACGATCAAATTAAGAATAAAACCAAGCTCCCAAAGTTGATTTTTCTTCCCTACAGTTAATAATTTACCAGATAAATATTTGACAGGAATTCCCACAGTGCCTCTGCTTCTTTGTTTCTGCGGCACACTAAAAGCATTGCTTCTCTCAAATACATTAAATATTATTTTGCCCTTAAAGGCCTGGAAGTTTCTCCCAGTAAGGACAGAAGCTTTTGCCCAGCTCTCTTCTGTATCACTAACATAATTTGGGTAAAAAATTGCTCCCGCAGTACATCCTGCATGTCTTTGAAACTCTCCAGACAAGTAGGACAAGACCTCACACAATAACAGGATTAATAAGACAGTGGGAGGAGAGAGGGGACACGGATGGAAAGAAACAAGGGAAGACAAAAAGATTGTGCAGCTACTCTGTGAGGCCCCTACCCAGGATGATAGACCCAAATTCTTTTCTAGTTAAATAGAGTGAAGAGCAGCAAATATCTACAGGTGCTGTGGAAGAAGTACCTCTTCAAAACCCATCTCAAACAGTATGTGACACAAGCATTGTAAATGTACCCTGTGCGTCAGGTTCTGTATGGAATACACTGCAAGGGGGTTTGCAATGGAGGATTGGTGCAGAACAGAATCAGTGGGATCAAACTATAAAAGAGCAGGTCAGATAAATACAAAAACTGCATGAAACTGCTTGGACATGTAAGCATTTGAAGGTGATGCAAGAGACAAGAAGGGTAAGTGAGTTTTTCCACTGATAGCCTCTGAGTAATTGCCCAATGCTGCAAAATCCCTTTTATACATATATATACACGTGTCTAAAAGAGACATGGAGAATGCATTTGAGCAAAGACCAGGTGTGGGGCTATAAGGTAGGGAAGGCAGACAGCGAAGTCTGATGTGATAAGCCCCATTTGGTTACCCACAGCAGGGCCCAACCATCAGGCCACTGGAGACCAGCCCAAGGGCACTTCTGCTCTGAAGAACCATCAGAAGGTCACACAGCAGAGTTAGTCTTCCAGCTCCTTTTGTCTCTAAAACCTGAAAAGCAGCAGGATGGGGTAGTGGACAGGAGTGTACGTACATGCATTTGTTAATGTATCTTGGCAAGTTCTGCTCAACAGGTCTTTGCTGATTTCACTCATACTTGGCTCCCACCTAATGGATGAGGACTAACCTAGAGATCAAAAACATGTTCTTTAATCTGTCCCACTGGCTCCTCTCTGATGGGTACAACAGGTTATGTTGGAGGAATCGGCTACCACTGCAGAAGAATTGTCAGCCACAGATCTATTACAGGCCTGGCTTCAATTCAACACCCCTCTCTTGAGTCACCTCCATGACCCTGCCTACTAACAGCAACTAGTACAAAGTGGGAGGGGAACCAAAGCCGAGATTTTAAAAGCCTGGAAGCTTACAATTTCCAGACAAAAGCACCCACCTCCCATTGTGTCAGAAAAAAAGTAACTGATGGATCTGAAGAACTATGTCGTCTTTTTGTGATACCACTTAATTAAGGTTATTCTGAATAACGGAATAATTTGCCTGTAGTTGGAAAGTAGGACTAAGAAAATGTCTGTGTAATCTTCAGTGTCTCAGATGTTTTAGTGTTTTAGCCACAAGATTTTCTAAAGTGCAAGAGGGCAAATCTTCAAATCAGACCATTTAAATGGTGTTTCATCTATATGAGGTAAAAACTATTCTTCCTGAAGAACTAGACAATTTCTCATTCAAGAAGCTACAGAGGAAAATCTAAAGACAAAGTGACTTCACTGTTCTTTAACCAATTTGTATTAAACTTTAACATTTAACACATCTGTAAAACATTCAGATAAAATGTCCCAAAGGTATTTACTACCACAGGACACAATTTTGTTTCCTTGATGTTTTTTCTTTATTACTGACAGTAAGATCAAAACTGAAATCCAAGGTCAAACTTTGTTACTGTGTTCTTCTCTGCAGTTGTATATGCATATTGCATCTACCCATATCAGACCTTGATGCTACAAAGGTACAATAAGAAACTAGAAAGAATACTCATGAGCAGGGATTCAGCTAATGCAGCATAGATTCATCCACTCCTCCACAGAAAAGGGTGTAAAGACGTTAGATAACTGACAGTATGATTGAATCATTATGAAGGGAAAATATGTATTGCATCTAAGTTTTCAGAGAAAAATACTAGAAACATGAATGATGGGTTTGACCTGTGAGGGGAAGAAAGCTAAATGAGCAGAAATCTCTCGTTGAATTTAAAAAGAAAGATGTTTCTCCTTGCTCAGCACCACAAACATGACAACTTTTGTTCTATAAATCAAGAAACATAGAGTATAAACAAGTTTACAAATTGAAAGCAACTTTTAAAAGATAAATTTCAGGTTTCTACAACACACAAAGATGAACTCCAAGGAGCTTTCCTCCCTTCCTCGTTCAAATTCAAATGAAGCAGCCCTTTGTGTTTCTCTTCTCTTTTCAAATTTCCTTCCTCGTCTCCATGGGAACCCCCCGGCTGACAAGCCTCCAAGCAGAGCAAGAGGCCAAGCCGAGCAAGGGGTGTGAAAAGGGGAGAGAGTCAAAGGGCAGAATTTGGCTCGGGAGAATCAAGATGCCAACCTTTGTCACCCCACAAAGAGGGGGGGTAACCATAGGAACTCACTCTGCAGGGCAGGGGCGGAGAGGAGGAGGGAGCAGCATGGCCAAAATCACAAGATGGGAAACAAAACACAACGCCTGGACCTACGGTGTGTGGGGGGGGAATCTTACAAATTAAATATAAAATTAAATAAAACTTTAAGAACCAAGTACCTAACTTCGCACCAGTTTTAAGACCACGTAATTACATCGTATTAATTTATATGCAAGCAGAGAGAAATTGGGCAGATCTGATTCGCAAGTCTGACACATTTAATGTGCTCCTGAAAAGATGCTTAATACTCCCCTTGCCTTTGATGGGCTCTGAAGATGTTTTCTGAATGCCTCACAATAACTGGAAGCCACACAGCTTCAAGATTGCTACTGAGCTACAGCTTCAAGCATGCAGTGCCAGTTTACACTAACAGTTCTGCAGATAGTCTTGTCGTTATTGTTGCTGCAAGAGCAATCTGACAGAGCAGATTTACATACAGAATATTAACAAGGCATCACACTCATATACTTCATAAAGATATAAATGTGGCATAATTTCATTCTTGTAGCTTGTAAAAGAGACAGCAGGAGGATGAGGCATGAAACAGCTCTGTAAAATCACAAGTGATACATAAAGGAAAAATATAGTCCAGTTGTTCACTGTATCTTCAGCACAAAAAGTATGGAACATAAAAACAGCAGGTGGAGCGTTTAAAGAGGAAAAAAAACCACAACAGCAAATTCTTCACATGACACCTTTAACTTAGGTAACTATTTGCCACTGTTTTGTGCAAATGCTAAAAGAATGTATGAGTACAGGAAGAAAACTGATGAATTTTCATAGAATCACAAAATCCCAGGTTGGAAGGGACCTCAAGAATCATCTGGTCCAATCTGTCTTGGCAAAGCATGACCTAGACTAGATGTCCCAGCACCCTGTTGGCCAGGGGTTGATAGCATCTTTATCTCTGCTGGTGATGCCCTTGCTGATGTTCCCCAGCATCCTGCTGGCTTTCTTTGCTGCAGCTGCACACTGTTCACTCCTATTGAGCTTGTAATATTTTCGAACAATGCATCAAAGGTTACTAATGCCAGACCTCATTTCCAAGCCACAGATTGCTGAAGATGGAAGAACAGACTGGGTAGATTTCCATGACATATCTGACCTGCTGCATGCAGCACCTGCTGCGGGCCACTACCGGGTGGCAGAGTACTGGGCTAAACAGACCTCTGGTCTGACTTTGTATCACTATTCTTAGGTTCTCACATTTATGCATCTCCTCCCCAGTTTCATTTCTACTAGCCTGTCTGTCACACTAAACACGTTCTTTTAAAGAGTATTTTATTGCCTTGCAGGTCCAAAGCATTGCAAGATTGAATAATGAATTCGGTTCAAGAGCACTGGGTTCCTCAACCATTTTGCAGCCCACAGGCTGCAGTTTGGTGGTAGATGTAGGACAACCTACACTGGCTCCGTTTCCTTCAGAAAGTCATAAAACCCTCATGCGTTTCCATCTCTTAATGACCAGGAAACAAAATGGGGGGTAAGGTGGCAGTGCACAGATGAGGCACATGTGAATTTAAGATTTGTCCTCTGAATGTTAAAAACGTGCTTTGTTGAATTCTTCTCACACCACAGGACACAGGAGCTTCACAACCACACAAAAAACATCCCACTGATACAAAAATAATGCAAATCCACAAAAGCCAGCCTTTCTCTAAAATTACCACAAATGTCTCCTGAAACAAAGAAGAAAACAGCAGCCATACCAGCAAGACAAATGGTAAAATTTATGATAACTGCTCCTTCGTGCTTAAGTTATTACTTCATACTTATTTTCTTCTCAGTCTGTTGTGGCTTTCTTTTCGAATTCAACTATCCTATAATTGGAACCATGATCACACACTAGAGAAAGCAAGAAAAAACCCACCACTTCCAAGTGACCAGCAAAATAAAAAGTACATCCTAGCCAAGCCACACAACTTTTAAGTAGTAGACAGTTATTTACATCACTGCCCAGGCTTTGCACAAAAAACACTGGCAAAAGACTGGCAAGTTGAAGGACAGAAAACTAAAGAGCTTCCAACCTGTTACGTCAGTTCACAAGTTATACCTGAGATAACTAAAGAATCTTTGTATCAGAAGAGTATAAAGGCGGAAAAGTCTAATTCGGACTAAACAGAAGTGTTGACTTCATTCTATAACAGACATGCTCAACCTCTGCCTTACAAGGGACAGAATCTAATGCGTATACGTGCAAAATACAAGGTAGCTGTTTCTGTACCGATACAGCAGAACTATATCCTCTAAGTTACTCATGCTACTAGATATAAAGCTAAGTCTACTCCCTGTACAAATACTAACCTGTATTACTACAGCGTTTATATACTTATACAATATAAACATATTTCTTGCCCCACAGCGGCTGCGTCTGAGAGAATCAACTGGCTGATTTTGATCAACGTAACAAAAAGCATACAATGACAGGAATGAATACGCTTGTAAGGGTAATAGTACATGGCAAGACCAATATCCCCTTAAGGCTCTGGCACAACATTCTTCTGCCTCTGAGTTTATGCTTGCAGTTATAAAGCTACAGCTGACTATACAGTACATTGTCATTCAACTCTTCAAAAGAAATTCATGCATGTTCCACCTTTGCTGTTAATTCCTCTTTAAGCCTCCAACAGATGCTACAGAATTAGCCACAGTGCAGAGCTGTCTGCCTTCATGACCCTGAAAACAAGCCCACTGTGAATAGATGTTGATTAAGATGTAGATCTTTTGCTTTAAACTGAATCATTACATAAAACTAATGTTTCTTTCCTATGCTTTCACTAAACTATTAGACTAAACTTCATTTCCATATTTCTGGTTGAACCATCATTCGGAATTAATCTTTTATTCAATAAAATATGAACATGGTGACAGAGGTCACCTTCAATGCACAGCCGTTTATGGATTTAACAAAAAACCCCAAACCCCCCCCTCTCTTCATCTTCTCTCTCACTACTGGTCTTCATTTTGAAAACATTCACATGGCATTTTGTTCTTGTTAATAAACATGAAAGACTAGAACAGAGTATCTCTGAAATTATTCTCTGGAGCGCATCTGATGACAGCCAAGTAAAAGAAAGGAAGGGTTTCTAACACTTGCTATCTAGTTCTGCTGTTTGAGCACTGAGGATCTATCTGCAGAAGTTTCAACCCTTGTGTTCTTTGCATTTGTTTTAGAAAGAAGCACCTTTTTAGTACTTTATTCTTCCACACTGCTCTGTACTGCACAGCTCTGTAATACCTTTATCTGGCTTCTTGAAGTGCCAGATATGGCCCCTAGAGGAAAAAAAACAGAGACTCCCCACAGTGACTGCTCACATTAAGCAAGCATCCATTCCACCTCAAATGCCAGTTACAGTTTATATTCCCTTTGATTGTTGAACTAGGATGACCATATGCCCAGATGCGATCACATAATCGTAGAATCACAGGATGGTTTGGGTTGGAAAGGACCTTAAAGCTCATCTAGTTCCAACCCCCTGCCACGGGCAGGAACACCTTCCACTAGAGCAGGTTGCTCCAAGCCCCTGTGTCCAACCTGGCCTTGAACACTGCCAGGGATGGGGCAGCCACAGCTTCTCTGGGCACCCTGTGCCAGGGCCTCAGCACCCTCACAGGGAACAACTTCTGCCTAAGATCTCATCTCAATCTCCCCTCTGTCTGTTTAAAGCCATTCCCCCTTGTCCTGTCCCTACAGGCCCTTGTCCAAAGCCCCTCTCCAGATTTCTTGTTGGCTCCTTTAGGCACTGAAAGATGCTTTAAGGATGCCCCGGAGCCTTCCCTTCTCCAGGCTGAACAAGCCCAGCTCTCTCAGACTGTCTCCATAGGAGAGGTGCTCCAGACCTCAGAGCATCTAGGTCCAGAAATTCATTCAGTTTGCCATTGTAGGTACCTCCACCTTGACGAATACCTTCCTGAGTAAGTATCTGACAGTCTTGATGGTCAGAATTACAATGCTTTCCGAAACACCACATGCAACAGCAGCCTAAAGGTCCATCTTCTGTGCATCTATTTCTGGACGTTACTCTTTTTGGGTTCAAAAATCTTGTCTTTGGTGAGGAATTTTTTTTTTTTTTTTTTTTATAGTTGAGTGTAGAGAAGGGGAATATAAAGATGTCAAAAAAATAATGCCAGAGTCTTAGCATTTTTTTGTGGGGTAGAGATTCTGGGGCTGGATAAAAGATGTAAATATGCTTAAGTGAAACCAGAGATTCCTTGAAGAGTGAGAAAAGTTGAATATATCATTTTGAGGGATAATAGGTAGAAATGTTACATGCCAGGAAGAAGCTTCAAGAGATTTCTAATCAAAGACAAGGCTCTTTCCCTTTCTTCCTTATTTAAACCTCTACCAACTTTAAAGCAGGTGCAAACGTGTAGCTCTGCTTTATCTGCAAACTATTATCTCACATGGCTGCGCTTCCAGTGCAAAGAGCCTAAATGCTTCAGTAATAATTGGACATGCAATATTCATTCAGAATATCTTGAAGTTCACTGGTCCTTAATGTGAAAAGGATCAGACTGATGGTCTTAATACGAGATCAACTGAGGCTACGCTGAAGAAACAGCTTCCTCAGAAGCCTCATTCTACAAAACTGTCAGATCATACTATTTTTTGTGTGGATCTACTTGGGGATGTAACAGCTCTAGTTCTTCCCTAATTGTTCATACCCACTCAGGAGTTCACCTTTGCACAACACTCACTTTACACATCAAGACTGAAACCACAAGCTCATGTGTTTCAAACAGACAACCCCCGGGTGCTCCTAAAGCAAGAATTTCTAAGCAGTACCTTATTAAGAACTCCTTTGCTGAGGCTGTAATCTGCAGAATCATCTTTGCAATTCCCGTTTTGAGACATTCTGGTTTAACAATTAAACAATCTAAAATCTTTACATGGCTATTTCTAAGGGGAAAATTCAGACTGGGAATAAGAGAATATAAGTTAATGAAAGAGTAGGCTTTAATTAGCTGCTGCACTGCTTGCATTCTTACGATCACGCACAGTTCCATTGTTCTGTAGGCATCACAATCTTATACACTAAGGAAAATTAATCCTTACTGCAAATCAGTGTCTAAGATTAGAGTGCTTACAAAACACCAGCTGATTAAAACCTACTTTTTCATTGGCTTTGTTTTCTTATACTTCTATGAGTTTTGGATGCAGAACTGAAGAACACAGAAAGGCAAGGAAAAGGGCTGAGATTTAGGAGGGTATAGTGCATGGGAAAGGCAAAAGAAGATGGGGGCAGAAAGGAATAAGGATGGAATTAATGAAAAAAAAGTTAAGGCTTTTCCACCCTACATTCTCCCCATTCTTACTGATCAGTAGGAAAGAAAGATGCTTTCCATTTGTAACCCCCCCACAAAAAAATCCCTTAGAAACAGGAGGAGGAATGGATCAGCACTACCTCCCAGCTCCAGGGAAGGGAGGAATCACCATCACATAAACCAAGATCAGTGAATGTTGCACACTTCTCCCTGGCCCTTATGGGAACCAAGAATTGAGAGACAACATTCCACATTGGGTCCCAATTATCAGAGATTAGTAGTAACATATGCCTGATAGACAAGGTGTTTGAGAACGAGCATTAAAATGAGCCACTGAATACTTGACCTACATATATAGGAAAAAAGCCTAACTCTTACCCAGATACTAAGACCAGGCTGGGAATAAATATAGCTATGTTGTCTGTTGATGCCATTTTTAAGCACACTCTGGTTCTTTTCCACTTAAAAAAACCAAAAAAAAAAACCCCAAAAAATTGAACTAAGACTCCAAAGATCACTACTGGGAGGAGGGGAAAAAAAATATATTGCCACCAAAAAAACCCAACTGTGCCTTACACAGAGAAATATACTTAGGAGGATACGCAAATCTTGCAGCATGCACTGTGCTCTGCAGCTGGTCAACAGCATTATCCTCTGCAATAACCAGTATAAGAAACCACTACATTTGAAATAGGGTGTGAAAAATCAGGTATCTCCACATCTGTAGTGCATATTGTGTGACAAAGTCCATTAAATATTCACTAGCTCTGCTTCTAAACATTCAGAACTCCATGACTGGATGGTTTATTTATATTTATCCAATAATTCCCAGCTGGTGAATCTTGTCACGTTGATGGAGTAGGAGCAAACTAATAGTCAACATGACTCCTCTCCCCTTCCAGCTACCTCCCTCACACTGCAAAAAACCAAATCAGACTATGCCTGGTTCCTATCTTTTAAAGCCTCTTTGATCCTTTGCATTGTTTGTGAGGTCCCATAAAAATCAGGATATAAGGAGGAAGTGCTGGCAGTATATTTCACTGCAAAAAAGCTGGCAATCATCATATCAAACCACTTCTCTTCATCAGTGACAAAATGTTGTATGCTATAATAGCATGCTCCCAGGCTCCAACAGGCTACTAAGTTACGTGCTATCTGATAAAAATACTTGTCTACAAAAATTGTATTAAGGCAGATTAAAAAACCCTGCTTGCTAGGCTTTCATGTAAACAAATCCTTCAAGCCAAAGGAATATTAAGTGAAAAAGGGACAGAAGATAACTCTTTGTAGCAATAATAAACCAAAAGTAGGTAAATAAGGTGGGATCCCTTAGGTAATAGGGGTAATCTAACTTCCCTGTTGTCACTGCTTCATTGGGCATACAATCGATGCTAGCTGGTCATTGCAATAAAACAACCTGTTAGCTAATTGTAGAAAATGTAAAAAACCACCTTACAATGTGTTTCACGCTATCGCACCACGGCACAAAGCGGATGAAAGGAATGACCCTGCAGAGTCGGGAAGCCGCGTGTGCGCGCAGGGGCTGCGCTGTGCAGTACTGCAGCCCAGGACAGCTCCCGGCCCTGCTCCCAAACGCAACTGGACAGCTCAGCCGGGCCACGAGGCCTGGGGGGGAGGCTCCCAGTGCTCCCTTCCCAGCTCAGATCAACATACTCTATCCTTACTAGTCTGTATCAGCTGGCATCACTCCTTTTAGAAAGAAACAGATATAAAACAACTCCCATGTTAGTCTCTGTTATAGCCAAGCAGATGTTACCAGAGGTTGGACTACTGCAACTGGTATTTGTCCTCTCTTAAAGGGAGTAAAATCCTTTCAGAGACATCTGGGGACAAAATAATGCTCCGGGCCCTGGAACACACAAAGCCCTCACTTCAGTTTTCCTGGGTTAAAGCACTCCTTGCTGATGCAGCACAACAGAAAGCTGAAGGCATTATCTTTCCTAAGAGGAAATAAAGGCATAGGAACCAATTACAGTATGGGCCAGTATACACTAAGATGGACTCCTCATGTAATATTCTATTATTTTCCTTGTTTAATCAAGATGGTTAATACCAATAATGCTGCAACATAACAAGACAAACTGATGATGTGACTTACTAGCCTTCATTACCATGGTGAAAGAATCATATTAAGCCTTAAAAACACAGCTTACTAGATTTTCTCCTTAGTTTTCAAAAAGTAACAAGAAATAAGTTTTTAAACACTTCCTTCAATGAAGCAATCAATGGTATGAGAAGAGGAGCACCCTTGTCGCTGGTAAGACAACAGCTGTAGTATTTCTCTTCTTTGATTCACACTCACTTTGTTGTATTGTAGTGTTCCAGCACAAGCACACTTAATTTTTCTAATGGGTTTTATTAGGAACCATGGTGAAAATGTGGTACCACAAAACTGTGAGAAGTACATGGCCTTCTCCCCCAGTACACCAAACGAATCACACTGATTCTGCTGCTATATTATTTTCCGCTTGCAGCAGTAACGGAAGGCTTGGTGATGAGAGATGGTTACCAGAAAAATGTCCCAATGCAAGCTTTAATAGAGTTCATTCAGTTCAAAATTGAAGTGCTTCTTCCATTTGACTGTATTAACAAATGCCCAAAAAGCTAAATAATAAACACTTCTTTTGTGGTAAGCACAGGTTTAAGGGGCAATCTAGGCTAATACAAGGAGTGGAAATATACTTAGGAAAACCTGCGGCTTTTAATTCCTTTTTTCTTGTTCAAACCCCTAAGAAACTGCAACGGAAGCACAGGCCCCTGCTCAGTGAATTTAAGCTTGAGAATAGCCTTGTTTCATTCACAGCCCTCACCACTTTCCACAAAGCATTCAGAAGCAGCCCATAGTCTATCCTCAGACTGAAACCACTGGCCTATATATTAAATATATTGGCAGAAGGGACTCATATATATCACCCAAAACACCAACACACCCATGCTAAATTTAAGAGTGGCTTTGGCGTCAAGCTAGTATATGAATTGTAGCACCACAATGTTCCACTCAAGCTAATTCACGCTATTAAGCTGAGCTTTATACCACAGAGTGCAAAGGAGTAAAAGGCTCCTCAACTGTTTCTCTCTGTAGCAGAAAGCTGTTTTATGAAGATAAGACCAATTACAGCGGTTATTCTGGCTCAGGCTGCAGGCCCATATGATTACTGCTCTGCTTCCAACAGTGGCCACAAACAGACTGTTAGTGAAAGCGATATTTTTGACAGCTCTCTGAAACCATTGGTTTAACATGCAACAAAAGCCAGAAAAAAATGAACATAATGTTGGCCGTTTACTAGGAAGCTATTAGCAGCAAAAAGTGTGATTTTATTTGTGAATAAATCCCATGTGCCCACACCCGGAGTGGTGTGACATTCCCACCTCTGCACCTCAGCAAGGACAAGGCTACACAAAGGGACAGACAAAGGTAACTAAAATTATTACAGGAATGAAGCAGCTGAATTGCAAGAAGAAAGCCTGAACAGCTGGAACACTTCAGTTTGAGAAGAGAAGCCTGGAGGGTAAAATTAGGTTTCCAAAAATCACAAGTGTAACAGAGGATTTAACTGCAGCACAAAATTGCACAATATTGGAACAAGAGAGTATTA
The DNA here is from genome assembly GCF_004027225.2 of Strigops habroptila. Taxonomy (NCBI): domain Eukaryota; kingdom Metazoa; phylum Chordata; class Aves; order Psittaciformes; family Psittacidae; genus Strigops; species Strigops habroptila. The sequence goes on from NC_044282.2 coordinate 61,576,095, forward strand.
ATGGAACTAGCAGGAAAGTGGTTTAAAACAGGTTAGAGTATAAGTGCTTCTTCTACCTGGTGGGTAGCGAACTGTTTGACAGTATTTGGGTCATAAAATAATTTTGAGAAATTCATTGATAATAGATCCATCAAATGACACTAAAGGTAACAGGCAGAGACCGTCTAATATCCAGGATTCAGGAGCTGTGGGTACTGCAGATGCACCACAGAAACAGCTCACAGGCAAGAGAGTTGCATCCCTTCCCTAAATAGCACTTCCTCTTGCCAGGAGCAGATTTCAAATGCACGGCAAAATGGACCATTAGAAGGATGTTTCTTACATTCCCTAAATGCTCTCCCAACCTGTGGCACTTTATAGAATAACAGATTGATTTGGGTTGGAGAAGACGTTAAAGCTCATCTAGTTCCAGCTCCCTGCCACAGGCAGGGACACCTTCCACTAGAGCAGGTTGCTCCAAGCCCCGTCCAGCCTGGCCTTGAACACTGCCAGGGATGGGGCAGCCACAGCTTCTCTGGGCACCCTGTGCCAGGGCCTCAGCACCCTCACAGGGAACAACTTCTGCCTAAGATCTCATCTCAATCTCCCCTCTGTCAGGTTAAAGCCATTCCCCCTTGTCCTGTCCCTACAGGCCCTTGTCAAAAGCCCCTCTCCAGATTTCTTGTTGGCCCCTTTAGGCACTGGAAGCTGCTCTAAGGTCTCCCTGGAGCCTTCTCTTTTCCAGCCTGTCTCTATAGGAGAGGTGCTCCAGACCTCAGAGCATCTTCATGTCTTTCTCTGGACTTGCTTCAACTCATCCATTCTGCTGAGGAGCCTGAAGTGTTTCTTTCTACCTAGTCACCCTCATTAGCATTATCTCCAAGTTGTATTCCTGTCTCCCCGAACATCCACAGTACTGTCTAAGAGTTCCACAGCTTTACAGCCATTTATTTGAAGAACCACCTCTTCCTCTTTGTTCTGACTTGGCTTCTAGTAACCTAGTTCCTGTGCTGGAAGAGACAGTCTACAGTCAACCCCTATAACCCTTTGCATGCCTCTTATGATGGAAATTGTTGATGTTTTCGGGGTGGGGTTTGTTCTATTTTAAAAGTAGGCTAAAGTGCCCTGCCATAGTCTAACACTTCTCATATGGGACACGTTCCACATGTTCCAAAAGCCTGTAGTCATTCTTCCTGTTCTTCTCTGGACCTATTTCAGTTCAAACTCATTTTTTGAGATAGCTCAGAACTTCACATAACACCCCACCTATTTGTAAGCCACAGGATTCTATAACATTACTGTAATGTCTGGTCTTCGTTCCTTTCCCAATTATTCCACGTCTGATTTTCCTTTTGGCTTTCCTACTGCTCTGTCAAGCTTTCATCTGGCATTTCAACAGAACAAACCATTAAGTCCAGTGAAATACGCTGACCACTACAACTGACATGAGGAATATTATTTCCCCTAACACATACATATTTATCACTTTCAGTTTTCTCAACAATCTTGCAGTTTAATGTATCATCTCAAATGTAATCTCGAGATCTTCAGAGTTACACATTCTGCTTTGACCTTAGTTTTAAGTTACTCAGCATCAATAGGCTCTCATCTTACTGCTAACCTGCTTTTCTAGATCATTTAAGAAAATACTGAGCTGCACAGATCCTGAAAGCCTTCCACTGATAACCTACTTCCACTCCAAGAGGTGCCTATTTTTGGAATGACAACGCTAGACTGGAAGAAGAGGCTAACAAGAACCTTATGGAGTTCAACAAGGACAAGTGTAAGGTCTTGCACCTGCGTAAGCACAATCCAGGAGCGCAGCACAGGCTGGGATCTGCCCAGCTGGGGAGCAGCTCTGTGGAAAGGGACCTGGGGGACACAAGCTCAACAGAAGTGAACAGTGTGTGGCTGCAGCAAGCAAAGCCAACAGGATGCTGGGGAACATCAACAAGGGCATCACCAGCAGAGATAAAGATGTCATTGTTCCACTCAGTGCTTGTCAGGCCGCACCTGGAATACAGTGTGCAGTTTTGGTCCCACTGTACAAAAAAGATGGGGATGGATTGGAGGGGGTCCAGAGAAGGGCCACAAAGATGATCCAAGCTCTGGGCAGCCGTGTGAGGAAAGGCTGAGAGAGCTGGGCTTGTTCAGCCTGGAGAAAAGAAGGCTCAAGGGGAGACCTTACCCCCATGTTCCAGTATTTAAAGAGTGACTACAAAGAAGACAGAGACTCCCTTTTTACAAGGAGTCACATGGAAAGATGAGGGGTGATGGGCACAAGTTAATCCTGGGGAGATTCTAACCAGACCCAAGAGGAAAATGTTCCCTATGAGAACAATCAGCCGTTGGAATAATCTCCCCAGGGAAATGGTGAACTCCCCAACATTGGACACTTAAAATCCAGCTGGACAGGGCGCTGAGCTGTCTAGTCTAGGTCATGCTTTGCCAAGAAAGGTTGGACCAGATGATCCTTGAGGTTCCTTCCAACATGCGATTCTAGGATTCTCCCACCATGCAACAAAACCAAACCCCACTATCTCCACACCTCTGCAAGCCAAGTCCCAGATTTCTTCAATCCAGTTGGTTTCATTGATTCTTTTAATATCCTAAGTAAGTTCCACCTTTCAAAGTGCAATAAACAGTTTGTATGCACCCAGCTATTCACACTTACTTGCTTTGGCTTCATTTTTCCTCCTTACAGTTAGATCTTCAAAGGTCCTCAGAACTTACCAGAACCAATTCTAAAATAAAACTCATTCCTGTTTCTATGTATTTAATATAATTGGAATCCCTAGTCCCATCCAAATGAGCCATTGCAATGCAAGCCCATAGTTCTTTAAAACAAAGCAAATTCTGAGTTACCGGCTGGGCTTAAACCATGACAGAATCTCTGTTTTCTTCTTACATTAAAAAGCCTGCCGAATCTGGTTCACAACTCTTCCATGGAAAGACTACATAAAGCCTTGGCTTTTTGTTATTTAACAAGAACAATTAAGTTTCTGTATTATCAGGAAGAGCATTCAAAGATGAAAACATGATTATTTTTTCTGTCCTCAGTCTACAGCACAGTACCCATGAGGAGTCCCAAGCACTTCAAAAATACAAACAAACCTAATCTGCACAAATCTCTTATGAAAAATTGAAGAGGCTGACAGCAAGACCTGCCTAATATTCTGAATTTCCATCAATTTTAGTCATATCACAGAATACCAAGTAAGGAAACTCCTTAGGTAGGGTGGCAGGATAGAGACTAGACTGAAGTGAACTTAAAAGTCTTGCATAAACTAGCATAGAGATAAAAAGAGACTAAGTGTGTGGCTGAAGCCCCATCAGGAAAGTTCTCCAAAGAAAGGTTAGACAGACAGAAGTGGAAACATGTTGGGTTTTTTGAAAAGGAGAAAATTATTATGCATCAATCCAAAGAAGGTTTTGAGGGATAATGGTAACGGTAATAAGGTACCACCATTACAAATAAGTGCAAGTCTCAAAGCTTGTCTTCCTGTACATAGAACAGGAAGAAATTAAGTAAATTTTCCATAAGACAACAGACTTGCTAGCAGCTGAGAAAAGCAGTGCTAATACATGAGCAATTTCTGTTATTTTTATAGTACATCTTATTATTCTTATTTTATTCACACCAAGTTTCAGGCAAGTAAGAAAAGACCCAATATTACAAAGCCATCAAAAAATGTAGTCTTCAGAGCTGAAGATCTTCTAGTCATTTTTCAGTATGCTGCTTTCCTGGCATTTAGTTAAGTGACAGACCATTCAAAATATGCGTTCTTGATCTGTCTAACTATTTAAAGTAACAGACTAACACACAAACATATCCAGAGTATTTCACACTCAGTTATACTAAATTAGGCACATGCTGTAGTCATAGAATATTTTAGTATATACATTACAATACATTTTATGCAACTGGTATTTGGTCTTTTATTTAAAATACTAATTATCTTGACTTTTTATTTTTCAATTATTTCTAATATAAACATCTTCCTGTATTCTGTTACCAGTTATTTGTCAACTGCCAAAAACATATATAGCTGAAAAGAAATAGGCTTACCTCCATTGCTAATGCTGCTGTTTGTTGGTCATAATGGTTCAGAAGATTAGGCATAAAGGTGGTATTGTAAGGCAGGTCCTGGCACATCCGCAAGATGATGGGCTCACAAGAAAATAAACTGTGCCCTCTCGTGTGCCCCATCAAAACATCCCAAAGCCAAAGGTAACAGAACATCCAGCTAATAGCCATTCTTCCACACTGGGAATGGGGCTGGCTGTTGAGCCCAATCAGAAAGCTCCAACTCCTCATGTTCCCCCAGATTTCACTTCAGCGGCGGTGTTCTCACTCCTTGTTTAAGGTTCTTCAAAACCAGAATCCTCTTTGCACACAACATCCTTAGCTCAGTCCAGAAGATGACGTATTAGAGACAGACATGCTAGATATCTTGTCTTTTCTTTTTGCAGTATTATATAGCAAGTGTTAGGTTAAGGTATTAATATGTCTAACCACATTCCCAAACAATCGACCCCATCGTGACAGAACAACAGTAAAGTTACTTTCTTCTTCTGTTAGATAGCCTAGAATAAAAAACATAACAAACAGAATATAATAAGATGCCTTTTAATTGTTTAAAATACTTCAGCTCTAAATAGCCTGGCAGACAAATTGCTTCAAGTTCTCATGTGCAAAACTAGAGGGTCCCTTGACAAGTTTTAATCCTGGTTTCAGACTATTTCTGACAAAAAAGAAGCCGGTATGCTATAAAACTCTACCCAAAAAGGATGGAGAAAATGGGGAATGTATTTATTTACTACGAAGGACTAAATTTAACTGTGTGAGCATTACAATCATTGACCACACTGAAACCCAGCTATTTATGACTCAGCATCTCCACTGGTACATTCACATCGATAGCATCTCTCTAGTTGCATGGCCTCACAGCTTCTGCTGAATAATTATAAAACAAAAACAAAACAGTCACCACCACCAATACACAAGTCCCAGCTTGCAGGACTGGAGACTACAGCTCTGCCCAGCAAGCTACAGTCGTGGTTTGGCTCCCCATGTTCAAATAGATAATTTTAGTCTGGTTGTAAACAGCTTACTTGTTGTCTCTAAACCATTTTAATGGCCCACATCTCAGCTCTTCCTCTCCAGAAGCCGCCATAACAGCCAGGGGGAAGCCAGAAGACAGCATTCTTTGGGCACCCCTTTCTCCATAGACTCTTGAAGATGGAGATTGCAAAGGTATTTTGGAGGGTTGCTCTGCCAGTTCCACTCTACCTATAGAGCCAATTCAAACAACAATCATTCCCCAGGGCTGGAGCTGCATTTTCTCAGCGCTAAGGGGCTGGAGTGGAACAAGCAATACAGGGACTTCAGCATATAGCGCTTATCGACTGGAGAAACAAACTCCAAAATTGGAGACTAAAGCATGGAAAAAGTTGACAGAGCCATAAAAATATAAAGAGGTCCTTTTCTTAGAATAATTTTGTCTTACGGCAATGAAATGTGCAAAATCCAGCCTCTAACCAACTGCTTTTTTCAAAAATATAGTTAAAAAAGGACACAGTAACTTAGAAATTCTGTTTGAACAGGAAAACCCAAAGCACTCTATCAATATTCCCAAGAGTAGGCAATCACAAACTTGAGCAGACTTCCCATTTTGGGAAAGCAAAGTTTTTCCTTAGATATTCAGGAAAGGAAATAAATTCTACACGTTAGCAGAGGAGAAAGTTTTTCCTTTCTCCCTACTGCAAACTTTGAGAGGTACAAAAGAGTTAATAACCAGACGCAAGCTGGTATCATCAGAAAAGTTATGTATGCACACTGTTGTTTACATAGGCCCATCCTATGGTCAGAACAATTAAATAGCATATAGCTCTTGAAACCCTCATACCCTTTGTGAGTTGGACTAGATAATCTTGATAGGTTTCTTTCAACCTAAACAATTCTGTGCTTCTCTTTAAAATCATGTGAGGCAATGGTTTTGGCTGTAGCTGTGCAAGACAGGCTGGGAAAAACAAACATGCAAATAGGAAAAAGAACAACATGCTAAACATAACCATGATAAATAAGGGTCATTGACAACTTGCTTTCACAGGCTCTTTACTCTCTCACATCTATTGATGGGGAATCCATCTTTGAGGCAGCCCTGAAGTACATAAAGAATACTAATAGTAAGACTGTTCCAAACCTAAGAAAAATAGAACATGACCAGAAAAGACCATGACCAGAACCATGCACACCTCAAGTCAGGTGGCAGAACCAACACAGCTCAAATCACAATGTCTCGCTTTTATTCTGGGCAGTCAACACACTGAAATTAAAAAATCAAAATTAGCCACAATATTTAAGACATGCTACATCTAACCACACCTGAATTTAGTCCAATTTATAGAATAAAATTATAGACTCACAGAACACTTTGGGTTGGAGGAGACCTTAAACCTCATCTAGTCACAACCCCTTGCCATGGGCAGGGACACCTTCCACTAGAGCAGGTTGCTCCAAGCCCCATCCAGCCTGGCGTTGAACACTGCCAGGGGTGAGGCAGCCACAGCTTCTCTGGGCAACCTGTGCCAGGGCCTCAGCACCCTCACAGGGAACAACTTCTTCCTAATAGTTCATCTAAACCTCCCCCCGTGTGTTTAAAGCCATTCTCCCTTGCCCCATCCTTACAGGCCCTTGTCAAAAGCCTCTCTCCCGCTTTCCTGTCAGCCCCTTTAGATACTAGGGGACTGCTTTGAGGTCTCCCTGGAGCCTCCTCTTCTCCAGGCTGAATAAGCCTTGAAAAGCTGTGTCCTTAAGGACTTAGTTTTTAAGAATTTGTTGTCTCTCTCAAAAAAAAAACCCCAAACCCAAACCAGAAACCCACAAAACAAAGCTCCGAACTATCCCATCTGCCAGGCAGCATTACTTAAACCTGAAGACTTCTGCATATTCTCCCATTCTGACCAGAAGATTATAAGTTCTAGACAGGCAAAACTGATATTTACTTAGTTTTGTACAAGCTGTCCAATCCCCTTCGAATCTAGTCCTTTTGATTTCAACATTTTAATAATAGTTACCCAAACTCAGGAAAAGAAGCCTTTTCAGTTTGTGGTCATCTCCAGAACACTGGTTTCAAGTATTTTTTTCTTTTTTCCCCAAAACTTTAGCCACCAGCTCCAAAAGACTTTATTCAACAACTTCAGCTTCAGTGAAGTCAACTTGCAGTGTGGATTAGCAGTTGACTTCTTCACATACTCCCTGTAATTCTACTGACCACTGCAGGAATGGCACCTGAGAGGTTCAGAAGCAGTAGCAGATGAACTGTACTCACAACAATTATTATGTTAAATTTCGAAGCCCAAACATTGGGCAAATCCAGGTCAGGATCTAGAGTCTTGGGAAAAACTCCAAGAACACTTTGCACAAATCATCATATTCATGACATTTAAGGCAGAGACTCCAAACAAATCATCCATCCTCTGACTTCCCACAACCTCAAGCTGAGAAAAAGCATGCAAAAACCCAGAGTCAGTAAGCCACAAAAAGTTTTAACTGTGCAAAAAGCAGAAAAAAAAAGTCATGTCTTTTCAAGACTTTTTCATTTTAGGCTCAAGATCTCACTACAATATAGTATCAGAAAGTAAAAGAACAATGTATTTAGTAGAGACAGAAAAGAACATCAAATTATATAGCCTAGTCATCTAGTGCCCTTTCATGGAAGAAAAAACCCACATAAATTCTAGGTGAAATTAAGTGAAAAGACAACTGTATCATTGCGAAAGGAGACAAAGGTTTTGCAAATGATGACCTATTAATTGGTGTAGACAGATGAATGCTGTAATAAGCAATCTTTAGTGTCAAGATAGTTTCTTACCACAGATCCAGTTCTGTATACTCTTTGTTAAGCCTCTACATATGAAATTTTGTGGTTATTTTTATATGTATATAGAAACAAAACACAACACCTTCGACGACACTGGGGATAAAAGCGGAGGAGGGGATTCCCACCCATCTACCCCAAGGCACTGCAAAAATACTGCGGGCAAAAGGGGTAGGAAACAGCTAGTTTGTTAGTGCGGTTATGGATTTACACAACATAGGAAGCCCATCCAATTCCTGATGTAAAGGATAAATTGACATGCATAGACAACTATCATCAAGAGTGAAAATCATGAAATGAAAGGGTTGACTCCCACAAGTGATTTTTTTTTTTCACCCAAATAAATTTCAAATTACCAAGGGAACAATGAGAAAAAAGTCATCAGACTTCACAAAGCAAGCATGTAGGTGGATTAATTCACAGTTATCTGTCCCAGAGAAATGGGGCGATAAAACAACGAACCAGACTCCTCCTGTACAAGTGAGGAGACAAGAGGAGAATGTCACCTTAGTCATTCCACACCCAGTTCTGATCACGAAGAAAGGAAAGGAACTCATTCATTGCATACAAGCACTGGCAGTGCTTCCCCAGCCCATTCCCACCCACATGAAGGCACAAAAGGAGAATACATTATTATCCCAACTCCATTTTAATTAGTCAGTGGGAAAAAAACTCCAGTGCTGAACTCCCCTGTTCCACTTCTGTTACGTATTAAGGGAGAACCACATGACAATCCCCCACATCCTCTATTTCAATTAAGAGACCATGGAGGAAAGAGGGCACATGCTGCACTTTCCCACTCCTCACTGTACTATACGGCAGAATGATGAGGCACACAGCATCTCCTCTCCCCCTCTCCCTCCTCACAGTGACACCACGACCGTCCCAGCTCTGCTCCCTACAGGGAGGATGGAAAGGCGGAGCCCTTTCATGGTCAGATTCTCCATGTATATGGAGGGACAGGTCTAGCATCTCTCTCCTCTTGAGTTCCTATTGCACGGCAAGCGAAAGGAACTGGAGAGGAGCTAGCTTAGTTTGGGAGAGGAGGTAGGGTGCAGACTCAACTAGCATCCCCTTCCCCCTTGAATCCTCACTGGTTTAGAGGCAGAAGGAACAAGTGCATACACGGGACTATCCTCCTTCTGGATTCCTGTCACACTGCAAAGGAAAAGGAAGGGTATATATGTACATAAGACTACATAAGCACGCCTTCCCCCTGGGTCCCCCGCTGCACTGCAAAAGGAAGAGAGCGTGTGGATAGAGATCGTATCCCCCCAGATTCCCCCTGCGCTGCAAAGGGGAAAGGACGAGGGAGGTGTGCATAGGACTAGCATCCCTTTCCTGCGGCTACCGCACTGCAACATGAAAGGAGGGAAGCGTGGGTCTAGCAACCCCTTGGGTCACCACCGCTCTGCAGAAGAAAAGGTGCGGGTGTGAGGAGGGGGAACGGCACCCCTGCTCCTCGGGGCCCCGCTGCACTGCCGGGGGAAGGAGGATCCGCATCCCCTCCCCTTGGGTCCCTAAGGGAAAGGAAAACGCCCGGGACGAGCATGCCCTTCTGCTGGCTCCCCGGTGCCTGGTAGAGACGAGGGAGCGGGAATGCCCGGGACCAGCATCTGCCGAGGGAGAGGATCCAGCACCTCCATGTCGTGCGGCGGAGCACAGGACGAGCATCCCCTGTCCTTCGGCCGCCCGCCGCAGCCGAGTGGGGGACTTATCCCTCCGCTCCGCTCGCTCCCCTGCCCGGAGGACGCTTCATGGCCGCCCCCCACAGCGCCGTCTCCGGGAGCGGGTGTCTGTGCCCGTGGCGAGCGAGGCGGCCGCTGTGGCGGTGAAAGAACCACATCCCCGTCGGAAGCCCCCTGCCCGCCTTCACATCACACCCCGCTCCGCGCCGCCCGGGGCCCAGATCCCCGCCGTTACCTCAGCGCGGGGTCCCGCCGCTCCGGCCCCGCTCCTCCGCCTCAGGTGGCGGCGGCAGCGACCGCGCCTCCCCGCGCCCGACCCCGCCGCAGCGCCTGCCCCGCCCCGCGCCGCCGCCACGCCCCCCCCACGCCGCCACGCCACGCCCCTCTCCCTGTCGAAACAAATGAGCCAATCAGAACGCTCAGAGCTGGTTGCTAGGTAGAACAGAACCTCCGCTCGTTCTGCTTTCTCTCTGGTGGGATCTGATTGGCTAGCGCGCTCCCGGGGGGAGCGGTTTCTATAGCGACGGGAAGCGGCCTGGCGGGACGAGTAGGCCGCGCCGCCCGCGGGCGGGAGGACGCAGGTGAGGGGCGGTCCAGCCCGGCCGCGGTGGGGACCCGGGTCTGAGGGGACAGGGCGGTGGACGGATCCCCTGGGAGAGAGTGGGGCACACGAGGTGTGTGCGGAGGGGCTGCGGCTGCAGTGGGGCCCGAGGGGACAGGTGCTGCGGGACATTAAGGGGGATAAATGCTGTGTGGCGTGAGGAGCCCACAAGTACCATGAGGCAGAGAGGAACAGAGACGGGAGGACAAACTCCATAGGGTATGTGGAGGGGATATCAGATTCCATAGGATGCAGGCAGGGAGTCTGGTGGGAAGATTGAGAGACTGGATTCAGAGCAGCCCTGAGGAGAAGGACTTGGGGGTGTTGGTCAGTGAGAAGCTCAACATGACCCAGCTTCAGTGTGCGCTTGAGCCCAGAAACCAACCGTGTCCTGGGCTGCATCTGCAGCAGCGTGACCAGCAGGTCGAGGGAGGGGATTCTCCCCCTCTGCTCTGCTCTGGTGAGACCCCCCCTGCAGTCGTGCATCCAGCTCTGGGCCCCCAGCATAAGAAGGATGTGGAGCTGTTGGAGTGAGTCCAGAGGCAGCCGCGAAGATGCTCCGAGGGCTGGAGTACCTCTGCTGTGGAGACAGGCTGAGAGAGCTGGGCTTGTTCAGCCTGGAGAAGAGAAGGCTCTGGGGAGACCTTAGAGCAGCTTCCAGTGACTATAGGGGCCGACAAGCAAGCTGGAGAGGGGCTTTTGACAAGGCCCTGTAGGGACAGGACAAGGGGCTTTAAACTGCCAGAGGGGAGATTGAGATGAGATCTTAGGAAGAAGTTGTTCCCTGTGAGGGTGGTGAGGCCCTGGCACAGGTTGCCCAGAGAAGCTGTGGCTGCCCCATCCCTGGCAGTGTTCAAGGCCAGGTTGGACGGGGCTTGGAGCAACCTGCTCTAGTGGAAGGTGTCCCTGCCCGTGGCAGGGGGTTGGAACTGGATGGTCTGAAATTGTCTTTGGGTCAACTCAAACCATCCAGTAATTCTGTGATTCTACGAAGATGGAAGACCCCAATGTGCACCAAGCATGGCCCATGTTGTGAGGAAGGAGGGCTCTGATGCACCCAGTGGAGAAGGTATAAACACTGCAGTGTGGGACACTGAGATCCTTGAAGCCACCTGGGCAAACATCTGTGTCAAGGTCACAGAGCCTTCCATGGGACTGGAGACAACCATGAGAAGATTGATGGGGTCGTGCGGAACACCGGCAGTATCATGCAGCCAGAGAGGACATGTTAAAGGAGGACAGGGCATTACTATGCAAAGTGCAGGTGACAAATGTGGAAGGCTGGATGACACTGGTGCTTTGCAACTTGTGGGTTACAGGCTAGCTAGAGGGAAAGGAGGAGCACAGTATTTGCCTCCTGTTGTAAATCGCTGCAAATATGCACTTTCCCTCCTGCCCTTCTCCCAGTGCCATTTTCATAGGTGTCCTTCTACAGATGAGGATCTGTTTCACATTATCTTTTCCACCCAGAGCTATCCACTTGAGTTTTTCCATTTTGAATGCCCTATAGTTTGGCCTCCACTTCAGTTTGCATTTCTGTTACTGCTGTTTAAAGCATTTCTTCCATATCATCAATCATCACACCGTTTATTGCTGATATAATAATTTACAATGAAAACTCCTTTCCTGTCTGATCTTGAGATTGATTAAGTTAAATTCTATTCATTCACAACTGAACTCCTTGACTGTGCCACAGTTGTCACATGGATTAATGGGATTAGGCTCTTTCTCTGCAAAATATATCCTGAAACCTCTGAGTGCACCAGGCTCTTTTGAACCACAAAGGCTTACTGCCATAGAGATGTGGTCAAAAACATTAATAAAGCAGTTTTGCTTCTGAAGGACTTGTTTTGAGTATGGTTTGCACCAGTCTCTGGAATGCCATTCCAGAGGGCTAAGCAGAGATTAACCCAGCTAAAGGAAATTATTCCAATGCCTTTAGTTAATATGATATGATCATTGTGTATTGTTAATCTTTCTTAAATGCAATCACATTTTTTTAAACCAAGGGCTTGACCCAACTTGTACTAAAATCAGTGAAAGTATTTCCATTGGCTTCAGCAGGATTTCAATCTTGAAAATGTCTTGCTGTTAGACAATGCCGTTCATGTTTCCTGCCCTGTGAAATTATGTGTCTTCTTCATACATCTCAAAAAGCACAAATCTCTTGGATCCCCACTCAGTATACCCTTTCCTTCGAACTGTGAACAATCCTAGGTACTCCCTGGCTATAGTAACCTGGGCAGTTTTGCTCTTTTTTAACAGTTAAGCTCTGCCAGGCTCACCTGCTCTCTGCAAACTGTGTAAGATAACTGCTTTGAAACAACTGGAGGTTTTTGACCAACTTAGTGTGAAGTTACTCAAACACAACCAGCTTGAAAATACTGTATATACTCACAAAACTTGGTTCCCCAAAATCTCTCTTACGCTGCTATTTCCTATGCCTATCATCTGTCCCTCCACTGCCTTTTTATTTTTCCTAGAAAAAGGATAATAGATATTTTTCTTAGCATCATGTGCCAATAGCTTTTCATCTTTGGTTAGTGAACCAACATTTTCCTTCTATATATTTAAACTTCAATTTCTTGTAAATCTCATTTCACGTCTCTTGCTGGTTGAGTGTTTTCAGATCACCTGAGCTTAGAATCACAGAATGTTTTGGGTTGGAAAGAATCTGAAAGGTCATTTAGTTCCGACTCTTCTGCCATGGGCAGGGACACCTTCCACTAGACCAGATTGCTCCAAGCCCCGTCCAACCTGGTCCTGACTTCACCAAAGAATTCATCCTGTAAACACAGGCCTCTGAGGTTGGACTTGGGGTTGCCTCTCTCCCCTCGTTGCGATTTTGAGTGTAGCTGAGGAGATGAGGAGCAGAGAGGACACTGGTTGTGTGGCTGTGCTGGCAAAGGGGTAGCAAGGGAGGGATGCGAGGCCGGCCCATCATTTATGAAGTTAAAATGTTTGGCTATGCTCACCTTTTCGCCTGGTGGTACCTGCCTTTGAAGTGCTATTTACACATCATACTCGAACATCAAGTGCAATTTGGGCCGTTCTATGGCATGTACAGCTGCGAATATGACTTCTGCCAGATGTGTTCTGAGCCACGTTTTTGGCACAGAGGGCACATAAGACGGTCCAGGGACACAACTGTCTCTTCGGAATTCACGGAGGTGCTTTGGGAACGCAGCTGCTTCAACACCAAGAAAGCGCACCTGTGTAGGGAAACTGGAACATGAATCCAGTGTTGGGAGTGTGCTGCAGTGACAACTGATGTTTTTGTGACTAATGTAGAAGGTTGTCCCTGAAAAACAGGACATGGTTGCCTGAACCTGTTTTTTTGGCAGTGGAGCTGTTTCTCTAGCTTGTAATATTGTATTTCTGTGCACCGAAAAGGGCAGGGTCCTTGCAGAAAAACAAAACAAAACCAAATAAGTGTTCCCATCATAATGTGTATCCCAAAACCACCTACGCAGTTGCACAAGAAGCCTTTAACATTGGCCAACTACAGAATGTAAGGCCTTAAAATCTTAGTAAGTGTTTTAGCTTTCAGTGGCTTCTGCGGGAAGTCAAAATTGTAGAGTGCAGACAATAAGTTATTTAAGGATCTCTATTAAAAGAAAAGAAAAGAGAAAGAACTCGGACTCTTGTAATGAACTTATTTCCTAACCATGGACAACACTATGGCACCAGGGGCAGAGAGAAAGATATAACACATTTTTCATTTTTATTTATTTATATTTCTTTGATTCCATAATAACGTAGATAAGAAAGACAGAAAAAACTAACAAAAAAGGCGATGTACCCAGGCAGATCCTGCAGTGGGTTTTGAAGATTAATCTTCCATTGATATAGACAGGAATTTTGTCTGGGTAAGAAATGGGGGACTGGGCTTTCATGAAGATGTGTCTTGTGAGCCTCAGAGCTAGAAAGGTTATTTTGCTTGGTGGGTTTTTAGGTACTTGGGGCAACACAATATTGGAGTTACTGAGTGGATTTGCCTTTTCTTTTTTTCCCCAAGTCCCATTATTCACCTTGCCACCATGAAGCTTTAAAGTGATCTGAAGTGTTTACATAAGGAATGCCTAATAAGCGCATGCAGGGAACTGAGATAGTTTTTAATGAGGTAAAGAAATGACTTGGTTTTCAGGCTGCTGCAGTTTAAGCCTCCTGTCTGGAAATGGGATGCCTGAGGTGAGCAATGACATAATCCTGCTGAATTGCTGCAGCATAGAAGATTTAGGAAAAAAAAGCTTTTCCTATGTTTGGACAAGAATTTATGAAGACAATACTATGTCTGAACAAAGTCCACTTACTTGGTGTCACAAAAGGGAAGGGAAAATTTAGTTAAATGTCTGATTTACTCCACGTAGACATTTTTGTTTAAAAGAGCAGCAGTCAGTTCAAAGCTTCAAAACCAATCATCTGCTGAACACAGGACCCTGAGAGATTTTAGTTCATTCTGAACCATTCTGGATTTCATTCTTTCTGTTAAGTGTAACAGAAACAAATTGGCCCTTTGAGACTTGGCATTATATGCCCATCAAAATCAGTAAAAACATAGCTAGTGTCATTTAAGTAGATGCACAAGTTATCTCCGATTTTCAGTGCCAACAACTGGAAAGAGAAATTTCACGTACTTTCTAGCTTGCTGCAAATACTCTGTTGTGATCACTCATGCAGCAAAAATCAAAGGCTTAATCAATAACAGTTGTGATGGGTAAGACCTGCTTCATTATTAATTATATGACATTAGCACACAGAGGTTCCATCGGGAAATCTGGCCTTTACTGCCATGGTTATTGTGCGTACATGAAATAAAAGGCCTCACCCTAACTGACCTTCAAATAATTTTACTTGTATCATTGCTATGCTATGAAATCATTGGATTTCTTCTTCAAATTATTTGCTTTTCACTAACATACTGTACTGGAGTAGCACAGATATAATGTTGGTCTTTGTTCTGTTCAGTTGATATCAGTGGACCCACAATCTCCTGTATCTATGGCATTTGCACCTCCTAGAAACATGGATGGCCCCAAGCTGCAGACCAAGATGAGCACATGGACTCCACTGAATTCTCAACTCATGAATGACAAGGCAAGTTTTCTGCAAATGGGTGAAATTCATAGAATCCCAGAATTGCTGAGGTTGGAAGGGACTTCTGGAGGTCATCTAGTCCAACCCCTCATGGCAAAGTCACATAGAGCATTTGCTCAGGATCTTGTCCAATCAGTTTGGAATGTGCTCAAATCCCAAGACAAATTCTCAAGTTCACTTCACAAATTCCCAAGTCCTAGAAAAAATTAACTTATGGTTCTGCCTGTGTAGGTCATGAGTACTGTAATAAGAACTTTACTATTACAAGTATGTATATATCAAACACACATACAGTCTTTATTATGTATACATATACATAAAAACTATTATTATGTAAAAGTGGGAAGTTCCAATGTACATTGTTTAAAATATACAAGTATTTAGTCCAAGTATTGTTATTTTGCCAAATCAGTTGTTTTCAAACAAAAAATTTGTATTAATTTCTTGGTGAAAGTTACCAAATCATGCTTTTTCTGCACCACGAGGCTTCAGTTTAAGACCAGAGCAAACCAAGTGTCAGAGTAAGTTTCTGAGTGGCCAGTGAGCTCCATCTCAGCTCGTAGGAGAAGCCTCAGTACCCATGCCCTGGCTTCCCTGCTAACCCTTGCAGTGACGAGCCTCGCTTGGTATTTTGGAAACTGAAGTGATGCACTCAATTTATAAATAACAAGATGCGTTTCCTAACCTCCCACTCTTTATACTATATATGTTCATGTATCACCAGGAGCATATTCCTCCCTTGGAATTCAGTTTAAATTTCTTTTGATGATTCATAGCATTTAATCCAGAGAAGGCCTTTACATCAGGTAGTCTGGCTTCCTGGATTTCTTGGGCCCTCTTGTTTCACACAGTTCTCCCAGTCTTGAGTTCAGAAACCAGAATTGGCTAAAATATACCTTCCTCGAAGGTATCCAGACTTCTTTTGGGGTTAAGAACCTTCATTCCTTATAAAATGAAAATTTCATCACTTTCCTAATAATTTTCTCATGATTAATCCCCTATACCATGAAAAGATGAAACCTGGTTCCTGTCTGAATACCTGTAGCATGAGCGTCTGTCATTTAAATCTTCCCC
Source organism: Strigops habroptila (assembly GCF_004027225.2). Classification (NCBI taxonomy): domain Eukaryota; kingdom Metazoa; phylum Chordata; class Aves; order Psittaciformes; family Psittacidae; genus Strigops; species Strigops habroptila. The sequence continues at coordinate 61,592,417 of NC_044282.2, forward strand.
TGATAGCTTATTAAATTCTCCTGTAACCAGTATTTTTCCCTTGTGGAAGGACTTTTACCCTGCTTCAAGCCAACACTTGAACTTTTTTTGATAAACTAAACAGATTGAGCTCTTTGATGTCTTTTCAATCTGGCATATTCTGCAGCCTTTGAATCATGTTAATGTCTGTCTCCTACACCCTTTAAAACATATTTTTACAGACACACATCAGTGTATGAGCTAACACAGTATGTTAGATCTAACTAGTATTGATCTAACTAGAAATAAAGTATGACCTAATTAGAAATAAGTACAGGGGTAAAATCACCCCTTCCCATCTTCTTAATCCTCTGCTCCTTAAGCAGTCTGATGTTGCATCGGGCTGCAGCAAAACTTTTAGAAGCTCATATTGAATTGTTGTATACTCCAATGCTTAATGATGTTCCAGGTAGGAAAGAACATACCATAAGATCAGTGATTAAATTAATGATAACAAATGTTTGCTTGTTTCTGATCCAGGTTTTAAAGCATTGACCTGCCTGAAACTTCTTTTTATATATCACTGTACTGCTCTGCACCGTTAGCAGTAAAAAGAAGTACTTGCAACAAAATTATTGCTGACAGCTGAAATGAGGAGATAATCCAACTGATGTATAGATATAGGGAGCTAATGAGTGAGAAGGTGCCATTTTCATACAACCATATCTCTGTTTATTTCTGCATTCTTGAATTAATGGAAAGCATGAAGAGAGAAAAGAGTTTATAGATAGAAGGTATGAGAAAACCAGTGAGAAGATGAAAGCACAGAGAAAAGAGATGTGTGAGAAATGCACTTGTTAGTAGAATAGGCAATGAGGGGCAGGAGTGGTGGGAATTCATTCAGCTGCTGCCTCCATCTATGGTTTTCTGCCATTACAGCAGTTCTAAGAATGGTTTGGGTTGGAAGGGGCCTTAAAGCTCATCCAGCTCCAACCCCCTGCCACGGGCAGGGATACCTTCCACTAGAGCAGGTTGACTTCAAGCCCCGTCCAACCTGGCCTTGAACACTGCCAGGGATGGGGCAGCCACAGCTTCTCTGGGCAACCTGTGCCAGCACCTCACCACCCTCCCAGGGAAGAATCTTCTCATAATACCTAATCTAAATCTCCCCTCTTTCAGTTTAAAGCCATTACCCAGAACAGAAAAGACTATGCAGGGTGTTACTACTGGGAGATGGGCAGTCGTGATTGCTTTAAAGCAAGGAGCATCATCAGGGCCAGACCAAAGCCAAGAAACCAGAATTAGGAAAACTCAAATTATGCAGCATTCGTAGTCAGAAAACCAGAGGTGGACTCTTAGATATGCCAAAGTTGTGCTACAGTTAAGAATGATGTAAAGGTAGGAAATAGGGCAGCCTGCTCACCCTCAGCAAAATCAGACAGATTTCATCATCAGCCCTGCTGAGTGCAGGGCTGTGCTGCTGTTAAGAAAGGGCTGAAAGTCAGAAGATGATTTGCCTTCTGCTGGGCAGTAATTCAGGTGTGGGGTAGAAGAACCCCCAGTGGCATTTGCAGCAAAAGGTGGAAGGATTTACCAGGCAGCCTTGAATTTGAGCTTATTTAAAACCACCTGAAGACATGGATATGAGATGGCAGATCTTAGGAGCAACCTAGGCCTCAGGCTGTGTCCAAGGCCAGCCAGCTGTACACTGTAGGTATAACTCCAAGGCCTTGGAGGAGAGGACAGTAAACATGGGCTTGATCAAGGCAGAGTTGATTACACCAATTTTGGGCCATTCTGTTGCTAATTATTGCTTCCAAGTGCCTGGAGTAGGCAGAACTTTCTGACTGGGTTGGCTCAGATGTATCTCCAAGAATGCTGAAAGCAAATATGTGTCTTTCTTTGACCAAAGACCATTAACATTGCTTTCAGTTATATAAATAGCTCCCTGCTTCACTTGAATTATCCAACCCCAAACTTAGATCTTTGACTATTCATCACTTGCTTGTGGCAAATCCTTTTCCAAGTTCTGCTTGTTAAGTTGGGTTTTTTCACTCTGCCAAGTGTCCCACATGCAAATAAAGCAAGTAATAACTGTCAACATACAAATAAAAGAAATGACATTTTCCATCCCTCACAAGAGACACTCCTGCTGAGAGAGACAGAGCTAACACTGTCAACTGTTGCACCAGACATCCACACTGATAATATCTTTCTCTGCAGGAACCTTCTTTGCTGGCTGTCATATCAATAACATGTTTGGAGTTTATAATGATGACGCATATTTTACTAGTTGTGGTTAATAGCTGGTTTTGTGTGCAGTTATAAGCTCTTTGATCTGTTTCTGGAAAAATCATGTACAGCATTTCTTCACTTCCCAGGTCACAATCCTGAGTACAGAAGGCAGTTTTGTGGTAGTGGGAAGCCATGTGCTAGTGCTTTCAGGTCTAGCTCCCTATGGATAAAAGTCAACATCATAAATCCTCCACTGTATTTTGATACTGATCATCTTCCATGTTATTTGTCACTATAAAATGGCCAGGGAATAAAGACTGGTCTTACTATGTTACTCCTAAGGGTCTTGCTGCATTAAGATTGAAGCCATCGCTAGGGCTGTGTGATAGCTACCAGTGTTGTATCCCTTCTAGGAGATTTCAGGCACTCAGTGTCTCCAACTCAGGAGAACTGATATTTCTAAAATAAAGAGGTGGGAAGCCCAGCTTCTGGTCTCACCAAAGCACATGAGACATCACGCATCACTGTATGCCCAAGAGAGCAGGGCGCTATGTTGGTACATCATGTGGGCAGCAGCTGCAAAGCAGGGAGCTGAGAGGCAGCACATTGCAGCCAATCTGCAGAGCTGTTCTTCACAGTCTTGCACAAAGAGCTCTTGAACTTTAGAGAGTTTCCTTCAGTGAAAGAAACCTTCCACAGGATCCAGGCTGTAGAGTTGAAGATCAGAAAGAAGTAGATGAGACCTTCCTGGAAGAAGCCTCATGTTCACAGGCCTTGGCCCTCATGGGGAACTTTAACCATGGTATCTGCAGGAAGGACAACACAGTGGGTGCATGCAATCTGGAAGGTTTCTGGAGTGCATTGATGAAAACTTCCTGACACAGGTCATCAAGGAACCAACAAGGGAAGATGCTCTGCTGGACCTCATACTTACAAAGAAGGAAGGACTGGTTTGGGATGGGAAGGTCAGGGACAATTTTGGCGGCAGTGACGAGAAGATGATGGAGATCAGAATACCTAGAGGAAAAAGCAAGGCTATTAGCAGGATCACAATCCCACACTTCAGGATAGCATACTTTGACCTCTTCAGGGATCTATGTGGAAAAATCACATGGAATGTGGTCCTAGAGAGAAGAGAGCTTCAGGAAAAAGGGTTGATTTTCAGACTTTACTGAGGCTTTCAGTACTGTCTACCATAACATCCTCACAGACAAGCGGATGAAGTACAAATGAAAAGTGAGGTGGATTGAAAACTGACTTACTGGCCTCAAAGGATTATGATCAGCACCACAAGTCCAGCTGGAGTCCAGTCACGAGTTGAGTATGCCAGGGATTGACACTGGGGCCAGGATCATTTAATATCTTCATTAACTACTTGGATGATGGGGCAGAGTGCACCCTCAGCAAGTAATTGTAGATGATACAGAATTGGGAAGAGTAGTTGATAGGCTAATAGAATCATCGATCAGCGCAGGTTGGAAGGGACCTGAAAAGATCATCTGGTCCAACATTTCATGGGAAAGGGAGCCTAGATGAGATTATCTAGCTTCCTGACCAGTTGGGTATTGAAAATGCCAGCAATGGAGACTCTACCACATCTCCGAGCAGGTTGTTCTGGTGATTAAGAAGAACCTTGCCAGGCTGGAGAAATGGGCTGACTGTCTGGAAAGCAGATAGAATGACCTGGAGGTCCTGGTGAACACCAAGTTGACCATGAGCCAGCAAAGGCCACCATCATCCTGGGGTACATTAGGAAGAGTGTAGGTGGCAGGTCAAGGGAAGTGATCCTTCCTCTCTACTCAGGACTGGTGAGGACAGATCTGGGCTCTCCAGTAGAAGACATGGACTTAATGGAACAAAGCCAATGTTAGGCTGCAAAAATGATTAAGGTTGAGAGATCTGAGGTTGTTCAGCCTAGAGAAGAGAGGTTCATTGAGGACCTTATCAATGTATATAGATATCTGGCAGGAGGCATAAAGAAGACAGGGCCAGACTCATCTCAGCGACATCCAGTGAACAGACAAGAGGTGACAGCCACAAATTAAAATATAGGAAATTGCATTTAAACATATAAATAAAAAAATCTTACTGTGAGGGTGATCACGCACTGTAACAAGGTGCCACTGAAGTTGTGGGGTATCCACCCAAGAAGATATTCAAAACCCATCTGGACGTGGCCTTGAGAAACCTGCTGTAGTCCAAACACCCTAGCAGGGAGCTTGGACTAAAGGATCTCCACAGGTTTCTTCCAAACTCTTCCATTCAGTGATTCAGTTTATATTTTGTAGATTGGTTTTCAAGATGTACTTTTCGTAGGACACACTGAAATCCTCTTTAAATATTCAATTTTATTTGTGTGTCTATGTTTTATAGGTATTCGAAGAAAGAAGAGTCCTGCTTGGAAAATGGGTAAACTTTTCTCTTTAAATATTATATTTAAATAAATATGTTATACTTAAATATTTCTGAACTGAGGAAGAGATTACTATAATGGAAATGTAAAACCTTTCTATTTTGAAAAGGGGTTCATTTCCTGATGTGGAAGTGAGCTGTAACTGCTCTACTTTTGAGGAAGGTAAAGGCGTAAATTCGCTCAGTGCCCACATTCTGTAAGCTCTGAAATAGGGAAATCATATCCTATCTGAAATAGGATAAGAAACGCTGGGAAAAGTCTGTGAAGTCTTCAAAGAAGATACTGGATGTTTAAGTATTGCCATTGCCTGCTAGCAGGTCTTTGAAACCCATAATAAGTGACGTGTTATCTACCGAGTGCACACGTATGGCTCCTCATACTGTAACCACTGAGCACCTCACCATTTCTTACTGTCATTATCTCCACAGCTCCAACATAAGACAGAAAAGTGCTGTCACCCTGTTTTGTAGATGAAAAAATGAGGCACAGAAAGACATGAGACAGGATTTGTTTGCCCCAACCACACATGACTGCAAGTTAGGCAGTTGGGATGAGGTTTCTCTGGCTGGGTGTCTATGTCTGAAACATAATATTCAAGCCTGGCTGGTCTGGTCATCACAGGCTCCTTGTGGAGTCAGCAGAGAGCAAACAGTGCTTCCAGAAGGTAATTCATCTCACTTACTGTAGGATGAAAGATCAGCCCTCTAGAGATGCCTGTTTCTTCCCACAGCCTATGAGGGGGAAGTCATAGCGGGCTGCTGGAAAGGAATACAACTCTAATTGACCTACGCTGGAAGCTGATGGCAGAGCATGCAAGGACACAACATTTGCCCGAGTCCTAAGCTCAACCCTTAAATATCACATTGTGCTTTCTCTTTGAGATGGCAAAATCCATGTGCTACCCAGCCACTATGGGAAAGCGGCTGTAATCTGCTCAGTCTGCTATGGAAAAAGGAATATAGACTCAGGGATGTTATTGCAATAAATGATTCAGCTCAATGTATTAATATATCTCAGTAGTAATTGTATGGTTGAGCCCTGTGCACATCTTTGTAAATGGAACCAAAGAACCAGTTATATGGTCACATATGATAAAAAAGCTAAACAGATATCTAGAAATGATGCTTGATAAAGAGTATTTGCACAGTAACTTTATTTGAACTATGATGCTTACTCTTTATGCCTAATAGGTCACTCGTGGAAATTTTTTGCATGTGGACTGCTCTTTACAGACAAGTATTTTGATTTGAAGCTCATAAGTGTTATTCATCTTGATAAGGAAATATGCTTCATAACTTCTTGACATGCATGCATTTTGATAACAAGGAATTTCACAGGCACCAAGAAAACAAAATGATTGAATTATTATTGTTCAAAAAACACCTTTTAGCATGGCTAGCAGTAACTGACAGACCTAAAACCTGTCTCCTGAAAACTGCTGGATGTTTTAAAATGCCCATACCAGCAAAAGGGCAAAAATGCTTTCATTAGAACCCCCACTGAAAGAACCAAAAATCTGGAAACAACTTTCTTCCAAACACACATCAGAGTGCTGAATCATATTCTGAAAGGTTACATTTCTGACCCTTCTTATGACACAAGATCAGTAGCTCTCATCACGCTCCTGCAGAGCTAATTCTCCTTGTGCCTCTGTCATCTGTCATACCGATGAAAAGGGTGCAGAAAGCACAAAAGCTGCTCTTAACTCCCTTCAAAGCCTGTGGCATTATAGTATCTGGTATGCAAAGCCTAGAGCACTTTGAGCTTGAGAGAAACTGTGTCAAGAAATCACAGTGCTCAGGGCAAGAGTTTTAACATTGATTCACATGATCTCTCAAATCACTCTCAGGAACTACGAACTAGATGGAACTAGTTGAAAGGTGGGTTTGTATAGCTGGGAACCCAGAGCCAATGTAATTGTAAATGCCTTAGTATGAAACTGGAAGGCTGAAGTCTGTCCTAAAGTCCAGAATCGATAAGCTTTTCCTGTAACATCTGGATGATGGAATGGAAAGTACATACTTGCCTGCAGATGATACCAAGCTTGGAGGGATTTCATGGATTTTGGAGGGTAAAAACCAGAATTAAATGATTTGCAGCTTGATAAGGGCAAGTGAAAAGTGCTGCATGTTAAGAAAGACATTTACAAAAACTGCAGATCTGAGAAAATCCAAGTATGCAGCAGTTCTGCATAAAAAATTGCAGGGAATTATGGTGGATCACAAACTGAATATAAGCTGTCAGTGTCTTATAATTGTAATAAAGGGAAATATCCCAAAGTGCTGTCTGAAAGGCAGAGCCATGCCCCATTCTGCTCCCTGCATTTTGAGAAAGCTGAGGTCCAATTGGAGATGCTTCTGAGAACAAGTCAGATGTGAGAAGAGCCTCAGGTCCAGAAAAATATGAAAATAATCCCTTTACTGTAGGGAAGATGGAGAAAAGATGTAATAATATCTTTCCAATGACACACAAAAGATGTCCAAAAAGAGGAAGGGAATGATCTGATCTCCGTGTTCACATTGGGTAGGACAAGAAATCATGGACTTGAATTGCAATGATGGAGAGGCAATTTAGACATAAGCAAAATCCAATGCTGCAGATAATTCACTGCCGGAATGGCTTGCTCAGGGGTGGGATCTCCATCACTGGAGTCTTTTGAGAACAGGTTAAACAAACCAGTGTCAGGAATGATTTAGGTAGAGTGGATCCTGCCCTGTGGGAGGAGGTGAACTAGCTCAGTGTTTGTCAACCTTTTTGCACTGAAGGACCATCCAACCTTCTGGGAAAGCAGAACAGGTTGCCTTGTGTGGCATTGCCACAGTGGGTTTCCTTGACAGCCAAATAACAATTAAACTTTGGCTGCTCATTGTTTATTTTATTTTATCTTTGTGATTTTATTTGCATGCATCCAGGGACTATGTATGTGCATTTTCATTTAGTTACCTTTTTCCTGTTGTGCCACAGAACATCTTTGATGTCTCCCACGCTTCTTACGCGGTCCATAAAACATGGGTTGAGAAACAATGAACTAGCTGACCTGAAGGGATTTCATTTCTCTGTTCCTGCACTGCTGGGCAGCCCCAAAGGGCATGGGACTGACTGTGCTGCCCCTTGCACTATCCAAGATGCTCAATGGGACCCTCTAACACTTTTTGGCTGTTTCAGATTGTGCTGAGCTCCACAAAGTGTTATTGCTGCATGAAGTGGAAGCAGTGGTGGTGTGTAGTGGCAGCAGACTGACTGTCTCACATGGCCGTTCCTGTGCATGCGTATTTGCAGGCTTTGATCCTACTGGAGGCATTTATACCTCCAGTATACCAACTCTTTTACCCAAATACTATCCAGATGCATGTAAAAGAGAAATTGTGCTGCTGTCCTTCAGTTGAAAAGCTTTTGACAGTTAAACTGTGCAAAGGTTAACATCTCTCTGCTAATTTTGTTTCATTCTAGTTGCTCTTAGTCTGTATTGCACCCAGGGCAAATGCCTTGACGTGCTGCTTCTCAGCCTGCTTCTCTGCTGTGTTCTGCAAGCCAAAAGTTCCTCCCATTAATTTAAAAAACATAAGAATATTTTGCTCTGTCATAATGCTCAGTGCTATCATGCTGACACCCAGGTTAATCAGTTGACAGTGAAGCTGGGGTTGAACTTGTAGATTAAGACACCTAAGCTTCAGTGTCTCCAGGAGAGCTGAGCGTCTCAGCTTCCATTATAGCCAAATGAGATGTAGACAAGTCAGGGGAGCACAGACAGTGATTCAGCTCACCCTGTGGGCTACATCTTCTGCTAGTAATTTATACAGCACATCTGAGTGTTCCCAGGTACTGGAACTTGCTCATCCACACTATGAAATGGTTCGCACGCTCCCTGGCATGATTCTGGCCTGGGCTGGTAGCACTTTTCCAGGTATTGTTCAGACACAATTTGGACATTAGCCTGGACCAGAAACCATGCCAAATTCACAGTTTAGATCCAGCCACCTTGTTTTGAAGGGTGTGAGTACGATAGTGGGGATATATGTGTTATCTACCTCTCGGTCTCATTATCTATCTCTCATATCACAGCAGATACGTTGCAGGACTTGCAGACAACTCTCACTCTTGGAGTGGCAGCTCTAGGCTTTGCAGGACACCCCACCATACAGGGCAATGGTGTTTGGGCAGCTAGACCCCATCTCTAGTCACTCAGACCGCCACCAAGCCTTCCTCATCAGTCTTCCCAGACTTTTGCAAGTCTTCTCTTGCAAAATTTCGGGATTAGTTGTGTAACTACAGCGGTGAAAGCAAAACCGAACAAATCCTAGGGGCTAGTTGCTAATTGCTGACATGGAGCTGCTTGGCAGCAGAGATGTTTAGGATTTGGTTGGGTGGATTAATGTATCTTATGGACATCAGGCGCCTGCCTGCTTCATCCCTTCTCTTCTCACTCAGGTCCTGGGTTTCCAACAAATCCCTTCATCCAGACTGGTAGAAGATAGATAGGGAGGAAGGGAGGGGGAAATTGCTTCTCCCTAGATAAATCATCTCCATCTACTTGCAAGCCATCCTGCATAAAAGCTTAGATGAGTAGAGAATTCATTCCTACATTTACAGAGTGCAAGGATGCCTGCATGTGATTGTAACCCTGTGAACTCGGGTTGATGTGCTGGGTTGGAGATGAGGGTTATGTCCCATTTCAGTGGCTAGTTCAAGTCAGTAAAACAACCTGTCTCCTACAGCAGAGAGGGGCCTCTCTAGGTTAAGCAGCGGAGCCTCTGTACTTTGGCACTGAGGTCCTGGGCTCTCCCTGTAGTGTCAGGCTGTGTTATTTGTGTGTGTGCACTCATGGATTAATTGTAAACTGATCGCAGAAGCAGGCACTGAGCACTCTGCATTGCCAGCGTAGCCTTATGTCATACAGTCCCTGGGGAGACATTGTTCGCCAGGGCTTTGGGAAAGGCACAGAAAAGGGGAAAAGTGTTCCTAGCTGTGCATAGAGAAGGTGCAGCACCTTAAAAAGGGGAATCCGGTCCAACTGGTTGGGTTGCTGTAATCACACGAAAGGGGAGGAACTGTGGAGAAAGACAGCCAAATGTAGGATGGGGACATGCTTGTTAATACTGGAAAAGAGACAAATTATGCCTACTTAACTACTTGGCTGCTGCTGAATGCAATGGAGAAGAAGCTGTGTGTTCCCATGCTCCTGACTGTGCAGTGCTGCTTTAAATGGAGATTCCCTTGCAGTGTAAACACAGGCTAAGGATGCTGTAAGGAATTGCTTTGTTGCAAAACCCATGGCTGAATGGGAAGAGTTAAATATTCTGTCTCAAAAGACAACCTAGATTTGCTTTGATTAGTTCACTTAATCTCTTGGGGTGAAAGAGAATAAGCCAGTTACCTCTTGCCTCTGGAACGTACATGGGAGAAATTTATCTTTGCAAATTGGTGATTGCAGATTGTTTTAATGAGAAGAGGATGTAGCTGTGATCATGAATTGGAAGTGTACGCAGCAGCCGCTTTTCCCCTTCACCATGTGACAGAGAAAGCCTTTTATATCAATCTGAGGGTCAGAAGGGGACAGGCAGAACCTCCTGTGTTCTCCTCTGGTACACCTTTGTCTGATTTTATTCCTGAAGGATGTATTTCTAAGCCCCAAATCCAAAGGTCCAGCTTCAGTTTTTCCTTGGTACTCTGCTAAATGTCATTAGAGGTGAAATTTATATGCAAAACAGGGATGGGAGGAAAAGGGTGTATTCCTTAATTTACTGTCTGTGTCTGGAAAGTCACGGACATTTGGTAGCTTTCTTCTATTTGGCATTTCACCTGTCTGGGATGACAGGAATGCCAATTCCACCCTTTCTTCATGCTAACCTTGTTAAAGGTCTTGCAGAGGTGTTAGCAGGAAGGAGAAGAGCTACTTACTTCTTAGACTTTATTCTCCAATACTGGAATTAAATACATCCAGGTAAAAATAAAGAAAGAAACAAAGGGTTCTTTAATATGATCGCGAAAGAAATTATTTCTCAATTACCTTTCATCTGCACAGTATATTTTAAATTATATTCTGCCAGTCCTGCATTTGACCATAGATTTCGGGAAGGAGAAGAGCAGAGAGAAAGGAAAAAGCTGAATTTCTAGTCTGTTTTGTTCTGAAAGAGAAGGGAAGGGACACTGGACATTCAATCATTTACCCATCATATTAAAAAGTATATAGAAGAACTGCATGGTTTTCCTTATTAGTTTTAATTTTTGGAGGTCACATTTAACTAAGGATTCCAAATGCCCCTGAGGTTAAATGCAGAAATTAATGCGGTGTGATTTAACCTGTGGAGAGCAAGTTGCCAGCTTTCCATAGCTGGCTTCAGGAAACAGGCCAGTGAAGGCAGGGTGTGTGTTTTGGGGATGGCCAACATGTGAGAAAGAAACAAACAGGGAAAAGCAGAATTCCCCAACCAGGGGAATTCCCCCAACCAGTTCAGACTTCCCTTTGAAAAGGAGGTGACTTGGGGTCGAAGCTGTTCTTGCTGTGCTAGGAAGGAGGATGAAGTGGGACTTGCCTGGAATCCGTATTTCACCTCTAGAAAGCCATCTTTAACCATGTTGTGGTTCTGCTGCGTGCAGTTCCCACCGGGGATTCCAGCCTATCCTGCCTGCAGCCGCCGTGGTCCTCTGACATTTCCTCCCTCGCGGCACTCTGCGCTGCCCTCGCAGCCAGGACTGCTCTTGCAGGTTTTTGAGGTAGATTGCACAGATTGTGGTGATGAGGTCAGTCTCCTCCCAGGAGATTCCTGCTGACAGGGCCCTTTCTATCCTCTGCTATCAACACAAGCTAAACACCAGCTACTGCCACCATTGCTCCCACCCTGTTTACACAGCTCTGCCTGCTCCGCTCAACGCAGCATTGTTGTTGCCATTGTAGCAAAGCGATACATGCTTGTGTGGTTACCTAAGGCTCATTTCTTCCCACAACTGTTTTAATCCTCCTCTTTAGATACCCGTCATAAGCATAGAAATGCTGTGAAGAATCTTTGTTGCTACACTGCTGGATCTGTGCCTCAGATTTTCGTGAGACATAGGCAGCTAATTCTGTTACTCTTTCCTCCGCTTCTCTGTAGCAGGAATTTCTCTTTTATGCAGTGGGACTGTGAGAATAAATACTTTAAATATTGTGAGGCACTCAAATATTGCAGTAGTGGGAGCCACAGAAGTGTCAGGATAGATGAGGAATCAGCACTGAACTCATTGCAATTTGGGACCTGATCCTGTAAACACACATCTGAGTCTCCTCCTTTCCATGAGTAAAGCCAAGTCTGAGAGCTGGTCCCAGGAGCAAAGAGTCTTGTGAGCATGAGTGTGTCCTGGACTAGGCCACCTGGATCCTTTGAGGATTATAAATCATACGTTACATGGCTTCAGAATTTCTTTTAATGTAGCCTCTGCATTTGTTCCCAGTTCCTACGTGCTCAGCTCTCAAATGAGTCACCAGGAGCTGCTGCTTATGCAGTTTCTCTTGCCTTAAATGTGTGCTTTATTTTAAGAAACTGGATCTCTGGTTTCTCAGAACCTGAAAATCCTTTTTTCAGTTTGACAAGTGGACAGATGGTCAGAGGCGGAGGATCCTGGTGGACCTGTTGGAACGCTGCTCCCCGTCACAGCAGAAATTCTGCGCCAAGCAGCTACAGAATCGAGTCCCCACCGAGGCTCTAGATTTTACCACAAGGCTTCCTAGAGTCCTGTCTTTATACATCTTTTCCTTCCTGGACCCACGGAGCCTTTGTCGATGTGCACAGGTAAAAAAGCCACCACGCAGCTAAGGTTCAGAAAGTCAGTTCAGACTTTAATCTAGTCAAGCTAGATTAAAGAAAAGAAACAGCACTAGTTGTCAGCAAAGACATGCCAGTGCTGTTCATGATGCAAGAATGTCTTCTGACTCGGCAGCCTGGTGCCAAATTCTTAGTGATGCTTTTGTGAGACCGAATGCAACACTGCCACAGATCCTAAATTAAGCTAGATTGGCCAAGATTTACAGAAGTGAAGAATAATTTTGGATGCTCAGCTCTAAGGCATTTAAAATGTGGCACTTTACAAGACTGATTCTTCCCAAAGAGGAGGCCTGGTACTTTCTGAAAATCATGTTCTTTTAAAGTACCTTGCACTGTGTGCAAAATCATGAATTGCTTTGAAAAATATTCGCTTTGTGCTAGTTGCAAAGAACTGCGCATGATGCTTTAAGAAAACCAGATCCTTTAAAATCCTTGAGAGTAAAGTGTTGGATGTGGAGAAGCAGAGAGGTTACAGATGTGCTTTTGAGCACAGTGCCTAGGGATTCAGTGTTTTGAGCACAGTGGCTAAGACTCCAAAAATATATCTGCATGAGACAAAGTGCTGTGAGGTGATGCCCAAAGTAGTTCTGAATGAATAAGTTCAGATATCAGTGACACCATTACTGCCCTAACATAGCACTCCATATAGTACTATGAATATATCAAAATCTCAGCTTGTTTAAAGCTTGCTCTAGTATCTTTCTCCAGCATTTCATGTTTTATGTGGCTGCAAATCACGCTATTCATTCACAGGCAGGGAGATAACAGGTTAGGAAATTGCTTACTTAGAAAGAAAGGTCTTTCCAATGCCACTTGTGTTATATCATTGGGCAGCTGCTATTATAAGCATGGCAGTGCCAATAGATGACATTTGTCCTTAAGTTGGAACAAGCTTTATCAGTGGAAACAAAGGGTTTATTCCAACTACTGTATTCTCATAGAGTAGTAGTGCAGGAAGTTGCCCCAGATAAGCTGAAATTTTTCCTCTTGGCCCATCATTTCTGGACTCTTTCACCCTATGCTGGAGATCAGCTAACAGGCACTGAGCATGTCATGAATGCCTCAAATGGTTTAAACGGTTTAATGAAAGGTTTAAATGGAGCATAAACAGTGCTGAAGAATTGTACTAGTTTAAGGACATAGGAGAATTACATCCAGCACAGAAGTCTCTAGCTGCCATTTCGGATGCTTGAGACCCCAAGGTTTCCAACTTACTGGGCATTCACAGGTGAGCTGGTACTGGAAGTACCTGTCTGAACTGGATCAGCTCTGGATGAAGAAATGCCTGCGTTTCGGCTGGTATATCAACTTCTCCCCAACCCCCTTTGAGCAAGGAATCTGGAAGAAACATTACATTGAGATGGTGAAAGAGCTGCATGTCACGAGACCAAAGGTACATACCTACCACTGCTAGAGATGTTTGGGGCCAGTGGGAAAGTCCGGCTGCTTGGGTTCCTCACCCCTTTGCCTCTTTATCTGTCTTAACCTCCTCCTAGTAAAATGGAAGATTCATCATTTTAAATTAGAATCTAAACTCCTGTGTTGCCGTACATTCTGCTTTCCCATCATCCATCCCTGGCTGGGGAGGGGGAAGTGAAAATCTCACTGGTTGGGAGAAGCAATCACCAAGGTCAATCTGCTGTCCTTTCAGGATGTTCTGAAGTAATCCTGTATATTTCTCTCTCCAGCACTCAAGGCTATTCCCCTCTTTTTTTCCTCAGTTTATAGAGCAAATGGTAGCTTGCCTCGACCTGATTAAGCAGAGATGGGGTACCCAGCAGCACACTTGCTGGCATTTCAGAGTCCCTTTACCTGGTGGAAAGGAAAAACAGGACCCTTATGCCTGTTACAGCCCTTGGTGTTGTCTCTTTCTCTCTTCTTCAAAGGTGGCAGGGACATTTTGGGGAGGTGGAGCATTACTTGATAGCCATTGCTTTCTCCTGAGACTCACTGATGCCATGCCTACTTTGCAGGGCTGTGAGGGGGGATTCTTCTGCCCTGAATTCCAAACTCAGCCCTCTAATTTTAAGCAAACTCCCCCACAGACTTTCTCTGTAGTCAATAGATAGAAGACAATGCATCTCAAAAGCAGCTCAGCTCATCTTAATACAGATTATGGGACATGGGTGATGACATGCACTATCAAGGTGCCTATTTCTGTCCATTGACCATAACGGAACCTGGAGAGACTAATTTAGAGTTAATACTCAATTCTCAGAAGCCTAAAGTTAGGCAAAATAAATGTCATTTTCATTATAGGCTAAAATTTATTTTCTTCTTTTAACCTCTCTTATTAGACTCCTTCAAAGGATGAGTTTGTAGTTATTGATGTGCAGCCGATAAGAAGCAACGTCCCAGAGGGAAAACTTTTTGTGCCGGGAAGGAGGACAAAGAAAGCGAAGAAAGAGCTCCCACCATGGCGTTCATCAGACAGGCATCCCACAGACACCATCCGATTCAACTACCTCAACAACTACGATCCCATCGAGCAGGCCAGACAGGCGTAAGAGCTTTTCTTTTGCCTACCTTCTGCTTTTTCTGCAACATAGGGTATGTCTGTGTACTTTGGAAGCTCACTGCCTGTGCTTCAAGCTGCCTGAAGTCCTATAGCTCAGCAACATGGTGGCAAACCCACTTTGCTGCTCTTTCTTTTTTTCTTGGATTGATCTTGGTCCAGTTGTAGTTGCAACTTCACTACTTTATGTCCTTTTAGCGCTGAGCAGGTTAGTGGCTGCCTGTAAAATAGGCTGTAACTCTTGGGGATGTTACACAGCTGTAATGGGAAGAATCTCGACAAGAGTTTGTTCAAGAGCTTTTAAATACAGCTGCAAGGTTGAGAGGAATCTGTCACTTTTGCACAGAAGAGGAAGAATTAATTGTGACAAAATATAATCTGATCACTTCGAGGATCTTCTGGCTGAAAAGAGATTTAGATGACTGAATGGGGGTGCAGGTGTAAAAGTATGAATATCCTATAGAACATTTAAATAATGAATATATTTGCATCTATACTGCCTGGGATAGACTGCCTAGATCTATCTGGTTTTGAGCTCTCAGGATTATCTGGTCATCAACTGGCAAAAGAAAGGCATTTCCACCACGAAGTATAGTTTTGCACATCAACTTGTGTTAGGACTGCCCCATGTTTTCCTTGGACACATCTGGCACCAGATGTTTTCAGAATCTTAGATCTGTGGCCAAATTTCTATGCATTAACAAGCATCAGTAGAAGCAATAGGAAGGAGGCAGCAGTAGTCACCTGTGGGCAGTGTTTGGCCCATTTCTAGGTGAAGTCTCTGTTAATACCACCTCTCATTTTTCATGGGCTCACAGCAGTTACCTCAATTCAGCTGATGTGCCATAACTTGTGGAACTGGTCAGACTGTCATTAGTCTGAGCCTGGTGAACAGGTAATGGATTGATAAGTGCCTAGTTCCTGTGTGAGTCCCTGTGAAAAAGACTGCACAGCCTCTCACCCAACCACGTGTGGAGAGAGGAGGAGATTCCTCTTCACTGTGCCAACAAAAACCTTGGGAACTCACTGAGCCACAATGTAAGTATCCAGACTGCACTTTCAGTAAATAACTGATAGAGCTAAGATTAGCCCTGTGCACAGGAACAACCAACCCATGCATTATCCTAGCTGAGTGATTACTTGGCTAAGCAGTCGTGCACTTACGTAGTCTCTTTCTCAATGTGATTAACTTTGCTGGACCCACCACTCCTCCGGCGTGTTCCACAAAGTTCCCAGTGTCTGAGCAAAAACCATTTATGAATCATTTTTTAATCCGCGTCCCCTAGTCCTAGGATACTGCAGTACTTCAAAGAGCTTTCCAGTTTCCACCTCACCCTCTTTCTGTGGTATGTTTCCAAACTCTAGCACCATTTTAGGTAGAGTTCTTTGAGGCTTTTAAAGAAGTATTTTGACAAAATGCCTCTTGTTGCAAATGGATGTCATAGAATCATAGACCTGATATTATTTTTCAGTTGTGCTAAATGTTTCTAGGTAGCAGCTCCCGAAGGTTTCTGTGAGGTTTAGAGTTCCTTTGTGCTGGCTGTGACCCAGTGTCAAACGTGAGACAAGCCTTGTTTGAAGAGTTTAAAAGTTGTTTGTTCCAGCATTGAGCTGTAGACGCAGCTGGCAACCAGATGCAAATGATTTTGAGTTGCTAATGATACAGTAAGCACACTGACTGTTTTCTCCTCCTAAGTGAGATTTGAGCCTCTATCCATTTGTGCAGTGGAGAATATTTTAATGCCAAGTGTTCCAGCAAATCTAGCATTTATTCATAATTACAGAGGATTATTGCAGGGAGAGAAATGAATCCTGTGAGATTTGCTTGTTTATCAAGGATCTTCCTTTAATATCACTTAAGCTGAAAGTAATTACTAGTGTGTAGTCTCATCTGTAATGGTTATTCAGCAACACAGGTGTGCCGTTTCAGGTGCTGACCCAGCTTCCCACTCACATAATGATATTCTGGTGCTTCTTTTCTATGGACACATTGCTAACAGAGTCTCCTCTGCAGCACCTTCCTGGAAGTTGTAGAATCATAGAATCACAGAATGGTTTGGGTTGGAAGGGACCTTAAAGCTCATCCAGTTCCAACCCTCTGCCCCGGGCAGGGACACCTTCCACTAGAGCAGGTTGCTCCAAGCCCCGTCCAACCTGGCCTTGAACACTTAGTCCTCCCACTAAGTCTCTATATTGTGTCCTCCATCCTTTGCTTCTAGACAGCTACCAAGGGGTCAAGTCTTCAGCACTTCACATGGCTCCTATCTACAGCAGGAGCAGTGAGACACACTTTTCATGCTTGAGTGTTCCTCAAGTGCAGGCTTTTGGTGGAGGTGGAAGTGGCAGCTAATGGGTGCCTTGGGCAGGTGACGGTTGCCTATCAATGGCAGCACAATGGCAAAGTGGTCAGAGTGCCCCTCAGGGATGCCAAGCATTCATTTAGATGGCTGATGAAGGCCATGCTCAGCCAACTGTGTCTAGTCAGTTGAGCTAGGAGTCTCATATGAATGCTATGCAAGATGATCTACCTCGCTGCAGCCTACAGGCTCAGGCAGACCTAGTCTGACCAGTGCACAGGGTTGTAAAGTAGAACAGAGAACCAAGATAAAAATCTCTGCCCCCCCAGGCTTTGTTAGGTATAGTTATTCTTCAGATTAGATGAATTCTTGGAGCTCAAGGGCATAACAACCACTCTTCTCGTAATATGAATGTCATAAGTAATGAAATCTATGTAAAATAAGATTCCTAAAACAATAGGAATGATTTCCCAAAATAAAGGGTTTTGCAAAGGGACTCCAGGACAGGAAACAGGTTTTGCTGCAGTCTGAATGCATATAGAGAGCAGTGAGTCTTTTCTTGAGGTGGTGAGCATGTGTGAAAAGATGCAGCAGAACTTGCAGAAAAGCAGCAGAAGGGCAAAGTGGTGGCTGAGAAAAAAGGACTAAAAAGAGCACTTGTGGGCCCGCAGGTTGACTGGAATGCTGTGAGCCAACAAACCATCCTTTCCATTAGAGTTCTGCCGTGCTGAGGAAAACTGGGCTTGTCAAAACTTTCTTTGTGAATAAACAAGATTACATCAAAAGAATACCTGATGCCATCATCAAAGCAATGTCTGAGGCTAGTCACTGCCTACTCTTTGAATCAAAGTTTATCTGCCTAATGTCAAGTTAAATTTTGTAGAATCTAAGAGGTAAGAACAAAAATAAAGTTTTTCCTAGCTCTTGGGCCTGGTAAAATCTCCTCTGAGCTGGACCTCGCTCTACATTTGCTTTTTGGTTCAAAGAGAGGTGAGAACACTCCTGTTCTTACCAGGCCAAGCTGGATGAGGCTTTGAGCAACCTAGTGGAAGGTGTCCCTGTGTGTGGCAGGGGATTGGAACTAGATGAGCTTTAAGGTCCCTTCTGACCAAAACCATTCCGTGATTCTATGTTCATCCTAACAGGATGCCCATGCTACAGTCTCATTTAAATGGCAGAGTTGTCATATGTTTCTTCATTGGCCTTTTGAGAGGAGTCATTAGCTACACATTCCCTTCCACAGTACCAAAACTACGCGCTATGAATTCATAGCAGAGAACTTACCCTTGCTTAGCCAAAATAAGGTGAAACATGCGGAGTGTAACAAGCTACAGTCAATTCCCAATTATACTGGGAACAGAGACAAAGGGCGTCCTAAGAGAGGTAACACAAAACACATACTTCAGGCTATAAGACAATAATTATATAATTTCAAGGGTATTTACCTTTGAAAATCAAATCATTCTATTTCTGTAGAGCAATTGGGCAAGGGTTTGGCCTGGACAGAGCTGGTGCTTCAGATCATGGGGGTGAAGAACCGTGACACTGTGCCACAGCTGCGTAGTGCCCCAAAATGGCAGAATGGTGCTAATTTGCAATCTCAATTATAACTGAGACTTGACTTGTTTGGGTTTTTTCTGATGGATTTTTTTGCTGCTTGCCCAGAAAGGCATGAGCTTGTATTATAAAAATCGAATGGCACCCAAGAGCCTCAGTGACAAATATCACTGTGGCACGAAGGAGATGGGACAGATATCTCCAAATATGTACTCTGAGAGGTTATTTGGTTTAGATGAGATCCTGTGGGAAAAGCTTCAGAGTCATTGAACAGTGAAATTAAGAATAGCAATGATCAGATGTGTAGTTGAGGGAGTGGTGAGGTGATAGAGAAGAGATACAGACAGGGGTTGAATTACAAATTGCCTGGAAGGGGTTATCAAAATCCTTCAGTAGAATTATAGCTGTGACTTTTGGTGTTGCTGCACGTACATGTGCAATTTATCATAAGGATGATTTCTGGTAGGACTGCTTTGTTTTCTACCTGAATTGTCCAGGTAGCTTTTTGTTTATATAGAAACAAAACAGAGAGCAGCAAGGATGGATTTGTCTCTTTGGGCACACAGCAATATAGAAAAGGTGAAGTGAAAGATTTTTATCTAGAGCATGGAATCAAGTTATCAAGTTTTCCCTGGGACTCTGATCTGCCTAAAAAGACCAGGAGGAGCGATTCTTTCAGTCCAAGCATGTACAGTTCTGCTGGAAGGCATCTGGTGTTTTCTGCTTGTTGCCAATAAATCAAAAGATTTGCCTCCCACTTTATCATGAATAATGAATTCCGATTCTAGCCTAGCGCTGGAGCCTCGCCAAGATTGTGTCCTTGTGCCTCAAGAAAGGGCCCTGCTACTTCTCATGACAACGGCTCAGCCAAGACGCAAGCTCCTTGCCCCCGACTCCCCAGCCAGCTCGGGCTTCTGGAAGCCAACACTTAATTCAGTTAGATAATTTATGGACGTAGGCTGGCTCTAAAAACAGTTGCATATTGTACTGCAGTGTTTACCCAATGAGAAAATAATTACTTGCAGTAATTGTTCTGTCAGCAGCCTGGGCCCGGTTTCTGACAAAAAAGGGGCTCGCTTGCGTGAGAAGGGCATGGTGTTTCGCTGTCCTTCTGAATCCTAATGCTTGTCTCCTGCTTATTCATGTTTCTGAATAGCCAACCCAGTACTCTCTGCCTGTTAGGCTTGTGGGAATTCAAAACGTTCCACAAGGGAAGAAAGTGGGGTGAGAAACACTGAGCTCAGCACTGGGAGTGAGAGACCTGCCTTTCTCCTCTTGGCTCTGATGCCCTTTGCCTTTGCAGCCTTAAGAAACTCATCCTCATTGCTTACACCTTCTGAAATTTTTGGCCTTGAAGTGAGATCATAGTGGTGATATGCTGCAGGGGGATTCTCTGACACCATAAGCAAGGACACTAGAATACAGCAGTAGAGGTTAATATCATAGAAACATGGAATCATAGAACCATAGAATGGTTTGGGTTGGAAGGGACCTTAAAGATAATCTGGTTCCAATCCCCTGCCACAGGCAGGGATACCTTCCACTAGAGCAGGTTGCTCCAAGCCCCGTCCAACCTGGGCTTGAACACTGCCAGGGATGGGGCAGCCACAGCTTCTCTGGGCAACCTGTGCCAGCGCCTCAGCACCCTCACAGGGAACAACTTCTTCCTCAGATCTCATCTCAATCTCCCCTCTGTCAGGTTAAAGCCATTCCCCTTGTCCTGTCCCTACAGGCCCTTGTCAAAAGCCCCTCTCCAGCTTCCTTGTCATCCCCTTTAGGCACTGGAAGCTGCTCTAAGGTCTTCCCAGAGTCTTTTCTTCTCCAAAATCTTAATTTTCACATAAATCTTAATTTACCACAAGACCAGGTCTGCATTGTATCTAAACATCATAGAACCATTTAGGCTGGAAAAGACCTTTAAGATTATTGGGTCCAACCACAAATCTAACACTGCAAAGTCCACCAAAATGACCAGTTCATTCCCCATAATAATATTTTAGATTGAATTTTCTCTCTTGACTGTTAGTGAAGTGTTTATAAACAGATTGCAGTTTGCCTTATTTTCCTATTTGAAATAATATCTGATTTGTCTTTATGGTTCTTGATCTAGGTCTGGAATAAATGAATACCAGACACGTACTGGTGTTGGCTGCTTATTGAGGACATGTGTATTATGTGGTGTGACTCTGCTTCTTTATAGGATAAATGTTGCTTTGAGAGTCTGTTTCCACTCTTTATATTCACGATTTTTTTATTCATACTGTGCTTTTTAGCGTGTCTTCCAGGAGCTCAGAGATGCTGGTGATGGAGATGGGAGATGCCCTCAGAGATCACACAGATTTTCTGCTTTAAATTCCCGAACTGTCTGTAGCAGAATGTGAATATGGAAAGGGAATGAACACCTTCAGAGCACATGTGTCTATGAACCTGCCTCAGTTCTTAACAAACTTCCTCATAGGATGGATTTTACTCCTGATACTGGAAAAACGTGGCAGCTGGGCATATTCCAGTACTTCACTTAATTTTCACACTCTGGAATATTCCTGTTCTGCCACCTTATTGTACTGACTGTAGTAATAGCTGCATATAAATTTATAAATACATACACATACACATATACAAGAAGTATTTGGCTATAAAACCCATGAATAAATAACTTGTTGGAGGGGCGGTCCCCCAGCCTTATTTATGTTACATGGACTTCACCAAAACCTCTCAAATTCATTTACCTAAATTTGCCTTTCTGTGAATTTCCCTAAGTTGATGTAACACATTACATGGATTTAGCTTAAATCAGTAAGTTTCAGGCCAAGGGCAAGTTTATGAATGCTAGAAAATTAACATAACTTAAAAAATAGCAAGTTACTGCCCTCCTCTCAGCCTCGGTGCCAGACTGTGTGCTCTTGGTCTGCCGCAGCTGCAAGATAAAATGTATTTATCTTAAACCATGTCTTTTCAGGTGGCAGTATCATAAGGGGTTTTCTTTTTCTCAACCCCAGGGAACCAACTCCATAGCACTCATTAATACTGTTCTGTTCTACTCTGCAGGAGAAAGAAAGGAGGAGGAAAGACCCCAGACCTTAGCCGGCAGGCAGCTGAGAAAAAAATGAGGGCAGGTCGTGGATCTAATAAGCTCCAGAAGGCAAAATCACTGGCAAGTATCACCAGCTTGCAATTACACCAGTGGGGGCCCAGTGTCAGACACACCCAGGGACAGTTTAACTCAGAGCTTTTACTTAACTTAGGTGACTGTGAAGCTTTGCTCCTGCTGTCATTAGGCTGCCTCTCCTTAAGAGAGATACCTGGCCAGGAGTAGGCCACAGAGCTCCCCTATGTCTGGCTGCTGCGGGGGCCATCTGTCATTGCAGCCTAGACACAGTCCGTCTGCCTCCAGTGGGAAAAGGCCAGCAACTGTATGCAGAGAGTGACCCTGTTCTCTGTTCCTCCCTCACTTTGCTTACTGCACGGTGTCCTAACAGCCTGTTGCCATGTTTTACAAAGCACTGGATCAATTCTCATGAGACTTGCGTCTCTTCCCCAAGCTTCTCTTCTCTGCTGTCAACTTTTGATCATTGCAGTTTGATGCTCCTTTATTCTCTGTTCATTGCACTGAGCCTGAGCAAGCAGCCCCAAGGCCTTAATACTGAGGATTCATTGTGCTCATCGCTAGTAAAATAGGGCATGCTCACATGAAAGAGTCTAGGGACGTCAGGCTTCCAGAAAGCGTCATGGGTCTGAGCTTTTGTAGATACAGCAACAAATAACTGGCAGAAGAAGGACGTGCTCACAAGCGTATCAGGGGTTTTGCAGACCTGGAAGCATGTTTCCTAAGCAATGAAAGCCGGAAAACGCATATGAGTTGAGCTAAAGAAGGTTTACGTAAAAGAGAGGCATTGTCTCCCGAGATTGGGATCCATTCTCCTGACCCAAATACAGCCTGTTTGCAAGGAAATAGATTCAGTGAGTGTTAAAGAACAGAAAATATTCAGCCTGTGTCTTACAATTTCCATTCTCCAGCAGCTTCCTCTGTAGCCCTTAGATCATAACGCCCTTACACGGCTTCATTCCACCACAGCTTCCCATTTCAAATTGAAAGCTGTTTTATTGTCAGTCCAGAAGTGACTTAGTTCAGGGCAAAAAGATGTGAATTGGATTTTCTTTCCCCAGATTTTAGGAAAGTTATGTGTTCTTCAAAGTTTCTTAATGTGCAACTCCCAATCAGGAAGGTGCAAGCACCTAGTCTGACTCCCACCATGAAGTTCGAAACGTGCAGCACAACGTCAGTGGAGGTTTTGCTACAAACTGCAGCAGTACAGGGTTGAACACTGTTTATGTGTGTGCCGCCTTCTGTTGGCTGCTCACAGTTTAAAAGGGACATTATTATTCCTGTAGCAAATAGTCACCAGAAAGCATTTAGCTGACACAAAATGCTCACAGACAGATGTCTGGGAGAGCACGCAGAGTTAGTGGGTACCAAATTCATAGAATTATCATAGAATGGTTTGGGTTGGAAGGGACCTTAAAGCTCATCCAGTTCCAACCCCCTGCCATGGGCAGGGACACCTTCCACTAGAGCAGGTTGCTCCAAGCCCCGTCCAACCTGGCCTGAACACTGCCAGGGATGGGGCAGCCACAGCTTCTCTGGGCAACCTGTGCCAGGGCCTCAGCACCCTCACAGGGAACAACTTCTGCCTCAGATTTCATCTCAATCTCCCCTCTGTCAGGTTAAAGCCATTTCCCCTTGTCCTGTCCCTACAGACCCTTGTTAAAAGCCCCTCTCCAGCTTCCTTGTCATCCCCTTTAGGCACTGGAAGCTGCTCTAAGGTCTCCCTGGAGCCTTCTCTTCTCCAGGCTGAACAAGCCCAGCTCTCTCAGCCTGTCTTCATAATTCTCACCCCACAAAATGCCCTGGGAAGAGCCACTACCTGCTGCCAAGATCTAACAGGCCACCATCCTCCATGGGTCCCTCCTATGCAGTTAGGGCAGCCTAATCCAGGGGTGAGTGTCCTGAAACCCATGGGGTTACACCTTGGTGACTGACATCAAGCCAGAACAAAGCTCCATGCCTTTGTGCTATGCAATCTTGGCAGCACTGGCTTCTTTTTGTGTTAAAAACCCGGGGTAGCCTGTGTTGGTGTGTCACTCTTTCCTAGACCTTTACATTAAAAATAGGCTTAGTTTGAGGTTAGAGTTGTCCAAATTTCAGTAGTAGAGCTGTGGTTCTTATTCTCTGATGTATAAGCCCGCTGTTACGCTGGCCATTAATGACTACAGCACTACACAACAATAAAGGTTAGGTTATAGTAGGCTGATGCATAGACAAAGAATATATATAACTCACTAGGAATAATCCAAAATTAATTTCCATTTATTATTAGGGTAGCATTGGGAAACTTTGTTGAAATGAAGACATATGAAAAGACTCTTATTTAATCAAGTCCAAATAAAGAGCCTTAATGCTCAAATCTTTTAGTAAAACCTTAGAAGAAGAATAGACTATAATGAAAGAACAAGTGCCCCAAGCAAGCAAACATCAAGTCAAATTAAAAGGAAGCTCTTAAATAGATCAATGATCCAAGTGCAGAAAGTAGGTGAGAATGAAGTATATTACAGCCAACAATGAAGATGTGAAAAGGGTTATTATATGGAGCTCCAAGCTCAGGCAGCTGCACAGCAGCACACCAAAACAGAATAAACACATAATTAAGGTGATGACCCGAGTCCTGGAATTACATACACTGGCTCCACATTTGCATGTGGTGAATCAGTTCTCCTCCTAGGAAACTTGTGAGGTTTTGGAGTTTATTAGTAATGAAAACAGTAGCATACAGTGTGACGAAGCTCACACTTCATTTAGAATAAATTAAATTAGCTAAATTACAATAAATAGTACATTACAATAAATTATGTATGTCTCTGAAGGAAGGGCTGTATTCTTTCTTATGAATGTACATACAACCCCCATGTCCCTGAAGTGGGGAGGGAATATTTGCTCTACCTTTATCCAGGGAAATGCCTTATTCTAAGGATACAGAATCATAGAATAACAGAATGGTTTGGATTGGAAGGGACCTTAAAGCTCATCTAGTTCCAACCCCCTGCCACGGGCAGGGACACCTACCACTAGAGCAGGTTGCTCCAAGCCCCATCCAACCTGGCCTTGAACACTGCCAGGGATGGGGCAGCCACAGCTTCTCTGGGCAACCTGTGCCAGGGCCTCACCACCCTCACAGGGAACAACTTCTTCCTAGGATCTCATCTCAATCTCCCCTCTGTCAGGTTAAAGCCATTCCCCCTTGCCTGATCCCTAAAAGCCCTTGTCAGAAGTCATCACCCCTCCTGTTTGCTCTGACATGGAGCTGTGTTGCCCTGCTGTGATTTCTGAGCTCTGGCCCATTGCAGGCATCACTGTGGCCACACCAGTGCCCTTTATGCAAGTCTCTGAGGAGTGCCACTGAGGAGTCTTCTGCAGCTTCTCATCAAAATTGGCAGCCTCATGCCCAAATGTCAAAAATCCCAGATACTTTATTAGGAAGGTACAATTTGACTGATGCTTTTGACAGCTTTGCAAATGACTGCAATGTCAGCAATTAGGGGCTGGTTTTGCCTTTCAGGCTGTCTGCATGGTTCTGTTTGAGAGCCTGCTCCACCCTCCCAGCTGTTCCTGAATTACTGACTTATTTTTAGTATTTGCTAAATACCATCTTTTTGACAGGATCAGTCATTCTTGCCTCACTGCCTGTATCCTAAAGTAATAAGATTGAAGCATTTGAAGTCTGGAATAATTTTTCCTATGACATATTGACAGGGAATTGATGTTTTGAGTCTGAATCACATTTATGTACTATGTGGATCTAGCTCACATGGAGATCCAGTGCTCTCAGCACTGAGACATGGCCCTGTCCAGTGTATATTTATATTCTGCACACCTTATTTTGAATTTTATTTATTCGTACAAGAAACCCTGTTGAAGTTCATGAGACTATTCCTAAGAGTGAAAATAGCTCAATAGGATGCTTGCATATTCAAACTCATGTATGTCACACCCTAATTTTAAAAGTATAGCCTGGCTTTAATAGTCTAGGCCTCTCCGTCCCTGTGAGCTCTAAAACTGAACCAACAACAACATAGGAGCCAAAAAGCCCAACATGACCCGGCAATGTGTGCTTGCAGCTCAGAAACCAACCGTGTCCTGGGCTGCATCACCAGCAGCGTGACCAGCAGGTCAAGAGAGGGGATTCTCCCCCTCTGCTCCGCCCTGGTGTGACCCCCCCTGCGGTTATGTGGTGCTATGATTCTATGAAAAGCAAAGAACAGTCAGATGTGTGCTGCAACTACTACTGCTTCTATGGTGGTGTGCTTTTCTTACTAGGACAAAAACCCTGCAGCTGCTTTTATCACACCATCTCTGTCACACGACAAGTATTGCCAAGAACCTGGACCACTTTGGGCAGTCGGATATTCACTGGCCTTTCTTTAGATTGATATTCAGCAGTTGCTGGATTGCTTATTTGTAATTAATCAATTAGGCATCAAGCACCATCTATCTGCCATTGCTGCCAACTCAAATGATGGGAAGGGGAAAGAGGCAGGCAGGAATTGCACAGCAGCATTGACTTTTCTGCATAACCATTTTACTGTGGACACTAGTTCCATGTAAGACTATCTGCCCACATTGCTTTTTAATGAGTTGCTATGTAAATGTTTGGGTTTGTTAATATTTGTTCACTATCCTTACTAAATAATTTTCATCAGTCAAAAAAAGCCAAAGCTGTTGGTCTGCAGAACCTGTGCTTTTTGAATATTTGGGATCTTTTGCAAGGAATAAACTATCACAGTGTTGGTAATTTTTTTTGCTTAACTTTTATACTGTTTAGTAAAGTGTTCATTGAACGGTGTGTAATAATAAACTTCCTCCCTTACACTGCAAGACTTCAAACAGTGAGACTGGGATCAGTCACAGCCATATGCACAGGGGAGAATTTGTGCATTAACATATGAATTGATGTGGAGAATCAATTACTGTGCATTTGGCTTTACCAGCAGCAATTTCTAATTGGGTCCTTTTGTCCTTAAGGGAAACTTATATCAAAGCACAGGTCACTGAAATAATGCAGACTATGCTTGTATCATTTGGGAATCTAATTTAGGAATACAATTTGGGGAAATAATTTAGGAATATAATGTGTAGAACGTATATAGAATAAATATAAAATGTATATAGAATGTGTAGAATTTACAGAAGTTCTCAGTGGGCTCCCATGTTTTCGGTTCCTCTGAAGCAGCTGGGATGATATGACATTTATTGCCTTCTCTTTCTAGCTATCGCTTCCTGCAGATCTTGAGGCTGCTCCAAGACCACCAGTTCGTCACTGCTGGGCCACTCACCAGACAACCGGGAACCTGCCCTCCAAGGCAGCAGCAAAGACCCTGGCCCAGAGTTCCCAGTGGAATGCTGGGATACAACCAGCATCTGTTCAAGCTCCAGTGCCAAAGCCACAGGAAGGAGGAAAGACAGACTTCACAAGGATTAACACCACATCTCCATATCAGGATGCTGCCCTGTTGAATACAGTGAAGCTATTGTAGAGATTGCCAATATCTAAATTTAATGCACAAAGGGAAGGAGATGGTGCTGGCAGTATGTTTCTGTAGGCGGAGGCAGTCATTCTGGATGGTGGGGATCCAGATGACAGTGATCTGCTGCACCAAAAGACAACATATGGCCAAAGACGTCACATCTAGCACTTGCTAGATCCACCTGTCTGTCACGACTGTCATCTTGGTATTGAACACTGGCATGGGTTTAATTCACTAATACTCGGTGGCAGAGCAAGAGATCTCAGATCAGAAGTGACAGTGGGCTCAGTCCAAAGTCCAGGGAGTCTGCCAAGGCCTGGACAGATGCTAAGAGGAGCTGGTGTAGTTGGGTTGGAATCAGAGCATTAAGCAAATTGCAATGAAAAGCAACCGACTCTAGGGAGACAACAGCAGAGAAATCAGCTGATCTGTGAATGCCTTCCAAAAATAAGGAGGCAGACTGACACAATCAAAAATGATTTTAGGCCATTTCAGTCTGGGGTTAACTTGGGCAGTTATTCATGATCAGCTCACCTCTTGTACACCCAGCATCTCCTGAAGGTCCTCAATATCTGCAGCCTGCTGGGCAAGTCCTTTGGTATCTTTCAGAAGCCCACAACATTGGTGTCATTTTTGGTGAAAGTCCCATTAGTTCACAAGTGGGTTGTCAACATGAGGATTGCAGTCTGTGACCCTGATGACTTTTTATAGCACAAGAAGGGGAGTGGATAAAGAACCTGGAGAGAACAAAGGAAAAGAGACTTCTGATGTGAACTGTCAGGATTTTCTAAGTGTGGGGTAGCGTGAGGGGAGCTCCCGTAGGGCAGTGACTATCCAGTAACTACTGATGACCCCATCTAGAAGGGACATAATGGAGACCTCCATCATCCCTTTGGATCTCACCAGCAGCTAGTGTTTTTAGCAGGTCCATAGACTAATCCCCATGAGGAGGACCCACAGTGCAAAAGAATGATCTCAAATCCTTCTGTGGGGGGTGAAAGAAAGGATCTAAACACAGCCAAAGGATGATACATAGGGGAAAGCACTGAAATGAGCAAGGTGAGGCCCAGGAAAAACACATGATGACTTCTTCGTGTAGGAAGCAGTACATAAATGCACTCTGGCTACAAAAGCCAAGAGAGGAAAGCAGCAAGGAAGTTTACAGTCCCCCATACTTCTACAGCAATATAAGGTACATGAAGTTCAGCAAGACCAAGTGCAAGGTCCTGCACCTGGGCTGGGGCAATCCCAAGCACAAATACAGGCTGGGGGAGAGTGGATTGAGAGCAGCCCTGAGGAGAAGGACTTGGGGGTATTGGTCAGTGAGAAACTCAGCATGACCCAGCAGTCTGTGCTTGCAGCCCAGAAACCAACTGTATCCTGGGCTGCATCACCAGCAGCGTGACCAGCAGGTTGAGGGCGATTCTCATCCACTCTGGTGAGATTCCCTACCTCCAGTCCTGCCTCCAGCTCTGGGGCAACAACATAAGGACATGGAGCTGTTGGAGCGAGTCCAGAGGAGGCCACAAAGATGCTCCGAGGGCTGGAGCACCTCTGCTATGGAGACAGGCTGAGAGAGCTGGGCTTGTTCAGCCTGGAGAAGAGAAGGCTTCAGGGAAACCTTAGAGCAGCTTCCAGTGCCTAAAGGGGCCAACAAGAAAGCTGGAGAGGGGCTTTTGACAAGGGCCTGTAGGGACAGGACAAGGGGGAATGGCTTTAACCTGACAGAGGGGAGATTAAGATGAGATCTGAGGCAGAAGTTGTTCCCTGTGAGGGTGCTGAGGCCCTGGCACAGGGTGCCCAGAGAAGCTGTGGCTGCCCCATCCCTGGCAGTGTTCAGGGCCAGGTTGGACGGGGCTTTGAACAACCTGCTCTAGTGGAAGGTGTCCTTGCCCATGGCAGGGGGTTGGGACTAGATGAGCTTTAAGGTCCCTTCCAACCCAAACTATTCTGTGATCTGTTTGTGAGTGAACCTATATCAGTGAGCAGTGGGGAGAGCTTGCCTGCATGAGAAAACAGGACCACAGGGGAGAACAGGCAGCGAGGAAAGAAAAAGACCACCAAAAAGAATTAAAAAAACCCAAACAACTACACAATAAAAAACCAAACTAAAACAAAACAAACAAACCCCCCCAAACAAACAAACAACAACCCAAACAACCCCCCCAAAAGAAAACCAACAAGAACAGCAAAAAACCCACCAAATGACAGAAAAAAAACCCTGAAGGGAGGTGTTGGCAATGTCTGAGCAACCTGGTCTTGTGATTTGTGGGCTGCTAAAAACCTTTCTTTGAAAACCTCCTGATCTGGGGACTGACTGAAGACTTTTAGCATGACATTCAGGACTGGCGTGCGCCTGGGGACCAAGGCGTCAGCAGGGTTTGCATGGAGGGAAGAGGGCACATGGAAGGAGCCTCAGGCCGGCTGTTTCCACTGCATGGGCTGGTTTATAAAGCCAGCAGAACTGCCCTGGTTCCTGAGGTCAGCACACACAGCCTGGCAGGCAGCTTGCACGAAGCTGTGCGCGCCATCCTGCTCTCCCCACCTTGCTGGGTGGGTCTGGCAGCATCCTCCCCATCCAGAGCAAGATCCCAGGATGGAACAGGTTGAAAAGATCATTTAGACCGTCTGCTCCTGTTGCTACCTCTCTTGTGCCTTCAGGGCTTTTTGGAGAGCTGAATTCACTTCCTACAGGATGTGCTGGGAGTGCCCTGCAATGTCTGGACCTGTCTCCACCTGGGATTTTACCTCCCTGGGGGTCTCCCAAGCATCGTGTGCCAACCAACAGTTTCTCTGTGGTTTGGAGACGGGTTGTGCTCAGGATACAGGCTGCACAAACAGTTGCAAAGCATCTATCCAGACATGCATCTTCTGCCATCATCTTTCTCAAGCCTGTGGCAGCAGCTGCTGTGCAGCAAGGGGCATTTCAGATGCAGTCAGGGGTTGTCTGTGTGTCCAGCTGTGCCTTGCTTTGGGCTGGCTGGGGTGTGAAAGCAATTCCTTCCGCTGAATGGTTTGGTGGTGCATGTTCTCCACAGCATCCACCTGGAGGATGTCTTTGCATGGTTTTGGGGATGGCACAGAGCACAGGACAGGAAGGATGCCCATGCTAGGTACACGGTAAAGCGACTGGGCTAAGAGCATGTCCCCAGCAGGGACAAGGGGACTGATTTCAAACCAATTCCTGTCCCCCCTCCTTCTCCTTAATCCACTCCCCCAACCACAACCCTTCATACTGAGTCACTGCCACCTCCTCTCCTCAGCCCTTCGTTACGTGAGCTGAGCTGTGCTCTCCATTCGTTATCAGCTTCATCCACCTATTACAGCAACTTTTTATCTTACATTTAGCTACTATCATTAACTGCTTTCCCTTTGCCTCAAGGTCTCCACACTCTTTGGTAACCATCCTTTCACTTATTACAACCCCAACACCACTGAGACTTCATTCCCTGAATGCACTTACTTCCCTGGCAACAGCCCACGTTCACTCCTTTTCCATCTCGCCACACAAGTTGGAAGATTCCAAAAATCCTCAGGTTTAATCCAGCCATGCTCCCACCTGCAACTCTCATCAACTTCAGTTACACATCGTCCTTTTCCCCAAGCTTCTGTTTCTTTAGCTCAGAAAAGCAGTAATTAGGAAAACTTAATTTTGGCTACAAAGCCAAACTAGAGCACCAAACTCTGCCATTGCTCCCGGCAAGGAACACCAGATAAATGCAGGTGGAGTTCTGGGCAGAAGCGGATAGGAAAGCTTGGGTAAGAGGGCAGCTGGCATGTGTGGGTTTGTTCCCCACATCTGAGCAGGGCTGTAGCCTAGGGCTCACATTCTGATCTTGCTTGTACTGGTGGAATTCAGATGCAGCAATGCTGATTCATTGGCCTCTGGGGTTTAAAAGGTACTTTCAGTTCTTTAATCAAAGGCTGAGGCTAATGAGAGTTGGGCAGATTCTGGAAATGCCAAGCAGTGCAGGGAAGCACATCTATGAGGAAGGGCACAGGCACAACAGCCTTCCTCTGTACTTGTTTAGGGATTTCTTATCAGTGACTCTGGAAGTGCACTGTAAAAAGTGGGTAAAAAACGCTCTGCCCCTGCACATCAGCAGCCGGGGCACAGGCGGTGGGAGCGCTTGCCTGACGCCAGCCAGCAGCACAGTGGCAGAGGAAAGTGACGGAGACTGTCCCTCTGTAGTTTTTTGTCTCCATTTCAGATTCTGACCCATTTTGTGACCTCAGGAATGATTATGAAGCATGTTGGAAGTACATTTTTATTCTAATAACATAATTGGTAGGAGTTACATCAAGACGTTATGTAGGTGTGCTGTTACGTCAACGATAGAGACTACTTGGCTTGGTACATTCCTGGACATTACTGTTACTTACTTTACAGCATCATAAATACAAATCCCTGGGAACTTTATGTTTCCAGTGAATATGCTCATTGCTGAAAAAATAAAAACCTTTGCTGCAGGATCCCATAATTTCCTTCTGTAGCCATTTGCTGTTTGTAACACAGACCTAGTGCTGAACTGCTGCCACAAGAAGCTACACACTACCTAATGGATACAAAAAAAAAAAGGCAGAAACAACAGTTCGGACTTAAGAAGCCACAGAAACACCTGTGAAGCAATCAGTTTAACTTGGTTCCCTGGGGGAAAAAGCTTGGGAGATTTACTGTGAGGGTGGCGAGGCCCTGGCACAGGGTGCCCAGAGAAGCTGTGGCTGCCCCATCCCTGGCAGTGTTCAAGCCCAGGTTGGACGGGGCTTGGAGCAACCTGCTCTAGTGGAAGGTGTCCCTGCCCCTAGCAGGGGGTTGGAGCTGGATGAGCTTTAAGGTCCCTTCCAACCCAAACCATTCTGTGATTCTGCGATGATTTGCAATACCAGAGAATGATGCTGATGAATGTTTTGGATGGGATTTGCCCCACCTCCCTTTAAATGCTGAAAAGTTAGCTTTCTTAATCACAGTTAGTCAGTCTGGTCTCTTGCATAAACAACAGATCCTAAGATATGTGAGACAATTGCCATCTGCATGTTCCTATTTCAGCTGATTGCTTGAGAGGTGACCAGCTCAGACTTCAATAACTCTTAGGCCATCGTGTTGGTTGAGATGAACTCCCCCTTCCAAGCATCCAGGGCAACTAGAAAAATGAAAGAACAAAGCCTGGGAGAGGGAGACACACTGATTTACCTCATCACTGCTTTGGAGCTGGAGTTCACACGGCACTTGACCAAGCACCCCAGTGGGCAGAGTCTCCTGCTGGATGCTCTCCCTTCGCGTCAGATCCGTGGTGCATCATGTCCCGTGTCTGGTCTTGGCAATGGTCAATGTCTCTCACGCCAAAAAACCTTGAAACTCTCAAGTGACACAGCGCAGAATAATCTGCTCACAGAGCAGAGTCTTCTCCTAATCCCTGTCCATCAGCAGTTGGCATTTTCTCTGAATCATGATTTCTAGTCTTTAAATGTTGAGAATTCATGCGTGTACTGTGACTCTTCCTAAGATGTGGGAAGGTTCAGTTTTCTCCCAGCTCTCTCACTCTGGGATATGATAAGGCAATGAGTTACAGCTGCTGTGCATTCAGTACCCTTACCCTTAAAAACTGCTATTCATTACATTGACTGGGTATTTCCCTAATTGCAGAAAAGACAAATAAGGACACATAATTTACATTCTCTTAAATAATAACTAGTGCCAGCTCTCCAACAGAGCCATGTGCAGTGCTGTAATCCACTGTGGGATTTGATTTCCTTCTCACTAACATGACTGAAAAGCTGGAGTTGCCTTGTTTAACATGGGAAAGAAATTCTGTCTTCAGTACAGAAGGTTTTTCTTGAAGCATTTTCCCTGAGCCTCCTTTCTGCCACATATTAAAGGCTTTCCCTTTAAATGCTGTGGTGCTTCCTTCAGTCTCTCTGATTTGGCAGGGGCTGTAGGTTACAGCGAGGGATCATGTTAACATCAGTGGTAAACCACTCACTTTGCGGGTAGGGCACAGTCTGCATCATTCAGGTGGTTGGGAGTCCTCCTGTGTCATCCACAATCCCCTCAGTGCCCACAGAGACAGCCAACTTGTGTAATTCACTGGCAAAGCATCGCAAAGCAGCTCAGGCCGTGGGATGTGCCCCAAGATGTCTGGCATACAAGCTCACATGAGGTCCAGCAGCTCTAGCAGGGATCTACACAAGTGTCTCCATGGGAAAAAGCCTCAGTGAACTCTGCAGCGGTGATGTATATGGAACAAAAAGAGAATACAGCACCAGCTTGAGAGCAGCAGCGACAGGAAACCAGGCTGAGAAGCACAAGAGGAAAACAGACTTAGACTGTACTCCAGTTTGGAAATGGGAGATCCCACCTGGCGACCCAAAAGGCCGCCAGGAGTCATTGCACCAAGTACAGTACTTGAAAGAAAAAATAACAAAAAAAAGCCGTTTCTCCAACATCTTCCTATTTAAAGTGGCTACGAGGCAGTTGAGATTTCTTTGAAGAGCCTAAGTGAGAACAGACACAGGACCTCCATGCCCATTTCTTTGCATGGTGTGGTGAGGTCAGTGAAGAAAGTCTTTTCTAGCAAGAGCTGAAAACAAAAATGAAGCTGGGTCCTTATGAAGGACTGTTTTTCGCCCAGCACAGCCTGTGAGTCAGGTGATACTGCTCTTGTTTCCCCAGTACGAGGCAGAGAAGTTCCTGTTCTGCTGGGACAAAAGATACAGGTCCTCCCTTACTCTGTGTCAGATCATTGGTTAGATGGAGGAATGTGCCAGGGGTGAGCCTCAAACAGTGAGATGAAAGAGAAATAATAAAAGAACCAGATTAATTTAGTCAGAGATATTAGATTCTAAACATATTCAGGTACTCAGCCAATCCTCAGGATTTTGTTGGCATTTAGTACCTCAAATACCTTTACAAATCTGGATTGAATGGAAAGACAGTTTCCATTCATCATCTCATTATAGAGAAAATAATCATCAATCAAAACATCTTTGCTTTTCCTGCCCACCTTTCTGACAATCTGCAAACATGCCTTTACAAAGCCCATCTGGAGCACTAGCTGCAGTTGGTAAGTTTACCTTGGGAAGAGCCTGGCAGAGATCACAAAGGTCCAGGCGAGGTCACTGAAGGAATTAAGGTAGGATTTGTCTCTGATTAAAAAAAAAAATACAGTTTTGCCTTGCAAATTGCCCCTAATCCAAATGCAATCCCTCAGGGAAAGTTTATCTTGGTAGTTTGTATACCACACCACTGGTGTGTGCAGGCAGCTTGCTTCCCCACTTAACCCATACCCTCTCCTCATGCAGTTTTTAATATTCTTATCATGCAGAAAACACTGACTGCAGTGTAGGTCTGACAGGACCCTGCACGTCCCTCCATGTGCCATTAGCCCCTACCTGTATAGCATCATTAACAATCCCTGGGTGCCACTTCCCTTCCTCCATCCCCCACATCCTCTTTGATAGCACAAAACTGCACCTCAATGGCAGTTGCAGGTTGATTCCCAGAAGAGACTTAAAAACCTTTTTCCCATTCCCAGAGCCTCCCGAACAGCAGCAGTTGGAGTCAGAGCTGAGTGCCACATTCCTGGGAGGCCACAACACTGCTGCCAGACCAGTGGAATTCCCTTGATTGACTGGAACAACCAATAACACTTAACTCTTCATGACTTGGGCCTAGTCCAGTGTACAACCTTCCTAAGGCTCTGTCCAAGCAATGTGACTTCAGGACCAGGGCCCTGTTTTCAAGAGACCGCGGAATCACAAAATCACAAAATGGTTTGGGTTGGAAGGGACCTTAAAGCTCATCTAGTTCCAACCCCCTGCCATGGACAGGGACACCTTCCACTACAGCAGGTTGCTCCAAGCCCCATCCAACCTGGCCTTGAACACTGCCAGGGATGGGGCAGCCACAGCTTCTCTGGGCAACCTGTGCCAGGGCCTCACCACCCTCACAGGGAACAACTTCTTCCTAGGATCTCATCTCAATCTCCCCTCTGTCAGGTTAAAGCCATTCCCCCTTGTCCTGTCCCTACAGGTCCTTGTCAAAAGCCCCTCTCCAGCTTTCTTGTTGGCCCCTTTAGGCACTGGAAGCTGCTCTAAGGTCTCCCCGGAGCCTTCTCTTCTCCAGGCTGAAGAAGCCCAGCTCTCTCAGTCTGTCTCCACACGAGAGGTGCTCCAGCCCTCGGAGCATCTTCGTGGGCTCCTCTGGACTCACTCCAACAGCTCCACATCCTTCTTATGTTGTTGCCCCAGAGCTGGATGCAGGACTGCAGGGGGGGTCTCACCAGAGCAGAGCAGAGGGGGAGAATCCCCTCCCTCGACCTGCTGGTCACGCTGCTGGTGATGCAGCCCAGGACACGGTTGGTTTCTGGGCTCAAGCACACGCTGAAGCTGGGTCATGCTGAGCTTCTCACTGACCAACACCCCCAAGTCCTTCTCCTCAGGGCTGCTCTCAATCCAGTCTCCCCCAGCCTCTATTTGTGCCTGGGACTGCCCTGACCCTCTCTCCTTCAAACTCAGTAAACCAAGTTTGAACCTCTCTCCTTCAGACTTATGCCTGTTACCTCGGGTCCTCCCACCACACACCGCTGCAAGGACAAAACCTCTTGGAGGTTGTGGGGCTGCTGTCTGCACCCCAAACCCCTTCCTTTCCCAGCTGAAGGAGCCCCTTCCCTCACCTCTCTTTCCCACGGGCACCCTCAAACACTCTGCTCCCTGCACCACGCCCGGCCCCAGCTCCCCCGTGCTCCCCAGGAGCCCGCAGGTCTCCAGGCACCTCTCACTGACCGACTTTTACCCATTCCTCAGGAAAACCTCCCCTCACGCCGACACTTTGCTACCACCTAGCGCTGACGGGCCGCCATGGAGCGGGGAGCTCAGGGGGAACTCGGTCGCCGCCATCCCGCCAAACGCTGATCATTTCAATGAGGGACACTCGACACCGGTCACGACACGGAGGAGCCGCAGGGAGGTGTCGCGATACGGAGGGTCCCACACTTATGGGTCCCCCCCGGGACCGGCGACGCCCCAGCGGGTCCCCCCCACAGCGCCCCCAGCGGCTGGCGGGGGCACCCCTCACCGCCCGCCGCCCTCATGTCGCTTTCTGGCAGCGCGGCTGGAGGTGCGGCGTTTTCGCGACGGAGCGGGGCGGTGTCGCTTGACGGCAGGAGCCGGTGGCCTGGCTTGTGAGGGGAGCGGCTGAGGCGGAGGGGGCACCATGAGGCAGAAAAGGAAAGGTACCGGCGTGTGCGGGACCGGGGTGCCCGGGGCGTGTGCGGGGCGGCTCCTGCCCCTCTCCCAGCAGCTGGGGGCGGTGGGGCAGGGCTTTGCCGCCTCCCCCGGCCTTGTTCCTGTGCGGGAGGGGGCTGTGGGGCAGCGCTTCACCGTGTGTTTGGGCATGGCGGGGGGGGGGGGCTGTGGGGCTCCTCACGGTTCCTCTGGCTCTGTGGCGGTGGTGTTGTGGGGGTACCAGCTCCGTTAGCGCTGTGCGGGAGTGCGGAGCGGGAGAACTAGGCACGGTCTTGCGCTGCCCCCTCCGTGCTCTGGTGGAGGAGGGTGGAGGGTCAGCCCCGACCTTGCTGTTGAATCGGGCGCTGTGTGTGCGAGGCAGAGTCACCTGAGAAGGACCTGGGCGTATTGGTAGATAAGTTGACTATAAGCTGGCAGCGTGCCCGTGCAGCCAGGAGGGACAATAGTATTTTGGGGTGCATCGGGAGAAGTGTGGCCAGCAGGTCGAGGGGGGTGATCCTGCCCCTCTGTTTGACACTAGTGAGGCCACACCTGGAGTGCTGTGTCCAGTGCTGGGCTTCTCAGTACAAGAAAGAAAAGGAGCTGCTGGAGAAGGTCCAGCAGAGCCCACAAGGATGATCAGGGGTCTGAAGCGTGTCTCCTGTGAGGAGAGATGGCAGGAGCTACACCTGGTTAGTCTAGAGAAGAGAAGACTGAGAGGGGCATCTCATTAACGCGTGTAAATATCCCAAAGGTGGGTGCCAAGAGCATGGTGCCAGAGTCTTTTCAGTGGTGCCCAGCGACAGGACAAGGAGCAGTGGCCCTAAACTAAAACACAAGAAGTTTCACCTCAACGTGAGGAAGAACTTCTTCAAATGATGGTGGCAGAGCCCTGAGCAGGCTGCCCAGGGGGTTGTGGAGTCTCCTCCCTCTCTGGAGACATTCAAAACCCACCAGATGTGGTCCTGTGTAACCTGCTCTAGGAGGCCCTGCCTTGGAAGGGGAGTTGGACTAGATGATCTCCAGAGGTCCCTTCCAACCATAATGATTCTGTGATTCCTTTGCACTCATGTGAGTGCTCAGGGGTTTGCCTGGCTTCTGTCCTAGAAGTGAAAGAGTCAGTGATATGAGGTGGTGACAGTCATTTGTTTGGGGAAAGCTGCAGATCAGGAGTGACATGCAGTGGCAAAATTGCCCTTGAGAGCAGTAATTGTAGGAAATATTAAACATTAATTGCAGAGCTGGTGTGCCTTGGTTGCCACAAGCAGGGAGAACGCTCTGGCTGTACACACAGTTTGTTTTGTTCTCATTGCAGGAGACCTCAGCCATGCAGAGCTGATGATGATGACGATCGCTGACATCATAAAGCAGTTAATTGAGGCTCATGAGCAGGGAAATTATGTGAATCTGAACAAGTAAGTCCCTGGGATGATGCTGAAGAGCTGGTCCACCAGTGATTAATGTGTCCTGTGTCATGTTCAGGCTTTATTTTAAAATGCTTTATTTTCACTACTGTCATTTCTCTTACTGTTACCTGGTAATAGAAGACACCAAGATTTGTAAATTCGGTGGTGATTTGCTACTTCACAGTCAATGCTCAGAGTACAAAATAGGTTGTATTAGTGAAAAACCCTAAGAAACTCATCCATGGCTTTTTGTGTTTCCATCTGCGTTCATCCTTTGGGAGTCCCAAAGTCAGTTCCATCAGAGGAAGGAGAGAATAATATAGGAATAAAGTTAAAATCAGATTTTCTTGGCCATGTGTATAAATGATGTTGTTACTTAGAGAAAGTTCTTTCTTCCTGACATACGTGCAGTAATAAACCTGAATTTGTCCTGCCATTTCCATTTTATTTACATGATATAATTGCAACCTTTTTCTGATGCTGGAAGTGACTGACATGAATGTGTTAGAAATGAACTCAGCTTAAAATCTGTGTGTGGAGGGGTTAATCACGTGGAAGACATGAAAAGAGTTAAATCACTGAAAATGCGCAAGCCAGAATCTATTGGCTGCTTTCACAATGCTTCAATAAAACCATATTTAGAAGAAAAATATACAGAAACTGAAAACATTGGCAGTTGTGTATCAACTTTAATTGGAGTTAATTTTTGGTATCTTAATGCAGCTGTTGCAAGAAATGACTGTATGCTTTTTAAATAATTTATCTGGAAAGGCAAACTGAGAGAACCTACATAGATCTCCAGGTAACTGAACAGCAACACAATGGCACTGCTGTGGCATATGGGTGTATAAGTCAGAATGGAGCTGTTAATTTGAGGTATTTCTGCTTTCAGGCTGAAAACCAAGATGTCAGCAAAGTACGGCCTTTCAGCACAGCCACGTCTGGTTGACATCATTGCTGCTGTTCCACCACAGTACCGCAAGGTGCTGGTGCCAAAGCTGAAGGCCAAGCCTATAAGGACTGCTAGCGGGGTAAGCTCGTGCATTGCTCTCGCCATCCTCCCCTGCTCTCATCAGTAAATTGTGTTTAATTGCTTTCAAAGACGTGGATATTGAATGTCCAGAAGCTTTAATATGGACGCACCGGCTGCATTGCCGCCTTCCAGGTTGACTTCTCTGTGATGTTGTGCCTACAGGGCTATTGCTTTCAAAATACTTGGGAGAAGGTAAAGAGGAAATATGGGGATCTTTTTTCAGACCACCGTGTCTTGCTTTTTAGTTGTGTAGAAAAAGTGCAGCTTAACCTGCAGGCCCTCGCAGTGAACATACGTAAAATGTATTAATGCGAGTCCAGAGGAGGCCACGAAGATGCTCCGAGGGCTGGAGCACCTCTCGTGTGGAGACAGACTGAGAGAGCTGGGCTTCTTCAGCCTGGAGAAGAGAAGGCTCCAGGGAGACCTTAGAGCAGCTTCCAGTGCCTAAAGGGGCTGACAAGAAAGCTGGAGAGGAGCTTTGGACAAGGGCGTGTAGGGACAGGACAAGGGGGAATGGCTTTAACCTGACAGAGGAGAGACTGAGATGAGATCTGAGGAAGAAGTTGTTCCCTGTGAGGGTGCTGAGGCCCTGGCACAGGTTGCCCAGAGAAGCTGTGGCTGCCCCATCCCTGGCAGTGTTCAAGGCCAGGTTGGACGGGGCTTGGAGCAACCTGCTCTAGTGGAAGGTGTCCCTGTCCATGGCAGGGGGTTGGAACTTGATGGTCTTTAAGGTCTCTTCCAACCCAAACCATTCTGTGATTGTATGATTAAATATTAGTATTTAACCTGTATTAGTACTAAATATCTGTATTTTACCTGTTTCTTTGAAAGATACTTCAGGCTGAAAACAGTAATAAAAGTACAGCTAACATTCAGCTGTGTGTTTTTAAGTTTCCATACTGTGTGTATGGCATGCCTAAAGTGAACAAAAAAACCACCCAAGAACCTAGAAACCCAAATCCAGGAAGTGTTCAATTTTTATAACTGGGAAAGAAACCAACAACCAAACAACAACAACAAAAAAAACAACCATCAAACAAAAAAACCCATAACCAAAAAACCCAAACAAAACCACAAAAATCTCTCATCCTTAAAAAAACCCCAAACACTTCTTTCATATCTTCTTTCTATAGAATATTTTATTAAACTCTTACTTCAACCAGGATTTCTGAAAACAGGAAATGAGGTGTTCTACTTTGGGTGCCCCAAATTAAGAGGATCTTAGTGTGTCTGTTTCTTCTTCCCTCTGGTTCTTTTTTAATGAAGGAAGATGGAATCTGGCATTAGGCTTGCATTTAGTGTATGAAGAGCAGTTGTGAGATCAGACAGGGAAAAAAGGCTTGGCTCAGTTAGGTGGAGGGAGGGAGCTCTTTTTGTTATCGTTGGTTTATATCTTTGCGTTTCTCTTAATCTCTTCCCCATTTTCATCTTCGGGTGGTGTTTGGTGTGCTTGCTGGCACACTCTTACCCTTTTAGGTGCACATTAGATGGGCCTAGTGAATACCTGAATGTCTTGTGTCATCTTTTCACCAAGGTGGTCAAGCAGATTCGCTATAAGACAGCTGGTTCTTTCCAATAGACTGCCAGTTTATTCTGAATCATGAAAATATTAAATAATAGGATTCCTGCTCCTTTACGTATTTGTTATCTCATTCAAGAGTTAACACACAGGTATTCTAGGTGGCAGACTAAGCAGAAAACATCTTTAAATAGTCTCTAACAGATGCACATGTATACGTAGCCTTCCAAGTCAATTCAGCAGCAATTGCCATAATTTCTCTCCTCTCTAACTTTTCTTCTTACAGATTGCTGTCGTAGCTGTGATGTGTAAACCACACAGGTGTCCGCACATTAATTTCACAGGCAACATATGTGTGTAAGTATGACAGCGTAGATGACCTAAGAGAACTGTTTTCATAGAATCACAGACTGGTTTGGGTTGGAAGGGACCTTAAAGCTCATCCAGTTCCAAACCCCTGCCACAGGCAGGGACACCTTCCACTAGCACAGGTTGCTCCAAGCCCCGTCCAACCTGGGCTTGAACACTGCCAGGGATGGGGCAGCCACAGCTTCTCTGGGCACCCTGTGCCAGGGCCTCACCACCCTCACAGGGAGCAACTTCTGCCTAAGATCTCATCTAAACCTCCTCTCTGTCAGTTTAAAGCCATTCCCCCTTGTCCTGTCCCTACAGACCCTTGTCAAAAGCCCCGCTCCAGCTTTCTTGTTGACCCGTTTAGGCACTGGAAGCTGCCCTAAGGTCTCCCTGGAGCCTTCTCTTCTCCAGGTTGCACAACCCCAGCTCTCTGTCTGTCTTACAGTATTTCTGCATAAATCTACTATTGCAGCAGCATTGTATTGGAGACAGGCTTACTTCCTGCACAAGCGCAGAGTTGCAGATTGCTGATACCTGCATATTACTCTAAAAAGTCTACTGTTTTCAGTTTTTCCTCATGGAGGAGACCTTTTTCCTTCATGGGCTAAATGTTAGTAGAATACAGTTTTGTGAATACAGTAACCAGGAGAATATATTAGCGATCAAATGTAAGTTGTATGACTGTGTCAGGGCATGCCAGAGTTACTGTGCACATGACTGGGTACGTAAGCAGATTGGAGAAGCCCATTGCAGAAAAGAAACCAGGCTCAATCTGACAAGTTTGAAAACTGCTGAACTGAGACCCACCTGAGGAGGTGCAGGTGGTGTCTGCAAAAACTTGCTTGGTGTGACAGCCTGGCTCTGCCTGGCTCTGGAGTGAAACGAGAGCACAGATGGAGGGGAAGGCCTCCAGCTGCCAAGAGCTTGTGGTGTTAAGGGAATAGCATTGGAGTTTTATTTGAATTGAGAAACCCAAGCTGGCTTTACCTTGAAGTATGTTACCTCCATTTGACTTAAGAGTCTGCACATCTGTAATCACAGCTGTTTTTTTTCTAACCATATCAGTTCATTTATTTCAAAACATTGCCTGTTTCCTGCCTTGTCACTCCCAAAACATCTCTATCTCTCTACCAGCTGCCTGATGCAGAGTGAGCTGGCTCTGCTCTTGCTCTTGTATGAGCCGCTATTCTGTCTGAGATGTTCCAGGTAATTACGTGTATGAAATGCCTTCAATTGGATTGCACAACTTTTGCCGGCAAATTAATTTGGCCCCGGTAATTTGGTAATTAATTTTGTAATGATGACAGATGACTTGGGTTGAGTTTGCAGGGCAGGCACCGAGGAAACTCATCCATTATACTGTGAGGCAAATGTGTCCGATTTGACTGAGATGGCATTATCTCGGGGTCTGTGCATTGAGATCTGCACCATGAGTTGCAGTACTCTGACTGCTGTTACCCTTTCTGTTGGGGGTGCTCAGTGCCTGCAACTAAAATAGAAGGGGCTGTCAACAGTCCTGCATAGGGTTGTGTTGGGTTCCAGAATGGCTGTAGATTGGTCATTAATACCACAGTCCTCAAAAGCGAGTTAAGGACCCTGCAGAATAAGTTTATATTCCTTTTAATTACTCTCTGCTGTGTACCATTCCCCTACTGGCCAGCAGTTGTGCTGTGGTTAGCTGCAAGTCTGTCTTGCTGTGTCACAGAATGAGTTGCAAACAAGCCTCTAGATGCAGAAACTAATTTAATACCAAGTCACCATACAGGCTGTATTGTTCTGAAGTAGTCTTAGAAGGCTGTATTCATTAAATAGCATGTTCCTAAGTTCAGAAAACAAATGTAAATGAGTATTCTCACAATTGAGATATTTAAATTCTATAAGAGGATGATATGTTTATTTTCTGCTTTTCTATGCCAAAGGAAAATTGTATTTTAGATCCAATGAGATGATGTTCTTGATACAATGATGAAAAATACTTACATTGTTTATGATTGTAAAACTACTTTTTAAAATCTAATAGTTCATGGATAACTATTACTCCAAAACTCTATGGCAGCTTGCTTAAACAATGCCATGTTCCAGAAATAGGTTCACAGGACACTTTGCTTCTAGTAAGTCTTATCAAGTTGTTTTACGTGGATGTAGTCGTTTGCCATCTCTGAACTGTTCTCATTAAACGAAACAACTGTTTTGTACTGTATGCTTATCATTTGTAAACAGACAGGCTCAGTTACTCTCAACTCACAGAATCACTCTCTCCAGCATCTGCATTTGGATCTATACCTGTATTTACATCAGATGATGCAGAAACACACGAATTCATTCATTCATCCCATGCTCTGAGCCGTGATCTGTGGTTCTATGATTTGTATTCCTGTGTGTTTCTGATGAGAGCTGGGGCAGTAAGAGCAGTGTTTGCTCAGCCTGCACCTTCTCATGTACCTGTACCTCAGGCAGATTAAGTCATTGCAACTGTATGAGCTTGATGCCTGTTTTCTGTCTTTTTATATTTGCAGATACTGCCCGGGTGGACCCGATTCTGATTTTGAATATTCAACACAGTCTTACACTGGATATGAGGTATTACTTTGGTTTGCTGTAACACCTTGCCTACGCTCACTATAAACTTGGGTTTGGCTGCTCTTTGTTTCTGCAAATTCACTTGTGCTGCAAGAATAAAAACCAGAAGTAGGCTTCATGAACTTTGAGATCTAAAACAGCTCAACTATAGGATTGGAAATTCCTCTCAATTATTGTAGCAGTTGCTTCCTTCTCCTCACCTTCTGCTGTTTATACTGTTATACATGCAGGAGTGAGCAGCCCGTGATTCCAAGCAGGGCAAGTGCAGCATCTTGGCTGTACCCTGTGACTTCCTGATGTGGAAACTGCTGTTAATGTGAATCTCCAGCTGTGGAAAGCGATCAGTGAGTGCGAGCAGTTGGAGGTGACATTGCTGTCTCCCATGGGACACTGCTGTGTGCAGTTTGTTGAAATGAATGCTGGCTGTGATTCCTACAGAAGTTACCAATCTGTGTCAAAATTTTCCTGACTGAACAGTCCAGCAGAACTGTATGGATTTACTTATGGCTCCCTATGGATTTAAGGGAAAGATACAGAGAAGACAGAGCCAGACTTCTCCTCAGAGCTGCCCAGTGGAAAGACGAGAGGCAACAAACATGAGTTAGAATGTGGAAAATTATGCCTTAATATAAGAATGTTTTAACATGACAGTTGTCAATCACTTGAATAGGGATTTATCTGAAGAGGTCTTGGGATCTCTGTTCTTAAAGATAATCAAGCACTGACTGGACAGAGCCCTGAGCATCCTGTCCTAAGTGGACCTGCTTTCAGTCCTGTCCAACCTACAGGACCCTGCAGATTAACAAAGGTTAAGCTCTGGAAAAAGAGCTATTTAGCTGTTAGTGCATCTGAAATTACATTAATGCTCTGTATCTGCAGTGATATATCACTAAATATACGTATTTCCAACATAGTGCGCTCCCATTGTCTGGAGAAAGTTTAGGAGCAGCAGATCTTGTGACTAAGTTATTGTGACTGGTTTTAACAGAACAACTCATAGCTATAGTACAGATGTAAAGTAACAAAATGAGGTAAAATACAAACTGGATTTGGTAAACGGTGATCCAGCATCCTTATAGTTACAGATTTTGTCTGCTGTTAATCCAGTTCTCAGTGACTTGAAACTTGTTCTATTAGTGCAAAGTAGGAAAAT
Organism: Strigops habroptila; assembly: GCF_004027225.2. Classification (NCBI taxonomy): domain Eukaryota; kingdom Metazoa; phylum Chordata; class Aves; order Psittaciformes; family Psittacidae; genus Strigops; species Strigops habroptila. Next base: position 61,637,038 of record NC_044282.2, read on the forward strand.
CTGTGTATATGTAAATGCTTTGTAATTCCTGTTGGTTTGGATACACTGTATTCATTTGTTTAGTACTAACAGCATGTGGGAGTTGTGCATGATTAAGAGTCCTCATCATTTAGAGCTTTTAATATAACATGAATGAAATGCTGAACAAATCCAGGATACACAAGGTACTTGAAAACCTTATCTTAGAGTATTATTAATACGCTTACATCAGTAATAATACAGAAAGTAAGTCGTTAGGGATTTGAGTTGAAAGAGTATGTTTATCTTAAAGAATATTTAAAGTTGAGACTGAGCTCTAGGGGACACTGCTTGGATAACCTGTGCCAGTGAAGTGAAACTAAAATGAATGGGGTGGAAGAAGTGGTATTTTGAAACCCATTTTGTTTGTGGTGTTTGCAGTATCTCTAGTGAATCACAACAGAGATGCTTTATCCGGTTGTAATGCACTAAAAATTAGAAAACCTGTGTCATTTTTATGTCATGTTACCATCTCAGCACAAGTGTGTTTCATTATCATTTTAAAAAGTGGAAGGAGCCAAGTTTGTATTTACAATTGGATGGACTCTTTGGCTGCGAGTTTCAAGAGTTTAGGGTCAGCTAGGATTTGAAGAGTTCAGCATCCGTTTCAATGCTGAAAGTTTTCTTTTATTCTTCCCACCATTCGTTTTTTGTTTTTCTTTTTTTTTTTTAAAAAAAAAGCTTACAAACTGACTCTCCCTCCGTTTTTTAGCCAACGTCCATGAGAGCGATTCGAGCCAGATATGACCCCTATCTCCAGACAAGGCACAGAGTGGAACAGGTAAATTTTTACCATGAAAGGGGGATGCATCGTGGTTGTGAGGAAAATAGTGAGAATGCTTCTAATCACCTCAACTGTTGGGCTGGAAGGGTTGTGATTAGCAGCACTAAGTGCAGCTGGAAGCCGGGTATAACCCAGCTGTCAATATTGGGGCCACTAGTGTTTAATGTGTCAATGTCTCTGCGTTAATGACGGGGATGTTGGGACAGAGCACATTGTCAGCAAGTTTGTTGGTGATACAGAACTGGGAGGAGTGGATGGTAGACCAGAGGATTGTGCTGCTGTTCAGGGAGACCTGGACAGGCTGGAGAAATGGGCTGGCAGGAACCTCTTGAAGTTGAACAAAAGGAAATGCCAAACCCCAGGCGCCAGTACATGCTGGGGACTCACCAGCTGGAAAGCAGCTTGATGGGAAAGGACCTGAGGATACTGGCAGACATCAAGTTGACCATGAGCAGCATTGTACCCTTGAGGCAAAGACAGCCACCAGCCTTAGAAGGAGTGTTGCCAACACATCAAGGGAGGAGATGCTTCCTTTTGCCTCAACACTGCTGAGGTTCCACCTGGAGAGTTGTGTCCAGTTCTGGGCTTCCTGGAAGACAACAGACTTGAACATACTGGAGGAAGTCTAGCAAAAGGCCACTAAGGTGATGGACGGACTGGAGCAAATGAAGAGATGCCGAGAGCCCCAGGACTGTTCAGGCTAGGGAAGAGGAGGCTTGGGGGAGTCTTGCTAATGTGTGTAAATACGTGGTGGTAGGCTGTAAAGAAGACGGAGCCAGGCCCTTCTCAGTGGTGCCTAGTGACAGAACATGATGCAGTGGCCACAAATTGAAATGTGAGAAACTCCATTTGAACATCAGGAAACAGTTTTTAGCTGTGAGAGTGACTGAGCACTGGACCAGGTTGCCTGGAGAGGTTGTGCAGTCTCCATCCTTTGAGACACTCAAAGCCTGTTTGGGTGCAGTGCTGAACAAACTGCTGTAGCTGATACTGCTTTGAGAAGAGAGATAAGACTGGGTGATCTCCAGAGGCCCCCTCCAGCCTCAACTTCCTCATGATTCTGTAATTCTACATTAGCCTGACTTGATCCTCACAGAATATTATTTTTACACCTTTTAACTGTCTGTCATTTCCATTAGATGAAAGACAAATTTTGAACCTCTTGTTAAGATCTTACCAGTTGTGAACAATACCTTGTTTCTAATAGGAGATCCTACTACAATAAACACTACTGAACTTCTGTGGCAGTTGCTAGTTCTTGGTAATTGCTGACAGTTGGAGAATTTAGTACTCAAATAGTGGCTTTCGTACCAAAATGGTTTATGGGGGTCTTTTCTGGAGAGTTAGAAGATCTGAAGAGTTTCTTAATCCTGCTCTGCTTTGACTGGTTTCCGGTTTATCTCCAAACCCATTGGAAAGTTCTCCATGGATTCAGTGTAGTCCTCCATTCCCTCAAGTTTGTAAGGAAGTTAGTTCTACAGGGATTGAAGCAGATGAAAGGAAACTTCTGTCAGTCATATCTCAGCTAGCTTCAAACTGGAACCAGTGTAATTCTGTCAGCAAGAGGCTAGGTTCAAATGATTCTGCTTTGTCAAGAAAACCTGTTATGCAGGGCTCAGTGTCTACTCTGTTCTGCAGTAGAAAGATAACTTCGAGGGTTATATTTTGGGGAGGGTTTATAAGAAGTCTTTACAAAAGTGTTAGTAGTTTGTCATTGCTAAAAGATACCGCAACTAAAGAAGGAAACACGGGGTAAGAATGTCAGGGTTTTCAGCGAAGTCTTCTAAAAAAGTCCCTGTTTAATTTTTCCCTGGTACTTTCAATTTCACAGCTGAAGCAGTTGGGCCACAGTGTGGATAAAGTGGAGTTTATTGTGATGGGTGGCACATTCATGGCCCTGCCTGAAGACTACCGCGATTACTTCATCAGAAACCTTCATGATGCCTTGTCAGGTCACACTTCCAATAACGTTGCAGAGGCCGTCAGGTAAGCATCTTGGGTTCCCTTCATGTAGTGGTTTAAAAGTGATCTTTAACTGGTGTAAGAACAAAAGATACTGACAGCAAAACTTTTTTAATGTTTATCCAAATACATATTTATGCACTGAATATTTATAGCTCAACTTGCAGCCTTGCTCTGTGTACGCAGAGCACCACGAGAAGATAGGGCCACATTTTATCTGTTTTCTCATGTAGGAAATGCTAAACTGCTTGTGGTTTCTTGGCATATCATCTAGACTTCCACCTTTTATGCCTCTTCACCTTGATTTGGTGTTGTGACGAATCACATTGCCATGGGATTTATTGCCTTTAGCTGGGAAGGGAAACTGATCCTGCCTTGGAGGGAGGCCAGACGTCAGCTCCCGCAAAGGAATGACTCACCCCTGAGAGCGTCAGTGCTCAGGAGCTCCGAGCCCCTTGCAGCATCAATCGCAGTTACCCTTGCAGTATTTCAGTGTGACAGGGAGATGCTCATCTCATTTTACAGCAGAGGAACTGAAAATCAGAGGCTGATTTATGTATGTGTGCTTTGGGTCATTGAATACCTAACTTTTCAGTGCATTTTGCAGTGTAAAACTGAGAAGAAAAAGGAGAGATTTGACGTTTTGGAGCTGTTAAAACTAGGTGAGCGTCCTTACTGGCAGTTTTAGTTTGCTTGTCATTGTTCAGTCAGGTGGATTTTCCTTGATATCATTATCATCTACTAAAGAAAGTGGTTTTAAAAGTAAGTAGGAGTAGCCCATGCCTGGTAGCTTGATGTCTTTGTATTTGAAAGCTGTAATTTCATTTGCTTTTCCTCTGGAGGGCAGCAAACACTTCTGCTGGTTTTCTTTGGGTTTTGGTTTTTTTCCTTGTCATTCAAAGACCAGACAAAAAGTGCTGTGCTGCTCTTCCCGGGTGGATTTTATCAGGATAAAATAATGAGTGAGTTGGGAAAAGAATTGCTTTTCTTTTGCCCTCGTGCCAGACTGTGAGCACTGAAGGACACAGCTCATCATGGAAGAGGGGTGGTGTTTGCACGTTGTCTATTCAAATTTATGCTGTCCTTGTACATACATCAGGTGGTTCAGGACGTGGTTATTCCATATTTTGTCCACTGGTGGTGTTTTATTGGACTTAAAAGTGTGTTTCGAGTAGCCTGGCTATTGCTCTGCAGATGATTGAGGAAGCTATTTACGACACAGACTGTGCAACCAAATAATTTTAAGTGCATACCAAAAAGAAGTGGCTCTGAAGTCAGTGTGCTGCCTTGCAAGCGCGCAGATCAAGCAATGTGGGAAAACCTGCACTAACAGTGTGTGGGTTTTTCCAGCAGATAAATAAAGGTTTATATTTTTAACATAAAGTTCATGTTAAATGCTTAGTAAATGGAGGTATGTGGGAGTTATTCAAGTTGCACTTCCTAAATATTCTAGAGGCGAGGAAATTGGGTTCAAAATGAATCAGACGTTTTTGTGCTGCTTGCGTTTAGCTGTTGCGCTGTGTCACTGCAGTACTGTTTCGAGATGGTCAATGCTCCTTGAAATAAACATTCACGATTAAGTTTATTTCTCTTCATACATGACGATTCAGCCCTTCTCCCCTACTACTTCCATCAACAGAGGCCATGCTACATGGGGAATACTGACAGTATTTTACTTGTTTTATATTGTGGACATGGCATTCAACAGTAACCTGGGAGCTGGTCTCTATGACCCCTTACTTTGAATGGGTTTATGGTAGTCATGAAGTTTTTCTTCCTTTTGCAGATCATTACTTATTTTTAGATTTTGTACAATGATTCTCTAATGGGAAAAAAGACCTTGAGCCAGGATGCTTGTTTGAAAGCCCTTCTGAATATGACCTTTGATTAAGCCAGTGGAGCATCTATCTATATACATGACAGTCCCATCTTACTGTGAACACAGTTTTTTCCCCTTTTGTCCAGTCATTTCTTTGTCCTAAACCTGAGGTCTCTTTCTATGTCCAGCGCTGTCTTCCCAGCGTCAGTGACATGCTGACCTGTACGATGTGACTTGTGCAGCACTGAAGGGCTCATTAATCTGGTGTCCTCCTCCTGGTGTAATTTTGAATCGTCTTCATATAATACTTTGTCTTGATCAGTGCACTGCAGCTTCTGGTCCTAGTTAATCTGATAAAAAGGATGTGATTCTGTGCAGTTTCAAGCAGTACAGTACGACCGCTGCCTGCCAGGGAGGTGTATGCTATTTCTCACCAGGAACCGGCACTGCAAGGCTAACTAAAGAAATAAATCCTCAAACTCTGCTGGTTGTTGGACTCTAGTGGATATTCTGAGTGGGCTTCTTGCTTTCTTGCAGAGACAGGATCTTATGTTAAATCCAGCATCGTGGTAAATCACACAGCTGCAAACCCAGCTGTGCCTGTATGAGAGAAATGATGTGGGACTGGGAGTGATTGGTCTGGGGGAAGTGGGGCACTGCTCTAGTCAGCTGCTGCTGAATAAATGAGACTGAAACTCTGTCAGTGGAGAGAGCAGGATCCTCATGGGATGGCTCAGAGCATCTAAGCTACGTTGTTGCTTTAATCTGCTTCAAGGTAAACTGGGCAACTGACTTGGCAGTGTGAAGAACTCCGCATATACCTCTATGTATAAAGCAGGAGGAGGTCCTTTTTGCATGAGTTAAGATTTTGATTTTTATGGATGCATGGACAGGACATGAGTCACATGAGTGACTGTATTTCCATACATGAACTCACAGAATGATGGAAGTTGGAAGAGACCACCCAAGGTGATCTACTCTGGCCTTCCTGCTCAAGCAGGGTCACCTAGAGCGCATTGCTCAGGAAAATCCAAACCAACACCAACCAAATGTGTGATTGCTTAAAAAAAGATGAATAGAGAAACTGCTCAGCTTTCATAGCAACCCCATTGCGAGTGGAGAAAAGAAATGACATCTCTGAGCAAGTGTTGCTGGTGTTTAATATTTCTGTAGCACCTCCCTATTGAGGTAATAAACACTTTTTAGACTATTCAGACAGAAGTCTTTGCTTGAGGTGCTTTGGTATGCTTGAGAAATAAGTTGGCCAAGTAAAGAATGGCAGAGCCAGAGGGGACCTTTGTGTGCAATAAGATTGAGAAGTTTTAATTTTTAACTGCTGAGAGCACCACTTAGGAGATTTCAGTGCACTTCTGGATGCCTGTCAAGCAGGGTTTTGGACTTTGTGAGGAGGAGATCTGTAATTAGTGTAAAAGAATCACAGTAAGACATTATAAGACAGATTTTTCGTTACATACTCTACAGAAATACATCTCTCTCTGGGAGTTGTTCCCATCAAGCCAATGTGTTGACTAGATTGCGGCTGCCTTTGCTCTTTTGTGAGGACAATGAACCAAGAAGGTGTAAAATGCACATGCAAATGAGGATTGCTGCTCCCCATCATTTTGCTCCTCTCACCTGACCCATGAGTCATTAGAGGTGCTGGGCATATTTAACTGCAGCCATGACTCACCACTTAACTCCCAGGGCTGAGCAGCTCTTCTCTGAGCCAGGATCTGACTTTTAATTAGTGAATGAGGCCAAAGGAGAACTTTCCTGTGTTGAGAATACCTAAAGGGACCCACAAGAAAGATGGAGAGGAACTTTTTACAAGGGCATGTAGGGACAGGACAAGGGAGAATGGCTTTAACCTGACAGAGGGGAGATTTAGATTAGAAATTAGGCAGAAGTTGTTCCCTGTGAGGGTGGTGAGGTGCTGGCACAGGGTGCCCAGAGAAGCTGTGGCTGCCCCATCCCTGGCAGTGTTCAAGGCCAGGTTGGACGGGGCTTGGAGCAACCTGCTCTAGTGGAAGGTGTCCCTACCCCTAGCAGGGGGTTGGAACTGGATGAGCTTTAAGGTCCCTTCCAACCCAAACCATGCTATGATTCTAAGAGAAAGGCAGGTGTCAGAAAGGTCCCCCTGGGCTGTACACCCGAGCAGAACCTTGGACTGCAGCATCAAGCCTGGCTTCTCTTAGGGTATTTAAAAATGGACAGAAATTATTTTTTTTAATGTATTTTAACAGTATCGTGTTGGCTGATGTTCCATCTGGTTGTAAATCACATTGTTAATGGCAAAGTAAGAAGGGGATAAAATTGCTGGAACCGTATGTTCTGCAATTGTGGTGTACCTGATATTTCTGTGACAATATTCAGGTGCGTGGCTGACATCGTAACTATTTCCATAATAGGTCCATAATCCAAGACTGGTTTAGCTTTACATCACTCATCAGTCAGTAGTCTCTTAAGAAGTTCATTTTCCACCTGCATCACGCGTTGAAGCCCAGAACTTGCAGAAGTGAGTACCATTGACCACGTTTGATTCCTCGTGGAGAATTTGCAGCTCCTAATACCAGACGCTGCCACGAGACTGCCTTTTTCTTAGGCTTATCATGGATCATTTTTGCTAAGTGTCCTTTTGTGTTCCCAGCATTAGCTGTGTCTTCTGCTGAGTGGGTGAGCAGGCAGCAATGCTTTCCACTGCCACAAACATTTTCGTTATGCACGAGGAAATCTCCTTTAAGTATCCCAAAGCCATATTGATCTTTTGGCAAGCGGTAAGGAGTTAGAACCAGCTACTTCAGAGCCTTTGCTGAAAGAGAAGACACAGGTTTTAAATAACCACTGCTTAGGGCTGGATTATTGTGTGTACAATTTAAGAACTCTTAGTCCATCCAAGGAAGGTAAAAAATCCCGAGCACTGGCACTTTCAGCAGCAGTTGGTTTGATATGTGAAGCTCCTGATGCCTTTTAAAACCCAGCTGGAAATCACTCTTCTCGAAGACACCAGATCAGAGCAACCTGTGAAAAACATGTTTGGTGAGGTTAACAGATGATGTAAGAAGGACGTGGAGCTGTTGGAATGAATCTGCAGGAGGCCATGAAGATGCTCTGAGGGCTGGAGCACCTCTGCTATGGAGACAGGCTGAGAGAGCTGGGCTTGTTCAGCCTGGAGAAGAGAAGGCTCCAGGGAGACCTTAGAGCAGCTTCCAGTGCCTAAAGGGGTTGACAAGAAAGCTGGAGAGGGGCTTTTGATGAGGGCCTGTAGGGACAGGACAAGGGGAAATGGCTTTAACCTGACAGAGGGGAGATTGAGATGAGATCTTAGGCAGAAGTTGTTCCCTGTGAGGGTGGTGAGGCGCTGGCACAGGGTGCCCAGAGAAGCTGTGGCTGCCCCATCCCTGGCAGTGTTCAAGGCCAGGCTGGACGGGGCTTGGAGCAACCTGCTCTAGTGGAAGGTGTCCCTGCCCATGGCAGGGGGTTGGAACTGGGTGAGCTTTAAGGTCTCTTTCAAGCCGAACCATTCTATGATTCTGTGATATGTGTTCTGGAAAGATCATTCTATTCTTTTTCTCAAATACCCACATTAGGTTTCATGTATCAGTTGTTTTTCTAATAGAAACTGCAGTTTCTCTGCAAGAAATAGAGCAATCATGAAGGTTGACAGTGAAGCAGCTCTTAATTTTGCTTTTCTATAGTAAGGAATAAATCTACTTTTAAAAGATTACACTTTATTTCCAAAGTTGAAGTCTGTTTTAAATTTCTCAAATAAGACTTCAGGAGTTTTGTTAGAAGATTTTGGCAGTCTGGTCTAATGGAAGGTGTCCCTGCCCATGGTAGGGGCAATGGAACTGATGATCTTTAAGGTCCCTTCCAACCCAAATCATTTTATGATACGATGGAGGTTTCTACAGGGCAAGTCCAGTTTTACTGCAGCTGTGCTGTAATTTTACCAAGATTTAGCCCATCTGCTTGACTTCGAGGGCACAGACCTGCAATGAACTTAGGTGGGGTAACAAGTGGGCATATTTGTGGCTGTGCTATTGCAGCTGGCTGTGCATCTGTATTTCACTAGCCACGCTTGTGGGTAATTCTAGTGCACTGTGAATCTCAAGAAAGGAGGTTTAAGCAAACCTGCTTTACCTTGTGAGCAGAGGCAGAGAAGATGCTCTCCTATAATTTAGGTGGCTCAATTCACATATGGTTGCTTGTTACACTAATGTATCTTAATTGTGCTTTCTGAGTACTGATTGTGACTCTAGCAAAAATATCGGAGGGCTTTGACTCACTAGCGCTAGTGATTCATGCTGGGGTGATTTAAGAGGTTACTGTTCTCCTTTTGAATACCTTGACCCTCTGCTTGAGGTTTCTCCTTCCTAAACAAGCAGCTAAACATAGCTGTCCACCCTTCAGCTGCCAGGGTTCACCCTGTGGCAAATTAATGTCATCTGGAACGTACAGCAATTTAAGAAGAATCTTTGGCTGTGGGGAGCTCAGGGTGTTAAATTGCCCCACTACAAATTGCCAGAATTTGATAGTCAGATCTCACCTTTTGACTGGCTGTAATGAGCAGGTATGTGACAGGTAGGCTCTGGAAGCTCGAGCAGCTCCAGCACAAACTGCTGTAATTGCTGTTTAAGCTCCTATTCTAGCAGTAATTTGGGGAACGGAGGTGTGTGGGTACTTAATCCCGTTCTGCATCCCCTCCTGTGCCGGCAGCAGCTTTTGGCAGGGAAGGAAGCAAATAGCGGGAGGCAGCCACACTGCAAATTGCGGTGGCTGTATCCATCAGAGCTTGTCTGTCAGATCCCTCAGGACATCTGACTGGGCAATGATTTTTCTGTGCCTCTGTGCCAGGCAGGAGATAACTGGCTGTTGTTTTAGTGCCAGATCGTTTACAACAGATTCTGCCTAAATTTCCTTTTGTTCCCAGAGATTTGGGAGCTTGTTCCTAAGTAGTTCTGGTGAAGTGGGCAGATTATCTTTGTTTCCACCTTTGGATGTGACTCAAACATGGTTCAGGAGCCATGTTTGCCATTTAAAACCTGTTTATTGGTGAGTGTTTACCTCTGAATGTCTTCGGTATGGATAACATCTTTCCAACTTGCCGAATTTGAGGAAATTTGAGGGGAGACCTTAGAACAACCTTCCAAAACCTAAGGAGGCCTACAAGAAATCTGGGGGTTGCAACCAGGTGAGCTTTAAGGTCACTTCAACCCAAACCATTCTGATTTCTAAATTTACCCAGAGCTAACTGCCCTTTGTTGGCATTCTGTTACTTTTGCATTGCGTATTTTCTACTGCAAGACCCAACTTTTAGCAGTTGAAGTGTGTGCTATTTGGAAGATGTGTAAATGAAAATCATTTTGTGAGATCCTAATCTTGTTATGGGTAGCTGTTCATCTTCTTTTGTTCCTCCTGCAGCTATGGAAAGTGATTGCCTATCCGGTTATCTGTCCTGTTCAATATTTCCACAGCATTTTCTCCTGCATGTGAAATATTCAGGTTTGTGACTGGACGTAGGTGGCTAAGGAGGGTCGATTTGAGGCAGCCATACTCGCATATTTGTGTGGATGCTGGAACCAAATATATGTTTGTCAATGGTTTACAAGGTGGTAGTGTTTATTCATAACAGAAATTTGAGCGGCATCAGATTTAGCAATATCTGTAAATGCTATTGATCCGTATTTTATCCTGCACCACTGGAAGGGATGATGGTCCTTGCGGTCATGACATTGTCAAAGCTAAATAATGAATTTCAGTGCCTTTTTTTTGTACATTTTCAGCAAATTACTGCTGAACACCTGCCAAAGGGAATACTTTTCTCATTTTTGCTGCTTCACTGCTGTGCGTGTGTAATTCGGCAAGCATAACAAGTTCTCCAGTGACCTGCACTGACATGTTAATGTGAGGATGGGATCTGAGTGGTCAGCTGGGATTGGTAACTGGAGATGGAATTTTATCCATGGCTTGATCACCTGTAAGAATATGAACTTGGCCTGATGATGATATGGTTCTAGTTCAGATTGTGCTGGTGATCCACAGGTAATGCTGCAGAGAGGTGGTGTGACACGTACTAAATAAGCTTTCTGGGTTAATTTCCTTCCCGACACAGAAAGTATTACACTGATGGCTGTATTACAGGAGCATTGCCTCAGGTGCTGTTGTATTCTGGTTTTCCAAGTGGGAGAAGATCACACATTAGCTATTGCTTTGAGCTTCATAAGGATGCGAAGGATCTTCGGCTGATACTCCCATGCCCTGGAGAGCTAATGCAGGACCTGCACTATGTATTTTCCTTCTTCCAGCAGAGATTGCTTTCCAGCCCAAATTAAAATGGGCTGGTAGAAGAGCAAGATGTGGTTTATAGTTCCCTCAGCTGTGCTGTGCTTGCCTCATTGATACTGTAAACGGAGATCCATTGCCTTTCAACAGTGCTAAATTAATTTGAAAGAAAAGTCATTTTCTAGTAACATGGTGGGTGCAGTAAGCACGGAAAAAAAAAAGGCAGGTTTAATTTTCATACTCCTATGGAAGGATGTCAAGAAGTGGTTTTCCTGGGACTGTTTTGTGAATGCTGTATTAGGCAGAGCAGAGGCTGTTTGCTTTTGAAATATGTCTTTCTGCAATGTGATGCAGCTAATGTGCTCTGGGACTTGGTGCGTCCTCATGGCCCATCAGTTTGTGAAGTCAAGTACTGAAAAGATGAGAACTGGCAGAGCCGGGAGTGTTTTTGCAGCCTGAATTTGGTCACCCTCTGTCTGGGCTTGGATTATGCGATTACCTAATTTTCTCTTTCTGCAAAACCTTTGCCTTGTTTGCCTCCGGAGATCATAGAATCCTTGAATCCCAGGTTGGAGGGAACCTCAGGGATCATCTGGTCCAACCTCTCCTGGCAAAGCATGACCCAGACTGGATGGCCCTGCACCCTGTCCAGCCAGAGCTTATAAGTGTCCAATGCTGGGGAGTCACCACCTCCCTGAGGAGATTATTCCAGTGGCTGATTGTTCTCATGGTGAAAAATTTTCCTTGTGTCCAACTGGACAGGAGTAATCCCCGGGAGTAACTTTTGCCCATTACCCTTTGTCTTTTCTATGTGACTCCTTGTAAAAAGTGGGTCTCTATCTTCTGTGTAGCCACCCTTTAAATAGAATCACAGAATCATAGAATGGTTTGGGTTGGAAAGGACTTAAGATCACCTAGTTCCAACCCCCCTGCCATAGGCAGGGACACCTCACACTGAACCATGTTACCCAAGACTCCGTTCAACTTGGCCTTGAACACCGCCAGGGATGGAGCATTCACAACTTCCTTGGGCAATCCATTCACCACCCTCACAGATACTGGAACATGCTTTTCTCTTACAGCTCTGAGGTGAGATGTGGGATAAGACAGCTCAATTCCGATGTTTCTGTGTGCATTGGGTGCCTGATCTCCCCTTGCAGCCAGCTGAGATGTAGCCAGCAGAGCCTAGAGCAGGATCCAGCTTGTGCTGAAGCAGGCACCCGTGCTTGGTTTGCGTCTCTGGGCTCTGTTGCCTGGGCGCTGCTGTCTGCCAGCTCAATGTGGATGTTTGCATCCATGACCTGGATCCCATGCCAAGATTCTTGGCTCCATTGCAGGCTCAGGCAAGAGGACCTGTTTCCTTCTTAATTTCTGACTTCTGTCTCCTTGAGCTCCTGCTGGTTTTTGATGCAGCATAGCTTTTTGCAACATACTCCTGTTTCTTGGTTGGTTCTTGGTCCTATTCTCCTTTCCAGGTCTTTGTTTTTCCTCACCTCTAGGAAGACACAAGTGGTTGCTCACCTTTGGTTGCACTCTTTTTCTGTCTCCTTTCTGGTGTATTTGTCTTGTTGTAAGCTAGGTTGTGCCATTCGCAGGGGTTGTGGCCATGATAGGACATAGTTTGACTTCACTCCTTAGCAGGATCTTGCTCGTCAGGACCAACACCTCTTCACTGGGGTTGCAAGGGATGTCTTTGCCTAGGGATGGCACAGCTTTAAGCTACTGTAGCAGCTAAAAACCGAAATAGTTTTCCAAAGCGATGAGCTCAATCACCATTAAAAGTTGAGTAGCTGCTGGCACCTTAGTTGGAGCTATGATGGACAGTGAATGGAGCTGGGGAAATGGCACTGCCATTTCTTGCAGTCTACTGCAGCAAGCTTCTGCCTGAACGTGTGGTTTTACAAGCATGGAGAAGACAAGTGTATGGGTTTGTAGCCCTTTGGTTGAGGAGCTCATATTGCAGCTTTTTAGGTGAGGGACTTGCTTTGCAAGAGAACAAGATTACATAAACCATAGCTTTTCACAGGCACTTTTGGCGGATGGATGCTTTTTATTAGCTCTGTTTATAATTTTATTGATACAATTTCTTTGTTTCCTCAAAGCAACAATCAAGCTGTTTTGTCCTTCCTCAAGCTAAATGTTTTTATCGGAGTGTTGGATGGGGGCGAGATGAATTCTGTTTAATAGGGAGGTGCAGAAACTGCAGAGCAAGGTCTTTACTGGACACTGTCTTTATGCTACAACAGCTTTTAGGAGATAGAGTTGTCAGAACTCTGTGCAGCACCACAGCGGCAGAAGTGGTTATTTTCCTCAGTAACAGCAAGAAGTGGTTGTTGAAAAGAATATGCAACTCTCCCTAGGCCACAGTCAGTCAATATCAGAGCTGAAATTAGAACTACACTTTTACAGAAATACATAAAAGTCTCACCTAGTGCTGTCTGTCTCATCAACTGCAGGAAGAAAAACTTGAACTTCAGTTTAGATTTAATACAAAAGACTGTCGTGTCATTTCTTTCATAATTGTAGATAGAAGGACTTTTTTCTCCCGAATCCCTTTTCAGTGTGCATCTATAAGTACGTATTGACTATTCCGTGGTAAACTGTTTGTATAATTAGGACCTAATCGTTGATCATATTGATTTGGCAACAGACATTTAAATTGTTGTTCTTTCAAGTTTCCCTGAAGAAAATTGCACAGCAAAGACATGAGAAATCAAGGGCAAATCTTGGGCATCTCCTCATGCAAGTTTTATAACAGTCTTCGTTTCGCTGTGTGTAGCAGGCTGACAAGCTGCTTGTGCTTCAGTGTCACTGTGGTGGCATGGTTTGTTGTTCATGGGATGTGTTACCTGCTTCACTACGCTTGGATAAAAAGAGAAAGGGACGTAGAGTAAAACCTGGCCTGTGGGAATAGCTGATATCGATTGCATGGTAGAGGTGGAATTTAAGTAAAGGTCAAATGATTGTACTGGAATCCACATAAGGGACAGTGAAATGGGGCTAAGAGCTACTTCTTTTTAGATTTTATATTGCTTGGCAAAAAGATACCGGAAGGCAAAACTGACCAAAATGAAATATTAACCAAAGGCAGCCTAAAGCCGCCTGCTTTTCTCTCCTTGAAAGACCGTGCGGGTGAAGGCCACGGTGCTGCACAGAACCAGTGCTTAAAGCAAAGAGTAGGACTCTCTATTTGGTGTTTATCCTGGAATATTGGCCAGAAATCCCCAAACTGTTACTGAGAAATGCATTTGATGGTTTCTAAAACTTCAGAGCTTAAAGCATCTCCAATTTTTTCTCATTGTGCTGAGCATATTTTTTCCCAAGCTTTTATTTTGCACCATAAACTGACAAATGAGTTTGAAAATAATACTGCTTGGTGTTGATAAACCTCATGGGGGGGCTTTTTCCCCACTTCAGAAGTGACCTGTGTGGTTTTGGTAGCCTGGGAGGGCATGTAATTACTTGTAAAGTATTTTTTTTTTCCCTTAAATAGGAGAGGGGCTGCTATTTGGCACAAGAAGTCTTACTCTCCTTTGTAGCAAGGCCAGAGCTTCAAGCTTCTGGCCATCTGAATCATGGAATCATACAATGGTTTGGGTTGAAAGGACCTTAAAGCTCTTCTAGTTCCAGCCCCCCTGGGTTCTACAATGAAGGGAATAGAAAGCAACCTAATAATTATTGTTATGCTGCCATGTAATTCAGCAGTGCCTTCACGCTGTGTTCAGTTCTTTTTAAAAACAAGGGGAAGAGGGAGAAATGAAATGATACTGTGGAACTGGGGAAAGATCATAGAATCATAGAATCGTAAGGGTTGGAAAGGACCTTAAGATCATCTAGTTCCAACCCCCCTGCCATGGGCAGGGACACCTTGCGCTAAACCACGTGGCTCAAGGCTCTGTCCAACCTGGCCTTGAACACCGCCAGGGATGGAGCATCCACAACCTCCCTGGGCAACCCATTCCAGTGCTTCACCACCCTCACTGTAAAGAACTTCTTCCTTATATCTAATCTAAACTTCCCCTGTTTAAGTTTGAAGCCATTACCCCTTGTCCTACCACTACAGTCCCTAAGGAAGAGTCCCTCCCCAGCATCCTTGTAGACCCCCTTCAGATACTGGAAGGCTGCTATGAGGTCTCCACGCAGCTTCTCTTCTCCAGGCTGAACAGCCCCAACTCTCTCAGCCTGTCTTCATATGGGAGGTGCTCCAGCCCTCTTATCATCCTCGTGGCCCTCCTCTGGACTTGCTCCAACAGCTCCATGTCCTTTTTATGTTGAGGACACCAGAACTGTACACAGTACTCCAAGTGAGGTGTCACGAGAGCAGAGTAGAGGGGCAGGATCACCTCCTTCGACCTGCTGGTCACGCTTCTTTTGATGCAGCCCAGGACACGGTTGGCTTTCTGGGCTGCAAGCGCACACTGCAGCCGGCTCATGTTAAGCTTCTCGTCAACCAACACCCCAAAGTCCTTCTCTGCAGGGCTGCTCTGAATCTCTTCTCCACCCAACCTGTAGCTGTGCCTGGGATTGCCCTGACCCAGGTGTAGGACCTTACACTTGGCTTGGTTAAACTTCATAAGGTTGGCATCGGCCCACCTCACAAACGTGTCAAGGTCCCTCTGGATGGCAAGATATTTGAGAGTGATATGATAGAGATCTGTGAAATCCTCGGTGGTGTGGAGAAGACAAAGGATAGACATTGATTCAGTCATGGAATCACAGAATCCCGGGTAGGGAGGACCTCAAGGATCATCTTGTCCAACCTCTCTTGGCCAAGCATGACCTAGACTAAGTGGCCCAGTGCCCTGTCCAGCCTGATCTTAACAGTGAACAATGTTTGGGAGTCCACTGCTTCCCTGGGGAGGTTATTGCAGTGACTGTTCTCATTGTGATAAATTTTCCTCTTGGGTCCACTCAGAATCTCTCCAGGAGTAACTTGTGCCCATCACCCCCTCTCTTTTCCATGTGACTCCTTGTGAAAAGGGAGTCTCTGTCATCTTTGTAGCCACCCTTTACATACTGGAACATGGGGATAAGATCTCCCTGAGCCGCCTTTTCTCCAGGCTGAACAAGCCCAGCTGTCTCAGCCTTTCGTCACACGGCTGCCCAGCCCTTGGATCATCTTTGTGGTCCTTCTCTGGACCCTCTCCAGCCTGTCCACATCTTCTTTGTGCAGCAAGGACCGAAACTGCACACAGTATTCCATGCGTGGTCTGACAAGCACTGAGTGGGACAATGACATCTTTATCTTTGAAGGCAGTTCAGGGACTCTACTCTCCCTGAGCCTCGGCACAAGGAAGCTGGTAGCTTGTGATGATGCTTTTGTTCTGGGAGAAATGTGAAGACTTCGGTCTCCAAGACTGTAATTTGGCTCTGCTCAATGGGACAGGTTTGAGAAAGGCAGAGAGCTAACATAAGGGAGGAGGAGATGAGCACTCATCTATAGTAGTCTTGTCTTAGTATTCCCCCCCTCCTTTAGTTTTGACAGAGGTAGATAAAATAGAGTTTGCAACTCGGCTCCTGTTAGAGCCGTGCGTATCTGATTTTTCTGGTTTGAAATATTTCACTCTAGCATATGCTTATTCATCCTGGTGTTTTCAGTTTGCCAATAAATTGTGGCTGAAAAAACGTCGTGTTGCTGTTGCCTTGAACTTGAGGGATGGGAGCTTAGAAAATAAGCCTGCGGTGTTAGACGGTCCTGTCGCGGTTTTCTGTTCGGTGCCCTGTTTTTGCCTCTTGAGCTAAGACGGGAGCTAAGGCAGCGATTCTGGCTTTTGAAATAATTGTGCATTTATGATCCCAGCGTGGTAAGAGCAGAGCAGCTCTTGTGCATGGCTCTGTCCTGGCTGTTGTGAATGACAGGGTCCCGCCGGCAAAGCTACAGCCTCCTTGCCTGGAGGCCCTCGACATGGCATTGCTCTATGAAAGCTGTGAATGATACAAAAATAAACCAAACAACCCTCCCAGCCCACCCCCCTCTGTAGCCAACATCATTATCTCCTTGTTGTTACAGCCAGGCGTTTAATTAGTCCACGCAAAGAGCCCTGCTCTGATTAGGCCTGAAGTGTGTTAGCATAGCTGTGTTGCTTCTGCTCGTGCTGTGCTTTTTGTTGGGAGGATTTTCAGATGTTGGATCCATTCATTGTGGTTACAACTTGGTAAACAAGTTAAGAAAGAGAGAAAACCAGTAAGTTGTGGCGTTTTGCTTCTGAATTAATACGATTTTGAGCACAGATCCTACCCTGTTTCGAAGACTAAGTGACACAGCAGGAAGATGTGTAATTATATATGACTTATCTATTAGTGGCATTTCATGAGAACAAATATGATTTTTTTTTCACTTTTAGCAGGTGTAAATACTGTTCGTTTATCAAAATTGGAAAATTATGTTTTAGTCAATAAATGACCTTATTTTAAGTAACTACGTTGTTCAGTATTTGAAAACTGAACCTTGAGAAACTGGCGCTGCTAAGAAACCAAAGCAATCTTTTGTACTCCTGGTAGTAGTGATAAAGAAAACACTGAAATGTTGTAATAAAAGGGGAGCAGTTTAAAGCCAAATTACCAGTATTTGAGCATTCAGAAATACCTGCCCTGGGCAGTCATCAAACATGCAACTTTTGAAACCTGTCAGATGAGTAAGATGCCACCTGTTTGGTTTTTACTGGCAGGAAATTGTAGATATTAAATTAATTATTGCTAACTGTGTTTTGGAGATTGGCATTGTGATAAAGCAGAGCGATGACATCAAGAAAGAGAAGATCATTTAAGTAATAGGTGATACTTGTGTATGATATTGGCAGTTTCCTCTTCAGAAAGCAATAGTTAATTTTTGTCTTAATTCCATGTGTACAGACGTCATTGCCTGTCTTGAATACCTGTAGTTGTGTCGCACCTAGGACCATGCTTCTTGGAGTCAAGGGCACAGGAAGGTTGTTTTTTCAAGACATTAGACTTGTTTGAGATGTTTGCAGTTTTGCTTGTTGACAAAGTTAAGGCCAGGAATCTTCTGCTGAGGGCTGCTTTGGTTGCTGATTAAAATTCTTCTTTTTCCCACCCAAGCCTCCAACACTTCTCTCTTTCCACAAGACTCTAAGCTGTGCTCCTAAGGCAGGTTTGCAACTGGTTTTTTATTCCTTTTTTCCCTTGGGAATAGGCTAAGGGTAGATGGGCTGCAGTACCTTCCCCTGCCCATCTCAGTTGTGACCACTCATTGCAATGTGTGTGAATACTGAGCACTGCATTTTGTGGAAATCGCTGCTGTCAGATAATCCATTAATTGCAATGAATTATTGCTGTTAATGGATTATGTGACATTGGTCAGATCTGGTTGATCTGATGATCAAGTAATGTGAACATCTTCAGAATTTATTCCAACTTTACCTTTTCAGAATGTTTTTTTTTGGCTTTTGAAGTAGTGCTGGAGTGTTCTGCATGCAACTATTTGGAGACTTGGGTTGGATGAGTTGTTCTAAATCCTTCCCTTATTTCCATATAGACAGGTACATCTAAACACTTCTTGCTCTTGGTGATTCATAGAATCACAGAACAGTTTGGGTTGGAAGGCACCTTAAAGCTCATCCAGTTCTAACCCCCTGCCATGGGCAGGGACACCTTCCACTAGAGCAGGTTGCTCCAAGCCCCGTCCAGCCTGGCCTTGAACACTGCCAGGGATGGGGCAGCCACAGCTTCTCTGGGCACCCTGTGCCAGCGCCTCAGCACCCTCACAGGGAACAACTTCTTCCTAAGAGCTCATCTACATCTGCCCTCTGTCAGTTTAAAGCCATTCCTCCTTGTCCTGTCCCTACAGCCCTTTGTCAGAAGCCCCTCTCCAGCTTTCTTTTTGGTCTCTTTAGGCACTGGAAGCTGCTCTAAGGTCTTCCTGGAGCCTTCGTCTTTTCCAGGCTGAACAAGCCCAGCTCTCAGCCTGTCTCCATATGAGAGGTGGTTCTCTTTGTTGCTGTCTTTGAGCTTCTTGTGCTTTAACCATTTCCTGCTTCTTATGCCTTTTTCTGCTCTTTTTCCTCTCCCTTTACTTCCTGTTTGTGTACTCTTCTAGTTTGAAACATGTGAAACAGAATAATGGTTTAAAGGCATGTGATTAATGTGCTGTATGTGCACTGTGTAACCCCCCTGCTTTATTCTTACAGTTTATCTTTTCTGAGCTTGCTGGGGTGATGCAAGTCTTTTGGTGTTGTCTGGCATCCTGCCACTCTGATCCCAACCAGGGAATTTAGAAGCTGATGTAGTATGGATTGTAAATAATTGAGTCTTTGATGTTCAGGTCTCTTAATGGATGAGACTTTTTGTCTGTAGACCAAAGTTTAATCAAGAGCAAGTAGAGGCTTTGTTGAATGAGTTGTTTTATCCCAGAACTGTGCTGTCTGTGTTTTCTCTAAGTGAGAAAGTATTTGAGACTCTACATTAAACTGCTGTGTCTGGTGGAGAGGTAGGTGCTTTTTTGATCTAAACCCCCAGAACTTAAATAAGAGGCAGATTCTAAGAAGGTCTACTTAATGTACCAGCTTTATCTGAAAATTCAGTCAAATATTCTACAATGATTAAAATTAATAGTCTCTCCTTTCCTCCTTTCTATTTGAGGCAGTTCTGTAATCACACTGAAAAGAACTGACTTTAGAATAGTAATATCTGTGCAAATCTTAAGGTTTCTCTGTACCTAATTTCTTCCATTTGTATGGCTTAGCATCAACTTTATTTGCATAATTCATCTCTGCGGTCAGTCTGTTATTAAAATTGCCCCACTCCCACCTTGTGCTATGCACTTGGCTTGATTTCTGATTGTTCTTTTGATTATATGGGGTTCCTCAGCACTGCTATATTACAAATAACAAATAAGACTGTTCCAGGGAAGGAGGAGAAACACTGTAAGATACTTGTTGCTGCCTGAGAAGATAAAATCCACCTCCACTCTCAGGTTCCAGAAGAAATGCACTTTGTAAATATTAATGCAAAAATGAACTTAGAAATCAGGTGTACTTGTATATATAAGGCCATCGTGGGTGTAGTTTCCAACTCGGGTTCATCTAATTTCTCAGGGCTCGCTCTCTTTTGCTTTTTTTGGTAATAGTTCTGCTTGTCTTGGTCATCACCAAGGTCGTCTTAACCTCTTGTGTCTGAGTATCCTGAAATCACTTTCTGCAGAGCTCTAGGTATCTGCTTTTCAGGCTGTCTGCCTAGTTGGATGGAATCTGTTTCCTCTTCATATCTGCCTTGGCTAGATATGTGCTGCAGGATATATGCTTAGATACCTGTTGTTTTTAAAGATTAAGTGAAGGCAAATCCATCATGTCCATTATCACGATATGTCATTGTATCTGGTTAGTGAGCTTACAGGGTTGGGGTTTTTTGAGAACTTAAGTGTAATATGTATAAACTTCTGCAAGAAAATTGACCTGCTACGGTGAGGTATTTTGACATTAAAAAAGAGACTAGAACAACATGTCACGCATTTCATTGGTTTCCAAACTGGACATAGCACAAAATGATTGTCATTGACCTGAATGGTTTCTAATAGGATTCTGTTGGGTTTTGCCTCTGGGCCTACTGTTTAACGCTTGCATTAAAGTAGTGATTTCTAAGGGTTGGCAGGTGATACCAATATTGGAGGTGGGCAAATAAGGGATAAACCTGTATTCCATAGTGATTTGTATACGAGCAAGCTGTGTATTTTATATTTTATTATGGGAAAATGTAAAGCTGTTTTTCTAGGAATGGTGCAGGATTCTATTCTGAGAAGCAGCGAAATATCTAGAAAACATTTATGAGTTAAGTTGCATTATCATGAGCTAACTGTATGATTCAGCAGCCAAATTACCCTTGAGTGTATAAATAGTGGAAAATTGGATAGGAATAGGCAAATCATATTCCATCTGGATATAGTACTGGTGTGTCTGCAAAGTTCTGTGGCTGTTTTTGGTATCAAAGGCAACAAAAATATGCTTGAAAATGGAGATAGTGCTAAGAAAAAGTATGAAAGTGATGAAGCATTAGAATATATGCACTTAGTGAACAATATGCAAAACTCCTTGAACCTCGTCTGACACCCTGATGCCTGCTAGAATGGCAACATGGTGGAACACAACTAATTTAAGAGATTGCTGGAGTGCATTTGGTGGTATTTTGAAATAGTTGGCTCATCCAGTGCCTCGGAGAGCTTTCCTGGATCTGTTCCTCTCAAAGAGCTAGCTGGGAGAGTGGTGTGGTCTGAGCTGCAATGGCTCTGAGACGTCAGAGCTCAAGATCCCAAGGGATGCAAGTAGCAGAATAAAGATGTCAGAATTCAGGACAGCAGAACCTTTCCAGGGAACTGAAAGGCAGGATCCCATGGGAGGATGCCCTGAAGGGTGAATAAACTCAGGTGAGCTTAGCTCATCTTCCAGGAAAACCTCCTCAAATTTCCTGATGTGCAGGAAACCAAGCAGGTATGACAGGTCACCAGCTTTGCTTAACAGCTTAATGGGGACATCCTGATGGAGCTCAAGCATGAAAAAAGGACTGTGTGCAGAAGGTGAAAGGGGGTTTGGGATACCCAGAAGGGATACAGGCAAGCAGAGGGCACATCAGGAAAGTTTAGCTTAGCTGGATTTGAAACTCCAAGGGATAATAGGACAACAAGAACTTCCATAGGTACGTTGTCAGCAAAAGAAGATAAAATGTGGGTCTTCTGCTGGATGAGGCAGACAACTGATGAAGCACACAGGGAAAGGCTGAGGTGTGCTCTGTTGCTTTGCCTTGGTCTTTATTTGCATGATCTGCTCTAGCTAGGTGGTGATTTGGGGTGAGAGGTAGTACCCATGGCAGAGGATTGTTTTGGACCAGAAGACAACAGTACTACTGCCCTGCCAGCGCAGATGTCTCAAATACTTCATGCCTCTTTACCAAAAAAAGCAAAATATTTCACTTCTCCTTTGTATCTCCACTAGTTCTCCCTGCTTTAACTCAGCCATATTGAATTAAATTTATAGAATCATAGAATCATGGAATGGTTTGGGTTGGAAGGGACCTTAAAGCTCATCCAGTTCCAACACCCTGCCACGGGCGGGAACACCTTCCACTAGAGCAGGTTGCTCTAAGCCCCTGTGTCCAACCTGGCCTTGAACACTGCCAGGGATGGGGCAGCCACAGCTTCTCTGGGCACCCTGTGCCAGGGCCTCAGCACCCTCACAGGGAACAACTTCTGCCTCAGATCTCATCTCAATCTCCCCTCTGTCAGGTTAAAGCCATTCCCCCTTGTCCTGTCCCTACAGGCCTTGTCAAAAGCCCCTCTCCAGCTTTTATACCTTTTTTTACTTTTTCTGTTTGGAGTTTGTCTTGATCTTGCTTTTGTAGTTGCTTTAGCCATGCTTCTTTTTATGGCATACAGTTGGGTAAGACAGTTTTGCCAGCCATTACACTGTACTGAAATCCTGTCGATTCCCATAGTAGATGTTACAGTTTAGAGTCTGTTGGTATTCATTATATTCAGCTTTTTACATCTTGGCCATGAATTTGGGGATATAATTATTTTTGTCTCCTCTCAGTGTTTCTAGCCTGATTGCAGGTGCTCAATGTGAACACATACCCTGTGGCACTATGGGTGAGTTATCTGGTGATTTCTTCCCTCTCCCATTCCCCCTTTAGCTAAATTTTCTCTCTTTAATTCTTGCCGGTCACGTCTTTAAAAGTGGGCGTTTTTCAGTCTGATGTTAATGAATCACACGTTGGCAATGTTTTCCCTGACGTGATAAATGATTGTTCTGTTTGCTGCCTGATTAGTGAGCCACAAACTCCAAAATGTTGTATGTGGGTTTTGTGGGTTTTGTTGGTTTGGGGTTTTTTTGAAGATGTTTATTTTGAGAGCCATTACAGTCTATCCCCCAAATATCTTGGTCTTTATATATCTTAGGCTTTAACAGTTTGAAGGGAGTTAATATTTTTGCTAGTGAGCCTGAGCCCACTTGGGGTTTTTTTGCTTTTTGGGTCAGGCGTGAGGGGGGATGTTGGGGCTTTTTGGTCAAATTGGACATCATGATCTAAGGTAGGCTCTGGAGCTTTATTTTGATTCAGAAGTTTCCAGCTATCTGGAGCCAGAAATCGGATGATGAATCTTTATAGAACACTTAATAAAGAGCTGAAGTTAGTCATCCTTGTGATTTTGGTGTACGATATTCTTTCAGGTATCAGCATAATATCTCTCTCTTACTCAAGGTGTCCTCTTTTCAGCAACATTTAATACCGAGATCTTCATCATTTGGGACTATTAAAGAGACCGATACTCCTCTCAAACAGGGGCTGTTAATCCTACCCACATCCTGGTTTGGGAATTAGCCAGATTATCTCTGCAGTTTCAAATGGTTTCAAAAGAAGAACTTTCCTTCTTCCTGCTGTAAATCATTTCTGGGTGCTGCAGTTCTCTGTTATACAACCACCATATTCTGCAGGAAAGATGGTCAAGTGAAATGATTCCTGTATGGAAAGGAATATTGTCTTTGCTGATGGCGTTGGAGATTATGTTGATTGATGGTTTCTTTCCTGAACTTTGGTTTGAGGCTGCTTTGGATTCCTTTTTTCTTTTGTTTTACTCTCTTGTAGGTCAGTAATGTACCATTTGTCATCAGTAGTGGATTTTTCTACTAGCTGGAACAATTAGTCTTTGTTTGACATCCAGTGATAAATGGGAGAGGAGGGGAAAAAAGGGTAACAATGAATTTTGTTTCAGCGTTAGACTTCAATGAAGTTGTGAGCATGCTGCTTGCTCACAAAGGGAAGTGATTTGTGGAATTTTTTCATGGACAATCTGTACATTTTCTTGTGAGAATGTAGCTGGATCTCAATCCCTGCAGTTTATCTGTACACTATGGGAATGAAATGAAAATCTACTGAGCATTCCAACCTCTCCCTAACATGAGGTCCTGTATTACCGTTGGTGTCTGAATGGGAGCAAGTGGTCAGACTGCCTCTGGTTTGTCCCCAAAACTGAACACAGTTCTCATTGCCTGCTCTGACTTTCCCTCCTGCCCAGGCTTCATTTCCAGACCGTGAGTACTGAAGGCTCAGTCTGGTCTGGGATTCTGTTCCTAACGAAGACTGTTAAAAAAGCCCTGCAAGCCCAGTTGTTTTTCATACAAAGCAAACCCCAGATTTTATTAGCACATATTTGTGTATTGTTTCATCCGTGCATTGCTGTAAGGTTGAGGGCACCCTGACTGCTGGGATATTTAAGGGTTTTAACCTGGGTTTTAATTCTGATAGTAACATGGAAACTGTCACCTGGAAGACATTGGAAACACTTTTAAGGCTACCTGTGCCACCTTCGTTATTTCAATAAAGGATATGGTTTTTTGCAGGTATTCAGAACGAAGCCTGACAAAATGTATTGGGATAACAATAGAGACCAGACCAGATTACTGCCTGAAGCGGCATTTAAGTGACATGTTATCCTACGGCTGCACACGGCTGGAGATTGGAGTGCAGAGTGTGTACGAGGATGTGGCCAGGGACACCAACAGGTGAGGACAAAGCTTCGGTGCAAAGCTGAGCGTGGCTGCTCACTGTGTGCTTTCTGGAATACTCTCGAGTAGTGTGTCTTGAGCTGTTTGCTTCAACACACATTTAACACTGAATGGTGAAACATTTGGCACATTTCCTTGTTTGTGTGGCCATATGTCTATTAAGAAAAACTAGTAAACCACAGTGGCTTCCTGTATTTCTTCGTGATATTGTGTAGACCGTGGCTTGAGAAAATGGAGTTACTTGTGATGCTTTATTTTAAACTTGTATTCTTTTTCTGTATTATACACCTTTTTTTTTTTTAATTGCTTCATGAGTAAATGCAGTTTTATAAAGTAGAATGTGTGCTTAGAGCTCATAGTTCTTGTCCTACATAATTCATAATCTATAGGCTTGAGAAGATACAGCACAGTATAATCTATTGGAGGTGCTGAACCAGCAAATAGCATGTCCTCTGCACCAGATACTTTTTTCTGCTGAGTATTGGAGAGGGGCGATGACTCTGGCAAGTACAGAGGGTGAGATGTAGCCAGAAACAACTCCTGTTGATAGATTGACCACAGTCATTCTGGGCATACAGTATCTCTAGGGATTGTAAAATATATTTGCAAGAGGCCTGTGATTTATTTGTTGTCATCTGGGACCTGTGGCCAAAAGAACAGTTGTCCTGCATAGGAGAGCATGCAGTATATTGTTCATCCCACCCCTTACAGGCAAGTAAGCTGATCTCTTTCTTTTTTTTTTTCTTCCAAGTCTGATAATTCTGTTGAGATTTTTGAAAGAAGTCATTTTTCTTTTGTTTTTTTTCACTCCTGACATTCATTCAACTTGCCTTCATTCTTACTCCATATTCCAGTCACATACCAAAGATGTTTAATAACCGTAATCATACGTAATGACAGAGAGATTATGGTTCAATAAGCAAAGCACATTTTTGTTAATGCCTACCTTAAAGGCAGTAGTGCAAAACTGAAAATGTTGGGACGTTTGCTTTAGAGACTCAAAGAAAGAATCCAAAATGAGTTGCTCCCTGTGGATTTAGCTGTAGTATTGCCCATGCATTGGAAGTGCGGGATGTCACTACTATGAAATGGTCAGGCTCTAGGTCTTAGTAGACAGGAAGAGCCATTTGTTGAGTAGTCCGAGAGTTAAGAGCTAATATTTATAGATGATGCTTTCCTCCTCTAGATGTCAGAGCTTTCCAAAGGAATAGATCCATACTAAGGAATGTAGCTAGATCTCACTCTTAGGCTAGATGTATATTTACAGTTCATTCTGACACAGATTGTAAATTTAACAATTAATTTCTCTTCAGCTCTTAAAATCTTTCTTCCACCTAAAATCTTTTAAAGCTGTTCTATCCTGTGGTGGAACTTTAAAACCTCGCTTAGCTATCAGTTCAGTCATCTTCAGTTTTCCTCCAGTTTCGTGTGTCACATCACAGCTGGTACCATAAATCATTCACAGCTGTATGTCACTTTTGGCTTGTACATTTGCTACTGCACCCCTGCTTTCCTCCTGATGAAGAAGAAGAATGAAGACCGGATATTAGAGAAAAATTCTTCACTGAAAGGGTGATCAGGCTTTGGAACAGGCTTCCCAGGGAAGTGGTGGAATCACCATCCCTGGAAGTGTTCACAAACTGTGTAGATGAGGCCCTTCGTGACTTGGGTTAGTGGCGGTCTTGGCAGTCCTGAGGTAAAGGTTGTATTTGGTGATCTCAAAGGTTTTTTCCTACCTAGTTGATTCTAAGTAGTGTATTACTGACTTGACTTCACTCAGAGGTAATGCTGTATAGAATTACAATTTTAAAGGCACTTCTCAAAGCTGCTTGCAGAATTCCTAAACGGCTTTGCTGCAGGCTCTCTCAGAGCAGGGAAGGTGCAGGCTGCTCACTCAAACACCTCCCTCCAACTTTTTAGAACAAAAAATTAGAGTATACTTTCAGAGAAGGGTGATTCAGGTTTCTCTTTCTCTTGAAACGACCTCATTTTGCTTCTGTTCTCCTGTTTTGTGGGGGATGTGTTTTGACTTTAAACTTTTAATATTTTGCTTGTAGCAAAATGTCAGATTACAACCAATTAGGCTAACTGTTTGGAAATTACTTTCTATTATGTTCCATAAGTCATTAGTGAGATTTTTGAGTGCTTTTGGTGGCTGTGAGGCAGAAAAATATTCAAGAACGGATCTAGGCATCAAATAATCAAGTTATTGATGCAGCTCAAATTCCACTTTTAATAAGAAAATAATTTTTATTTATGAAGCAAGTCTCCATTTACTCCCCTCAGGCTGCTCAAGGTCTTGAGTAATACTGTCCTTGAAGAGTGTCAGAAAAACACTGTAATACTTCTGAGAAAAAAACCCAAAACTACCGTCATAAAACTGCATGTAGGAATTTAATGAAAGCAGAATCTGCCAGATGAGAGGAAGGTAGACGTCCTTAAAACAAGGGAAGTGGCTGTTTGGTTGGGTTCACATCGGGTCTCAGCAAAAGGTGTGCATTTGTGCAGATGCCCAGATGGCATTAATTTTTCACCCAAGGACTATGGAGGAGAAAAAGAGTCACCTGCTGAGGTAATATATTGGTAAGGAATTCCAAAAGATGGGATGAACTGGTGTGAAAGTGTGATGGGAAGAAATTGGCGGTTGGAGAGAGAAGGTAGCAGATGCTGAGGAGATAGAAATGTCCAGAAATGTCAGCCAGTAGTGGATGAGCCCTTCCAGCTGGGGAAAAGCAAAACTGAATGAAGTTTAGTGTAGTTTACTTTGTTAGCAGCCATGTTCCAAACTCAATCCTTCTCACTTCCTAGTGACTAATCTCAACGTAACACAGTATGTCTTTTTCTATGTGATCCTGAATCTCTTTTCTCTCTCCCTAGAGGTCACACCGTGAAGGCCGTGTGTGAGTCTTTCCACTTAGCCAAGGATGCCGGGTTCAAAGTGGTGGCGCACATGATGCCTGATCTACCAAACATGGGGCTTGAAAGGGACATGGACCAGTTTGTTGTGAGTACAGCTTAAAATAATGGGGAGTTTCTAGTGTGTTCCAGCTTTTTCATCTGATGCTACTTCTCTTTCTTAGCTATTAGTTATAATCCAGGCCAGAATTGTTTCTTAAGGACAAATAATTTAAAATTCATTTTTGAAGGTGGAGGGTGAGAAAGATTTGTTGAACTACTTCATCCAGAAAATTATATCCTTGCCTCATGAAAGACTGAGTCACTCGGGTCTCTGTGGAATATAGCTCTTCCGATATTAACCAGGGCTCTTAGTTTTTCCAAGGTGGTTTTCTTTCCTTGGATTTAGAATAGTGCATGATTCAAAGTTAAAAGCATACTATCTCAAAGGTACTTAATTGCAGAATAGAGTGTATAGGTGTATTATATAGCATCTCTGTTCTTGGCTCGGTGCTATTCAATATCTATCAATGATGTAGAAAAAAGTATAAAATTATTTCTAGAGAAATTGAAATGAGGAATAAAGAGCAAATGTAAACAGTGCAGGGAATTAACCACTTCATCTGGTAGCCTGGTGGATTTTTTTTCCATAATTTCTTTTGTTTGTTAAGTCATATTGTTCTTTTGGTTTTTTTAAATAGTGTGAAAACTCCCGTCACAACACAGGAATCCCAGGTATATTCCTGTGCAAGGTCAGACTAGGTGCTTCCAGGCACTAAAAAGCTATTGGTGTAATGGAATATATTGGTCAGAAGTACAGGCAGAAAGCAACAGTTTATCTTGGTACAGTGCAAACACACACGCCTGGAAAGAACTAATTGAAAATGCAGTTGTACAGTACATGAAGGCAATTCTGAAACCTCGATAGGTACTTTTTTTAAGGGGTTCCGTGCAGAATTCCTTGAGCTCTTCATAAATGTAGTATCATAGTACTTAGCAGATCATACGTTCATGTGACAAAGTGAGAGGCTGGGGCAAAGGGATGTGCACAAAACTAGAGGTGAAGGCAGTGAGAGACTCAAAATCAACTCAAAATTCCTGCCCTAGACGCTCCTGGGTTGCTTCTGGATTAATGTCTTAGAGTGCTGGAGCAGGTAGAGGGTGGACATCACATTAGCAGTGTTTTCAGAGAATTACTTGTGATGCAGCGTAGGGGAGAACTTGGAGTCCCTTACGTAGTATCTCATGAAGTTGCAGCTGTATCTTTAGATATATATCTCATATCTATATACATGGACCTGTTGGACTGAGTTCAGAGGAGGCCACAAAGAAGCTCTGAGAGCTGGAGCACCTCTGCTATGGAGACAGGCTGAGAGAGCCGAGTTTTTCAGCCTGGAGAAGAGAAGGCTCCAGGGAGACCTGAGAGCAGCTTCCAGTGCCTAAAGAGACCAACAAGAAAGCTGGAGAGGGGCTTTTGACAAGGGCCTGTAGGGACAGGACAGGGGGGAATGGCTTTAACCTGACAGAGGGGAGATTGAGATGAGATCTGAGGAAGAAGACCCCAAGAGCGTGGTGAGGCCCTGGCACAGGGTGCCCAGAGAAGCTGTGGCTGCCCCATCCCTGGCAGTGTTCAAGGCCAGGTTGGACACAGGGGCTTGGAGCAACCTGGTCTAGTGGAAGGTGTCCCTGCCATGGCAGGGGGTTGGAACTGGATGAGCTTTAAGGTCCCTTCCAGCCCCAAAAATTCTATGATTCTATGATGTGTATCTCATGAAGTTCTGTGTCTTTTATGGGCCTGCCCTTAGGGAAGTAGTATTAGGCTGGAGAGAATTTGTGGTGGAAGAGCAATACTGTCAAAAAGATCTAAAGAGTTAACCTTGGGTAAGACCAAGCAGAGAAGACAGAGTAATCTAAGGTATTTAGAAGATGTAAAACTGAAGAGGGAAGAATTCAAGGCAGAATTACAAGCTAATATCGAAAGTATTTAGTGATTATTATTCTTTGCTGCTTATCCATGATAAATGGCTAAGGTTTTCCCACTGTCTGATCTGGAGTTACTCCTCTTTCATTGCAAGAGATTTGGAGAGTCTGTTTAAAAGGTATAGCTTCAAGTGATGCTGAACTATCTCCAGTTTCTGTAGACCAGCAAGCTCCCCTGCTTGTTAGAGGAAGGCTGATGCCATGCTGTATTTTGTCCATATATTTATGACAATTTTTGCAGAAATAGAAGAGGCAGAAGGCAAAGTTTCCGGAAAGAGGAGACAAGAACGTGGTGATAAGGCTGGAATTGTGAAAGGGGGGATTAAAAGAAAGCTGGGAAAATAGTTGAGCATGGAAAAGCAAGAGAAGGAGAAAACAGAGCAGAGAATGTCAACTGGTTTAGACTATTTCTGCCAGAGAAATCTCTTGTCGTTGGAGCTTGGAAAACCAATGCTGATGGCGGGCCAGCTGTGGGACATGGTGGGATGGGAAATGTGAGAGTAGGTGAGAATGAGGCCTGAAGAGAATTAAGAAATTTTTCAATTTAGAAAAGGAAGGGATAAGGTAAGATCAGAATTTTTTTCTACAACTGGCAAAAAGGCTGATTGAAGGGCCAGGAAAGAGAAATGCTCAGCAGGGGATTAAGAAAACCTAAGGTGATAGTTTAAGAGGGGGAATTCAAGACTACAGAGGGGGTGAATACCAAGTGACAGCCCTGTTAATCAGTTCAGAAATTTGAAGCAGGACTTGCAGATCAAATTAAGATTAGATGCCAGTGAACATACAGATGAGGAGTTGGAGGATGAGTAATCAGTGTGGAGGATGAAGCCCTCGAGAAACAATATGAATGCTGCAGAGTGTGGAAGAAAAATAGGAGTTGGAGGCAAGCTGGTGGGGAAAAGGTGATAGATCACATCAACATGGAGAAGAATTATTCCTGTGTTGTTTTGAAGAAAAGAAAGTATGAGAAAGAGGAGAAGAAGGAATCAAAAATGCTTGTGTTAGAGAGGTCTGCAGGGTCCCCACCTTGACCTGAGACCAGACAGCACACATAAAAAGACCTGTGTGAAGGAGATGGCTGTGAAGTTGCTGCCTAGCTAAGTGATCACCATGCCTTTCAGGAAATGGAGCTGCAGGGAATGAGTGGAGAGGTTGTGGATCGTAGCATCACAGAATGGTTTGGGTTGGAAGGGACCTTAAAGCTCATCTAGTTCCAACCCCCCGCCACGGGCAGGGACACCTTCCACTAGAGCAGGTTGCTCCAAGCCCCTGTGTCCAACCTGGCCTTGAACACTGCGAGGGATGGGGCAGCCACAGCTTCTCTGGGCACCCTGTGCCACGGCCTCAGCACCCTCACAGGGAACAACTTCTTCCTCAGATCTCATCTCAATCTCCCCTCTGTCACTTTAAAGCCCTTGATCACTGTGATGTGTTTCAAGATGGACTGGTAAACAGGAGACCTCTGTCCTCTTCCCTTTACCTTCTCCTATGCTTTTCTGATCCTGTTTTAAATGCATCATAGCTTATTTTTAAAAGATCTTCTGTCTTAAATAGGAGAGAATAAAGGGTAAAAGCATCTCTCTTTTTTCCTTTTTTTTATTATTTCCCTCTGGAGTCCGGCACTGGTGAACATAATAGAAGTATTTAGCAGGCAATAATTCCTTCTTTCTCAGGGATTCAGCTAGATAGTACATTCTCTATTTCCCACCTTAAAATTTTTTATGATCATTTTGAGTTGAACAACTTATTTATATGTTGTGCTGTATAAATGTTAGCCCATGATTGTAAATATTTAGACGCTTCTACTACATAAAAATAATGCGAGAGCAAAGAGAGGAACGAAGTGGAGAGCATCTGTTGCATTCTTGCAACAGTACTGAGCTGTTCATGAGCAACAGGAGTGCTCTTTTATGCAGTGTTCTCCTAAAATGTATCATCACCTTAGAAGATACCTTTGGCTTTCGGGACAAAAACACCTGTGGCTTATCAAGGATCTTTATAGATCTTTGATTCTGCAGTACTTCAGAATAGTTTGGAAAAGATAACTTTATTTGTTGTGATACTAACCTCCTTTCTAGCCATGTGCTTTTCAGACCAGGGAAAGGTAGGACAACCAAGGAACCAAGCTGACTTTAAAAGGAGGTCTAAGCACCTTGCCTTCATTACCAGTTGATATATTAAATACAGGGGCTTCTCCTGGGAGGATAATAACTTGCTGATTGTGCTGACTGTGTACTAAAAATACTGGGTGCTTCTTCAAATTGAACAGGTAATTATGGTTTCAAGACTAACATTTTTTCTGTCCCGTATGACCTATTGATTTTGAAACATTTCCTGCTTCTTCTGTCCAGCAGCTAGGATGCTCATCGGTTGCTCCTTTGCAAGCGTATCTAGGTTTTCAAAGTTGTGTGTGTGTATAGCAAAGGTTTTCCTGGACAGTTTATTGATAATTACCCAAAACATTAGTTTATTGATGGGATTATATTAAATGTGTTTCATTATATGTATATATAATTTTTTACAGTAAGTAGGAAATGCCTGGCTTCATCATGAAAAGTATTAGTTACTTTTTTTAAGGAGAGTGGATGTACTAGTCCTGTGTCCTGTTATGTTGTGCTTCTCCACTCCCTCCCCCATCATGCCTCTTTTCTTCCCTTATTATTGATTCTTTTTATAGCCTCAGAGGATTTCCTTTCTACTTCAGGTCTTTCCACCCCATTCCACATATAGGGAAAGCGCTGCAGGGAGGGAGTATGCTCTGCTGCCTCCCACTACCCATGTGGCTGTGCCAGGAGTGTCAGGTAGTGTACATCTGCATACACACGCTGCTACTTACTGTTGGCAAATGCAAGCATAACAGATAAGACTGATTCGCAGTGCCTCACGTAGCAGGTGGTCGGAGAAAGCAATTAGAATAATAGCTAGAATAAATCAAGGACTCAGCGGGAATAATGGAATTGTTACCAGAGCAGGCACCTCATTCTGTGGAACGCGATAAACACTCAGCTTTGCTGCTGAACCACGAGAGAGATGAGGTGACTCTAGGGGTAAATGGTTGGGAGGATTCATGAATCACACTTGCCAACAGGGCTACCAAGCAGAACTTAGGATTTAAGCAAAAACTCTAGGAGGCTAAAGAATTCCCAGGATGCTGTTACTAAATTCGTCATTCTGTTTCTGCAGAGCCACTCAGTGGCAGTAGTGTAATCAACAAAGTTTATCTGCTCTAGGATAAGTATTACTAAGTAATGTATTTATTAGTGGAGATGATATTGCAATGTTTGCCTTTGTTTTATATTTATGGTCTTTGCCTAAGCATGATTTACTGTTGCTGTTCCTCCTGGTCTTCCAGGAGGGATGGCTGCAAGCCCATCTCAAACAACTCTGAAGACCTTTCATAGATGAATTAAATCTGGGGAGCAGAAAAAAAGAAAGGAAACAGGAAGGAGAGCCAGAAGATCAGAAATTTCAAGTGTGGGAAGTGTCAGGGGAAGTGTCATAGCAAGTTGCTGGCAGAACCCATCAGCTCTGAAGGCACGTGGGAGCTGGCGGATGCAGCCCGGAAATATCAGATAGGCCTCCAGTTGTTGAGAAGCTCTTTTTCCATGAGGAGATCTGTGAGGAGGTCCTGTGGCTTTTCTCTGTCTATCTAAAGTCTCGCATAAATAAAATGATGAGGGTAAAAGCATAGGCAGGACTATTTAATAGTCAGTATTGGAGACAAATACCAGGCTGAAGGGCTTTTTGGTTCGATTCAGCAGAGCCATTCTTGTGTTCTTCAAATAAAATGCAATCATTGAATGATTTTAGTCTGGTGAAAATTCCTTTTCTTACAGTCATATGTCAGGCTAGATTTTTTTTTTCCTGAAAGAATTGCAAAATAAGCTTTTCCCAGAAATAGACCAATTTTAGTGAAATGCCTGATGCGCCTGTGATCTAAGTGTAAGTTGTGCAGAGGGGTCTATCCTTTTCTTGAACATGAGAGAGAAAAGTAACAGTCAAGTAATGCAGGGGTAATGCAAGTGTCCTTTCTCTTTGCAACGTATTTGACGTTGTAAAACTTCAAATACTGTTGTATCACCTTTAGCTGTAAATAAGGAGATAGTTTTCCTGAGGGCTCTCATTTTCATCAAGGAGATTAAATTCATAATTAAACTAATATATTGCACCTCAATCAGGAGCTTTTAATAACTGTAATAAAGGGCAGTTAAACTGCTGATCTACATTGATTTTTACTCCTTTGGGAAGAGAGTTATCTGTGTTTCTAAATAGAGCTCTGAAAGGTTTTGTGGGGTAAATGATTTCCCTTTCAATTCCTACTAAACATCTCATTGAGACGCTGTTATTTGCAGGTAGCCAGCATTACCTCTGTAAATTTGTCTTTTTTTTTTTCTCATGGCACATTTACAGAAATAGATTAGACAGTATTTAATGATCAGTCCTTCAGTTACTAGATAGAGCTTCTCTTGGAGCTTTAGTAAATGTTAGTGCTAAAAAACCCTTGACTTTGGAAACAATTATAGTTCCATGAACTATGACCAACACCATGGTAATTTTTATGTTAATGCAAATCATGATAGTAAGGGATAAGCTATTTTTGGAAACTATTTTCGAAGATAATTGCATTCATATTTCTCTGGATAAAATATCTAGATAAAGCCCCAGTGTGTGCCCACTTCTGCAGATGGTGGAGTTGTGCACACAAAGCTTCTCTCCCACTCCAGCATATGTGTGTAAATAACTTTCATGTGCTCGCTAGGTGTGTTTGCTGCATCTCTGGGTATGTTTCCTATAAAGTGGGTTAAACTTCTCTCTAGGTATGTGGAGTGTAGGAAAGAAGTAGAAGTTAAAGCTGCAGCCCTCGGTGTGACAATGTGCAGGAGCAGAATACCTGAATCCATTGAATAGTTTAGGTAAAACTGGTCCTTCAGCTTCTGCATCATCTGGGGACCCATGCGCAATGTGGAAAATGCAAAGGATGGGATTTCAGTAGTGGCCTGATCTTTTCTACTTTCCACTGTAGAAATAATACATATTGAATCACAGAATCCTAGAATTCCAGGTCAGAAGGGACCTTGAGGATCATCTGGTCCAACCTTTCTAGACAAAGCATAACCTAGACTAGATGGCCCAGAACCCTGTCCAGCTGAGTGCTGACAATGTTCAAAGTTGGGGAATTCACCACTTCTCCTGGGAGATTATTCCAGTGGCTGATTGTTCTCATGATGAAAAATTTTCCTCTTGTGTCCAACTGCTGATAAGGTCTCCCCTGAGCCTTCTTTTCTCCAGGCTGAACAAGCCCAGCTCTCTCAGCTTTTCCTCACATGGCTGCCCAGTCCTTGCATCATCTTTGTGGCGCTTCTCTGGACCCTCACCAACCCATCCACATCTTTTTTGTAGAGCAGGGACTAAACCTGAGCACAGTATTCCATGTGTGGCTTAACAAGCAGTGAGCAGAGTGGGACAATGACATCTTTATCTCTGCTGGTGATGCCCTTGTTGATGTAACCAGCATCCTGTATTGCTGTACCATTAGTATGGACATGATAAAATGCAAGGCTGTGTGGAAAACCTGCATTTATTATGGGGCTTGGATTGCTTCCTTTGTCTTTCTGGATTAGTATTTTGTTCACACACACATTTTCCTCCAGCATGCCAGCCGTAAAAGTTACAATAATAACAGTCACTACCTTTAAAATAGCCTCTCATTCACAAAAAGCTTCAGCTAAATACAAAGGTACATTTGAGACCCTTTTTCTATCTGAACTAAAAGATCATTTCTGCACTTGGCAGTCCTGAGGCCACCATGGATTGCACAGGCTCATGCAGTTGCTCTGTCTGTTCATGTTTTTTCACACCAGCATTCAGAAGTTGTTTTCTGGGGGCTCTTTCACTGCTGCTGCGCCCCTTGCTGCTGCAGTCAATAATGAGCCTATGGCTGGGAACATACAGCCAAATGGAAAGGGGTGCAGAAATAGAGGGATGTGTCTTGGCTAGAGAGTGCAAATTTGACGGGTGTTTAGGCAAAGAGAGCGTCATTCAGTAAAATATGTATTTTAGCACAAACCATAAGCAGCAACTGAATGCTTGTCATCCGAGTGCACAAACCATGATGTCCAAATTAAATTTCTGACGACTAAGTTGTTAGTTTTGTATGGGGGGCGTGTGTGTGTTTGATATTAAATAAGAAACAAGCTTACTGGAAAAGTCTAATGCTTTTGCTGTGAACATGAATGAGAGAAGCTTTCACAGGATTGAGTGGGGTGGGAAAGGGCACATGCTTGTACTGATGCTCCTTATGGAGAGTTCTGATGAAGGGGGATTAGATTATCAAAAACATTACAGAGTTGCTGTTTTCGGGGGTATGTGAAATGTAAAGATATGCTTTACAGGGATCTGTATTGCAAAAATTGTGTACTTAAGACGGTGAAAAATGCTATATTTCCTGTACTTAGCCCTAGGGGAAAGCTGACCCTTCCAGAAAGAGACCAGAGTTCTGTGCTTAGTAAAAGTGAAGGTGAAACTTCACAGCAAATTGATTGAGGTATTCTCATGGGTTTCTCCAAAACTGCGTAATAAATGGAGACTCACTTGGAGCACCTGCAAGACTAAGCAGATGGGACTGCTTGGTGCAGTGAGCACAATCTGGAGAGATTTGTCTTGGTGTTCAGATAGACACTGTGTTCAGGAGTCAAAACCACGCTCCAAGGTCATGCTGCTGATGCCCAAGGCCTCTTACAAATGTTAAGTGTCTCTTCCTATTATTGAGCTGTATTATAGCAGTGCTGGGAAATGTCACAGACTAGGATCTCCTTGCAGTAAGTTCTGTGCAAACTTGGAGAGAGCAACTTTCCAACAGTGTTGGACAGGAGGCAGTCTGTGGATCCTGAAAATCCAGGGATAAAAAGAGACCATGAGATAGGAGGCAGGCATGTCCCTCCTCGTCTGGCAGCAGCAGTTTCCTATACTATGTAGAGAAGTAGGGTATTTATGACCAAGGTGTGTAGTATTGGGTAAATAACTCTCTGAAGACAGCTTCACATCTGTGGACAAAATGCTCCTGTCAGTTTGTCTCTATTTTAATGGTTGCTTTGCACCCCAAGAGCAGTTTCTTCCTGGGTTTAATGTGATAATGTGTTCTATTGAAGCTGAAGATTGTGTTAGACACTTCTGGAAATGTTCCCTTTCGCATATGGATTTGGGGGTTTTGAGGCTGTTGGGGAAGGCAGGAGGTCTAACAGCTTCCTGTGTCTTGAAGGGTGAATTACAAGGTCCTTCACGCTGTTCATTCTGAGTATTGGCAGGCAAATCCACTTATTTTATTTGACATTCAAAGTCTACATGAGGCATTATACATCCTAAAGTAAGCATATATATTAATCTGGTAAGTAGCAACTGAAATGATACATTTTTGTCAATTTCATAGAATCACAGAATGGTTTGGGTTGAAAGGCACCTTAAAGCTCATCCAATTGCAACATCCTTTCCACAGACAGGGACACCTTCCACTAGAGAAGGTTGTTCCAAGCCCCGTCCAACCTGGCCTTGAACACTGCCAGGGATGGGGCAGCCACAGCTTCTCTGGGCACCCTGTGCCAGGGCCTCACCACCCTCACAGGGAAGAGCTTCCTCCTAATGCCTAATCTCAGTCTCCCCTCTGTCAGGTTAAAGCCATTCCCCCTTGTCCTGTCCCTACAGGCCCTTGTCAAAAGCCCCTCTCCAGGGGGCTTTCTTGTCGGCCCCTTTAGGCACTGGAAACTGCTCTAAGGTCTCTCCAGAGCCTTCTCTTCTCCAGGCTGAACCAGCCCAGCTCTCTCAGCCTGTCTCCATAGCAGAGGTGCTCCAGCCCTCGGAGCATCTTCGTGGCCTCCTCTGGACTCCCTCCAACAGCTCCACATCTTTATATCGGGGCCCAGAGGTGGACACAGGCCTGGGGGGCTCTCACCAGAGCAGAGCAAAGGGGGAGGATCCCCTCCCTCGACCTGCTGGTCACGCTGCTGGTGATGCAGCCCACGATGTGGTTGGTTTCTGGGCTGCAAAATTGCACCCATTGCTGGGTCATGGTGAGCTTTGCTGGGTCATGTTCTGGTAACCTGGTAACCTCACATAATTGAAAGATAGTGATGTTAAGTGATTTTTAAAATGACCACTTCTCAGATTGCTGTTGGATAGGATTTATTTCCCTGCTTCCCAGGTGACAACCACTGCTCAACAATGTGCATGTTCCCAGGCTGCTCCAAAGGCAGCAAAAAGGCCCAATTTAGTTCCTACTTTTCGGTCAGTAGGCCATTGCCAGTATCATTGAATGCAGATCCTATCATTACGTTTTAATTAGACTAGCATTTACAAGAAAGAGGGGAAAATGCAATTTTAGAGTTAAATTGGAGCCACATTTTTGAGCCACGAGCTTCTGTTAATGCATATAATTAAACTGCTAAGTGATTGTTCATTCCCTATAGAGTTGGAAGTGTCATTCAAGGCAGTAGCTTTCAAGTGCTACCAGTATTCAGAGTTATAAATAATACAGCTGAAGGAGATAAGGAATGCTGTAATATGGAGAGTTAAGATAATGTTCGTCTTAATGTAGTCAGGCATGAATTTATTCATCTGTTTAATGCGGGACTACAGTAAAGGAACCAATTCAAGAATCAGGTTGAGTGGCACCTGGTTTCTAGTGGACAGTCATTTAAAAAATGGATTTTAGTGACTTTTATTTTTAACAAATCCTGACATTTTATTAAATTGCTTTAAAAAATGGCTGCGTTTATCCTATAACTGATATCTCCTCAAACAGTTGAATGTCTTGAGAGCAAGAAGATTAAAGATGCAACTGAATCTTTGGTCTGTAAAATCTTGAAGTGGAATCCGAGAAAATAGTGTTTTTCTCTTTTTGGAGAACTGAAGTTTTTGGGTGTCTTCAAAACATGTTTCTAATTTGTTCTGTAGTTAAAGCGGTCACTAAAATCAGATTAAAACTGCAAGGTATAATCTTTAATGTTGGCTGAGTTGTGCTATTACTGGACTTGAAAATGGGACCAAACTGCTGAATGCTCTCATGATCCCAAATCATTTGACCTTTCTGTTGCAACTCTGAACTGATGCAAGGGTGACTAATGGGGTTTTTATTTTAAAAGTTTATTGCAAATGCACATGACAGTGAAATACTCAAGTTCAGGACTTCATCTCCTGATTCCATCTCCTCTTATATTCTGACCTTTTTTGGTTCACGTAGTGTTACATTGACTTGGTTTTCAACTCATGTCTGTTTTCTTGGACAGTAATTACGATGTCGTGCAATTTCTATGACGGAAAGCAATTGATGGGAGTTGGACAAAAGAATTCCATCATGCACTAGGATACGTCTGACTTGATGGAAAAATCAGTGGCTTCTTGGCATCAAAAGTACTAATTTTACACCCATTGGACCCTGATTATTCATAGTGGCAGTGAGTTTATGAGGTGGTGGATGAATGGATCCTACAGATACCATTAGCTTTAATAACAGGGAACTTCTACAACAAAGGCATATGCTACTAAAATCAATTACTGTTCTCATAAAGCATGTTAGTGGCTAACTTGTATAACCTTGTAAACTGAATGTGTGTTGACGGGATCTTATTAAAATTCATTGTTTGTAATTCACAGAGCAGCTGTTCCAACAAGTAAAGTATGTTTCATGGAGCTCAGGTGAAGCAAAAAATTTGTGAATTCCAGGATTCTGTGATTACTCGTTATATTATTTAATGTGAAAAAGTACTCAACTTTTCTCTAATGGCTCATAAATTGAGCAAGGATATGAGAAACGTTATGTTAGGATATAAAGATAGATTTTAGGATCTAGAAATATTTTAGGATCGAAAGAAGTCCTGAGGAGAAGGACTTGGGGGTGATGATCGATGAGAGGCTTAACTACATCCAGCAGTGTGTGCTTGCAGCTCAGAAACCAGCCGTGTCCTGGGTTGCATCACCAGCAGCGTGACCAGCAGGTCAAGGGAGGGGATCCTCCCCCTCTGCTGTGCTCTGATGAGACCGCCCCTGCAGTCCTGCATCCAGCTTTGGGGGCAACAACATAAGAAGGACGTGGAGCTGTGGGAGTGAGTCCAGAGGAGGCCACAAAGATGGTCTGAGGGCTGGAGCACCTCTGCTGTGGAGACAGGCTGAGAGATTTGGGTTTGTTCAACCTGGAGAAAAGAAGCCTCCAGGGAGACCTTAGAGAAGCTTCCAGTGCCTAAAGGGGCTGACAAGAAAGCTGGAGAGGGGCTTTTGACAAGGGCCTATAGGGACAGGACAAGGGGGAATGGCTTTAACCTGACAGAGGGGAGACTGAGATGAGATCTTAGGCAGAAGTTGTTCCCTGTGAGGGTGGTGAGGCCCTGGCACAGGGTGTCCAGAGAAGCTGTGGCTGCCCCATCCCTGGCAGTGTTCAAGGCCAGGTTGGACGGGGCTTGGAGCAACCTGCTCTAGTGGAAGGTGTCCCTGCCTGTGGCAGGGGGTTGGAACTAGATGAGCTTTAAGATCCCTTCCAGCCCAGACCATTCTGTGATTCTATGATATGAAAAAGTCCATGTTTATGGACCTCCAGATAATTTACATTTCAACTCATCTGAATTGGCAATTTATTTTTAATTACAGATAAACCACTATGATGATACCTCGTGTTGTGTCCATCATCTACATGCACAAACTTAAAATTTTACGCTAGCGTTCATTTTTATTATATGAGATGTGTTAAATGCTAGTTGGCTTACAGGCTTTAGCTAGAGGGGAGAAAACTTCAAAGAAAATTGGTTTAGTAGCTTTGAAGTTGTATGTGCCTTCATTTGGAATATTCATGCATGCAGAAGCACTGCATCCTTAAGTGATTCAAAAAGCCTGGAAATACATCAGGATCCTTTTTCTCTAGGTCATCTTTAACCTCTAACTTCACGGTATGTTAGCAGACGTGGATTTAAGACCTGCTTGAGTGGTTGCTAGAGCTGATGGAAAGCCTCCTGTTGACTCCAATGATGCTGTGGATGGTGGTCTTCGGAACAAATGTTGGTTTAGGGATGGAATTTGTTTTGGCAGTAAACTGTTCTGAACATTTTTATCAGTTGAAGACACCTTTTAAGGTGTCTAATTATAAAAAGAAAAGGCTACAATTCCTCCTAAAGCTTGCCATGTGTTAGCATTTTATAGTTCCTTTGTTTCATGAGAGACTTAGTCAAAGTTGTTTGTAAATAGGAAAAGGTTAAGCTTTTATATACTGGGATTTACAGAAACTATTTAAAGTTTACTGCTGGAAAAAGGGGTTCAGAAAAAAAGACACTGCTGTGTTATATGGTTTGAAGTTAATTACTTGTGATATAATTAGACTTGAGGAAAACTTTGAGAAATAGTTTAAGAAAAAATTATGAAAACAGTAATTTTTTTAATGCTAACGTTGCTGAAATATGAAGTGGCATTATCAGCTAGCTCAGTGTATTGACGTAAAATATGCAGTGTGTATAAAGAGGCAAAATTCACGGTGTGATTAGAAACCTTAACATTTGACCTTGCCTTTGCTGGATGGTTTTAACCTTAGTGCTGTGTTGATGCCTTTGCCTTTAATCTGCAGTGTAAATCGCTGAACGTTTAAATATTCTGTCTGGTGAATCATACATGCTTTTGCATTTAGTTCAGTATTGTTGCGAATATTAATATATAACCTTACTGGAAGCCTTTTTTCCTGCTGGAGTGGTTTATTTACCTCCCTGTATCTCACTAGGGAAGCATCATTGCTTCCTTACCTTAATGTCTATCTCTTCTTCAGTGCCACTTTGCCATTGAGCTCCTCTTATCAGAACAATCACCTCTTCCATTATTTTCTTATTCCTTCTTTCACAGTTGCTTTGTTTTACATTAGAGCACCTCTAACCATCCACTAAAGATGAAAGTCTGTCATTTTGGGTTGTTCCAGGACAACAGGATTCTGAATTATTTTTCTGACCCTATGTTACCTTATCATAGAATCACAGAATGGTCTGGGCTGGAAGGGATCTTAAAGCTCATCTAGTTCCAACCCCCTGCCATGGGCAGGGACACCTTCCACTAGAGCAGGTTGCTCCAAGCCCCGTCCAACCTGGCCTTGAACACTGCCAGGGATGGGGCAGCCACAGCTTCTCTGGGCACCCTGTGCCAGGGCCTCACCACCCTCACAGGGAGCAACTTCTGCCTAAGATCTCATCTCAGTCTCCCCTCTGTCAGGTTAAAGCCATTCCCCCTTGTCCTGTTCCTACAGGCCCTTGTCAAAAGCCCCTCTCCAGCTTTCTTGTCAGCCCCTTTAGGCACTGGAAGCTTCTCTAAGGTCTCCCTGGAGGCTTCTTTTCTCCAGGTTGAACAAACCCAAATCTCTCAGCCTGTCTCATACGCCTTGTGACTTTGGATTTCACACCTGCTTCAGCTGGCTGGTTTGAAAATAAGTCCAGTGATTATTTTTCCCCCTCTCTTTGCGTTTTGAGCACCAGATGCACACCAGGGCCAGCACAGAAGAAATGGTAAGATTGGTCAGCCAAGGGCAGAACATGTCTGCCTGCTCTGACAGCTGCCAGCAACAGTATTGACCTGTAAACTCAAACTGAACCTGTGCAGCAGAGGGGAGTACACACTTCTAAGAGATGCGTTAACCAGACGTAATGGCTGCATGCTGTCACATGGGGGTATAACCTGTTTCTGACCTTATTTCCTTACTGCGAGTTGGAGTCGATGATTTTTATGTGTCCCTTCCAACTTGAGATATTTTATGATTCACTGATGGTGCTCAATAGACCAATCTGTAACCCAGACCAAGGCTGAGACAAAAGAAAAGCGCTCTCCCCAAAACGTATGTTGGGCTCTCGCGTTAGCGGGCTGAGTCATCCTGGTCAGGGGTCCATCAGGAACTGGAGCTGGCGTGAGATTGGGAGCAGGATGGCGTGGCTGGAAGTGTGGGCAGGGCAGGGAGCCATCACATCTGCTGCCTGGGGAGCTGTAGCACAAACTAGCCCAGAGTGCTTCCGAATAAGTCATTTATGTCCTGTCCTCAGAGGTGGTGATGATGATTTCATTATTTCATGGAGCTGGCAGGATAAGTACGTTTTCTCATCTGATAGTGGCCATGTGAGATTTTGTGACAAACAGGAGTGTTTATGGAGTGCATAAACAGTCCTGAGGAAAGGAGGAGACCAACCTTATACTTGTGCATTCTCCGGAGTGATTACCTGGATGCTGGGATTCAGAGTCATCTCCCTTGCCTAGCTTCCTTGTAAACCATACAGATAGTGCAGTTTAGTGGGATACAAGGTCTGTTATCTGCCTGGGATGATTGGTCTTGCGTCTTGGATACTCTTTAAGGAGAGTATCCAGTGAGTTGATTGTTGCTCCTAGAGGCTGAGGGTGGAGAACCAAATTGTTTAGTAATTCTGTAACGAGGTGAGTGCAGTGAGGCTGTGCCTGGATGCGGTTCTCTCAGCAGCAACAGTGGCTTTTGGCACAACCATTTTGCAAAGCTGCAGATAACTCAAGTCAGTGAATTGGTCCCAGTTAAAACAACCTTGCAAAATTTAAAACCAATACCTCCTCCTCGTGTTGATTTTTTTTTTTTAATGGGGCCATCCAGGACTTGCTGCTCCTTAAACCAGCAGTGCTGCTGGGATGGCGATGATGGCTGAAGCTTCATCAGACCATGAATGCAGGATTTGACAGTTAATTTTGCAGCAGTTGAATTTGCAGGCCACCCCAGTGGACGTGGGGTCGTTAGCCTGGAGAAGAGAAGGCTCTGGGGAGACCTTAGAACAGGAACGGCTTCCAGTGCCTAAAGGGGGCAACAAAGAAAGCTGGAGAGGGGCTTTTGACAAGGGTCTGTGGGGACAGGACAAGGGGGAATGGCTTTAAACTGACAGAGGGGAGACTGAGATTAGGTATTAGGAGGAAGCTCTTCCCTCTGAGGGTGCTGAGGTGCTGGCACAGGGTGCCCAGAGAAGCTGTGGCTGCCCCATCCCTGGCAGTGTTCAAGGCCAGGTTGGACGGGGCTTGAGCAACCTGCTCTAGTGGAAGGTGTCCCTGCCCATGGCAGAGGGTTGGAACTGGATGAGCTTTAAGGTCCCTTCCAACCCAAACCATTCTGTGATTTTATGACTTTATTCATGGTCCTGATCTTGTTTTGTTTCTTAAGTTGACTCAGTTGTCCCTGTCTCTGTGTGAGGATGTGTATAAATGGCTCAGGATGCTGGTGTGCCTGGAAAAGATGCTATTTAGATGGTTTCTTTTTTTAGCTGGATTAGTTCTGGGGTCTGTTGTTCTCTGTAGCTGCACAGCAGGTAAGGGTGGTGCAGGAGTGTGTGTGTGCCGGGCAGAGACTGCTGGAATGGCCCAGGCTGCTGTGGTCCTGCCGTTTCTCTGACCTTGCTCACCTCTTCCTGTCTTTGCACTGGATCTGGCATGCATCTGAGTCTGTGCAGATCCATTTTGGTGTGCTTAAGCTAGCAGCAAACCATTTGCTGCTTTTCATCATGTTGAAGTATGGTTTTGTGAAGCACAGTGAGCCAACAGAGCTGCTCAGAGCTGCTCGGGCAGGGAGGTCCTGCTCCCAGCAGGCTGCTAATGGCAGTTTATTCCAGCGTCAGGGCTTGCTGGAGCACTGCAGGAGCTGGTTTAACACACAGCAGCAGTAGGAAACATAGCAAAATGTCTGAGTGGGTCTGGCCCACATGGGTGTTTGGAGCGCTTCAGCAAAGTGCTGGTGAGTGCCAAAATATGGCAACTGGTGGGACCATGATAGCCTGCCATTATCTCAGCTTAACAAACTTATATGGTTTTCTATATTATTTTTATTTCTGATAATATGATGCTGGAGAGGGATCAAGTGGTGGATTTCAAGTGTTCAATAGTCTAATCCAGTATTAGATCTGGGCATCGATGCTATTTAATGAGGACCGTGTCATCACTTAATTCAGTTCAGTGGTTGCTTGGTTCAGGGTGCTGTGCCTGGTTTTGGGGGGTTTTTTTAAGTGAATTTATTTTAATTGTCATCACTGAAATTTAATTTCAAAACCCCCAATGTGGTTGTTGTGTAGCATGAGCTAGTGCTGTCCAGTTTGCATTTCAGTGCTGGGGTTTAGTCACAGGAGTTAGCAGGCAGTACAATTTGTCCTCCCGTTCTCCAGGATTGTTCAGAACATCTTTGTAAAATAAATCTGTTTTTCTTCATTGCTATTCAAATGATGTGTCGCAGACACATTGATTAATCTCTAAATGGGGTCTGCTGAGATTGAAGATAAGTACACTCATTTCTATTGTTCTAATTCTGAGCAGAGTCTGTTACAATAAATGGTGCAGTATCTATTGAATTCATGCTGAAAGGTAAAAGCAATGCACAGATTTGACTCGTAGCATTGTCATGT
The DNA here is from genome assembly GCF_004027225.2 of Strigops habroptila. Classification (NCBI taxonomy): domain Eukaryota; kingdom Metazoa; phylum Chordata; class Aves; order Psittaciformes; family Psittacidae; genus Strigops; species Strigops habroptila. The sequence continues at coordinate 61,681,684 of NC_044282.2, forward strand.
GGATTTTTTCTTCAGCACCTTCTCTAAATCTAGAATGTACTCTTTATTTCAAGAAAACATGTCGTAAACTGATAAATTCTGGCAACTCAGTGCAAGCCAGTAATTCTTAAAACATATTTACAATTGTCTTTACAAAATCTGTCTTGAAATTCGTTTTGTTGGGACACTGAAGCCCCAGGAAATGTGGTTTGTTTTACCCTAACTTGCATTTTTTGTTCCACTTCTGCAGGAGTTTTTTGAGAATCCTGCTTTTCGTCCAGATGGTATGAAGCTCTACCCAACACTAGTGATCCGTGGCACTGGTCTGTACGAGCTCTGGAAGACTGGAAGATACAAGAGCTACCCCCCCAGCACTCTTGTGGATCTGGTGGCTAGAATCCTGGCCCTTGTCCCACCATGGACACGTGTGTACCGTGTTCAGAGGTAATTTTCTGTGGTGAGCCTTGTATATTGATTTATTGCACTTGGAGGGATTCTTACTTTAATTACAGCAAGATCTGACTCAGCCTTTTATTATTTTTCAGCCTTAGTCGTTAATACACTAAAGATTTTTAAAACTGCTTCCTGTCTATTCAGGATGGGAAAGGCCAAGTAGAATGTGAAGCTGTTTAAATTGAATGCTTCTGTAATGCACCCAGAAACTCGGAATATTTCTGGAGGCCTCACTGTTGCTACCACTCAGACAAGAGCATAGGATGCGCCACACGTAATCCTTTAATGATAGTGATGGATAATTGCCTCTTGGCTGTGGGTGAAGTTTCCTATATTTATTGCAGGAGCTACAAGGTGTGTCATTTTTTGGCTATAGAGACTTCCTTTCTTTCCCCATGGGTATTGCAGGGTTTTCATAAATGCACTTATGATAATGCCGTTATTTCCGGCATTCGCCTCCCGGGACAATAGATAATACTTACATTTAGCACTGTATTTTCAGTGTGGGGTCTCCCTTGGATTATTTTTCTTCTGTTATCTCTTAAATCTGTCTGATAATAGGAAGGGAGGCTATGATATACTTGACTATTTTCACATGTGCAGACAACACTCAGTTGGCTTTCAGCTATGAGAGCTGGAAACAGTGCCAATGCTGAGCTCTCCAAGAGCATGAGGAATGAGAAAGCCTTGTGCGTTAGACATCACCTTCCTGGACTTCTCTAAGGCGTTTGATTTTGTGTCCTATGAGAAAGAAATGTGACAGAGTGGGGATAAACAGAAAAACATGGTAGAGAAGAAGGGTGGCTGAAGACAAAAAATGCTGGGTAGGATTGACAAAGAAAATACGGACTCAGGGTTATTAGTGGAGTTTCTCAAACTTCCATTTAAAAATCTTGCTCAAATCTTGCTCAAAATTTTATTTATTTATAGTGACACGAAAAGTAACAGTGCATTGAGCAAACCTTACAGGGCTGGAAAGCATCACTGAAAAAGAGAGGATGCACAGGCAGGATCTGGTGGTGGTGAAGCTGAAGTGATAGAGATAGGATGAGATGCAGTTCAGGGATGTTTGGGGTCAAACTCAAAGTCTTAGATTAGATATTAGGAAAAAATTCTTCCCTGTGAGGGTGGTGAGGCCCTGACACGGGGTGCCCAGAGAAGCTGTGGCTGCCCCATCCCTGGCAGTGTTCAAGGCCAGGTTGGACACAGGGGCTTAGAGCAACCTGCTCTAGTGGAAGATGTCCCTGCCCATGGCAGGGTGTTGGAACTGGATGAGCTTTAAGGTCCCTTCCAACCCAAACCACTCTGTGATTCTATGAAACTGGGAGTGAGTTTTGCTGCAAACCATGAGGTCAGCATGTGAAAATAGTAGAGGAGGAAAAGTTCTAATGTCTTGCTTTGTAATATGAATAAGCCACTGGTGAACACAGCTGTGAGAAACATTTTTTTCAGGATAACACTTTTTAGAGATGAAAGTATTAGTGCAGCAGCCAGACAAGGCTTTGGTAAGACCTTGTCTGGAATAATCTCCATCTTCAAGAAAATGAACTGTGGAAATATGCGCAGAGAAGCACCAGTCTCTTTTTCGCAGGATAGATGTGGACATAAATGACCTCTGTAAATTTTTGAGAGAAGGAAAATAACCTTTTAAGAAAATAGGAGCATAGATTTAGGCAAAGAACAAGAAAATAAGAAGTGGCCTTGAATAAAACAAGGCAGGAAGCTGGGACTTTTCAGTCAAGACTGAGATTCTGAAGTAACCTTCCAAAGTTACCAAAGAGGAAGAGAAGCTAAATATAAATATGATGAAGCTTGATTAGGCTTATGAATGTGATTGAGGCTTGAGGTTACAAGCATGAGGTTACTGAGACATGGTTTCAGCGACTGGGAGATCCTTCCTTCAAATCTTCATTACTGTGGGAAACTGGTGTCTGTAGCTGAACTCTGAGAAGGATAGGACACTGAAGAAAGCAAACATGGCTCACAGGAAATATCTACATGATATTCCCCGAGGCTTTTCATATCACTTGTAGGAGCTTTAAACTTCCCTGTGAGGGTGGTGAGGCCCTGGCACAGGGTGCCCAGAGAAGCTGTGGCTGCCCCATCCCTGGCAGTGTTCAAGGCCAGGCTGGACGGGGCTTGGAGCAACCTGCTCTAGTGGAAGGTGTCCCTGCCCGTGGCAGGGGGTTGGAACTGGATGAGCCTTAAGGTCCCTTCCAACCCAAACCATTCCATTGATTCTATGATTATTAAAGGAAAAACTCCTGCCTTTTATGCCTGCATGTCTCCTTCATCATTGATTCCACTATAGACGCAATGGCCTGTTTGTTCATCATATCTTCATATCTAACTAAAATGGATTTATTCTTAAAGGATATCATGAATTTGCAGCCTAGCAGGTTTTCTGAGGAACACAGGCCTGGAAATGTCTTTGCTGGTGTGCTGATTTGCCTGAGATTGGCTGATTTCCTCTGTCAACAGCAGCAGCCTCCATCCAGCTGTCATCCTGTTGTCAGTTATTATGTTCCACTGGAATAGCTGTTTTCTTACTGACTGCCTCATGTTATCTGAAACTTGTTCACGGTGATTACAGATTTTTACACCTCCAGTGCAAAGTCCAAAAGTTATTACATTGATCTAAATTGCTTTCAGGGTCATTTTATGACCTTTATAGCAGAATAATAAACAAAACCAGATTTCTAAAAACTTCTGTGGACTGTTCCCAGCACTGCTTCACTGGGGACACCAAGTTTTTCCCCATTCTCTATTGCTGTCCCAGGCCCTTTCCATCTCCCTCCAGTCTTCCATCCTTCACATCTTAGATTTCAGGCCCTATTTCCACAATTCTTTTGGATTCAGCTAGTGCCCCAGACAGCAAGTTCTTCCCTGTGGGGTTGCTGAGGTCCTGGCACAGGTTGCTCAGAGAATCTGTGGCTGCCCCATCCCTGGCAGTGTTCAAGGCCAGGTTGGACGGGGCTTGGAGCAACCTGGTCTACTGGAAGATGTCCCTGCCCATGGCAGGGTGTTGGAACTAGATGAGCTTTAAGGTCCCTTCTCACTCAAGTCATTCTGTGATTCTATGATTCTATCTCTATTCTCTAGTACAAGGTTTTGAGGAAACATAAGGGTCTCAGTATTTCTGTAGTCTGTCACATGCTCATAATAATCAGTTTAATGAGTCAGGTGAGCATGGGAGAGGTGTCACTGACAAAACACTGTAGAAGTCTTTCTGTGTCAGCAAACCAGGTTAAATATGTTTTGGTTTTGGTTTTTGGTTTTTTTTTTTTCTTTAAAAATGAGGTGCTGTTGATAATGGCTGGTTGGAGGAGAACATATCTTCCAGGGTGTTTTGTAACTGTCATGGATGCTTAGTACTGTATTTGTCCTGCATGTTTGTGAATCTCATTATCACCGAAGCACTTTGGTGTGTGAGAAGGTGTGAAATGACAGGATCAGTGCCACACCTTGAGACTTTTTGTTTCATGGATCTCAGTGTTTTACATGAACGTTATTTTCACTGTACTGATGGGGAGATGTAGATATGAAGAGATAGAATACCTGACTCAACAGAGATCATGTAATAAGTCAGAGCGGAGAGCAGACTCAAGGTCTTTAGGCTTTCACTGTGTGCTTCAATCAGCTGCTTCACAGGTGTCCTAAGTAATGCAAAATGTTTGAAAAATAGAAGATTAAACAGGCGTTGTTGAAGCTTCTGGCAAATTGCACATTGACTTTAATAAGGTCAGGATTTAATCCCCTCTATCCCTGAATTTGTTTAGCATTTTAACAAGTCCTAAAAGCACTGGTACAATGCTGTCTTGTGGCTATTCAAAATAGGCAGTTAGTGTGTACACTCATGATGCACACATGGTACTTACTTAGATACCCTGCCTTAATCTGAAGTGGGGATGGAAAGCCTGTTTCTTGCTTTATCTTTCTTAAAATGCTTATTTTCCACATTCATATTTTAATTTAGTTTGCTCCCTAGTAGGTAGATGAGAGAGGCTCAAGCTACTGTATGTTGTAATCCATCTTCTATTCGCAGTACTTCATTTACTATTTCATATCTGACTCTGGATTTAGCTGAAGACCTGGTACTGGAAGATGTCAGGATGTTTTATCTGTGTCCCTGTAGGGAAAAATACGTCCAGCCTGACTTCTTGGAGTTGTTCCATGATTAGAAGAAAGGGGTTTAGTTAGATTATCACTGCAGATCTAACATACCCTGCTGAAAATGCTTTTCTCCACTAGTGTGTCCTTTAGTCACAATGTGAAGTGCTCATTTCCACTAATTGAAGCTCTTTGAAGTACATTGTGTTGGCTCTGCAGTGTCTCTATTTACCCGAAGAAATCCACCGAATAAATGAACTGGGGAGTTAATCGTATTTTGCCTCAACTTTTTGACACCTGAGTGTAAGAAGCAGGGAATTTTTCACAGTCTCTTTGGCTTTATATTAAAAAAGGCAGGGAAAATAAGGGAGGAAAGTAACACATGGGGTCTCCATTAAACGGGGAGACCTCTAGCAGCCTTCCAGTACCTAAAGGGGGCAACAAGAAAGCCGGAGAGTGGCTTTTGACCAGGGCCTGGAGGGACAGGACAAGGGGGAATGGCTTTAAAGTAACAGAGGGGAGATTTAGATGAGATCTTAGGCAGAAGTTGTTCCCTGTGAGGGTGGTGAGGCCCTGGCACAGGTTGCCCAGAGAAGCTGTGGCTGCCCCATCCCTGGCAGTGTTCAAGGCCAGTTGGACAGTCCACTAGACTTGGAGCAACCTGGTCTAGTGGAAGGTGTCCCTGCCTGTGCAAGGGGTTGGAACTAGAGGGTCTTTAAGGTCCCTTCCATCCCAAACCATTCTGTGATTCTGTGATTATGCTGGAGAAAGTTGTATCAAAATTGGAGTGCAATGCTGAAATAGAAGGAGAATCCTGGAGTCTTGAAGCTCTTATTTTCATTCTTAATGGTAAAGGAAAACTCTTCTTGCCCCATCCCTTGCCAGTGTCTCAGACTTCTACAAGGCTGAAGCAGCACAAGGATCAGGTCTTTAGGACCCTTTAAGACCTTTATCTTTTATACAGCTACTGCTGAAAATAGTAAGTGTTAATGGGGGCCATGGTGTGAATGCAAGTCCTCAAGGAACTGAATGGGTCAATTAATACATTTTACAGAGGTCATCAGACAGCTGCTAGATGGTGATGACTTTCAATCACCACTGAACCAACATAGATTCAGCTAATTACATTACCAATTCCCTGAACCATCGCATTCTCTGTATGTTTTTTTGTGATGTTCTGTTTTTTACTCTGTTGAATGAACCTATATCATAGATAGAGAAAAAGGAAGAATATTCACAAAGGAATGCTTGAGCCCTGTTAGAGACCGACCTGTTCTACAGCTTACTGAGTATTTTTGATACTTGTGTAGCCCTTATTTCCCTGAAGAAGATCTGAGGGGTTTGGGTTACACCCTAGTGTGCTTGGGTGGTGTGTTACTGAGGGTGCCAGAGTGGAGTTTGAGCAGGGGAGGGAGAAGCATTTGAGATCACTGAATAGTACATCATTAGATAGGAGGTGAGCGTGGAGCCAATAATCTGCACATTTCTTTTTCAGCTTGATTGGGATGCATAAATCCTCCTTTCCCTAAGAGATGGTATCCTGCTTTCATAGTCTTCAGTGGGACTAACTGCCCGGGAAGGCAGTGAAGAGGCCAAACCTGGTCTCGCTTTCAAATTTCATTTTAGTACCTTCCTTGGAGAACTCGAGGAAGGAGTTCTGCCATTTGCAGACTCATGATTTACATTCCCATAGGAAGGCCCTAGACTTTCTGGTTGGGCTTTGCTGCAAATCATTTGCTAAACAGAACATTTTCACTTTTAAGCAGCTAGTGTCCCTGTATTAAAATGTAATTCTGATGAATTTTCCCTGTTGGCCCTTCAACTCAGAGACTGCAGAAAGATGCAGTCTGGTTCCTAATTGGTGGTCTCTAGCAACAGATACCATGGAGGACATCTGACCTGGAGGCAAAGGCTCAGCTGGATGATCTTTTTTTTTTTCCAGACTTCCAAGTGAAGAATTGAGAGCAAAATTATAACCTATTTCTTAGGATTCTAAAAGCCTTCTTTTGTCTTCAGTCTTTTTACTGAAGTAAAATCTGTAGCTTTTTCCCTTCATTTTTCTTCTGTTCTTAGTTGTGTTTTGTCTGTGTTATTTCCTGTTCCACCAAAGATTTGAAATGAAGGTAATTCAGATAAGTTCTGTGGTCTGCTATTTGGGATCTTGGCTTAGGTGGCTGTAATGGTGCTTTGTGGTCTATTGTCTGCTAATGCAGTTGTTTGTGCTTTTTGCTTTTGCTCTCTTATACAGAGATATCCCAATGCCACTAGTCAGCTCTGGAGTGGAGCATGGGAACCTGAGAGAGCTTGCCTTGGCCAGAATGAAAGATCTTGGGACACAGGTAAAATACTGTCAGTTGGTATTGAGGGAGAGCTGCTTGATGACTTTATACAAAGTTGTATAAAGAAAAGGAATGACTAGAAGGCACAATAGGAGCCAGGTTTACTGCTGAACTAAAACCATCTGCAAAGGTCTTTAAAAAAAAGTTAATGATTAAAAAGCACCTTGATGATCCTTCTGAAAAGCTGTTTTTGTTTGGCTGATTTTTAGTTTAGCACTTTCACCCTTTTCCTGAATGCACTTGCTAACTAGTTTGTGATATTCCATTTTTTAGCAGAATGAAACCCTTAAATCAGAGAGAAGGCAGGAAGGTTTCTTTTTAATTTATGCTATTAGAAATTCTCCTTTCTTTCTTTTTCCCACGCATGCACTTACTTGACTGAACAATTGAAAGAAAAGCTCTTAGTATGAGGGCAAGAGAGATTTCAGCACAAACAAATGAGACTTGATATTCTTCATATTTCTATGGTCAAATAAAAATAGGAGTGGGGGTGGAGAGAAGGAAGTGGGAGGGAGGAATTGAGTTCATATTTGAAGGAGGTATGTGTCCCCTGTCTTGATTTTTCTCGGAAGGTCGCTGCAGCAGTTGGCATTCACAGTGCATCTCATGGTCTGCTGTGACACTGCTCATTCTTTGAACCTCCCTGTGAAACCCAGTTATCAACCACAGTTTGCAGAATCCTCCAGTAAAGTTATGCCCAAGTTCTTCCTTTCTTGAGATGTCTGACTTCAGTTTTGGTCCCCACTATACAAAAAAGATGTGGACAGGCTGGAGAGGGTCCAGAGAAGGACCACAAAGATGATCCAAGGATTGGGCAGCCGTGTGAGGAAAGGCTGAGAGAGCTGGGCTTGTTCAGCCAGGAGAAGAGAAGGCTCAGGGGAGACCTTATCCCCATGTTCCAGTATTTAAAGGGTGGCTACAAAGAGGAAAGAGACTCCCTTTTTGACAGGAAGTCACATGGAAAAGACATAAGGTGATGGGCACAAGTTACTAATGGGGAGATTCAGAACTGGACACGAATGGGAAATTTTTTCACACTGAGAACAATCAGCCATTGGAATACTCTCCCCAGGGAAGTGGTGATTCCCCAACATAGGACTTTTTTAAGATTCAGCTGGACAGAGTGCAGAGCCATCTAGTCTAGGTCATGCTTTGCCAAGAAAGGTTGGAACAGATGATCCTTGAGGTCCCCTCCAACCTGGGATTCTAGTATTCTATGAAAGCATCACATGAACCACATGCTCCTTGAGACTATTCCAAAGGGCTTTAATTGCTCTTGTGTTCAGGCAGGGACAGATCCTCACCACAACTGTTCCATGCATCTGTATTGTGATTTAGTCCTCCCGCTTTATAGCTCACCTTTTCTTAAAGAGGTTTTAAGGCATTACTGCATGAAGCAATATAAAGTCTTCACCTACTGGGTTTGTGCCTGTAGTCCCACACCAACTTGTGCTCCTGACCTGTATTTTTGATATTTAACATGGGTAGTTCTCTAGGCTACATCTAGCTCCTTTACTGCAGTTGCCATTTCACTTGGATCTTGCAGTTGCTGTGCAAAAGATCAAAAAAGAAATTCCAGACTGCCTTCCTTCCAGCTGTGCTTTCCATACCCCTTGATCTTTCCTAAGCTGATGCCCTGGACTTTCTCCTTAAATCATTCATCCCAGTCTCCTTTCAGTAGCAAGCCAGGATTTGGCAGACAGCTTTGCCAGCCACAGAAGCTTCCATCCCTCCTGCTGACTTTTCACTTCAAAACCAGGCAGGGGAGGCAATCTCTGTGGTGCAGCTGAGCTTTTACAGTTGAGCTTTTTAGGGCTAAGTGAACACTTCTTGGGTTTGATACTGAAACCACATCATTTGATCAGAACCTGATCAAGACCAGCTGGAGAAGCAGGGATAGCTGATCTGTGGCAGTCAGGGCAGAGCTGAACCATTAAAGAGCTTGTCAGGCTGGCAATCATTGCTTTTAGAACCAAATCTCTGAATATCTCTACTGTGCAGGTGATTACAGAGTTTAATGTAGTGAGGCAGAAACACTGCAGCTGGTGGAATGAGGAACCAGTATAGCTTGAAATGTAAGGTACTGTTGTGGTTTTGTTGCATCATAGGATAAAATTGTATATATACTTTGTCCTCTTGTCCCTTAAAGAGAGGAAAAGGGTAAGGCAAGGAAGAGACTTATAGGAATCATATCTTTACCAGCTCACCAGCTCTGGCAGTTCTGATATCCATCTCTGGGGAATGGCTTGGTGAGGAGCATGTTAGAGGGATCAGTATCAGTCATGTCAACACTGCAGCTTGTGTCTGTGGTTGCTGGAAATAAATTATTCTTGAAGAGCCTTGTTGGGGGACCAGATGCTGGCCTTCATGATTGCCAGCCACTGAGTGCAAGTGGAGATACACTGTTGGGACACAGAATTTTAAAGCAGCATCCCAGAATACATTGTTCTTCCTCAGTTCTTTGTAATGAAGAGTGGATGTTTCTCTGTCTTTTACTGTGCTGTTCATGTAGCTAAGAAAGTGTAAAGCAGAGACAAATTTGTCTACTCTAGAATCCTGGTAGGACAGTGAATCATAGAATCACAGAATGGTTTGGGTTGGAAAGGCCGTTAAAGCTCATCTAGCCCCAGCCCCCTGCCACAGACAGGGACACCTTCCACTAGACCAGGTTGCTCCAAGCCCCGTCCAACCTGGCCTTGAGCACTTAATCCTGGAATAATCCTAGTTTTACCATAACCCACTCTAAAAAACTAACACAAGCCCACTTTTTTTTCCTGCTATTTGGGAGATTGTTGCTTTATATTGATAGTGGAATTTAAAAGCATTCAGAGGAGGACAGGGCATGAGATGGAGCTGTGCTTGTTATGGGTATTCAGAATTTTTGTGTGAATTGGGTTTTCACATACCCATCTACAAGTCTGGCTTTTGGAAATCCATGGACAGGTAGGTGCTGTTGCTGTTAGACTAATTTTACCCTGTCGGTGGAGTTTATCTTACTTCCTTCCAAATACAGCAGTGCTAGTGGAATGAAACTAGCTGTCCTAGACTACCTTAGTCTGGATATTGTAGACCAACACCCAGATTTTATAGTTTCACATATAAAAAGTTTGAAAGAAAGCTAATGATAAAAGCAGTATTATTCTCCTGAATAATGATCTCTTAGTCTTCTGGTTTGCCAGAAAACCCTCTGAAATGCAAACAGATGTAACCAGTTGCCCACAGCCCACAAGACCTCCTTTCCTGGGTTAATTTCATGACCAGCTTAAGTAGTTAATTTTAATGCTTTTAAGCTACTTGTTCTGAAGCCAATTACCAAGTTTCCAGCAGTTTAGAAAACTGAAAAGGAAAACCAAACACCTGTCCAGTAGCTTTTTACAGTAAAGACAAACATCCTTTAGCCTTATAGCTAAAGGATAAGCCTAAAGCCTTATCCTTTAAAGTCTATGTCAGTGTTCTCTGGGACTTGTGGATCAGACCCCTTGGTTTTATGAAGGTGTTTTATGTTGATGTGAATGAGTGTTATTTTTTTTAAGATAGGTCTAATCTATCTATGATTCTATGAAACAAGCATTTGCAACTCAGTAAATTGAGTAAAACTCTTTGGGTAAAACTCTTGTGGCTGTACTTTGCTGACAAAAGTTGTGTTAAGTTTAGCGTTGGACTTCCAATAAACCTGCTAAGATGTGGATGCGTTTAGTCTCTCACAGTAGGAGTGTCTATACTATTACAGCCCTTTGCTTACGTGAATGGGTGCCAAATTACTCAACCTTGATTGGCTTTGTTGAGAAGCACAAAACTTTATGCAAGCTATAACCCATCTCTCAAGCACTGAGCTTGGACCCTCATCTCCTCCTCTGTCTGACTTCTAAGGGAGGGAAGATTTCTTTTGGCTCTCATTGTTTGCTCCATCATTGGTCCCAAGCCTCGGTGATGTTCTGTGGATGCCAGATCAGTGTTAGCTGTACTTTCTGGTATTTGGGTAGGGCTTCTGCAACAATTCTCATTTAAAAGTAAGAAAAGGGGTTGCTGAGATTCAATATCTGGCTGTTTAATGACTCTCTGGTGCCTTGGTGTACATTTTACCAATGTTAGACCTTCCCAATGAAGAGTAAAAATGGATTATACCAAAATCTTGGGTTTTTTCTCTGTTACTTTTCTATATGCGTTGACTTTGCCTGCAGACCCTGCTGCTTGTGAATCAAAGGGTACATTTCCTCTGGAGCCATAATGGTTGCTTAGTGAATTGATTTTTGCCAGCACGTCTTTCCATTTAGCACAAAGACCTCTTTCTGAGGTGTATTAAGAATGGATCGGTGAGCATTTTTGTTTTGAAGTCTGCCCATTTGAAATTAATCTGTGCAACTTCATGCTATTTCAGTTTAGTTTTGAACCCAATAGGTGTCTGGAAATCTGTATGTTGCAGAGCTTAATGTTTTTCTCCTATGTAACTCTTTTTTTTCTCGCTTTCTTTTCTTAGTGTCGTGATGTAAGAACAAGAGAAGTTGGAATTCAAGAAATTCACCATAAAGTGAGGCCATATCAGGTAAGATTTATCTTTTTGTTTTTGTTTTTTTTTCTAGGAGCTTCGATCAGACACAATTTGTTATATGTGTTCGCTGTGGAGGCGTTGGGACCCATTTATTGCACATCCAATGCTGTGGTTTGCCTTTGTAGATGGATCCAATTTTCCATTTATTTTCTCAGCAGCTTTGGATGTCTTTTGTTTGAGTGCAGTCACATGCTGAAATTTATGGACCACCATGTTCAATAAACTGGCTACAGCCAGCAGTTACTTTGGTATTTTCACTGCTGTAATAAAATAACTGCCTTCCCTTTTCTCCCTCCTCGTTATAAATTTGGATCTAGAAAATACCAGTAACACTATGTGTGTATATTGAACAGAAATGAATGTTTAGCAAGACGACTTTACAGCCTTTGTGAATGGTTATATAGGCAAACGGTTTATGTGTAAACACACTTCCACACATATATATGTGTATATGTGAGTGGATCCACTTAGCATGTGACCCTTACGTTGTGTTTCTCCTACCTAAACTAGTCCATAGAAAGATTGCTATGCTTATTTTGTAGAATGGAAAATGTTCATTGCTGAACTTCAATCATCCAATTTAGGAAACTAATCCTTCAGTTTCCTGTAGTCACAAGGAGGGATCGGTCCTTCTAGGGAGTTGTCAGGAGGTCCATGGCATCCAAGGAGATGAGCTTGTGAAGATCACACAGGGTCTGATCCATCTTACTATACATGTATGCTGTGACTAAAAAGTCATACCCTGGAAGTATTCTGTTCCTTTTCCTTTGCTGATATTAGGGAGGGACCGAAACAATTCTGGAGTTTGTCCATCATATATTGCCTTTACTTTCAAATAGAATTCTTTATGCCAGGCAGAAGATACTGCCACCCTCAGGTAGGAACCCAAATCAGAACGACACTTACAAACCTGTTTCCTCTCGTGTGCAATGGGAAAACATCCACTTTCTAAAATGTGAGCCACTAAACTGGGGTTAGGCTTTCTCTGTGTCAGCACAAAGAGAGATTCATAGGATGATAGAATCACAGAATGGTTTGGGTTGAAGGAGACCTTAAAGCTCCTCTGGTTCCACTCCCCTTCCAGGGACACCTTCCACTAGACCAGGTTGCTCAAAGCCCCATCCAGCGTGGCTTGAACACACCCAGGGATGGGGCAGCCACAGCTTCTCTGGGCAACCAGTGTCAGAGCCTCAGCACCCTCACAGGGAAGAACTTCTTCCTAAGATCTCATCTCAATCTCCCCTCTGTCAGTTTAAAGCCATTCCCTCTTGTCCTCTCCCTACACGCCCTTTTCCGAAGTCCCTCTCTAGCTTTCTGTTGGTCTCTTTAGGTACTGGAAACTGCTCTAATGTCTCTCCAGAGCCTTCTTTTTTCCAGGCTGAACAAGCCCAGTTCTCTCAGCCTGTCTCCATAGCAGAGGTGCTCCAGCCCTCGGAGCATCTTTGTGGCCTCCTCTGGACTTGCTCCAACAGCTCCACATCCTTCTTCTGTTGTTGCTCCAGAGCTGGATGCAGGACTGCAGGGGGGGTCTCACCAGACTGGAGCAGAGGGGGAGAATCCCCTCCCTCAACCTGCTGGTCACGCTGCTGGTGATGCAGCCCAGGATAATTCATATAAATGTATAACAGTCCCCAATAAATAATCTTGTTCTTACCAGATTTCTGCAAGAACTGAGGCTGTACAGACTCATTTGGACGTAGGCCATGCAGCCTTTGTGCTCTGCTCCTGTTATCTAATCTGCGGTCATCTCACAGAATGTCTTCCAAAGATGTCTGTTGTCAGTGGTGCTAATCTAATTTAAATTGTAAATTTCTTGAGTAGTTAGCAAATAGCTTATCACAGGGTTTTCAAAGCAATGTTATGTTGAAAATTCCTTTTGTTAAATTCATCCATCTGAGTGACAGGAGGATGTCATTATGTAGTCTTTGCAAAATTTATCCTGACAGCAAGCGAGAGAAATATTCTGAAGATGGTATAATTTTTCATGCACTTTAGACTAATGACAAGGTATGATGTTGTTTTTGGCTTCGTAAGTAAACAACGCATCCTCTTGATAAGAGAGGCTATCATGTCAGATCGAAAATAAATTAATTGCTTGCTGTAATCACTTATACTTTATGCATTTTCTTTCTGTTAAGGATCAGTAGGCTGTATGTATTTTTATAGTGGTGATTACATGTCTGCTTTTAAAAGTATTTCCATTTTTTTTAGATCAATTTGAAGTAGATTACTTGCCCATAGCTGGTTATTTACAGAGCTGTCTCCAAGCTGCCTTTTCGATTAGTGGCTTTTCTCCATCGCAGTGGAAGGTATTTGCTTGCTCTCAGAGTGGTTAAGGCTGCCTATTGCTATGTAATAGCCTTAAAAATGCTCTAGTGAATTGTTGCTGTAAAGAGACGTTCAGAATGACAGTTTTTGAAAGGCGAGGGGCAATGACAGCTCTGTTACGGATATGAACCTACATTAGTGTTAGAGCAAAAAGTGTAAAATGTAGAAGCTGCTGTTCCTGCAAAGCAGGAGAGGTTGTATCGAGATAATGATCTCAATATAAAGAGCTAGTAGGAATAAGGCAGATTTTGAAGCTGGGAGTAGCTGGTTTTTAAGAGTGTAATCTGAAACTGGGTTTTCCCCTTTGTTTATCAAAGTAACTTTAAAACAGGCTGTGGCAGAGGTTTAATAGGGTTGCATACTGAAATGGTGATCCACCTTGATGAGGGTTATCCTTACCCAGCGCACAGGATGCTTACAGACACGGGACTGATGCTGGGGACTGTGGTACGCTGCTGCCCATGGCTGCGCACCAGCTGACCGGGAGGTGATTACGGATGGCTTTTGCCACATTCATACCAGTATCCCAGAAGGAAAAGGCTTTGTAGATCTCATGAGTTCCCAAAACCCCTTTGAGGGGATTTATATATTGTAGGGACCTTCTGTGCCCAGGGAAGTGCGGATAACAGAAAACTCAACCCAGCAGGGACTTTTCTGAGCAGATGAGCTTATCTGGTGCGTGCTTATGGTGCTATGAAGAGGCACACAATACAAAACCTGTTGGTGAAGGTTCCTGTAGTCTTGCTTTGTCTCTGTCTACAAGTGGCTTTCAGACTGGCTGTGGCTTAATGCAGCATCTAGTCCCTGCTGGAGGACAAGCAGCGGAACCAGGCTTTCTACTGGTTTTGTTTTGTCCTCAGGAGAAACAGGGAGTTCTCCAATCTTGCCATTTCGAGCTCTTAGTATAGCAGTGCTTAATAATATTTTCAGGGGGGTTTTTATATGTTAGCAGGAAGCTTTACCCTAACTGCTTTTCCACATACCAACCTAACTGGAGAATATGGGTATTTTAAAGATCTCTTTTTTTTTTTTTTGCCTGCACATTTCCATTTTCCTAGTGGTGTTACGTACTTAATTGTAGATCTGGATCAGTGTGTGTGTCAGCTCTCCTGACACACAAGCTGGAGCGGAGTTACGCTCTCAGAGAACTCGGCACATCGGCAGACGTCTGCTTGGGTGCTTACCCCATGAGCTGTACATCAGTGTTGAAATGAGCCTTGCTTCTGCAGTCAGCAACGGATGTAATTGTGAGCTTCATTCACCCAGGCTTTGTCATGGAGTAGAGCAGGCAGGCGACAGAATCCCGTATGGCTTTTCTGTAAACAAATCTTTAATTCATGGATTTCTGGGTATGAGAAGGTTTGCAGAAAAAATACTGAAGTCCTTTGCTTTAGTTTGTAGTACTACTGGTAAAGCATGGCAGGGTAGAGAGTCATGGAATTGTTTAGGTTGGAAAAGACCCTTAAGATCATCAAGTCCAACCGTTAACCCAGCACTGCAAAGTCCACCACTAAACCATGTCTCCAAGCACCACATCTACACATCTTTTAAATCCCTCCAGGGATGGTGACTCCGCCACTGCCCTGAGCAGCCTGTTCCAGTGCTCGACAACCCTTTCGGGGAAGAATTTTTTCCTAATATCTAATGTAAACCTCCCCTGGCGCAACTTGAAGCCGTTTCCTCTTGCCCTATCTCTTGTTACTTGGAAGAAGAGACTGACCTCACCTCGCTACAACCTCTGGTCAGGTGGTTGTAGAGAGCAAGAAGGTCTCTCCTGAGCCTCATTTTCTCCAGGCTAAAACCCCTCAGTTCCTCACAGGACTTGTGATTCAGACCCTTCACCAGCTCCGTTGCCCTTCTCTGGACCCGCTCAGCACCTCCAGCCCTTTCTTGTAATGCAGGGCCCAGAACTGAACACAGGATTCGAGGTGTGGCCTCACCAGGGCTGAGTACAGGGGGACAGCAATTGCCCTCATCCTGCTGGCCACACTAATTGCTGATACAAGCCAGGGTGCTGTTGGTCTTCTTGGCCACCTGGGCACACAGGGGTCAATACACCTATACGTAGGGATCAATCCTATACTGTACCATCAGGATAAATGTTAGAAATACCAGTGCAGTGCTGGTGCACACAGCACTTGCCATTCATGTTTGAATTCCTAAAGTTGAAGAAGTCTGTCAAAACAACGGCAGCCGTACCCATGTGGTGGTTTTAGTTCAGACTAAAGGGGTGTGCTTTTAAAGCAAATCCTCTGATTGTTCCCCACTTTGAAAGCATCCGGAAGCACAGCACCTGAGTCCTTTCAGGTTAATTTAGAAAGTGCCTTCCAAGAGCACACCTAACGTACACCAGCTGGTGATGGGTGCCTGGTTCATGGGATGTGCTGAAGCCCCACCAAACATATATTATGTTGTCATCATGCTCTCAATACTGCAAACTGTTGCTGCCTCTCCTCTGTTGAGCCAGGCAATTTGGGAAATAAATTTGGCCTGCTTAGCAGCTGGTTGTTAGAATTGGGCAAGGGAATACCTACAGAAAGGATGAGCAGCTATGTCAGCTCTACCATATCAGCTCGAAACACAAATCTGGTGACTCACTATGTCACCAGATATGTGACATTATCATCATCAGCTACAGGTTGTATTAAATTAACTCGGGGCTAGCTCAGCTACATGTAAACACAGCTCCCGTTATGTGACATCTGATCAGATCTCATATTGCCATAAGGGAGTCACGTCTTGGGTCCTGGCATTGCTTCTTGATGATGGTAGGTCAGGACTGCCTGAAAAAGAAGGTTTTTCTTCTTTCTGGTCTCTCATCCGCTAGCTACTCTTCCTAGCTTCTAGGTGCTCTGCAGAAGTAATTTCTTCTACCCAAGCGTGGTCTTTATTGTATTCTCCATAATCAGCCCACTCTCACTTCACTTTCCCTTCCCCTTGTTGTGATCTTCAGACCTGCCTTTGTCTGGGTTGTTACAAAAAATTGCATTTGAGGCAACTTACAAGTTGTTACTGGTCAGTTCTCAGGGTACTTGTCTGGATGATTTTGCTGTCTTCAGTACTGTCTGAATAAGTAAGAAAACTCTTCCTGCTGATTCTATAAAGCACACGTAATGCAATACTCAACACCAACTTTTTCAGATCCACTCCTGCTGCACTACACACATCGCTCATGTGGGTAGATCCTATGAGGTGCCAAAAAGTACTAGTTCTAATTAGTAAGGAAGTTGGCAGCTGCTTAGAAGACCCATGTTCTGCAGATATGTCAAGCCATTTCCTTTGCAAAGCAGTAAAGACATAGGCATAAATGCAGGTTTAGTTAAGGCGGATGCAAAACTACTCCTTCTACATTAACAAGTTTGTAACTAAATTTCAGTTAGAGCCAGTCCCTTCGTTAGAGGTGAGAGTTGCTGCCCCCATTGATTTTGCAATGGTTATGAAACTCAAGTAACTCAAGAAACGTGGCATTTAGGTTTCTGACTTACAAACAGGTAACTGCATGGGTAACTAGCCCTTCTCGAAAGCCTGCACGTAGGATAGAAGACTAGTTCTGTCTCATTGGCAAATACATTTCTATTAAAGTAACCGCATGTTTTATCTTTAATGTGACTGCAGTAACAGCAGTTCTTACCCAGTGCTGCTAAAATCCATCTAGAATTAAATTGGCCTTTAAGAAAGCACTTCATGTTTTCTCTGAATCATAATAGTTTATGGACCCATGAAATTGGTTTTGGTCTGTTCAGTGTGTTGCTTTAAATATTTTTAAGGAAATTTTCTCTTTTCCTCTTTACGTTTGTCCTCGCTTCTTCTCTTTGACCAGATTGAATTAGTTAGAAGAGATTACGTAGCTAATGGTGGCTGGGAGACCTTCCTCTCTTATGAAGATCCAGAGCAGGATATTCTTGTTGGCCTTCTACGACTGCGGAAGTGTTCGGAGGAGTCATTCAGACCTGAGCTGAAAGGAGGTGTTTCCATTGTCCGGGAATTGCATGTATATGGGAGCGTCGTCCCCGTGAGCAGTCGGGATCCTTCAAAATTTCAGCACCAGGTACTCCAAGCATCTTTATTTTTAATCTGTGCCTCTTTCTTGCACCCTCCTCCTCTCTCCCCCGTATAATGGGAGAAGAATTTTAGTATCTGAGATTAATTCGGTTGCTTTGAATTATAGTTGCAATAGTTGAATTATAGCTGCAATAGAAACAGAATTGAATTCAAGCCCCTTCTTGAATTTCACCTGCCAACATCATGCTGCTTCTGAGGTTTTGCTGGTGTGATCATGTTTGGGCAATTGCAACTGCTCTGAAATTACAAAACAAAAAAGCACATCTGAATGCTATCAGTGTTGCTTCATGCCCATACGATACAAACTCATTTATGCTGGTGCTAATTTGACTTTCCAATACTGAGCATCATTAGTTTGGAAGTATCTTTCCTTTGATACCTTGTATGGTACATCACACTTGACTGCAGACTGAGTGAAAACAAAACAAAGGGATACTAAGAGGATACCTTGAAGCCCCTTCCAAGCTGGTATTCTATGATTTTATGATTCTATGATCCATTTTATGATTCTGTGTCTTTTTATTTCCTTCTAAAATTGATCATATTCAGTAGATGAATTTCACTTCTGAAATCTAAAATAATCATAGAATCACAGAATGGTTTGGATGGAAGGGATCTGAAAGCTCATCCAGTTCCAACCCCCTGCCATGGGCAGGGACACCTTCCACTAGAGCAGGTTACTCCAAGCCCCGTCCAACCTGGCCTTGAACACTGCCAGGGATGGGGCAGCCACAGCTTCTCTGGGCAACCTGTGCCACGGCCTCACCACCTTCGCAGTGGTAAGACATAATTGCATATGGGAAGGTGAAATTTTATTTGGCACTACCCAGTTTTCTTTCAAAGATACATTTATTGAATACATTATTCCTACCAAAAATAGAAATCCAGCTTTGGTTCTGAGATGTGTATCAGTTTGGGTGTTGTGGTGATACTCCCAAGTAGAGTCCTTTAGTTGGGTTGGACAATTTTTTGCTTCAGACATGTTTGCGAGACCATTTCATATATATCCTAAAGCATGTGAGGAATGGAGTGGAAAGCTGTGTTTGTAATTCCTCACAGTGACTCATATGAAAATAGCACATTATCTTTCTGCTGCATATAACATGCTGTGGCTTGCGGTGAGCAAAAATGTGAATTAGATTTTGCCCTGGTAGGTTCTGAACCTTTAGTCTGATCTTTTTAAAAAGCAATCAGTTTGTCCTTTTTGCCAGAAGTGCTCAGGACTGATGTTTTAAGTTATCATCCTTGTATTTATTAGTCTTTCGCTGAGTATATGCATTCAGATGCAGTTCTGCTAGACGCTGATGATGTGTAACCATAAGGCAGTGGTTGGGGAGGTGGGGAGAGAAGTGGGTGTTTCCACTGTAAAATAGTTAACAGTTAAAAATGTAGGAAGAAAAAAAAATGGTCATCCTAAGTATTTGGGGGGAAAAAAGATACTTTTTTTTTTAAGAGAAGGAGAAAATCAATTGAAAGTAGCCAACTACAAACATTAAAATAGGCTGCAAATTGAAATTTCATGGCATATGACGCACTCATGTTCATTTGGAATAGTCTGTGTTCAAGAGGTTAATCAGAAAATGTTCTTCACAGTTGTGGAGGCAATTTCTGATTAGAAGGACGTTTCTGAATGAAGATTTCTATGTTATTTAAAAATGCCTGTAAGTGTTCAGTGTTTTTTAGAATTAAATCATATCTGCTTCAGTGTTGCCACAGCCCCATTCTGTACATCTTGTCAGAAAAACAGACGAACAAAGAGCTGAGTATAATTCCCATTCTAATGTTAAGAGCTAATTAATCCAATCAGTTATTCCAAGATACATAGGACAAGGAAGTTGTTAAATAGAGTGGAAAGGCTATTCTCTTCTTTTGAAGTATTTATCATGATTCCAATAGCACTCCTGCTGTGCCAAATTTCCAAACATAAACAGAGGTGTGTATCTGGTCCAGAATATTAACATGTTCATCTGCAATCTTTTCGATTTGACATCTCCTGTGTCATGAGCTGGGCCTAAGAGAGCGGTACAGAGCTTGAGCCTAGCCTAGGTCTGCAGGGGTCATGCACCGGTTTGATGCAGCCTTTGTGGGTAGCCCTCACAAGCCCTGTGGTTGCTGCCTGCCTCAGTTCTTCACCCTGAAACAAGCACGGTAGCAGCTTTTGACTCCTGGAGGGGTTGTGGAAATAAAGACTGGAGCGCTAAGGCTGATGTATATCAGAAAATTGAACAGCAGCAGGGCCCGCCTCTGGGTCAGTAGTGTCTGACCCAGAGGTCTAGTGGTCTACATCCTGGTCTAGTGGTAGGTGTCCCTGCCCATGGCTGGGGGTTGGAACTAGATGAGCTTTAAGGTTTGTTCCAGCCCAAATCCAAACCATTATGTCCCCCATCAGAATGGCACTGGGATCCATCTGCTGTTCGACAGCATAGGCAAGTGCATCTGGCGTTCATGCGCAGGCTGCGTTAAATTCACAAGCACGAACCCAGCTCTGGTAAGGTACCTGTTATGGTGGGTGATTGTTGTTTAGGATTGGTTATCTCAGCAGGATAGACTCATTCAGCACCAGGAATTACAGGATGCCTACCGAGTCAACCTACCTTCAATGGATTTAACTTTGTTCTGTTCCCTCCATCGAGAAGCAGTCAGACACTAGAACTGCCTATGAATAATTGCCTCATTGAAAGAAACCACTGAGAAAGCTCCACTGTAAAGCTTAGTGTTGGTACACTTCTTCTCAAGCTCTCTCCTGCAACATTCAGCAATATTCCTGAATCACAGGAATATTCCTGTGACAGGACATAAGTCACAAGATCATTCCTGTGACAAAAATATAAGTCTTTTGGAACTGTACTAATGCTTATGTTCTGAACTTGCTTATGTTTTCTGTTTTTTACAGAACTTACCTTTTCTTCCTGTTATTTCTCCCATTATAGGGATTTGGTATGTTGCTAATGGAGGAGGCAGAAAGAATAGCCAAGGAGGAACATGGGTCATGGAAAATTGCTGTAATTTCAGGTACCTTTGCTTAATCCCTTTTTTTTTTTATATATATCTCTGAAACTGAAAATAAACCCACTGCAGCCAACGCCACTGCTGTTGAACATTCATCGTATTAGGTAGAAAATGAGCATCAGCAGATGTTTCTTCGTAATGGAGTTAAATTCCATTGTAGCCTTGTCCAGACAATACTGTTATTATAAGCAGCATACTAGAGGACGCGCTGCAGGGAACCATCCTGCTCTTAATGCCGAAGGAGACAGACAGCGTGACCATGGGTGTCTTCCTCCTCCAAACGCTGCTATTTCCAGCCCCGCTGATTTCTCCCCGTCACAGGTTGTTATTGTCGAGGGCTGCTTTCCAGAGCTTATAAGGATGGAAAATTGCCGGCCTCCCTTTTATCGTCTTTCTGCAAGCACCATCATTAGGGGGGACAGATGTGCTTTTAGGATACATTAAGTATTATCATGAAGAAGGGAGCTATATAAGAAAGAGCTGCAGCCCTTTCTCCTAGTTCATTTTTGAGGCATTGTAGCTAAGAAGAGAGGCATCAGTTCATTGCGTGTGTGTGAAGTCAAGGTCAGGACTACCTTTGTGTCTTAATTTGTCTCATATTAGCAGTTATAGTAGCCATAGAAAGGTTTTACAGGCATAGAGATCTATGACTGGGGAAGCTGGCAAACTGCATTAGAAGAGAAACTCTTGTTGGCATAAGATTAATGTATGCTGGGGAATTTAAATGGAATAGCTGTATTTTAGACCTCTTAAAATAAATAATAACTTTCTGCTGCTGAAAACCACCGAAAAGCAGAAATCTACAACTTTGATCCATGCTGCTCAGTGCTGAAGCAAAGAGCTGTTCTATGTGTTTCTGGCTCTGTAATGTCCCTGGATGTTGGAAAACCAACAGCCAACATGGGCCGTATCGACAAATACTTGTGGCAAGGGCCAGCGCATGAGTGAGGGCAGTGTGTAGGCAGTAGTCAGATCATAGAATCACAGAATGGTTTGGGTTGGAAGGGACCTTAAAGATCATCCAGTTCCAACACCCTGCCATGGACAGGGACACCTTCCACCAGAGCAGGTTGCTCAAGGCCCCGTCCAGCTTGGTCTCCGTTGACCTGCTGGTCATGTTGCTGCTGCTGCAGCCCAGGATACTTAAAAGATAATTCTGTGTTCTCTGCTTCCCCTGTTTCTTGTTTAAGACACATGCCAGTCCTGTTTCTTGGTTGCTGCTGCATGGCTGTCAGTTTGAACTTGCAATTGAGTAAAGAGGCAAAGGTGAATATGGTTTCTTTTGGTTTTGCTGGTAGAATCTTGGCTTGGGATGCGTGAAGAGAGGAAGTCACAGTTCCTCTGTGCTAAAGAACACTTTTTGTGAGAAGAACAGGAAACATATATCAATTGCTAAAAAAATATTTATGAAAGCATTCCATGTTACTAATTTTAGCTGTATTTTAGCAAACCGATGTGAAGAATATATTCTTCGCTTCGAGATCCAGTGCAAGAAGTCTTGTTTTGCTGCATGCACAGTTTGTGGCATCCTACTAAGAACTCATCTGTGTTCTTTGGGTTTTGTTTTTGTTTTTTTCCCTGGAGTGCAAAGTACAACATAGTGCAGTTTGTCTTCGAATACAGAATACTACAGCATCTGTGAACACCAAAAGTTTTCCAGATGTTTCCTTGGAGATGTTACCACTTGAATTGCAGTTCTCCTGTAGGTTTTATCTGAAATGGAAATGCAGCCAGAAGTTCTTCCTCCACTGGAGGATGAACTTGGGTTTGCTAATTGTGTTTTCAAAATAGATTTTTAATCTGGGAACCCACTGCAAGATTACATCTCCAACATATTGCAAACTTTTGATTACTTTCTAGAGGGAAGCTTGTAAGGGTGTTATGCTTTTTGTGCACCATTTGCTTTATACTTTATATTTTATGTTGAAGAAAATACTTTCTTCAACAGTATTTTCCAGTCTTGCACTTAATGGCTACATCAGTACTAGTCAACTAAATAGTGCCAGAGCATGCAAACTGCATCTTCAGGGAATGGTCCCTGGTCCATGCTGATGCATGTGCTCCATTGGAGAACTGCGTAAAGCAGTGTTAGTCCATCGGGACTGAAACCTCCTCAGGGCTCCTGCTAGCAAAGTAGCAGAGTGAATGGCTGAATTTCTGTACTATACCAGTTTTTTAGGAAGGATATGTCAGAGTGGTGAACTCTGTCTTTGAATTATCCAAAAATAAATACATGTATTTTTACAATAGGACAGCATGAAGGGTTTTTGTTACTGGCTAAAGCTTAGGGCTCATCTCAAAGATCAAGTCAAATTCATTCTAATTCTGGTAGAAATTAGCAGCTCTGGTTAGAAATGAGCAGCAGTCATTGTGGCAGGGGGGTTGGACTTGATGATCTCTAAAGGTCTCTTCCAGTTCAAATGATTGAATGATCCTACGATCATCTGTGACTGTTCCCTACGTTTAATGATCCTATGATCATCTGTGACTGTTGCCTACCTGGGCTTTGAGTGGGGGCATCTCGTACTGATAGTTGCAGGACAGCACATTTCCTGGGCACCCCAAATGACTGGTTGCCCCTGGTATCCTGCCACATTCCAGAGCCTTGTTTCGCACCGTTGATCACTGAAGATAAACAGTCGTAGAATCCTAGATTCCAACCCCCTGCCACGGGCAGGGACACCTTCCACTAGAGCGGGTTGCTCCAAGCCCCATTCAACCTGGCCCTGAACACTGCCAGGGATGGGGCAGCCACAGCTTCTCTGGGCAACCTGTGCCAGGGCCTCAGCACCCTCACAGGGAAGAACTTTTTTTCCTGTATTTTCAGATATCTGAGGCCAGATGCCCAGCTCCAGCTCCTGCAGCTGGAGGGGTCTCACTCACCCTTTAGGGAATGAATCTGGGGAACTGGGTAAATCTGAAGGGGTCCAGGAGCCTCTGGCTTGGATTGAAGCATGGCTTGTTTGGAAACGTGTTTAGCTCCAGCCAGATGAAGGCAGATTCAGATGAAAAGATGTGTGTACAACATCTAAAATAGGCAATACAGTTACAAGTGGTTATGAAAAACAAGAAAGAAAGAAAGAAAAAAGCCACCGTATGACTAATCTGCTTTTAGTGAGGTTACATTAGAAACGCCTCCCTCCTGTCCAGCTGATTTGCTGCCCATCCTGATCAAAGTAGTATTCAACATTTCCTGTCATCTCAGGCTGTGTCCATTAGAGCCTCACTCATTTGAAACATCTTTCCTCCATGGCAGAGCATGTTAGCTGCCAGAGCAAATTTTCCCTTTGTCCAGACTCCCCAGAGGACTTCAGGCATAATCTTTTCCCCTATGGCTCTGCTTGCTTCCTTCCCACGTATAACCTTGTCAATACTCTTAACTAAACATTATTTCACTTGCCTGCAAATGCAGATGTCCCCTTCGTTAGGTCAGGTGTCTGTCTTGTAGTTGCCTGTTTCTTGCTTCAAAAAGGGCTAAAACTCCATCCCCCTCAGCAGTGAGTCAGTGGCATATTTCAGCATGAAGAGTTCGTATTTTTACATTCTCTATCAGGCAGTACTGTAAAATCACTTGATGCAAACATGTAAATGGGAAACAAGTGAGTAATTCATGATTGCCTCGTGATTAAGATCAGTAGGACCATAATAATCAGATTGGGGTGACTGATCCCAACATCTTTCTGCTAAGCATACTGCAGCAGCCAGGAATCCACAATCGCATGGCTGTGAATAGAAATTAAAACTAATACCACCTGCTTTCTGTAGTCTCCATGAGAGATAAAATTGTTGGTGACTCATCTCCCAGTCTGTTGGTGCTGCTTGAGCACTCCGTCTCATGTGTTAGAGGAAACTGTGCTACTCCTGCCTTTGCCTTTTGCAGTTAGGGAGAGAACGGAGGTTTGGAACTTTCTAAAAGTAAATCTGATGCATCATACCAGTGTTAACTTCAACTGCAACAGGGAACGTTAAGGGGAGAGAAACTGAGCTAACGCATAAATCAGAGGTAAAGTTTCAGGGCACATTTGACAGTACTCTGAAGTATCCTAATTTCCTTCGCGTAAACAGCCTTTTGGTCACCCTAGAAGTAATAAATGGAGTAATCAGCATCTCGTAGTTCATAGGATGTTGATTCATGGGCTGCCCCGAAGATTGCCAGCTGCCAGGGTGTACTCGGGAGACCTTAGGACGAGACTCCAAAATGCTGCTGAAGGATTGCTGGAGCTCGGGAGGACTCCCTGGAGTTTTGCTTCCAGCGCTGGTTGGTTATTTTTAGAAATGCCAATCTTAGTAGCTATTAATAAGAGAAGAAGTGGCCCAAGATAAGTGGAAATATGGGAATGTTAATGAATTGGCTCTCGGATGTTTGTCTGCTTCAGATTGATGGCCTTTGAAAAAAAATTAATTAGGGGGATTCGGAGGAAGCCAAGGATAAATCTGTAGTAGGGGATTGGTGCTGTGGAATAGCTGCTGTGTACAATCCTCTAGTTCTTAATGAACTTCAGTTTTGAAGGTTCAATAATGTAACAGCTTTGAAAACAGGCTTGATACCATATTAACTGGGATTTTTACGCAGGTGGGAACAGGAATATTGCTGTCCTTAAGCAAGGGCATTTCTGCAACAGCCTTCGTTCTGCAAGGGTGTTCTGGTAGGAAGCTTTTTTATGTATATATACCATAAGATATCGTACAAAAAAGATTTATAGTGTGGCCTAACTTCTGCATAGTACAGTCTAGAGTTTACCACTTGTCTTGCATCTGTCCCAGCTGAGCATGTTTTGGAAAATGAGAACCTGTCTTGATTAGTTAAGGCTTTTGTGTCTCCACCCGCCAGAGCTTTCCTTATAGTGGGCAGGGGAAGAACTAGTAAGACAAACCCTACACAAATCTAGTGAGCAGGCGTTGAATGTGTGGGAGAATCTCCTTTGCGCTTCTTCCCTCCTCAACAACCCTTTCCCCCATCTCAACCCAAACTATCCCCAAGTTTGTAAGACCCAAACAACTGAAAAACCCCACAAATTCTTAAATTAGGTCAGGTAGGAGGTATTTAGAAATCAGAATAGTGATGAAAAGGTGATTTCCGTCCTGGTGACTTGTAATACTCAGCAGTTTAAATAGCACTGAATCAGAACTGTGAGCAATAGCAGTTTTCAGTGATTTAAAAATAAATGCAATTTACTTTCATGGGAATCTTCCTCTCTGACTGGCATTGTTCTTACACTGCCGGCAAGTGGTAATCCTCCTTTTCAAGGCTGCACCAGGGGTTAAGGGCTTAAAGCTTGTTCTTAGTCAGACCTTTGAGTGTAGTTTGTTGAGTTATGGGTTTCATCTTTGTCGTGTTTATAACCCAGATTTGATGCACGCTTGCAGTCCAGCTTTTCAACTGCTGCTTTAGCTGAGAATTACTTCTGGCTTAAGGCAGGCTTATCTCCGGTGTGCTTTGTTCGTCTATGCAGCCAGTTATAGAAAGACTTAACACTCCTCCCTGGTCTACCAGTCTCGCCCTGCAGTGTGGGTAGCATTCTGCACCTCACTGGCTGCAATCACCTTACCCAGAGCAGGGTGAGGACCTCTCCCTGTGTCACAAGCAGAGGTATTCATGAGACAGTGAGATTTTTCCTTCAGAAGCACATTCCAACCAGGGCTGCACAAATGAATGCCATCAGTTCCTGCGCTTCTTCAGAGCATGTTAATTTGTGCTCCCAGAGAAAAAACAAAAGACAGTTTCCCAGCAGACTCTTTCCAAAGCATTTTGTTCTTCCTGCTGTTCTTGGAGTAAACAGGTTCAGCTGAACCTCTCTTCTCATCATAAGGCTCTTTTTTGTTGGGGTTGTTTAATTTATGGACAGAAAAGGGAAAAGATGCAGCAGGATTCAACAGGGTCACCATTGCTTATAATGATGGTACCTAAAACCATGCAAGGTTACTTCCAAACAAAGGAAAATCTGAGGTCCCCTGCATCAGGCACCCAGGAGTCATCACAGGCAATGAACCGGGGAATGATGCACAAGGCAAGCTAGGCTGTACCGCAGCTGCCTCGTGGTGTGTCTAGTTAAATATCACTTCATTTGAAGAGGACCAGTGGGAGAACTGCATTTAATCGACTCTGGAGTCAATGACAAATGCACTAGTAAGAGAAGATGAGCATTTGCAAGCCAGGTTGGAAGGCCATTTTGGATTCTGGCAGCGCATGGGGTGATTAAGGTAGGATGGGAAATGATATCAGCTGTACGTACTCTGGTTTCTCATTGTGCATGATGCTGTAGTTATACCTCTGGTATTGCCACTCGCGGATTCTCTGCTCTATTTAAAGCTTGCTTGCTAGTGATCCTGGATGCATTGGACCCCGGATGCTAAGATTGCTAAGGTACATCCTTCCCCCCAGAGATGCAGTCTCATCTCTGGACGTTTGACTAAACCAACCAGAACTAAATATTCACAATAACAAGGTGGGTTTTGTGGCCTGCTCTTAAGGTTTAAGCACAGAGCCAGAAGTGTGCTGCCTTCTCCTTGCCAGTAGGGAGGAGGTGCCCTCCCCCCCTAAATCAAAGAGCACAGTGAAAAAGCGAGGGGCTTGTTTATCATGAAGTCATTGCTCATTTAAGGTAATTTTCTGCATGAGTGGTGCCTTTCTACCCTTCTGATGTGAGTAGTATATTAGTATGCAGGCTTGGGTAGCTGAATGGTAGACCCTGGAGGCATCACTCCATTATTCAGAGCTCTGGGGAGGTCTGATCTGAAATGTCTGTTTTTCCATTTTCCAGCATTTGTAATTGCATGTGTGTTTTCTTTGCCTTTTGTTGGTTTTGTGCTGTGGTGGGTGTTTTGTTCAGTTTTTTTCTCTTAGTTGTACCTGCTTTGAATTTGCATCTTTTTTTTCCTTTAAAAGAAGCCCCCCAAACCTAAATTATGCTAAAACAGTTTTAAACATGTTACTCCTGTGATGTCCACCAGTCCTCAGGCACTGAAAATGTAAGAAACCTTGGTGTTTGAGGTTAGTGGATGGCTTGTAAGCTTGCTGAATTTGTAGTCGCTTCTTCTTTTTTGTCAATAGGTGATGTTTGAATTCTGTATTCAGGGTTTTCTCTCCTTTTGGTAGGATGATGGTACTCCAATCCCTAACGAAGCTTTCCCTTCCACTGCTCTTCTACCATTCAACCTACAGACCCGTAGTTCTTTCTGTTTGGGGTGGGGTTTTTCTTAGCTCTCTTTTGAGACTGTCCCCCCCATTTTGCGGTCCGTAGGTGTCAGCACTTGCAAGAGTCCCGTTCAGGAGTTCCTCCTGCTGTGTAAATACAATGCAGCCCTCGTGCCTGTTGTCTTTTAGCCCAGCTTGCAGCCTATTTGCTTCAGACTCTGCCTCTGCCCAAAGAATGTGAGTAGGCTGCAGCAGGTCGGATCAGTGTGTCATTTCTGATGCTGCCAATGCTGGGTGTCTGCAGAAGGGAGCAAATATCCAGTAAGCATGCAGACATCATCTCGGCCTCCAGCTGTTCGTTGCCCAAGGACTTCTGGAGTCAGAGAGGGTGCCTTTCTATCTGATAGCCCTCGAGGGATTTTTCTGCATTGCCAGTCTGCCTGCCTGCAGCAATTGATAAACATCTCTCCCAGTGAGCTTTATAGCGGTTGGTTGCACTGTCCTGCCGTTGTATCTTCATCTTGGGAAGAGTAATCCTTTGGTCTAGGCGAACATGGATAGGGGACAGTCCTCTGTTAAAGCCTTTCCTGTTGTCTCTTTGAGGTTCCTATTGCTATTGTTTGGACTTTGTTGCTTGATATCCCATAATTAATCCCTTCTGATCCTAAACCTGTAGCGAGTACTTCAAACTGTTTCTTTAATATAGCGCCAGTGATGAGTATGTGAAATGTAACATAACAAATTCTGAAATACTGGAAGTCCTGGGTCCTCCTCCTCCTAAATGACAGAGCATAAAGCTCCTGACTGGATGTGCTTAAAGAAATTCATGCATTGTGGGTCCTTTGTGTTTCCTCTGAGCAGCAACTCAATTGTTCCAATGTCATCGTCTGATTTGGGTGGTTACCTTTGGCAATAACAACTATTGGAGAGATTGGAGTCAGTGCTTTACAGTTACTCGAAGCACCTGAGCAATAAAATGACAAGACTGATAGCCTTCTCTTTTAAAGTACAGTAGCTACACAAAATGCTGAAAAACACGTGGCAGAAATGCTTCCCTACCTCCTTTTAAAATAATCTTTGTGAACATAAATAATGTGTATGCAGGGGCAGTTTTGGGAGAGTTCCCATTCCAGATATTTTTGTTGTTCTAGTGCATGCGTCATCTGTTATAGCAATCTAGGAAATCAGGAGGGAGGCTGTAATCAGCACGTCTGCAGAGACAGAATGGTGTGAATGAGTGCATAGCGACACACACACAGTCAAGGTCACTCATGAGTGAGGACGTAGCGCCCCTGGAAGTGGCCAGCACCACCGGCCAAAGCCCACATGCTCATCCAGAGAGGAAGAAAGCGTCACAGCCCAGCACTGAGCCACCAAAGGGATCTGTTCAACTGCTGCTGTCATTCCTGGCTGGGCTTTGTGGCCTTCATGCCTCTACATTGAAGACTTGGAGCACAACTGGCTGATGCCTGAGTAGCTCTTACCAGCCCGTGCTGACACACGGCTTAGCAATAACTGAGTGCGAGACATCCACGCGTCAGAGCTTGCTACACTCAGGCAGCCTGGCTTTACGCTGCACTCCTCTTGGCTCCAAGTACATGCTGGGCTGGTATGCTTTTCTAGCTCCTTGCCAAGTCCTGAATCTCTTGCTCCTCTTTGTGAAAAGTGTTGGGGTTGTGCCAAACTGACATCCTGTCCTGGCACCAAAATATCTTGCTTTGACTCCACGTTTAACATTGCTGTTCTTGTAGCTTGTTTGGGTTTTTTTTTTAAAGGATACGTCTCCTCCTGTCCCAGGGATCGCCGCTGGCTTTACATGTGGATTTTTTGATGTTACCATCTCCAAACCCTAGTTTTACTATCCACCACTGCCTCCGTGTACCCTCCACACCTCCTGTGTGTGAAAGCCACTTTCCTCTAAACTCTACACTGCTGACATGTGCAGCTGCCTCAAACTTCACTTTCTGTGGACATAGAAAGGTTGGTGGTTTCAGTGCCAGTGGCATTTAGCAGTGACAGAAAGTGGCTTATTTTACCTCCATAACCTGGGTTTCTTGTCTGAAGTTAAGGTGAGGCTACCACTGAGTATTCCCTTTATTCACCACAGAGGAATTGAATGTATCCAGCTACTGCATAGCTGTCTCTATCCCTGACTACCTAGCCTAAATCAGCTGCCAAAGGAGAGGGACAGCACCGTTATCATAGAATCACAGAATGGTTTGATTTGGAAGGCACCTTAAAGTTCATCCAGTTCCAACCCCCTGCCACAGGCAGGGACACTTTCCACTAGAGCAGGTTGCTCCAAGCCCCGTCCAACCTGGCCTTGAACACTGCCAGGGATGGGGCAGCCACAGCTTCTCTGGGCAACCTGTGCCAGGGCCTCACCACCCTCACAGGGAACAACTTCTTCCTAATATCTATTTTAAATCTACTGTTATGTTGTCCCTAAAGGGTTGGCATCTTACTGCTTGTCCTTGATGAGGATGCTGGTTGCAGCAGGTGAGCCACCTCCTTTGTTCAGTGCATCTGAAAGCTGAGATACTGTGGGTAAAGCTGCTGGCTACTCCCAGGGCAAGGATCAGGAATGCACAGACCAAATATTTATGCGCTGTAAGACCACAAATTACTTTTCAAACGCTAAAAGCTAGCTCTATAAATACAGTGCTCTTGCATGGAAGAGGTTTTTTTCGGCTGCAGTATCTGCTGTGACGTCTGTCAGCGTTATCTGTTTATGCTGGCATCAGAAAAGCAGACTAGCTTGGCTTGTACCAACAGGATTGTCGCCTTATCTTTGCACAGAAGATGCTTGTTTGGGGAGGTGGGGAAAGAGGTTGAATTCCCCTATCGCAGGTGCTTGCCCTGTTCAAATTGAACGCACCGAGGTCCATTAATAAGCACCCTTTCCTTTCTCCTTCCAAGTGCTGACATTTTGTTGCCTTTAAACGAGCTTCATTGATAATTTACTCCCAAGACCGGAGAAGTGTCTGGAACCGCAGCCAAATCTGCACCAGCACGCCTCATCTTCTGAAGCAGTAGCTTAATGTCTCCCTGCAGCGAGATCTCACCGTAGCCTCGCTCCATCCTGGTGACGTAGCAGCCTTATCACGGCGCTGTGGAGGTCTGGCACCGTTGCCGTTCCTTCCTATAAGCTAATTACTATGCGGCAAGATGATCAGTTTTCCCCCAGACCAGGCTTCTATTTGTGTTCTGTCAAGTAGAAAATTAACATGGACACAGGCCAGGGATGTTTCACGTCTGAGTGCGCTGAGGCGGAAGGTGGCGATGGGAAGGCAGGATGGATTTCTGAATGGTAGGCATGGAGGATCAGGTGATGTCAAGAGTCACGGGCCTGCTTCATTAGACAGATCATCAGGAACTCGAGTAGCTGAGGAAGAGCCGGAGAAAAATGGCCCATAGCATGCACAGTCCTGTCCTCATTAACTATGTGCTCTGTTCAGAACTAAGCTGAACAGTATTTCTGCACAGCAGGTGAGGGGTGTTGTCTGCAAAATTCGGAAGCAAGAGGCTAACTAGTATTAACCTATATTCACTGTATTAATTCATTATTTGCCACGCTGGAGCCTTTTCAGGGACTCCTTGCACTGCACAGATGCAGGCAGAATTGATGTTCGAGTGACCCTCTCCACTTGCATTGCTACTGGGTCCAGATGAACAAATGAACTTTTGGGAGCCCTGCCAGCAATTTGCTGACACAAACACATGCAAAACCGAGAAGAGATTGTAAAGAATTTTCCTCTGCCTGGGCATTTGTACTTTTTTATTATTAGCATTTTTTTTTTTTTTTTTTTTCATTTTTATGCTTTTTTATTAATAATGTGTGATAATCACCTTCAGGCTGCTGAGCATGCCTATTGCTTACAGGAACACATGGCAGGGACTCCTGCTAGGCTTTTGGGGTCTTTCTGCAGTTTGCTCACATTACTTTTACTCACCAAAAGTCATTAACATCTGAATTAGCAATCTGCACTATTAAACTGTAAATCTATAGGAACCTTTAAAGTTGTTCTTCTTTGATACAGAGACATCAAATTTATAACATTTAATGATCTCTTTCTTATTCTGATGAGTAAGAGGGGAAAGTTCAGAAGAAAATGCTGGTTTCTGACTCCTGTCTTCCTGCGCTGGACATGTACTGAAACAAATTCCTGAGGCTGTGTGCTGTATTTTTATGATAAGGGTGCTGAGGCCCTGGCACAGGGTGCCCAGAGAAGCTGTGGCTGCCCCATCCCTGGCAGTGTTCAAGGCCAGGTTGGACGGGGCTTGGAGCAACCTGCTCTAGTGGAAGGTGTCCCTGCCCATGGCAGGGGGATGGAACTGGATGAGCTTTAAGGTCACTTCCAACCCGAGCCATTGTGTGGTTCTCTGATGAAGCAGATGTATGGGGACGCTGCTGGTTTAATGGCTGGTAGGCTCGCTCTCAAGATCGCTGAGTGTTTCTTCTTTGGCATTTAAAATCTCATAGCCCATAGGAGAGAAAATCGATCATGAATGCCTCACATGCTCGGTGAGTCATCCTAAATCCCCAGTCTCTCGGTAATACCTTACCAGCTGGGTTGGATATTTCAGCAACCATCTCTGGAAGAAGCCTCAAGACATTCCGTAGCCTGTAGATCTAAAATCTCACAAACACTTAACTTCACAAATTTGGGGTTGTATAGCAGACACATTTCATTGTCCCTGTCTCTCTCAATGCCTGGCAGCCACACCAATGGCAGCACTTTGTTAAAGTGTAAAGAGAAGTTATGGTATTAGCTCTTAAATATTTAATTTTGCTTGGTCTAGAGTCAGAAGATCTGTCAGCTCTGGCTTCATCTGTCGCAGTTAAAGGCGGTGTTGGCGTGGTGGCTTCCTCTCTCCTGACAGTGGATGCTTTCACTGCAGCCGCCTTTGGGCAGGCATGTGTAGTTATTAATGAAATATTGCTTCTACAGTAAAGAGATCAATGAGATGTAATCTCGCCATCTGGAAGCCCTAGGATGGGTCTTACCTGCAGACTTACCATTTAAAAATCAGTTCTAGTCAGGACATCTCCTGTGTGCTGAGAGGCAAATCCAAAAGCTGAATGCTGAAAAATCAGTTATTTAATTCTACCATTAATTTAATGGTTTTTATTAAAAAAAAAAAAAAAAAGAAAAAAAGTTACTGCTGGCAGCCTTGGGTTTGAGATTTGGCCTTAAGAATGAATCAGAAAATCCCTGCGTGGTCCATTAGTTAACATGATAAAGCTTTTGCTCTGATTTTCCTTGTTAGCTCTGCACCTTCACCAACACATGAATTCTGTGGTGTGACAGGATACCAGTAAACATGGTATATCTACTTTCTTTCATAAGCAGTTCACTAAATCGTTCTGTGAGGATACCATAATCCTTAAAACCTTTCCCGAGCAGGGCTGGTTTGGCCATACCCTGCAGAGCACTCGGGCACACCAGGCTCCCACCCTGCAGTGTTGCTGCAGAAACTTGGCACGTTAAACAGGTTTTGGTGTTTGGCAAACCTACCCCAGCAAATTAGAACTGGCCTCCCAAGCCAGTGTCCCCAAATGTCCCTTGAGATTTCTGGTGAGTCAGTGTCACCACTCTGTTGCAGAAAGATTCATCAGAGATCTTGTTAACCTTGAAAGTTGAGGCGGTTCCTCTAAAGTAATTGCTCAGGCTCCCTCTGCAGCTGGGCATGATGGGAGGCTGGGCTGAACCGGGAGTGCATGTAGGGACCTCATTTGCTAGATAAGAGATGGCTGTTTGAAAGGGCTGAAGCTGTTGGTCAATGAGAAGCTCAATATGACCCAGCAGTGTGCGCTTGAGCCCAGAAACCAACCGTGTCCTGGGCTGCATCACCAGCAGCGTGACCAGCAGGTCGAGGGAGGGGATTCTCCCCCTCTGCTCCACTCTGGTGAAACCTCCCCTGCAGTCCTGCATCCAGCCCCAGCATAAGAAGGACATGGAGCTGTTGGAGTGAGTCCAGAGGAGGCCATGAAGATGCTCCGGGGGCTGGAGCACCTTTCCTATGGAGACAGGCTGACAGAGCTGGGCTTGTTCAACCTGGAGAACAGAAGGCTCCACAGAGACCTTAGAGCAGCTTCCAGTGCCTAAAGGGGCTGACAAGAAAGCTGGAGAGGGGCTTTTGACAGGGGCCTGTATGGGAAGGACAAGGGGGAATGGCTTTAACCTGACGGAGAGGAGGTTTAGATGAGATCTTAGGAAGCATGCTGATCAAGGACAAGCAGTAAGATGCCAACCCTTTAGGGAAATATGACAGTAGATTTAGAATAGATCTTAGGAAGTTCTTCCCTGTGAGGGTGCTGAGGCCCTGGCACAGGTTGCCCAGAGAAGCTGTGGCTGCCCCATCCCTGGCAGTGTTCAAGGCCAGGTTGGACGGGGCTTGGAGCAACCTGGTCTGGTGGAAGGTGTCCCTGCCTGTGTCAGGGGGTTGGAACTGGATGAACTTCAAGGTCCCTTTCATCCCAAACCATTCTGTGATTCCATAATCCTATAATAAATGAGGGATGCTGCCTTTCATGTGGGAGATTCAAACGAGGAAGAAAATCTTTATCAAATTGGTCAGGTCACAGACTATGCCAAGCCATTCTAGATTTAAACTGAGTTAAATTAAACCTGTAGTGTATAAAGAGTAAGTTGCAAAGGGGAAAGTTAAAGATCCTCTGCTGTTTATGTAGTGTGGTTTCTTCCTTCGTTTTTATTCTTCAAGCCCAAGAGCTGACCACGAGTTGGAAGAAGGCTCAGCTCTGTCAGAGGCTGCATCTCTTTGTGTTTGCATCAAATCCAGAGTGAATTTAAAGCAGGGATTGGATTTGCAGGGGAGGCTGAAGATATTCAGGGCTTTCAGCCTGTGGGTAACGGCTTCAAAAATAATCCGATTTCAAATCCAAAAGGCCATCGGTGTTTTGCAGTAGCGAAGTGAGTTGTTGAGCTGATGAAGGGAAACCCAGGCTTCAAAACTCTTTTTCATCACAGACTTGCTTTGTGATTTCAGATGAATTACCCAGCTACTGGGATCCTGGCTTTTCTCCTGGGCCAGGGCGATGACAGTCCTTCCCTGCTAGACAGAAATGATGTGAAAATAGTAATTTAAAATCTCTGGGGAGCAATCCAGGCGGGAAGGAAGTACAACTTGCATTTGACATAAAAAACCAGAGGCTTTTGGGTGCAGATTTCTCTTCGTGGTCCAACAAAATAGCCACACACAGACTTAAATACAGGTCAGGAATGGTTGCTGTTTGTAGGTTTGATTCTGCTACTCCTTTAGCCCTTACTAGCAAAAGGATTATGAAATGCCTCACATGCAGTGATATTACAATCATGTAAGTACATGGAGCTGGGATTTAGACGTATCTTTAACTGCGGCGCTAATTAGCCCTTTGTGGTTGCTGCAGCAGGAGGAGGTCGTGAAACACTGAACTCTCCCATCCTGCCGTTTAGTCCCTTCAGAGACTGTTGAAACACGTGGGGTGAGTCTCTCCACGGGGAGGGTGCTTCAGACCCTGGCACTGTGACATGCCTATGGGTGCAAAACAACCTCAAAAGGAGTTTCCAGTGCTCTGATTTTACAGCAGATTTAGTGAAATCAAAATATTTTCGTTTATCTTTTTAAAAAACCCCAAACATATTTCTATTTTCCGTTCACATTGCCTGGATTATGTTTTCTGATGGCTGCCAGAGTTCTAGTAGTGCTCAGTAATTCTGCACAGAATGTGTTGTTTTAGAAGAAAAGTGAACATGTCTGTGCTTTCTGTCTACATGAATTTGAAAATTGAGAGCATCATTTTGTAAGATACTGGGTAACATTTCCAAAAGCCTCTACTTGTAATTTTCAGAGGATTTTTATCTCCCAGTATCTTTAGGAACTGTCAGAAAATGAGTGCCAATTATCTAATCCTTAAAAAACGAAAAAGCTTTGCTTCAGGGGTAGATGTAAGGATTGTTCCTTGGTTTTTTTAATTAATAACTTTTTTCTGAGTGCTCTGACGTGCCCAGGTTTTCCCAGCAGTGTTAAGAATATTGTTGTTTTCTGTTTCCTCAGTGCTGATAAGGTTTTTTGGTTATCTCCAATCCTTTGCCTTTTCCCCATTGTTACTGTTCTCGGCAGTTGGCTGGTAGGGATTCACATGAGACAGCCTCATGTTTTCCCTGAAGATGAAATACGGCATTGTGAAAAGTGTAAATGCCAGAGCAAACTCATTGGAGGTTGTGGATGGATCTGCTCTGCATTCTTAACTTGTGCATCAGCGCAGAAATGCGGTGTGTGGTTTTTCAGTCAGCATCCAGTACACAAGAGACAAGAAAACGTTATTTTCCTACTGCCGTTACAGATTTGAAATACTAGTTTTGACCCTTCCTCATATAAACAGGTCCTGCCAACTGGAAGGGCAAGGGCTTGCTCCCAAGCTAGATCTGAACGCTTGCCCGAGTGGCTGCTAAGCACCGGTCACTGTTGGCTTTGCTTTGAAGTGCTGCACAGAGTCAAGGGTTTGAATAGCAGTGGGTTTCAGAAGGCACTTGTTGGACAGCTAGCGAGGTGTCTTCTTGGACTTCGTGGAGGTCAAAGCAAGGAGTATTAAAAATCTCCTAAAACTTCTCTTTTAGTAGCCTGAGTCTCCAACAAGACCCATGGTAAAAAGAGGGTTGTGTTTGCTCACTCACCACTGACGTCGGGCTCCGAGTCACCCGTCCCCATGTCTTGAGGGACTTTGAAATGTGACTTTGTGATTTCTGAATGACGGCCTTTGAGTCCTCCTAAGGCTTTGGCAGCCTTGGTCTGATCATGAGAGACACACTTGGAGGCCAAGGAGATTCTCTTGGAGCTCTTGGTTTTTTTCTTCACTTTTCTAGCTGTGTTGAAAACGCAGATATTTGTGGTCTGACCCGTGGCAGCGGCAGCTTCCAAGCCTTCGCTGGGTTTTGATGTCCATGGAAGTACTGTAGGTGACAGCAGAAGCATTTGTTGCTTCCTTCTCTGTGCCTTTTCAAAACCACAAAACTATATTCCAACCATGGCAGAGCATTCCCCTTGTAGGGTATCGCTGTACCCGCAGCAGCAGAGCAGCCAAGGGGGGAACATCCTTTGTGATACAAGTTAAGCAGCTGTGGCCATCCCAAACCACTGCAACCAGCCTGAGACTCACTGCTCATTCTAGGTGAAATCCATACCTCTTTGATGAGTATAGCATCACCCTTTCCTCTCTTGTTGCTTGCACTAACCACAAATCCTTTTCCCAGCACCCTTGAAGGACAATCCTACTTGCCAGAGGTCCAACAGATGATCTGGGTGTCTGCACAGAGTCAGGGGCTCTCCCTTCTTCAGGGAAAGCACCTAGTCAGGTAGTTACTCCCCCTAAAAAAATGGAAAGGCTTTGCTATCATCAGAATTGCAGCCAACACATTAATAGATTAAAGCAGTTAGGGAAGTTCAGCTGACTCAGGCTCACTGCCTGGCACACAGGCCCCTGTTCACCGCTCCTGAAAAGTATTTTGAGGGGGAAGCAAGCTGCAAGACATGATACGCCTTGACTGTGCATCTTCAGAAAAGATTTTAGTCACTGCCGAAAGATGCGAAGGCCTGTGTAGGGATAAGTCTCTTGTGTGCCTCAGTAAGCCTCTGCTATGGAAATTTTATGAACTATTAGTAGCTCTTTAATGATCCTGAAAAATGTCTCATTTTCACTTAGTTCTGGGACTAGTGAGCCATGGTGGAGAAATCTTTGAGGATACTCAGCCTCGGATGCTGCATCACAGTATTTCTGTGTGGCAGGGCTGAGTCAGAAGAGTGGATTTATGGGCTCTGCACAGAAAAGATCTCAGGCAGGGGTTGCTGCACATGGACAATGAAATCTGGTTTCTGCCGTCCTGCTGGGCCAGAAGAGTGTTTAACCCTGAAACTGTGGTCACTTTTCTCCATCCCCTGCTACAGGCAGACTTTTAAAATTTGTTTTATTAATTTCAAGGTTTAAATGTTACAGTCAACAGCCAGGTTTGGGGGTTTATCAGTACGCTTCACCATTATTCAGATGCTTCCAGAAGAAGAGAACAAAAGGCGATTGAATAAACCAGCAGCTGTTGCCAGAGGTTGTGTCATGTGAAGATTGCGATGAGGGACACTTCCAAAAAGCCTCAGCTGTCCACTGGCCACAGGTTTCCATCCGGGCAGGCAGGATTGGAGCCCCTGCCCTTCAACCATATCACCATTGGTGAATCTGGAAGCGGTTGGTTGAAATCTGCTTTGCGGAGTTCAGACTAAGCTCTCCTGCACAGTTTGAGATGGGATATTTAAAATTTAAAACCCCGTTTTAAAGACCCAGAATGAGGAATGCAGCAAATTCGAGCTCAAAAACTCAAAAAGCTTCTTGAGCCAGCTTTTGGCCTTACTCGTCCACTCCTGTGTGGTATCTCTTTTGTGATACTTCTTGGATGATATTTCTTTCCAATGGAAAGCAGGGGTGCGACTCGGAGCAGTGGGAAGAGTGCTGCCTGAACAGGTCCCACCAGCTCTGTGATATGTTTGCTGTAAATTAGAGCAGCAAAAATTTGGGAATAGAACCAGTGCCATTGAGCCCTTCCTTTCAGGTATGCTTAATGGACAAGTATTGACTGCATGCTGGGCGTTGCAAGTCTCTTCTTCAGCATTTGGCCCCAGAATGACTTGTGAGCAGAAGAAATGGCATGTTGTTTTAATAGCTGTCACTGATTTTCTCAGGACTGCATGGTGGTACTTTCCTTGGGATCACAAGCCAGCAGCATAGTTCTGTGACTTTGGGTTTTTTGGACTTTGCATCCACACAAAGTTGTGATAATTTCACAACAGAAAGG
Source organism: Strigops habroptila (assembly GCF_004027225.2). Lineage (NCBI taxonomy): Eukaryota > Metazoa > Chordata > Aves > Psittaciformes > Psittacidae > Strigops > Strigops habroptila. The sequence continues at coordinate 61,720,489 of NC_044282.2, forward strand.
TCTGTGAGGATGGATTCCTTCTGCATGAGTTACAGGCAGTTATTATTGTCCTACAGATCTCTTATTCCGTTTAGCAGTGCTTACAGTGTGGCATTTCCCTCACAGATAAGCAATCATAGAACCACAGAATGGTTTGGGTTGGAAGGGACCTTAAAGCTCATCTAGTTCCAGCCCCCTGCCATGAGCAGGGACACCTGCCTCACCGTGGGCTGCAGGGGAATGTTTGTTCCACCACCTGGAGCACCTCTTCCCCTCCTTGTGCACTGACCTTGGGGTCTGCAGGGCTGGTCCTCTCACGCATTCTCACTCCTCTCTCTGGCTGAAAATGCTGCTGCCAAGTAGCTTTTTTCCCTTTTAAAATACATTATCTCAGAGGCACTGCCACAGTCACTGCTGGGCTCAGCCTTGGCCAGAGGTGGGTCCATCTTGGAGCTGGCTGGCATTGGCTCTGTTGGACATGGGGGGAAAACTTCAGGCAGCTTCTCACAGAAGCCACTCCTATACCCCCCTGCTACAAAAACCTCACCACACAAACCAAACCATAGTGTCCTGGGGAGAGCTTTTCCCTTCAAAAGCTTCTTGCATGGAAAACATTCCTGCAGCGCTGGAGCTCACGAGACATCCCAAGTTAGAGCTGGGCAGCAGGGAAACCACACCGTATCTTCACATGCAGCCCTCAGCTTGAGGCTTCCTCTTCATGGAAGACTTTCCTGTTGGAGGACAGTAATTTTATGCAAGAAGTTACTCCTAAGCAGGGCTGAGATGATGACTGAGATGCTTTGCGAAGTGCCACAGTGTGGGACCCCTGGGGCACAGGGCTGGGCAACTGCATCATCATTCTTGTTAATGGATTGAACCCATTGCCCTCAAACGAGGAAGAATTGGCACTTAACTAGCGCCACTTAACAGCCCGGAGATTAATGGAGGCAGCAGACAGATGCTCTGACGCAACCTAACCTACCTTCTTTAAAATCCATATGTTTCCCAAGTGCTTTAGGAAAAAAAGGGGGAGTGTTAAATAACTCTGATCAAGGTGTTTTTTAAAACATCAGCCAAATTACTAGTCGTCCTTTAACTTCAAGAAGGTTCCCCTTCAGCTTTAGATTTCGCTAATCCTTTGAACCAAGTTGTTCTAGGCCACGGGTGAGGTGGTTTTGCTGTTTTACTGCCAAAATCTGTATGTCATCCCCCAGCATCTCTGCTAGGGAACCCAGAGGACATTTTTTAAGCAAGATACTGCTCAAGGCGATAGTTTACCCCACATCAAAGATCCCAACCCTCCCGGGCAGAGCTCATAAAGAAGGGAGTGGACATGTGCACAGTGGGCTTGGGTTTTACCTTGGCTTCAGGTTCATGCTGCATCTGAGTGAATTTGGGTTCCCCTTGGGATGTTTTTCATATAATCATAGAATTATAGAATAGTGAGGGTTGGAAAGGACCTTAAGATCATCTAGTTCCAACCCCCCTGCCATGGACAGGGACACCACACACTAAACCATGTCACCATTTTTAGTTCAGAATGGTGCTCTGCTGCAGTGTCACAGGGGCTTTGCAACTACTTTGAAGTAAATTTGCCCAGATGTTCCTCAATTTGGGGTTCTTTGTGGGTTTTCAAGTTCTTCCCAGCTTCAGTTGGAATGAGGGGCAGGAGGACATCATAGCACCACAGAATGGTTTGGGCTGGAAAGGGACCTTAAAACTCATCTAGTCCTACAGTTGCCACAGACAGGACACTTTCCATTAGAGCAGGTTGTTCCAAGCCCCTGTGTCCAACCTGGCCTTGAACACTGCCAGGGATGGGGCAGCCACAGCTTCTCTGGGCAACCTGTGCCAGGGCCTCACCACCCTCACAGGGAACAACTTCTTCCTAATATTTAACCTAAATCTTTCCTTTTGTTGGTTTAAAGCCATTCCCTCTTCTCCATGTCCTCCTTACTTTGGGGGCCCCAGAGCTGGACACAGCACTGCAGGTAGGGTCTCGCCAGAGCAGAGGAGGAGAATCACCTCCCTTGACCTGCTGGTCACACTAAGGACATCTCAGGTCTGGGTTTCAGGTGTCTTTTCTGTATTTTAAATTAATATAATTCTTCTCTAGGAAGTTGGCTGGAGGTTTTTCTGGAACTGTAGTGCTTAAGCCATTCAGCAGCAATTGTAATGTGCATTCAGGAAATAATTAGGGCTATTTTAGACAAATCTGTCGAAGCAGCAATGGGTAAATTGCTGCAGCAGTGAGTGGGCAGGAAGGGGTTACCGGTGGCACCCGGTCACTCCCTGCACAAGAGATGCAGCCGATTCAATTCCTGGAGAGCCATTTGCAAGCACGGCAGTTTCCAGGAACTGGCTGGAGGAGGGATGAGTTTAGAGGAAAGAAGGGCTGCTTTTCTTGATGGAGAGCCGTGTCCTATCTGTCCTTCTGTCCCTACTCACCAGCTGCACTGACAATGATGCCATGATGCTGAATTCCTCCTCCCTCTCTTGATGACTAATGTCTGCATCTGTGAGTAATTATATAAGGTGAGGGCGAAGGCTGCTGTCCTGGACTTGTCCTGCTGCAGGATGCTGCTGCAGGAAAGGCAGCCTGGGTCAGTGGGGCTGAGCTCACCCTGGGCACAGACGCTGCGGGGTCTCATTAAGAGAGGAAGGAGAGGGAAGAGGCTGTTGGAGAACTGAGGCGTTCAGAGACGTCCTTTTCACTGAGGAAATTGGATTGCGGCTGCGGAGCCCACTTGTCTATCTGAAGTGGAGCTGAGCTCATTTCTAGGAGCCGTTGGACAGAGCTTGTTGGGTTTTAGAGCCCTTCAGTTCCTGGTAATGATGCTTGCAGCTGCACCGCCGCCTCTCAGGAGCCTGTCTTTGGGTTTTGTTGTACCTGGGGTACTCTGAACTCAGGTTTCACAGTTGTTCTCATGTTGATTCCTCTCTCCCTCTCGCAGCTCACAACCTTTCTCAGGACAAAGGATGAGATGCATGATTCAGGGCAGCTAGAAGAGCTGTGTTCCTGTGTTTCCTCCCTTAAAAACACCATAATTAGTCCAGATGCTAACAAGTAAACACGCCTGCTCCAGCATGGGGAGGCCTAGTGCCTACTCTTCGGAGAGGCCAAGCACCATCCCTCCATGCAAGTGATTTTCCTGCCAGGCCCTAGCTTCTCCAACTTGTTCCTTGCTTTTCATTCATTCATTGCACTGAATTAAGCCTTTTTGTCACTCTCCTCACAGGTGTTGGCACAAGGAACTACTACAGGAAGATCGGCTATGAGCTGGAAGGGCCTTACATGGTGAAAAAGCTGGACTGATGCCCCACGAGGTCTTCACCCAGACCAGCTGCTGGGAGGAGAGGTGAGGAGACAAGACTCATCATGCAGAGACAGCTCAAGGGGACAGATGTAAGCTAAAAACCAAAGCCTACCAACTGCAAAGGACTTGCATATGCCAGAGCCCACGGCAGCAAACGAGGCATCTCCTCTGGGGCTGTCAGTTCTGAGCTCTGCCCATTGCGCCAGGAGAGGCTGGGGATGTTCCACATGTCTCATTACCCGTGTAAGCCTGCTGTACCTCTGGGACAGCTCTGAGGCCATGCAACAGAGGACTGAATGTATGTGAACTGAGAGCTCTGGATGTGGGGACACTATTGAACAGCCTGGTGGGAAAAACATCTGTTACTTCTGTGATGCTGTCAGCGGGCTTTTAATGATTCAGCACTGAAACCGTGTGGGCTATTCTGCAACATGAATTAATTCTTTCTCTGTGTGTATTCGTTTATGCTGGGCTTGGCTGCTTTCTGTCCATCCCAAGCGATGCTGTTTGATCCTCTTACAGTAGGAGACTGTGAGGATCAGAAGCCGCTTTGCTGGCTGTAGGAATTGAGATTAAAACTTAAACTGGCTCTCTGTGATGACACACAGCCATGGAGTAACTGAGGTTAGAAGTGACCTCCTGTCTCTAGTCCAACCCCAGAGCAGGTCCAGTTAAATCAGGGTGGCAATGCTTGAGCATCTCCAACGATGGAGATACTCAATGGGTGTGGATGGAGAGTCCACCGCAGCTAGGTTCCAATGTTTGACCACCCATATGTTGAAAAAGCTTTTCCTGACTGTAGTGTAGTGTTTCAGCTTGTGCCTGTTGCCTCTCAGCCTGTCGCTGTGAGCTTCTGGGAAAAGTCTGATTCTGGTCTCCAAGCTTCTCCCTGCACATCATGTACTCCAACACCACAGCCATCCTGGTGGCCTCCGCTTCATTTTGTTAGTCTGTATTTCCAGGTCCAGATATGCCCATTCTCCAGCCCATAGCTCATAGATTTGGGCATGAGGATGCTATGTGGCAGCAGTGTCAGAAGCCTTGACAAGGTCACAGTGCACAACATCCGTCATCTCATTACAGAAGGCAGTCGGATTGCTCAGCCATGATCGGTCCATGGGAGGTCGCTCCTGGCTGTTCCCAGCTCTTTCCTCCCCTCTCCATCCCACGGTAGGAAAGGGCCTTGGGGAGGGTTTGGGCCCCTGCTCTCCCAGCGCAGAGGTGGGGCTGACTGCCCTGTAGCTCCTCAGATCCTCCTCCTGGTCCTCCTTGGAGATGGGTATGATGGTTGCCTTTTCCAGACACCAGGAATTCTGTCAGGAATGACAGAATTAAAGCTTATTTTTGCAAACAGAGTGAGGTGAGTTGTCAAAGTGAGCTGTGACCCTGGGTGAAGAGCTCAGCACTTTCCATCCCTCTCCCCAGGCCTTTGGTAGGGTGGGGACACTCCAGGGCATGCGGTGTCCTTTGACACCCATAATTCTGGCTTTCCCAAAGCAGCGGGCCTGGGGCTGCCAGCTTGACATAACATCAGAAGCCCTGACCTCTACTTCTTCTTTTATTGTATTTCAATCAAAACCAGGGTTGGAAGCCAGCGTAGCGGCTTGCAGAGAAGTTGACATTTCGGGTGTTGCTCTAATAAATGACTCTGTCAGGAGCCTTCTGGAAACTTCTGCAGTAAGGAGTGCTCAGACACACGTGATTAACCCGGAGGAGGAGCGGCTCAGGGAGGAAAGCTGTCACGGCAGCGGTGCCGTGCAGGGAATGAGATTCTGCCACCATGATCTATTGCTGCTCCTGCCCTGCAGCTTGTGGGGTCAGCGGCCAGAACCGTGCTGACGGCTGCTGACGCACGAGCGGCACACGTGTGGAAAAGGAGAGTCCAAATACCTGGTAATAAATGTGTTATTATTTAAGGTGAACGCCAGTGTCCTGTTTAAGGGCTGGAGAATGATAAACCACACACCAGCTTGTTGGTACTGAACCCTGAGCGTGGTTGAGCCTCCTGTCCTGTGCGGAGGTTTGATTTAAAGAAGAGAGATGGAAGCTCATGCTTCTTGATTTGTTGAGCTGGGTTTTTTCCATCCTCCAAGACACTGGTAAATGGGGCGCGTTAAGCTTCTGACATAGTACAAACAGGGGAGATGGACAGGGACATGGGGAGAGGAGACGCAATTTCTGTGCAGAATCCTTGAGATTTTCCACAAAATTTGTTGCACTGGTGCCACTGACATAATTATGAATCACTCTGACGCTTCCAGCTCTGACAGCCCAGTTTTTTTCCAGGTACTGGCCAGAAACGCTCACCATTTCCGTGCATCTGAAAGCGTGGCCCTCCGGCAAATCTGGGACGTACCGGATACGTTTCTTTATTTCTTGGGTTTTTAAGGCCAATGTGTTTTGAGTGTGCTAGCAGCTTTATCAAGAAATAAAGCAGGTTTTGGGGGTGTCGTATTTGTAGCTTCCCATTAATGTGTTCTTTCTATGGTGATTTCATGCTGCACTTTCTCAGCTGCTGTGAAACTCTCTGGGTGTCTGCTCAGGCTCGTGTCTGTTTTGAAGTGTGATGTATTGATTTGTCCGTTTGATATAAATGCAGCCAAATGAATAGCTGGTTTGTACTTCTCTCCAAGCCCCATTGCTTCTGCCAGGGACAGGGAGTTCCTCCAATGCATGTTCCTGGCGTATGTCCTGGCTAGTGCTGCTCTATAAACCACTGCGCTTCAGGATGGGGTTGGGGTCTCAGGCCACGGCTCTCCCTGGCCATGGCACAAGCAAACCTCATGGGGCAGCCCAGGATGGCCCTGGAGCTGCGCTGATTAGAGGAAAGGTCCTAGGCTGGGAGCCTGAGCTGCAGCTTCTCACCCTTTGTGCGGCTGCCTGAGTTTAAAAATACCATGGGATGTGTTATCCGCCTATGGAGGGCAGGGAGAGGGACATCTGAGCAGGTGAGTGTGGATTTTCTAGAGGTTTTACTGTGCCTTGTGGAGTCTGCGGTTGCCTGGATGTAAGTTCAGGCAGGATCATTTCCTGCAGTTCATTCTGCTGCCTGTGGTTTGGCTGCCAGGAGGGAAAAGCAAAACCCACGCTTCTCTCTAAAGCTATCCTGAAGGGTTTCAGGCTTTCTTGTGTTTGAAGTACAGTGGGCATGAACATATACAAAGCCACCAAGTCTGGTAAAGATTTCAGACATCTTTAGCTGCCAAAAAATGAGAGGCACAAAAGAAAGATGAGGCCCTGCTGAAAGGAGAGGGGCTGTGCAGTTCATAGAATCACAGAATGCTTTCGCTTGGAAGGGACCTTAAAGCTCATCTAGTTCCAAACCCCTGCCATGGGCAGGGACACCTTCCACTAGAGCAGGTTGCTCCAAGCCCCATCCAGCCTGGCCTTGAACACTGCCAGGGATGGGGCAGCCACAGCTTCTCTGGGCAGCCTGTGCCAAGGCCTCACCACCCTCACACGGAACAACTTCTTCCTCAGATCTCATCTCAGTCTCCCCTCTGTCAGTTTAAAGCCATTCCCCCTTGTCCTGTCCCTACAGGCCCTTGTCAAAAGCCCCTCTCCAGCTTTCTTGTCAGCCCCTTTAGGCACTGGAAGCTGCTCTAAGGTCTCCCTGGAGCCTTCTCTTCTCCAGGCTGAACAAGCCCAGCTCTCTCAGCCTGTCTCCATAGCAGAGCTGCTCCAGCCCTCGGAGCATCTTCATGGCCTCCTCTGGCCTCACTCCAACTGCTCCACATCCTTATGTTGATCCTTCCCATGGTGATGCTTGAAGCTTTGTGGCCACTTCTTGAGCTAGGCCTCATTAACATGGGGTGACAGTGTGGGACCAGGTGTCCAAATAACAAACTGGGGAGCACAGAAGGATCCTGATGCACAGCAAAGTAGTTTGGGTTATTATGTTAGGGTTTGGGTTGGTTTTTTTCCTCCATGAGAACAGCATCCATTCCAGTACAAGTACATTGTTCTTAGAGAGCTATGGTGTAGGAAATCGGCTAAGAGCATCCTGTAATTAACTATGAAAGGGAGAGTGGCTTTGAAATCCAGGAGCTTTTGCACTTCAGCCCATGAAATGGGTCTGTCTTGTGCAGCCGTGACCTTCAGTTTGAGGTAGGATAAATGCAGACAGCATTGCCTTAAGTGGCCAAGCCCAGCATCTTTTACACAGGACTCAGTGGAAGATTGGTGAAGAGTGTATTGAAGCCTCCTGGATAGAAAACACAAAAGTAAACATCAAAAAACCCTCACTAAAACGCGCACACACACCCCCAAGGTGATTTATATTGACAAGCTGCAGCTCTTTCTCCCTTCATGATGCGAACGGGGTCTGTTAAGCAGACATAACCTTACACAATTGTTCAAAAGATGAAAAAAGTCAAGAAAACTCGATTTGCCTGTCAAGCCCAACAGCCTAAGGGCTGTGGTAAATCCCGTACTGGTGGAAATACAACCTGGGGCTGGGAATGCCCCAAATTCCCTTGCTCTGGATCGAAATGGTGCCAAGGAAGGATTCAGGTCACCACTGTGGAGAGGGTGCTCGTGCTGCATCCTCCCTGCTCGGTGACCCCTCAGGCAGGCAATGGGGGTTGGAGGGTGATGCTTTCAAGCAAGAGCAGCAGCGTGGTGGTGTTCCTCTGCCTGTGCCCAGCTCCTTCGCAGCCCATGAGGAGAATAAGCAGGCATAAAGCAAGCAAGTTGTTAATGGAAGCTGCTCTCTCCTTTCGTGGGCAAACAGTGGTGACCAGCTTAAAATACTTTGAAGGAGGAAAAGGTGAGTCATGCCCATTTCTGCATTAATTTTAGCCTGTTGCATTTCTCCTGCTCTCCCTTTTTGGGACACTGATGTTCTCTGCCTGTGATCAGAAATGGCCAAGATGCGGCATGTGGGTGCCAGGGAGCTCAGGTGCAGCTCGAGCAGTAATAACTTGCCTGAGGCTAGAGCACCAGGGCTCACACCATGATCTCCTTGCTGTAGTCTTGTGCTTTCTGACGTGAAAAGCAGCTCTGCCAGCTTTGATATTTCTCTTGCTTCTATTTATATGCCTTCTCCTCATTGCTTTTAAATTATCTTCTGCCCCTGCCTTGGTAGTGCTGGAGTGATTGGAAATGTGCCTGCTCAGCGTGCCTCTTGCTGTAAGCACAAGGGCTGCAGAGCTGGGGTTTGCTTCCCCATGGCCATGGGCAAAAGCCCATCTTTGCCCAGGAGAGCTGCTGGGAGAAGAACCCTGCTGAGGGTGTGGGACTGCCGCTATCTGCAACTTCTCAGACCCTCGGGAGCTGTCACCTCCTGCTGCAGTGCAGCATCAGACCCATGAAAACATCTTTTCACCCAGAAAGCACTGGAACAGGCTGCCTAGGGCAATGGCGGAGACACCATCCCTGGTGGTATTTAAAAGATGTGTAGATGTGGCGCTTGGGGACATGGTTTAGTGGAGACTTTGCAGTGCTGGGTTAACGGTTGGACTCGGTGATCTTAAAGGTCTTTTCCGACCAAAACGATTCCGTGCCTACATTTTTCAGCCATGTCTGGGCCCCTCTGCTTTGGTTCCCAGCCTGAGCTTGGAGGACCTGGTGGGCATCACCCTACTTGTATAGCTCTGCAGCAAAATAAAACCCAGATCCACCACAGCTCCTGCACAACTGCCTGTCCCATCTCCCCTGCACAAACCCACTTGTGGGCACCTCCAGCAGGTCTCGTTGCTGCCCACAGCTGGTGCAATACCTGCTCTCACTGCCTGTAGCTTTGCAGGCAGAAGTGGTTCCTGCCCCTCAAAGCTACATTGTGGTGGTGAATGCACAACCCAGATCAGGCGCGATGAACTGGGTGAACACAGTGATTTGACAGCCTCTTCAGACAAAAAAAAACCATGGCTGGGAGCCACAGGACCTGACGTGCCAATGGCTTTTGGCAGAGCATGGTGCTGAACGACTCTGGACAGTAACTCCTGCAGAGTGGAAGAAGTGGCTCCAGGAGAAGGAGATCTGACCACAGCCTAATAGCAGGAGGAAGCTTGAAATTTAAGAGGAGCTGGGAGATACCTCAACGACTTGAGGTGTTCAAGCCTAAGATGGCCAAGATGAAGCCATCACCATTACAGGAACTGAACCATAAAACAAGAAGACTCCAACACTGAGATAAACATGAGATAAACATATGAGCAGCTCTGCTGTTATTAATGTTATGGGTAATTTTTACATCTGATAGACCCCTCTTTGAGCAACCTGCTCTACTGGAAGGTGTCCCTGCCTGTGGGGGGGGGGTTGGAACTAGATGAGCTTTAAGGTCTATTCCAACCCAAACCATTCTACATTTGAAAGGGATGAATTTTGCAGATTAGGTGCTGCTCAGTTTGGGGAAAACACAATATCTGTTTACAGATCCTAGTTCAGCACATCCTGTGCCCAGCTGCAGTGGGGTCTTGTGCTTAGCTCCATTCTGTCACGAGACCCCAGCAGCTCAGTTCATTATTAAAAAAGTGAACTGGGGAAAAGAAAACCAAAGAGAAATAGAGAAAGAAAAAGGCAAGTAACCCAGAGGCACGACTCCGAGTAGCCTCTCCATGAGGCCAGCAGTGCGTGGAGCTGACCTGCTCTCAAGGATCAATCTCCTCCTGCCGCTCGGCTTTTGTTTTCCTTCCCTGCTCGCATGCTTGGTGCGGCGGCAGCAGGGGCCGCCTCCTGCCTCCAGTGCAATAAGCCGTCACGCCGGGGAATCTGCGGCGGATCTGGAAGGAAAGGAGAAAATTAAATCGAGAGAAGCAGGAGCTGGAGAGGAGCCTGATGTTAAGAAATAGAGCAGTCACGATCCGGCTGTGCTCATCAGCTCTGCTTAATGAGAATAAGGAGTCGGGGGGTCGGAAAAACAGAGTGCAGGTAAAGCGGCACCATGCAGACCTCGGCTAAACAGCAGCACAAAACCTTTGGGCTGGCTCGCCTCGAGTCCTTTTCCAAATGGGAAAGAAGTGGTTTGGCATTGATTTATCGATGCCGCTGCCTGCTTCCCCTTTTGTCCCTTTCCCGTCTAAGCCAGCTGGCATGAGGGCTCTGCGGGGTTTCATCCTCAGCAGCCGCTTCCAAAGGCTACCAGCCCCTGCACCGCACCACAGACCTGCTTTGGTGGCTTTAAACTCTTGCTGCAACACACTTGGATTTATATATATTTTAATGTCCCTCTTCTAGTTTCTTTATAACTGTGGGGAAAAAGCCGAATGTGGTGGGTTTAGCCTCAGTCTTCCGTGTAAGCAAAAGGCCGAGACTGCTCAGTCACCAGCTGACAGCTCAATTCGCCCAGCACACAGCTTCCGCAGAAGTTGGTGCTGGTTTAAGGGAAAAGGTTAAAAAAACCAACAAACTCTCAAGTCCATGTGTACAAATTCCTCTGTAAATGCCTGTTGTCACTGTGTGTGGTCTCATCTAAATCTTCCCTCTGTCAGTTTAAAGCCATTCCCCCTTGTCAAAAGCCCCTCTCCAGCTTTCTTGTTGGCCCCTTTAGGCACTGGAAGCTGCTCTAAGGTCTCCCCGGAGCCTTCTCTTCTCCAGGCTGAACAGGCCCAGCTCTCTCAGCCTGTCTCCATAGCAGAGGTGCTCCAGCCCTCAGAGCATCTTTGTGGCCTCCTCTGGACTCACTCCAACAGCTCCACGTCCTTCTTATGTTGTTGCCCCAGAGCTGGATGCAGGACTGCAGGGGGGGTCTCACCAGAGCAGAGAGGAAGAACCACTTTCTCACAAGCTTAAACCCCAAGCTCTCTGGGGAAGCTGCAAGAGGACAGGGGGTGATGACACTTTTGGGGTTTACACCCCTGTGAGTTCTTCAACACACAACAGGATGGTGGCTTCCAACTTCCCTCTTCCCAGGAAAAGCAGCTGCTTTGCACTCCAGGCTGTTCTGCAAACAGCCCTTTGGAGAGGGAGTGAGCGCAAGGCTGTGCCGAGCAGGAACACTGTGAGGGGGTGTGAGTAATACCAGTAGACTGCCCATTGTTTCCATTTAAAACAATTTCACATAGATTTCTCTGATCCTGTAGCTCTTTGAGAATCAAGGAAGTTTGAAAGGGAGCAAACCACTGCTGCTGACTTCAAAAAGCCTCGGCAAAATCAATTAAGAGTGTAGGAAAAAGCTTGAAAGAGCAACAGGGAGTGACAGCTTGAACTGCACAAGCTCGTTACCTTTTCAAACCCCCTCAATGATGCTCCTGTGCAACGTCAGCTGTGGCTCGACGGTGTCTTTACACCTCGCCTGCGAGAGTACCTGGATCATGCTTAGCAAACCAAATGCGAACACGGCATTAGGGGTTTGTGCGCTGAGGAAACAACCTCCTTTGCTGGGGAAAGGCAGCAGCTACTTAATAGAACAAAGAGCATGTTCAAAGTTTAGAATGAGAGGAGGAGCAACTGATGTGAACTGAGTGCTCCAGTGCTACCTGTTTTAATTAGGAAATAGCGTGTATCCATCGTCAACGAAATAAAATGCAGGTTTCCCCATTTTCCTTTTTTTGGAAAAGTATTTCTCAAGATTCAGTCAGTCCAGGAGTGGTTCCAGTTCACTTCTGCACCTGCACAAGTCAGTAACTTCCAGAGGGACCTGGACAGGCTGGAGAGGTGAGCCAGTGTGAGCCTCATGAAGTTCAACAGGGCCAAGCACGAGGTCCTAGGTCAGGGCAATCCCAAGCACAAATACCGGCTGGAGGAGACTGGATTGAGAGCAGCTCTGAGGAGAAGTACTTGGGAGTGTTGGTCAATGAGAAGCTCAACATGACCCAGCTTCAGTGTGTGCTTGAGCCCAGAAACCAACTGTGTCCTGGGCTGCATCACCAGCAGCGTGACCAGCAGGTCGAGGGAGGGGATTCTTCCTCTCTGCTCCAGTCTGGTGAGACCCCCCCTGCAGTCCTGCATCCAGCTCTGGGGCAACAACATAAGAAGGACGTGGAGCTGTTGGAGTGAGTCCAGAGGAGGCCACAATGATGCTCTGAGAGCTGGAGCACCTCTGCTATGGAGACAGGCTGAGAGAGCTGGGCCTGTTCAACCTGAAGAGAAGGCTCCAGGGAGACCTTAGAGCAGCTTCCAGTGCCTAAAGGGGCCAACAATAAAAACCCCTGGAGAGGGGCTTTCGACAAGGGCCTGTAGGGACAGGACAAGGGGGAATGGCTTTAAACTGGCAGAAGGGAGATTGAGATGAGATCTGAGGAAGAAGTTGTTCCCTGTGAGGGTGCTGAGGCCGTGGCACAGGTTGCCCAGAGAAGCTGTGGCTGCCCCATCCCTGGCAGTGTTCAAGGCCAGGTTGGACGGGGCTTGGAGCAACCTGCTCTAGTGGAAGGTGTCCCTGCCTATGGCAGGGGGTTGGAACTAGAAGAGCTTTAAAATCCCTTCCAGCCCAGACCATCCTGTGATTCTGTGATTCCATGGTAACTTCATTCTCACCTCTCCAGCCATGCAGAAAGGAAATTCTTCCTCCAAACACTTCACAAAGGGAACATTTCTGGCTGATGACTCAGGATCACGGGAGCACGGATGCCGTGGCCTGCAGCACTCACTGGAACCATCGGCCACACCACCCATCCCTCCTCCTCCCCACCCTGGAGAAGAGGTTGGCAAATCTGCTCTCCTTATCTCATCCTGAGCCCCTGCTGAGATGAGACACTCAATCCAGCTGGCTGCCGGGTACCCCCTCGGAACGATCTGTACCTCCAGCCACCCATCTGCCTGTCAGTTGCCTGCAGATAACTGCTGGGTGTCAGGCAGCCCGAGCACCTTCATTAGTCTTTGTGATTAACAGACCCTGTGCATTTATTTAGTTCCAAAAAGCGCTTCCCAGGAGCTGTAAGACCACCAGCCCCAGTGAGATGTCTAACAGGCATAGGGGAAAAAAACCTCTTCTGCTCTCTGGTGAGAGGTGCTGGGATTTGTGATTAATGGAGGATTCTGCTAATGAATGATTCAGAGGCAATGCTTAATTTTAAGAGAAAAATAGAATAGTATTGACTGACTTGATGCTGACCAGGGACGGTAGCCAGTGTTTAATTCTCCCCTGGATAAATCCAGCCCCTAGCGCTCCTGCATCAATGAGAGTGATGTTATTTGTCCCACTGAAAAAAATTAACTAGTCTGAAGCATCCTTAATCCAAAGCAATCAGTTTAACTGCTGGTCTCGATGGACAACTCCAGCATTGAGAGGCTGTTCTAACAAACCACTGTGGTGCACATAATGCTTATTGCAGTGGAGAGATTAAAAATGGAGAACTTCTCCCCACCAAAGCAGGACAAAGCTTCTCCTTCACTATTTGCTTGCTTGAAATACAAAGCTGAATCACAGAGCCATGTTCCTCTCTGTTCTTTTTCCTCAAGAGACATTATGACCTTAGATTAAAAAAAGAGCACTACGTCCTTAGTGACCACTGCCTGTGCTCTGACCTAGGGAAAACCAACCTCATGCTGGTCTGCATCAAAAGGGCCATGGCCAGTGGGTTGAGAAAGGAGATTCTTCCTCTCCACTCTCATGAGCCCCCCCCTGCAGTCTTGCATCCAGCTCTGAGGCCCCCATCATGAGAAGGACGTGGAGCTGTCGGAGTGAGTTCAGAGGAAGCCACAAAGATGCTCCAAGGGCTGGAGCACCTCTGCTATGGAGACAGGCTGAGAGAGCTGGGCTTGTTCAGCCTGGAGAAGAGAAGGCTTCAGGGAGACCTTAGAGCAGCTTCCAGTGCCTAAAGGGGCTATAAAAAAGCTGGAGAGGGGCTTTTGACAAGGGCCTGTAGGGACAGGACAAGGGGGAATGGCTTTAAACTGACAGAGGGGAGATTGAGATGAGATTTTAGGAAGAAGTTGTTCCCTGTGAGGGTGGTGAGGCCCTGGCACAGGTTGCCCAGAGAAGCTGTGGCTGCCCCATCCCTGGCAGTGTTCAAGGCCAGGTTGGACGGGGCTTGGAGCAACCTGCTCTAGTGGAAGGTGTCCCTGCCTGTGGCAGAGGGTTGTGACTGGATGAACTTCAAGGTTCCTTCCCACCCAGACCAACCTGTGATTCTATGAAAAATCAACACTGTCAGAGCCCCAAGAGCCAGGTGCCAAGACACCACCTTGCAGCCCTGTAGCCCTGTGATGCACCTGACAGCACTGTTCTCTTCCTCAGATGTGAAGCCACACAAGCAGTTATCACAGGCAGACACCTTCCTCCAGCCACCAAAGCAGCAGTTTTCACCCAGACCCAGCTATGTCACGAGGACAGGAGCACTGGGCAGCAATATTCAGGGTTCAACACATTAGGGTGAGACAGAGGACAGCAGCAACACCATCTCCCCAAGGAGCTGGATGAAATAAAACTGTCTAAAAACAAAGCACAACAGAGAGTAGCTCCACGAGCAGCTCAACAGCAGTTCAGGAACAACATGAACCGAAGGCTGCTCTAAATGACTGTTCAGTAACCACTCATAGATTTAAACCCTCTGACCCTTCTATTACCGTGGAGTGATTCATCAGGGAGTTCAGCAATTCACCTATGGTGTGCTGCGTGAAACCTGTGCATCTCCTGGGCACCCCCTCGATTCTCACAGAATTAACGGAGCATCCACTCCATAAGGAGAAGTGTATTTTCTCCACAACATCCAGAATTTAACAAAGTTCCCATCCCCCATTCCCAAATTGTAGGACTCTGACAAACCTCTCTGTATTTTTCTTTCTTCTTGCTCAGCTATATAATTATTAATGAGCTCCATACAGCTTTTGAAATGGGAGAATACCATGGATCCATGTTATTCTGTTCCTTTCCTGGCTACAGACATTACATTTAGCCTTTAGATCACTGCTGAATACTGAGCTTGTTTTCAGAGCGTTACACACAGCAGCGCCAGGATTCTCCCTCACGCCCCTTTCACTAAGAAGCAGTCACTTAAATTAGAGGCTGTCATTGCAGATGTTCATTTACCAATTCTCTAGGTATTGGAGTAAGACTTACTAACTCGTGGTACCTTAAAGAAAAAGAAGTTTCACATTATTCTGAAGAGATGCTCAGTATTACCACACTTTTTTTAACACATTAGTAAAAACCCACAGCATTTTATTAATTTATAAAGCACAGAGTTTGAAGTGATTAAAGCCTAAGTAAACTAGCTAAAAATATCCAGCAGCTGTGAGAAGACTCACTTAGCATGGCAAAACAAGGAAGAAAAGGAGTAAAGGGCCATTTCTGTGCCCTGCAATTGTCTCATGTGTTGCACAGGTGTGACAGACCTATCTGGAGGCCAGAAAAATGGGGCTGGATCAACTAAAGAGCCCTGGAAGACCACCAGTGTGCTTGGAGGAGAGGTGGCAGAAAGCGGTGTAGCAGCAGAGGCAGGATGAGGACAGGAAGGATGAAGAAACCTTACTTCAGAATAGCAGCTCTGCAAAGCAGAAGAGTATTTCCAACTGAAAGCTGCAGACAGGTAAGCCCAGCCTGCAGTCCTGATTCCCCAGGACTCTTAAGATGAGTTCAAATCAAGGCAACAACTAGAATGAGGTAAGGCTGAGCTGTACTGAAGGCGTAGAGCTGCAAAGCCAGACCTATCTGCTGCAAGAAGGCAGAAGTGCTCTCCAGAACAGGGTGACTGTGGCCCACAAAGGGTCCAGACCCCATTTTAAGATCATTTCCAGTCACCATTGCTCTGTCTGCACAGAGGTGTCAAGAGCTGAATGAGCTTCAAAGCAACTGTGTCTGTCATTGCTGCACAGGCTTCATATGCCAGAGTGCTATCAGACTAGGGATTCCCTAAATTCAAAGGTAAAGCTTAATTTAACCATTCAAATTAACTTTTTACATATTTTTGGGGACCACTCCTATGGGTAGTCCATTTGTTATCTCTTCTGGGGACAGAGGTCAATTAACACTGGTTTGTGCATGATAAATGTGTTTTACAGCCCAGAGGAGCAGGTGATAAAGTGTTACACTTCCCCACGCAAGGCCAATGGAGCTTCTGGATAAAGTCATGGCAGGAAGAAAGATCCTCTCCATGAATCACACTTATAACACACAATACTGGTCTTCTGTGCTGCAGTCACAATCTTAGAGTAGGACAGGGGGAACAATATATCTATTTCTAAAAGAAATAAATACATGTATTTCTGACCTCTGTGTGGCATCGGTGGCGGAGGGCTCACCAAGCAATGTCCGTTTTGGCAGCTCGTTCTTTTCCTGCCAAAGGAAGCTGTCCCTGAAGGACATTATTTCACCTCCACACAACAACAGAGCACAGGAGGAACCTGCTCCAGGAGCTCCCAGCTCCTAAAGAAAAGCAAAGATCAGCGGTAGTTTACAGATACATTAAAATATTTTTCAAACAGGGTGTAAATTAGACTCCCCATTTACCTGCCAAGATTCCAGTTCAGTCCTTTTCATTCCCCTTGTAAGAACAGCTGGCACAAGCAGCTAACACAGCAGGAAGCATGATTCCTTAAACTACTTTAAGTGTTAGTGACGCATATGTTCTAATCAAGAGTTGGCATCTTTAACATTCTTTGTATTTATTTTAAGAAAGCATTTTAGTTAATCTAAGCAAGAATATTCAAAAGCTACTGTGAAGAAAATACATTTTTGTTTCTGCTCATAGTTTGCAGAACAGACACTGAACACTTTGCCAGCTCATTCAGCAGACATCACTCGCTTACATGGCCAAGCAACACGGAGAGAAGAATTACACACAAAAAAAGCTCCAATTAAACCTCCTAAAGACCAACTTGTGTGCCAAGGACATGCGACACAGCCTTGTCAGGGAGAAGCCAGGGCTGGAGGGGCAGTCAGCATGCAGTAGGGCAGAGAAGCCTGTCTCAAGGCAGTTTCCACATGTTTCTTTGCCATCCTTTGAACGTATAGCCACAGGACAGCAGTAAAACATTGCTATATAAAGAGCAAGTTGAGAAATTCCTCTGTGACTGTGCTGAGTGTGGCCGGGCAGACAAGACCACCTCAGCCAAGATCTCACCTGTGCTACCCGCTGCATAAAAGAACATAAAGTTAAACACTGAAGGTTTGGATAAAAATAGATATTTTGTAGTTCTCCTCTTAAAATTACTGTACAAATAAATAAAAATGCTGTCCATTTAAATAGAACCGTTTGGGAAAACTGGACACCAGCAACGGTCTTCTGATGGACCCACTCACTCCAAAGGAAGGCAGAGTTATTCACCATCTCCAAGGTCTCCAGATTACAGCGGGACACAATACCTGCAAAGGAAACACACCAAAGTTGCATGGCAAGAGCACTGGCCCAAACATGAGGTCCCCTGGCCCCCTGCTCTGCCTTGGGAACACTGATGGCATACACTAGGGAAAAGCACAGGGCAGGTACACAAGCAGGCTTTTCTCAGTAAAAAAAAAAAAAATCACAGAATGGTGTTGGTTGGAAGGGACCTTAAAGCTCATCTAGTTCCAACCCCCTGCCATGGGCAGGGACACCTTCCACTGAGCAGGTTGCTCCAAGCCCCGTCCAACCTAGCCTTGAACTCTGCCAGGGATGGGGCAGCCACAGCTTCTCTGGGCACCCTGTGCCAGGGCCTCAGCACCCTCACAGGGAACAACTTCTGCCTAAGATCTCATCTCAATCTCCCCTCTGTCAGTTTAAAGCCATTCCCCCTTGTCCTGTCCCTACAGGCCCTTGTCAAAAGCCCCTCTCCAGCTTTCTTGTCAGCCCCTTTAGGCACTGGAAGCTGCTCTAAGGTCTCCCCAGAGCCTTCTCTTCTCCAGGCTGAACAAGCCCAGCTCTCTCAGCCTGTCTCTCATGCTGCTCAGGACACAGTTAGTTTCTGAGCTGCAAGCGCACACTGAAGCTGGGTCACATTGAGCTTTTCACTGATGAACACCCCCAAGCCCCTCTTCTCAGGGCTGCTCTCCATCCAGCCTTTGCCCAGGCTGTATTTGTGTTTGGGATTGCCCCAACACAGGCGCAGGACCTTGCCCTTGGCCTTGTTGATCTTCCTGATGTTCACACATGTCCACCTTTCCAGCATGTCCAGGTCCCTCTGGATGACATCCCTTCCCTGCAGGATGTCAACTGCACCACACAGCTCAGTGTCATTCTGAGCAATGTTGAATTGAAGGACTTCCTGAATCACAGGTTATATCCCTATCCTTGTCTTTAAACTCATGAAAAAAAACTCATTTAGATGTTTTTTACACTGTTCTGAGGAGATTTAGCATTTGGCTGCTTTACACTGTAGAGTTCGTTGCCCTGTGATAACAAAGCATTATGGAAAAAGTAGTATCTCCTGAGTCAAACTTGCTATTGGAGAGTTTCTACCAAAGCTCCTAGATTTAGCATTGTGAGAATCAGAGAATCTCAGCTTCCATCCTACTCCTGATTTTAGATTAGCAAAGTTGGATATGAAATTGGACCGTTTTATGGACTGAAGCATCCATAAATTAGAGTTTAAGACAACCCCTTTTTCAAAAGGCAAGTTGGGTTCCATTCCCATCCATGCTAACACAGCTGCTGACAGCATTTTCATCAGCACATCATGGCATGAAGCGCTGTGCCACAGGTCACTTGCATCAACTCCAATTCCATGCCAAAATCAAGCGTAATGAGTATTCAGCTGGCTTCCTCCAGACCAGGAAAACACAATACATGAAGAGGACTGAGACAGACAGGGTTTTCAGGGATACGTCCTGGCTGTGCTAGTGTTTTTTCATCTGAGCCTAGCCTGCAAACCTGTTTACCATTATGGTTTTATATGAAAAGGAAAGTCAACAGTAGTAAGCCTGACATTGTGCTGCTAGAGCCTTTTTTTCTTTATCCTTGCAAATTCCTCTGGAGCAGGCTAACCACTTCAGGGCTGGCCTGCCAACTAGTGGCACTGTTGCTATTACAGTACGCCAGGCCTCCAGTTCCAGGTGGTAGCCCCCAGAACTGACTCAATTACTCTGGTAGGATTTGCATTTTCAGCTATAAAACTGACTTTTCTAGATAAAAAGCAGCCTTGATTTTGTCCACTGAGATTTTAGTGAAGCAATTGGTATACCACACAAGAAAGTGTTAGATAGTCAGAAGACTGGGATTAGTCAAAAAGGAAGATGTTAAGGCAGTTAACCTGTCCCAAGGGGAAACTGAAACCGGTAATTTGGAAATGAAGAGGCTAAAGTGGAGTTTTATCAAGATTGGCACCGGCAACAGACTTGTTTAATTACTGTTTTAACTAACAGCCTTGGCACAATTAGAAGTGTGCTGATGACAAAGCTGGAGGTATTATGGTTATGAAAAAGGATGAGGAAATATTCAGTCATTCATTGCTTCTAACCGACAGGATGAAACTTGGTAATAGAAAACATAAGGTCATGCATCTGCGAGCAAAAGTAACTGCTCTAACCCAGAATGTTATTTATTTGAAGCAACTCAAGTCAAAAAAGGCTTCAGGATACAAAGTAATTATGAGAGGATTAAGTGATATAGATATGAAAGGAAAGATGCTATCCTGGCACACATCAGAAGGAGTATTTCCAGACTGGTTAGTAAATCCTAGCACTTTAGAAGGACCTGAAGATAGCACTCATCTAGACCTGCACTCATCTAGACCTGCACTCATCTAAAGTGCAGGAATTATTTGTAAATGGAGGACATGGAGGAGCCAACCTCAATGGAACCAACCAACCAACCTTGAGCAGGAAGAAATGCTGCTGAGGTTACAACTGTTCTCTATAAATAGTTCAGAATGGGCAAACACCCGGGACAAAGAATGTTTTAAGCTAAAGGACAAGTCTGTCACAAGATCAAGAGTATTAAACAGATCAGAAAGGCATTTGTGTTGCAAAGGACAATGTCCTTAGCTACAAGGACAGCCAGATGCTCACTCTCAATGACAGTGTTGGACAAAACCTTTATTTCTACGATGCATTTATCAAATTCTAGGACATGAGGCCCATGATAGCAGAAGACAGGATTTGAAAACCCTGGAAACTCCCTTCTGTATTTTTATTGCTCTACTGAAAGACAAGGAATCTGAGAGACTGACTTGTATTTTCTGTTGGACATTCAAACTTCCATCAAGGCATAATTAGGATATATTTTTTTTTTCCCCACATGGGCACAAAAACCCAGCAGCCTCACTGTGGGACTTGGCAATGCCACCAGACTTCCAGTCCAGCCTTTTCCAAGACTGTCATCAAGGCCTTTACCTGCCATACAGGACAGGAAGCTCCTCTATCATCTGGGGCATCCAGCTCTGATACCCTCTGAGCATTAGCAGTGTGTTAATCAAAAAAATAAATCTGTCTTTAATCTAACAGCTACTATCATACCTGACTGCCATATTTAAGATGCACTCACACAAATATTCAGTAACTTTGCCTAATTCAGCTTTTATTTAGTTAGCAAATCTGTAAAAGCAACAAACAAGCAGAGGTAAACTGAAGTGATGGCCGAAACCTGCCCACATTTGTGGAAGTAGAAGAGGTTTAAGGTAAAGGACAGGTTGGCAATTCCAGGCAGCACAGCCAATTCCCTGAACAAACACTATTAAGGGAGCAAAAGCTTCTTTTTTAGAAGTACTTCAAACAAATTCCTTTTCCTACATGCTTATTGAAGTCTTGTCTTCTTCATGTTTGACTGCATATTCCTATCACTGATTTTTTAGAATTCCTACAGGTCACATTTGATTCAGAGGGCTTTGGCCTTGAAGTCACTAACAGAAAATCCCCCATAAGCTCCGAGTAAACAGAGAGTAGCCTGGCAGAGGCACTAACCTGAATGTCCTTCATCTCTATGAGGCAGAGCGTTGGCGCTTTTTGCCGTAGGAGATTTGCCTGATTCGGACTTCTAGTTGGAAGGCATCCAGCCTTTCCTTTGGGTTAAAAGCCAGCATGTCATGCAGAAGCTTGCAGAGATCCCCTGGCATGGACTTCTTCTTCAGGGGAATCTGTAATTTCATGTTGGGGTTCTCCAGCAATGCTTCTCCAAGGGGAATAAGCTCCTTCCCTTGGCAGATGTAAATTCCTGAACACGGATTAGAAGGAGTCAGGTTATACAGTGAAAGCCTACACAAAACACTGTCATGTGCAGCATGGATAGACAATCTGGAAAACAAAACATCTGAAGGGCTCATCACTTATTAGGAGACAACTGCCAACTCAAATACTGGGAGAGGCTGTTACCAGGAGAGGCTTTTACTTTTAAATAGTAATCAAGATGTTGCACAAGGCTGTGTGAGCAGCCATGTAGAACACAGGGAGCAAGTTTAAGCACAGTGTGCTCAGCAAGCAGTTATATGGACCATCTGCAGAAAAAATGGGCTGCTGAAATGAACTGCTTCCATTTTACTCCCTACAACCAGACTGAGAAGCTGTAGAAGAGGGAGGGAGACTGTACTTGGCTGAGGTGACTTGAAAAGGGTTAAACACAAAACTTATTTGCTCAGTTAGTCAAATTTCAATTACAATGACAGCATACGCCATTTACCGTTAGCCAACTTCTCCTCAGCAAGATTAAGGAAGGGAAATGTAAATTTGCTCCTGGTAATCTAAATAATTTCACTGGTTGTTGAAAATGATTAACCGGCTTCCAAACCAGCCAGGAGAAAGAGCTTTGCTCACTCAAGCTGTGCTGCCCCTGCACCAAGTAAAGAAGAAATGTTCCAGAGGCAGTGACCTGTCTGTGCATAGAAAAAGTTGGTCTTGCACACTCCTTATCGCTTCTTGGCGGCGAGCTGTTTTAATGAAATCTGTTCATGCTTTGGTCTCAGCTGCAACCATTTGCTTGTTTCTGTAGGCAGGAGCTAAAACATTTATCAGTGTTTGGCATTTTAAAAAGAAATAAATAATAGAATTAGAACTGAGCCTACTTGGAAGACAGAAAAAAATATTAAAGGGGAAGCACAATAGCTTCTCACAGTTCCGCTGTGGAAATTCCTTTTAAGAATTTAAACATTTAAAAGACAGGCAGACAGGTATACCACCATCTCAGAGCCTGGGTAGATGTCTTCAATTATTATGCTAATGTGCGTGACTGGCATTCTCTCCTCCTGAGATGGATTTTCCACTGCAATATACTTTTCTGAAACCATTTAGTACAAAGTATTTCAAGCGTGCATTTCTGTGGGGGATTTGGAGGAAGGAGGTGGCGGAGAGGGAGGGAATGAGTGAGGAGGCCATCGGAGGAGTCATCCCTGCAAGACTGTGCATCTCTAAACTGTGAGGAAACTCAGCCAGATGGCAGCGAAGCTCATCTAAACATCCTTTCCCAGTTTATTATTTGGCTCCTTGGAACATCGTTTCAGTGCTCTGAGTGATCCCATTCTTTGGTTATGCCAAGTCAAGGCTACAAACAAACTCATAAGCCCAATTCCATAAAAGTTTTGGTTTTAAGAGCATTAAAAGCATTTCTGAGCAAATGGAAGGATATAGATACTAAATCCTCTATAAAGAACATAGCTGTGAGACAGATGCCTCACCAGCAGCTATAAGTATTTTTTTTCCTTCCCCTCTTATAATTCTTTAGCAATAACAAGGGCCAAATCCATTTTTGAAGAGCATTCCTTAGGGTAAGGAAGGCCTGAGAGCAGAGAAGCCAGAAGCGATCTTTCCCTCAGCCTTTAAATCCCCCAGAGCGTTTGTAAATCTTTTAATCTTCCAAATAAAATAATGATTTGTAAATAGAAAAAGCATTCCCTCTGCTTTAGTGGTATGTCTCCAAGACCTGGAAACTCAGCATGAGAAGCAACCAAGTTAAAACAATGCATGCTGAAGAAAAAGATTTCTTTGTAGTTCTCTTGAAACCAAACAAAAAAAAACAACTCCCCCCCCCCCCCCAATCAAATTTGTGTTTCTTTGGGCTGCAAATTCCTGGAAAAAGGCAAATCCAAAGCATATATGCCACAGCATTTATAACTATGCCTCTCAGAGTATCCCACACAGATCCAGAACCTCCACTGGCAACAGGGCAGCACTGATCTGATCCTCACCAAGCAATTCCTTCTCAGAATCCCCATCTCGGAAGGTGATCCTCTCAACCATAGCCCAGAAAATGATCCCAAGGGCAAATATGTCAGCTTTCGCAGTGTAGTGACCTTCCCAGACTTCCGGAGCCATGTAGAAGTTGGACCCACACGCAGAGGAGAAGCGGTGCTGGTTCACATTCCCTTTCTCCTGACACACCTTGCTGAGACCAAAATCTGCTACCTGCAATGCATATAAAGAAAATAAAAATCAGTTATTCACAAACCTCAAGTTTCCAAACAGCAGCTCAGTGAATTCCGCTCCGAAATCCACGGCAGCATGGCGGGTGCAACACTGGTGAACAAGAGCTGGTTGTTTCCTGCCAGCTGTCCCTTCCCAGCTCCTTTCCTGTTGGTTGCTCCTCTTCCTAAAATGGGCAAACCAGGTATCTGATCATTGCCTTTCTGTTGTGTTCACTCTGATTACATCTAATTAGGCATTAACATACCTTGAACACCACCTGTGGTAGAAACAGCTCTTACTGTTCCACGGTGAGTGCACCAAATCTCTTGCATTACCATTATTATCCACAGTGATTAAGATGACATTGATTTAAGTGTCCCTTGACAGCTCTACAAGTCGAAGGACAAATACCGTTATTGATCTGAATGGTCAAGACATGAATTATCTGAATGCATGAACCTATTGTTTTATGTCCTGGAACTCTTGGGATTTCAGGTTCAGGAGTGAGCTGGCTCCTAGCTTTTTGGAGATCTGGAACAGCCTCTCAGTCTACTGCTACAAGAAACACAGCTAGCCAGTGTTTGCCTCAATCAGGGCACCAACATGAAGCATAAAGACATTCCCTGCCTTCCCTGAACATCAATATGTGCTTGAGGCAGCAATATTGGAAGCACTACCTGTTGTAACAGGGCAGCATGTTCTTAAAGTTTAAGGGCACAGAAAATATTGCTTCATTTGGGACGGATCATGATCTCTCTGATTATCTTGACAGCCCTGAACTGCTCCTGTCAGTGGATAAGCAGTGGATGAAGAATATACAGAAAAACACCATTGTGACCTCTACTTCCTTCCAAGACTCCTTATAAAAAAAAAGGCCACAACTGATATCAGGTGTTCTGAGTACGCTTATTGCAAGTATCACAAGACTTTCCAAAAGCCCATTCCAAAGCACATGACGAGTATGCCTGTAGAATCATAGAATCACAGAATAGTTTGGGTTGGAAGCGACCTTCAAACGCCATCTTGTCCACCCCCCCTGCAATGAGCAGGGACATCTTCAACTAGATCAGGTTGCCCAGAACCACATCCAGCCTGGCCTGGAATGTCACCAGGGATGGCACATCCACCACCTCTCTGGGCAACCTGTGCCAGTGTTTTACAGCCCTCACTGTAAAAAATTTCTTCCTCATCCAGTCTGAATCTCCCTCTTTTAGTTTAAAACCATCACCCCTCACCCTGTCGCAACAGGCCCTGCTAAAAAGTCTCTCCATCTTTCTTATAGGCCCTTTTTAAGAACTGAAAGGCCACACTATAGCCTCCCTAGAATGTTCTCTTCTCCAGGCTGAATGATCCCAACTCTCTCAGCCATTCCTTACAGGAAAGGTGCTCCATCCCTCTGATCATTTTTGTGGCCCTTCTCTGGGCCATCTCCAGCAGGTCCATATCTTTCCTGCACTGAGGGCCCCAGAGCTGGATGCAGGACTGCAGGGGGGTTCTCAGCAGAGCAGAGTAGAGGGGCAGGATCACCTCCCTCGACCTGCTGGTCACGCTGCTTTGGATGCAGCCCAAGATGCAATTGGCCTTCTGGGCTGCAGGTGCACACTGCTGGCTCCTGTCCAGTCTCTCATCCACCAGTACCCTTGAGTCCTTCTCCTCAGCAATACTCTCAATCCCTTCATTCCCCTGCCTGTATTGATTTGCTGTGCAGAGCACATACTCATTACAGCAAGGTTTTATTCCCTTACCTTTACTATGGGACTTCCCCGTCTGTGAGAAATCAGAATATTGTCGGATTTCAGGTCTCTGTGCACTATCTGGTTTCTGTGCAGGAAAGCCACAGCGCTGCTGAGCTGCTGCATGAAGCTGTTGTTCAGCTGAGCGTCGGGGCTGCGGGACAGCAGGTATTCATTCATGTTGCCCCCATCACAGAACTCCATCACAAACCACAGAAAGCAGGCTGACTTGGGATCCATGCACCTCCGTCCTTTCAGGCAGGTCTCAATGAGCAGCAAGTGGCTGTCTGATTTCCTGTAACGATGACTAATGGGCTGAAAGACTTGGCCATTCTGCAGGATACACTCCTCCAGCTGGATCACATTTTCATGTTGCCTCTGGATGCTCTGCAGGGCCCAGAACTCTTGCAGAGCCAGTTCTACATTTTCGGGCACATTACAGTGTATCCTTTTTACAGCTACTTTGTTCCTAGTTTGGTTAAGGATGGCCTCATAAACCACCCCATAGTTCCCTCGGCCCACTTCCCGAACGATGCTGTACTTGGCTTCCTCAGCCATCCCTCACTTCAGCCCAGCAAACAGCAAATCAGAGGAAAATATTTGAACTCATGGCAATCAGTCACCTGCAGTAAAACCCTGAAAGAGAAGGGGATAAAAAGCTTAAAACTCCCCCAAACAAAGCAGCTTATCAATGATCAACTGCAAATACTTCCAAGTGGTATCAATTTTAGCAGTATATGCATTGGTTTATGATGCAACTGCATGAGGACCAACAGCTAAAACAGGGTTCTAAGAGAAAGTCTATATCCATGGTAACTTTGAGACATTATCGAGTACAATCCTGACTGCACAGTGGGATAGAACCACCCGGGAAGTGACATCGATTCGTCCACAGCAGACAAAGTCTAGAGAGAAAGAAAAAGAAGTGTGCAGACACGTTTCCTAAGCAGGGCTGGGAAGGAAAGACAAGACCTCCTGGGTAACAACTGAACTTACTTTTACCAGAATTGACTTTGGAAGAAATTAAGTTAGCCAGAAGTGCCTGTTTGGCACTAAATCTTTCACCCTCACTCCCGCTCCAGTAAATTTATTTATCTATCAATGGCTACATCATGTCCCTGCATTTCAACTACCAATTTTCTACCAGTCCATGCCCTGATGCTCACTCCCTTTCTCCAGCTCACTCTCTTCCAATCCCTTTGCAAGACTTACACTGCACTTTGCCCTCTGCCACAAGCTCCCTGTCCCAATCCCAGGGCCCCCATCCCAGGTCATTCATCACTTCACTGTCTACTACAGGTTCCTGATGCAATTCCCATGGACCCTCATTCAATTCCTCCCCCATCCCCCAATAACCCTCTCCCTTTTAAACCTCTCATTCCACCCCTCTCCCTGTGCCAGTGCTCTCCAACACCATCCTGTTTAGCTCCCTAATAACACATTAATCATTCTCTCCTTCCATGCCCCATGTTCCTTCCCCAATCCCCTTAACAATTCCCCCTTCTCCCTATCCCACCTGCTTCAAAGCCTTCACTTCCCCTCAAATTCTCCCTTCCCAAACCCTCAGTCCAGCTCCCCCAACATAACCCCCTTCTTCCCAGCCAGCCACAGCTTCCTCCTCCACTCCATCCCTGCTTCAGCTCCACCCCCCAGCTGTGTTCTCTTCCCAAATCTCACCCTTTCCCCCAGTCCCCTGTCTCCTCTCCAAAGAAGGTTTGGGGGGAGCCCAAACCCTTCCCCCAAACCTACTCCCACCGTACCCTGGCCCTTCCCCTGAAATAACCACGCACCCTTAGGGCCCAGCCCCCCACCTCCACTCGCCCCTGCCTCACCTCAGCCCCTTCCCCACACCCCGTCTCCACCAGCCCCACAGTCCCAGCTCTTCCCAGCATCCCACCTAAACCCCCTTCCCCTTCCCTCAGACCGCACTCCCTACCCCCCAAGCCCCGGTTCCTTCCCTGCCTCAGCCCCTTTCCCCCTCCCTCCCCGGCCCACCTCTTCCCCACTTCCCGCCTAACACCCCTGCCCCACCTCAAGCCCCTTTCCCACCTCCCCAGCCCCTGCCTCCTGCCCCAGCTCCACCATACCCTCAGGACCAGCTCTTCCCAGCGTCTCAAGCAAGACCCCGTTGCTCTACCTCAAGGTCACTTCCCCCCCAGCTGCTTCCCCACCTCAGACCCCTGCCCCGCTCCCCGCCGCCATCCTCCTCACCACAGGCACCCGCCGCAGCCGCAATTCCCGCCGCCGCCACGGAGCCCCACCCACTGTCCTCAGCCTGCCAACCAGAAAGAAGGAGGCGCGGCCAAACCAATCAAAAGACAGGGATAGGGAGGTGGGGCCGCCGCCGGACCAATCGGCGAACGCTTCTCCTTCCCCCCTGCTCAAGCAGCCCAAGCGGGGAAGTTGTGCGCCTGCGTGAAGGTGGCAGTAAGTGAGAACTACAAATCCCAGCAGTCTCTGCGGCGGACGACGGGTGCTGGCTGAGGCCAAACCTCAGCACGGCGCCGCGGTGCTGGAGCTGATGCGTGCGAGGGGCGCGGCGGGGCAGGCGGTGACCCCCCATCCGTCCATCCCTCTGTCCGTCTGTCTGTCTGTCCGTCTGTCTGTCTCTCCGTCCCCCTGGCCCGGCGGTCGGTAGCCAGGCAACTGTATAATTGTCCGCCTGGCTACATTTCCAAACTAAAATACGATTTTAGGAGGTGTCTTTGGGGTGTGTGGTTGAACCGCTGGAGAGATCTGTGTCCTAAATACACCCCTAACTGATGGGGATGGGAAGAAGGACCAGCAAGAAGCAGCTGGGAGCATCTCCATCCCAGCAGAAGAGAGCAAGTAAACACATGGAGCATCCACCCTGGTTGCACTTGCATTGGGAAAGGCAACCAAATATGATCCCACATGTCATCCCGGAGGACAGTGATGGGGATCCAGGGGTTGTAGCTGGGATTCAGCCTGAGGACTGGAGCATCCTGGTCTTCTGGCATTAATCAGGAAGGCTGGGGAGGTTTCCCCCATGGCCAACCTCTGTGTGGCCACCATATACCCTCAATATTGGTTTTAATAACAGCCAGTGCTCCTGATATGAAATAAAATCACTGCGTTAGACCGAAATGTTTCCTTGCATTTTAAAAACAAGGAGCCAGACCCAGGGATGCTGTATCACACCCCCAGGGGCACATCAGCCCCAAATCCTGGCTCCACTTGGGGATTCTACGGGGAGGATGAGCCCGGTGGGATGTCGGGTACCACCCCATCGCCTTCATATCTGGCTGGCAGGGAGGGTTTTAATTGTCTCTGCTGGATTCTTATTCTTTTATTATCATGGCAGCATCTTTCAGCCGTGGCAATGTCCTGCAGCAAGGAACCCACAGCTCATCCCTCCCGTCTCCCCTTCCAGCTGCCCATGTTGGAGTGTTGGGGGGGAATATTTTAATGGAGCAATCTAAATTAATAAAGATAAAATAAATCAAAATCCCTGAATGTTAAACATTGGGCCTGCTGGGACAGTTTGGACTCTATTAAAAAGCACTGCACATTCCTCCGGTGACTCAGAGGTTTTATGTGCTAAAGACGACAGTGATGTAGCAGTTTTTCTTTCGCAAAGCACGAAATACTGGGGTTTGGGGGTTATTTTTTGGTGCATCGTGGTTTAGTGGATACCAGCCCAGGCTCCTTGCTGGGAGGATGCTGGGACCTGCACTGGGAGCAATGGGGAGGGCGGAGGGTACAAGCCTGGTCATCTGGGCAGGGCTGGCGGGTGAGAGGAGAGATTTAGTTACTGCTGAGCAAAGAAATCCCTTATTGTTATTTTTTTTTTTTTATTGATTGCTGATCCTGTTTCATTAAACTTCAAGCTCTGGAGGCAGAGTGAGCGTTTGGGGCTGCACAAGGATGGATGTGTGCTGGTGTTTTGGGCCCAGAGCCATCCTCTGCTCTCAGATGGGATCATTGGCACATTGAAACCCAAATCCTGCCCCAAACCGCCCCCCCCAGGGCATGTGTGCTGGTATTTCTGGGTTGGTATCAGTTCCATGTCAGCGCCTATAGACATTGTGGTATCTGTAAGATATGGCAATCTCCTAGGGAAGCTGATTGCTAATTGTCTCCCCCCCGGCCCAGGTAAAGCTGCTCCATCGCAGCCAAATGTCACTCATCAACAGTGGGGGGGACACAGAGGGTCCGGGTACCAGCAGGGATGAAGCTGCATCCTCATCCCGTGTCCAGCAGAGGACGGCAAGGGGTGGGGATGCAAGAACAGAAAGAAAAAGATCCAATTAGGGTGAAAACTCATTTGCCCGCCCCGCGGCAGAGTGGTGGGTGCTGGAGGTGGCTGCGGGGACTTTCCGGCCACCTGATGGATGTTGGAGGAGTCTTCTCCCCTGAAATAGCCGCCGGTGGGAAATGAGTCACTGGTTTCAATCTGGTTTCTCGCCAGCCCGTCCCTGCCTCCATCCATCAGGTGGGGCTGAGCCGAGCAGATTTCTTCCCCCAGGGAAGATTTTTTTCATGGCAAAGAAGGAGACAGGGGGTGCTGTGGCCCCAAAGGAAGAAGCGAGTGAATGGTTGGAACATCATCCTGCCCATCTTTCATGTGCTGGCCCCAGGGGTTGTACATAAATATAACAGTCAAGAGGTAACAGCATCTTTGCTCCTGGATAATCTGGGAGGCAGAGAGCCTTGGACAGCAATTTTTCAGCCAGCCCCAAGGCGGTGTTCAGAGCCCTAAACCCATGCACACGTATATCAACATGCCCACACTTCCCACGCTGTGGGTTGAAATCTTTTCCCTACAAAGCTCTTTCTCTGCCCTGGCATGTGTTTTTGGGATTTGCCTAAAGCCAAGAGCCTTGCCCTGAAAAATCAGCCTGTGGTAGTAATCAGGTGAGTTTCCCACACTGGAATCAAGCTCATTTCCAGCAGGACCCCCTCCTTGCAGTGTGAAGGGGACATACAAGGGATCATACACCATATGTCGGAGCATATTTGGGGTCAGATCTACCATTTTTCCCCTCCATGCAAACAAAATATTACTCCACAGCCTTGTTAACGGCTCCTCCAACATCCTGTCTTCCATCCGCCAGCCATCCCCATGGCCTCCCGGTCCCTGCATTGCTCCTCAGAGCCAAGCATCCCATGCAACACTCCAGATGTGGCTCCACGGGAGATGAATAAAGAAGGATAATGGCTTGGGGCATTTCTTCTGAAATTCAGATATTCTCTCAGCTTTCAGGCGCCGTCATCTCAACGGCCTTAATTCATCAGTAAGAGGTAATTTGTGAAAGGATGGGTGATCTTCAGCAAAGTCTTATTGCTCCCTGCTCCACTGCTAGTAAGTGGCTGCAGAAGGGTTTGAGCGACAGCTAAATGAGCACAATCGGGTTTTCAATAAAACTGCAATTTCTAACGAGATGACACAAATACTTGGCAGGGCCCCACTGAGCCCCCACCGCTCGCTGAGGCTGAGCTCTTGTGTTGCTGGCAGTATCTCCCATCGGTTTTATTTCTTGATGAACCTATTCATGGCTCTGCTTGGAGAAGGCTGCAGACTGTTGTCAAGCTGTGCTCTGCTTTGTGGGTTCACACCAAGGTGGGTACATGGTGATGGTGGTGGCAGCTAACACTAACATCCATGTGTTCCATGGGGGAACAGAGCTGAGCAGGGTAGAGACATAGGGACATTTGGGGATGGCATGTCCCAGCATGGGGTAAGCAGGAGGATGGTCTGGGATGTTGGCACAAAGAGATTTTGGGGCAAAAATTGCCTTGAATGGCAAATTTGGAGATGCTTGAAGAAAAGACATCACCTATCTTTATTCTTTGCATAGGTTTGGTGTGACAGGACCCCCAAAACCAACACCAGAGGAAAGGTGGGGTCTCCAGGTCCACCTGCAAGCAAAGCAGGGGCCTGTTGAAGATTTCTGATCTGGCTATGGCAGTTTGGTCCCACAAATTCATTCAAAAAACACCAAGATGGAGAGTCCATCACCTTGCTGTGGGCCAATGCTGCTCCCCAGCTACCTCAGCTCTCCAAGAGCTGCCCCATTGCCACTGGGACCAGCTCAGAGATGGAGATGGGTGAAGATGGCCACGTCCTGTAACTCCTGGGGTCACTCCAGGCAGAGGGGAGAAACACCCCTGCCCTTATTACTTTTAATAAAGGCCCTCCTGGTCCATTTTTGGTCCCTATCTTTCATCACCTTTGGGTCAGAAAGTCCCAGAAAGGCAGAATAGGACCTCCAGAGGGCTCTAGTCCCACCCCTGCTCAAAGTAGGGCCAGCCTCTGGTACTGAGCTCATGGTGCTCAGTACCCATTCAGACATGGTTCCAGCACCTCCAAAGATGAAACCTTGAGGCTGTGCCACATCCCTTGGGCCCTGGAGGTAAAATCTCTCTTTCCCAATGCAAAATGGAGCTTCCATGTCCAAATTGACCCTTCCCAGCAGCAAGGATGAAGGGCACCAAGCAGAAATTATGATCTTCTTAGATGTTGCATCAAGCTGAATTGCTCTAGTCTCTCTATTGTAGGAATATCATCTTTGCTTCTTTCCTGCTTGATGTAAAGTGCAGGGAGGGATTGGTCTCCCTTTCCTTTCATGGGTTTTTCTTTTCCTTAATGTTTTTCCCAGTCCCTCAACTCATCCATTCATGACCTCAGCCTTATTTCAGCCAGGCTCTGGTGGAGACCCAGCAGTGAAGTCATCATTGCCCACATTACAATGGAGACCAGACAGGGGATTATGCGCTGCTTTGCCCATGAAGAGCTGCATCCGCATGGGTTTCTACCCCACCAGGTCCTCCTGCTGCCCATCAAGCCCCTTCCTGACCACATCCAACCTGCTAAAGTGGTGGAAAACCAACCTGAGGGAGAATTAGTGTATTTTCCCACCCAGTCAACTCAATCAGCTCCAGCCCAGTTGCAATGGAACCCACAGCACCCTTCGCCTCAATGGTGATAAGACCAGAGGGTAGGGTGGGCACCCCATCCCTCTTGGAAAGGAGCTGGTTTTCCCCCTTGCATTCCATTTTGGGGTTCACTGCCCCCACCTCTGCTCAGAGCATCTGCCTCCTGCTGGGTGCAGGCAGGTCTCCAGGCAACCCTCAGCATCCTCTGCAAGGCTGCCAGTGGTCCCCACACATGGCCCAGAGCCAGGTGCCTCTGTTAAGGTTTATCAACAGCAAAGGATGCAAACGGGTTCCTGTTGTGCCCAGCAAGTCTTTGCCTGCCACGCAGCAGGACTCAGCTGGCTGCAGTGCTCGGCGGCTGTGCAAGCCCCAGCTTGGTGAGGAGACATAGTGTGCCAGCCCCGCTCCCCTGCCCAGCCCTGAGCTGCTTGCTGGGGAGCAGAAATGGCTTGAACCTTCATCATGCTCATCCTCGCCCTGCCAGGGCAGAACTCAAAGCCCCCCATCATTGCCAATGGGAGTAAATCAGCAGCACTGGTCTGTACCCCACAGTTGGCATTTATCAACTCCAAACCGGTACAGTGAGGCCCTTTAAACTGCTCCTTCATCTTATGAAAGCATCTCACTGAGGCTGCCCATGAGCAGGATGTGGCCCTGGCATCGAATGCCTGATTCTTGAAAAGCTCCTGGAAAATCACCTCCTGGGCACTAGTACCCAAGCAGGGGCCGGGAGAGGAGGTGATGATCAGGGGAATGTTTTTCCTGATGGAGAGGATGGCTGTCCTATAAACACCAGGAGTTAATCAGGAAAATAATCAGGCAGCATCCCAAAGTGAACATGGGAGGCATCACACAGGCTTGGGTATGTCCTCGGCCCCTCCAGCTGTTGGAGGATCCATGAGACCTGGGGAACAACAAAAATTCCCAGCTCCTGAGTTTTCCAGCTCCTGCATCCTCCAGGCAGCTTTTGAATCCTCTCCATGTTTCCCTTGTGCCAGATCCCATCTGCTTTATGTCCTCTTTCTGAAAAGGATCGTTGCTTTTCGCTGCTAATTGCCTGTCACTTCGAATCCTCCTGCTCCGCCTCACCAGAGATGTTCTTCCCCTCCCCTGCCCCAAACCGAGGAGGAAAGCACTCTGTCGGACCTAACTTTAAAACAGAAATGCCCCAAAACCTTAAAAAAAAAAAAGCATTTGTATTTTCTATCCTAATTTTACAAGGGGCCAGTCGTCTCCTGATCCCAAACCTGTTCCCTCCCCAGTATTGCTGATGGGAGTTTAGCTGGACCTGGAAAAACCTGGAAATGCTGCAAAACTGGGTGTTTCTCCTGCCTAGCACGCCGGGTTTGGGCACCTCAGCTGTCAATCACCCCCCTCTACCCCTTTGTTAATTAACAAGACTGTAAACGACATCACCCCGATGTCATTTGCTGTCTCCTGCTCCTGCCAGCTCAACAGCATCATTATCAGTGGCTCAAACAAGGAGACATGGAGGCAACCCCATTTGGCCAGATTAGGGAAGAAAAGGCTTTGGCACTTCAATAAACGCTGAGAAATGAATATCTGGGGGGGCTGTGAAGGAAGCAGCAGCACCAAGAGCTTGTGAAATTACCCCAGGAGAGGACAAAAGAAGCATGAAGCCTTCTCACTCCAGCTCAGCTGCCACTCGGCTTTGCATAAGAGGCAGGGAATATGTCCTTAATGACAAAAACAAGCGGTTAAGGAAGGACTGAAGCAACACATATATTTAAATAAAAATATATATATAATAAATACATATTTTTAAATTTTAAAAATAAGTATTATATATATATGTCTTTAAAAAAGCAGAGAGCCTATCTCCAGCACTCACCTGGGAGTGGGGAGATGGGGAACCGCTTCACCCCAGGCTGGCCATGGGACTGACATGGCATTGTTCACCAGCCTAAATTTTCCCCTATAACACCCCAAATTCAAACTCACATCTTGCTCCCAGCACCAGGCAGGTCCCCTCCAATCACTCCTATGATGCTGTTTTACCACTTTTGGTCATTTTCGTCAATTTCTGGATTTTTTCATGCCAGCACATCTGAAGTCTCACCCAGGGGGCGTTAAATGCAACTATTTAATAGCTGTATCTGAACCAAAAGGCGTTTTGCTCTGATCTCCAGCCCGTCCTAGGGAGTCATTACAAGAAATTACCAAGATAAGATCACAGCATGGAGGCAGATTTTATTATTTAATTACTGAGGTGGGGCAGAGAAAGATGCTTGGGGGGGGGTTCTGGCTCCGTGCCGACACCAGCAGGGACAAGCGTTATCGCTGCAGGTCACTTAAATGGGGAGAAAAATGGGGTGATGCTGGTTTGCAGGAGAAACCATTGAAGGTCAAGACAGATTTGGCCTTTCCAAACCAAAGGCAGCATCTATCCCTGATGATGGAGTGGCCAAATCCAGCTCTCTGCTTCGCGAGGTGCTGGCATGCGGCTGCGTCTGGCTCGCTGGGCGTTTCCATCATCCGTGAAATGTAAAGTTGGAATTTTCTGCTCCCCCCCTCCATCATCCACTGAGCCTGAAATCAATTATTCCCACCCGCACGCTTGCCATCGATGCACGACGTGCTCGGTAGCCGCACGGTGTTGCCGCAGCTGTGCCAGAGCGGGTTGGTAACTGGGTTGGGGACCCCCCTTTGCCTCTTTCCGGGGTCTGAGGGGGAGAAAAGACCTCCCTAGGAAGAGCTGAGGGCTGATTTTGGGGGCGATTTGAGGGCTCACTCAGCTGCTGATGCCTTCAGTCCTTGTAACCCCCCAGGTCTGGACCGGGGCACACTGGGGCTACTGAGCAGCACCAGCTTTGCACACCCCCCAGCTTCCATCCCAACCCCATCATCCCTGGGCTGCTCAGAGACACCACACCTTTGGATAAGTACAAGGCCAGCATCCCTCACCTCTTTCGAGGCTGCCCCCCCAGATTTGGGGAGGAGGAGGAGGGATGAAGGCTGCAGGAGGAGTGGAAGGATGCACATCCTTGGTCCCCAGCTGCTGGCTGGCGCATCCCTCCGCTGGCAGCCCCCGGGGGTGGGCTCAGCAACGCACGTGTTCGGGGAGGGAGGTGTGGGGATGCGTGTGTACACCGTCTATATATACCACCGTGGCACAGGCACCGGGGAAGTCACAGATCAGAGGAGCCGGCAGCCGACAGCACACCCGCAGGTAGGAAATCCGCTTTAATTTTCCATCCTGGGGGGGACTTGGCTGGGGATTTTTTTGCCTGAGGATTATTTGTCCGGCTTCAATTCACCAAGAGATATTCCCCTCTCTGCTAAGGGTTAAATGAAATATCTTCCCAGAGGGAGAAATCCATCCCCTCTATCCCACAAGAGGAAAAGTTTCAGCTTCACCATCTAGCCCCAAAATCAACCGGAGTGGAGCCGGAGGGATGCAACAAGAGTCGGCATGGGCCACTTGCCCGAAGCTAGGGGGAAGCCCACGGGGTGATGGTGGGTTCCTCTGGGATGAGCAGGATTTTTTACAGGATTTTTTTGGGGAGCTGCCGTGCCACGACATTCCCCATTCAATATCTTTGCCCCTTTTTTTTCTAGCCAGGACTTCACTGGGGCCACCGCGGGATGCTCCGGGAGATGCCCAGCTTGTGAGCAATCCCTTTTTTCCTCCTGAAAAAGCACAGAAAAGAGGAAAATGGTTTATTTGTTGCTTTGATTTTTTTTTTAATCTCCCTCAAAAAAGCAGGAATGAATGGCTGAGACATGGGGACGCAGGGAGAAATGTTCTTCCTGAGCTTTTTTACCTCTAAACAGCTTTTCTCAGCCTCTTGAGCCCACATCTGTGTTTATAGTCACGCCGCGGCATCTAATTTTGGCCAATTATGGCCAATTACCTGATTGAGGGGCTTCGAAAAAAGAAAATGCTTATTTTTCTGGCGTGCGCTGGGCATCTGTAGCCAACCCTCCCCCCGGCTCCAAATCTCACTGGTTCTCCCTAAAAACCCCCCAAAACCTGCCTGCACAAAGCCAAGTGGCATCGCCAGGGTTTGGGGGAGCTGGGGAAGTATTTTAGCCGGTGCCAGTGGGGGACACTGTTGGACAGTATTGTGCTTTTTCAGCTGGAAAAAGCTTTGACTCCTTCAATGCTGGGTCCCAGCGGGGCTGGATCCTGCCCCATCACATCTCTCTTGCCCTCTGGGTCAGGCCTTGTCTTTGGGCAGTGTGGGAATTAGCACGGAAAACATGAATTTGGGATGGTTTCGCTCCAGGAGTGGGAAGCGAGGAGCTCTTAAATGTGCTCCTCACGTGGCGGGACTGATCCTGACCTGGGAAAGCGAGAGCTTCGCTGTGTTTAAACCCTTGCAAAGGTGTTTGGGGAAGGATGTCGATCCTATCGCTTGGATAATCCCTACTGTTAGTATCTCCCATGGGAAAAGGGGCTGCACAATCCCTGGGGAGAGGCAGGAAGCAGCTCCCCAGCACTGCCCGTAAGCTCCTACCCCAAATCGCATCAAATCAAGCGAATAAAACCCATCTTAGCAAGCACCTGCTTCCCCTTCCACCTCTTCTCCTTGGGTTATTCACGTTCCACATCCTTCCCACTGCCCCCCACATCAGCCCTTTCATGTGGCTGTGTCTCCCACATCATCCCACCCGGAGCAATAAATAAAACCTCTTGTCCTGATGGATAACCAGACCTTGCTGTTATCTGAACTGCAGGCTGCATTTCTAAATAAACCATCTTTTTTTCCCAAAAAATATTAATAAGGGTAATTCCACTGGATTGAAAACTCCAGAGGATGCACCCTGGGGGCAGCCTGTAGCAGTGGGGGGGTCCCAAAGCTGTTTTGCGAGATGAAGTGGCTATATCCTGACACCCCCTCCCGGGATGGGTAGGTTTAGTTTTCAGGGAGGAAGAGGAAGGTTCATGCCCAGGATCAGTGTCAGTGACCGAAGAGCTATGGGGGTGGCTGTGGTATGACACTGGGGCTGTCACAGCCTGTGCCAGGGTTGATAGCATCCCCAGATATGAGGGCAGTGGGACCGGGTGGTGAATCCCTTAGGAAATAGGGCCCAGGTTTGGTTTTCCCAGAGAAAAAATGGAGCAAAATACAGAGAAAGGGAAATAATGGGGGGAGATGAGGAAAAAATGGGGGGAAATGAGGAAAAAATGGGGGGAAATGGGGAAAAGGGGAAAAAATGGGGAAAATAGGAAGAAAAGGCATCCCTTTTTTTCACATGGGTCTGTGGATGTAAAACTCAGGAAGGGGCTTCATGCCATCAACACCCCACAACACTGCAACCCCCCTCACCCCAAAAACCCAAGGGCAGAACCAAGAAAAAACCCACCACACTCGGTCCTTCCCTTTTAACGGGCTAGTTGAATTTGGGAGGGACACACCGATGTACAAAAGAGGGATTGTTTCCCTCTTTCCCACCCCTGCCCTGGCCAGTGATGCTGGCAGGGTACCGCATCCCACCCGCTCGATAGCATCTTTCAATTAACCGGGAAGAAAAGCCGAGCCGTAATCTCAGAGCCTCCTCCGCAGCCAGATGTGACCTGCTTAGCCCAGGACATTGGACTTGATGTCTCTTGGGGACATGGGCACAGGGCTGGGGGGTGAGTTGCAGCCCCCTTCCTGGCTCTACCAAACCCCATTTTGGGCTTGAGTGATTTTTTGGGGGGGCTTGCCCTCTCCTGGGAGCTTTCTGCCAAGCTCTGACTCACACCGCCAGCCAGTTTTAATGAGACTCAATGAAGATTAAGCCTCAATTCCTGCTCTTATCAGCTTCCCCTTGTACCGTCCAGTAAATGACAATCAGGAGCTGCGAGGCTCTGTGTCACCGCCTGGCTGGCAGGGATGAAAGGTGACCATGATGCTGGTTGGAGACCCCAGCAGGTGCTCTGCCTCCATTGCAAAGAGCGGGGTTGTCCCTCTCGCCTTGTCAGGGTGGGAAACGAACGGGAACCCCCTGTCCAAGTGCTAAACTCCCCCCATAAGCAGCCTGAAACCCCCCCCACTGGAGCAGCACAGTGGTTGCTAAGCCACTGTCACCGAGGTCTTCCTCACTTCTGAGCATCCCAGTATGGGGGTTTCTGGGTGCTGCTCCAGTGTGGTGGGACCTCAGTGCCACCAAGTGTAGCACCAACCTTCACCTCCCCATCCTGCTCCTCTCCATCACCTCCATCTCCTGCCCTTGCTGGCTTATAAACCTAGTGCCATGCAGCACCAGGACCCGATCCCAAGGACTGTGGGGTTGTCAGATCCCTTTTCCCAGAGGCATAAGGGCGAGGTGGGGGGGCAGGAGGACCAACCTACCTGCTTGCAGATGGCCATGGGAATGCATTGGGCTAAATCTCTAGGAACTGGGAGGGAAGCACACAACCTTGGTCATGTCTCTAAATCGCCACCTGTCAGTGATATCGGCAAAGCCAGACAGGACACATGGGGCTTCTTTGGGAATTGGCTTTGCTGATCCACACT
Organism: Strigops habroptila; assembly: GCF_004027225.2. Classification (NCBI taxonomy): domain Eukaryota; kingdom Metazoa; phylum Chordata; class Aves; order Psittaciformes; family Psittacidae; genus Strigops; species Strigops habroptila. The sequence continues at coordinate 61,759,007 of NC_044282.2, forward strand.
GGGTGGGCTCAAACCCCAGCAATCCCTGCTGGCAGCAATGGCTTAACCCTCCAGAGATAGGTGTGGCACTAACCCCAGAAACAACCAGGAGGGGAAATTGGAGCGGGACATCCTCACCCAGCTCCAGTGATGCTGGGATAAGGAGCGCCCTGTTCAGGGAACAGCCAGGGACGTGCTTCCCCAACACGTCCACCTGCTAAAATAAGCCCTGTACGGGACTTGTGCCATGAGATAGGCTGGAAAAAATCAAGCTGGGGCACACCGGATCTGTTTTTGAGAACGAGGAGGCAGCCGGGCTCCTTTCCTGAAAGGATAATTTTGTCAGGGAGACTGGGAACACGCGTGTCTGTGTTGGGGTGAGGGAGGACGGGCTGAGAACAGGCACTTTTCGGTGCAGGTGCAGGGCTCAGTGGTGCTGGTGCTGCCCTGGCTTGATGGGTTTTCCCTCTCCCGCACTGCAGCCGGTGCCGGTGCCGCCATGAGGGCTGTGCTCTGGGACCTGCTGCTGCTCTGCCTCTTCGCCCGGGCACGGGGCGACTGCCGGGGGGACTGCCTGCGCTGCGACCGCCACCTCTACCGGGACAGCTTCGACGTCCTCGTAAGTCCCTCTGCCTGCTGGTTTGTCCCCTTCCATGGGCAGCACCCACAGGGGTAGCAGCCCCTGTACCCTGCTGCACTGGGTGGGCACCTTCCTCTCTGTGCTGGGTTGGGGTTTGGGGTCTGGGGAGGCTTTGGCTGCTGGTCAGTGCCAAACCTCGAGGGGAAGTTGCCATATGCCATCATTGTCCTTCCTCCTTGGGCACCCCCCAGGGACACCATCCAGAAAGGTGTAGACCCCAAATCAGCTTCTGGGAGTGATGGGGACAAGGCTGTGATGGCTCAAGGAGGGTCCCAAGAGGGTTGCCAAGACCCTGAGCATCCCCAGCTTTCCTGCCCCATGGCTTGCAACATCACTCTCCCCACTGTACACCAACCCTTGACCCCCGCCAACCATCACCCCCTCCTCCAAGAAGCCACCAAAATCCCCCTCTGAGCCCCATCAGGATGGGACTGGCTTTGCAGATGGCTGGTGAAGCAGAGTGTTTTGGGGGGCCGGGCATCAAGCACCCCGCAGACCCTCTCACCGTCTTGATTTGCCTGCAACACTGGATGGAAAGAGCTATTAAAGAGCATTTTTGTTTGGTTTTTTATTTCAGCCCCTAATCCTTTCTTTTGCCCCCTGCTGAGCTGTGGCTGTGCCCTAGCCAGCAGCGTTTCTTTCCCTCCCGCTGCCCCTCCACTCCTGTGGGATCATCCATTGCTTCCTCCCTGCCTGCTCACCAGTTTATAAGCAATGATAAATCATGGCAGGTTGAGACGTCCACCCAAAAGGAGCTGGCAGATCAGGAAGCCCCCAGGGCTGGCAAATATCCCTGAAAAATCAGGAGGGACCAGAGAGTTCCAGGGCTCTGTGGAGATGGTGGAGCCACTCCAGTGCCACCTCGTTGCTGGCAAAGCCTACTGCATTCCCATGTCACTGCTACCAAGTTTTGGGGGGTGATTGCCCTGGTTTTGCACCAAAATGTTGTTTTGCAGTCTGAAGGCACCAGTGTCTCTGCAGCCCCCGCCTTCCTGCCTGGTCCTGCTTCTGGAGCTGCATTTTGCTCTGTTTTCCCTGGCCAGCAAGATGGAGAGATGGGAATGTTGGTGGTTCATGGGTCCATGCAAGGTTGTACCTCAAAGCAGGAGTGGTTTGAACCAGAAGCAGAGGAACCGGGGGTCTTTCGAGGCTCAGTTTGAGCTGGAAGAAGCATCGTGGTGGGATTTGATACAATCGTCCACCATTTCCAAAGCAATAGCCAAGGAAGTCCCATCAGTGATGTGGCTGATCCATCCTTCAGAGGTAGAAATAGGAGATCCCCCTGAAGTTGCAGGCATGTCTGCACCAGCATCACAGCTGCCAGGGCAGAACAGGGACAGCTGGTGGAGCTAGTCTTCAAGATATGGATGAATCACCTACGTCCTGGTACCCCAGAGTCATCTAGGGACGGTGTAAACCCATGGTGGCACCACTAATGCCAACTGAAGATTGGAAGGAGCATCCCCAGGTAGTTTCATCTCTGGACACGGAGGAGCACTGGCTGGTGTTTGCTGAGGATTCCCAAAACTCTGTGAGCTGGCCTGGTGGCAAAAGCCATTTCCATGTGAATGAAGACCACAACACAATGGCCAAGGACCCTGGGATGTTTATGGTGCTGCTTTTTGGATGGGTGACAGGACCACTGATGGTCCTCAGCCTGATGCCTGAGGTAATTCCTCTTGAAGCCTATCAGCTGGTGCTCATCAGAGCTGTTACCTGAGTGTGATCCATCACCTCTCATCTCCAACGTGGGGCACTGCCAGGGCACTGCCCAGCAGCCGTAGACCTTGCCAAAGCCTTGGAGATCCCAGGACAGGATCTTGGCTCAGCAAAGCATACACTTGGTGTGTCCACAAGGACCCTTATCACCACCTCACTTTAGGACAACTGTTTTTCTTTTGCCTGTCTGAAGAGCCTGGCTGCCCTCAGGAGTGGAAATAACCAATTGCTGCAGAGCCACGTGCTTGAGCTGCAGCCCTGAGACACTGCACTGGGACTTGTAGCACCCCCCGCTTGCCAAAGCTAATGAACCCATGGTGAGGAGAGTCTTTGCAAAGGTTCTGGTGTTGGTGATGGTCTGCAGCAATAAGACACAGTGATGTGCTTCAGCATGGGCTCCCCCAGTTGGTATTAAGCTCACCATGAAGCTAATACTAGGATTGAGACACTTCAACAGGAGGGAGGACAACCCTTCCCTTCCAGGCCCTCCAGCCCTGGTTTCTTTGGGTATTTTTTAGTTTGGTTCTTCTACGTTCTTCTCCTGGATGGTTTCCCCTGGGTGCTGGGTTTAGTGGTACCAGCCCACCCGGGGCTATCATGCCACAGTGGCGTTGGGTCTGTGGCCTGCCTTGGTGGATGAGGCCTCTTAGAAAGGGATAAGACACGAACATGGAGGAAGCCAAAGAGCATCTTTTGATGAGGCTGCTCTTGATGGCCTTTGAAGGGATGTGGTGATTGGGGTGGGTTTCTGAGGGCTGGGAGGGGGCAGATGTCACATGTGTCTTTGAGGAAGATATGGAGGAAGATCTGGGAAGCTACAGGCTGGTCAGCTTCACCTCAGCCCTTGAGGAGGTGGTGGAGCACATCATCCTGCAAAGCATTTCTGAATGTATGAAAGACAAGGAGGTCATCAGGAGTAGCCAGCAAGGATTTATGAAGGATTTATTTACAACCAAGCTGACAGCTTTTTGCAGTGAGACAACCAGCTTGTCTTGGCTTTCATCAGACTTTGGCATTGTCTCCCATGACATCCTCATAGGCAAGCTGCTGAAGCAGAAGATAGATAAACAGGCAGTGAGGTGGACTGAAACATGGAGGACCTTGACATCTTCGTTAATGACTGAGATGATGTGGCAGATGCACCCTCAGCAATTAGCAGATGATGCAGAGCTGGGAGGTGCAAATGGTAGACCACAGGGTCATGCTGCCATCCAGAGGCACCTTGCCAGGCTGGACAAGTGGGCTAATAGGAACCTCATGAAATTCAACAGGGAGAAGAGCAAAGTCCTGTCCCTGAGCAATGCCAGAAGTCCCTTCCCACCTCTGCCATCCCATCGCTGAGTGATTTTCTGGCCTTGTGCCCAGCTAAAGGTCCAGCAGTGTGGAGCGTGGGGTGGTGGAATGGGAGCATGAATATCAACAGAGAAGTATGGAGCATATCCAGGAAGCAGCAGAGCATCTGGAGAGGAATGGTGAGCAGCTGCCATGGCTCCCCAGCATCTCCACCGCCACCATCTCTGGGAGCCCAGGAGAAGGATTTAGAAGGCCACTGCATGAGGCCAGGCAAGGGCTGATGAGCTGCTGGCACCTTTCGATGGGTGTCTTCCAACACATTGCATCACTGGACAGGCTGGAATTGGGGGGAGGCCAGAGCACCTAGCATTGGGGTACACCACTGCCCAGTGCCCCATAGTTCTGGGAGGACCAAACCTCATCTGACACCCATCCCCATGTCTCCTGTGCAGGTCTGCATCCTGGAGTGCGAAGGCGAAGCTGTGCCACGGGCCACCTGGGAGCTGTGTGCCGCTGCCGCTGGCCACCCTGCCCCGCGGCCCCGCGAACTCCAGGACGCTGGCGATCCCTGGCATGATGCGGTGGCAGCAGTGCCGGTGAGCCCGCTGCAGGTAAGCGAGCTGCTGCGGCGCCAGGAGGCCGAAGATGAAGGTGTCGAAACGGCGCCGGGAGCCTTCCTGCAGCCACCGGAGGACATTTCCCAACGACTCAGCAGTTTCCCACGGGGGATACGTGGCTCGTGGCCGGCACCGACGGCCAGGGGGGTGCAGAAGCGGTACGGGGGCTTCATCGGGGTCCGCAAGTCGGCGAGGAAGTGGAACAACCAGAAGAGGTTTAGCGAGTTCCTGAAGCAGTACCTGGGCATGTCGCCCCGCTCCAGTGAGTACGACATTGCCGGCGGCATCAGCGAGCACAACGAGATCTAACGGAGACCCGCGCCGCCCGGCTAGGTCCGCCATGGCCAAAAAAGTCAACCCTCTACCCCCCTCCTCCACATGTCCATGGGTGCAAATTAAAAAGGGAGCCAAACAAAATTAATTTGTAAATGGCAAAATAGAGACCAGGGAGGGATGCTGAGGGCGGCTGTCGGCATCTCGGCATCCGGAGGGTGCGCGGGGAAAGGTCCTTTGCTGTCAGCTTCCCCCCCGGCTGGGGAGGATGGGCAGAAGGGTGTTGTCCTCCACACCAAGTAGGTTTGAAGGGTGGTTCAGCGCCCCCCCTCCAAAGCATGTACAAATCCCCTAAACCAAATTAAGATTTATTTTAATTGAAAAATTAAAATAAATTTTAAAAATGAAAAATTAAAAGAACTTTTAAAAATTCAAAACTAAAACAAATTTTTAAAACGTGAACAAATAAATCATTTTTTAAAGAAAAAAGTGAAATTGTTTTTTTAAAATGGAAAAATAAAATAAAATCTAAATATAAAAAATCAAAATAAATTTCAAAAAGTGAAAAATTAAAATAATTTTAAAAACACAGTTAAATTTAAAAAAATAAATATTTTAAAATAAAAAGTAAACTAAATTTAAAAAATCTGGAAAATTAAAATAAATCTGAAAAATGAAAAAAATTTTGGATTTTTTAATAAATTATTTAAATGGTTTAAATTAAAAAAATAAATATGAAATTAAAATAAATATAAATTAAAATAATAAATTCATATAAATTAAAATAAAGTGGAACCTCTTCCATTTAGACACTAAATAATCCTCCCCAAACGCTCCAGCTCCACGTTCCCAAACTGAGCAGTGGGTTGACCCTCTGCCCCTGGGAGCAGCATGTTCTCCCATCCCTCTCGGGGTGCTCACAGCCCCCTGCCCCTCCAGCTGCCGAGACCACCCATCCCCATCCCCACCCCCCAAATTGTGAATTTGGGAGAATTTTATTTTTTCCCCCTTTTTTTATTTCTTTTTCCTTTTTTCCCCTCCCCTGGGTGGCATCTCCCTAAATTAGGGGATGCACCCTTACTCCGCAGCCCCTGGGGAGCCCCTGCTCCCTCCACGCGGCTCAGCTCCTTTTTTTTCCCTTTTTTCTTTCCCCATTATTTTTCCTTTTTTTTTTTTTTTCCTCCCCCTTTTTTTTTTCCCTTTCCTTTCTCTATTTTTTTTATTTTTTATAGCGTTCCGGCACCGCATCCCAGCACCTTCCGCCAGGCACAGGCAAAACTAACCCTGCTCCTGTCCACCCCAGCAGCCTCCATCCTCCCTCTGACGGACCCCAAAGCGCTTCAGGCTCGCACGCGGGCAGAAAAATCACTTTGCTCTTCACTCACTAAAGCCAGATTTAAGCCGGGACCCAACGAATTTCGGCCTCCACCGGTGACGGGAGTGAGATGCCGCGGGGAGGGCGGGAGAAGAGCATGGGGGAACGGGCGGGAATTTGAGCAAAATAAGGAAAAAAGGTGAATTTTGCAAAAAAAAAAATATCTGGATTTTGGGGTTTTTTTTGGTTTTCTTTTTGCGTTGGCCACTGTCAAAAAGCCATGCTGGATCCAGTGAAAACCATCCCATCCCACACTCCTGGTGCCTTCCCAGCAGTGCTGGCATTCCCTGGTTGGGGCTTTCTGCTTCCCACAGGATTTCTTCCCAACTTTTTGGATGGGGAATGCCAAGGGGTCACGTCCCATTGGGCTCCATCCCCGCACGCCCAACCTGATGGCCACCACAGCAGTGACCAGCTCCAACCCCTGCACCCAGAAACCACCTGGAAATGTCTCATTTGTTTTTCATTTTTCCCCTTTTTAATTTCCCCCCATTTTTTAAAGTGTTTTCCTTGCTTTTTAATGCCTCTGGGGTTGACTTCTTTGCTCAGCACCACCAACCGTGCGCGCATCCTCCTCGTGTCCTCCCCTTGGCATGCATAGTGTCCCAGTCCCCGCGCCAGGACGCGGTTTTTCCGTGTCGCTCCCAGGAGAATCGTGGGAGCTGATCGGTTCTCCTGCCTAATTTGCTCCCCCCCTAAAACAAACTAAGACAATAAAAGCATATCCCGGGAGCGACTTCACCCGGGTCTCACCCGCAGCGCTGCCCTTCACTGTTTGTACAAAACAAATAGAATATAATAATCCCTATGGAAAAGGAAAAAAAAAAAAATGGAAAAAAAAAGTAATCCCAAGATCTTGTTCTTTTTAATTGTTTCATACAAAGATTTCTCCATTAAACTTGTACATAGCAAAAGGATTAATAAATTAGTTTACTGTTTCTACGATATTATTGCGACTGGCGACCGTCAATGCCTGTGGAGCAGGTCCCTGCTGTGCCCCCCCCCCCCTCCCAGCCATGGGGGATGTTGGATCACCCTGCTCTGCTGCATCACCCTGCTCTGCTGCGGAATAATTTAGGTTTAGAGGGGAAAAAAAAAGGGAGATTTTGGTACGTTTGTGTTATTTGCGGAACAGGATGGTGGAATCGGCACTTAGAGGGTGGTGGTGTCACACACACGCCCCTTAACCAAAAATGGGATGGATTGGGGAGTTATTGGGAGTGATTTTAGGGTTTTAGAAAGGGAATTCCTGCCTGGCTCCATCCCACCCACAACCCTTTTCCATAGGGATAATGAGGGCACCAGCACCCAGAGCCCCCAGCATCCCTGGCCCAACTGGAAATCAGACAGGTTCTGCTCTCAGAAGCCCCCAGATGTGGAGAGAGGAGCGACATCGCCACAGTCCCCAGCCCCTTCCTCTCTCTACTTTATTTCCCCTTTTCCCGTTCCTCTTTCACCTCCACACGCATTAAAAAACCCCGATAAAATCAAGTTATCAAAGGGGTTTTGCATCAAAAAGCAACTTAGCTCAACGTCGGGAGGCCCCAAGACTCCGCTGAGCCCCCCCTGCGCATAAACCACACGGGTCTAGCACATATCGGGTTCAAAACTTGCTGGATTTGGTCTATTTGGGGGAAAAAGCACAACAAAAGAAGGATGCGCAGCACCTGCTGCCGCAGGAGGAGCGGGCAGACACTGCTATCTAGTGGTGCCACGAAGGCTTGTGCCACAAGAATTCTCCGGCTGAGGCTGAGCAGCCGTGGTAGTGCTGCCACCGCCGTATGGGGGGGACACGGGAGCACCCCCGGACACTGGGAGTGACACTGGGGCTGCAAAGACAAGGCAGAGCCAGCGAGGCATCAGGCAACTTTTCTTTTTATTTCTTATAAAATATATTTCATATTGCTGCTGTAAAAATTACATTTCACATTCTTATTTTTTTAACTTTTTTTTCCCCTCTTTTCTCTTTTGTGGGGTTTTTTTTTGGGGTTGTTTTTTTTTTTTTTTACAATAAAAATAATACTCGGAAGACAGCTAAAAAAGCTCCAAGACGACAGAAAATTCACTCGACCCAGCATCGTCCCCGCTTGGCCGGTGGCACGGCCACAAGGCCAAGTTCCCCTGTGACAGCACCCTGCAGTCCCCACTGATGGCAGCGGTCACAACGTGGTGTCACCCTGCACTGAACACACTCACTTTGCCAGTCGGGGTCCAGCTACCCCCACCAGCCATGTGTCCTGGCAGAGAAGGGGGAGCAGCCTCTAATTAGTGCCCAATTAAGAGGTTCCTATGTACATACATATACATGCGCTGGGAGACGGTCACAGGGATGAGGGAAAACTCTCCACACGGGATTTATGTGTCACGGCTGGGGCTGAAGAGGAGTTTTCTTGAGACCAGCGAGACTCAAGTGTCGGGAGGAAAAGTCCAACAGTTGGGAGGTGGCTGGAAGCGAGTTAAAAAATAAAAGGAAAGGGAAATAATAAAGAGGAAAAAATATTTATAAAAATATCTATCCAATGCTAACCATCCCGGTGGAAGCCTGCTGTCATTTCTGCAAAAATACGAGAAGGTTTTTCTGCTTTAAAGTGTAAAAATTCCAAAATACTCCCAAACCAGAAGGAAAAAAAACTAAAATCAACCCACCCTGCACCAGTTTCTCCATTAAAAATAAAAACCCAACTGAAAAGCGCCATGAGCATTAGGGACAACCCTGCTCAGCTCTGTCCGTACCGCAGCAGCCCTCGGAAAAGCAGCTGTACCTGCACCCCTGATAGAACGGCACCAAGCTGAACTGCTCCGATGCCAGGTCAGCACCGCTGCTGGGCAGTAAGTGCTGTGTGCGGCGGGAAGAGGTGGTGCTGCACCCTGATGGCTTGGTTTCATGATTCCCAGAGTGACTGAGCTGGGAGCAGCGGGAGCTGAGCCATGCTTGGCCAGTGCCACCAGAGATCTGGCTCTGTCCCATCTCATTTGGGGTGGAAAGGGCATAAAAAGCAAGGAATAGAATCTCCAGTCCTGTCTGGTCTCTGTGTTGTGGAGGCAAAGGTGGCCTGAGGAATGCACAAATCCACCTTTTTTTCTTTTCTTCCGCTGCTTCAAGTCCAATTTTTAAAAATATTTGAAAAATAGTAACACAGCGAGGCGCTGCGTGCACTTCCCAAAGCACCGGCTCGCTTCTCCAGAGCCACCGGCATCACCAAAACCCTGTGCCCCAACATTCCAGCGCCCTTCCTGAAAGGCTCGGCACACATGCTGACAGAAGTGGGAATGGCTTTTCCTGACATTTCACTCCTAACACTGCACTCCAGCAGGAATGGGAGCCTGAACAAGCGGCCAAAGGAGCCAAACCGCTTCTCTTCCTGGGATTTGAGCCAGTGTGCCCAGATACACCCAGGGATGAAACCCCGCGGGGTCACTCCCTGCCTGGGGTGTTTCCCTCTGGCTTTCCAGTGGCCAAATTTTGCATTGGCCAGTTGGATACCAGAGAGATCAGGCTGCAGGATAATACACTGTTTACATGTACAGAAGTAGAAACGAACACAAACTACCCAAACACATTGACAAGCACCAGGAATACGTATAAATGGATCTCAACCCGCCTCGCCTGCCCACCTGATCCCTACAGCAGCAGGGTTCATGGCGATCTGGGAGCAATACCAGACTCTCTCAGCCACTTGATTTGCTTCTATAAGAAAAGCTGGGTTGTGGCGCAGTCCTTAAAACCACCCCCGGCTCAAGCTGAGTGCGGGGACCGCTCTCGGCTCGATGGCTGCAGGTTATAGACTGTGATTATCAAAAACGCAGCAAAAAAGTACTACAAATGCAAAGAGCTGCCTGCCCCAGCGAGGGGAGAAAATCAGCGGCAGGGAATCTGGCTCCGGGGCCACATGCATCCTAGTCTGACACCAAGCACAATGCCCTGCCAGTGCTGCTGGTGGAGCAGAGACAGCAGAGACAGTAACAGGAAAGCACCAGCAATTTCAACTGGGTAAATATAGATTTTAAAGGATGGAAGTCAGAAAACTGACTGCCACCAGGCTCGATGGGATTCAAAAACCAATATTGAAGTATTTGGCCTTCCCAGGCCTCCCAGCTGCCTTTACTGGTGGAATCATTAATTTACAAAAGAGTAAAATTGCTCAGCCTCATTTTGAAAGACACCGCGAGCACCACAACCTGGTTTTGTCATGGAGCTAAGCAGACTTACAAAGCCTAAAATGTAGGTTTTGCCTTAAAAATTCTCATAGTTTTCCCGATTAAAGTGTTTTGGATGTTTCCCCCCTCCCAAGACATCTCCAAAAACGACACGGTGGAACTGACTGGAGGCATGTGCAGGCTCAAGCCACCGGTGTGATGTGACCTGAGCAAAGACTACATGCACAGGGGGAGAGAACCCTCCAACCCTGTCCCGAGAACGGCTCCCGCCTGGTTTGCAGCAACCCAATGGCATTTTCTTTCTTAAAGCTAGAATTGTTACAGACCCCCTCCCTTAAAGGGTACAAGGGATTTGCACTTTCATAGGTAGTCAAAGGACATGGGAAGCTGCCTTGACGCCTCACCCCAGCCATGCTGTGGCAGTTTGGGAGATTTTAGGGCTGATCTGGGAAATGCAAGAAGCTCTTTGGTCCCCAAATCACCTACAATCTCCTGTGAACCCTGAGGAACCAGCTTCCTTCCCTCCCAGCCCCAGCTTTTACCGTACAAAGGGAGATATTCTCCAGGTTTAAAAAAAAAGAAAGAAGTTGGAAAAGGTTTTTTAAAAACAGAGCAAACCCAGCAGATGTACAATATACAGGAGGAGGAATTTACACGCAGCTCTGGAGGCATCTTCTGGGGTTGCAGGAGGTACCTCCAAGGTCCCTGGTTGCAGCAGTGAGGGACTCCGGTGCTCCCGGGTAGGAGCAGGGGAGGGACGCGGCACGGCAGTGCTGCGCTCAGTCCAGAAAGCGCTGGCAGGCTTTTTTCCACCGGCAGGCTGTGCACCACTGGTCCCGGTGCTCGATGCCATAAACCTTACGGCACTTTTTGGCTTCACCGCGGACTTTCCTGTAAAAGGGGGAAAACAAGAAATGACATTTATCGACTTGTTGCAGAACTTGGGTCATGCATCAAAGGGGTAAGGCCCTGGAACAGCAGCTGAGCATCGCTCCAGTACACCTTAGCAGAGCTGCATGAGAAGATCCCTTTGCTGATGGGCTCCACCTCTGCTCCCCTGTGGCCAGAGGGACCCTCACCTGGTGCCGATGGACACCCTGGGTGGTGAGGCGACGATCAGGTGGGACTTGAGCATTGGCGTCGGTGGCTGGGGTTCACTGAAGCTGAGTGACCGGCTCCGCACCTGTGGGAAATCAGGTGTTGAAGGGCATGCAGGATGATGCAGTCCCCCTGCTGTGCAGCCCCTGGGTGCTGCAACAGGGCAGTGGGAGACATGTCCCCGGTCCCCAAATCTGGATGCTTTAAGTAGGGAGCAATAAAGCAAAGACAAGGTCCCCCTTCAGCTCCCAGCCCAACCTTGCCGCCCGAAAGGATGAAAGGGAAACACATGCAGGACTCACCGGTGACAGGGACGGAAGGGTTGAGGTGGCAGTGGCCCAGCTGATGCTGGTGAAGATGTGGGGGGACACTGGAATTTGGATTGAGGGCAATGCCTGTGGGGGAAAAGAGGGATCAGCATTTGCCTCAGGGGCCCCCACTTCCTGTGTGTGGCCCACAGGCATTCATCTCCCTGCAAAGACCAGCCTACAGCACCCACAAACTGCAAGCCCTGGGGCAGGATGGAAAGCCCCATGCAAGCTCCCCTCCAGTGCTGGATCCTGCTAACATGGGGCACATCATATCCTTTCCCCGGGACAGGAATGGATATACCTGCAGCTTATGGATCTATATACCCTGTCCCTGCACTAGCTGGCAGCTCCAGAAAAGCACTCTGCTCTCAAGAAGCCCCTGCGACGAGGACCACTGGCCCACAGTGCCCACAGGGCCACCACTCCAGGTGCCCAGATTTCCTGTGCCTCACAGCTTGTGCCCTCTGCAACAAGCGTGCAGCAGAGACATGCATGATCCGGCGCGGCTGCATTCCAGTGCCGGTTATCTGCCGGCAGAAGGGCGTGTTGCATACCAGCACGGGGTAACTGCACGGGAACAGAGGCCAGCAGCTTCACCCCAGCCAAGGAGCTGTGGCAGGAGCACATAAACCACTCAACCAGGCGTTAATGAAGCTGGTTACTCAAGGGCTGAAGGACAGCCAGGCAGGGGATAGTGTTACACTGGCACCAAAGCCCCTCCAATGTGGGAGTGGCAATGAAATGTCCCTGCTGCAGCAGGGACTTGCAGCAAAACCAGGATCACAACCTGCCCTTTGCCGAGATTTCAGGAGATGACCCATCCCCAGGAGATGCCACCAGCTCACCTGGTAGGCGTGATCCGCCTGGATGTGCCAGAAGGAGCTGGGGGCAGACTGGCTTAGGGCACTGCTGGCCAGGGCGGGCTCCAGCACTGGCTGCTCCACCAGCAGCGCCTCTGGCTTCGCCAGGGCTTGCTGGATGATGATGGGGGCAGATGTGGATATAGGGCTGGTGGTGGCAGCCACCTCTGGTGCTGGCTCTTCCTTCACCTGCACTTCAGTGTAGTAGAAATCCTCCTCTCGCTTCCGCTGGTCGGAGTCTGCGCTGTCCCTGCCGGGAGGAAAGGGGAACATCAGTGAAAAGGCAGCCCTGCTTCCATCAAGGTGAGTGGCCCCTGACTTCGCAGGGGAAGAGCGATCTTGTCTTCCCAGCTCCACTCTCAGACTCCAAAGCAACACATCAGCTGTGATCAGCAACAGCCACTGCCTCTGCAGCAGCACTTCACGTTTCCAAGGAAGATCAATACGTCTTCCCGGGCCTTTAAAAAAAACTGGCATATTGACCAGGCACCACTGAGAATCCCCTGCTCATTTCTAATCAAGTTCACTTAGCACAGCTGCAGATGACGCCCTGCGCTTCACCCAGCAGGAAACAGCCCTGAAGTCCTGTTGATTATTTTCCCAGCATGTTTATCCAGCCGGCACTGGATGGCAGTCCAGCGCTGCCCACTGCATCACAGCCCTTCTATCCTGGCACTTCCCAGTGTTCATGTTTGCAAGGCAGGAGAGAAAAAACCCCACACTGGAGAACATAGACAAAAGCATGAGAAAACTGAGGTTGCAGTGCGAAGTGCCACAGGCCCACAGTAGCAAAGCACAGCAAAGTGACCCCCACACCCTCGCCACCTCGTATTTTGGGGGAATTCAGAGATCAGGACAAAGCAAAACAAAATGCCAAAGGGGCAGCCACCACCGCAATGGCATGTGGGTGCCCATGCCAGACACAACGGCCGCAGGAGGCACAGCTTTCTGGCCAGCATCCCTTGTGAAACCCAGTGGGGCTGGCGCCTGTCTGCATGTGCCCAGAGCTCACAAGTGATCCAAACTATCCCAGTAAAAAATGCACACCCAAGCTGGGCAATCCCAAAGCCCAAATGGGGCTCCTGCACCTCCCAGAGAGCCCTGGGCTCCCTGAAGGTGGAGACACATACAAAAGTGGTTCTTGCAACATGGCTGAGAACTGCCAAACTCAGTGCAGAGAGGCCAGTATATCTGACACTGGGAATATTTGCTGCAGGAATTACGGATTACAACATCAGCAGGACACAAGGCTTCGGTGATCAGGGAGGGATTAAGAAGGTGAAATCTTTGTCTTACCCAAGGTGCTGGGTCTTGACGTGCCGCTTGATGCCGACAATGGAGCGCAGGACCTTGCCACAGCTTGGCCAGAGGCACTTGTACATCACCTTCACCGAGTTCTGGTGGAGAGATAGCCTATGTCGCTCCCTGCCCGGTAGCAGCACCCCCTCTAACAGGATGCCGGCTCAGCTCGAGCCACCCTACCGGTGTTGGGACACCCTGCCACGGCAGCAGTACCTTTCTCTTGCGTGGAGCAGGTTCATCGAGGAGAAAGGGGTCAGAGTCGGTCTCAAAGCCATCATCCACCTGGGGAGAGCTCATGCTCTCGCTGGAGTACTTGGGGCTTCCAGCAGGGTAGGGAGGTGAAGGGGTGGAGATATCGCTGCCCCCACTCCAGTGCCCACTGGTCGTGCTGCTGCCGCTGTCTGAGACATCGCCACTCTCCTTCCATGGATCACACACTGCCCGTGAGGCTGCAGGGAGGGGACACATGTGCCATCGTCACCTCAGGGCCAACCAACCCCCCGCCCCAGGCCAGAGACCAGCCCTGAGACTGGATCACTCACAACAACAGTTCACCTAAATCAATTTATTTTGTTAAAACCTGGCAAGGTGAAGCCTTCGCACCTTTGCTCAGTGTCAGCTCCCAATTATTAGTTGTTTATCCCTTGCTTCCCCTCCCCATGCTCCTTGGCATCAGTGCAATCCTGCAGGCACAGCCAGCACACAGCGAGCAGCCAGCACCAGGGCACGCACATTTCCCACAGCTCCAAACAGCTATTTTTATCCCTCCGGCTGCATTTGACCCCTTGGGAATGAAACTGCCTCTAAAAAAAGGAGCGACCGGGCGGTGCTCCCCAGTCTGGGACTCCTGCACGGGGCTCCCTGGCCCCCCAGGACGGCTGCGAAGAGCAGGGTAACCCACACCACGCTGCCAGGGGCATCACAGCTCGCTCAGCCCCAACTGGTGCTGACACCTGTGGGCTCTGCTGTGACCCTGGTGCTGCTCCCCGGCCACCTCCAGCCCAGCAGCATCCCTGTGCCGGCAACTCTTCAACAACAGGAACAAAAAAAATGAATGCAGCCGGCAAGAGCCCCAGCAGTGAGATCCAAAGGGCTCAGCACATTTTTCCACGTCTCCTTTTCTTTCAGATGTTTTTTCTTTTTTATATATGTGTATTTTTAAAAGCATACTCACGGGGGATGCCGCTCTCGCCGGCGGGAGGGCTCTGCACCACAGGGCTGCAGGAGAGGCTCGTCAGCACCATGGCTGCCACCATCTCATCCATTTCCACAGCAGCATCAGCTTTCCTGCACCAAGAGGGGAGAGATGCGACACATGCAGAGGAAAAGGCAGAGAAACAGTCCAGGTATGACCCACAGGGCACCCATAGGGCAACACAACCTGCAGTAGCAGCACAGGTTCACTCCCACCGCCTCCCTCCATAGACGGACTCATTTTCAAGTCACTGGGAAGGATGTTTTCTTCCCATTTGGAGGAAAAAAAAATTTAAAATCCCCTTAATCCTAAATTTAACCATGCTCTGGATAATCCCATGGTGGGAAGGCAGATATATCCCCAGCATCACCACTCGCTCTGTTGGCATAAAACCAAGCATGAGCGCTGCCACAGTCGCCCAGAGCCCCTCTCCCACCTAAGTGAAATCCCACCAGCCAAAGGCACGAACCTCTTGGGCACATCGATGTTGCTGGACACGGATCTCTGCAGCAGCTCAGCAGGGGTGGGACCACCAGCTGCAGGCAGGGTAGGGGGCTGGAGCGCGGCCGGCGGCACATCCTGCACCCTCCAGCACGCCTGCAAGCCCTGCTCTGGCATCAGCACCTTCATCTTGTCGCTCAGCGTGTTGTGCTGTTCCACAAAGCCGGTGCACTCCTGCCCATTGTAGGTGATGAGGACCTGAAAATGACATGAGGGGCGGTTTGTTGGTGCCACCCGTTGCCCTGCTGCTGCTGGGGGATGTCCTGCCATAGCACAAGCAAGCCTTTGCCAGCTGCCTGCTGCCCCTCCTCCTCCTTCTCCAGCAGAAGGGGTCACAGAAGGCTTCAGGGTGAAGCCAGAGCCTGTCATGAAAAGCTTGGACTTCAGACTGCTCTCACAGGAAACCAAAGGGCTGGCCAGGGTTCATCCCAACCCCACCACCAAGAGATCTGCTCTTCCCAGACACAAGGTCCCTGACTCTGGCAATCCCAAGTTGAGGGATTTCCTGAGCCAGTATCAGCCACCTCTGAGTGTCAACACTCTGGGTGGACTTTTCTCCAATGAATTTGTTTGCTTTGGCTATGTTCTCATGCCATCCTACTGCAAGGAGTCCCTCAATTATTACATGCCCCGGCAAAGTACGTAGATTAAAAGCCATAGAGGGCAGGGGAACAGAGGTTTCCTGGCTGAAGTGATCCTGAATGCACACCTTGGATCCTCCAGTTCCAACTCCTCAGACACAGGAAGGACATGTGCAAACCTCACCTCGCGTCCCTCTTCAGAGTCCCAAACTCCTCCTGATGGGCAGCTTCCCACCACTACCACCCATGAACCTATTTCTGTTAGTGGAAATGTACCTGGCTGAAAGACACTACATGTGTCTCTGGCTATTCATAGGAACACGAACATCTCTTTATGGAAGTACCATGGGTGTTGTACCAAGGAGCCAACACGGGATGGACACACACCCCCATACCCTGACTGGGGAGGAGCACGCGAGACGATCTCAGGTGGGACCTCCAGCAGAAGTACCAGGGTGGAAAAAGCCACCTGCAGTGGGACCAGGGTTACAGTGATCAGCGCAAAGATCAAGACACAGAAGACCCTGACCCTGCTTTCTGAGAACAAGGAGCAAGACTTCTCCATGAACCACACACAGCACAAGGAGCCAACATCTCCTTCAGCTTTACAGCCACTGGCACAGGTACCCCATTGCTATTTTTATGCCGTTCGCAGCAGCAAAGCAAGCAAACAAAATCCTCACAGCAGAGCACGTAGGAGAGAACAGCTCTCACTGTCCTGTGGTTAATGAACACGGGGCATGAGGAGCCAGAAAACCAAACAGGGACCTTTATTTACAATCCATTTCATGAGCTCTGCCCAGAAAAGGTTTTACAGTTCTGCAGGTAGCAGCCAAGAAACAGGCTCTATGTCAGCAGCTCATGGCTCTCCTCAAAAACTGCTGCTTGGCCAGGGATTAGCAGGAACTGTTCTGGTGGGATCAAGAATGAGTGCTGCTTCCTGTCCCAGGCAGCACCCTGGCCAAGGCACGGCCCTCAAGAGCCCAGGGCACAAGCAGTGTTGAGATCCAGCAGGACTACATGTTCTTTCTGGATGAGCCATCGCACCTCAGTCTTACCTAAGCTTCTTCACCACAGACATCCCACACCATCAACCCTCAACCCTGCAGCAAAAGGGGGGGCTCCTTGCCGCTTCACTTCAGATGTAAACATGGGTTATGGGGAGATAGAACACATTCACAAAAGAGAAATCCCCTCGGAGTCACTAAACATATAGAAACCATCTCTCTTTGCCTCAGACATTTGGAAAATGCTGAGGGAAGCATGAGGTCTTATCACCTTCTTCTCTGGAGACCCACTTTTGCCTAGGATTGGAGACAT
This sequence comes from Strigops habroptila, assembly GCF_004027225.2. NCBI lineage: Eukaryota > Metazoa > Chordata > Aves > Psittaciformes > Psittacidae > Strigops > Strigops habroptila. Next base: position 61,776,229 of record NC_044282.2, read on the forward strand.
CTCCGGGAGGAGGTGGGTTTGGACCATACCAGCTCAACCAGAGATCCACCAGGTGTGGCTAGGGACACGAGCACTAACGCCAACATCCATTAATGACTCTCAGTAACGGCAGATCCCCACTGCACTGTGCATCTGGAGAGCCCCAAGAATTCTCTCCCCCACCAGAGCACATCCCACCAGCCAAGGACACCGAGAGCCTCCTTACGTACTTGCTGCCCAGCGCAGAGCTGCTGGCAGCTGGGGCTGGGGAGCCTGGGTGTCTGGCTGCAATCCTCCGCCAACAGTGCACAGGATCCATCCTCTTGAGGTGCCGCACAGGCGGACACCCGGCCAAGGTCGGTCTGCAAGCCAGGGATCTGGGTGGCCACCAGCACCCCATCGGCCAAGGCACCAGGGGTGGAGACGCGGGTGCCTAGCAGGGAGCGCTTCCCCAGACGCCTGGACAGCACGCTCGCCATCTCGGACACCCTGTGGAAGAGAAAGGCATAGGGATGTTAGGTGTACGACCTGGTGTACGACCATGAAGCTCAACCAGTGTCTTCCCACCACCACCACCCCAGGAGCCGAGAAAGCAGCTCTCTGCTGCTCCAGCATTCCCATGTGCCGAGACCCCTTGGGGACACAGGGACAGCAGCATGCCTGAACACCTCACCCCACACCCTCAACTCTTGTCTTTACAGTCATTTCTAAACTCCTCTGGAGAAAAAAAAAAAAGGACGAACCAGCTCCAAGGAAACCCCACGGACATAGTCAGGACAGCCCCTTGAGCCAACACTGGCACACACTCCGGAGGCCATCGCAGCTATACCCTTCCACCACGCTAAAACCGGCCGTTGGTGCTCTTCAACCTTGACCTCTAGACTTGGGCCTGTGCCCAGCGCAGTGCTGCAACTCCCCTGCCTGCGCCCCGGCAGGGGACAAAAGCCCTCCAGCAGCAAAAGGCAGTGCCCTTTCTCAGCTGGTATTCCCATGGCCCCCTTTTCTGGAGCTCTCGTACTTTTGGGAAAGGTTTCTCCACGCTTGCAGCTCATGCCCAGCCAGGGTTTGTCTGGCGACAAAACAGGAGCATCCTCCTGCCTTGCTTTATTAGAAAAGGAACTATTTGGAGCATTTTTATCCTAAACTGTCCCTCTGTAACTCTGTAAACTATTTTTCCCCCCCTTTCCCCCTGACATAGATTTTCCTCCTGTTAGTGCAGCTCTGCAAGCAAGCCTATCCAGAGCCTGGCTCATTTCTTTGGGTCAGGAGATTTTACTATTGTTTTAGAAAAAACAAGTGTTTACAAGTTTCCCTAAAAGCAAGGGACATCCAGGCCTGGGGAGAGATGTTTCATCCCGCCCTGATAAATCCAATGGCCCTAGCAGCACACACTGTCCTGCTCTGTCCCATCCTCCTCCCAGTGTCTCCTCCACTGCAATACCAAGGAGCACAGGAAGTGAGGATCCACACTGCAGCGAGGCCAAAGAGGATGGTGCCTGGGGATTGGGAGGAGGGTGAAGAGGGAGAGGAGGCAAGAGGCTTGGTGCAGCCCTGTGTCTTAGGGTGAACCGTAAAAGCCACACGCTTTTGTACCACAACAAACCCACCACCTTTGTCACCCTGCCTGGGCTTGTGAGCGAGTGCCACCCAACCAGCCAGGGACCGCGGGTGTCTGGTTGGAGAGTAACCTGGGATACCGGGAATCCAAGTCTGAGGAGCTGCTGCTTGTGCAAGAGGGAGGATCGACCCTGAGCTGCCAGGCCCTTGTACCCAGGCCCTCTCCTCCTTGAACAGGATCACTGTCACGAAGCGACAGTGTTTTAATAGCAAATGCCACATTATTTTGTGTTTACTCAGTGAGGTTTTTTGGTTTACGCAGCACTCTCTTGCACGCTATCTTGGATGAGAAAAGTTTCCTGACAAGGGAAGGGGAGCTTGTTGCTCCTCTTGATCTCCAGCCATCCCAGGAAGGGTTACTTACTCCAAGCCATGTCCCACTTCAAAGGACACCCAAGATTTACAAGCAGTGGTATGAATGACCGTATGTTATTCAGCTCAGCTCGCTTTGTCCTCCCCCAAAATCCCACTGTCCCCAAGTAGAAAATTAACAGCTATTTAGGAGCCAAAAGAATAGAGCAGGGAGAGAGGGAGAGGGTGTGAAACGGATGGAGGTTTGTTGGGGAGAGCACCTCATGCCAGGGCTGCCCAGCCCACAGTGCACAGGGACTTCACCACTGCCATATTCCCACCGGAACAGGACAGGAGGCCGCGGCAGCCGGCCAAGCAGAGCCACTCCCTGGGCTTCCCTCTCATCTCACCCTGTCTGAGGAACATGCCAGATTTTGCAGCACACAGGCATCACTGGAGGATGCTCCTGGGACCACTCTGTCTGATAAGGTCTTTTTTTTTTTCCACGGTACATGTGTTGTGATGAACATGGGTGACCTGGCCAAGCAGCTCTGCTCCCAGATCTACACGCCCAATTTGGACTTTCCAATCCAAAAGGAGACCAAAAGGGCTGACAGGCGGACACAACAGTTTGTCTCAAATCCCAGAGTGAAGCTGCAGCAAAGCCCCTCCATGGGCATTAACCACCAGACCACATTTCCTCCCACATCACCTTAAACCCTCGCTCTCAGATACCCTAGGCACTGGGAACTGCCCCTCCAAGGGCTCAGGGAGTCAACACGGCAACGTCGGTGCCACCACTACATGAAAAACAGCGCCGAACCTCCACCGCCTCCCCGATGGTCAGCGCACACCGGTTTGAAGGCAGCACTTGGCCAGTGGCCAGATGTGGGGAGGGCAACACCAAAGGTGGGAAGCTGCTTCTCATTTCCTTCGTGGTTTCATATCGCCTTCCCTTTCCTTCCTCCCCCAGTCCACGGGGGGGGGAGTGGAAAGGAGGAAAGAGGCGCGCTTGCAGCCAGGGGGGAAGAAAACCTTCCCAAAAGCCGCTCAACAGTCACATCTGCTTCCAGCAGACCTTTGAATGCCAGACCCATTTTGACACTCAGCCCATAGCCGAGGGTGACAATACCAATGCCAAAAAATCCTTCTCCCTCCCTACCCATGCCCCAAAACACAAAGCAAGAGGAGCAAGAGTGGGGAGGGGATCAGCGGCGCAGGCGGAGCCAGGAGGCCACGCTGCTGCCGCCGCCGCAAGCCCTCCCAGCTGTTAGCAATCACGCGCCGCAGGGGTCAGAGCCGGCACAGATCCCAAATTATTTCTTGCTTCAATGCCGGGCGTGTATTTTGGACGGCGTTTTTCCAGCTCTTGCCGGGGGAAAACGTCAGCCCCTGTTCCTACCGGTGTTGCTGCCGCTAGCAGAGCAAAGCCTGGGTGGAGGTTTTGGGAAAGCGGGTGTCCCGTTTGGCAAATGAGGAATGCTCCGCTTAGCAAGCAGGAAGGTCAGGGGGCCGTGACAAAGCGGGGAGGGTGCCCCGGCGCTCACCCTGGTTGCTGTTTGTCCAGGGTTTGCTGAGAGAAACACAACTCCTGCACCCATGGTGCTGCACAAATCAGGACCACCAGCACAAATCCCCTCTCCAAAGAATGTGCAGTTACAGCACACCCCATTTTTTTTTAGGGATAAATGCTAGTAGGTTCCCTCAAATCCGGCCTAACTTCTGCCACAGATCAGCAACCTGGACCACAAAGTCCACCCTGGAAGAGACCGCAAACGCTGCAATAACCAATAATAAACCTCAGGTTTTCATCCTCTCTTGCAGCCCATGGTTTCCAAAAAGCCACTTCTCACTCCAAAATGTCCCAAAGCCCTTTACAAACCGCACTCCGGCCCCACGCCTGTTGGCACTTGTGACAAGATATCTGCACGGAGTGGTTTGTAAAGTTTGGGCCTTTATTAAAAATAATAAGTAACAGGATCTACTGACCCCGAGACAGAGCCAAACCCACCCGCGACCTAACCCTCACAGACGGTAATACAAAACAGGCGCTTTCCCAGAGAGTTTCCTCCTAATCCCGCCTCAGTGCTCATCACAGCTTGGGTTACGCCCGCGGACGTGTCACCCCGGGCTGCACCGTATCCCCGTCGGCAGCACCAGGACGGGCTCCCCGACCCTCACCCATGCCGGGGGATTCAGGAGGAAAACGCTTTCGGAGAACGCCCTCCTGCCTAAAAATGTTTTTTTCTGGTGCAGGCAGGAATGCCGGTGCAGGCAAAGCGACTTCCCCAGGCACTGGCGGGACGGTGTGTGCCGGCAGCGAGGGCAGCCAGGAAGGAAAGGGCGGGAGTTTGCAGCTTTCTGGGAGCGGTGCCGGCGGAGTGTGACTTGAAGCCATCGCACGGGGACCGGGACGAGCGCGCAGGAGGAGACAGGGCATGCACGGCATGTGTGCGTGCATGCGTGTGCAGGGCCCGCGGCCGTGCGGGCTGGCAGGGCACGTGGGGAAGATGGCAGGGCCAGAGGCAGGGGAGGAGGAGGGGTGTGCCCGGGCCTGCCGCGGAGGGCGGCACCGGGCAGGGCACGTGTGCGCGGGGCGGGCTGCGGCGGGCACGCACGGGGAGAGGCGAGGGGGTGCACACCGGGCAGGCCGGGGGGCGGGGCATGCACCGGGCCGGGGGGGGTACAGACACCGGGGAGGGTGTGCATGCACCGTGCCGGCTCGGGGAGGGGGGGCAGGCACGCACCAAGCAGGGCTCGGCGGGGTGCTCGCACCGGCGGACGGCAGAGACGCGGCGCGGAGAGAGGGTGGCAGAGCCGGCTGCCTCCCGGAGGGGGGAGCGGGCGCGGCGCGGCTCAGCGCTTACCTCCGTCGCGGCTCCCGCCCTCCTCCCCCGCCGCAGCTTGTTTTGAAATCCGTGTCCCCGCCGCAGCCGGCTCACGTACGCGGCGGCCCCAGGCTGGAGCCCCGCCGGGCGGGGCGGGGAGGAGCCGGGGCCGGGGGAGGCGCGGCCGGGCCCGGCCGGGCGGGAACCGCAGCTCCCGCGCGCGGGTTTTTTATTATTATTATTATTTGGCCTTTTTTCCCTTTTTTTCCCCCCGGTAATACCGGGCGGGGTGCAGGGAGAGGGAAGAAGGGAGGGGGGTCCGGCCGTGCAGGGGATGCCCGGTGCCGCCACCCCGCTACTCACAGCGTCCGGGGAGCCCCGCTCCGTGCCTCGCCGCCGGCCGGGTTAAAGCTCCCGGGGCCGGGCTGGTGTAAACAACCTCCCCACATGCTCGGCCCCTTCCTGCGCATTGGCTCCGCGGCTCCCTTTAAATGCACGCCCCCGCCGCCCAGCCCCAGCCCGGCCCGGGGGATGCCGGCGCTGCCCGTGCGCTGCAGGGGAAAGGCGGGCGAGGGTGGGCGCATCCCCTCCCGGCTTCCCTTCGAGCCGGGCCGGCTCCCGGCGGGTAGGGGGAGGCGCCGCTGCTCCCTGGGGCTCCGCCGTTTACCGCAGGTCTGCGGCCGGGGCCTCGCGGTTTACATTTAACGGGCCCTACAGCTAATTTCTCCTCATTAGGAGGGGACGTTACCATGATCCCGGCTCCAGTCCCCGCCACTGCGTGACCGCAGACAAACCTCGACGGTTTCTGTTCCACCGGAGCAGCTTCACCGATCTCACCGGGTCTGTTTAGTAATAAGGGAGAATTAAATTAATACCGGTGGTGCTCCTTCTGGGGTTTGTTTCGGGTGCTGAATTTCCCTCTTCCACCCCCCCCACCCCTGAAAGCCTCGACTTCTGGGTTCCCCATGACAAAAATTCCCACTTTTGCTGCTTGTTCATTTACAGCTAATTATAAAATTAATGGACAAACACAGCGGCCAACACACTTTTGGGCTTTACTTGGGACCCCCGCGGCCAAATACCGATTCATACCTCCTGGGATAAAAAGCACTTCCCCCTGTTGAAGGGCTGCTCACAACCAGCCTGTTCACCTTTAAAACCTCGGTACAGCCAAGGCGATTTGTTTTAGTGTGTGTCAGCCAGCAGAGACAAATGCTGGGCCTATTGCCAGCTTAAAAAAGAAGTGTATTTTTACCACCAACTAATATTCAGAACGCAGCTGCGTTTTTACTACGGTTGTCCAAGGTAAATTGTTGGGACAGGATGGGGTTATCATCTACTCGTTGTTTAAAAACTGAAACCTGTCTTGTCTGTATAAGGTCTCTAGTATTCCTAGTATTTTTTTGTCCAGTATAAATAAGGTGCCTTCTCCAAAGCACCCAAACAGGAGCCAAAATCATCTGTGTCCAGCAATGCTCCTATAAATTTCCTCCCAAGCTCCTCAGACTTGGATTTCTAAGCCACCTCGATACCTGTTAAAATGAAAAGTGAGTTATTACATATGCAGATGAGGGCAGGTGCCTACGAAATCCCTTGCCCGGCAGTCTCACGCACGTTAGGAGGCAGCTTGCTCCACAGAGACGTGCTGCTACAACACACGAGTCGAGGCGTTTCAAAGCAGCCGGGACTGGGGGCCAGGAGGGCACTGCACACCCCACCAGCCACAGCAGAGGCCAGGAGGTGCAGCGGGAGGACAGGAGCAGGGCTGGCCATGGGCAGCACCCCCGTGGCCAGTGGGCACTGGCTGCCCTGGGGAAAGGAGCTGGTGGGTGGTGGTGGGGTGCCTGGGCCCTGTTCCTCAGAGGGAGGTGGTATCAGTCATTTTCTGCTGGCCTCACAAGCAGCCACGGCTGCCCCTCATCTCCATGGCCACCCTCTCCCCCCCGAGTGGTCTCACACTACATCGACACCCCTCATCTCCTGCCATGGTGGCCCCCTAACGCCCTGTGGCCATTATGTCTCACCCCTACCCTTCATCTCCTGTCATGGCCACCACCCCTCAACTGTCATGCCACCCCTCATGATCTCCACTCACAGCCATCCCCATCTCATAGAATCAATGCAGGTTGGTAAAGACCTTTAAGATCATCAAGTCCAACCATTACCCCAGGACTGCCAAGTCCACCAGTAAACCATGTCACTAGCGGCAAACTGATCTCCCCTCAAGATCTCCTGTCATGGCTGCCCCTCATGATCTATACTCACCGCCACCCCTCTTCTTCCCCCCATAGCAGCCCACACTGTATAGCTGCCACCTCTACCCCTCACGACTACACCTTATCTCCCCTCACAATCTCACGACTGCCCCTACCCCTCACCTCCCCTTACGGTGTCCCCTTATGGCCACCTCTCATCTCTCCTCAAGATCTCCCCTCATAGCCACCCCTCATGCCCTACAGCTGCCCCTCACACCTCATGGCTGCCCCTCCCCTTACGGCTACCCCTTACCACTCATGGCCGCCCCTCCTCTCCCCTCACACCCCATGGCCGCCCCTCCTCTCCCCTCACGACTGCCCCTCACCCCTCATGGCCGCCCCCCCCCTCCCCGCTCCCCCTCCCGCCGACTGACGTCCCTGACGCGCCCCCGGCGCTGGCGGGAACGGCGCGTGCCCTGCCCGGCCCCCCCCCCCGCCCGCGCTGACTACGTGCAGTTCCCCACGAGACGGCCGCGCGCGCCCCCCGGCCAGGGAACAGCCCGCCCGGCACGTTCGCGCCCCCGTTCGCGGAGGGGGGTTGTGGAGCCAATCGGCGAGCGGCAGGCGAGCCGGAACGAACCAATGAGAGGAGGCGGCGCCGCTCGGAGGCCAATACGCGATGGGTTGTGGGGAGAGACCCCGCCCCTCCCCGGCACCCCTCAGCGGCGCTGCGGCGGAGCGCGGCGCCAGCTCAGGGCCGTTGTGGCGGTGCGGGCAGCGCCGCTCGCCTTCCCCGGCCCGCGGGGTGGTGCCCGGAGCTGGCCTTCTTCCCGGCAGCCGGCGGGGCTGTGGCTCGGTGCCGGTGGCCCTCCCTTCTTCCCTCCGCCGGTCGCCCAGGCCAGCGCCTGAGCTGGGGCGGGGGGCGTGGCGGAGGCACCGCTTGGGCCTGGGCGAGCCTCCGAGCCGGGGAGTGTCGGCCATGGGGGGCCCCTCGGGCGGCGCGCTCCGGCCGGCGTCCGTGAGGGCCCGGCGCGGCCCTGGGCCGCGTTCGCCGCGTTGGAGGGGTGTGCACTCCCTCAGAGGGATGGCGGAGCGCTGCCTTCAGCCCGGCGCGGCCGCAGCACAGGCGAGGTGTGGGCGCTCTTCAGAGCGGTGCAGCCCGGCGAACCGGGGAATAAAGAGGGAGGGAATAAACGTGGTGGCTCAGCTTCGAGTTGGCGTGTGGGAGCCACAGCTCGTTTTATTTCATGAACAGAGGAGAAAGTTCGGTTAAAGTTTAGGGAAAGTGATCCTGTGTTTTCATTGTGGTGTTCTCAGTGCAAGAAGCAAGGAGTTAGTGAGCAGCAGCACTGTAAGTGAGCCTTGCCATGTCTGGGCTGAATACTCTGCCCAGGCGCACGGTATGGCCACAGCAGCATGGACAGACACTTCCAAAGGCATTTCTTCACCCCTGTGCTTTAGAAAAATCCTTTAAAGCCCACTAAAACCTCCATAAATTAGTAGGGGTGATTAAATAATTGCAAAGATCAACTGCCCTAAATACTGCAAAATTCACCAAGACTCTCACCTTAGGACATTTATTTGATTAGTTCCTCCCCATCTTTTTATTGTTTCTCATTACACTAATATATTGTCTAGAGTTTGGGGTTGATGTCAGATTACAGTTTAGCTGAAAGTAAACTAAACGTTAAATGCAAGGAGAATAAGTACTAATGGTGCCTGTATATAGTCCAGATTTAGAGACTAAGTACAGGTGTAGTATTACATGGAGTGTTTAACAATATAGTTAAAACAGTGTGTGCATGATCCACTGCTTAAATATCCCAGGTACTTCCTGGGCAGCTTATTCCTTTGTATACCAATAAAACTCACCATGATCGATACTAGTGAGTAAAGCACATTGACATGTGGGTGAACCTGACCCCCAGACAAGCAGGTCTGTGGCTGGATTTGGAGCTGATGTCCTGTGTGTGGCATCTCTGCCCGGGTTGTGAGCCAGCGTGGCAGCACTGGTGATGAGCACAGGAACAGCCTTTGAAATCTCGCATGGAGATCGTTTTGTGTAGGGTAGAAGGCTTTTCTGTGGTTAATAGTCCACTTTTAATCTGGAGAGCATCCGCCTATCGTGTTTAATAGCACTAATGACCCTCTAATCCATTAATTTCTTTAGTCCCTTTTTGAACCCTTTTAATTCGCCCAATCTCCTCCACATCCTGCCCCTGCAGCTTCACCAGGGGCCGATGTGTTACGTGAAAAACTTCCTTTTCTTTGCCTAGGACTTTCTTCAGTGTCTCAAGCTTTTGTCTTGGGTGTTTACTGCCTAATTAGTCCTTCATCATCCCTGCAGTATTTGTGACTCAGGAGCCCTATCACCTTCTCCCTCCCAGCCCCACCAGTCACGTCCTTCGCAGACTTTTTTGCTCTTCCCTTACGCAGAAGGTCATTTCTTCCTCTGATTAACCACTATAGCCCTTCTCTGTAACTTTAGCAGTCTTACCATGTACTTTCAGAGATGGGGTGGATGGATCAGCATCACTCATCAAAATGTGGTATTTTAACCCCCAGCATAATGATGTTTTCTATTTTGGTTTATATTACTTTTCTAACAGCTGCCAATGTTTGACTTGACTCCTGCTGAGCTGATCTTCTCAGACAACTACCAACAATGACCCCCAAATGTCTTTATTTGTGAGCGGTAATAGCTGATTTAGAGCTCATGGCTGTATACGTACAGTTAGCATCATTTTTCCAAGATGTGTTTCTTACTGACACTAAATCACATCTCCCATTGTATCTCATCACACCGTGCTGTGAGATCTTTCCCTGGTTTCAGGCATGGCCGTTTGGGATAATTTTGCCTGTAAACATTGTCACCTCACTACTCACTCCCTGGTTAGATTTTGTAATGATGTGTTGAACAACAGATCACCTGGCCCAGATCCATGAGGGATTCCATCTGTTATCCTCTTGCCTTGGGGAATGGACATGAAACTGTTTATTCCTACCCTTGGTTTCTCAAAATGTTTAAGCCAGTTATCTACAGCAGAGGTTTGCTTTCCTATCCCATGAAACCATGGTCACTCAGAATTTGATAGGGAATCTCGGTGAATCCCCATGAACTCATAAGGGAAAAATCCCAATTAATATTTAGTGATGGGTTAGCCTGTTTTATGTAAGTAAAACTAAGATATGCTTACTTCTGGTGTTTTTTTTTCCTTTTTACTCTTTTTTTATATAGTAGTGTTCCCAATATTGCTATGTATGCTATGTGAGCAACACATCCGATTTGTTAATTAATTGTGCAACATTTTAAAACAGAAGGTGGGGAGGAAACACAATGGAAAAAAATGCCATACGTAAAAGAACCATGTCCACAGGATGACTACTACAGTTTTAATTTCAAGTAATATTAAATGTTAGTTTGAGTCCCACAATGCTGAGCAGTTGAGGTTTGGCTTGGTTCTACCCACCCATTGCTGCGCCTGGCATTTTACTTTGGCCTCTGTCCCTCGACCTCAAGAGATTATGACTTTCTGAATACACGAGCTCAGGGTAAACTGCTTAACTGACATTTTGAATCTATTAATATCATTAATTTTGTTTTGATAGGAGGTGAATCAGAGCCAAGCCACTGATACCAAATTAACCAAATAAACTGGAGGGGTTTTACTATATTTTCCTGCATGCTGAGGCTGTTACAGAGGACCGACACATACTGTGATCTGGGCAACTGCAGGCTGGGAAAATCTGGGTCTCAGTCTTAAAAGTTGCTAATTCTTGCAGTCTTTGGAACGTGATGCTGTTAAAATCTTCATCTCATGGGATCAAGACATTTGAGGAAGAAATGTGGGGAGGGGAGGAGAAAAATAAGTAAATTTGAAGAAAAAGATGGTGAAGTCGAAGTATGAAAATTTCCTTAAAAGCATCCTCCATGAGTTTGGATGCTGTCTTTTCGGTTTCCTGAGAACAGAAGCTCATCTTCCTGATGGCTGCAGTTGCGCTGACTTATGCAAGTCAACCAGTGCATCATTGCTCATCATCCTCTTTCAACCCAAATTGAGCATCCACTGCTGAGACCAGCAGAAGAGCTAAAAGCCCTCCCAGACTCAAGGCACAGGCACTCACTGAAGTTGCATCTCGTCAGGGCCATCCGTTTGGGAAAACAGACTTCTCCCCTTGTCAGCATGGTTAGGTTGGCCACCAGAAGTGAGGAGTCGCTTCTGTGGGACATGGTATCCACCTAAAATGGAGGCTACATCATCTAAAATGATTGCCTTCAACCCTTCATTCTTGTGCAACACCTGAACACTTGCTGTATTGTCACACGCAGAGAATATTTGCCTAAAATCCTGCCCTTACCAAAAGCCAGCTGGATTTGGGAGAGTTTCTTTTGTCTTTTTTCCCCAGTTTCATCTTCAATGGCAACAACAATACTGCTGAATTCAGCAACAGGCCTTGAGGAACACTCACGAAGTCTGGCCACATCCCCACCACTGAACTCTCCTAGCCCCAGGAGAAGAGTCACTTTATCCCAGCTGCCTCCTAGAAATCATCCCTGGCCCATGCTAACTCTTCACCCATGCCTGGAAATTGTTTGGAGGCAAGCAAGTTGACCCATGGCAAAGTTATGCTGAGGAATCCCTCACAGTTAGTTTGAGGGATTCCATTGATTTGAAGTTAATCACATCTCAACAGGACTTTGATTACTTCATACGCTGCAAGCAATTAATTACCTTCTTAAAGCAAGGCTCGCAAAATCATGCCTTGCAAGGTGGGAGAGACCATGCAAAATGGTTCATCTCCTCCCGGCTACTTCTGGTGAGCTGAGAACTGTGAGAGGAAGCCCTGGCCGAGCATCGTCTCTTGCAAGAAGCCAATTGCTGGGATTCAGGGCACCTGTCTTGCTCATCTCTGTTTTGTAGAGTGTAATTTCTTCCACCATACAGGAAAAGCTGGAGTTGGGCTCTTAGGAGGAGATGTAGTTCTTGCACGCTGTGGTGAGCAGGCGGTTGGTGGGCTGGAGTGTGTGTCTCTGCGCAGCCTCTGGTTGGGAGCAGGTTGTGTGACCTTCCCAGTGCTGATGCTCTCAACAAAGTGGAGGGGGAAAAGCCTCCCACATTTACAAGCAGCTACAAACCCTCGCCAGATCCAGAGCCGCTGTGGTAAACATTGTGTGGTTAGAGGCTGGTCTGGGGAGAGGGGAAGTAGATATCCGCGAAGAATAATTGACGTGCTTATTGGTTTTAAGTGAAATGACCCCATTTTATTTTCTTTTATATTTTCACCGAGCTGGTTATTGCAACGTGCCTGTTCCAGTCGCTGACACAAAAGCTGGTGCTCTGATCCTAATGCCCTTTTAATGCAATTTTGCCAACTCTCCCATGCGGAAGCGTATGGGATGCTGAACAGGACATTGGGAGGTGCTTGAAAAGATTATCCGCAAAGCCGTGTACAGCAAAGGGAAACGTGATGTTGGGGGAAGCTTTCTGCAACACAGTTATCCGCAGCATCTCACATGAGCGGGGGGACCCAGGAAAGCTCCATGGAGGCGGTGGGGTTCATCACGTCAGCATCCACAGAGGAAGCTTTGACCCACGCACGTCCTGCAGCCTTCAGCCGCTGCTGCGTCGTTTCTGAGTTGCAAGGAGGATGGTGATGTGCCACCGTAATTCCTGGTTATGCAATTCAGCCAATTGCAATTTTGCTTCCATCCAAACGCCCTCCAGGCTCTTTTCCATGTTATAAACCAAACAGCCTGCAACGTCTCATGTAGAAGGCAGAAACCGGTGCCCTGGACGCTCGCTTAGTGCTGCGCTCCTGCTTTTTGTTTGTCGGGAATGCTTTTCAGCAGAGCAATCTCAGATGAAACAAAATGCAAGGAGTAAGCACGTTTTAAAAAGAAATCACTTTTTTTTTTTTGGGGGGGGTGTAATTTCAAAATGAAGAAGGAAGTTTGGCTCCCTGTCCATATATAATACAATAAAGGGCTCCTGGCTGTTTATGCTTCGTGGCACGGCTGCAAGGAGCGCTCAGCAGCAGCCTGGACGCACTCGGGATTTCCAACTGTAATACAAAAAAGGAAACAGGAAAGAACGATGCAAACGTGTAACGAAGCCCGTGCTTGTGGTGGGCTGCAAGCGGCACCGCCAGTGCCCCAGCCTGCTCCTCCTCTCCCCACGCTTTTTGGAGTGGGCCATGGAAGGAGGAGAGGCGGGTGCTGGTGGAGGTTGCAGAGCCCTTGGCTGGGTTGCAAGTCTCCCGATTGCCTCTGCTGCCTCTCTTGCTTCCAGCTGTTGGCCCTCAGCCCCTACTTGATGCAACAAGTTCTTAGGGGGGAAGAAAGGGGGGAAATGATTTTTTTTTTTATGATACATCACTATTAGCTGAAAAATCAACATCAGGGTGCATTTATCAGGCGCCGTGTAAGGCCCAATGAGACACCCCACTCACATGTTAGAAAATTGTTTTTCTAATGCAAATAGGAAAATGTTTGTAAATGTGATGTGAGTGCTCCCTGATAGTCTGAAAATACAGTGTTTGAGGGGCACTGGATGGGCCACGTCAAAGCAAAACCCCCAAAGCCAGCACCTGCTCTGGCAAGGGAGCTCTTCTCTTGCAGGTCATCAACGAAGCACCACTGGCAAAAGCTCCTTTGGGGAGCAATCACCTTAAAATCATCCAGGGGCCCCTGGGCTTCCCCTTCTCTTTCTTTCCAGTTTTCTGTAACCATGTAATTTTTTTTTTATATGGTAGTAGGACTGTGCCTTGTTATCCTTCATCTTCCAGGTGCTGCATATTGGCTGTGCCTACACACAGCGTGCCTGCATCGCTGCGGTTCCTCCTTGTTCCCCAAATTACAAGCGTATTTTATCCCAAATCTGCCGTGCACGACCCAGGGAACTCGCCCAGCCAAACCCGGGCACGGCTCCCCGCGCCCTCCCTGCCAAGCGTGCAGCAGCCAGCGCCGGCTCGTCTCAACAAGCTGCTGATGGAGCCGGAAAGGGGGAAGGGAGCAAAGCCGCTTGGCTCCTGGCTCCCGGCTCCCGGTTCCCGCTCCAGCGGCTGCTGGGACACCCGCAGGGAGCATCCCAAACCCCGCAGTTCCGAATCGCGGGCTGCCAGGCGGTGTAAGCACCCCAGCGTGTTTCGCCGGAGGAAGTGGTGCTTTGAGCCGCCCACTGCAGCTCCTGGCTTTTGTGGAAATGTCGAAACCCAGCGATTACCAGCTTTTTGCAGTGCGTACGCTTCTTAAGGGGGTTTAGGAAACACGGGGATACATTGAGGAGCTCGCAGTCCCTCTCCTGCTCCTGTCCGGGAAGAGATTTGCTTTGTGCTGGAGTCGTAGGGACTTCTCTGGCAGATGAGACCATCTGTGGGCTCCAGCCTCCCCTCCTGTTCGCGGTCTGAGCGAGGAGAAGCCGAGAGGGGCAGGGACACTCATGGGTTTCCTTTTCTGTTCCTCGCTGCCTTCTACTTTTTTTTTTTTTTTTTTTTTAATAAACTCTGGCCTCTTTGCTTTTTTTCCCTTTCTTTTCTCTCTCCCCCCACCCCCCCCTTTTTTTTTTTCCCCTCCTTTCCCTTGGCTTGCTCATTTTTAACTCTTTGCTTTCACTCCCAGCACTGCTCTTGCCTTGCAGTCCCCACAGTTTCAGGAATCTCCAGGTCCACACAAAGTACTCGGTCAAGTGCACCAGGCACGGACTGTGTCTTATATCTGAACTTGGTTTATTTTGGAAGCTGAGTGGATCTAAGCCAGTGAGATATGGAGCTCCTAGGAAAAAAAGCCAGGGCACTCACGCTAGGAAGCCTGGCTCTTCATCGTGGGTCAGACCACTGGGCACAAGCCAGAGCTTCTCCACTGCATCTCAGTGGGCAGCGCAGTGTGGCAGTTTGGGGGAAAATTGTCTTGTTAGAAGAATGTGATGAAGATGTTGAGAGGTTTGGAGGAACTGCTCTGCAAGGAAAAGCTCTTTCAGCTCTGAGATAAGGGGGAAATAGTCGTCTGTGCGGACTGTGTCTGTGGTGAGGAGGAAGGAGGCCAAGGAGGAGTGTGACATAGGTCTGTAAGATGGAGAGTGGCTTGGAGACAGTGTATTTTCCTTTATTAGATGGGATAATGAGTGAAACCAGTTTGCAACAAGTCCAAAACCACATGGAGCCTTCCATCTCAGTCTCCTGTGGAGCTGTGAGGCTACTTGTCGCAGGATGCTCTGGGTGCTAAAGGTGTGCATGGCTCCAGAAGCTTGTGTGACATACAGATGGGAGTCCACCAAAGGCTCTTAAATACAAAGATGTCACTGAAGAAGTTACTGACCTGCAGGTTGCTGAAAGCTTCAAGACCCTTCACAGGGATGTCAGGCTTGTTCTATCCTGGATCTCCCTTCCCAAAGGTCTCAGGGCTGGGAGTACTGGGAGCACCCTGCAGAGATCTTCCACCTGAGCTAGGGGAGAAGGGTTGGAGGCCTCTGGCTGGATGCACATGGCACGGGCAGGATTTGTCTTCTCCCGAGGCTTGCTGGCAGCAGATGTTATCTTGGCGCCGCTCCCCGAGTGGGCTTTTAGGATCACAGTTATTTCTTCTTGGTCTTGCCTGTGTTGATCTCCACCTCCCTGCAGTCCTGGGCTTCTCACGCAGCCAACGCTCCTTATTTAACTCTGCTTCATTTAAAATAGAAAATTAATAATTAACTGGCCTGTCCTTTGAGCGGCACGTAAAGAAAATCCCTAACACCCGCCGTACCGGTTGTCTGTTGCCCTGGAGTCTGTTTGTTTTTCCAGCGAGCTGCTCTCCTGCTGCTGGTGTTTTGGGGTGGCCTCCTGACCGCCTCAGGGCTTTCCTCCACCAGCCAGAGCCACCTCTCTTTGCAACCAGCCTGTCCTACTGCAATGCATCTCTTGGCCATGATATCTGTGAAATGTTGTGAATATTTCAGAAGCTGCTCACCTTTTTTATCTGCAAGGGCCCAGGTGTACCAGTGGGTCACCAACCTGCAGCAGCATCTCACCACCTTCTCTGACCTCCATCTTCTTGTATCCATCTTGAAGCACACGTCAGCGTACTCCAGTCATTGAAGGTGAAACGGGAGACGACTTTACCCTAGTCTGGTAAGACACTGGCACAGGGTGCCCAGAGAAGCTGTGGCTGCCCCATCCCTGGCAGTGTTCAAGGTCAGGCTGAACGGGGCTTGGAGCAACCTGCTCTAGTGGAAGGTGTCCCTGCCCATGGCAGGGGATTTGGAACTAGATGAGCTTTAAGGTCCCTTCCAACCTAAACTATTCTGTGATTCTATGATAGGAAGGGAGGTAGGAGTTGGTTGTTTTTCACTTAATTAATGTATTACCCCTTTCTTAATGAAAGATGCTTTGGTTGGCTGGAGAAAGGAGGTTGGCTTTCTCCTTTTCCAGTGGAGAAAGAAAGTTCTTGAGTTATTTTCCATCCAACTACAGACCAGGAACATCACCACCCTCTTCTCTGGGGCTTCAAGGATAACTCCAACAATGCCCAGAGACATGTCTTTTAGGTACATTAAATCTAAACCCAAATAATTCTGGAAGAACTGGATGAAAGGAATACTCCTTCACAGAGGTTTACCCTTGTGATTGATTGGTGGACGAGCTTGCAAATGCTCTAACCCCACTCCCTTATTTTTACGACACTCATAAAGCTGTTAGTGTTAAATCTCCATCTCAGTGCAAATCAACGAGTGGGTTAATACTTACTGAGGGACAGGGAGATGCCAACACACTCCTTCTGAGGTACCAGGGCAAACTAGGCTCAAAACAAGAAAATCTTCAGTCTTTTCAAATCTTCATGCGTCACCCTCCTAAAAATCTAGTGTTTTCCCTTATGCCACTAAAGTTACTTGCAGCAGCGCAGATGTGAGGGGTTTGGTCAGACCCGACCCAACACTGGGGCAGCAGCCAGGGACATTTATGCATCCCTTGGCCCCAGTTGTTTTATTTTCTCTTTATTAAAATGGTGTTTCCCAGAGAATTCCACCAGCAGCACCAGATCTCATCTCCTTTAGGGGCATTTCAAGCAATTCCAGCCCCCACACTCTCCTCACAGGGCAATGAACTGTCACCTTTCTCCTTCCTGGCAGTGCTGGGATAGAGCTTGGAACCTTTGTCCCTGTGTGGAGGAGCAGGGCGGGTGCTGTGAGGAGGGAAACCTGCTGGGGAAGACAATATTTTTCCCTTTAATATCAGTTTTTAATGTTTCTCTGTAGGGTTGCAGGTGGTGTGGAGTGGTACATGGCTGCCCTGCTGCATGCCTGTGGAGACACTGCTCCAGCTCAGGGGATACTACCAACCGCCCCTGTGGATAGGACAACAGGACTGTACGGGAAGACAGATGAGTGTGCAGGAAGGAGAATGAGTGTACAGGAAGGCAGGTGAGCATATAGGGAGGCAGATGAGTGTGCTGGAAGGCAGGTGAGCATATAGAAAGGTGGATGGGCATATAGGAAAGCAGGTGAGCATATATGAAGGAACATGAGCATATAGGAAGGTGGATGAGTGTGTAGGAAGACAAGTGAGTGTATAGGAAGGCAGGTGAGTGTATAGGAGACAGATGAGCATACAGGAAGACACATGAGCATATAGGAAGACAGATGAGCATATGGGAAGGCAGGTGAGTGTGTAGGAAGGTGGATGAGTGTATAGGAAAGCAGGTGAGTTTATAGGAGGGCAGATGAGTGTATAGGAGACAGATTAGCATATAGGAAGTCAGTTGAGCATATGGGAAGGCAGGTGGGTGTGTAGGAAGATGTGTGAGTGTATAGAGAGGTAGGTGAGTGTATAGGAAGGCATATGACCATGTAGGAACACAGATGAGCATATAGGAAGGCAGGTGAGTGTGCAGGAAGGTAGGTGAGCATATAGACCTCGGCATCCCTAACCATGCCAGGGGGTCAGTTACCTGTAGCTCCTGAGTGGCAGCCCCTCTCTCCACCAGTGTCAGCTGGTGCTATAGGGGGACGGTGGGTCTGTAGGGCAGGGGTGAGACCCAGGCGAGCAGAAACCTCTAACTGTCCATGGCCCTGAGCCACCCAAACCTCGCCTCACCCAACGTGGTCGCGCCAGCACAGTCGTGCTGGACCCAGCGTTCCAGGGCTGTACCGAGGTGACTCACCCCACTGCTTGCAGCAGCACACTGCCGTCCAGTAACAAGTGAAAATAGAAACATCCCCAGTTCCTGGGCCAGGAATAACGTTGCAGGGTGAGTTTTTGGTTGGGTGTTTTTTTTTTTTTTTTGTGGTGTGGGTTTTTTTTTTCCCTTTAAAGTGAAATTCTTTTTTTTTTTTCCATTCTCTCTGACTCAGCCTCAGGAAAGCCACCACGCTGTGGCAAAATCCCCTCCCAGCTTCTCCGCTGTGGCCTGCGGCACGTCGGCCACCAGTGTCAGTGCTGGTGGGGACAGATGCAGGAGGGGAGAAGCACAGTCTGGTAGGATGATGCCACATCCTGGTGGAACATGGCTTGTGTTTTGCCAGGATGCAGAGCTCAGGAGCAAAAAGGGGATGAGGAGGAGTGCTTGGAGTTGTAGCCCAGTGCTTTGGAGGTTTATATGATGAGAGGAGGGAGGAGAGGATGGGCAACTGCTGGGATGGAGAGCTGGGAGATGGGAACAGCCAGTCTCTCCTGCCTCAGTGGGACATGGGTGACGGGTCTCCTCAGGTCTGCCCGCTTTGGGATGAGCATCTGCTGGTGGCTGCCATCAAATGGCAAATGAGAGGTGATGGGAAGTGGGAAAGAGGGGGAGATGAGGCCATGCTGGTCTCCATGAACCTGCCTGGGGCTGGTGGGTGGTTGCATCCGTAGCGGAGGTATAGGGACATCCCGGGAAGGGGAGCAGGCACAACAATGTTATCGCAGCCACCCCACGTAACCGCTGCTCCCATTGTACACTGCCCTCCAGGCCTCCCTGGGGCTCTGCCAGCCTTTTGAGGGGGGAGATAAGCCAAGTCCCACCGTTCTATCAGGCCAGCCCACACCTAGGATCCAGCAAAACACAGCTGCTGTCCGCACCCCTGCCCGAGCCCTCATGGCAGGGTGCTTGTCCCCCTAGCAGAACCCATCCAAACTGCCCCAGGGATTAAGCAGAGTGCAGCATGCCCATTAAAAATGATTAAAACAGCAATTAAGGACTATTTAAACAGCCCTCCATCCATGTAAGCAACAGCATGCTACAGGTGATTTTTCACAGGGAGGCTGAACTAGATAGAATCGCAGAATCATTCAGGTTGGAAAAGACCTTTAAGATCATCGAGTCCAACCTTTAACCCAGCACTGCCAAGGCCACCGCTAAACCGTGTCTCTGAGCACCACATCTACATGTCTTCTAAATCCCTCCAGGGATGGTGACTCCACCACAGCCCCGAGCAGCCTTTTTCAGCACTTTACAAGCCTTTAAGGGAAGAACTTTTTCCTCATATATATAATGTAAACCCTCCCCTAGTGCAACTTAAGGCTGTTTCCTCTTGTCCATTGCTTGTTACTCAGGAGAAAAGACTGACCCCTACCTTGCTACAGCCTCCTTTCAGGTAGCTGTAGACAGTGATAAGGTCCCCCCTTGAGCCTACACTTCTCCAGGCTAAAAAACCCCATTTCCCTCAACTGTTCCTCATCAGACTTGTGCTCCAGACCTTTCACCAGCTTCATTGCCCTTCTCTGGACCCATTCGAGCACCTCAATGTCTTTCTTGTAGTGAGGGGCCCAGAAGAGAACATAAGATTTGAGGTGCAGCCACACCAGTGCCCAGTACAGGGGAACAGTCACTGCCCTTGTCACATTGGCCACACTATTGCTGACACAAGCCAGGATGCCATTGCTGGGCACGCTGCTGGCTCAGATTTGATCAACACCCCCAAACATGGTAGTCATTTTTGGATTCTTTTCAGACCTTCTCCAAAAATAATCACATATTTTCCTTCTGTGGTTTTTCTTCAGTCAACCCCATGTGGGGATCACCCACCACCCACTCCCCGTGAGCCCACTGTCAATGGGGGTGTCCTGAAGGGATGCTCAGGGACCCCCATGCTGGATGCCAGGGGATAACCTGGGCCTCCTATGCTTAATGTCAGATTTGGGGAGGGAGCAGGCAGCTCTCCATGGCTGCTGTCTGCAGCCGGGAAAACCCTCCATCAAGCTTGCACGAACAGGCTGGGCTTGTGGCAGCTCCAAACCATATCCGGGGTATCCTATCCCACATCAAAGCGCTTTTCTGGCAGTGATGGAGCTTCTTCTTCTTCCTGGGGCTCAGGGGGCCCAGCAGGCTGCCGGCGCTGTTTGCACACCTGGGCATACACAGGAACGGGGCTCCCCTCACTGCCCGGCTGCTCCTGGGTGATGATCTCCTGCACGGAGATGCTCAGCTCATCCCCAGTGGTCAGGGATGGGGAGTCCCCCTGGACGCTGCCAGCATCCCCAGGCTTTTTCTGCGTCCCAGATTTGTACCGGATGCTTTCATAGATTCGTCCATCGGGATCTGGCATAGGGTCCACCATAGATGTGCTGGTGTCCCCGGGCAGAACTGGCAACTCCCGGTGCCGCAGAAACTCTGGAGTCCTCAAGACTGGTTCGGAGGGTGTGTGGGAATTGGGTATGCAGCCTGGCACGTGCAGCCTGGGGTCCCCTGCTGTGGGGTTATCCTGGAGCTCACCAGGAGAGGGGGTGCCTGCAGGGAAGGAAAATTGGGGGTTATAGAATCATAGAACCATAGAATGGTTTGGGTTGGAAGGGAACTTAAAGCTCATCCAGTTCTAACCCCCTGCCATGAGCAGGGACACCTTCCACTGGACTGGAGAGTCATCACACTGGGGAGCATCCATGGGTGATGGCAAGGGTAAAGTAGCACCCAGTAAAGAGGATTAAATGGGTCCCGCTCCCACTTCCATCTCCACTCTTAGCAAGCAAGATAATAAAAAGCATAGAACAACCAAAGCAAGCATCCCGGGTTGCTGGTGAGGCCATGCTCGCTGCTGCAGGGCCAGTGTGACGTTGGGAACTGCCACCCTCTTTCCTGCACAGTGGCTCATGCCTTCGGTCAAATATTTATCTAAGAAGGAGGTTCTGCCCTGTGCAGGGTCTGTCAACACGGGGAGCTGGCGGGGCAGGACGCTCAGCCGGTTTGCTTACTCCAAAGGCAAAGGAGACACTGGAAAAGCCGTGTAACCTGGGTGTTCTCCTCCTGCAGTAAATACGCAGGGATATGGTGGTCCTATGTGGTTTGGGGTGCCCCAGCTGTGGTTGGGGTGTGTGTGTGCAGCATGGAGGTGGGGGCATGGGCTGCTGGGTCAGATCTGGGCCAGAGCCCCTCAGGGCCAGTGCAGTTTCCCCTACCCAACGTCTCTGTCCTGGCAGTAAGCAGCACCTGCCCCCTGAGCACCCCAACATGAGCGCTCCAGCATGAGCATTCCAGCATGAGCACCCCCATGTGAGCACACAAACATGAGCATTCAAACGTGAGACCCCAATATGAACACCCCAATGTGAGCATCCCCAGCATGAGCACCCCAGAATGAGCACCCCAGTGTGAGCACCCAAACATAAGCATTCAAATGTGAGCACCCCCAGCATGAGCACCCCAACACATGCACCCCAGCATGAGCACCCTAATGTGAGCACCCCCCAGTGTGAGCACCCCAACATGAGCACCTCAGTATGAGCACCCCAGTGTGAGCACTGCTTGCATCCTGTGAGCGCTCCAACACGAGCACTCCAACATGAGCACCCCCGCATGACCATCCCAAAGCGAACATCCCAACCCGACCACCCCAGTGTGAGCACCCCAACACAAGCACCCGGTGTGAGCACCCAGATGCGAGCATCCCAATGCGAGCATCCCAATATGGGCACCCCACTGTGAGCCCCCCACTGTGAGCCCCTTTACGGGAGCACCGTGGTGCACCCCAGCACCCTGCCTGTGCACCCCAAGGTGCCAAGGCTTCACTGTCAGGGGTCTCTTCCCTGCCCTGCTGCAGAAAAGCAGGAGAGGGCTAGAGATGCCTTGCCAGGGGAGCCCCAGGAACAGGGTTTGGGGGTGGTCTGGTGGGGCCACCCTGTGAAATACTCCAGAGCCCCCCACTACAGTGCAAGGAGGAGCAGGAGTTTCGCTTGAGCATCCCAAAGCTCAGCTGCAGCGTGGCAAAAAGGGGAAATTAGTACATGGGGTGTAATCCTCCTCGTTACCCAGCGTGCTAACTAAACGGTTCCTGGAGTAAATGGGAAGAGAAACTCATCCCAGCTCCATGGAAAAGCAAATGGCTGAATGTTTAATCCAGTGGGAAGGTTTGGAGCATTAAAACATCTTTTTTAAAGCTTTTCCCAGGCGATTCCCTTCCTGCCGGCACAGAGGAGGCCACAGAGGAGGCCAAGGGAGTGTTTTGAAATAGCTGACACGATCCTGCCAGAGGAACTGGGACTTGCAGTAGGTTTTACTGGGATACTTTGCTGTTATTGGGAATTTTAGGAGCTTCTTTTGGACCATGCAGCCTCCTGCAAGACCCTTCACCATGGCCACGGGGCATCCCCATCTCCATGTCAGGGAACTGAAATTAGCTGCTTGTTGCTAACGAGCTTCACT